>NC_045768.1:99244182-100494182 GCF_008692025.1 Phocoena sinus
CAAGTGTGCTGTCTCTGGGCCACCAGCCCCTGTGCACCTCAGACGTCAGAAGGGGGATGTTCTCTCACATCCTCACAGAACTCACAGATGTCTCTCACAGAACTGAGGCAGCTGTGAGGAGCCAGGCTGTGAGAATCAAATCTTCGTGATGAAAGAAGAGACTAGAAAAAACTTTAAGACAGACATGAGTACATGTCTGTCTTAAAGGTCAAACAGGAGTCGACCTTTGTTGGTAGGAAACCCAAGAGGAAGAAGGGCAGTGACTTGACCAAGATACAGCAGTGACAGCACCACACTGCTCCTCAGTTTCCTCATATCTTCAGACGAATGGACCCACACACCCCCTCTGCAAGCCAGGGGGTGGTCTGCAAAACAGAGGGAGCTCTGCCAGACCCCCAGGCTGGAGAGGCTTTGAAACATGGAGAGGAGTGGAATCGCTGGCCTCTTGAATGCATTGCAGAGCCTTGGAGATGGGCTTTTGGCTCTGTCAGTAACCCCTTCCTGTGGGAGGCCTTGCACCTAGAGTTGGGCTCCAGAAGGAGAAGGGAAAGGAAAGGCAGCCCTTGAGTGGAAATCTCCCACCTTCCACATACATGTATGTGTGTATGTATGTGTGTAAGTGTGTATATACATGCGCATGTATATACGAGTGTGTATGCATATTTACATCTTGTGAATGTATGTATGTACATGTGTGCATGTATGTAACTGTGCGTGCATATATACATGTGTTTGTCTACGTGTGTGCATGTATGTATTATATGTCTGCGAGTATGTGTATGAATGTACGTGCATGTGTGTATGGATGTATATTTGGGTGTGCATGTGTGTGCATATGTGTGTAAATGTATATGTGTGTGCGTGTGTGCATGTATTACATGCATGTGTATGTATGTGTGTATACGTTTGCATGGATGTGTTGTGCATGTGTGTGTGTTGTGTGTGTGTGTACGTGTGTATGTATGCGTGTGTGTTCATGTAAGTGTGTTTATGTGTTTGTATCTTTGGTCATTTCTTCCAGAAGTTTGGAGACAACTAACTTAGATCACAGGTGGAGGAAACTGCCTTCCCCTGGAGAATAATTCTGAGATAGGGACAGTGGCATTGATCAAAGTGAATGCCTGGTATTACCATTTGGGAGATGGAAGCTGCTCTGAGTGAAGCCCTCTCCAATGACCCTCCCCTGCCTGGCCATGCCCTCCCAGGCCACCAGCCCACAGCCAAATCCACCCCCCACTGCCCAGATCCACACCTGAGATGTCCTCACAACGCTAATGAAGCTCCACTCCACTCTCAGGGAGGGAGGAGGGGATGAGCTCCAGATGGGGCCTGGCAGGAATGTGATGGGATAAAAATAGAGCCAGCAGCAGCTTGTTTTAAAAGTGAACCTTAGGTGGATGTGCAGTTTTCTTTGGGTAGGACCCTGAAGACCCTGAGTCCTATAAATGCTTCGCCCTCACCCCCAGCACCCCTCTTAGCACCATCTCCTTGCAGGGTCCCCCTCCATAGGAAATGCATCCACATTAGTGGGTTTCCCAGCCTAGGGTCACCTTCAGGCATGAACATGAGTACACAACTACCCATTCCTGCTCTCCCTCAACACCCCAACCACTCTCTACCCTGGCAAAAAATCAAGTTAAAATAATTTGTCACTACCACACTGCGTGGTCTTGGACAGTCATGCTTTTTTCCTGTTCTCTAGCTTCACAGCCATAAAATGAGGTGTTGGGACAAACAGCCTCCAAACTTCCTGCCAATTTTTGCACTCTCTCTTCCTCTATATCATAAATAGTAAATTGAAGAATGCATACGGAGAGGACAAGCCCTTGCTCCATCCCCACCTGCCCTCTCCACCTGAGCAGATGGACAGTTTTCTGAATAATTAGCCACAAGAAGCCTCAGGTGGCAGGTTTGGACCTTCCTTCCAGCCCTCCTTTTATGCCACTTTCTCCGCCCTACCCCCATCAGCTGTCAATTCACCAAACTGTGGTCAGTGCCATATCATTTAGGACTGTTTCACAGATGCAAGTGACATAAACAATGATAGAACGGAGAAAAATAGAATCTATGACTTTCACCAACTGGGAAATCCTAGGATTAACCAGCTTCATGTCCAGATTTATCCAAGGGCTTAAATGATGTCACCAGCACCCTGTTCATCACCTGTTAACTCCATTTGTTCAGGGCATCTCAGACAGGGTCTTCGTTCAGGGTGGGCTGTGGCTGTCCCAGTCTCTCAATTCTTACTGGTTCCGCTCCAGGAAGACATAAGGCATTTCTCTTCCAGTAGCTCACATAACAGTCCTAGATTTGCACTGAGTAGATGAGCCAAGGTCAAGAGTCCACCCCTGTGAGGGAGGAGGACTGGGGGGAGGGGGCAGAGTTTGGGTAGAGGCGGATGTTTCGGTTCATGGTACCTTAGGAGAACTTGGAACCCAGGATGAATAAGCAATGGCTAAAGGGGGCAATGGATTCCATTGCTCTGGGATTTTAGTCATACAATTTTGTATCAATGCAACGTGAAATGTCCTGTCTCCTCTTCCTCTCCCCTCTTGGTCTCCCCGTCGGGGGAAGGTATTATAGTCACCAAATGAGAAATGGGAGTGCTGCTTGATTTGTGCCAAAGGCAGTGGGTCAGAATCTCTCAGGAATAAAAGGTGGGTGGAGACACGCAGAGCATCACCAAAGAACACACACACACATACACACACACACACTGTTGGGTGCAGGCTGCATTCCAGCTCAGGCCCACCAACAGGAGCATTGCCATTGCTCATGCCTGTTCATTAATTGCAGACAGATGGTATGCTCTTGACCCAGACAAGCCAGATCCTGGGAACACCATCCTCCAGGCTCACTGCCCACCCTTGCCTTCTGGGTCCCCTGTCTGCCATCCCCTGTCCCTCAGAGCCTTCCCTCCCACCACCAGGCAGGCAGCTCCACCTCCTCCAAAGGCATCTGCAACCATAGACTGAGTGACTCAGAACAACGAGAAATCTCACTCCAACATCAGACGCTGCCTCTTTGCCCAGAAACCTCAATTTGTTTTCAGGCTGAACATTACAGTTTGTAAATAACATAAAATAAATGTATGCTGTTGTTTTTTTCACACTTAATACCATGATTGCTGAAGAAAGCTGGGGAAGGCAGTCTGCGCCAGGCAGGCGGTTTACATTTAGAGAGGCAAGGAAAAGGAGCAGAAATCACATGCAGCAAGTCTATGATGGGGTTAGAGAGGGGTCACCATCACCTAGCTTATTTGTCCCCTCCTGCCCAGGGCCCCTCTTCACTTCAGCACTGGTCCCCTAAATAAGAGTCTAGACATCCCAGACCTCCTCCCAGCAAAGCAGCAGGGGATATATTGGATAGGCTGCATCCTTGTCCTTTCCTCATACGCGCTGCAGGACAACATACACATGCACACACACAAACATCCTCTCTCTCTCTAAAACCATGTCTTTGATATTTTCTTTCTTCCTGCCTACAATATTCCCTCTCCTTCACCTCTTTGAGTCACACCCCTTCGTGAGACCCAAATCCAGTGCCTCCTTCCCCAGGAAACCTCCTCTCCCTTCCAAGCCCAGGAGAGCTCTTTTCTTTGGAACTCCGGCTGTAACTCATGTGTGTACCCCTCACATGGGCCTCACAGTGTTGGCTTTTCCAGGTCCATTTCATGACAAGTAAGATGCAGGAGAGCCTAGGCAGGCATCATATAGTAGTGTCACACCAGCTCAGTTGGAATCCTGGCTCTGCCATGTCATAGCTTTGCACCCTTGGGCGATGTACTTAACCTCACTGTGCCTCAGTTTCCTCTTCTGTAAAATGCTGAGGATGATACTACTATCACCAGCTGCTCAGGGTGGTTTAAGGATTCAGAGAGTGACTGCCTGTCAGGCACTCAGAACAGCACGTAGCACATAAAAGCTGTTAGCATGTCCTCCATTCTCTCCCAGCTGGACCCTGGACGCCTTAAGAGGTAGGACTCTGTCTTCTGTCTGCTCCGCAGAGCCTGTACACAATGCATGCTCAATAGGGTGTGTTGCACAAGCATTGGCTGTATACCTGGGAAAACAGCTTTAGGAAGCAGGGGATGTGAGGGTTGCCATGCTGCGGGGACCCCTGCAGACCCAGCTCCAGGTGGACCAGCCTGGCTCCCTTCCCCCTTGAGGGTGTGTGCACCTTCCTGTCTGCCTGCTGGTCCCACCGTCTCTGAGAAGAAGGCTGGTCCTCGTGATGTTTATTTTATAAACTGTTTTCTTTATGTGTACCTGGGTTGTCCCATGCCAAGCCCACAGAATAGCAAATACACTTTTAAAAATGAGCAGGCTATCAACAGAAACAATATCCATAACATTCAGAAAGGAAGGCAGGAGGTAAGTGATGAAATTAAAGATATTCATGGCGGGAGCTGAAGAGCAGAGAAAGGGTGGAGCAGCACACGCCAGCCGCGGCAGGGCTGGTGGGGCTGGTGTGTCTGGCGGGGCACGGGGGCAGGTGCACGATGTAGGGAATCAGGAGCTGAGGCAAACCAGGGAGACTGGTGGATGCCTGGGAAATATGAGGCTAGGGAAGAGGGAACTGAAGGAGAGACAGAAAAAGAAGGGAATAAGCAATCATTCTCAGCAGAGATCTTTGTTTCAGATTAAAGGGCAGAAAAGGAAGAAATTTCTTCCTCCTTTACTTCCCCTGTAATTGGATCTTGATAAGACAGTCACACTCTCACCCGAGTGTGGGAAAGGAGATGGTGGAAAGATGACAAACTGGTAAGCTAAGAGTGATGATGAACTAAGACTGGTTGCAGACTAAATTAGTTGTGATATTTACAACACTCAGAGTGCATAGTCAGTGTCAGCTATGCATTCTCATGGTCACCATTATTATTGCACTTGTAGTGCTGACATGCATTCACCCTGGAGATCAGGTATAGGGGATACACAGGTGAATAGAGAAAGTCCCCACCCTGATGAGGGAGGAGGATGGCTACAGAGACAGGTTAATTCCCAGGTAGGTGAGGAGGGATGTAGGAGCCACCGGGGAGTCCCTAACTATGAGGCCAGAACATGTGAGTTGGTCTTGTGGGGATCAGCCTGTTTCCTCTCTGTGCCACCCGGGGCTGGGTTTACCCGGGGTGAGTCCTGAGGTTCCAGGCTGTGGCTTTCTGTGCCACTCAGAGATGCGGGGAAGGGGCAAGGGCAAGACACTCCAGCCCCCGCCATTGTTCTGCACTCAAAGCCAGCCTGAGCTGCCCTAGACCTTGGGAGAGGCTTCCTCTTATCAGGGTCGTTTTGGAAACTCTGCCTTTAAATTGTTTCCCTGGTTCAATCAACTTTCACATTCATAATACAACAGAGATCTACAGGGCCGCTGAGTGGAAAGCGTCTGCGGCTTTTCATTTCCTGGCATGATTAGGGGGATAATCACTGTGCTTGGAAAAATAATAATGCCGGGGTCTGATGTGGGATCAAAGTGAAGAGTCCAGCCACATACACAGTCCCAAAGATGCCGTGACACGTGGGCTTAAGCCTTGCTGAGGGGCAGGAGAGGGGAGAGGTCCTCTCACCCGGCCTGTAGAGAAGCCACAAATCAAGCCTGCAGCTGTCCCATCAACATCAGCACCAATTCTACCAACAGGGAAATGTCTTCGTGCTGGCCCTCAGGCCCTCACACCGGGAACGCAGAGAGCTGAGCACACTGGCTGGAGGGAGACTTGACACATCTCCCGAGAAGGGCAAAGTGGAGATGGGAGTTGTTGATTGCCAGCTGTTCACAACTGCCCCTGGCCACCCAGGAGTGGCTGCCCAGCCGTGCAGCTGGGGGACACATAAGGCTACCAGGTGCTGAGAAGCAGAGCTTGGTCTGGCCACATCAAGAGGTTCTTAGAAAAGAGACCTGGGATGTGAGGGAGACAGCTCAGGAAGGGAGCCAGAATAAAAGGTAGTGCCAGCTCTGACCCTGCTGGCCAAGACCCCATGTTGGATCTGTTTCCCCATCAGCCTGATAGAGGGAGAAATTCCAGCCCTGACTTCCGGACATGTGAGGAGTAGGAAGGCAGAGACAAAGCTGAAGCATTCATCCTAAGAAGCACTCCAACTGGGCTGGCCAGGCAGGGCTGCACCCAGAGGGGTGAGAGGAGGAGCCAGGAGGGTAGAGCTTCTGGGTAAATGAGAACAGCTCGTTCAGTCCCTGAAGCACTGCACTTGACCTTGGAGGTACAAGAGACAGATGGAGACCCGGCAGGGGGGGGGCCCCACTGAAGGACGCAGTGGTGCTCTGAGCCCTTCAGAGAGCTTGGCAGCTGCATGATAGCTCTCTGCTTTGCCCTTGACACGAGCCACCCCCCACAAGTCATTGTGCCCAGACAGTGCCAGCCACACTAGCTGTCAGATGTTCATTTCATTCTTTCCTCCCCTCTCTGGGTCTCTGATCCCACGTCTGTAAAATGAAGGGATAGTGCCTGCCAATGTCTGAGCCCCTCAGATTGTCCATCCTGAGGTTCACTGAGGAAGGTGTTTTTTTTTTTTTTTCCACTATCATCACTGCATTTTATTTTAATTTTTTACCTCTTTATTAGAGTATAATTGCTTTACAATGTTGTGTTAGTTTCTGCTGTATAACAAAGTGAATCAGCTATATGTATACATATATCCCCATATCCCCGCCCCCTTGAGCCTCCCTCCCACATTCCCTATCCCACCACTCTAGGTGGTCACAAAGCACCAAGCTGATCTCCCTGTGCTATGTGGCTGCTTCCCATTAGCTATCTATTTTACATTTGGTAGTGTATATATGTCAATCCTACTCTCTCACTTCATCCCAGCTTCCCCTTCCCGCCACCGTCTCCTCAAGTTCATTCTCTACATCTGCTTCTTTGTTCCCGTCCTGCCCCTAGGTTCATCAGAACCATTTTTTAATTTAGATTCCACATATATGTGTTAGCATATGGTATTTGTTTTTCTCTTTCTGACTTACTTCACTTTTTATGACAGACTCTAGATCCATCCACCTCACTACGAATAACTCAATTTCATTTCTTTTTATGGCTGAGTAATATTCCATTGCATATATGTGGCACATCTTCTTTATCCATTCATCTGTCAATGGACACTTAGGTTGCTTCCACGTCCTGGCTATTGTAAATAGTGCTGCAATGAACACTAGGGTACATGTCTCTTTTTGAATTATGGTTTTCTCGGGGTATATGCCCAGTAGTGGGATTGCTGGGTCATATGGTAGTTCTATTTTTAGTTTTTTAAGGAACCTCCATACTATTCTCCATAGTGGCTGTATCAACTTACATTCCCACCAACAGTGCAAGGTGGTTCCCTTTTCTCCACACCCTCTCCAGCATTTATTGTTTATAGTTTTTTTTATGATGGCCGTTCTGACCGGTGTGAAGTGATACCTCGTTGTGGTTTTGATTTGCATTCTTCTCATGATTAGTGATGGTTAGCATTCTTTCAGGAAGGTGGTTTCTTGAAGGGCAGAACTTAGAGCAGGACTTTCAGGGAATTGTTGCGACTTTTTATTACAATTATTAATTGACATGTTTCCCAGCCCCAATATAACTTCTCTGAAGGCAGAAATCATTTCACTTGTCTCTATACTGCCAATGCTTAGATCATCGTCTAGCATATATAACACAAAAGTGCCACAGTCTGATTTTATGAACAAATGCCCCATGGATACCAGGCTTTAGAACGCTAGCCAGCAAATCCAAACTCACCCAGATTCACAGTGCATGGCTAGACATCCCTTCAAAATAAATGGGCAAGAAAGTGTGGGATTTGAACCCCAAAACCAGGTTTCAAGCCCCAGTGTAGTAACAGTTTTAATTTAGAAAAGGTATATATGGGGTGGTGCACTGAAATCCCCTGCTATCATGAGAGAAATCTGGGAGTCAGAGAAAAAATCTATACATGGTACCAGTCACCCCAGATGGTCCAGGGTTAATGCAAAATTTCTTGTAATGAAAACCAGGCCAGGATAAAAAGAGAATGAGCCTTTAGCAAAACAAGGTCAAGGTTATTATTTCTCAAGGAGTAGGGAGGCATTAGCTGGTTTTCCCCAGACTGGTGGGAGAATTCCATATGTAGCCTAGACTGGGGATTCTATCAAGAAAATTTATTTTCAAGGAGGCCAGTTACATTTGCCTTCAAGAATCTCGGGAGGGATACCACCCAGTCTCTGTGGTGGGGATGGTGGGGACGCAGCTCCAAAGCTACAGCTGCCCAAGCTTTTCTCTGGCTTCTGCCACCCGCCGCGTTCTAAAACAGCAAAGGCCAAGCCTCAGGAGGCCCCACTGGCTTTTGCCTGGAGCCTGGCATAGCAGTACATATAAAACTCCTGGTTTGGGGCTGGGACCTGCTTTGGTGGTAGTTGGTGAAGGTGGGGTGGTCCAGGGACAGAAGGCCAAGGCCTAAGTGTGAGGGCTTAAAAAGACTCACAGACATAGGAACAAACTTGTGGTTACCAAAGGAGAAAGGAGGGGGATAAATTAGGAGTATGGGATTAAGAGATACACACTACTATGTATAAAACAGAAAAGCAACAAGAATTTACTGTATAACACAAGGAACAATATTCAATATCTTATAATACCTATAATGGAAAATAATCTGAAAAAAATTATATATATGTATATCTGTGCGTGTGTATGTGTATATATATATATATATATATAAAGCAACTCTACATAAGTTTTATAAAAGAGAGGGCATTTGAGGAATATAAGAACTTAAAATAGGGGTGGCTGGGGAAAACTGGAGCCTCCTGGAACAAGGATGTGTGTGTAAGATCCCACCCATGTGTGAAACAAGGGATCAAGTTCACTCTTAAACTCTGCTAAAGTCAAATAACTACTCCAGTTTCCATGGGATGCCAAGGTGCACGCTGCCCCAGGGAGGTCAGGCAGGGCAGAATTGGGACAGGAGGAGCCTGTTTCGTGGTCATCCGACAGACACAGGCCCGCCCCATTGCTGATCACCAGCAGAAGGTGTTCCTACAGACAGTCCCTCCAGATCAGAGACCGCAGGTCCTCATAGAGCCTTCTCTGAACTTAAGCTTCCTTGTTCATCAACTGTGGGTGATCAATACCACATCTCCACACACATCGAGTATGAGGCACATGTGAAAAGGTGAGAGGAAGAACTTTAGGAACAGAAAGCCACTAACCAGTAACTGGAAAGACCACAGCACACCTCCATCCCCTGTTCTCTGGCTCTCCTCACTGTGACCTTAGCCGCCACTTAGCACAGATGATCAAGAACATCTTCTCCAGACAGCCTTTGATGTCACCCCTGCACCCTTCACGAGGTTTTACAGAGAAAGAAGTCTGAGAAGACTCCTCCTCGTGTGGTATTGGTGTCCCTCAATCATTCTCTGTTAACACCCTCTCCCTGAGGCTTCTCACCCACCACTCTGGCTCCAGACGCCCTCCACGTGTTGTGACTCCCAAAGCATGCCAAGATTGGCACTGTCTAGCGGACATCTCCACTTCAAGGCCCGTATTAGTCAGCTCGGGCTTCCATAACAGAGCGCCACAAGTGGGCGGCTTCAACAACACAGATACCTTTTCTTTTCTTTAGTTTTTAATAATTTTTATTGGGACCCAGTTGATTTACAATGTTGTGTTAGTTTCAGGTGTACAGCAAAGTGCATCTGTGGTAATATACATGTATCCACTCTTTTTTAGATTCTTTTCCCATATAGGCCATTATGGAGTATTGAACAGAGATTTATTTTCTTATGGTCCTAGAGTCTGGAAATCCAAGATCAAGGTTTGGAGGGTTGTTTTCTGAGGCCTCTCTTCTTGGCTTGTAGACGGCTGCCTTCTCTCTGTGTCTTCACATGGTCTTCCCTCTGTGCATGTCTGTGTCCAAATCTCCTCTTCTACACCAGTCATTTGGATTAGAGGCCAATCTAGTGACTCATTGTACATTAATCACCTCCCTGAAGACTCTATCTTCAAATACAGTCACATTCTGAGGAACTGAGGGTTTGAAGAGGGGTGTGCACAATTCAGCCCATAGCAAAGCTGTTCTTTGCTGTTAGCAACTCCAGGAAGTCTTTTCTGAGCACAGCCTCTGCATCAAGCCAGAAGAAGCATGGGGCGGGGAGGGGGGGGGAGGTGTGACTCCTCTGTGCTGCTTTATATCTCATCATAGCACACTCCTCATCCCTGAGTTCCACCCAGCCTTGACCATCAGAAAGACAGGACCCTGACTCTTCATCTCTGGGTCCCCAGCACCTTGCACAGTACCCGGGAGACAGCGGTGCTTAATAACTGTCCAGGGGATAAATGAGTGATTAAAGATGTGCCATGCTCTGTCTTGGTCAAAGAGGAAAGCTATCCTCTATCTGATTCTAGAGAAGGATTATTCCAACACATACCATATAACACATGAGTAAAGACCAGGTTTGATTTCTTGCTCCCTTTTATTGTGCAATCGGTAACTTCTGAGAATCCTTGAAAATAAGCTGCAGGGCTTGCCTAAGGATCAGAAGAGTGAAGAAGAGGATGATGTCTAAGGTCCCTGCAAGAAGCACTATTAATATGATGCTGGCCTTACAAGGGATATCAATACTAATAGCAATATTTGTGCCAAAAATCATCAGCCTCAATATTTTGCAGTTCCTTACAAACACCTTTAATGGGTGCTGACAGACGGGAGATTTCAGGGCGGAATTGAAATGGGCTGTTATGCGGGCTGAGGAATGGGAAGCAGCATGGGCGCTTCTCCTGAACAACATGGGCCTTCCACTGCCACCCCCCACACCTTGCAGGCTGTGCCCTGGATGTCCCCCACCCACCAGGGCTGCAGGCCCTGGGGTTCTCTTCAGAGGCTAAAGGGCAGAAGGAAAAATCTCTTCAATCTATGAACTATGTCTGCTGAAGGCTGTTCCTGCATGTGAGCGAGGTGTTGATTGCAGCTCGAGATTGCAGCTCTTCCTCCCATTTTAAGCCGGAAATGTGCCGGAAATGTGCTCCTGCAAAACGTGACGTGGGGGTATGACTTATTTGAAATTGCATCTTGCTGCAAATATCCCAGGGGCCTTACCCTTTGAAGAGCTCCTTTGGCAAAATAATTTATATAGCTAAGAATTCTTTTGTGAAATGAACACAGGTGTGTTCTCCCTTAAGCAAATATACTTTACAAATTCAATTTAATTCAACAAATGTTTTTCTATTACTTTTTCTGTATGCAGGGCATCGTGCCAGTGCAGGTGATAACAAAGATAGTTAAGATGTGATCCCCGCCCTTATGAAACTCATATTCTAATAGAGGGAGATAGACACATAAACAAACACTCCTACCAATGTGGTAAGTGCTACAACAAAGATATACTGACAATTCTCTGGGACACAAGGCAAATCAAACATTTCACTAATAGTGGAATAACCAAGAAAAGCTGCAGAAAGGAGGGGACAAATGGTGTGGGCTTTGAAGTTTGAGTAGCAGTTCACCAGGCTGAAATGTGGCCGTGCCCAACATGATGAGAAATCAATGTGACTACATCTTGAGCACACAGGGTGGTAAGAGAAGGATCATGAAGGAGAAATGAAGAGAAGTATTCTGGACAGACAGCGTGCTCTACACTGAAGGATCTGATTCAGCCAGACCCAGATTTTTATTCCTCTCCCACTCCACTATTGTACCTAAGAGGTTGCCGCGGGATTCCTGTAGCTAGCAAGCTCTCCTACCAGGTTGACAAATGACTCAATTTGCAAAGATTTGATTTATGTACTTAGAGAAACTCATTGATTTTGTGGAGAGAGGTACATTTGTAAGGAAGGAATTGTCACACCCAGGTGTACACAGAGAATAAAGAAAAGGAAGGTGCTTGCTGCAGTCCAGTGTTCTGGGGCACCAGGCCATACAGGCACCTCCAGGAAAGGGAGGATCGGAAATGAGTGCCTCCAGCCACTTGGACTGGATGTGGATTCGGAGAAAAAAAACCACTTGAACTGAAACTCGTCTGAGTGTGTCAGATTGAAATATATGAAGGAGGACCTGGATCCATCCTGGGGAGGCTCACAGTGTTACATTGAGGAGAAGGCTACTACATTGCTCTGAATGCTCCTCTCAGCTGTGTTGACTGTCCCCTTGTAGGTTTCAGATCTCACAGTTCATATTTCTTACCTTTTCTGTGACCCTCTTCTGTCCACCTGCCACCCTCTCCAAGTTTTATGTTTAGAATTCAACTGATGGCCAGAAGGAGCAAATTCATCTTTCTTCTTCATCATCATCATCATCGTCATCTGTCTTAGTCTGTTTGGGCAGTTATAAAATAAATACTATGGATTGGAGGACTTATCAACAACAGGAATTTATTTCTCACAGTTCTGGAGGCAGGGAAGTCCAAGATCAAGGTTTCTTGGTTCATAGGCTGCCATCTTTTCTCTATGTCTCCACATTGTGGAAGGGATAAAGAACTCGTTAGGGTCTTTTTTTATAAAAGCACTAATCCCATTCATGAGGGTTTTTACCCTTATGACCTAACCATCTCCCAAAGTCTCCACCTTCTAATACCACCACATTGAGGGTTAGGGCTTCCAGATATGAATTTGGTCAGGACACAAATATTCAATCTATAGCAATCACCATCATTTTCTTTGCATATAGTTTGAAAACTATACCCTCTCTCATTTGATGCTGGCCAGCACCCTAAGAGGAACCCAGGCTATTATCCCCAAGTTCCAGAAGAGGCATCAGTGGCTAACAGGCGTTATTTAACTTGTCCAGGATCACATAGCTAACTATTTGCATAGATAAACCTAGTCTCCTGGCAACCAATGCAAGGTACACCGGCCTGCAGCACATTGCCAGCCGGGAAGGTGAACTCAGCCTTCATACATGAGCAAAGCAGTGGGCAGGTATAGGGTGTGAATTGAGAGACCTTAGGAAGACCTCCCACCTCCCAATTTTTCCCTGGCTAACCATTCACAAGGCATGAAATTACGCCATGTGATACTTCATGTGTGTATACAGTAACGATAAATGGCTTCAATTTACAGAGTTTGTAACTTCTTAAAAGTCCTACATGTCTTACCACAAAACTCATCTTGCGAGAGGGAAAGGGCTATCTGCGTTTGAGATACTTTTCGCTGCCAAGTGCAGCTGACACAGGTAGAAATAATCAACACTCCCATACAAAGAAGTCTTGAGACAGAGATAGAGCAGCTCCAGGCCTGACCATGATAAAGTCACACAAAGATACCACCAAGCCCCAGTGTTTTTGCCACCTTTCTGCTCTGCAGCCTCAGCCAAGCTTGTAGCTCTCCTCTTGGTCACAAAATGGCTGCAGCTGGCAGCTCCAAGTGTCTCCTCACATAGCTGCAATCGGAAGGGGGAAAAACGTGTCTCTCCATTTTATGAAATTGAAGAAAGTGGTTTCAGACACCTCCCAGTAAACATCCCCTTATAACTCATTAACCTCAGTGGAGTCACAAGCCCACACCTAATCAGACCTGACTGACAAAATGGAATTTCCTTGATTGGCTTTACCTGCTCAGCATTCTACCCTTAGAGAAGAAGGGTCCATGAAGCATCCCCTACCCCAGCCCTTGAATAAAATCTGGGTTCTGTTAACAGGAAGAAGATGAAATGATGCCTAAATGGAAAACTAACAATGTCTGCCATATATCCCCAATTTTCAGAAGGGAAAACAAAGATTTAGAACCTTCCAGAGTCCCCACTGGAAGAACGGACATCTCTCCCAGTAGCACCACCGTAAGCTATTAACCACTTATAAAAGTATAATAGTTAAACTTTATAATACTATCAGCTATTAACACCTTCGCTCCTGTACCACCCATTATTAATCCTATCAGGTGTCTGGTTGTGCAAAGGATTGTCGCAATTAATCCCAACAAATTCTGAATTGTGCTTCTAAATCATCACAACACAAATAAAGCATAAAGTGAGGCTGGGCTTCCACAGAAAAGGAACTCAGATCTAAAAGGGGCCTGATGAGGTCCCGGTGATGAGAGTGATACAGAAATGGAGGGAAGCAGGGGCTGCAGACAATGTCCCTTCACCCATCACCCAGCGTTGATCCTGGTACCCCAGGTGGGGTTGAGAGGTTGAGAAAGAAAGTGAAATGGGTCACGATGACTACAAACAGTAAGCAACTCTCAGACCAGCTGAGGTCAGACATCAGGGGCTTACCCAGCCCTAAGTTCTTCAGCAAAGTAGTTCTTTTTAATGGTAAACATTTCCACTAGTGGCACCAAATTCCAAGTCTTGCTTTTATCCACTCCTTCCCCTGTCTGCTTTTCTGCTGTTGCATTTGTGATCACTGGTTTGAGTCAGGACCAGCAGCAAAAGGGAGGAACACACGGGTGTACCTGCTCGCATCCTCATGGGGTAGTGTTTCCAAATTCCTAATAGATAGTAATCTCCAGGATTTGAGAACAAGATATCAGAATTCCTGGTAATTCTTGGAAACCCCCCAAATCATATTATTCCGCATTTTCATAACACTTTATTTGTGTGTCTTAAAATAATAGTAAGTGATTATAATAATAAAGAGTGAGTTTTTGGGGAGTTGTAGGATTATCACAGAGGTTTTCTGTTAAAATATATAATAAATGCATGGTTAGTTTTTATTATGAGACAAAATATTATGACAAGATTATATATTTCAGTCATACGTAAAGTGATCTCTCCCAGATATAGACATTTGATAATCACAAACGTTAAAAGAAGGGACAGTAACAGAAATAAATGCCAAATAAAAATCATTTAAAACTAAAAGATAATACCACAATGTATCATTTTTAATATTTAAGAGCTATCATCCTTAAAATGAAATTTTAAAACACTCTAAGAGTGAATTGCCCTATCCAAAAATCTCGATCTCTTTTTTTGTGACAAGTATTCCAGACATAGACAATTTCTCCCATCTTGCATTGACCTCAGACAAATTGGTAAGAGTATGTCCAGTAGCAACTTCAAGTTGAGAGTTAGGGTTGCTTTATATAATCTCCTTTCCTTTTTTAACAACAAAAACATTTTGTCTGCTCGATCTGATTTTGGATGGGTCTTCCAATTCTTTATTGCTTCCTCTAATTCAGGTTTTTAAAAACGTTTCTGATTTAATGTTGCTGTATTTCCCCAACAACACCTCTTTGCATTTCTCCATTCAAGTATTTGCAAAGAATGGTAAGCTACAGTGAATATTCGAGCCATAAACATTTTGTGGTAGTCATGAAACAAAATAACATCCGGATCTCCTAGCAAGGACTCCTAACAGCACCGCACAGAATCATGTACCGAAATTGCCAACTTTAGGGACATATTTCACTTCCAAAACTTATTATTTCTTGGAACACCATCCATAAAGTAGTCCATGGGTATAAGCTGACTAATATTTATTTTATTTGCAACAATGACTTACCATTAGCAGCAGACAGCAGCAGACGAATAACTCTTCTTTCGTCGCAAAAACTGGAAGCAAGACTGACTGATGGGACTTTCATGCTTCTCCCCTACCTGCTCCTGTCCTGACTCTGAAACTCTGACCTTCACCTTCAACTTCTTGGGTCAGCTGCTTCTGCTCTTGTTTTCCACTTTATGTCAGCAGATTCTTTCAAAGCAATAACATCTCTATGTTGATTGTTAAGCTTTAATTCTCATAAGAGACATAATACTTTTGACTATTTTCCTAGTTTCTCAACTGATTTTTCTCAACATTTGGAAAAACATGCACATTTCCTATGATATGCTGAAAAACTAATTTCTGCCTAGAATATGCTCATCAGGCACAGGCTGATGGGTCCAAGTCAGACCCTGAACAGAAGATGACCCTCTCCCGCAGCCCGGGCACGAGGGCCAGAGGACCCAGTGTGCCCCCTTCTCACTCACTCCCCCTTCTCCTCCCACCATGATTCCCGCTCCCTGTCTGCTTAGCTCACCCCCAAAGCTTACCCAGACCTACCTGCCTTTTCCCCTATCTCTTCTGCTCAAATGTACCCTCTTGCTTCTCTCTGCAATCCCAGCCCACACACAAGCACCTCCTTTCTCACGTTCTAATGTTCTGAGCAAAATATCAGTAAAAAAAAAAATTGTTGCCTGCTGTATCAGTAAACAAAGGATATTGCAGCCATCAAGCCATCACATTACAGCTGCCCCAAGGGAGAGCCCTGAGGGAACTCAGGATAGAAACAGGACGCCTGCCATCTAGCAGTCAACTATGGCAGCCACCCCCGACACTGCACCCTGAGGAGACTTAGGATGAGAAAGCACAGGATACTGGCCCCAGATAGCTGAGGTGCTTATCAAAGGAATGATTTCAGTGAGCCCAGACTCTTGCACCTTCCCATACAGAGAAAAGCGCTAAATTCCTTAACTTGATATGTCTGGTTTTCTTTAATTTTCAGTAATCTTTTGATGTTCCAACTATCTGGTTTTTGTTGCAAAAACTCCTATGTATCCTGGTTCCTCCCTTATCTCTTCCAAGCAATCTCTCAGAGCTATCTGAGATGCTGTGTCCCGGACTTAAGTCCTCAATTTTGTCCACCAAATAAAATATAGCTCTCAACTTTTAGGTTGTGCATTTTTTTCAGTCAACAAGACCACGAGCTTGGTCTAATTGCCACAATGACAATTTAACGGAATGCAGACTAAGGTGTGAATCATACATCAATGTCCACTTACTTTTAGCGTGATGCTGACTAGGTCACTTCATTGTACAGACCCTCAATTTTTTTTCATCTATAAAATGGAGCTAAAACATTCCAGTTCATAATTTTTTATTTTTAAAAATTTTTTATTGGAGTATAGTTGAGTTACAATGTTGTGTTCATTTCTGCTATACAGCAAAGTGAATCAGTTATACATATACATATATCAACTCTTTTTATAGCTTCTTTCCCCATATAGGTCATAATATACAAACAGTTCATGCAGCTCAATATCAAAAAAACAAACAACTCAATCAAAGAATGGGCAGGAGACCTAAATAAACATTTCTCCAAAGAAGACATAGACAGCCAAAAAGCACATGAAAAGATGCTCAACATCACCAGTTATTAGAGAAATGCAAATCAAAACTGGCTCATACTATTTTTGAGAAGTGAAACAATATAGGTAAAGCATAAGGCTGTTAAATGCTAGGAAACTGTGAGTTTTCCTCCTCTCTCTCCAAAAAGAATTTTATTTGGATTTTAAACAAAGAGCTTTTGAGAGCAAATGGATCTTGTAGCAGCTACTGGGATTGCAGGCCTAACTCCCAGCAGCAGAATCCACTGTTTTTGCAAATACAAACGTGAGGAAGTGTCAGCAAACACCTCTCTTATGGCTCCCTAAAAGGTCTATACTATCCACTAAGCCTGTGTCAATTCCAGTAACTTCTCTGCGTGTTTCCAAAGTAGGACCTGAACGGAGAGGGTGAGCCCACCAATCCAGTGCCTTACCCACTGGTGCTGCCCTCAGCCTGACCTGAAGTAAATGCTCAATAGATATTTGCCAAATTGAATTTCCTTCTCCCTGGATCAATCCCTGGCAGAAGCAAGGAGCTGGACCCTGGGGTGGCTCTAGTGTCCACAAGCTTCATGAGTCAAGTCTTTAAAGGCTTTGTAGCAACCACCCCCCTCCCCTTGCCTCCGACCTCTCCTGCTTCTTCAGCATGTTTATGGACATAATTACAGCATGTTACTGATTTCCTGATAGTCACCTTGATGTAACTATTTTACAGAATCAAGCTAATTTCATACATTGAGGTTTTTGTGGGCTCTGGCTGACTCAACCCAAGAAGTCATTTTGTCTCCTCCTTGGGCTCTCCCGCCCCTTCTCAGAACACTGCTTCTCTTGGTCCCTCCCTGAAGCCCAGCTGGGCTGCCTGCAATCCAGAGCCCCTGTCTTTTCCTTGCAGCTCCACTCTGATGGTCTCATGAGTTGACCTGCCATATCTTGGGGAAACAGCGAGGGAGGTCCTCGAGGCCCCAAGAAGTCAGGGCAGTGCATCTGAGGCAGGGGGGAGGGAGAAGGAAACGAATTATTCTTCTAATTTTTAAAGGCTGGGTCTGCTACTCTGAATACATTCCTGGACCCACTGAAATTTTCCTTCCCTACGTGCATCTACTAATTTACAGTATGCAGAGTCTTTCAAGAGACATAATCGTATCTAACCTGCATACCAATCCTATGGTTGTGCTATTACGTCCATTTTACAAATGTGGAAAATGAGGCTGGAAAGGTAAAGCAGCTTGGTAATACAAAATATTAACAGCAATCATATAAACACCCTTCATACAAAGGCTTCCCATGGGCACATGTCCTTCATTTGGAGATGCAGAGTTGCAGAGCCAAGACTTAAACAATTCTCATGCCAAGCCCTTTTCTCTACACTGCTGCTTCTTTGCTGCTCTTTCTTGGGTCCATACACACAGTTCCCCTTCACACAGCCTGGTCTTGGCCACCACGCTCTTCTTACACACCCAAGTATGGTCCTCCCCTTTCTGCATATCCAGCTCTCACCCGTCCTTGAAGGTATGAAGGAGTACTCCTCTACTCCTACTTCTACCAGGAAACCTTCCCTTATAAATCCATCTTTCTGTGACACTCTCTACTCTGAATGTAATGGCCATGTTGTCTATTAGATAATAACTCTACATAAGTAGACATTTAATAAAGTTGTTCTAATCTTGGAAGTCCCTGAATGTAGTGTGTCTGGGTTGGCTGAATCCCCACCATACAGTTCCCAATAGATATCAATGTTCCAATTTCCCAGTGGCCCCCATCCTCTGTTTAAGGAGACACAGGACACTAGGGAAGTTGAGTTCAGCCCTGGTTCTAAAAGCAGCACCCAGGACCAACGCCAGGCCAATCAATACATCCATGTGACCTGAGTGGTCCAATGAGAAGGAACATCTAGACTGTAGAGAGATTGGCTCTTCCTGATGGATGTGAAAGAGAGGAGAGAGTGTGCCAACAGTAGATCCAATACAGAAGAAGCAGTCAAGAACTGGAGAGAGAGAGGGAGAGAGAGAGAGGAGTCTAGGTCAAACATTTTGAGATCAAGCCTCGCCTGAAGTTAACAAAACCCTTTCTCCATAAGCTGGGATGAAGTGAGGGAGTAGCACTGACATGTATACACTACCAAATGTAAAATAGATAGCTAGTGGGAAGCAGCCGCATAGCACAGGGAGATCAGCTCGGTGCTTTGTGACCACCTAGAGGGGTGGGATAGGGAGGGTTTGAGGGAGACGCAAGAGGGAGGAGATATGGGGATATATGTATATGTATAGCTGATTCACTTTGTCATACAGCAGAAACTAACACAATATTTTAAAGCAATTATACAGGAGTCAACTCATTTCTGTTTGTTTAAAGCAGTTTCAGTCAGGATTTATAGCCCCCAAAGGACTTTAGTGTAAATACTTGAATAGTGAAGTTGGCTCTATAATAGTGCCTATCAACCTAGAGGCAACACTACCCTCTATTCAGACTTTTCTGTTCTTAAAAAAAAGATAATAAAACCAAATTTTTTAGCTCCATTGATCCTTTTTTATGACTTATTGGATTTTTGTTTTTTCTGAATACAAAATAATCCATTAGAGACACTAGAGAAATCCCACCACTACTAACAACCAAAATGTACTTACTTTTATTTTAAAATGTATGTTTTATAAAATTGGGATGGATCATCCTGCTGTGTGTGTGGATTCAAAATTCCTACTTCAGTCACTTAATGACAGCAGGTTATTTCAGCTGGGGGAGAGGGGGAGTCAGTAGCCAAATTGCCTGGTTTCAAACCCTATCTCTATCATTAATATGTATGTGACCTTGAACAATTGGTATAAATCCTGTCATGTCTCAGTGACCTCGTACGTGAAAAGGGTGTATTGATAGCACTTGACATATAAGGATTTCATAAAAATTAAAATAAAGAATTTCATGTGGTATCTGGCATATAGTCATGTAGTAAGAGCTCAGTTTTGGACAAGTTGGGTTTGAGATGCTGTAGCTATTCAAGAGAGCTAACAGAGGGCATTCTTTGTGAGAATCTGTCCTGTACATTATAGGATGTTTAGCAGCATCTCTGGCCCCTACATAGTAGATGCCAGTAGCATCCATCACCCTATCAGCCTTTACAATCAAAATTGTCTCCAGACATTGCCAAATGTTCCCAGGGGGACAAACCACCCCCAGCTGAGAATCACCGTGTCATGGTATTTCATCATATAGCTATGCTGTTTGTCATTGTTGTATAGCTAAAATGTTCAGAATATTGTTAGCTAACAGTAGTATTGAAGTATCCTTACACTGTTACAGTTTAAATAGGAATCCCTTTTGGGTTTTTTTTGTTTTGTTTTGTTTTTTGTTTTGTTTTTTTTTTGTGGTACGTGGGCCTTTCACTGTTGTGGCCTCTCCCGTTGTGGAGCACAGGCTCCGGACGCGCAGGCTCAGCAGCCATGGCTGACGGGCCCACCTGCTCCGCGGCATGCGGGATCCTCCCAGACCGGGGCACGAACCCGTGTCCCCTGCATCGGCAGGCGGACTCTCAACCACTGCGCCACCAGGGAAGCCCATCCTTTTTGTATTTTAACATCACATGTAATATTGAACTATTAGTTTGAGGTAAATGATCTTACATTCACTTTTATTAAATTTTCTGAGATATTTTTAAATGGCTGTTATTTTATCAAATGTTTTTAGGGCATCAATTGAAATTTCCTCTGCCTCACTGATCCTTGGATGTATTAATAGAATTTATAACATTAAATCATTCTTGCATTCTTGAGATAATACCTAAGTGGACACGTTATAGTATCCATTTTTTAATATAGCAATGAGAGTGATTTGATGACATTTTATTTAAGGATTGTTATTTCAATCCCATAAAAGAAATTGAATTGTATTTTTTCCTTTTGTTTCATTATTAGGGTTATGTTGGTTTTATAAAATAATTTTGAAAGTTTTTCATCTTTATATATGATTGGAAATGGTTAATTTCCCCCCAAAATTACATATTTCTTGAAATTTGATCAACTAAACTGATCAACAACACAAAATCAAGAGCATTTAGGGGAAGGTACTACAGCAGTTTTTAAAAATAATTTCTTTAAATTCTCTATTTTTGAGCCAATTTTGTTGATTAATATCTTGCTAAAAATCATTACTTTTAATCAAAAAAATTTAAAATAGTATAGAATACAATATACAAATTTTATGCCATGTGTTATAATTTCAGTATCTGTACTCTAGTTCTATCCACTTTCTAATACTATCTAATTTTGCACACTTCTTTTCTCCTTTTTCCTATTAGACTTCTAGATCTACCTACTACTATTCTAATTCAAGAAAGTTCCTCTGTTTTTTTCCTTCTGTTTAATGTTTAGTTTTTTTCTGTTGCTTATTTAAATATTTAATTAAATATTTCGTTTTTATTCCTAATTTATTAATAAAAGCATTTACCCTATGAATTTCCTCTTTTGTATAGCTTTGACTTTACCCCATAAGCTTTCACATAAAATATTCTAATTTTTATTACTTTATAAATAGTCTATATTTCTTATTTAACCCAAAAATTATTAAGCTGAACAGTTTTTAGTCTCCAGTGTGCCTTTTTAAAAATCTTTATTTTATCTGTTCATTATTGTATGCAGGTCAGTGACTAGTTCTACCTAAATCCAAATTTTCAATATTTAATGAAATTTTCTTTTAATTTTTGCCACTGTTCTAAGAATGGTTGAAGGAAAGGTCTACTATCTGTTCACAGGGTTAAAAGTTTGTTAGACTTTTTTATTAAATAAAAGTTTTAGTTCTATTTTCCATGTACCATACATCCACAAAGACTTTTTGTTATTTTCTCCTCATATTTCTAATGATTTTGCTTTAAATATCTTGATATTAAATTATTTGGCACCATCTTCCATTTGGTTTATGACTGCTACTTTTTTTTTTTTTTTTTTTGCGGTACGCGGGCCTCTCACTGTTGTGGCCTCTCCCGTTGCGGAGCACAGGCTCCGGACGTGCAGGCTCAGCGACCATGGCTCACGGGCCCAGCCACTGAGCGGCATGTGGGATCTTCCCGGACCGGGCAGAAACCCGTGTCCCCTGCTTCGGCAGGCAGACTGTCAACCACTGCGCCACCAGGGAAGCCCCTATGACTGCTACATTTTTATTCTAGATTTTATGTTCCATCTATGTTACACAATTATCTCTGTGCTTCCAGTTCAACTGTTGTTAATACTGTCATTCTTGCATTTTGTATGTGTCTTCCCGATCTCTTTTACCAAGCCTTATATTTTTATCTTCCCCTGTCAATCATTTTGTATTAGATTTACATCTTGTAAACAGCATACAGTATACATTTATTATTTGACCTAATCTGAGAGTCTGCATTTTCATAGAAGGGTTGACCCTTTTATTTATTGCCACAAATTATATATCTGGATCTTCTACTGTCATTCATTTTATTATTTCTTCCTATGGGACTTCCTTACTTTTTCTTATTTTACTTGTTTTATTGGCTTGTAATTTTCTTTCTTATTTTAATTTCTATTTATTAGAGACTATGAATTATTTTCTATGAGTTTTTTTCTCAAATAGCTTGATAAATCATATTTTAAATTCTTTTAGTGGCTATTTCAGATTTTAGAAAATCATTTTCGAACTTCATTTTTCTTATAATCAATGTAAAAAATAACATCTATCACTTCTCCCTTTAAGATGAGGAAACCAGGATGCTTTTTACTACTTTCTACTCTTCCATCACCCAATTTCTTTGTTTTTCCTGGAGCAAAATGGGGTATTAGAGCCCAATTCTGTTGAGTTTTTTTTTTTTTTCACTTTTGAGAATGACTTTTTACTCTTCATTCTTCTTTATAGCCATGTTAACAAAAATTATTTAGATTTTACTCCATGGTTACCTGATTCAGTGCTTACCACCTAGATTTTACGTGATAACCTCCTTATGTTTAGATCTTTATTTTGATACATCTCTCTATCAATTGGAATATATTCTTAAGTACTTTTTTCAGGAAGGAAACAGACCTTTACATATTCTGAACTTTTATATTTCTGAAATTGTGTTTCTCTTACGTTCACACCTAAATGACAGCTTGACTAAATTAAAAAAAAAATACATGAGTCACGACTGTGTTCCTCAAAACTCTGTTGCCCTTTATATTAGAGCAAGCTAAATGCCATAACAAGCCACTGAAGTTCTGAGGTTAACATTTAGCCCATTTCAGGGGTCAGGGTCAGTCTTCCATGAGATGATTCACAAATGCAGTCTCTTTCCATTGTCACCTGGGGTCCTAGGCTATACCTTCTGCATTTGGCAGAGAAAGGAAGAAAGAGAAGGGAATAACAAATCTCATAGCAGTGTTTAGGAGCCAGACCAGAAGAAGCATATGTCACTTCTGCCCAGAGTGCATCAGCCAGAACTGGTCCATAGCCCACCATATTGGAGCAAACTGGGAAACTTTGTCTTCCTGTGTTTCCAGGAAGAAGGTTGAAATGATCTGATACACAGAGACTGTGCCACATACTTTCCCCACAGGCCTTGGGCATTTGCAGAGACCTTGAAGGATATTTTAATTTTAATTTTTCTAGCTGTATATTCAGCCTAGTTCCTTTTGTCTTTTTGGTTATTTTTCCTTCTAGAGTGCTGATAACACTCTATTTTTAATTCAAAAATTTAGCCAGGCTGTGTATAGAGGCAGTTCCTTTTAAATTTATTTTGCCTGTATATTTAGGCCATTTTGCAAGATACATTTTCTTCAATTATGACTTTGATTGTTGTTTCTGAATAAATTGTTCTGGTTTATTCCTCAGCAATACCTATAATTCCTAGATTTGATCTCCTTCTCTCTTCTCCATACCTATTATCTCCTCATCACTTTCATCTCCTTATTGTTTCCCCTCTGAATACAAGGAGAATTTAGTCTTCTCATGAGTGATTTGAGTCTTAGCTGTGTTAATTCCTGCCTTTACTGCCTTTATTTTATTTATTCTACTGGATTTAGGAATCCTTTGATTTTATTTATATTTTAGTCATCTTCTTTGCAATCTGCATTCATCTCAACATGTTTTTCTTCTCATTGTTTTTATTTCTATGGTCTTTTTTCTTGGATTCTTCATAACATTTTCCCTTCTGTTTGTTCATTTCCCAAAGTGACATAAACCACCCAGACCAGTGATTGCCATCAGGCAGGACATGTGGTTTGCCCTTGGCCTTGCACACTCCTCAGTTGAGTAGGGTTGAAGAGAGTTTCAATACAAACACCAAATTGTAAGGCTCACCTTCTCACATCCTAGAAGTGCTTGGCAGAGCATCATGTAGCCTGAGCCTAGAGAGAGATCAGAAACCTCTGATGCTAATCACATTATGGCATGCATGTGGACAGAAACACAAACTCTACTCAGACGAAAGGCTATATACCCCGGCCAATCAATACCTGGGCATTTGTAGAAGCCTCTTCTTAGATACAGAGCTACGAGACATGTGATAACAACTAGTCCCATTTCCAGGGCCCCAAGACCAGCAAGGCAGGGGCTTCACTGAGTCTCAGCAGAAAAACAAGGCACTTTCTCAGGGTCCAAGACGATTTCCCCCACCAGCCACCTCCTGGAAGTTCAGCAGAAAGGAGTGGAGCAGTGCCTCTGGCAAACAATACACATCTATTACCAAGGCCAGCCTTAGCTGGGTCTTCAACGTGTCACTCCTGTAGCACCACATATGATTTTCATGCATCTTATTGATTACGACTTATTAAGGTATTTTCTAATCTCACACAGAGAAGTTAATGTTATAAAAATCTGAGTTAGCTCCAATTAAGATTTTCTAATCTCTATTTTAGCCAAAATCTTTTTTTTCTCCGATTTCTGGATGCACAACAGCTGCTTTATTAATCATTTGTTAGGCATTGTTGAATGGATGGATGGATGGATGGATGGATGGGTGAATGAATGAATGAGTTTAGGAAGCAAACCAACAACTAAACCAGCTCTGCCTGAGTATAACGATGAGAACTGACTCCCTTTATTTTTCTCTCTTTCTTGGGAGGACCCACGTACTCTGAAATTTGTCCTGTTGCAAATGTTAGGATGGTTCCTCATGGGAGATACATCCTGAGTCCCATCACACTTGAGCATGCAGGAAGCTGGGGCCAACCACTGCCAGCCTGCTGCCTCAGCCCTTCTCCTAGCCATTGCCAGCCACAGCTGCTGCCCTCCTCGTTCTCTGCTGCCATCCAGCCTCTGCTACCACGCCCACTCCTCATAGCCCTGTCCTGTCCAGCTTCCTGCGGGGAAGGCTCCCTGCCCCTCCCCACCCTGGTTTTTAGCTAAAGACCTTTCTCTTGGTCTTCCCTCTCTCTCTTCTTTGGGGAATGGAAAGGGTGAGTCTTGCTGCAGATATAGACACCCCAGGTTTAGAGACATGAAAACCAGAGGAAAGATTGGGGTCAGGATCAGAGACTTACAGTGAAGAACAGCGTGTTCTGTAAAAATGGCAGACTCTCAGCCACTGACCTTCTGCATCCGACTGCTAAATATGTGATCAAGGTGACAAGGTGACATGATGACAGGTGTCTCTGACATAAATACAAACCAGAATGTAATGAGGATGTTGCCTAACCACCAGCAAAGTCCCAGGCAGAATGCCCTACAAGATACAAACCGAAGATCAGACAGGCAGCCCTGGTTCCTGATGAAGGTCACTGCTGCACAAGGCCAGATAATGAGTCCAGAGAACTGGGAGGGTGGAGGGTTTCTGAGCAGGTATGGACAATACTGACAAGGGAGCAGGAAAACTGACACATAGACCCAGGTCTGCCACTAACTAGCTGTGCAATCTCAGGCAAGAGTTCACCTCTTTGGGCCTCCACATGTTGTCCTGTGAAATGGGATAATAATATTTGTTCTCTTTCTTTCATTAAGACCCACCCATTGCCTGTCCTGCATGCCCCTCAACCCATCCCTGGAGCTACTTAAACCACCATCCCCAGGTAGAACCCTGCCCAGGACCAGCAGCCAACTGTGTCTTCAGTGAGCGCTATTGTAAGAGCTCTAAGTTAATAAGACATATCATTACAACAACTCTGATGTCAAACCACATACATGTAGTGAACACTTCAGTCCTCAGAGATAAGCACTGTTATTATTCCCATCATCCTTTTTTTTTGGTGAGAAAACCAAGGAACAGAGGATATAATAACCACCCCAATGTCACACTCTGGTAAGGAGTAGAGCTAAGCTAGACCATGTTGACTAAGTGCCCGAGACTCAACTGATGTCAGATTTTCTGATAACTCAACCCCCAAGTTGTGCCCCAGTTGCAGTTCCTGAGCTTCTGCTTCTTCCACAAACCACACTCTTACCTTATATTACACATATAGTAGGTGAATTCCATCTTTATTCCCTACAGCTGGCACTCTGTACCATATCCAGAATCCTGTTCCTATAAAACGGACTGGAGTTTTGCCCAGGACTATTACAAGGGCTGTTACCTGTGGTCAACTTTTCTCATACTGATATCTCCCCAGCTGGAAGCTGCTCCAGGCAGGGGTTGGGCCTAATCCATCTCCAGTTGCAGGGGCTAGTTCAGCATGGCCCAGAGAAGGCGCTTAGCTAGGGCAACTCAACTGGCTTCCCCTGATATTCATGGTTCCTCCACCTGTGAGCCTCACCCTAATGCTGGCAGCCCACCTGGACCCCAACCTCTGACTATACACGGAAGTCCTTTACATGCAAACAGCAGACAGACCACGGCTTTGGGGTCAGACACCTCTAGCTGTGAATCCTGTCTCTTCCATTTCATCTGTTCTTTTGTGTTTTTTCTTTTCTGGAGGTAAAATTTACATATGAGATACATAAGTCTTGAGTCTACAATTCAACAAGTATTGCCAAATATGTACAGCCATGTGACGAACGTCCCAATCAAGATATAGAGCATCTCCATCACCCCCAAAATTTCCCTTGTGTCCTCTTCCAGTCAGTCCCCACCCCCCATAGGTAACAATTCTGAAATTTATCTCTGTAGATTTGTTGTAGCTATTCTTTTAACTTCATGAACTTTTAAATTTTATAGGAACTTGACTCCTATAAAAGAGAACGCACTTTTCTGTGTCAGGCTTCTTTCCCTCAACATATTGGGTTTTTTAAATTTATTTTCATCTTAGTTTTTTTTTTTTTTTTATTGCTGACGAGTATTCCATTATATATGGGGAGATCTGGCATCATTCACTTTGTAATCTTGAAAAAGTTAAAGGAATCTTCCCATTCATTCATTCTACCATTCATTTAACAAGAATTTAGCCTCTGCCTCAATCTTACTTTCTTTAGGATCATACTGATAATACCTGCTGTTGTCTGAGCATTTAACCAAAATTAGAGAAGCAGTAGTATATATGACTCAGGAGCCAAACAACTTACACTCCAATCCTGATTTCAGCTCTCACTCGTTGTATGATCTTGGACAAAGTACTTAACCTCTCTGTGCTTCAGTTTCTTCCTCTGTAAAAGGATTAACTGATGATTCCCGAACACAGAGATAATGTTCATAAAGTTCTGAGAACAGTGCCTGGCACAAAATACGTGTGCCATTATGTAAAAGTTTGGTATTATTGCCAAATATTTAACAGGCCACAGTGCACAATGATCACTAACTAAACCATAGCAGTGGTTTTCATTGTTATTATAGTCTTCATAGAGAAGCAGGAAAGTGTGTACACTAGCACTTACCTGGGGTAGTTTAGTGCTGTGTGAAATGACACTAGTCTCTCAGCCACTATAATAAATCAATAGAGTGCTACCTAAACGAGGTGACCAACTTGTCCTGTGACTTGCCTGGTTAGCACCGAAAATCCCAGGAACATCTCCTTAGTCTCAGGCAAGCCAGGACAGTTGGTCACCCTAATCTGAGACTCACTCTTCTTATCTGTTAAATGGGCATTATATTCTGTCCTGCCTTTTTCATACAATTGCTAAAAAAGCCAAATGCAATGTCTTTGGAAGTGTTCTACAAAGGCAATGGTGTTTTCTGTTTGTTTGATTGATTTCTTGTTTCTGGGTACTAGAAATCACACCAAGTCTTGAATTCAATTTTGAATTCAAACCATAAAGTCCATCTTGAACTTGAATCACAGCTTCTCTGCTTCCAAGCTGAGTGACACTGAGCCCTGTCTCTTCTCTGGGATGCAGCTTCCTCGTCGTAAAATGGGAATGATGATAATCAGCCCACAGAGTTGCTGTGAAGTCGTTTATGAGAAAGCACAGTCAGTACTGAAATGTGTGAGATAAATTAAACATCAGTTAATGCTGTACAGGGGCCCACGGTGTTGCAGGACGGGAACAGGGCCCTCTGTCCAATGAAGTCACTCCAAAGTGCCACCCTCTTCTCTAGCCCTGCTGACCTTGCTGCCTGACCACACGCCACCCTTGTGCCACCCTCCTGATAGCCCAGCAGACTCTCAGCCTGGGTCTGATTTCCTGGTTCTGACCTGACCCTGGACCCTGACTGGCCCTGTGACTACCACGGCCTGAGGTGGGCTCCCCCGCACTCAGTCCAGCAGCCCTCCCACCCGCCCCTCCTCCAAACCCCGAAGCCGAGAGAAATGCCTGCTGGAATCACGAGGCCCCACTGTAATCAGTGCACTCGGCCCAAAGGTAATTGAATAACCCTGATGCAATTATATATTGATTGCAAGTATTATGGCTCATCCTGATTGCTTCTTATTGATACAAATCCACTGGGCTGCCTATTTGGATAAAGCCAAGTGAGAACAAGGAGAAATGGGGGAGGAAAAATGGAGAGGGAGAGAGGAGGAGGAGGGATGGTGAGAAGGAAGAAGGAACGGAATGTATCACTGGCGGTTATGGGTCCCTTGAGCAGCACATCCAGGAGGCAGCCCTGGACCTCAGCCCATCCCTCCCACACACAGGCTCCACCACTCACCGAGTTCCTTAGAACTCCTGGATACCTCCCCTGCCTTGCAAGGATGCCCCCTGAGAAACCTCTACAACCACGTTTCAGAGACCCCTCTAGAGAGGAAGGTCAGGAAGGATGGCCACCCCTGCCCCACAGCTCAGTGGGCCTGGTGGGAAAGAGAACCAAAGGCAGCGAGTCAACTGGGGGCATGTCCAAACTGGGGTCAAAGGGGCATGAGGGGGCCATGATGTGGAGGTTCAGAGGTCATCCAGTGACCTGTCCCTAGAGAAGGTAGAACAAGGTGATGCTTTGCCTTCTTGTTTCAGCTCCAATACTGTAAACAAGTGTCCTTTTTAAAGTCTCTCTAGTGCCACATTTTTGCATTTCTGTGCTTTTTGGTGGTGATTTTGCTGTCTTAAATGGCCCCAAGCAAAGTGCTGGAGTGTTGTCTAGCGATCCTAAGTGCAAGAAGGCTGTGGTGCACCCCATGAGAGAATTATGTGTCTGATAAGTTTCGTTCAGGCATGAATTTTAGTGCTGTTAGCTGGCTGTGAGTCCAATGTTAATGATACAACAATATATACTTTTTAAAGTTTCTTTGAACAGAAACACACCTAAAATAAGCTTATGTATTGATCAGTTGACGAAAATGTGACCAGAGGTTGGCAGGAACCTAGCCCTGTATCTCCCCTGGGAGCAGTGGTTCCGTATTCACTAATTCAGTGTTCACAGCAACCTGATAGGCGTTAACTACCTTCTTAGCAGGAACGGACTGTACATGCAAACATAACAAAATGAAACAAGACCCAGGTTACCCTGTCCAGTTCTAGTTTCAAAACTAAAGGAAGCCTTGAACCCTCCTATAAGTAGCTGATTCCCTAAAAGAACAATTTCATACTTTACGCTTCAAAGACAATAACCAAAGATTTGTCATGATCTTGGGAAATATGATAATCATATAAGAAAATTGTTGTTTGTTCGCCAAGAACAGACTAACTATAAACTTGGTAACTTTGGAAATCTTGTGCTTTTTTTCCCCTCTACATAGGTGTCATAATTTATAGTTGACAAGCTTGTCCTTTACAAACCTTTCTCTGCAGGCACACTTCCTCTCTTCTAAATGCTTTCAATGATGTGTCAAGTCTTCCTTCTATTCTGACTAGCTTGGAGGGGTGAGGCTGAATTAGTGCAAATTTCATACCAGTGTTGCCCGACTAGGTCCTAGACAGCAGTCAGCAGGCACCTATGTGCTCACAGGGCCAGAGAGGCTGGCGTGTTCTTCATTTTTGTCCTCATCGCACCCTGAGCAATGTCTTACACATGGTAGGGGTTTACTATGCAGGAGCATGTCGTAGTCAGGGGCCTTGGCTGTAAGCAACAGAAACTAACCCAGTTAATTTAAATGATTATAGTAATGCTACTGGGTAGCTCACAGAATTGACAGAAAAAAAACAAGTGAGAACCAAGTAAGTATGGAGGCCAGACACCAAATGCAACTGCTCAAAGGACCAAGAAGCTAGGAGGCTGTCCACACCACTGTGGGCTAGAACACTGCAAAGCCCAGGTACCCCTGCCTCTGCTGCATTTATAAGAATGCTGCTGCTGCAGCGCCTGTGATGACTGCAATCAGTTCCAAACTTCCCATTCTTCTTTGCAGCCCTTACTCCAAATTCCAGGTCCCAAATGGGAGCATCCAATTGCCCAGAGGCCAGTGTCCACAGCCCAGCCTCCCATAGCCCAGCTGCCCAGATGCCCAAATCCAGACTTTGTACTGGGAGGGTTCAATGCGTGTACCTCTTGTCAAAAACGTTCTTCAACTTCCATGGAAGAAGACTGGATTTGTCCTGCCACCATGTTGACTTGGAGTAGAGGGGTGGTGTTGCCAGTGAGGAAAAAAATGGATAAATTGAAAAAAATCAGAGGAAGAACTGACATCACTGGGAGATTGCTTGGATGTGGAGAGCAGTATAGATCATCATTCCGGAGTCAGAGAACACCAAGAGAAGGGAACAGCAAACCAAACAGCTCAGTTTGGGCAAGTTGAATGTGAGATGCCTGCAGCTATTCAGTGGGCATTCTGCAAACTCCCAAGCCCTATGCATTTGGAAAGATTCTATTAATACAATTGATGCTATTATTAAATATTAATGAAATTGCCTTCCTCAAAGAACCAAAGACAGAATCACTGCAATGAAGTGGGAACAGAATGCTGCCTTTGTCAATAGACAAGCAAGTGAGGATTCAACTTTTAATCCTCTTCTCCTTCTTTTGCTTTGGCTACCAGTCATACGGAGCATGGCCAGCCATTCAGGGCAGGGCTGCCCAAGACAAAATGGGTAACCAACAATTTTCAAATAGGTAAATAAAAGCCAACTGTATGCATAAATCAGCAACCAGATTCAAAGCTGTTGTATTTTAAAGCTTCGTCTACACTGGGGGACCATCTGGTGACCAAAAAGAAGAAGTGGCGTTTGCTTGGATGGTGCCAGGGACTAAAGAGGCAGAACTGCCAAGACTCTGGCTCACTTTGATCTCTCTACATGTCAGCGCAGAGCCAGCTGTACCTCCCAACTGTGAGGTTTCCATGGCTTACATTTGGTAGGTTCAAGCCCAGCAGTGTGCCATCCTTGTAAATATGGAAAACTTTAATTTGCCAGAGTAATTCTGATGCAAAATATTGTAATGCTCAGTCTTCTCAAACCATGTGCCTGGAGTTCTGACTCAGAAAATATGCTGCCCCAGGCACTAAGGAAAGGATATTGGGAGTCAGAAGACCTGATATAGCAGTGTTCTGGTTTCACTACTGTCTGACCTTCAGCACATTTTTTAAATTTTCTAAACTGAACCTCGGTTCCCTCATCTGTAAAATGAGGCTGCCACCACTTACCTGTGTTACAAGAGGGCTATCAGAATTAAATGGGGGTAGAGATACATGCGATAAAGCACTGTATGTATATCATTAAGTCACCCAGTGATTGTTCACACCTAACACCTTCAAGCTTCCCATCAAATCACTCCCTCTAATAATAACATTTTTGACAAGAAGTACATGCATTGAACCCTCCCAGTACAACCATCCTTGGAGTGAGTTGGGAAGACAGCATGGCAATATGTTAAACAAGGATGGAAAGCTCCAGAAGAGCTAATGTCTCACATTCACTGCCCCCAAAGAGAAGACACTGGCAAAGAAATTCTCTGTCACATCTCTGCTCTTGTCTTTGGAGAAATTATGCATCTTGTTTTACAGAGCTGTTTCCAGGACAAAAGAACTTATTTAACCGCCTGAAGTTTTCTTTTTTTTCTTTTAATTCTGTTATTGTAGCCTGCAGCCTAATAGTAAGAAGAGTGTGTCTTTAATGAAGCCAGTAAATATTTTTTTTAAAAAAAAAAGAAGTGTCTGATTTACTAGGAAAGTACAATGCTCTATAAATTCAAGCTGTTGGTTTACAGTCCCCTGCCCACTGTGACCCGCACTTCCTTTGTAAAGGGTCATTTCTGTACATCAGGCCATCAGTGATTTATAGGAGGACAGAGGCGACTCTCCAACTTTTAACTCAGTTCAGGCCCGGCAGCATTTATTTTGTATACCTACCACACAAAATAAGTGGGAGGTTCTAAAATTAATGAAAGCTTACGTGCATGAAAGGATGCAGTACACAGTAGGCATTCAATAAAGATTTGTTTAGTTCCTTCTTGGCTGTTTTTCTTCCATTGGACTGAGAGTCCCAGCTGCACTAGGGAGTAGACGTTTCATCAATGTTTGTACACATCCTCTCTGTGGGCTAAATACTGAGCAAATCAGCTTTTTAAAATAAATACTACCTCCATTTATTTTGCAAAAGACTTGCTGACAAGACACCCAGCAGCATCTGAAATTTCATCTAGACAAAGAGGACAGGGACAAGGGAAGCCAGGAGCTCTATTTTTCCCATTCTGGGCTTCCCACTTCATCCCCCCTACACTCACACAGGCACACGCATCCCAGCACATGTGCACCACTGCGATAAGGAGGCTTTCAAACGCGCAATTCATCACCTTGGCCCCAAATGTAAGGAGAGTGTGTGTGCGAACGCGTGTGCGTGCACGTGTGTCGCACTCCCGCACGCACGGGCTCCTGAGAGCCTTTGTCGTCCTTCCGACACGACAATGGAGTGAAGGCACAGAGCTTACAAAGGGGGAGGAAAAGGCAGGGAAGTGAAGAAAGGCGCCCACTTTGGCTGCCTCCCTTTGGTTTTGGCTGCTCAATCCGAGCCGGTTAACCAGTTAACAACACGATAAAGGACGGCAGAAAAGGAGAGAAGCTTCCAGCCGGTAACCCGGATGCAGAAGGAACCAAACATTAATCATAGCAATCCCTGTGGGAGCTGGGGTTGTGCCCTAATGCGTTTTAGTGGGGCATTCATGAAGTCGGTAGAGGCGGCTGGGATGCAAATCCCCCTTCCCAGAATCCTCCGGGACCTTCGAGCTAACACTGGCTGGTCAGACTCAGCCCCACTATGCACAAGTGTGTGCACACACACAGACACACACTCTCCAGCCGCCACCTCGGCTTCACTCCCAGAGCTAACTGCTCCTTTTTTGCAGAGCTCTTGGAAAAATGGGAATTAAATAAATCCACATTTATGGAGACCCACTTTGTCCCAGGTACTTCCATCGGGTTATTTAGTGTAAGCTTCACAGAGTACTGGGAAAATATTTTTCTGGTTATTACTCCATTTGTACAGATGTTGAGAATTAAGGTGCAGAGAAGTTATGTGGTTTCGGTTTCCAGGCACACACAGCTGGTGAGTGGTGAATAGAGAATTCAAATCTAGATTTTTTTTTTTTTTGGATGCCCAAAGTAGTATGTTTTCCTTTTACAGCACAGCAGGTATCCACTTTCTGCCACAGATTCCTGGACCCCATATGACAGAGGAGTTCTGGGTGGGGCCCAGGAATCTGCATTCTATTACAGATTTTTTTTTTCTTTCTCTTACTTTAACAGCTTCATTGAGGTGTAATTGAACTATGACAAACTGCATATGTTTACAGTGAACAGTTTGCTAAGTTTTAACATGCATATACACCCTTGAAACCATCCATTTCAAGTTTTATCTGGCTTCTGTCAGTCAGCATGATTAATTTGAGAGTCATCCATGTTGTTGTGTGTATCAGTGCATCCTTTTTATTGTTGAGTAAATTCTGTCCTAAGAATATGTCACACATATTTGTTCACCCGTTCACCTCTTAGTGAATATTTAGGTTGTTTCTAGTTTGAGGCTTTTACAAATAAAGCTTCTATGAGCATTAGCTTTCAAACTCTCAAACCTTAATTATAAGACAATGAACAATCCAATATAAAAATTGGGGAAAAACTTGAATAGATACTTCACCAGAAAAACATGCAGGTGGCAAATAATCGGACAAAGATGCTCAACTCCATTTGTCATTAGGGAAATTCAAATTAAAACCACAAGGAGATATCACTACACTACTATTGGAATGGCTAGAATTAAAAAGACCATTCACTTAGTATGGTAATCTCTAGGTCCATCCATATTGCTGCAAATGGCATTATGTCATTCTTTTTTATAGCTGAATAGTATTCCAGTGTGTGTGTGTGTGTGTGTGTGTGTGTGTGTGTGTGTATACACCACATCTTCTTTATCCATTCATCTGTCATTATCATACTAAGTGAAGTAAGCCAGGCAGAGAAAGACAAATATCATATGATATCACTTATATGTGGAATCTGAAAAAGAAGATACAAATGAACTTATTTACAAAACAGAAATAACCCACAGATATAAAAAACAAACTTATGGTTACCAGAGGAGAAGGGGGGAGGGACAAATTAGGAGGATGAGATTAACAAATACACACTACTATATATAAAATAGATAACCAATAAGGACCTACTGTTCCTACAGGGAACTATACTCAATATTTTGTAGTAACCTATAAAGGGAAAGAATCTAAAAAATATATATATGTATGATTGAATCACTGTGCTGTACACCTGAAACTAACACGACATTGTAAATCAACTGTACTTCAATTAAAAACAAGAGGTCAATCATTCTGAGTGTTGGTGAGGCTGTGAAGCAACTGGAACACTCCTACACTGCTGATGGGAATATAAACTGGTACAACCACTTTGGAAAACAGGTTGGCAGTTTCTTTAAAAGTTAAACCTACACCTACTATATGACCCAGCCATTTCACTCTTAGGTATTTACCCAAGAGGAATGAAACCATATGTCTATAAACATACTTGTTCATGAACGTTCATTGACACTTTACTTACAATAATAAGAATCTGTGTTTGTAAAAGCACTCTAGGTGATTCTGATAATGGATCAGACAGGTTTAGGAACCACTGTGCTGCAAGTTTTGGATGGTATATAATCGCTCTAGAAAATCCTCTTACTCTTCAAATAACTATATAAATGGAGGAAATTGTTATATTAAAAAGTTAACTAGTAGGTGAAGGAATGCCATTTAATGAACCTGTGTGATGCTGGGCAAGTCAGTTAACCTATTTCTCTCTCTATTTTATTCCTATGAACCACAAGAGGTAGTTTTGATGACTCCCAGCCTCCACAGACCTATACACCTATGATCTCAAAGAACTCCACAAGAAACATACTCACCCTCCTTGAAAGGGTGGAATTAATTCCATAGACCAGTTTATGGGCTGTAGTTTTCCCCTGTAAGGAGCACTCATCCCTCCTCTGGCAGGCACCCAGTCACACGAGTGACTGGTATGCACGCACAACACACACACACACACACACACACACACACACACAACACATCACACAAACATTTTTAAATTTAAAAAGTTAATGTCTCCGAGATTGAGGGTGCCAGAATTGTCACTAAGCTCTTCCAGACACAAAGGCCCTCTGTTGCTTTGCAGCCACCACGTGAGGCTGTATTTTACTTATCTGGATCTCTTTTGTCTGGAATTATTTCCTCGTTTTGAATAACCTGCCAAATGTAGCTGAGGACAGAATTGTAGGCCTCCCTTATTTGGAAATGGATTTGTCATTTGCAGTCAGTACCTGTACCTGGGGCAGTTTCGATCAAAAACAGTTTTCAAGGCTTCATTTATTACCACTCTTTAAAGAATTCAATCCTTTGATCAAGAGCCTGGGGATTCCGTGCTTTGCCCCCTCAAAAACGTGCTCCCACCCCCAAGATCCCAAGGCTGTTTTTGTTCTCTTGAAAAGTCCTGTTTACTTCGGAAATTCAGCAATTGCTCCTGAGTTCCTTTGATGTCTACTGAATTTAATATATTTCATTGCATTATGGAAAAGTTATTTTCAGCTTTTGGTATCAGAATCTTCTTGATATGCCGAGGGTCTTTTTGTTGGGTTTTGTGTGTGTGGGTTGTTGATTTGAGTTGTTGAATTTTTTTTAAGAATGATTTGAAGACTTTCATGCCTTTTATTTTTTTTAAAGACTAGCCAAAGGATGAGCAAGCAATGAAACTGACAGTTCCTAAATATTAGGATTCTCCATTGAGTCCAGGGACAGGTGACAAGAAGAAATAGTTTTTATTCTTCCTGGTTTTGCTAATTCCATTGCCCCAGCATTGCCTCCACAATAAATCAACAAAGGCTATCTTTTAGGAACATTGTATCTATCAGTAATCAATCAACTACCTACTATGTGATTGTTAGTACATCAAGTGTTGTGTTAGTCAAGTAGCCTAAAGTGTAATTGAGAAATAATATATATATATATATATATATATATATTATATATATATATATATATATATATATATATTACTGGGTTGAAAAAATGTCTCCATAAAGTTTATGTTCACCTGGAACCCATGAATGTGACCTCGTCTGAAAATAGGGTTTTTGTAGATGTAATCAAGCTAGGATGAGGCCATAGGGTTTTTGTAGATGTAATCAAGCTAGGATGTGGCCCTAACTCAATGACTATTATCTTTCTAAGAGGGAAATTTAGACACAGACACACACAGGGGGAAAATGGCCATATGAAGACTGAGGCAGATATTGAAGAGATGCTGCCACAAGCCAAGGAATGCTGAGGGTGCTGACCACCATCAGAAGCTAGAAGAGGTAGAGAAGAATTCTTCCCCAGAGACTTTGAAGGGAATGTAGCCCTGTTGACACACTAATTTCAGTCTTATAGCTTCCAGAACTGTGAGAGAATAAATTCTTGTTGGTTTAAGCACGTTGGTTTGTAGTAATTTGCTGCAGCAGCCTTAGGAAACTAACACAATACTTAATATATAATTAATAGCAGATGCTTTATATATTATCAGACACTAATCTAAGAGCTTTCATACACTTATTTTTTATAATCTTATGTCCCATTTTTGGTGTAACCATATGATTTATCATCTGAACAAGGACACTTTGATAGTGAAAGGGGGAACCATTAATAATTACACTAGGACAACAAGTATTAGCCAAGACTATTGGGGATGTACGGTCGCACTATCTATATTACAGATGAGGAAACTGAAGTACAAAAAAGTTAAGCAAACTTCCCAAGGACACAGCTATTAGATGACAGACAAGACGTGAATCCACTGTACTTGTCTGAAACCACCACTCCACATCATTTTGAATTTGCCCAACCTTCTGGGATCAAGTCGCAAGACCATAGAGCCACCTGAATGTATGCTTCAGGCACAGATCTGCCATTAGTATAGGCAGGCCCCAGGTGCCAGGACCTAAGAGGAATCAAGAAGATGCTCTCTGGTCCTGTTACACAGAGCTATAGGAATAGAAGCTGAAAGATCTAGATTATAGTTCTAATTCTGCCATTCAGTTATCGTGTCCTGGGAACAAGTCATTTCCCCTCACTTTATCCTTGGCCTCTTCCAGTCTGCTGTCAGGCCACCCCACCTGCAGCACCACCCACATGACCCCAACATTAACCAGCTATCCAAACGCTCACCTGCTCAGGATCTCAAACATTAACAAGAAGTTGCAAAAAATTGATGGGAGAGGGAGCCTCTGCTGCTCGTGGATGGGCTCTAGAGTTCTTCTATGGCTCCTAACCTAGGTGGCTTGGGTGCCCTGGCGTGAACCTGGCCTATAGGTATGTGCAGAAGCCATAGGCGGGCAATTCCCTTTCTTGAACAGCAAAGAGTGGAGAGCATCTGAACTATGGCTACATTCCGGGCTCTTCACTAGTTCTGAAGACAGACCCTGAATTAGATGGAGGTCCTGGTGCCCTCATCCCCTCCCCAGACTATTTATAAGCCCTGTCCTTGTACCCTGTCCTACTCCCTCAGATCTGATGCTTTGGATAGGCTGGACTAAGCTTGAGTTGGCTCAGTCTCCTTATATCTGGCCCTTGGGCCTCTGTGGCTTTAACCACACTCTTACCCTAACCTTATTCCTCTGTCTGGGTAGCCCTGCTTGACCTTGACTTAAAGGTCCTCAGTCAGTCCCTCCTCACCATGGGAGTTTGCAGTGTGGTTCATGGTCAGGGCTGACCAGCTATGACCACCCCCATCTCCTGAGTTACCAGGTCCTGCTGAATTTACTTCCCAAGTCACTTTGAGTCCATACTTCCCATCTTCCACTCACATGAGCTATACTCTCAGCTAGTCTTCTGACTCCAATGTCTTTGTGCTTTGTCTCTCTCTTTTCCTTCACGGATCCCCCCCTTCCTCACCATTTCAAGAGTATGACTCTAAACCTATGGCTACATCATCCCCTATGTATGAACCTTCAGTGTATTCCCAGCATAAAGATCAAACTCCCCAGCATGGCATTCAAGGCGTGTACCACCCAGACCCGACCTGCTTTTGAATCTCATCTTCTCACACCTTACAAGGCATACCACCCTCCTGCTTCCTCCAGATACGCACCAGCCCCCAGTGTTCCAGGTACATAGGATTAAGCCCTGCCACCCCAAACACAGCATTGCCTTCAACACCTCTCCTTTTTAATTGCTGAGAATACCAACCCGCCCTGTGATTAACTCAGAATCCTTCTTGCCCCTTGGGCACGCCTCATGTACCGCAGATAAATAGATATTACATCCCGTAGTCAGTCCTCCTCACATACAGCCTCCATCAGAACAAGTCCCTCACTGCCAGAGGATCCCAGTGCTCTCTGATAAAGCTTATTTCACTGCTCTCCAAGCTGGCTGAGGGTGAAATTCCGACAGCGCTTGTCTCTCTCCCCAGAGACGGGGCTTTTCCACATTGCCTCGCCCACAAGGCCCAGCCCCACGTACAGCACCTGAAAGGGGCTCTCTACACATGCATAGATTTTACCTTTAAACCAGAGCAAAGAGCATCTTCGCACCTGGCCTCCTGATGAGCCCTGAGTGCTGCCAGCAACATGGTCCTTCTATGGGGTTGGAACCAGAGGCAGCTGGCAGCAGGGCCCTGGGAAGACTCACCAAAGCCATTGAAGAAACCTGCTTAGAGGGAGCCCCAGATGCTATTCAACCCAAGACAGGGAAGGAAGAATATAGAAAAACCCTCCTTGCTCTGTGCATGCGCTCCCTCCTTTGACAGCTTTTCCCTGCCAGCAGCCAGCTGAGCGAGCCGCAATCTTTGCTGCCTAGTCGGTGCGGAAGGTTCAGAGTTTTTCTCCAACTCCTCCCTCTCTCCAAGCCCAGCCTCTTGTATTTGTTGCAATTTGGCTGCCAAGACTTTTTCAAAGACACTTCATTAATTCCGGCACAAGTGGGATCAGACATTTGGAAATGAAAAGAAATATGGAATTCAGGAGCTGGGACTGCCACATGCAAAGACCATCAGGGAAGGCAAACCAAAGACAGCCTTTATTTTTTTGTTGTTTTGTTTTGTTTTTCAACAGACATAAGGTCACTGCAAGCAGCAGCCATTAGCCTAATTAGACCTTCAGAATAAGAGATGAAAGAGAGCGCTCCAGTGGGAGAGAGGGAGGGGAGGCGGCAAAGACAGTAACTGAAGCCAAATAATGAATATTAAACTCTTGTAAGTAATGCTTAATTAATTTATTCTATGATTGAGGCTTTTTGCAAATATTACCATGGGATTAAAAGTAGTACATTAAGTGCCCGGAAAAATCACTAAACAAAGAACACAGGCTGCCTTCTTTCCCTCTATTCTATGGCTCTGTTTTATCTGCACAGAGGTTCCATGGGCTGAGGGCTAAAGGAATTCAGAGAAATATATGTCCCCAAGCCCCCTGCTTTTGCCCCTATACACAGCTTCCATGGCACCACGTGGCCCTGAAGCTTATCACCATGTTACAGTTGAAAACTTCTATTTGTCAAAAATTGCATCAAAAGTGAAAAAGACAAGCCAAAACTTGAGAGAGGATATTTGCAAGCCATATCACCAACTAAGGATTACGCTTCAAAATATATAAAAGTCTACTTACCTAAAGAAACAAATTGGCCCAACAGAAACATGGACAAAAGATATGAACAGACATTCACAGAAGAAAAAGATCCAATTAAAATATGAAAAAAAATGAAGCTCACTAGACGTCAGAAATATGCACATTCTGAAATGCTACCATGTCATACCCATCAGATTAGTGACAACAACAAAGAATTAATGTCTGATGACACTACGTATTGTTGAGGATACAGAGGGATAAGAATGTTTATCCAATACACACTGGTACAGTCACATTGGAGAGCAATGTGGCACCACACAGCAAAGATTAAGATACACATACCTAGAACCCAGGAAATCGACTCCAAAGTGTATACCCTAGATTCTTAGAAAGGTGTACCAAGATATAAAATGCAGTATTATTTATACAGCAAAAATTGGAAACAAAACCATGCCCATCAACAAGAGAATGGGCATATAAATAGAGGACTCTTCATACAATGAAAACTATTCAGCAATAAAAGTTAATTAGGATATGATATGGATAAATCTCTTAAACATAATTTTAAGCAAAAATCAAAGCCAAAGCAAAATTTTTAAAAGTAACAGAAGAATATATACATTATGGTATAATTCATATAAAATTTAAAAATCTATAGAGCATAATATTTAGAGACACATATAACATATTAGAAATGAAATGCATGAGAGTGATAAACACCAAAGTCAAGGTAGAGATTACCTGGGGCAGAGGGTAGGGAGATGCATGGGGAAATGGCCCACAGGGACCATTGTGAGTGTTGGATACACAAGCATGCACTGTGTTAATGTATGTCTTTCTTATGCCTTCAGTATTTCATTTTATATACTTTTTAATTGGTAATGATAATATTTTTAAGCATGTCCTAATAAGATCCCATGCTTCTCGAAGGAGAGACTTGAAAAATCATCCAAGAGTAGAAGAACAAGTATGACTAGGGACTAAAATGCAAGACACATTTGGGACACGATCCAGGTGAGGGATTTGAGGACCATGAAATGTTGTTCTTGCCAAAATCTCTATCCAGAGGGTATCTGAACTTCAAGTAGACCGAAAGCCACCATGGTACTGAGCTCCCTCTGATCCTGGAGCAGTCACAAAGCCGACAAGGAGAGCCAGCATGGTGGCCCACTCAGCCCTGCTGAGCAAGAGGACTTGAGGGTGAGAAAAGTAACCCACAGCCCAAGAAGGATCAATTAGATTTTTCTTCCCAACTGAATGGATGCTAAATTCTAACCCTTCTCTCTATTCTGTATCTGACAAATGCATCCAGATTCAGCTGCCACAGTACGTTGGTGTTTTCTGAGGGCCCACAGAGACCTCGCTTTCTTGTTAGAGCTTGAAGGTTCCTAGTAAACATTAGTCTTGGAGATTCTTACCATTGGCCAGAAGAGGTGCTGCAGACACCAAAACTGCCAGCAGAAATATTTGAACCTCTTTTAGGTGGGTTTAACTTGGAGAAATCCCTGGGAAGAATCACAATAAATCTATACATTTTCTTGTAAAGGATAGCCATGATGAACACATCTTTAGCTGGACTTTAAACATTCAGAAGGTAGTATTTTTATCTGTAAAGGAACACGTACTATCTTATTTATTTATTGAAAAAGGAAGTAAAGAAATCAGGTATACAACCTAGTAAACTCTGGTGTTAGCTGACTTTGACCTTGAGTAGCCCTCTCTCTCTCCAAGCATGAATATCCCCAATTCTATAATTAGGGGATTTGTCTAGACCAGAGGGCAGCCAAATTTGACCTGTCATCTATTTTTGTATGGCTTGCAAGTAAAGAATGCTCTTTTTACATTTTTAAATAATTGAAAAAAATCAAAAGAAGAATAATATTATGTGACACATGAAAAAATATATTCAAATGTTAGTGTCTGTAATACAGGTGTTTTTTTTGTTTTCTGATATATGAAATTTTTAAATTAATTTTTATTGGAGTATAGTTGATTTATAATGTTATGTTAGTTTCTGCTGTAAACAAAGTGAATCAACACATGTATCCACTCCTTTTTAGATTCTTTTCCCATATAGGTCATTACAGAATATTGAGTAGAGTGCCCTGTGCTATACAATAGGTTTCTATTAGTCATCTATTTTATATATGGTAGTGTGAATATGTCAATCCCAATCTACCAATTTATCCCTCCCTGCCTTTTCCCCCTTAGTAACCATAAGTTTGTATTCATTTACAAATTGTCCATGGCTGCTTCTACACTTTAGTGACAGAGTTATGTGGGTGGAATAGAGACTTTAGTCTCTATATTTACAGTCTGGCCCTTTACAAAAAAGATTTGTTAATCCCTCATCTACAGTAGCATTGTCCAAAAGAAATATAATACAGCCAGATAGGAAATATTAAAGTTTCTAGTAGCCACATTAAAGAAATAAAAAGAAAGAGGTGAAATAAATTGTAATGATATATTATATTTAACCCAATATATCCCCAAAATGCAATGTGTAATCAATATAAAGAATTTTGGGTGAGATATTTTACATGATTGTTTTCATACTAAATCTCCAAAATAGGAGGCATATTTTGCATTTCTGATGCATCTCAATTAAGCTAGCTACATCCCAAGTGCTCAACAGCCACATGTGGTCAATGGCTACTATGCCAGACAGCATGGAATCAGATTACCTCTAAGGTTCTTTTCAGGTTTAACATGATAAAATAGTCTAAAATATGTGTAGGTTTAAAAAACAAAAACAAAACAAACAAACAACAACAAAAAATCCCTCTCCATTCTCCAGGTTCCAATTACTAGAGTTCCACTCCTTAAAATCTTTCCTGATTCCTCCAATCCATACCGCCATCAGGTCATGGCATTCCGAGTGTACAGCATCACTTTTACCCATCAAGACATCCCCCCGCCCCTACACCGCCCTGAACCTTTCAGAGGGCTGAACCCACAGGACTAACTGGGCTGTTCCCAAGCTGCTGCTGCCCCTTGCTCACTCCAGGCTTCATTTCTTATTTAATGATTTCTGCTCCTGCCTCTCACTTTGCTGTGTGTCTCCATTCTTTCTGGCACCTGCCCTGTGCTCCTCCAGGAAGTCTTGGCTTGGATATTCTCCACCTCCCCTGCTCTGGAGATACCTTATGAGTCCTTCTGGAAGCCTCCTCCCAGACCTGCGCAAACAACCAGCACCTCTCAGTAGAAGAGGTACATCAGGAGTAGTGCAGACACGTGAGGACAAAAGCTAAGTGGGACCAGGGGGGTGAGAAAAAAAATACTTACTCTGAAAGGTGATTCAGAAAATTCAGAATTAAGGGAATTGACATAATTAAGGAATTGGGGCATTAAGGAAAGCTTTTGAGAAGACATTTTTGGGTAAGAGATAGAGCAGGATTCCTGGGATTCCTAACCAAGGAGGACCACTGGGCATGAGTTGAGGGAGAGAGTTGGGAATTGAAGCAAAATCCAGAGGAGCAGTCTGGGGCCCCAGGAAAACTGAGCTCTGGCTCCTCCAGGGCCTCAAAGGCAGCTGGTGCAACAGTCCTGAGTGGGAGGTGGAACACTGGGTGAGTCGTCACTGAGGCCTGAGACCTTCCTTAATCACCAGGGTCCAAAAGAGGAGATGGGGCTGAAAGGGAGAGATGGGATTTGATGCTTTAAGTCTGAATTTACTTAGAAGGTGCATCTAAATTATTCCCATGTCCCCCCTCCTGGAGGAGCGATGAAACGACATCTGTGCAGGAAGGCAGTGGGCTGGGCTGGAGAAAGAGGGAAGAATCAGAGGTGAGCTAATCAAGCATATTTCAAAACGTAAAATACATTATTATTATGAAAATTAATGCCCATTATAATTTGTTCAAACCGTACATAGAAGTATAATAAAGAAAGAAATTACCTAAAATTTCTCAACCCTGAAATAATGATTTGGTGACCATTCTTTTATGCATGCCTTGATGCATCCTGCAATATTTAATAGAATCAAATCATACAAGCTTATTTTCTCATAAACATTGTGTGTTTGTGTGTGTGTGTGTGTTTATTTTAGATCAGTATTTGGAGCAGGGAGGGGGATTTGGGAAGACTTACTCCTTTCCTTTCTTCTCCAGCCTACATACTTATATAAGGAAGGTTGTCATTATTTTACAGAAAGGATCATTTTGCACACTCCTCTGCATTCTGCTTATTTCACACTTTGTATAAATTTCCCCAAATTATTGGATTGAGAATTCATTCATTTTTAGTGTCTGCATAATATTTGTAGTATGGGTGTACTGTAATATATTCAATTATCCACTAATGGGCACTCCCTTTGAAACATACACACTTTGCATGTACACTGTTACTCACCAGTGCTTTTATTTCTATGAGATAAATTCCCAGAAGTGGGAGTGCTGGGTAGAATAGGATATGCACTTTTTAATTTTACTAGCTATTGCCATATTGTTTTCCAAAAAGACTGAAACAGTTTACATTTGTAAATTCCCTCTGCCTTGCATCTCCTCCAACAGTAGATACTATTGGTCTTCTTGTTTGCCAGTCTGAGTGTAAAGTGATAATTCAAAATTCTACTTTAATTTACATTTTCCTGACTTCTAGTGAGTTTGAACATTTCTTTATGTGTTTATTGGCCATTTAGATTTGCTCTTCTGTGAACTGCCTATTCATATCCTTTACCTGTTTTTCTGTTTGGTTGCCTTTTTGTTGATTTTTAAGAACTTTTTGTATATTACAGCTATGAATGCTTTATCGATGGGAGTTTTTTTCTAAATCTATCACTTGACTCCATTCTTATTTTTACAACCAAATTGCAGCATGCTGTTTGACCCAGGGGGATAGGATAAGAATCAGAGATTTTAAGGGTACAGAAAACAGAGAAATTCCACACTCCGGATCCCCTCTGGGGATTGTGGATTGATAGGCTTAGGGTGACACAACAAAGTGGCACAGACTGGAGACTTAAACAGTAGAAATTTTTTCTCACAGTTCTAGAGCCTGGAAATCCAATCAAAGTGCCAGACGGTTGGTTTCTAGTGAAGCCTCTCTTCCTGGCGTGCAAACAGCTACCTTCTTGCTGTGTTCTCACAGGACATTTCCTCTGTGCTTGTGCAGAGAAAAAGAGAGATCTCTGGTATCTCTCTTCCCTTCTCTTCTTCTAAGGACAGAAGTCTTACTGGATCAAGGCCCCTCCCTTAGGACTGCATTTAAGCCCGATTACTTCCTTAAAGGCCCTATCTCCATATACAGTCTCATTGGGAGTTAGGGTGTCAATATATGAATTTGGAGGGGACATAATTAAGTTTCTAATGGATGGGTTCTGCAGAAGTGGATAAACCCAGAGGGAAAATGATAGTATATCACAGCCATAGCAATTTTCATACTCCAACATGACAAGGAAGCAGCTCAGTGATTCCCATTTCTCCAAAAATTGGCACGGAAATAGCAGAGGCGCCCCAGGCCTGAAGGGACCAGGGGCAGGAAGCAGGGATGCCTGCCTTCCAATGGCCCAGCAGCTGTTCAGGATAGTAGCCATGCCTGGGTGGACACCTAGGGGATAGATGCCTGAGGGCCATAAGCCTTGGCTCCGTGTAAATTCCCCAGAACTTAGACAGGGAGACGGGGTGGGGGCAGCAGAATCACCAACTGACTGGGCTTCAGCTTTCTTCCTCCTGGCAGAATGGAGTCCACCTGATGTGGTCAGAGCACAACCAAGCAGTGCTTGTAGCATAACGCAATCCAATAGCACGTAAGACAAAGCAGCCCCTGAGCTGGGCAGTGCTGGTACTGTGTGAGAGGAAAAGGCTGCTGGTGTTCAGCCTCATTCTCTCTTTCCAGGCCCTCCAAGTACATGCCTCTTCTATCTGCAACTCCATCCCATCAAGAGCCCCTTTGCCTGATCACCTACACTTCTCTAAGAACCACAGTTGGAAATGACCTTAATTGGAAATGAGGGCCTCCACTCCTTCTGCCAAGTCTCTCTCAAAGGAACACACGGCAAATTGTTCCCACAGACTCCTTTAACCTAACCCTTCAATTTATTCCCCATTAAGGTGGTTACTCTAATGCAGTTATTTGTGGTTGTCAGGAAAATCAAGAGACCTCCTGCTTTGGGATGGAACTGTCCACTGCATCACACCAGTGCCCAGGGCCTTTCTCAGGGTGCACATACCAATACCTGCCCACATTTAAGAGCTCAGGCACAAGCCAGCAGGAAAATTGGTTGTCATCCACACCTGAGGTTTCACATCTTGATTCTCAGACTTTGTAACGCAGGATAGCATTGGCCAGACATCAGGAAATGGAGGAGACACACAAGCACCCCACCCCCACCCCGAATGTGCCATTGGGAATATAGTACAGGGCAGAGAAGGACAAGGAGACCCAAGGCCTGGATGCTGCCATTCTGGGTCCTGCTGTGACTAAATGGTCATGTGATATTTAACACCACTTCCCTTCTCTCGGACTTGATTTCCTCCCCGAAGCATTAGGAGGGCTGAACTTAAAGCTCTCATAGATTAGACCTGTGTTTCAGATGTTCTTTGTTGTGTTACTAGAATTGGCACATTGGAGCTCAGGTCCTTGGAGAAAACTGAAGGTGACTGGCTTTTGTTTTCTTCTGTTGGATCAAATGCTTCCCCGGCTTTTATCTCCTGGAGTTTCACTTCTGAGCACTCCAAAATGTTAGCGTTCCTCGGGTGTGAGCACCAAATACTACATCTGGAGCTGTTCTCACTTAATAGTCTGCCCTCAGTCTGAGAAGTTTATCAGTTCTCTTGGAGAGTCCCCAACGTGCCATTAGCATTTGATATGGATGCCACAATTTGCAAGCCTTTTTATCTTTGGAAGAAGCAGAACAAGGAAAGCAAACCAGATCACTTGGTCCCTGGCTCAGAGTGGCAAACTGATTTTATTTGTGAAATGGGCTTAATTTAATCATTGGGGCAAGTGATCCAGGGGATGTTTCTCATGCAAGCTGTCCTCCTTGCTCTCCCAGGCACACAAGGGAGTGAGCTACAGTCACTCACGCTGTCCTCCCCACACACTCACCTAACCACATATGAGAAAATGCCATCTGTGCAATAGTCAAGGGAAACTCCAGAGTGGGGACACTTTTTGTAAGGGGCAGAGAGAGGAAATATGGGAAAGACTTAAGGGCGGCCAGAGACATGGCATCAGGAGATTTAATATGAATCTCCTGTATTCTTACAATGCCACGTCATTGACAAGGCATTTATGGATACACCATATCTTTTAGTCTCTCATACCTCAAGGGCATACACTGTTGCTTCTCCTTGGACTGTCAACGTCTGTGTACCTGCCCACCCCTTACCCCAGCATGGGTTTCTTCTGCTTCCCAGAGAAATCTCTGACAACCCCATCTAAATTAAGAACCTCTTCCACCATCATTCTCCATCTGAACACTCTGTTTTTATAGCATTAATTATTTTTATGTTATTTATTTACCTCTTGATTACCTGTTTCTCTCACTGAATTATAAACTCCTTAGAAGGAAGGAATCCAGACTGTTTTATTCATCTTGGATTACCAGCAATGAACACAATGCCCAGCATATATTTAGCACTCAAAAAATATGTGTTGAATAAATCAACTTGATTTTCACAACAACTCTATAGTTATACTCATTTTGAAGATGAGGAAACTGAGGCTCCTAGAGGTTAGGTGACTTGCAAGTTGCCAGTAGCTAGTAAGTGGTAGAGCCAGGATTCAAATCTCATTCTATGCCATTTTTACATTACATTCTTTCAGATAGTCATCCCCTGTACTAAGAATTATCCTGTGAACTCCACTATAGCTCCCAGTCTCAGGAAAAGGAGAGTTTGATACACACACACACACACACACACACACACACACACACACACACAGGTTTTTGACTTAACCCCACTCCCCCAGCTTATTAGCCAGCAAGGACCAAGTGGTAAATTTCACTCTACCATACATGCCATACTCACACGTGCCTGATTTACAAAGGAACATGTGAGAACAATTAGCATTTCCAGGCCTTGAAGATGGGAACATACAAAGGAAATATGACAGAATGTTAGAATTAGAAGGGACATTTTGCATATAGGGAAACGGAGGCTCCACTGAATGGGAGGGATTTGACCAAGGTCACTTATAGAACCAGTACTAGAACCGAGGTCTCCTGATTCTTGCTTGGCCCAGTGCTCATTTCCATAAAGTTAATCACAGTGAACATGACAATAAATTATGCCTTAGGCATCCTCTAATCACTGATTATCAATGCTGATGGCTTTCTTCATCTGGCTTTTCAAAGCTTGAGCCCAGAGCAGTGTATACAATATAGGAAAGCCTGCTCTGATTTTGTAAGAATGTTTCACACGTGAAAGCCGAGCTTTAGGTGTTTTTGTAAGTTACCCAGTGTTTGTTTGTGTTAAGCTATTGCTTCAGACCTACTCCTTCTTCTCATTCTCCCAACTCAGCCTCTCACATTCACCCAGTGAGTAGCAAGGCATTGCTCCCAAGCATTATCAAGAGCTGTGCCCAACTTCCCAACTGGTCAATGTTCTGTTCTTCAATAAAAAAGTTAAAAAGATGATATGTGTATACATACATACATATACACACATACTGGGAAGACCCTAGTCTAAAGGTGTAAAATAAATTTTTGTACAGACTTGGGTGTCCTAGGTTAAAGAATTGGAAGCTAAAAGTAAAGTTCCCTAAAAGAGGAAGGTTATCAGAAAAAGAATTTCAGAGACTATCCTCCGAAAGTATAAGCAAAGGACACTACCAAGGTAAGGACTGCCTCAAGTGGCTGGAAATAAAGGCCCAGACTTATCCCACACTCCACAGAGGGGGCTTGAAACTTCTAGGAACTGGCATCACTCAGCTCGTGGGCAAACCTGCTTGCCATGCCCTACAGAGGCTGGCATGGTGTATATAGATGGTCCATGGTTATGTGGGGTATCTCACCCACACGCATGCACACACACGCACTCACATTCACATGTCCCTGTTCCCTTGCTTGTGATACTCCTTCTGCTTGGAACAGCCTTTCCCACTTGGGGGCCTGGATAACCTCTTGAAGGCTCAGCTTCTGTGGGCTCTTCTCCAGGCACCTTCTCTGGCTCCTTCCACCTCTTCCCAGAATCCCCTCACCTGCTCTGAGCTCCCATAACACTCTGTGCTCACCCCCATGACAGCGTTGGCCCCAGCATCATGCCACAATTACCAGTCTACACAACAGTCTTCCCCACCAGACTGTGAGCTCCTTGAGAGCCAGGGCAGTGTCATGCATGTCCTAGTCTCCATCATAGAGCATGGGGCCAGATGCTTAGTAGGCCCCCAACAAATAGTTGTCAAATGGTTAAATGGGTAGATCTCCCTGCTTAGGGCAAGAGTGGAGATGCTGGCATCGTCCCACAGTCTCTACACGTAACGTGACATGTTTCATCACAAATCCTGATAACATTAACACCTATCACGTAACTAGGGGATTTTCACCCCAATTAAATATAGCTGTAGAGTCCAGTTAAATAATGGGAGGTAAAACAGAAAGATAATGGAGAAGGAAGGACACTGTATTCATTTCCTTGGGCTGCCTTAACAAGTACAAACTGGAGAACTTAAACAATAGAAATTCATTTTCTCATAGTTCTGGAAGCCAGATGTTCATGATCAAGGTGTCCGCAGGGTTGGCTCCTTCTGAGGGCTGTCAGGGGGAATCAGTTCCAGGCCTCTCTTGTAACTTCTGGTTGATTGCTGGCCATCTTTTTTATTCCTTGCCTTGTAACATCACCCAGATCTCTGCCTTCACACGTCACTCTTCCTGTGTCGCTTCACAGTCTGTCTCTCTGTATGTCTGCCTCTGTCTCTTAATTTCCCCCTTTTTCTTTAATTGAAGTATAATTGATTTACAGTGTTGTTAGTTTAGGTGTACAGCAAAGTAATTCAGTTAAATATATATATATATATACATACATATGTATACATACATATACTTTTTCAGATTTTTTCTGTTATAGGTTACTACAGGGTATTGAATAGAGTTCCCTATGCTATGCAGTAGGACCTTGTTGTTTATCTATTTTATATATAGTAGTGTGTATCTGTTAATCCCAAACTCCTAATTTATCCCTCCCCTAATTTCCCCTTTTTATAAGGACACCAGTTATATGAGATTAGGGCAATCCTTATGACCTTGATTACTTTGGTAAAGACCCCATTTCCAAATAAGGTCACATCCTAAGATACTGATGGTTAGGACTTCAACATACATTCTGGGGGGACACAATTCTCAAATACTCAAAACTGGAAGACCAAAGGCATACAACCATAGTTCTTTGACCATTCTCTGTCTCCAGGAGGTATGTGGAGGGGGGTGTGTGGGTGAGACAGAGAGACAGAGAGACAGACAGAGAGAGGTGAAACTGGGAACACCAGGACAGTCCAACTGTGTTTCCTGCCTCCTGGGGACACCATGAGGTCAAGTGAAATCCCAAGCGACAGTGTGTGAGAGAATGCACAGGAACAGATTGTGCAGTACAGCCAGGTGTGGTGCCTGGAGTTGCAAGGGCCGCCATGTGAGATGTGTTCAAACAGCACAGCCTCACACACGGTGGGTGGATGGAAACACCCAGCCCCAGTGGGCCGTCAGCTTGGGGTCTTGTTGTAAGCGAGAACATGGCCTAAGGTCTGGATGTGGGCTCTGGTCCAGCACCTCCACTAACCTGCTGTATGAAGCTGAACCATCTCTTCCTTACTCCGTAGACTCAGTTTCCCCATCAGTAGGATAGAGGCTAGGATGAGGCCGGGGTGGGATTACAGTGTGATCTCTAGCTCCTTTTCATTTGTACGTCCTGTAAGCATCTCTGACGTTCCCTCTTTGCCAAGAAAAACCAGCAACACAAAAACAAACAAGGAGAGAGGGCGATGAGAACCAGCCAAGCCTTCATCTGCTCACTGACTCTAAACAGAAATCACTTACCCTAAATGGCAATCAGTCCCTGATGGCCTCCTTTCCAAACGGCGCATATGACAATGAGTGATTTGTAGCAACATCCAATCAGGCACACCTAACCTTCCTGTAATTGCCTGTCCTTTTCAGCGTTCTTAAAAGCTTTCCAGTGGAAAAGAACAGAAGCTCCTTGTCAGAAGTAGGCTATTATACAGAGGAGAGAAGCAAGCCCCCATTCCCTTCCTCCCTTCCGGCCATGTGTGCACCCCCCAATCCCCACACTCCACACAAGGAATCAACATCTGCCTGATGTCGCCATGGAAGCAGAACCCACCTGCTGGTATAAGCTCTTCCCATCCCCATCCAGCTCCCTTCCTGACGCCCAACTCCCTGGGGCCAGAGCAACTCGTGGCAGGCCACACAGATTCCTAGGTTTGTTTTCAGGCTGGAAGAGGTGACCTCAGCAGCATTTTCAGTTCACACTGAACATTGTTATAAAAATGAGCAGGACAGAACACCAGAAATGTGCAGGCACTTGCCCCAAGGTTATGTGGGCCAAGCACCCATGCCCTGTGCTCTGAACAAAAGGACAGCACTCTCGGGGGGCCTGGGAGTGGCAGAAGTCTCAAAGGATTTCTCAGCCCCACTGCCAGCTCCTCTCCCGACATGGCAGATAAGAGTGAGGACAGGAAAGCACAGAGCTCGAACGCTGGGATTCAGAAGTCTACCAAGCCATTGGCATAAAAGGGAACAAGAATGAAGCTGGAGGGTCCCAGGGGCTAAAAAGAGGGGCTGAAATTCTCCACGAGAGAAAATCGTAGGGGACCTTGCGCGAACTCAGCAGCTGCATCACGTGTGTCTTGAACCCACAAGATAGATTTCTCACTCTCCCACCCATACACACCATGCTCACTCTGAATCCCTCGATTTTACTTTGCATTTACACACTTGTCCTTCAAATGTTTGTAGAGGCCCTTCTGGGTGAGAAGGACTGTGCTAGGCAGGCACTACAGAGATAGAGAGACACCTGTGGCACGGGTCTTGCCCAGCTTGCAGTCCACTGGGGTGTGTGGGGGGGTGGGTAAGGGAAGCCTTATTCAGGTGACTCTAGAGAATGATGTATGTTTACAGGGGGCGCAGAGCCAGGGGCACCCACAGGGAGGAGGGATGGGTGTCAGCTGGCCCTGGTGAGATGGGAGTGTGGAAGTCAGGAAGTTGGGGTGGAAGCATTAACAGAGGGGGAATGGCAAGAGGTTGGGTTTGCATGAAGGGTAGGATCGGGGGCAACACGGAGGGGGCGGCCAGCAAGGCACAACGGGGTCAGGACCTGTGGGACTATAAATGCCCACTGAGGAGTCTGAACCACCACATCGCTAAGCCTCAAAGCCAGAAAATTCCAGAAAATTTGTTTGGTCCAACTTCTCACCCTTGGCCAAGTCAGGCCTTCACCTACGTGTTAGGAAGCTGGACTGTATTTTTCCCTACAAAGAGAGAGACTGTAGAAGTTCTCTAAGAGACCATGTCTCACACAGTTTTAAACCCTACATTGTGCTAGTGTGGAGCTGGGAATGGCATCTACTCCCACGCCTGCTGACTGATTGATCTTCCAAGGGACTAGAAAACTGCTTCCTTTAAGGCCAACACAGCTGCTCCTTTGCCTCTGTCCCGTGGCTCTGGGAGAGTAGAGAAGGAAAAATTGCCCAGTTTCCTTTTGAACAGGTTTCCTACCATCTCTTTCTTCTCTTGTGGTAGGCTGGGATGGCTTCATTCCAGAAGACACTGAGCACACACATGCACACAGACAGACACACACACATGCACACACCTGAACATGCAATGCGCGCACACACACACACACACACACAGACACACACAAATGCAATGCTCCTACACATAAACACTGAAGAGGGAGCATTTTTCATGCCTTTCTAAAATAGGGCCCTTGCACTCACAATTGCCCAAGTATTCAACCTCTAATAGTCTCGTGTCCTCAAAATACAGGGCAAACTGACATCACCAAGAATCCTCCCCAACTCTGCTGTGTGCGTGCTCACACACACATACACGTGCACGTGTAACACAGCAAACATGGGAAAGAGCCTGCAGGAGAAAGAAAGGATAAACAGACGGTCCAAACTAGAAAGCGACCGGTGATGGAAAGACAAATAGGCATGGAAAGACAGACAGACTAACCGACAGACAGTGGTCCATACACAGACTAATGAGAAAGAGAGAGAGAGAGAGAGAGAGAAACGGCAACTGACAGAGCAAATGCTGCTTTTCTACTAGAGCCAATGAGTTTCCACAGACTTTCATTCAGACCAGCAGTCCTACCAGTCCAGTGCTCTGACCTCTTCTCCAAGAATGGCCAAAGGGAAGGGAATCTCTCCTTTGAGCCTTTGCAGAATAGTAACTATTTTTTACCATGAGACTAGACTTTCCTCCCGAATATATGTCCCAACCCCCATTCCCCACATCAGGTCCCCCTTCTCCGGTGCTGGAGGTCAGTTAGTCCTGGTCCTCCTAACTGTTCCAGGAGGGAGAGACAACCCATAACATCCATCTTCCCAGCCCTGCCCATCTGCTGTTTCCCTCGGTCTCTCTGCACCTCCAGCCTGTGGGATGGTGTAGAAACTGTTATCTCAGTAACTCAGCCCAAAATATCCTCTCCACCACCAACCCAATCCTATTCTTCCTTAAGGGCCTCCTTCAAGATTCCTCCCCTGCTTGCCTGCCGGTCCAGCCCAGCCCACCTCTCCCACCCAAGGCACCGCATGGTGGGCACTGGGTGCATTATAGAGCTCACACCTGGTAACTCCCTGCTTCCTCCCTGCCTCAGATAGTAGGTAGGGTCCCAAGCTCTGTTTCTCTGTGCCTGTCCCCCTGCCCAGCCCTTAGGCAGTGCCTTGCTTCTGCTCCAAGTTTAAGAAACATCTATGAATTAATTGGCTGATAAAAGGAGCTGATATTTCGCAGGAACGGTGCCTTTTATCCGAAGCCCTTGGGACTCACTAGGGAATTTCTCTTCCCTCATCATCTTCTCTCGCATGGAAAGTTTACAGTTTCAATCCAGTTCCTTTCTGAGCACAGTCCTTCCACCCACTGCCTGCCTCCTGCACTGTAGTAGCATATTTACCAATCCAAGTCCATGGGCCACATGCCTCACAGCTGTCAGGTCTCTGGTGTCTTTGGGAAAAAATGGCTCCAACAAACAGAGTCACAGAGGAGCCTGTGACAGGCCCAGCATGCACTAAGTATCCTTTGATATTTTCCCATCATTATCCATTTTCTGCTTTTCCCTACCTGCTACAGGCAGCCCATACTCCAATTCCACTGTAGCCATCATTCTCTCTTGGAAGGAAATGGGCTGACCAATTGATTTCCACTCATGCCCATGCCTCCACCTTCCTGCCAAGCCCCAAACTCTGCCCAGATATTGAATCCCTTAAAGGTAGGAGCCATTGCTTTTTCATTCCTGTATCCCTAGAACCATTCATGGTTATTGGAATTAGTAGACAGTCAAGAAATGTGAAAGGAAGAGAGAAAAGAAGGATGGAAGGAAGGGGGAGAGGAAGGGAGGGAGGGAGGAAAGAAGGAAGGAAGAAAAGAAGAATGGAAGGAAGGGATGGAGGAAGGGAGGGAGGGAGGAAAGAAGGAAGGAAGAAAAGAAAGGAAGGAGGGAGAGAAACAGTGGCCCAAGGACTCAAATTTTGGCCAAACTCCAAGTAGAAGTCCATCTCTCTACATGGCCCAGGACAGATGTTATCCGAACAATGGCATCAAACCCTTTCAGCACATCTCTCTGTTCCTCAGGGTCCTCACCCTGAACTATGGTTATAATAACAGTACCTGCCTCAGAAGGCGGTGGTAAAGCTTAAATAACTTACTGCGAGTACAGCTCTGGGAGCAGTGCCTGTCACATAGTAAACAATCACTCATTAGCCACCGTCTTTATCATTCTCATCATAACTGGAATAGGCTGTGCAGGCCACACAGGCCCACACCTGGTTGCAAGATGCAGCCTCACCTTGCTGAGCAGATTCCTGCTCCAGGTGAATCTAAGAAGGGGCAGGCACACACCTTTACCATGTGTTCAATCGTCTCCTATTGTGCACACATGAATGTGTGATTTATGGGGGAGATGGCTGGGTGCGTGCTTTGTACCTCTTCTCTTTTTTTTTTTTTTTTTTTTTTTTGCGGTACGTGGGCCTCTCACCGCTGCGGCCTCTCCCGTTGCGGGGCACAGGCTCCGGACGCGCAGGCTCAGCGGCCATGGCCCACGGGCCCAGCCGCTCCGCGGCATGTGGGATCCTCCCGGACCAGGGCACGAACCCGTGTCCCCTGCATCAGCAGGCGGACTCCCAACTACTGCGCCACCAGGGAAGCCCTGTACCTCTTCTCTTAATGGCTTAGCTGGGAACTGATTGCAAACACTGAACCACAATAATGCTTCACTGATGCCTCTTTGTCTGAAATTAAAGAAGTATTCTGGGTGAGCGAAGTTTCCAGATAACTGAAGCATATGCTTTTAAGCATAAACTTGTATTTCTTTTTCCTTTCTTTCTTTCTTTCTTTCTTTCTTTCTTTCTTTCTTCATCATTTAAGTGAAAGCCATTCTCCATATATTCTGACTCCATCATGACTCCATCATTACTCGGTTACTGGCAGCAGCTTGGGCGTAGTGGAAATGGCACTGGACCCCAAGCCGAAAGGCTGGCAGTTCGGTCCCCTCTGGCTCCCCTCACCCAGCTGCTGTCAGAAATAAAGGGTGGGGACTTCCCTGGTGGTGCAGTTGTTAGTAAACCGCCTGCCAGTGCAGGGGACTCAGGTTCGATCCCTGGTCTGGGACGATCCCACGTGCCATGGAACAACCAAGCCCGCGAGCCACAACTGCTGAGGCCTGCGAGCCCTAGAGACTGTGCTCCACAACAAGAGAAGTACCACAATAAGAGAAACCCATGTGCAGCAACAAAGACCCAACATAGCAAAAAAATTTTTTAATAGATTAATTAATTTAAAACTGTATATATATGTATAAATCCTTACAAAACATGTCGTGCTGTTCTGTGCTTGTATATACTTTAAAAAAAGAAAGAAAGAAAGAAAGAAAGAAAGAAAGAAAGAAAGAAAGGGCATTTCGTCTGTGGAAGTGCTAAGTGTGGAGTATACACAGAGGGGCCCTGGAGAATTCTGGAGGCTGTAGAGCAATTTGTCCTACACTAAATAGCCCACCCCACCATGCTAAGCTGTATTTCTTCCTGCTCTGTTAGCTTTTCCAATTGGAGAGCCCCCAACGCCTTCTGACTCTGCTGCTCTTACATCTCTCCTCGCCCCCATCACCACCACTTGCTGTTGACCACAAAATCCTAACCTATATGCTGCTTTCCAGCCTCTTGTACTGTCCTCAGGGATGGCCACATGCATGGCCAGAGACCCTCCAGCAACTCAGGACCTGCCTGCATCTTCCAGACCTTGAGCGACTGTCTACCTGTTATCTGAAGCCTTCCTCCTGTCTCTCCCAACACAGCCAAGGTCACTACTCACAGGAAGTTTTCAAGATGAAGAAAAAGGAAATTATCTCATTCTACCGTGAAGAAAACCATTACCAAACCACTCAGCTAAGAAGGAAGAGTTCACCAGTGCACAGATCTCGATAAGCATCTCCTCACTTTCTTAGACTTTTTCCACTGCTTACACACAATTCTGAATCTAGGAAAGTGCTTAGCCTTCAAGTGGGTTTAATAATCTCCCTGGGACGTTGTGGGGAGATAAGGCATTGGGCCAGAGCTCACGGCAGCCTCCCCATACACGGCTGTAATGGGCATATTTGTAGCTCGATTGCTGTGGGACATCCCTCCTCAGAGGGACCCAGACCTCCTCTCTTGGAAACCAGGTTCAGAGTGGGAAGGAGTCCTGTCCAGACTCCTCTGTACCTTCAGAGGACTGGGGATTTGGAGCCCTGCTGGGGACCTGGACTGGGCTGGAGCCGGCCTGATGCAACAAGCTGCAGCCACCCATCTACTTGTCCAGGAAACCATATTAAAGCCTTCACGGACGCTGTGTCAGCACCTTTATGTTATGAGATGCTCTAGGGTCCCAAATTCATTTTAATTTTCAATGCCTAGGGTGGCCATTTTTCTAAATAGGATGACACTCCCTGCTTTCGGAAACAGAATACACAGAGCACAAATTAATCTTTTTGGTTATTCACGCACATCATTATGACGGAAGCCCCGTGAGGGTGGGGACTTTTGTCTGTCTGCTCCCTGCTGAGTTCCCAGTGCCCAGAACCATGCCTGGTATCTGCAAGATGCTCAGAAAACATAAGCAAAGTATCTTCCCATGCAGGGCTCTGGGGACCAAGGGACAGATGGATTTCTCTCCTCCGGGCAGAGCTCATGGTCTGGCCCATGATGTTTATACTGGATTGGAACGACTTCACAATGCAGACTGCCCCACACTAGGGAACTTTTTGAGCCATGGCATCAACATTTTAAAATCCATCTTCCCTTTCTCTCTGTTAGGCTGTCAGTTGTCACTTAAAATTGCACAGAATTGTAAACAGGATGGGAAGTTGAGATCATTCTCAAGAAGAGCAGGTATATGGCTAGATAGCACCTCTCCATCACAACACGGAGCCTTGCACACCTCTCCCCATTCATTCCAGCTGGTGGTGCTGGCTGAGAAGCCCTTAGTACCCTTGATCCAATACAAGAATCACATTTTGCAGGTGAGGTGGCTGAGCTCCAAAAGTAAAGTGATTCCTCAGGTCAAGCAGCTCAGGGGAGCAGTGATAAGACCAGTGTTCAGGTCTTCTGACTCCCAGCCCAGGGCTCGAGGCGACTATTAGCTGTAAGCCTGCTTCTCTTGTCTTGGTCACAGACTCACCCTAATTCCTACTGGCTTGGGGGACGGGGTAGAGGAAGATAAATGAGTTTGTTAGAAATATTCCTAGAGTGAAAAATGTACAGACATTGTTCCTATTTGCTCAACATCGTATGCTATCAGGGAAATGCAAATTAAAATAATGAGATGCCACTACACACCTATTAGAATAGCTAAAATCCAAGATACTGACAACACCAAATGTTGGCAAGGATGTGGAGCATCAGGAACTCTCATTCATTGCTGGTGGGAAGGCAAAATGGTACAACCACTTTGGAAGACAGTTTGGCAGTTTCTTACAAAGCTAAACATACTCTTACCATAGCATCCAGCAAGTGCACTGCATAGCATTTACCCAAATGAGTTGAAAAATTATGTCCACACGAGAACCTGCACACAAGTTTATAGCAGTTTTATCCATAATTGCCAAAACTTGAAAGCAAACATGATATTCTTCAACAGGAGAATGGATAAACAAAATGTGACACATCCAGACAATGGAATATTATTCAGCAATAAAAAGAAATGTGCTATCAAGCCCTGAAAAGACATGGAGGAACCTTAAATGCATGTTACTAAGTGAAAAAATCCAACCTGAAAAAGTGACATGCTGTATGATTCCAGCTATACGACACTCTGAAAAAGGTACAACTGTAGAGATATAAAGGGATTGGTGGTCTGGGTCCCCTGGTGGCCTAGTGGTTAGGATTCTGGGCTTTCAGTGCCGTGGCCTGTGTTCAATTCCTGGTTGGGGAACTGAGATCACACAAGCCACTTGGTCTGGCCAAAGAAAAAGATCGGTGGCTGCCAAGAGGTTGCAGGTAGAGAAAAGATGGATGAATTGATGGAGCACAGGGGATGTTTAGGGCAATGAAACTGTTATTCTGTTTGATACTATAATGGTAGATACACGTCATTACATATTTTTACAAACCCATAGAATGCACAACACCAAGAGTGAAGCTGATGTAAAACATGGACTTTAGTTAAAAATAATTATTCAGGGGCTTCCTTGGTGGTGCAATGGTTAAGAATCTGCCTGCCAATTCAGGGGACACAGGTTAGATCCCTGGACCGGGAAGATCCCACATGCCGCGGAGCAGCTAAGCCTGTGCGCCACAACTACTGAGCCTGCACTCTAGAACCCTGGAGCCACAACTACTGAGCCCACGTGCCACAGCTACTGAAACCTGCATGCCCTAGAGCCCATGCACCGCAACTACTGAGCCCGCGTGCTGCAACTACTGAAGCCCGCGTGCCTAGAGCCCATGTTCTGCCACAAGAGAAGCCACCACAATGACAAGCCCATGCACCACAGCAAAGGGTAGCCCCCACTCACCGCAACTAGAGAAAGCCCTCGCACAGCAACCAAGACCCAACACAGCCAAAAAAATAATAATAATGGTTTACTATTGTCTCATTAACTGTAACAAATGTACCACCCTAATGCAAAATGTTGATAGAGGAAACAGAGAAGAGAAAGAGGAATATATGGCAACTCACTGTACTTTCTGCTCAATTTTTTAAACCTAAAACTGCTCTAAAAAATAAAGGCTTTTAACTTCAAAAAACAAAAGCCCTATGCCTAGATTGAAAATATGTAGACACTGTCTTCTTGGTAGAAGCACGAGCTTTAGTCCCTGGGTCAGTGACACTCAGTAGGAGCAGGAGATGGGCTGACTGATCTCTGCCATCTGGTCCAGCCACACAGCAGGTCAGGATCAGAGCTGTAACTTGAACACAGTTCTTGATTCTAACACCCTGGACCTGGTACTAAGCCACCCTGACACTAGATAGAGAAGCCACAATCTGAGGTCATCAAGGCTGTGGTGTTTTGTTTGTTTTATTGGGTTTTTTTTGCGGTACTTGGGCCTCTCACTGCCGTGGCCTCTCCAGTTGCCGAGCACAGGTTCCAGACGCGCAGGGTCAGCGGCCATGGCTCACAGGCCCAGCCGCTCCGTGGCATGTGGGATCTTCCCAGACCAGGGCACGAACCGGTGTCCCCTGCATTGGCAGGCGGACTCTCAACCACTGTGCCACCAGGGAAGCCCATGGCTATGTTTTAAGAGTCCTTTCCACTCCATCAGTCAGTGGAGGAGATTCTGTGGACTATCTCTCAGCATCCTCTATATCATGGAGATGATTCCTGATGCCCGATTTGAAACCCTCCTACTGTGAGGCTGCCCTCCTCCTCCTCTTGCTCTGTCCTTAGGGGACCCTTGGTAAATACCATGGGTTCTTCAGCATCAAAATGCAACCTGTTGGGGGGATTGAAAGTAAGACCTCCATGGCAGGAGCCATTCGGGGACACACAGCAGCCTCTGGGCTAACAGATCGACACCATATCACGTGCAGGCACAAGCGATAAAAGACTCATCATTTTACTAAAGCCCTCTTTATTCACCCTGTACTTTTCCACACATTTCATTTCCCATCAAGGCTGACTGCCTAAAGCATTCATGTGAAAACAGCAGATTTTTGCCTGTGTGTGTTATTCCCTGTCTCCTCCCAGTAATGCAGTTTATTGGATTCTCAAAAATGACAGAAACACTTGGTGTGTTCACGAGGGAGAAATAAAAAGAAACGGAAGTAAAATAGCCAGTGACATACACATGGAAAGGGGCCAGGGTCTGTCATTTGCTGGGAACAGTGAATTCAAAGCTGTCATGAGTTGGTAGAATGGCCCTTGGCGATGACCTCATTTAACAGATGGGGAAACTGAGTCCCAGAGAGGTGAATTCTCCCAATCTCTTGAGGTGGAGGAGGATGACTGGTCTTTCTTTCTTTCTTTCTTTCTTTCTTCCTTTTTTAACCAGGAACAATTAGAAAATGATAATATATATATATTTATTTATGTTAATTCTATTTTATATTGGAGTACAGTTGATTAACGATGTTGTGTTAGTTTCAGGTGTACAGCAAAGTGATTCAGTTATACTTATACATGTACCTATTCTTTTTCAAAATCTTTTCCCATTTAGGTTATTACAAAGTATTGAGCATAGTTCCCTGTGCTATACAGTAGGTCCTTGTTGGTTATCTATTTTATATATAGTAGTGTGTATATGTCAATTCTATTTTTCTTTCTTATCAAGGCCAAAAAGCATGGGGAAGCATTGAGAAACAGGGCCTAAGAAAAAGGGATTGCATGTTATGGGGTTATAACAGTAGATCACAGGTACAGTTTTCCATCAGGGTCTTTCTGAGTTATATCTTTCTCCCCCACAGAATAGAAGGCCCATGGCCCAGTAGAATGAGAGGTCAGAAGTGAAAGAGGAGGACAGAAAACAGCACACCTTGGGCACCACAACAGCATGTCCAGCGTGGAACAGTGAACATTGCGTGTGTTAATTCAAGTTCCCAAGATAACCCCCCCATGAAAATCTTTCTAGAAAGAACTCTGTGGTCCCAAAGCAGATACTCCAGGAAAGATATATAATAAGAGCCAATATTGACTAAAGACTTATTATTGTCTAGGTGCTGTCTAAGCACTTAAGCGCTTTAAATCATTTACTCTCACAACGACACTATAAAGTAAGGATGGTTATTCTCTCATTTTCCAGATCACAAAACTGAGGCACCAAAAGGATATGGAGCCTTTCCTGAGGTCACAAAGCTAGTCAGCGGTGGGTGGGACTGGATTTCATCCCAGAAGTCTTGCCCCAGAGCTGAGGCCCTGCATGCCTCCCTAGCTTTTGAAACGTCCACTCAGCTCGAGCTGGGCAGTGGCATGAGTTTCTTCCACAGACAGGGTTCAGATGAGTTCCTTTTAAGGGCTTCTCATACATCACCTCGTTCAAGCTTCACAATATCCCTGCAAAGTGGGCGGAGCAAAGATACTTGTCCCTATTTAACAAAATAAGAAACACAAAGTGGTGAGTCCCTGGTCACACAATTAACAGGTGGCTGAGCACATTATGGGTGTATGGGAGGCTTCACTTCGTGGCTGTTCACCCTACCCCTCTCTGTCCCCCACCCCACTGAGCCTGGGGACATCTCTCACAAGAATTTCTAATAGCAGTCCTACTCAACTCCAAGTGGAATGCCTTTTCTGAGATTTGGGAGATAAAGGGAAAAGGCTTTATAACAAACAACCACCCCCACCTCCGAGTGCTTGGTTATTTCTCAGGGTTCCTATATAGGTGCTGCAACTCGACAAGGTTTGCTCAAGGAGCTATTTCCTAGCTGAATTCATTTGGGCTGGTTGTCGGGGAACTGCAGAAGAAGAAAGCCCACTCATCCTCTCCTTAAACCTCTTTTCTTTCCTCCTCCTCGCACCTTCCCCAGACTCTCCTCCTCTTTCCTTTTCCTCCCAGCCACACAGCTTTTGAGCAACCCCCATCAGCACAATGTGTTAGTAATTGTGCAGTGAGGGTGACATTTAGATTCACAGTCCTGGAAGAAATCACATGGATTTGGATACGCCAGAATGCTAAATTTAACCAACCCCAAGGGCCCCGGCGGGTGGGGAGTCGGGAAGGAAAAGTGAGGGGGAATATTTCATCCTGGGACTGGTCCTGCAAAATGCAGGTGCTGGCCCATCCCTGGCCTGCCCTTCCCTGCTCAGCAGGAATAGGGGAAATGTATCTTCAATCAGCCCACATTCACCTTTCCCTATTGTCAGGTGCTTGCTCTGAAAGCTCCTAATCATTTCCTTTATTGTCTGGGTTAACACAAAGCAGAGCAAAGCAGTATCAAAGCTGAACGTCTGCCAGCAGAAAGCCTAGAGGTATGTTGATATATATGTGTATAGACATATGAATATATACACTCCATTTCTCTCTCTCTCCCTCTCTCTCTCTAAAACACACACGCACATACACACACACACACACACACACACACACACACACACACACACCCTTTGATTAAGAAGGATGTGGTGAAGGTAGGCATGCAGAACAGAACCCCTCATCCAATCCCTTACCTTCCCCTATAGAATGAGAACAGTGAGAAAGAAACCCTGATTTTCATATTCCCAACTCCCAAAGGTCCTCCCTAGGGAGATCTTCCCAAGACCTGCACTGATAACGGATGCCCAGTGTGCCCCCATGCTAATTCGGGGAGCATGTGTAGTCTAAGCATTTTTAGAATTCAGAATCACCAGGATTTTTTGCTTTGCCTCCGTTTCTCATTTTGGCCAAGGTATGTGAAGTGCCGGAAAAGTAACTTCAGCTTATCTCTTTCCTCTGTTCAGCACTATTGGAACTTAAGCAGGACACTTAAAAATAAGACGTTAGATCGACCCATAATATTTAGGAAGATAAATCAATGATTTACAAATATTTGTCTTTCATGCAGAAATGTGGAAGCCCCCATAAAGTGTCATACCCTGGGCTATAATGTTGTGTAATAAGATGCAAAGCAGGAACCAGAAGTAGTAGAGTGAAACAAACTATTGTCTTAAGAGCTGGAACCAGGATGCCTCCTAGAGAAGGAACAGTCTTTGCTTAGGAAAATACTTCTTGAAAGACATGGTGTGAATGATGGATTGCACTAACAGCCCGTGCTGTGTGTAGCTGTGTTCTTCTGCAGTGCTTCCCACACTGACTCCAGGCAGGGCCATGTAAATGACAGGATAGCAACCATGATGAAATCAGATGCCAGAAAAATATCTTGTACATCTTCACTCCCTCTCTTCAATCCTGCCACCACCCACCTTGAAAACATGCCTGGGTTGGCCTAGGAGGGGATGAGACACATGGAAGAAAGCCAAGGCCATCCTAGACTGGATGTCCCCAAGAGGACCAACAAATTGACAACATATGCATGAACATTCCTAGTCAGTGTTAACAGGACCACCCAGCTGATCCATAGACTCATCAGAAATAATAAATAGTTGTTGTCAAAGACATAGAATTTAGGGGTGGTTTGTTACACAGCACTAGTCAGTTAATACACTTGGCTTGGAAGGTGAGTCCCAGAGGGTACTGGATAATGAGGATGAAAAGAGATTATTAAACTGCAAGACTTTGGAATAAGGGAAGAGGAGAGTAGAGAAAGAAGGACAGGAAGGAAGAGGGGAGGCCAAGTGAAATGGTAATTCATGATGGATAATATTCAATTTTAAATTGTTTGTGTTACTTCAATATATCCATCCTTTATTCAGTAAAATCTGCCTCAGTCATAAAGACTTGTGGATGTGAGTGAATGAGTGTGTACACGTGTGTGTAAATCATAGAAAGAAGATGAGCTCCATGTCTGAGTCAACACAAGATGGAGCAAAGACATTGAGAGGATCCATAACTAATTTGGTGGCAGCATAGGCTCAGAAATTAAAAGGGACCATGAGAATAAATTAATATAAGTCCTTTAGGAATTTGCAGAAGTCTTGGAGAAAGCATTGGGCTCCTTCTAAACATGGGACAAGGGTTTATGCCAATCTTATCTTGGTCTTAAAGGATAGGCACTCCAACTGACTTCCAGGCTATGGACCCAACACATGTTCTTAGGACCCTTCTTCATGTGAGACCCCTGCTGTGTGGGACAAGATCAAAAAGCACCCAGTCCTGAGTTCCCACTTTTCCTAGTTCATCCTTACACATTAATGAAGTACATACACACACACACATACACACACACACACACACACACACACACTACACACCCTCAATATGCATGTTCCTCTCCTGGGCTTCTTGGAAGTCTCCCAAGCAAAGGGGAATTTACCAGGAAGCTAATAGAGCTTAAGTTTCAGAGCTTCTCACTATCATGATCCCTTCCAAAGTTCAGTACCCAAATTTATATATACAATTTTGTATTCTTTTACTTTAAAGATCATATTAGCCTCAAGCACCACAAATCTTGAATCCACCCCTACTCTAACAGTTCCAAGCAAACATCTAGCTCTCAAAGCAGATTATTCTCACTTTGAGTCACACAAAGACTAAGCAGGTGGGGTTGCACTTCACCAGACCCAGCCATCAAGAGCAAGGCACCAGGACCCTCACCCCTGCCCCACACATCTGCTGACAACATGGAGTTATCCTCCTTTGCTGCCCACAGTTGAGACATCTTAAACATCCCCATCCACTAGGTAGTGGAAGCAGACATGTCCTAGAACATTGTCAGTGAAGAAGGCAGAAATTTATAGGTCACTTTTTTTTCTCCTTCCCTTCCCTCCCTTCCTCCTTCCTTCTTCTCTCTTTCTTTTTAACACTCTATACATCCTCTTGGATCATCTACAAGGCTTCAAGCACATCTGCCTGCTTAACAGATACCTACATCTCAACACAACCAAAGGTCATCTCTCCAAACACAACTGAATATCCTCCCCCAGAGAACAACACAACTCACCACCTTGACACCCAGTCCAGAAACCGTGGAGATACAAACTCCTTCCTCTGTGCCTCAACCCACATTCAACTAATTACAAAGTTTTTCTGCTTTACATTGGAAACGTGACTCCAGCACGTCCATTCCCCGATCCTCACTTGGACCACCTATGCTCAGGCCTGGACTATTTTCCCCTGCCTAGCCACCCTGACTCCAATCCCACTCCCCTCCAATTCATCCTCCACCCTGAGCCAGGATGATAGCTCGGACATGAAAATATCACTCTGATCCCCCCATAAGCAAAACTATTCAGTGGTCCTGCACCAACCACCAAGGTCAGAGCTCCTTTATGCAGCAACAGAGGTCTTCCATGAGTACCCGCCAGCACCACCCCATCCAGTAGCTTATACTACAGCCTCGACTCCCACTGCTGCCCTCATATCTCCCTCAAGCACCCCAGCTTCAATGGCTGTCTTACCATTTCCTGTTTCCTGGCTATTTCCTTGTCTCAAGGTGCCTTGTGTACTCCTTCTACTCCCATTCTATTCATCTAGACTTTTCTGATACCCAGTACATCCCCTTCCCAGGTGGACTGATCACTCCCTCCCTCGAGCTCTGGTTTTATGTTGTACCATTGCCATTCTTGTACCTAGTATTCAATAAGAGTTGTGTAAATCACACGTCTCCAGGGGTCTCCTGGTATTTATGATTGGCTTAAACACCAATTCATGGTCAGTGGAAATCCAAAGACCAATTTCAGATTTCTATGAATTCCTGGGAAGCTGCATCCTCCTGGTCACCCATGGTTATGGGCTTTTACTTTTACTGAACGAACAGAAGAAAAAATAAATATCCCCACAAGGCAATGATGTGTATTGACTACTCTAAATGTTCTTAGGCCATCCACACCAGGAAATTTCCATTACATCTTCACCCCAGGGAGTCCACAGATTAACCACTCCTTGGCACCTCTTCCTGCCCCTCCCCCTTGCTTCTCCCACAGGATTCCCTTTAGAAACCCCCAATTCTTCCTCCTTCATTGTGCAAAACACTGCATCACCCTAGGTCTGACAGCCAAGCTCTGCCACAGGATCACATTTATGCCATGAAACCCACCAGACCCATCTCTTCCTCAGACTGCAGTTATGGCTGAAAAAAGAAAAATTAATTTCCTACAAACTGTCCATCTCCCCCACAGACCATGCCCTCCTGCCAGCAGAACAGGCTTTATTCACCTTGATATCTCCCATGCTTAGCACAGCAGCTGGCACATAGCACACATGCAAGAAATGTTTGCTGAATTAATAAATGAACAAATTCATAAATGACTCTGCAGCCTACCCCACCCTCACTGTCTGCTTGCCTGACCCACAGAAGAAATGATACAGAATGGAGGGTGGAAGACTGGAGAAGGTGGGTTCAAGATGGGCAGGAGTTCACAGCTGAGGATCACATTTCCACCCTTCTTCCACCTGGACCACACGTCCCCCTCCTGAAGACTGGCCTCTTTCCCGTCAGATGCAACACCTCCGCCACCTTCAGTGGTGGATCAGCATATTTCCACATGAAATAAATATTATTTTCTGGTGCATCCAGGTTTCATTAGTCTTCCTGTCAGAGAGAATCAAAGGGAGAGGGGACAAGAGCCTCGCAGTAAGGGGCTTCTTGATTACAGCAGGCAGAAAAGGCTAACGGTACCCAAGGAAAGAGAGGGAGGAAGGGAGAGAGAAGGAAAACTCACTTCCTCATTTAATCAAATCGAAACACGGATTATATGAGGTTGAAAAACAGTCACCTTGTTCTCGCCCCAGTCTCTTGCTCTGTCTGGAGCTATAAAACCCTTTGCGATTTTATCTTTTCATAAACTTTTATTGAATCTGATGTTCAAGGGGCCATGGAGGATCATCCAATTAAACTCCCCCACACTAATCCTGCTCTTAAACCCCAGCACTAAACTGATGGGAGATTAAAAGCTAATAAAGATGACAAATGAGGGGTGATCTGCAGGTTGATAAGGGATATGGAGTAGGGTGGGGATTTGCCAGAAAGGAGCCAGGCTCGATTCCGAAAAACACAGGAGTGGAGGGGGCTTTCATGGTGGCAAATTCAAAGAGCTCTGAAAAAGTGCAACATGGATGCCCATGGCAAAGCCCTGCTCAGCGATGCTGTGATCTGGGGTTAAGACAGGCTGCCCAGGGCCAGGTGATATAGCAGGAAATGGGTTGGACTTGGTACAGGCACCCTGGGCTGAAATACCAACTCTGCTATCACTATGGAATACCATGGAACCAGGGTCTTGTTAACTTGCTGTGCCTAATACAAATACCATCATAACAACACCTAGAGCAGCCCTTTGTAGCATGCCAACCACACACCAGACACCATCATATGGATGTAAGTCACGTGTGAGAGGAGTGCTACCCCATTTTACACATTGGAAGACTAAGGTTCAGAGCAGGCAAACAATTTCCCATGGTCCCATGATAAATGGAAGAGCGAATATTACAACCCTGACCTTCTGAGAAAATTATTCCCACCTCATGAGGTTATACTGATGATTTAATGATGATTCTGGGTTCATCATAGCGTCCCCCAAATTAACTTCTTTCCACGGGCCTTAAAGACCCATGCCTCGTCATGTGAACATCTCAAAAGAATCTGTATATTCCTCACCACCACCTCTCCAAAATGCAATTTTTAACTACAGGGTAAGTAAAAGACAGTTAACATCCATGCCAGATAGTTTATATCAATTTATTTAATCATTCCACAGGCTACTATGAAAACCTTTCTTTGGAAGACTCTTTCATAAATATGTATCAAACTAATCACTTCAGCCCTGAGAAGTAGGAATTATTTTCTCATTTTAATCAATGAGTACACAGAGGCTTAGAGAATCTAAATGATTCTCCTGGGATCACAAAGCTAATAGTGACAGGGATGAAATTCAGACCCACATGGACCTGATGCTTGAGTCTGACTCCTCCCACTGCTCCATCCAGCCCTTATTGGCATCCTGTCTAGTGATGGGAATGAGACCCGTGACTATATGAGACAGACACACTGTCACCATAGTTTCTCCAAAGGAGGGCATTTCAAGAATGTATTCATGAAAGGAGCAACATTTTTTTCTGGGCTTTTAGAAGTGTTGAGTTGCAGATGTTTCAGAGAGGTACATTCTGGGTGAAAGAAAGTGTGAGCAAATGTACAGAGAGGAGAGAATGGAGCCTGTTGGGGGGTTTGGAGGACCCCAGTTTGGCTGCCCTGTGTGGGTTTCAAGAAGAGAAGATATGGCATATAAAGAAGGTTGGGTGAAATCAGGAACACCTTGATTGCCGGGGGAAGGAATGAGAAAGCCAGTTAAAAGCTGCCTATCACACCATCTTTCCCTGCTTCTCAAGGGACCACATCATAGGCCACCTAAAAAGCAAACAAACATGACAACTCTTCTCACAGTTGACAGAAAAGGCAAGTTTCCAGAGTGTAGTGTGTGGAGCCAGAAGCTAGAAAACAGCAGACAGGGCTTCTGAGCCTGGTTCAGCCACCCCAAGCCCCACTCCCTTGGACATGTCCCTTTGTTCCTAAGGAGAATGAAGAAGTTGAAGGGATGAGTTCTTCTCACGGGCAACTTCATCAGTACTTAGTGAACAATTCCCATTGGCTTAAGCAGCCAGCCCCCCTGAAGTCTTCTGAATTCATCCTGGCCCACGTACACTTGAAGGGAGGAATGGTGTGATAGTTAGTTTTATTTGTCAACTTGACTGGATCAGGGGATACCCAGATCTCTGGTTAGACGTCATTTCTGAGTGTGTCTGTGAGGTTGCTAATCCAGAAGAGATTAGCATTTGAATCTGTAGACTGAATCAAACAAAAAGGTGGAGGAAGGAAGGTTTCTCTCTCTCTCTCTCTCTCTCTCCCCCCACTTCCCCCCACCCCTGGCCTGACTTCTTGAGCTAGAACATTGATCTCCTCTTGCCTTCAGTGCTCAGGCCTTTGAACTAACCCACCAGGCTTCCTGGGTCTCTAGTCTGTACACAGTAGATTGTGGAAATTCTCAGCCTCCATAATCACATGAGCCAGTTCCTTATAGTAAACCTCTCTCTAGATATATGTGTGTGTGTGTGTGTGTGCACGTACACACACAGGTAGATAGAGATGGAGATGAAGATGGAGATGTGGATGGAGATGTGGAGATGGAGATGGAAGTTGTGATGGAGATGGAGACAGAGGTATCCTACCAGTTCTGTTTCTTGGAGAACCCTAATGCAGATTTTAGTATCAGGATTGGTTACAGACAGACAGAATTTGAAGAATGAGTTTTCTGAATTGGTTTTGGGTTTCTAGAATCGGCCCTCTTATCTCATTAAAGACACTAATGACTATTTCCAGTAGTAAAGAGAACACTGAAAGTCCATAACAAACTAACTTTTCCTGAGGCCCCACTAGGTACCAAGTCCTTTCACTCCTTTAATCTCATTTTATCATTGCAGATGTACAGTGTAGCTTTGATTAATCCCATTTTTACAGACAACTAAAGAAAGCAAAAGTGAGGCTCAGAGAGCAAGAGACTCAAGGACACACAGCTGGTTCAAAGTCTTATTTGTCAGCATGAACTTTTTTCACTGCATCAGTGGTTTTCAGTCCTGGCTGGTCAATAGAATAACCCAGAGACCCCACCCCAGGCAATCTCTGGCAGTGCAGTCCAGGCCTTGGCAGATTTTAGAAGCCCCTCTCAGGCAATTTGATTTGCAGCCAGGGTTGACAACCACTAAGCAAAAGTTACTTCTCTCAAAGATGGTATAGCCCTTGAGTCCATCCACCACAACCACATCCCCAGCCTCAGCCCCACCTACCAAGCAAACCCAGCCCATGTCTCTGACTCTTTTTACAAGTTAATATTCATTTCATCACATTTAATTAACACAGGGAGACTGGAGCTGTCTCAGCATCACACCCAGCTAGCAGGAGCCCATGCCTCCCTCGGAGTTCAATCACGGCGCTGTCTTACAAAATTAGCTTCCTTGCCCCTGATCTGAAGAGTCTGTGCCCATAAATATCAATCAACTTTATTGATATTTGTAATTAAAGCCACCAAACGGGTCACACTTGGTTGAGCAAGTTTGCAACACACACATCCATAATGGGAACTTGAGCATATTTGTATGTGACATTCAATAGATAATAATCCCAGGCATTTCTCATTTTCAGAACATCCTGGGGGTACCAGCTAATTAAGGCTAGTATGTCTCCTGGGACAAGGGCCTTCTCTAGACACACCTCTTTGACTGTCTTTGTTCCTGAAGTTTCAGGGCATCCTAGGGCCCAGAAAGCTGGGAGCAGGCTAAAAGCCATAGGGAGTAAACAACAGGGATTCTCTATCTGACCTTGCCCATCTTTCAAGTTCCATCTTATCACAGCTTCTCTTTTGCAACCTCCTAAGGAAAAAAACAATTTTTAACCATTGGCAATAAGAAGGAGCTCCAAGCTTCCCCAGAGGCTCTAAGGCTATTTCTCTAGGTTTTCCTCTCTTGACTCAGTTGGTCCCTTCCATCCAAAAAATTAGGTGGGCAAAGTCTGATTCATCCCTTGGTTCAAAACTTAAGGAGCTAGAGTGATGGCTGCCACCACCCAGTAGCACCATGTTCCTATCTCTATGCTGGCCCAGTTGTAGCTACACCCACAGGTTGTTTGGGATCCTAACTGGGTGGATTTTACCAGGAAATTAGTAATAAGGTGATCTGTGAGCTGGGTGGAGATCCAGAGCAGAACATTGCTCTCAGCTAATTAGCGGAGCAGAAGTGGTTGCCACTCACAGGCCCAGCAGAGGCCCAGGTTATCAGATATGCTCACTTCTCATTTTCCCTTTGAAACCTCACCACTCACATATACCCAGGGAGATTTAAAACCTTTTTCCCAAATCCCCTAACAGCACTCTTACAAGAAACAATCAGTCTTCAAGAGAGTTACTAGGAAGTCATTCTATCACAAAGGGCAGACTCTTGAGTGCCAGGGCAGGAGGATTATCCTCTCATGACCTAGAATAAATCCCTTCATTTCCAAACCCCTCAAGGATATAAGGGAATTCCAGGGGGAGCAGGAAGAATAGGTGGAGAGAGATAGCATTAAGACGGTTGAAAGCAGACTACTAGGCAATGTTAGAAGGAGGGCATTTTTACTGTGTTATAACTTATGACACACCTGCTTCCCAAAATGATTTGAGACAGTTACAATAATAGGCACATAGCCAATAAATCCATTAAAGTAGAAATAAGGAGGACATATAAATGTCTGCAGAGGGTGACACTGAGTAGCTATCATTCCCATTATCCCAAGAGCTGAGGTAGGAACAGTGGGTTTAAGTGAGCACGAGGTGTTTCATTGATCATCAAGACAACTAACTCAATTACTCAGGGGCTAATGATCCAATTTGTGTTTGATCCGAGACTCTGGCACCAGCACTCTCTCCCTCTGCCTAACTATGAAGAATTTAACTGTCCAGCATGTATCTAACCAAACATGGCTATGAAAAGGCATGAAATCAGAGACTCTTACAGTTGGAAAGGACCTTCTACATCACTTAGGAAGGCTTCCTACTAAGTCCAGTTCTTTTCAGAGCTGCTAAATCAAATAGCTGTTCAGCATCAACTTGAATACCTCTAAAGACAGGGCACTCTCTACTTGATGAGGTGTTTCTCCTGAGAGTCCATTCTACTGCTACACAATTTGAGCCATTAGATTCAAAGTAATTCTGGTAAGAGTATCAATTTTAAGAAATCATAAATATTATAAATATTGATATTAAGAAAACTGTGTGATATTATCTACTAAAGCCAAACATATGCACACCTATGGCCTTACAATTCTACTATTGGGTGTACACCCAACATAAATATTTGCACATGTGCACCAGAGACCAAAATATTCTCAGCATTATTCAACAGCCAAAAACTGCAAACAACTAAATAAAGTCCATCAACAGTAGAATGGGAAAATTTGGATGCATTCAGAAAATTGAATATTCTAGAGCACAGCTTTCCAAAAGCATTTTCTGTGAAGATGAAAATGTTCATTCTGCTGTGTCCAATATGGTAACCACTTATCACATGTGACTATGGAGATGTGGCTAGTGCCAAAGAGGAAATAAATTTTTAATTTCATCTAATTTTGATCAATTTAAATTGAAATAGCCACATGTTCCTAATGACTACTGTATTGGATAGCAAGGTGTAGTGAATAGAACAGGGAAAAATAGCAAATTCTAGCTATATACAATAACATGAATGAATCTCATCCAGTAAAAGAATCGGAAGAGGAATCAAAAGAGCATTTTATGTTTTAAGAACAGGCTGACATGCAGCAGCTACAACAACAGCTGAGATCACTTAATAAACGGTGCTAAACTAAAAAAAAAAAAAAGAAAATGCATACAGACCAAAAAGAATACATACAGTGTGATTACATTTATGAAAAGTTCAAAATAGGTAAAATTATACTAAGTTCAAAATAGGTAAAATTATACTAAGTGTTTAGTGATGAAAAATTAAACCACAAGTTTAGGGGTGCATGCTTAAGTGGTAAAGCTTTAGGTGGGAAGAAAAAAGTAGGGCCATAGGGGAAGCTTCTGGAAGCCATGTCCTATTACTTAGCCATGTAGTGATGACACAGGCATTCACTTTGTGATAAATCATCAAGGTATTTTTTTTTGTTTGCGGCACTTATCTGTATGTGCTTTATATTTCACAATTAAAAATGATTAAAATACAAATTATCTTCACAACGTTTCTGTGAATCTAAAATTATCCCAAAATTAAATGTCTATTTTTTTAAATAGAGGTTCAAGGCCCCACTCCAGATTTGTTGAATTAGAGTTTCTGCAAATGGGGCCCAGGAATCCACATTTTTCAAAAGCCCTGGGGATGGGACTATACTCAATATCTTATAATAACCTATAATGGAAAAGAATCTGAAAAAGAATATATATATGGCTGAATTACTCTGCTGTACTAACACAACTAACACACATTGTAAATGAACAATACTTCAATTTAGAAAGCTAAAAAAACCCTGGGGAAATTCTCTTGCACAGCCAGGTGGGGAAACATTGCTTTCTCCTAAATGCAGAGACTTTTCCCCGAAGATAAATGTCCCCAGAATCCTCTTCCATTCCTAGGATGCCTCAGTTTCCACTCCCTAAACACCCAGGGTCCCCTAGGGGTTCACAGTGGTGGAGGATCACTCACCTAACTCTGCCTGGCCAAAACGTGGTACTATAGCTGCATTCTTCACACCAGCCAATGCCAGTCCAGCTGTTCACCACTGTGTTGATAGCTGGAGAAGGATGGAGGGAGAGAAGCCTTGAGGATGATCAAGAGGTGAGGTAAACACTAATGGTTAAAATGAGTGTTAAGAATCTCAAGACAACTGGGGGAAAAAGAGAATTAGTAAAGGAGACACAGCATAGCCTCTTAAACTCCCACTATGATCCTCCCAAGGATCTATGTTGATCCTTGCCCTCTGCCCACATTTACTTGTCTTTATGTCATGTATATCAATATTCACTTGCACAAATTGATTGCTAATCCCAATAAAAAGCTATAGAATCAATTGCTAACATCTCATGCTAAAGCTATAAAAAAATTCTACATCTAACAGTTTTATTTTAAAATCATTTGACACATGCATCAAAATTTTTATGTATGACATTTTGCTATCTAAATTACTATAATATTCCATTGTGCTATTTAAATTTATAATATTAAAAATAAAGTTTAATTTCAATAAATAAATATATTTACAATAGAAACCTAATTACCCAGTTTGCTCTGTAAGTGGATGCTGAATGATATAACTAAACTGCATGTTTTTTTTTTTAAATGCATGTTTGCTTCAGAAGAGGAAAATCTTTTAAAATATCTTACCCCTACTTCTGTTCTTTATTGGATAAGTTGCACTGGACATCATGAGGCTTTCTTTCCAGTTTTATTGAGAAACAGTTAGAATATATCACCGCATAAGTTTAGGGCACAGAGCATCATGGTTTGATTTACATATACTGTGAAATGATTACCACAATAAGTTCGGCCCAACATCCATGTCTCATGTAGATATAATAAAGAGAAAAGAAAGAAGGAAAGGAAAAAGGAAGAAATGTCCTCCTTGTTATGAGAACTCCCAGGATCCACTCCCCTGACAACTCTCCTCTGTACTGTACAGCAGCATTAGCTATAGTCATCATATACGTTACATCCCCAGGACTTATTTATCTTACAACTGAAAGTTTGTACCTTTTGACCACCTTCCTCCATCCCTGCCACACCCCTCCCCCTGGCCCCTGCACCCTCTGCCTCTGATAATCACAAGAATCTGACCTCTCTTTCTAAGAGTTTGGTTTGCTTTTTTTTTAGATTCCACATATAAGTGAGATCTGACAGTATTTGTTTCTCTGTCTGACTTATTTCACTAGCATAATGCCTTCAAGGTTTATCCATGTTGTCAAAAATGGTAGGATTTCCTCATTTTTATGGCTGAATAATATACTATTGTGTGTATGTGTGTGTGTGTGTGTGTGTGTGTGTGTGTGTGTATCACACCTTCTTTATCCACTCATTCAGTGATGGACACTTAGGTTGTTTCCATGTCTTGGCTATTGTAAGTAATGCTGCTATGAACATTGGGGTACAGATATCTTTACAAGTTATTATTTTCTTTTCCTTTGGATATATTCCTGGAAGTGGAATTGCTGGATCATGAGGTAGTGCTATTTTTAATTTTTGAGAATCCTCCATACTATTTTCCATAGTGATTGCACCAATTTATATTCCCACCAACAGTGCACAGGGATTCCTTTTCTCCACATCCACACCAGCATTTGTTATGTCTTGTCTTTTTCATGAAGGCTATTCTAACAGGTGCGAGGTGGTATCTCACTGTGGTGTTTTTTTTTTTTGGCGGTACGCAGGCCTCTCACTGCTGTGGCCTCTCCCGTTGCGGAGCACAGGCTCAGCAGCCATGGCTCACGGGCCCAGCCGTTCCACGGCATGTGGGATCTTGCCGGACCGGGGCACGAACCCGTGTCCCCTGCATTGGCAGGTGGACTCTCAACCACTGCGCCACCAGGGAAGCTCTCACTGTGGTTTTAATTTGCATTTCCCTAATGACTAGCAATGTTGAGCATCTTTTCATGTACCTGTTGGCCTTTTGTACATCTTCTTTGGAGACGTGTCTATTCAGGTTCTTTGCCCATTTTTTAATTGGGTTATTGGGGTTTTTGTTATTGAATTGTATATGAATTAGTTATGTAATGTGGATATTAACTCCTTATCAAACAAATGATTTGCAAATATTTTTCCCACTCTGTAGGTTATCTTTTCACTTTGTTGATGATTTCTTTTACTGTGCGGAATCTTTTTAGTTTGATGTAGCCCCACTTGTTTGGTTTTTTATTTTGTTGCTTGAGCTTTAGGTGCCATATCCAAAAATGTATTACTAAGACCAATGTCAAGGAGCTTTATTTCTATATTTTCTTCTAGGAGTTTCATGGTTTCAGGTCTTGCATTTAAGACTTCATCTGTTTCGAGTTAATTTTTGTGAGTGGTGTAGAAAGGGGTCCACCTTTTCTTCCAGTTTTATTGAGTAATAGTTGACATACACCACCATGTAAGTTTAAGACGTACTGAACGATGGTTTTATTTACATATCTTGTGAAATGCTTACCACAATAGGGTTAGTTCACATCCATCATCTCATACGGATACAATGAAAAGAAAAGAAAAGAAAATTCACCTTGTGTGAGAACCCTTAGATTCTAATCTCTTTTAACAACCACTGATTCCTTTTAAATAAGATCCCAGAAATTACCAAAAGAAAGACTGATCCACCCAAGTGATGGCATTGCCATGCAGCTACCTCATTTTCAACAAGTTTCTAAACATCATTGTGACAATATTACTCTTCTCATATGTATTATTATATCATTTCTATATCCAGAGAAGAAATGAGGCTGATTACCATTATAAATCTATTATTACACAATAAAAGAGGCAAGAGGCAAAAAGTTAGTGATTGAATTGTTTATAAAGTTTTTAAAACTCAGACATAATAACAGGATCTCTTTCTCTATATATGATACCTAAAGTAATTTCTAAAGTGAAAAATACGTATGTGAAATTATTTTTATTTATATTTTCATTATAATTCAGAAATTCTATTTGATCAGAAAAGTTATTGCATATAACATATTGTTAAAACCATAACAAAAATTGTGCTTTTCACTTCAAGCACCTTACTGCTTGTGTTTTCATTAATGTCAAGGATATACATTTTGATCTTTCTGTAAAACCAAGGCAGGAATTAATAGACACAACCCAGATGATCGTTGTACGTAATATAAAATAACCTATCACAAGAAAATATTTAAAATGCAGACTATAAAGCCTTTATCCCTTTTTCTTTACCCCTTCTTGAGTCTTTGAGCAAATTTCTTATTCCCGCTGATCCACAGTTTTCTCACTTGTAAAATCATATTAATAATAGTATTTGCCTTATATGAAAGCCCAATAGCTGGCACAGAACAGCAATTTAATCCTTCCTTCTTTCCCTCCTTCCTTCCTTCCCTCCCTCTCTTCCTCCTTTGTAAAATAGGGTTTTGGGTACCTGCACACAAAACTATTGTTCAAGATAAAATTATATAATACATGTTATAGCATTTGTGAAGTAAAATCAGTACATATGTTGTAGGAATTATTTTTAATTTTATTGAAGTATAGTTGATTTACAATATTGTATGAATTTCTGATGTACAGCAAAGTGATTCAGTTATATATTTTTTTTTCATATTCTTTTCCATTACAGTTTATCACAAGGTATTCAATAGACTTTCCTGTGCTATACAGTAGGACCTTGTTGTTTTATCCATCCTATATATAATAGTTTGCATCTGCTAATCCCAAACTCCCAAACCTTCACTCTCCCACTCCCCCTCCCCCTTGGTAATCACAAGTCTGTTCTCTATGTCCATGAGTCTGTTTCTGTTTTGTAGATATGTTCATAGTGTCATGTTTTAGATTCCACATATAAGTGATATCATATGGTATTTGTCTTTCTCTTTCTGACTTACTTCACTTAATATGATCATCTCTAGGTCCATCCATGTTGCTGCAAATGGCATTATTTAATTCCTTTTTTATGAGTAATATTCCATTGTATATATGTATACCAAATCTTTTTTATCCATTCATCTGTCAATGGACATTTACAATAGCCATGTCTTGGCTATTGTAAATAGTGCTGCTATGAACATAGTGGTGCATGTCTCTTTTCAAATTATAATTTTCTCTGGGTATATGCCCAGAACTGGCAGCTGGATCATATGGCAACTCTATCTTTAGTTTTTTGAAGAACCTCCATACTGTTTTCCATGGTGGCTCCACCAATTTACTTTCCCACCAACAGTGTAGGAGGGTTCCCTTTTCTCCACACCCCTCCATCATTTGTTATTTGTAGACTTTTTAATGATGGCCATTCTGACCGGTGTGAGTTGATATGTCATTGTAGTTTTGATTTACATTCCTCTAATAATTAGCGATGTTGAACATCTTTTTATGTGCCTAATGGCCATCTGTGTGTCTTCTTAAGAGAAATGTCTATTCAGGTTTTCTGACCATTTTTTGATTGGGTGTTTTGGTTTTTTGTTATTGAGTTGTATAAGCTGTTTGTATATTTCAGAAATTAAGCCCTTGTAGGTCGCATCATTTGCAAATATTTTCTCCGAGTCCATAGGTTGTCTTTTCATTTTGTTTATGGTTTCCTTTGTTGTGTAAAAGCTTATACATTTGATTAGGTCCCATTTGTTTATTTTTGCTTTCATTTCTTTTTCTAAATTAATTTTTATTGGAGTATAGTTGCTTTACAATATTGTGTTAGTTTCTACTTATAGCAAAATGAATCAGCTATACACATACATATATCCCCTCATTTTTGGATTTCCTTCTCATTTAGGTCACCAGAGAGCATTGAGTAGAGTTCCCTGTGCTATGCATTATGTTCTCATTAGTGATCTATTTTATACATAATATCAATAGTGTATATGCCTCAATCACAATCTCCCAATTCCTGCCACCCCCTCTTCCACCTTGGTATCCACACATTTGTTCTCTACATCTGATCTCTATTTCTGCTTTGCAAATAATATCATCTTTACCATTTTTTCTAGATTTCACATATATGAGCTAATATACACTACTTGTTTTTCTCTTTCTGACTTACTTCACTCTATGACAGACTCTACGTCCAACCACATCTCTACAAATGACCCAATTTCATTCCTTTCTATGGCTGAGTAATAGTCCATTGTATACATGTACCATATCTTCTTTATCCATTCCTCTGTTAATGGACAATTAGGTTGCTTCCATGTCCTGGCTATTGTAAATAGTGCTCTAATGAACACTGGGGAACATGTGTCTGTTTTGATTTTCTTTTTGCAGCTTGCATCTGGGTGTTTTATTTTTGTTTTTAACATCTTTATTTGAGTATCATTTCTTTACAATGGTGTGTTAGTTTCTGCAGTATAACAAAGTGAGTCAGCTAAACATACATACATCACCATATCCCCTCCATCTTGCATCTCCCTCCCACCTTCCCTATCCCACCCCTTTAGGTGGTAACAAAGCACCAAGCTGATCTCCCTGTGCTATAAGACTGCTTCCCACTAGCTATCTATTTTGCATTTAGTAGTGTATATATATACATGCCACTCTCTTACTTCGTCCCAGCTTACCCTTCCCCCACCCCATGTCCTCAAGTCCATTCATAATATCTGTCTCTTTATTTCTGTAATGCCCCTAGGTTCTTCAGAACCCTTTTTTTTTTTTTTTTTTAGATTACATATATATGTGTGTTAGCATATGTTTTTCTCTTCCTGACATACTTCACTCTGTATGATGGACTCTAGGTCCATCCACCTCACTACAGTTAACACAATTGCATTTCTTTTTATGGCTGAGTAATATTCCATAGTATATATATGCCACATCTTTATGCATTCATCTGTTGATGGACAATTAGGTTGCTTCCATGTCCTGGCTATTGTAAACTGTGCTAGAATGAACATAAGGGTACATGACTCTTTTTGAATTATGGTTTGCTCAGGGTATATGCCTAGTAGTGGGATTGCGGTCTTGTATGGTAGTTCTATTTTTAGTTTTTTAAGGAGCATCCATAATATTCTCCATAGTGGCTGTATCAATTTACATTCCCACCAACAGTGCAAGAGGGTACCCTTTGCTCCACACACTCTCCAGCATTTATTATTTGCAGATTTTTTTTTTTTTTTTTTTTTTTTTTGTGGTACACGGGCCTCTCACTGTTGTGGCCTCTCCCGTTGCGGAGCACAGGCTCCGGACGCGCAGGCTCAGCGGCCATGGCTCACGGGCCCAGGTGCTCCGCGGCATGTGGGATCTTCCCGGACCGGGGCACGAACCCGTGTCCCCTGCATTGGCAGGCGGACTCTCAACCATTGCACCACCAGGGAAGCCATGTTTGCAGATTTTTTGATGATGGCCATTCTGACTTGTGTGAGGTGATACCTCATTGTAGTTTTGATTTGCATTTCTCTAATGATTAGTGATGTTGAGCATCCTTTCATGTGTTTGTTGGCAATCTGTATATCTTCTTTGGAGAAATGACTATTTAGGTCTTCTGCCCATTTTCGGATTGGGTTGTTTGTTTTTTGGATATTCAGCTGCCTGAGCTGCTTGTAAATTTTGGAGATTAATCCTTTGTAAGTTGCTTCGTTTGCAAATATTTTCTCCCATTCTGAGTGTTGTCGTTTCAACTTGTTTATGGGTTCCTTTGTTTTGTAAAAGCTTTTACATTTCATTAGGTCCCATTTGTTTATTTTTGTTTTTATTTCCATTTCTCTAAGAGGTGGGTCAAAAAGGATCTTGCTGTGATGTATGTCATCGAGTGTTCTGCCTATATTTTCCTCTAAGAGTTTTATAGTGTCTGGCCTTAGATTTATATCTTTAATCCATTTTGAGTTTATTTTTGTGTATGGTGCTAGGGAGTGTTCTAATTTCAGTCTTTTACATGTAGCTGTCCAGTTTTCCTGGCACCACTTATTGAAGAGGCTGTCTTTTCTCCATTATATATTCTTGCCTCCTTTATCAAAGATAAGGTGACCATATGTGTGTGGGTTTATCTCTGGACTTTCTATCCTGTTCCATTGATCTATACTTCTGTTTTTGTGCCAGTACCATACTATCTTCATTACTGTAGCTTTGTAGTATTGTCTGAAGTCAGGGAGACTTATTCCTCCAGCTCTATTTTTATTTCTCAAGATTGCTTTAGCTATTCGGTGTCTTCTGTGTCTCCATACGGATTGTGAAATTTTTTTGTTCTAGTTCTGTGAAAAATGCCATTGGTAGTTTGATAGGGATTGTATTGAATATGTACATTGCTTTGGAGAGTATAGTCATTTTCACAATGTTGATTCTTCCAATCCAAGAACATGGTATATCTCTTCATCTGTTTGTACAATCTTTAATTTTTTTCATTAGTGTCTTACAGTTTATGCATACAGGTGTTTTGTGTCCTTAGGTAGGTTTATTCCTAGGTATTTTATTCTTTTTGTTGCAATGGTAAACAGGAGCGTTTCCTTAATTTCTCATTCAGATTTTTCATCATTAGTGTTTAGGAATGCAAGAGATTTCTGCGCATTAATTTTGTATCCTGCTATTTTACCAAATTCATTGATTAACTCTAGTAGTTTTCTGGTAGCATCATTGGGATTCTCTATGTATAGAATCATGTTATCTGCAAACAGGGACAGTTCTACCTCTTCTTTCCTTATTTGAATTCTTTTTATTTCTTTTTCCTCTCTGACTGCTGTGGCTAAAAATTACAAAACTATGTTGAATAATAGTCTTGAGAGTGGACAACCTTGTCTTGTTCCTGATTTTAGAGGAAATGATTTCAGTTTTTCACCATTGAGAGCGATGTTGGCTGCGGGTTTGTCATATATTGCCTTATTATGTTGGGATAAGTTCCTTCTGTGCCTACTTTCTGGAGGGTTTTTATCATAAATGGGTGCTGAATTTTTTCAAATCCTTTTTCTGCATCTTTTGAGAGCATGATATGGATTTTCTCCTTCAACTTGTTAATATGGTGTATCACATTGATTGATTTGCATATATTGAAGAATCCTTGCATTCCTGGGATAAACCCCACTTGATCATGCTGTATGATCCTTTTAATGTGCTGTTGGATTCTGTTTGCTAGTATTTTGTTGAAGATTTTTGCATCTATGTTCATCAGTGATACTAGCCTGTAGTTTTCTTTCTTTGTGACATCCTTGTCTGGTTTTGGTATCAGGGTGATGGTGGCCTCATAGAATGAGTTTAGGAGTGTTCCTCCCTCTGCTATATTTGGAAGAGTTTGAGAAGGGTAGGTGTTAGCTCTTCCCTAAGTGTTTGATAGAATTCACCTGTGAAGCCATCTGGTCCTGGGCTTTTGTTTGTTGGAAGATTTTTAATCACAGTTTCCATTTCAGGGCTTGAGATTGGTCTGTTTATGTTTTCTATTTCTTCTGGGTTCAGTTTTGGAAGGTTGTGCTTTTCTAAGAATTTGTCCATTTCTTCCAGGTTGTCCTTTTTATTGGCATATAGTTGCTTGTAATAATCTCTCATGATCGTTTGTAGTTCTGCAGTGTCGGTTGTTACTTTTCCTTTTTCATTTCTAATTCTATTGATTTGAGTCTTTTCCCTTTTTTCTTGATGAGTTTGGCTAATGGTTTATCTATTTTGTTTATCTTCTCAAAGAACCTGCTTTTAATTTTATTGATCTTTGCTATTGTTTCCTTCATTTCCTTTTCACTGAATTCTGGTCTTATCTTTATGATTTCTTTTCTTCTGCTAACTTTGGGGGGTTTTTTGTTCTTCTTGCTGTAATTGCTTTAAGTGTAAGGTTAGGTTGTTTATTTGAGATTGTTATTTTTTCTTGAGGTAGGATTGTATTCCTATAAACTTCCCTCTTAGAACTCTTTTGCTGCAATCCATAGGTTTTGGGTCATCGTGTTTTCATTGTCATTTGTTTCTAAGTATTTTTTTTATTTCCTCCTTGGTTTCTTCAGGGATCTCTTTATTATTTAGTAGTGTATTGTTTAGCCTCCAGGTTTTTGTAAATTTTACAGGTTTTTTTTTTCCTGTAATTGATATCTAGTCTTATAGCGTTGTGGTCCAAAAATATACTTGATATGATTTCAAGTTTCTTAAATTTACCAAGGCTTGATTTGTGACCCAGGATGTGATCTATCCTGGAGAACGTTCCATGAGCACTTGAGAAGAAAGTGTATTCTGTTGTTTTGGGATGGAATGTCCTATAAATATAAATTAAGTCCATTGTGTTTAATGTATCATTTAAAGCTTGTGTTTCCTTATGTATTTTCATTATGGATGATGTGTCCATTGGTGAAAGTGGGGTGTTAAAGTCCCCTACTATGATTGTGTTACTGTCGATTTCCCCTTTTACTGTTGTTATTATTTGCCTTATGTATTGAGGTGCTACTACGTTGGGTTCATAAATATTTACAATTTTTATATCTTCTTCTTGGATTGATCCGTTGATCATTATGTAGTGTCCTTCTTTGTTTCTTGTAACAGTATTTATTTTCAGTCTATTTTGTCTGATATGAGAATCGCTACTTCAGCTTTATTTTTATTTCCATTTGCATGGAATATCTTTTCCATCCCCTCACTGTCAGTCTGTATGTGTCCCCAGGTCGACAGCATATATACACGTTTTTGTATCCATTCAGTCAGTCTGTGTCTTTTGCGTGGAGCATTTAATCCATTTACATTTAAGGTAATTGTCAATATGTATGTTCCTATTACCATTTTCTAAATTGTTTTAGGTTTGTTAGTGTAGGTCTTTTCCTTCTCTTGTGTTTCCTGCCTAGAGAAGTTCCTTTAGCATTTGTTGTAAAGCTGGTTTGATGGTGCTGAATTCTCTTAGATTTTGCTTGTGTGTAAATGTTTTAATTTCTCTGTAGAATCTGAATGAGTTCCTTGCTGGCTACAATAATCTTGGTTGTAGGTTTTTTCCTTTAATCACTTGAAATATGTCCTGACACTCCCTTATGGCTTGCAGAGTTTCTGCTGAAAGATCAGCTCTTAACCTTATGGGGATTCCCTTGTGTGTTATTTGTTGTTTTTCCCTTGCTGCTTTTAATATTTTTTCTTTGTACTTAATTTTTGATAGTTTGATTAATATGTGTCTTGGTGTGTTTCTCCTTGGATTTCTCCTGTATGGGACTCTCTGTGCTTCCTGGACTTGATTAACTATTTCCTTTCCCATATGTGGGAAGTTTTCAACTATAATCTCTTAAAATATTTTCTCAGTCCCTTTCTTTTCCTCTTCTTCTTCTGGAACCCCTATAATTTGAATGTTGGTGAGTTTAATGTTTTCTCAGAGGTCTCTGACTGTCCTCAGTTCTTTTCATTCTTTTTCTTTATTCTGCTCTGCAGCAGTTATTTCCACTATTTTATCTTCCAGGTCACTTATCCATTCTTCTGTCTCAGTTATTCTGCTATTGATTCCTTCTAGAGAATTTTTAATTTCATTTATTGTGTTGTTCATCACTGTTTGTTTGCTCTTTAGTTCTTCTAGGTCCTTGTTAAATGTTTTTGTATTTTCTCCTTTCTATTTCCAAGATTTTGCATCATCTTTACTATCATTACTCTGAATTCTTTTTCAGGTCGACTGCCTATTTCCTCTTTATTTGTTTGGTCTGGTAGGTTTTTACCTTGCTCCTTCATTTGTTGTGTATTTCTCTGTCTTCTCATTTTGTTAACCTACTGTGTTTGGTGTCTCCTTTTTGCAGACTGTAGGTTCGTAGTTCCCCTTGTTTTTCATGTCTGCCCCCAGTGGGTAAGGTTGCTTCAGTGAGTTGTGTAGGCTTCCTGGTGGAGGGAGCTGGTGACTGTGTTCTGGTGGATGTGGCTGGATCTTGTCTTTCTGGTAGGCAGGACCACGTCTGGTGGTGTGTTTTGGGGTGTCTGTGAACTTATTATGATTTTAGGCAGCTTCTCTGCTAAGAGGTGGGGTTTTGTTCTGGTCTTGCTAGTTAGTTGTTTGGCATGGGTTGTCCAGCACTGGAGCTTTCTGGTCATTGAGTGGAGCTGGGTCTTAGTGTTAAGATGGAGATCTCTGGGAGAGCTCTTGCTGATGGATATTATGAGGGGCCAGGAGGTCTCTGGTGGACCAATGTCCTGATCTCACCTTTCCCACCTCAGAGGCTCAGGCCTGACACCGTGCCAGAGCACAAAGACCCTGTCAGCCACTCGGTTCAGAAGAAAAGGGAGAAGGAAAAAAAATAATAAATTAAATAAATAAAGTTATTAAAATAAAAATATTAATTATTAAAAAAGAAAAGAACAACAAAACCAATAAACAAATCCACCAATGATAACATGAGCTAAAAACAATACTTAAAAAAATGGACACCCAGAACCCTTGGGCAATTGTAAAAGCAAACCTAAACAGTAAAAATCACACAAAGAAGCATACACGTACACACTCACAAAAAGAGAAAAAGGAAAAAATATATATATATATTTTAAAAAAAGGAAGATAGCAACCAAATCAATAAACAAATCTACAAATGTTAATAAACTCTAAATACTAAACTAAGATAAACATAAAATGAGAAACAAATTAGATGCAGAAAGCAAACTTCAAGTCTACAGTTGCTCCCAATGTCCACCACCTCAATTTTGGGATTATTTGTTGTCTATTCAGGTATTCCAGAGATGCAGGGTACGTCAAGTTGACTGTGGAGATTTAATCTGCTGCTCCTGAGGCTAATGGAGAAATTTCCCTTTCTCTTCTTTGTTCACACAGCTCCTGGGGTTTGGCTTTGGGTTTGGCCCTGCCTCTGCGTGTAGGTCACCTGAGTGTGTCTGTTCTTCACCCAGACAGGAGGGGGTCAAAGGAGTGGTTGATTCGGGAGCTCTGGCTCATTCAGGTTGGGGGAAGGGAGGGGTACGGAATGCAGGGCGAGCCTGTGGCGGCAGAGGCCAGTGCAACATTGCAACAGCCTGAGGCGTGCTGTGTGTTCTCCCAGGGACACTGTCCCTGCATCACCACACCCTGATGGTAACAGGCTCCCGGGAGGGGAGGTGTGAATAGTGACCTGTGCTTGCACACAGGCTTCTTGGTGGCTGCAGCAGCAGCCTTAGCACGTCATGCCTGTGTCTGGTGTCTGCACTGATAGCTGCAGCTCACGCCTGTCTCTGGAGCTCATTTAGGCAGCGCTCTGAATCCCCTCTCCTCACACACCCTGAAACAATGGTCGCTTGACACTTTGGCAGTTCCAGACTTTTTCCCAGACTCCCTCCCAGCTAGTTGTGGCACACTAGCCCCCTTCAGGTTGTGTTCATGCCTCCAAAGTCCTCTCCCTGGGATCTGACAACCAAAGCCGGAGCCTCAGCTTCCCAGCCCCTACCTGCCCTGGCTGGTGAGCAGACAAGTCTCTCAGGCTGGTGAGTGCTGGTTGGCACCAACCCTCTCTGTGGGAATCTCTCCACTTTGCCCTCTGTACCCCTGTTGCTGTGCTCTCCTCCATGGCTCCAAAGCTTCGTCCCCACCCACCCACCGTCTCTGGCAGTGAAGGGGCTTCCTAGTGTGTGGAAACTTTTCCTCCTTCACAGCTCCCTCCCAGAGGGGAAGGTCTTGTCCCTATTCTTTTGTCTCTGGTTTTTTGGGGTTTTTTTTTTTACCCTACCCAGGTACATGGGGAGTTTCTTGCCTTTTGGGAGGTCTGAGGTCTTCTGCCAGCATTCAGTAGGTGTTCTGTAGGAGTTGTTCCACATGTAGATGTATTTTTGATGTATTTGCGGGGAAGAAGATCTCCACGTCTCACTCCTCCACCATCTTGAAGGTCCTCTCCGATCTGGGTGTTTTAGAAGTGACCATGACTAGAGATGGTTAGAGAATCTATTTTTAGTTTATTAGGGACCCTCCATACTGTTCTCCATAGTAGCTGTACCAATTTACATAAGGAATTATTATTATTATTTAGAATGTTTAAAATTTGAAATATGTAATTAGTAAAAACTAATATTCATTGATTATCTAGGATGTGCCAGGGACTTTTGAATACTTTGCAGGCATTATCGCATCTAAGTACCTTAGAAACCTAGTGGGATAGGTACTATTATTAGTTAACTTTCACAGATGAGGGAACTGAGATCCAAAATACTAGTTAACATACCCAAGGTCATGTACCTAGTAAGCAGTGAAGTCAGGATTAAAATTCAGGCACTATAACTACAGAAGTGTTCTTCCTAGCAAGTGTGTCATGCCACCTAAATAGTCACTGCTTTTGCCATCATGTCATTAACTGCTGTGATGAGGGCCACTTCCTGTTACTCCAAAAGCTTAGGCAACAGGTGTGTTCAAAGCAAAGCAAAGCAATATTTAATTTAAATATTACACAGCACAAGGCAATATTTAATTTTAAAAATTAAATTTTTAAAAAATTTTTAAAAATTAAAGCACAATTAAAGCAGCACAAAGGCAAAGCAATATTTAACTTAAAAAATTCAATTAAATTATTATGAAATAAAAAAGAATTTCATTTGCTCCCACTGTCCTGGGCTTTGGTTAACCACAGACTATGGCCATGTCAGGATGCAAGTCTTTGGTGGGTCCATTGAGTGGCCCACTGCATGGGAAGTATTCATTTTTCCTGTGGCCTGCTTGGTCCCTTCCACCCTAGACTTAAGTTTGGCTCGCATTCAGTAAGCTGCTTCCTTCAAGCCCTTCCACTGGGTGAGCTTTTCCTAGATTGACCCCAGCAAAGCCACCAACTCTGGAGGCTTCTCCACCTCTCTTTTCCTCTTGGAAACTTCAGGTCTCAGGTATCAGAAAGGCAAGGTTGAGCAGGAGAGGCAAGATAACAGATTTGACTGAGAGGCAGATGATGGGGTGATACCCTAGCCAGGCAGCTTAAAGGGCACATCCTAGGAAAATCATCAAGAGCAGGAGCAGTAGGCAGTAAATCATCATCTCTCTCCTGTGACCTTCACATCAACTCTGAAGCAGGTAGGCAGGACCACCCCCTTCACAAAGCCAGGGCCTCTGTTGACACCATGGTCACATGCCTTCTAGAGTCTTCTACTGTGCAACCATCTATTGGTCAGCTCTGTAGGCTGGGCAGATTTTCTTATTCCCATTTTTAGAGGAAGAAACTGAGGCCAGGAGAAGCATTGGGTCTCAAGCCCACCTCTCCTGGCTCCAGCTCAGTGTTGTTACAGCCACACCGGTTGCCCCAGTGGCCTCTGTCAACAGAGCTGAACTTAAAGTCATAAAGATTCCCCCTAAAGACCCACTGGGCAGTGGGCAGAGACTAACCTTCTCTAGGAATAGGGAGGACCCAGATAATGCCAGGGAAGTGGGCATTTGGCCATATGGTGGCCTCCATGACTGGCTTCCAAAAACCATAGCAAGAAGCCAGTCGAGTTTAGAGCATCAGGAAAAGAGCCTGTGAAAGGCACAGGGAGAGAAAGCCAAACTGCATGGAACCATTCAGTGACGGCAGAGCAGGACATAATTAAGCCTAATTGTGTAAACATGTAAGCGCTCCCATGCTTTCAAGAGAGAGGGGTGCCAAGGTCTCGTGTTGCCTTCCATTCCATGCAGCCTACAGATCATCACCCGAAGGTCACCCTCACTAACACTGCCCAAAAAAGCCATCCCCCTCCACAGCCAGATGTTGCACTCATAGGAGCTCTACCAGGGCATATTAGACCAGTGAATGCATGCGTGCATGTGTGTGTGTGTATGTGTGTGTTTGTCAGTGCATGTGTGTGTCCATGTGGATGTCTGTGTCTGAGTGAGGATGCCTCTGCAGCTGGACGTGTTCCATTTGCTTCTGGTATATTATGTGCTTATACAGTCAAAACTAAGGGAATCAGGTTGAGATTCAGATGACATCACGCTTGTGACTCATATCTTGATAGATGGATAGATTCTCCCTCCTCTGCATTCCTTTCAAGGTAACCTTGGTATGTCACACAGCTGCTGGGGAATGCCAGGAAGGGGACTTTCTCATAGATGTTTGGCATGGCCAACATTTGGCGTGACCACGTTTGCAATCTTGGCCTGTGGGGAGAAGGGGGAAGGGCAAGTCTAGTCCACCCCAGGGGCCAAGGGATGATTTAATTAGTAGGGTTGGTTTCTGGGCCAGCCAGCATTCTGCAGGGGTAGGGACGTCTTGGGGCAATCTCAATGCAGACTGCGTTGCTCTCACTCCCTGGATGTGACCTTTCTTCAGCAACATTTTTCTTACACACCCTTTCCCCCTGGAAAGTGAACAGGTATTGAGGGGGAGTAAATGGTGAGAGCAGCTGGGGAGCATGGCAACAACAGACAGAGGTGCAATTATGCAATCATTTCCGCTACTCGAATGTCTTGGAGGGAAATTTTCATTGGGAAAATGCAAAGGAGAGAGGGTGACTCACACTCTATTGAGACAGCTCGTCTTGGAATGTGTGGATCCAGAGGTCAGACTGACATGGCTGGATGACCTCTAATTCTCAAAGTCCAAAGGTAGCCACCGAAACCTTCTCTTCCTTCTCTCTCTGCTTAGCATTCTCCATCTTTGCACTAGCTTCTTCCTCTGTCTGGGGTTTGGAGAGGTGTTCCTTCCTAAAACTTTACCTGCACACACAGTGCCAGGTTTAACCAAGCAATTTCGCTTGTTCCCAGCAAGCTTCTTGCTGGTTTGTTTTTCAGAATGATCTGGCTCTAGAAGCCCACCCTGCCTAAGTGTGCATGGGGCAAGCATCAGCCTTTGCCATGCTTTGGGACAGTCAAGTTTGCCACCCCACCAGGTAATCAGGACATAGAAACTTCGACTTCCAGAACTGGAAGCCCTCTTGCTGACCATCCTGTCCAGTCTTCTCTCCTGACAGGTGAGGACACAGCGAGGTGAAATAGTCACACAGGTAGTAAGTAAGTGTCAGATGAAGGATGAGAGCTCTGGGTCCCCGAGACCACCAGCACAGGGCTCTACCTCTCTTGCTGCTCTAGATTCTTTAAGCTCTCCTCCGTCTGCTTAGCAGATATGATAATACTCAGCATTTGAAAAGTATAAGGCGCTCCTTCTGGCAAATCCAGAAAAATGCCAAACCTTATTTTACTAGCAGAGCAGGGAGCAGGTAAATCATGTGAAGAGGAGCCCCAGAGGATACAGTTAAGGCAAGGGACATGTCCATGTCATACACAAGACCACTGATCAAGGCAGGAAGTCTCTGGAAGCCTGTCCTTAGAGAGCTGGCTCCATCACTCTGCCCTGCATGTGAGAATGGGTCTCATCACAATGAGGCAAGACTACCACCTCTGTTCTTCCCCTAGCAGACAAAATCATCAACAAGGCAGGTCTCCCAAGCCCTCCCGTTTCTTCTTCCCACTGTTTGGTCACCATTCCACTCCTACCCCCACGCCACATGAGTCTCTGCCTCTCTGCTGCTCAGGATCTCCGATCCAAACCCACCTCCACCCCATCTTCCGTGGACCTCACCCCATTCTCTGCACCTGAGCCCATCCCTGCATGTCAAAAATCCCACTCTCTTTATAAGACCCTTCTCAAGTGCCACATCCTCCATGAAGTCTTCCTTAGTTCCTCCACTGGAGCAAATATTTCCCTTCTCCTCATGTTTTTAACCCTTTGTACACCCATTATCATGTGATAAGTGTTCAGTCCATGACAGCATTCTTGAAGGGAAGCTCCTGACTCCTGACCTGGCTTAGCCATCTTTGGAGGCTCTGGAATCTTGAGTCTGATAGTCAGTAGCATCCAACCAGCTCACATAGAACCACAAACATACATTTTTTTCACTTAGGATTTTATGAAAACAACAAATGAATTGGTCAAAAATGAACTCATGCAAACTCTGAGGGCAAACTATACTCAAGGACAACACATACCTGTCTAGAAGGAATGATAAGGCCATACAGCAGCTCTGTTATCAGCCTCCGGTTTCTTCATCCTGAGGAGCTGGGAGAGACCCAGATCAATGATGGTTGAAGAAGTGCTCTGTGTGCTCAGATTCTCTTCTGCCCCATGCCAGGCTGCCCTCTGAGTCGGGGACCCCCTTTCTTCAGGTCACTGATGCTGTGACACATCCAGGTTGGTGTTTGGCCAAAGCACTCTCCTTAGTAGTGCTGCGTCTCCACCACCTGATGCCCTCCCCATGTTTGCTGTCTTCAATATTCTCTGCAAAGGGCTGGCTGTCTGCTTCCCTTCAATGGGCACAGCCGTATGATGAAGTCGGTCTCGTCTCTCCAACAGATCTCTGCCTGTGTTTCTTTTCAGAATCAGCACTGTGGAGACAGTTTCGACCTGATTTGGAAGGAACTCAGTCCTTGGACTTCAAGCGAACATAGATTCCCCACTGTAGAGTATGCTAACACTTCCATGTAACAGATTTACATACCTCCCCAGACACAAGAGCTAGTCAGCATCACCATGTGTCACTTGAAAACAAACATGAAGTTAGTTATAGTAGCCTGAGTATGTTCTGCCTTTGATAATAATAATAATAATAATAGTAACGAGTGTCTGTCCTTTCATCATTTATAAGGAAACTACTGCCAATGTATCTTTACATTCTCACAACAGTTCTATGAGGTATTAAGGTATAAGTGCTCCCAACTTACTGTTGACAAAACCAAGGCCAGACAGTTTAACATGACCTGCATGTGCTCACAAAGTGGCAGAATTAGAACACAAACACAAATCTTCCCAGTCTTCAAATCCTTGACACTCCACTGCTTTCTCTTTGCAGCTTCTTGAATCTCTTTCCCCCAAAGTATAAAGCCCCCACGTAGGACTCCATACACCGATACCATCTGCCCCCTTTTGTCTCCTTCATAGAATCATGAGTCTATATCTCTTTTAATCCAAATGTAATTCTGGAGAAATTTACCAAAGATCTGTTATAGGGACTGCACTGGGGTAGGCACTGTGGGGCTTAGAACTTGTTTGCAAGGTTCCTAAGACTCTTCAGCTAATAAATAAATTTATTGCCAAATATTATGGACTGAGAGATGTTAAGACATAACCTATCCATCCACACACCCTCAGGGATATTTTCATTTTAGGAAAGAAATCCTGGCACCAAGGAGTCTCAACCCAAAAGAAAGAACTCCCAGGGATGGAAATTCAGACTCTAGAGTAGACCAGTTGATGACACATTTAGGACAAGAATTGCTTTTTGGTTTCTTCAAGTTTTTTCTTTTTTTAAGGTAACACTTCACCCTCTCTTTTTATATCACCGTCCACTGGATATCTGTCCCTCTGACCTCCAAGCCCACATCAGTGAGAGAAGGGGCTGCTCCCCGCAGTGACTGGACCTAGCATTTTTTATTCCCTAAGACCTATCCTATCAAAACCCAGAAGGATCCTCAGGGGCTGGGCTGCCAAAAAAGCTCTCTCCAAGGGCAAGCAGGACATCCACTAGGTGCCTCCCCCCTCTCTGCAGCCCCTGCCAAACACCTAAGTCTTCTGATTACAGGAAGGAGTTGCTTCCTCCTGTTTCCTAACCGGAGCCCTCCTCTGACCCTAATAACAGGGTTGTTGAAATCAGCCATTCCATTTATACAGCCAGATCCACACAAACTAAAATCAGCAGGTCAACAACACAGCTGCATTTAGCAAAGGCAGGTGAGACTTAAGAAGAGAAATGACTTAGAATGGGGAGCAGGGAGGCATTCAACCATGAACTTGACTACATAATGTTGTCCAAAGCCAGTGCTCCTTGATAATAATACCAACATTTAGGTTGATTCTCTCTTCCTCCATAATGATTCTGTTCTTTTCTAAATTTATCATTTACAAGCACTTTTGCCCACAGTATCTCATTTAATCCCCACAGCAATCCTGTAACGCGAGTGTCGTCATTGTTTTCAGAGAAATACAGTGCAACTCTGGAAAGAGCCCAGGCCTTAGAGGCAGAGCCTGAGTTTCAATCTTAGTTCTGCCTTTCCACTGGACCACTCTGCTCTTCAGGTAATAAAACACCTCCACTTCAATGCTACCTGGAACATTAGGAGGATCAACTGCTCGGCTCCTCTCAGCCTAGGTGACAGTTTCTAGGGCTGTGACAGGAAGGTGTACTGGGGGCTTTGTTCTTTTAAATATGCACCTGGCAGCAGGCCTGCCTACTGTCGAGGATACCCAGGTAAGTACCCTTCTCTCCACTGATGATGGCTGTTTATTGTCTAGAGTGGGTGTAGTCACAACAGATGATCTGTCTGGCAAGCTCATTCAGGTCAGAAAGAATGGCTTTAGATCAACCACTCTAAAACCAAAATCATCTTCACAGGAGCACATCCGGCAGCACATCCCCCAACAATTCTGTACACAGTTCAAATTGTTCAGTTACCAGGCAATAGACTGTGTCAATAATGCATCTTGGTGGTTTTACCAGGAAGTTACATTGCACAAAATTTAAAATTCTAGTGGGCAGCATTTCTCAAAGTGTGTTCCAAGGATTCTCCCCAAAGGAGATCTGAAAGGGGTTGACTTGTGTCTCCGTTAAATGACATGTTGAACTGTTAAACTTGGTACCTCTGAATGTGAACTTATTGGGAAAAAGGGTCTTTGCAGATGTAACCCAGTTAAGATGAGGTCATTACGGATGGAGTAGGGTGGGCCCTAATCCAATATGACTGGTGTCCTTATAAGAAGAGGAGAGAGATACACAGGGAGAGCACCACGTGATGATGGAGGCAGAGCTTAGTGTGATGGGGCCACAAGCCAAGGAATCACAAGGGTTGCAGGCCCACCAGACACTAAGAGAAGGGCATAGAACAGATTCTCTCTGAGAGCCTTCAAGAGCCCATGGTCCTGCTGACACCTTGAGTTTTGGAGGACTTCTGGCCTCCAGAACTGTGGGAGAACTGTTGTTTTAAGCCACCCAGTTTATGGTACTAAGTTGCAGCCACCTCAGGAAACCAGTGCAAGGTCTATGGTGACATAAGCTTTTCAAAATGATGGGTTCACCAGTGCCTTTCAACCCAAGGAAATTTTTGTTAAATACCCCACCATAAACCAGTTAAATCATAATCTCTGAGTGGTGGGTATTTTTAAAGTATTTCTTTAAGGCTCCCAAGAAATTCTGATGCATAAAACAAAACCGAGGTCTTCCCTGGTGGCGCGGTGGTTGAGAGTCTACCTGCCGATGCAGGAGACACGGGTTCGTGCCCCGGTCCGGGAAGATCCCACGTGCTGCGGAGAGGCTAGGCCCATGAGCCATGACAGCTGAGCCTGCGCGTCCAGAGCCTGTGCTCTGCAACGGGAGAGGCCACAACAGTGAGAGGCCTGCATACCAAAAAAACAAACAAACAAACAAAAAAGGTTTCCTTACCTATAAATTTCTCAGCCAGGGCTGATATGCTGTGAATTACTGAGAGAAGATATTTAGGATGCAGAATTTCTCAAGCTTATTTGACCACAGAAACATTTTTTTAATTGAACATCTTCTTCAAAACACACGTATAGCAGATTGGAAAGCACTGATATCTTTTATTGGGTTTTTTACGCTCTTGGTGCGTGAATAGTAACACCTGCTTTGAAATATTTCCAGGCCAGAATTATTGCTGTGATGCTCTATATTACAGAACTTGGCCTTCTTTCACCTACATGTTCATGTTCTGGAATAGATCAGATCATCTCACAGAGAAAGTGTGAAAGTACTGGGTCCATTTAGCCAGTCACATTTCTTGAACAGACTCATATTTTCATTAGTAAACCTTAAAACTGTCCTCTGTCTAGCTGATTGCCAAAGCATATGGCTCTATCTTTAAATGGTAACACTAGCTAGCTGTGCTCGTTCTCATCAAGACTATGATTTTAAATAGCCTGTGTTCAGTCCATGTCAGACATAGTAGCAAAAATATTGTGTGTGTGTCTGTGTTTTGTGTACACACACCCACATTTGTTCATGCAAGGTGTCCCAAAGCTCATGCATTCCATCATCTCATTAAACAGGTATTCTTTTCTTAATTGAAGTATAGTTCATTTACAATGTTGTGTTAGTTTCAGGTGTACAGCAAAGTGATTCTTTTAGACATAGATATAGATATATAGATACATACAAACATATATGTGTATATATATAAAATCTTTTTCAGATTCTTTTTCATTATAAGTTATTACAAGATATTGAATATTGTTCTCTGTGCTATACAGTAAGTTCTTATTGTTTACCCATTTTATATATAGTAGTGGATACCTGTTAATCCCAAACTCCCCCTTTCCCCTTTGGTAACCATAAGTTTGTTTTCTATGTCTGTGAGTCTGTTTCTATTTTGTAAATAAGTTCATTTGTGCCATTTTTTTAGATTCCACCTATAAGTAATAGCATACAATATTTGTCTTTCTCTGACTTACTTCATTTAGTATGATAACCTCTAGGTCCATTCACGTTGCTGCAAATGGCATTATTTCATTCTTTTTTATGACTAATACTCCATTGTTCATATGTACCACATCTTTTTTATCTGTTCATCTGTCAATGGACATTTAGGTTGTTTCCATGTCATGGCTACTGTAAATAGTGCTGCTATGAACATTGGGGAGCATGTATCTTTTTGAATTAGAGTTTCTGTTTTTTCCTGGATATATACCCAGGAATGGAATTGGTGGATCATATGGTAGCTCTAATTTTAGTTTTTTAAGGAACCTGCATACTGTTCCCCATAGTAGCTGCACCAATTACCATTCCCACCAACAGGGTAGGAGGGTTCCCTTTTCTCCACATCCTCTCCAGCATTTATTATTTGTAGACTTTTTGATAAAAGCCATTCTGACCTGTGTGAGTTGATACTTCATTGTAGTTTCAATTAGAATTTCTCTAGCAATTAGTGATGTTGAACATCTTTTCAAGGCCTTAAACAGATATTCTTAACCTGTGGTTGGAGAGGGGCCCATGAATGTAAAAAGAAAAAAATGTATATTTAATTTTTCACTAACTTCCTTTAATTATGAATGTAAGAAACAAATCACAAATGTGGAATAGCAGTACCTCTTACTTTATCACCAATAGAAATCACAGACACTGCGATAGCTTCAAGATGGTGGAGGAGTAAGATGTGGAGACACCTTCCTCCCCACAGATACATCAAACATACATCTACATGTGGAACAACTCCTACAGAACACCTACTGAACACTGGCAGAAGACCTCAGACCTCCCAAAAGGCAAGAAACTCCCCATGTACCTGGGTAGGGCAAAAGAAAAAAGAAAATACAGAGACAAAAGAATAGGGACGGGACCTGCCCTCCCTCTGGGAGGGAGCTGTGAAGGAGGAAAAGTTTCCACACACTAGAAGCCCGTTCCCGGGCAGAGACGGTGGGTGGGCGGGGAGGAAGCTTCGGAGTCTCAGAGGAGAGCGCAGCAACAGGGGTGCGGAGGACAAAGCGGAGAGATTCCCGCACGGAGGATCGGTGCCGAACGGCACTCACCAGCCCGAGGGACTTGTCTGCTCACCTGCTGGGGCGGGTGGGACTAGGAGCTGAAGCTCGCGCTTCCGTCGGAGCTCAGGGAGAGGACTGGGGTTGGTGCGTGAACACAGCCTGAAGGGGGCTAGTGCGTCACAGCTAGCCAGGAGGGAGTCCGGGAAAAAGTCTGAAACTGCCTAAGAGGCAAGAGACCATTGTTTTGGGGTGCACAAGGAGAGGGGATTCAGACCACCACTTAAAGGAGCTCCAGAGACGGGTGCGAGCCGTGGCTATTAGCGCAGACACCAGAGACGGGCATGAGACGCTAAGGCTGCTGCAGCCACCACCAAGAAGCCGGTGTGCGAGCACAGGTCACTATCCCCACCTCCCCTCTCGGGAGTCTGTGCAGTCCGCCACTGCCAGGGTCCCGTGATCCGGGGACAACTTCCCCGGGAGAACGGACGGCACAACTCAGGCTGTTGCAACGTCACACCGGCCTCTGCTGCTGCAGGCTTGCTCCGCATCCACACTCCTCCCTCCCCCCGGCCTGAGTGAGCCAGAGCCCCTGAATCAGCTGCTACTTTAACCCTGACCTGTCGCAGCAGGGAACAGACACCCTCAGGTGACCTACACTCAGAGGCAGGGCCAAATCCAAAGCTGAATGCCAGGAGCTGTGCGAACAAAGAGAAAGGGAAATTTCTGCCAGCAGCCTCAGGAGCAGTGGATTAAATCTCCACAATCAAACTGATGTACCCTGCATCCATGGAATACCTGAATAGACAACGAATCATCCCAAAATTGAGGAGGTGGACTTTGGGAGGAACTGTAGACTTGGGGTTTGCTTTCTGCATCTGCTTTCTTTCTGCTTTTATGTTTATCTTAATTTAGTATTTAGAGCTTATTATCATTGGTAGATTTGTTTCTTGATTTGGTTGCTCTATCCTTTTTTTTTTAATACATATATATTTTTTTCCTTTTTCTCCTTTTGTGACTGTGTATGTGTATGCTTCTTTGTGTGATTTTGTCTGTATAGCTTTGCTTTAACCGTTTATCCTAGGGTTCTGTCTCTCTGTTTTGCTTTTTGTTTTTTTTGTTTTTTTTTTGTTTTTTTTTTTTTTTGTTTCTTTTCTTAGTATAGATTTTAGTTTTGTTATTGATGGATTTCTTTTTTGGTTTGGTTGCTCTCTTCTTTCTTTCTTTCTCTCCTTTTTTTTGTGGTACACGGGCCTCTCACTGTTGTGGCCTCTCGCATTGGGGAGCACAGACTCCAGAGGTGCAGGCTCAGCAGCCATGGCTCACGGGCCTAACCACTCCGCAACATGTGGGATCTTCCTGGACCGGGGCACGAACCTGTGTCCCATGAATCAGCAGGCGGACTCTCAACCGCTGTGCCACCAGGGAAGACCTCTTTCTCTTTTTTTATTACTTTTTTATTTTTTATTTTCCCAGTGGAATTAGTTTTCATAACATTTTATCTAGGTCAATATATGCAAAATGTTTACACATAATCAATATTAAAAATATCGAGATTTTTACACTTTTTTTAACATCTTTATTGGAGTATAATTGCTTTACAATGGTGTGTTAGTTTCTGCTTTATAACAAAATGAATCAGTTATACATAAACATACATCCCAATATCTCTTCCCTCTGACATCACCCTCCCACCCTCCTTATCCCACCCCTCTAGGTGGTCACAAAGCACCGAGCTGATCTCCCTGTGCCATGCGGCTACTTCCCACTAGCTATCTATTTTACATTTGGTAGTGTATATATGTCCATGCCACTCTCTCACTTTGTCCCAGCTTACCCATCCCCCTCCCCGTGTCCTCAAGTCCATTCTCTATTAGGTCTGTGTCTTTATTCCCGTCTTCCCCCTAGGTTCTTCATGACCACTTTTTTTGTTTTTTTAGATTCCATATATATGTGTTAGCATACCGTATTAGTTTTCCTCTTTCTGACTTATTTCACTCTGTATGACAGACTCTAGGGTCATCCACCTCACTACAAATAACTCAATTTCATTTCTTTTTATGGCTGAGTAATATTCCATTGTATGTATGTGCCATATCTTCTTTATCCATTTATCTGTTGATGGACACTTAGGTTGCTTCCATGTCCTGGCTCTTGTAAATAGAGCTGCAATGAACATTGTGGTATATGACTCTTTTTGAATTATGGTTTTCTCAGGGTATATGCCCAGTAGTGGAATTGCTGGGTCATATGGTAGTTCTATTTTTAGTTTTTTAAGGAACCTCCATAATGTTCTCCATAGTAGCTGTATCAATTTACATTCCCAACAACAGTGCAAGAGGGTACCCTTTTCTTCACACCCTCTCCAGCATTTATTGTTTGTAGATTTTTTGATGATGGCCATTTTTACTGGTGTGAGATGATATCTCATTGTAGTTTTGATTTGCATTTCTCTAATGATTAATGATTTGAGCATTCTTTCATGTGTTTGTTGGCAATGGTATATCTTCTTTGGAGAAATGTCTATTTCAGTCTTCTGCCCATTTTTGGATTGGGTTGTCTGTTTTTTTGTTACTGAGCTGTGTCAGCTGCTTGTAAATTTTGGAGATTAATCCTTTGTCACTTGCTTCATTTGCAAATATTTTCTCCCATTCTGAGGGTAGTCTTTTCGTCTTGTGTATGGTTTCCTTTGCTATGCAAAAGCTTTTAAGTTTCATTAGGTCCCATTTCTTATTTTTGTTTTTATTTCCATTTCTCTAGAAGGCTGGTCAAAAGGATCTTGCTGTGATGTATGTCATAGAGTGTTCTGCCTATGTTTTCCTCTAAGACTTTGATTGTATCTGGCCTTACACTTAGGTCTTTAATCCATTTTGAGTTTATTTTTGTGTATGGTGTTAGGGAGTGTTGTAATTTCATTCTTTCACATATAGCTGTCCAGTTTTCCCAGCACCACTTATTGAAGAGGCTGTCTTTTCTCCACTGTATATTCTTGCCTCCTTTATCAAATTTAAAGTAACCATATGTGCATGGGTTTATCTCTGGGCTTTCTATCCTGTTCCATTGATCTATATTTCTCTTTCTGTGCCAGTACTATACTGTCTTGATTACTGTAGCTTTGTAGTATAGTCTGAAGTCAGGGAGCCTGATTCCTCCAGCTCCATTTTTCTTTCTCAAGATTGCTCTGGCTATTCGGAGTTTTCTGTGTTTCCTTACAAATTGTGAAATATTTTGTGCTAGTTCTGTGAAAAATGCCAGTGGTAGTTGGATAGGGAACGCATTGAATCTGTAGATTGCTTTGGGTAGTAGAGTCATTTTCACAATGTTGATTCTTCCAGTCCAAGAACATGGTGTATCTCTCCATCTATTTGTATCATCTTTAATTTTTTTCATCAGTGTCTTATAGTTTTCTGCATACAGGTCTTTTGTCTTCTTAGGTAGGTTTATTCCTATATATTTTATTCTTTTTGTTGCAATGCTAAATGGGAGAGTTTTCTTAATTTCACTTTCAGATTTTTCATCATTAGTGTATAGGAATGCAAGAGGTTTCTGTGCGTTAATTTTGTATCCTGCTACTTTACCAAATTCATTGATTAGCTCTAGTAGTTTTCTGGTAGCATCTTTAGGATTCTCTATGTATAGTATCATGTCATCTGCAAATGGTGACAGCTTTACTTCTTCATTTCCAATTTGGATTCCATTTAATTATTTTTCTTTTCTGATTGCTGTGGCTGAAACTTCCAAAACTATGTTGAATAATAGTGTTGAGAGTGTGGAACCTTGTCTTCTCCCTGATCTTAGTGGAAATGGTTTCAGTTTTTCACCATTAAGGATGATGTTGGCTGTGGGTTTGTCTTATATGGCCTTTATTATGTTGAGGAAAGTTCCCTTTATGCCTACTTTCTGCAGGGTTTTTATCATAAATAGGTGTTGAATTTTGTTGAAAGCTTTCTCTGCATCTATTGAGATTATCATATGGATTTTCTCCTTCAATTTGTAAATATGGTGTATCACGTTGATTGATTTGGGTATATTGAAGAATCCTTGCATTCCTGGGATAAACCCCACTTGATCATGGTGTGTGATCCTTTTAATGTGCTGTTGAATTCTGTTTGCTAGTACTTTGTTGAGGATTTTTGCATCTATGTTCATCAGTAATATTGGCCTATAGTTTTTTTTCTTTGTGACATCTTTGGTTTTGGTATCAGGGTGATGGTGGCCTTGCAGAATGAATTTGTGAGTGTTCCTACCTCTGCTATATTTTGCAAAAGTTTGAGAAGGATAGCTATTAGTTCTGTCTAAATTTTTGATAGAATTCGCCTGTGAAGCCCTCTGCTCCTGGGCTTTTGTTTGTTGGAAGATTTTTTTTTTTTTTTTTTTTTGCGGTACGCAGGCCTCTCACTGCTGTGGTCTCTCCCGTTGTGGAGCACAGGCTCCAGACGCGCAGGCTCAGCGGCCATGGCTCACGGGCCCAGCCGCTCCGCAGCATGTGGGATCCTCCTGGTCCGGGGCACGAACCCGTGTCCCCTGAATCGGCAGGCGGACTCTCAACCACTGCGCCACCAGGGAAGCCCATGTTGGAAGATTTTTAATCACGGTTTCAATTTCGATGTTTGTGATTGGTCTGTTCATATTTTCTGTTTCTTCCTAGTTCAGTCTCGGATGATTGTGCATTTCTAAGAATTTGTCCATTTCTTCCAGGTTGTTCATTTTATTCACATAGAGTTGCTTGTAGTAATCTCTCATGATCATTTGTAGTTCTGCAGTGTCAGTTGTTACTTCTCCTTTTTCTTTTCTAATTCTATTGATTTGAGTCTTCTCTCTTTTTTCTTGATGAGTCTGGCTAATGGTTTATCAATTTTGTTTATCTTCTCAAAGAACCACCTTTTAGTTTTATGGATCTTTGCCATCATTTCCTTCATTTATTTTTCATTTATTTCTGATCTGATCTTTATGATTTCTTCCCTTCTGCTAACTCCGGGGTTTTTTTGTTCTTCTTTCTTTAATTGCTTTAAGTGTAAGATTAGGTTGTTTATTTGAGATGTTTCTTGTTTCTTAAGGTAGGATTGTATTGCTATAAACTTCCCTCTTATAACTGCTTTTGCTGCATCCCATAAGTTTTAGGTCGTCGTGTTTTCGTTGTCGTTTGTTTCTAGGTATTTTTGATTTCTTAAGTGATGTTTTGGTTATTAAGTAGTGTATTGTTTAACCTCCATGTGTTTGTATATTTTTAATTTATTTTTGGCTGTGTTGGATCTTCACTTCTGTGTGAGGGCCCTCTCTAGTTGTGGTAAATGGGGGCCACTCCTCATCGCAGTGCAGGGCCTCTCACTGTCACAGCCTCTCTTGTTGCGGAGCACAGGCTCCAGACGCACAGGCTCAGTAGTTGTGGCTCACGGGCCTAGCTGCTCCACGGCATGTGGGATCTTCCCAGACCAGGGCTCGAACCCGTATCCCCTGCACTAGTAGGCAGATTATCAACTGCTGTGCCACCAGGGAAACCCGTGTTTGTATTTCTTAAAGACTTTTTCCTGTAATTGATATCTAGTCTCATAGCATTGTGGTCAGAAAAGATATTGATAAGATTACAATTTTCTTAAATTTACCAAGACTTGATTTATGACTGAAGATATGATCTATCCTGGAGAATGTTCCATGAGCCCTTGAGAAGAATGTGTATTCTGTTGTTTTGGGATAGAATGTCCTATAAATATCAATTAAGTCCCTCTTGTTTAATGTATCATTTAAATTTGTTTCCTTATTTATTTTCATTTTGGATGATCTGTCCATTACTGAAAGTGCGATGTTAATGCCCCCTACTATGATTGTGTTACTGTCAATTTCCCCTTAATGGCTGTTAGTATTTGCCTTATGTATTGAGGTGCTCCTATGTTGGGTGTGCATAAGTATTTACAATTATTATATCTTCTTCTTGGATTGATCCCTTGATCATTATGTAGTGTCCTTCTTTGTCTCTTGTAATAGTCTTTGTTTTAAAATCTATTTTGTCTGATATGAGAATTGCTACTCCAGCTTTCTTTTAATTTACATTTGCATGGAATATCTTTTTCCATCCCCTCACTTTCAGTCTGTATGTGTCCCAAGGTCTGAAGTGTGTCTCTTGTTGACAGCATATATACGGGTCTTGTTTTTGTATCCATTCAGCCAGTCTGTCTTTTGGTTGGAGGATTTAATCCATTTACATTTAAGGTAATTTTCGATATATATGTTCCTATTACAATTTTCTTAATTGTTTGGGGTTTGTTATTGTAGATCTTTTCCTTCTCTTGTGTTTCCTGCCTAGAGAAGTTCCTTTAGCATTTGTTGTAAAGCTGGTTTAGTGATGCTGAATTCTCTTAGCTTTTGCTTGTCCGTGAAGGTTTTAATTTCTCTGTCAAATATGAATGAGATCCTTGCTGGGTAGAATAATCTTGGTTGTAGGTTTTTCTCCTTCATCACTTTAAATATGTCCAGCCACTGCCTTCTGGCTTGCAGAGTTTCTGCTGAAAGATCAGCTGTTAACCTTATGGGGATTCCCTTGTGTGTTATTTGTTTTTTCCCTTGCTGCTTTTAATATTTTTTCTTTGTTTTTAATTTTTGATAGTTTGATTAATATGTGTCTTGGCGTGTTTCTCCTTGGATTTATCCTGTATGGGACTCTCTGTGCTTCCTGTACTTGATTAACTATTTCCTTTCCCTTATTTGGGAAGTTTTCAGCTATAATCTCTTCAAATATTTTCTCAGTCCCTTTCTTTTTCTCTTCTTCTTCTGGAACCCCTATAATTCAAATGTTGGTGTGTTTAATATTGTCCCAGAGGTCTCTGAGACTGTCCTCAATTCATTTCATTCTTTTTTCTTGATTCTGCTCTGCAGTAGTTATTTCCACTGTTTTATCTTCCAGGTTACTTATCCATTATTCTGCCTCTGTTATTCTGCTATTGATCCCTTCTGGAAACTTTTAATTTCTTTTATTGTGTTGTTCATCACTGTTTGTTTGCTCTTTAGTGCTTCTAGGTCCTTGTTAAATGTTTCTTGTATTTTCTTCATTCTATTTCCAAGATTTTGGATCATCTTTACTATCATTATTCTGAATTCTTTTTAAGGTTGACTGCTTATTTCCTCTTCATTTGTTAGGTCTGGTGGGTTTTTGCTTTGCTCCTTCATCTTCTGTGTGTTTATCTGTCTTCTCATTTTGCTTAACTTATTGTATTTGGGGTATCGTTTTCGCAGGCTGCAAGTTCGTAGTTCCCCTTGTTTTTGGTGTCTGTCCCCAGTGGCTAAGGTTGGTTCAGTGAATTTTGTAGGCTTCCTGGTGGAGGGGACTAGTGCCTGTGTTCTGGTGGATGAGGCTGGATCTTGTACTTCTGGTGGACAGATCCACATCTGGTGGTGTGTTTTGTGGTGTCTGTGGCCCTATTATGATTTTAGGCAGCCTCTCTGCTTGTGGATGGGGTTGGGTTCCTGTCTTGCTAGTTGTTTGGCATAGGGTGTCCAGTACTCTAACTTGCTGGTCATTGAATGGAGCTGGGTCTTGGCATTGAGATGGAGATCTCTGGGAGATTTTGGCTGTTTGATATTATGTGGAGCTGAGAGGTCTCTTGTGGACCAGTGTCCTGAAATTGACTCTGCCACCTCAGAGGCACAGCCCAGGCGCCTGGCTGGAGAACCAAGAGCCTGTCATCCACACGGCTCAGAATAAAAGAGAAAAGAAAAATAGAAAGAAGAAGGTAAAATAAAATAAAGTTATTAAAATAAAAAAGTTATAAAAAATATTTTTGAAATAATAAAAAATAGAAAGAGAGCAACAGCAGCAACAAAAAAATCCACCAATGGTAACAAGTGCTAAAACCTATATTAAAAAAAACCAAACAGACAGACAGAACCCCTGGACAAATGGTAAAAGCAAAGCTGTACACACCAAGTCACATAGAGAAGCAGACACATACGCACTCACAAAAAGAGAAAAAGGGGAAAAAATTATATATATATATATATATATATATATATATATATATATATATATCATTGCTCCCAAAGTGCACCTCCTCAATTTGGGATGATTTGTTGTCTATTCAGGTATTCCACAGATGCAGCGTACATCAAGTTGATTGTGGAGCTTTAATCTGCTGCTCCTGAGGCTGTTGGGAGAAATTTCCCTTTCTCTTCTTTGTTCGCACAGCTCCTGGGAATCAGCTTTGAAAGTGGCCCCGCCTCTGCATGTAGGTCACCTGAGGGCATCTGTTCTTCACTCAGACAGAATGGCGTTAAAGGAGCAGCTGATTCGGGGGCTCTGGCTCACTCAGGCATGGGGGAAGGAGAGGTATGGAGTGTGGGGTGAGCCTATGGAGGCAGAGGCCAGCATGACGTTACACCAGCCTGAGGCACACCATGTGTTCTCCCAGGGAAGTTGTCCCTGGATCATGGAACCCTGGCAGTAGGGGGCTGCACAGGCTCCCAGGAGGGGAGGTGTGGATAGTGACCTGTGCTCACACACAGGCTTCTTGGTGGTGGCAGCAAAAGCCTTAGTATCTCATGCCTGTCTCTGGATTCCACGCCCATAGCCATGGCTTGCGCCAGTCTCTGGAGCTCCTTTAAGTGGCACTCTTAATCCTCTCTCCTTGCACACCAGGAAACAGAGACACAAGAAAAAGTCTCTTGCCTCTTTGGCAGCTCCAGAGTTTTCCCCAGACTCCCTCACTCCTAGCTGTGATGCACTAGTCCCCTTCAGGCTGTGTTCACGTAGCCAACCTCAGTCCTGTCCCTGGGATCCGACCTCTGAAGCCCGAGCCTCAGCTCCCAGGTCCCACCCACCCCGGCTGGTGAGCAGACAAGCCTCTTGGGCTGGTGAGTGCTGGTCAGCACCAATCCTCTGTGAGGGAATCTCTCCGCTTTGCCCTGTGCACCCCTGCTGCTGCACTCTTCTCCGTGGCTCCAAAGCTTACCCCGTCTGCCACTTGCAGTCTCCACCCGTGAAGGGGCTTCCTAGTGTGTGGGAACCTTTCCTCCTTCACAGTTCCCTCCCACTGGTGCACGTCCCATCCCTATCCTTTTGTCTCTGCTTTTTCTTTTTTCTTCTGCCCTACCCAGGTACGTGGGGGGTTTTTTGCCTTTTGGGAAGTCTGAGGTCTTCTGCCAGCATTCAGTAAGTGTTCTGTAGGAGTTGTTCCACATGTAGATGTATTTCTGATATATTTGTGTGGAGGAAGGTGATCTCCACATCTTATTCTTCCACCATCTTGAAGATCCCCCATTTTTATTTTTTTATTTTTAATAATACATATTTCATTTTTTATTTTAATAACTTTATTTTATTTTTCTTTCTCTGTTTCTTTTACTCCATTTTCTTTTAAGGTGTGTGACTGACACCGGCCAGGTGTCAGGCCTGAGCCTCTGAGGTTGGAGAGCAAACTTCAGGACATTGCTCGACCAGAGACTTCTCAGCCACATGTAATATCAAATGAAGAATCTCTCCCAGAGATCACAATCTCAACCTGAAGACCCAGCTCCACTCAAAGACCACCAAGCTACAGAACTGGACACCCTACGCCAAACAACTGGCAGGACAGGAACACAACCCCACCCCTTAGCAGAGAGGTTGTGTAAGATCATAATAACGTCACAGACACCCCAAAAAACATCACCAGACATGGTCCTGCCCACCAGAAACACAAGATCCAGCCTCATCCACCAGAACATAGGCACCTGGTGCCTCCACAAGGAAGCCTACACAACCCACAGAACAAACCTTATCGTTGGAGGCAGACAACAAAAACAACAGGGACTATGAACTTGCAGCCTGCGAAAAGGAGACCCCAAACACAGTAGGTTAAGCAAAATGAGAAGATAGAGAAATACACAGCAGATGAAGGAGCAAGGTAAAAACCCATGAGAACAAACAAATGAAGAGGAAATAGGCAGTCTACCTGGAAAAGAATTCAGAGTAATGATAGTAAAGATGGCCTAAAATCTTGGAAATAGAACAGAGAAAATACAAGAAACATTTAACAAGGACCTAGAAGAACTACAGACCAAACAAACTGGTGAACAACACAATAAATGAAATTTAAAATTCCCTAGAAGGAATCAATAGCAGAATAACTGAGGTAGAATAACAGATAAGTGACCTGGAATATAAAATAGTGGCAATAACTACTGCAGAACAGAGTAAAGAAAAAAGAATGAAAAGAATTGAGGAACGTCTCAGAGACCTCTGGGCCAATATTAAACACACCAATATTCAAATTATAGGGGTCCCCGAAGAAGGAGAAAAAGAGAGACTGAGAGGGCTTCCCTGGTGGTGCAGTGGTTGAGAGTCCACCTGCCAATGCAGGGGACATGGGTTCGTGCCCCGGTCTGGGAGGATCACACATGTCACAGAGCAGCTGGGCCCGTGAGCCATGGCCGCTGGGCCTGCGCATCTGGAGCCTGTGCTTTGCAATGGGAGAGGCCACAACAGTGACAGGCCTGCATAACACACACACCAAAAAAAAAGGGACTGAGAAAATATTTGAAGAGATTATAGTTGAATACTTCCCTAATATGTGAGGAAATAGTAAGTCCAGGAAGTGAAAAGCATCCCATACAGGATAAACCAAGGAGAAACACACCAAGACACATATTAATCAAACTATCAGAAATTATATGCAAAGAAAAACTATTAAAAGCAGCAAGGGAAAAAGAACAAATAACATACAAGGGGATCCCCACAAGGTTAAAAGCTGATCTTTCAGCAGAAACTCTGCAAGCCAGAAGGGAGTGTCAGGACATATTTAAAGTGATGAAAGAGAAACACCTACAACCAAGATTACTCTAGCCAGCAACGATCTCATTCAGATTTGACAGAGAAATTAAAACCTTTACAGACTGGCAAAACCTAAGAGAATTCAGCACCACAAAACCACCTTTACAACAAGTGCTAAAGGAACTTCTCCAGGCAGGAAACACAAGAGAGGGAAAACACCTACAATTACAAACCCAAAACAATTAAGAAGATAGTAATAGGGAGACACATATCGATAACTACCTTAAATGTAAATGGATTAAGCCTCCAACCAAAAGATACAGACTGGCTGAATGGATTAAAAAGAAAAACCCGTATACATGCTGTCTACAAGTGACCCACTTCATACCTAGGGACACATACTGACTGAAAGGGAGAGGATGAAAAAGATATTCCATGCAAATGGAAATCAAAAGAAAGCTGGAGTAGCAATTCTTATATCAGACAAAAGAGACTTTAAAATAAAGACTATTATAAGAGACAAAGAAGGACACTACATCATCATCAAGGGATCAATCCAAGAAGAAGATATAACAATTGTAAATATTTATGCACCCAACAGAGGAGCACTTCAATACATAAGGCAAATGCTAACAGCCATAAAAGGGGAAATCAACAGTAACACAGTCATAGTAGGGGACATTAACACCCCAATTTCACCAATGGACAGATCATCCAAAATAAAATAAATAAGGAAACACAAGCTTTAAATGATACATTAAACAAGTAGGACTTAATTGATATTTATAGGACATTCCATCCAAAAACAACTGAATACACTTTCTTCTCAAGTGCTCATGGAACATTCTCCAGGATAGATCATATCTTCAGTCACAAATCAAGTCTTGGTAAATTTAAGAAAATTGAAATCTTATCAAGTATCTTTTCCGAACACAACGATATGAAACGAGATATCAATTACAGGAAAATATCTGTGAAAAATACAAATACATGGAGGCTAAACAATACACTACTAACTAACCAAGAGATCACTGAAGAAATCAAAGAGGAAATCAAAAAATACCTAGAAACAAATGACAATGAAAACATGATGACATAAAACCTATGGGATGCAGCAAAAGCAGTTCTAAAAGGGAAGTTTATAGCAGTACAATCCTACCTCAAGAAACATAAACATCTCAAATAAACAACCTAACCTTACATCTAAAACAGTTAGAGAAAGAAGAACAAAAGAAGCCCAAAGTTAGCAGAAGGAAAGAAATCATAAAGATCAGATTAGAAATAAATGAAAATGAAATGAATAAAAAAATAGCTAAGATCAATAAAACTAAAAGGTGGTTCTTTGAGAAGGTAAACAAAATTGATAAACCAGTAGCCAGACTCATCAAGAAAAAAAGGGAGGAGGCTTCCCTGGCTGTCCAGTGGTTAAGACATTGCCTTCCAATGATGGGGCTGCAGGTTCGAACCCTGGTCAGGGGGCTAAGATCCCACATGCCTTGGTGTCAAAAAACCAATACATAAAAAGAAGCAACATTGTAACAAATTCAACAAAGACTTTTAAAAAATGGTCCACACTAGAAAAAATTGTTAAAAGGGAGAAGACTCAAATCAATAGAATTAGAAATGAAAAAGGAGAAGTAACAACTGACACTGCAGAAATACAAATGATCATGAGAGATTACTACAAGCAACTACATGCCAATAAAATGGACAACCTGGAAGAAATGGACAAATTCTTAGAAAAGCACAACCTCCTGAGACTGAACCAGGAAGAAATAGAAAATATAAACAGACCAATCACAAGCACTGAAATTCAAACCGTGATTTAAAATCTTCCAACAAACAAAAGCCCAGGACCAGATGGTTTCACACGTGAATTTTATCAAACATTTAGAGAAGAACTAACACCTGTCCTTCTCAAACTCTTCCAAAATATAGCAGAGGAAGGAACACTCCCAAACACATTCTATGAAGCTACCATCACCCTGATACCAAAACCAGGCAAAGATGTTGCAAAGAAAAAAACTACAGGCCAATATCACTGATGAACATAGATGCAAAAATCCTTAAAAAATACTAGTGAACAGAATCCAACAGCACATTAAAAGGATCATACACCATGATCAAGTGGGGTTTATCCCAGGAATGCAAAGATTCTTCAATATATGCTAATCAACCAATGTGATACATACACCATATTAACAAATTGAAGGAGAAAAACCATATGATCATCTCAATAGATGCAGAGAAAGCTTTTGACAAAATTCAACACCAATTTTTGATTAAAAAATCTCTCCAGAAAGTAGACATAGAGAGAACTTACCTCAAAAAAATAAAGGCCATATATGACAGACCGAAAGCCAACATTGCTCTCAATGGTGAAAAACTGAAACCATTTCCTCTAAGATCAGCAACAGAAAAGGTTTCCCACTCTCACCACTATTATTCAACCTAGTTTTGAGATTTTTAGCCACAGCAATCAGAGAAGAAAAAGAAATAAAAAGAATCCAAATTGGAAAAGAAGAAGTAGTGGTGTCAGTGTTTGCAGATGACATGATACTATACATAGAGAATCCCAAAGATGCTACCAGAAAATTATTAGAGCTAATCAATGAATTTGGTAAAGTAACAGGATATAAAATTAATGCACAGAAATCTCTTGCATTCCTGTACACTAATGATGAAAAATCTGAAAGAGAAATTAAGGAAACACTCCTATTTACCACTGCAAAAATAAAGAATAAAATACCTAGGAATAAACCTACCTGAGGAGACAAAACACCTGTATGCAGAAAACTATAAGACATTAATGAAAGAAATTAGAGATGATACACACAGAGTTGAGATATACCATGTTCTTGGACTGGAAGAATCAACATTGTGAAAATGACTATACTACCCAAAGCAATCTACAGATTCACTGCAATCCCCATCAAACTACCAATGGCATTTTTCACAGAACTAGAACAAAAAACTTCACAATATGTATGGAAACACAAAAGAACCCGAATAGCCAAAGCAATCTTGAGAACGAAAGACGGAGCTGGAGGAATCAGGCTCCCTGACTTCAGACTATACTACAAAGCTACAGTAATCAAGATAGTATGGTACTGGCACAAAAAACAGAAATATAGATCAATGGAACAGCATAGAAAGCCCAGAGATAAACCCACACACATATGGCCACCTTATCTTTGATAAAGGAGGCAAGAATACACAATGGAGAAAAGACAACCTCTTCAATAAGTGGTGCTGGGAAAACTGCACAGCTACATGTAAAAGAATGAAATTAGAACACTCCTTAACACCGTACACAAAAATAAACTCTAAATGGATTAAAGACCTAAATGTAAGGCCAGACACTATAAAACTCTTAGCGGAAAACATAGGCAGAACAAAAACATAGGCAGAACACTTTATGACATACATCACAGCAGGATCCTTTTTGATCCACCTCTTAGAGAAATGGAAATAAAAGTAAACAAATGGGACCTAATGAAAGTTAAAAGCTTTTGCACAGCAGGGGGAACCATAAACAAGATGAAAAGAGAACCCTCAGAATGGGACAAAATATTTGCACACGAAGCAACTGACAAAGGATTAAACTCCAAAGTATGCAGGCAGTTCATGCAGCTCAATATCAAAATCAACCCAACAAACAACCCAATCCAAAAATGGGCAGAAGACCTAAATAGACATTTCTCCAAAGAAGATATACAGATTGCCAATAAACACATGAAAGAATGCTCAATGTCACTAATCATTATAGAAATGTAAATCAAAACTACAATGAGGTATCACCTCACACCGGTCAGAATGGCTATCATCAAAAAATCTACAAACAATAAATGCTGGAGAGAGTGTGGAGAACAGGGAACACTCTTACACTGTTGGTGGGAATGTAAATTGATACAGCCACTATGGCGAACAGCACGGAGCTTCCTTAAAAAACTTAAAATAGAACTACCATACGACCTAGCAATCCCACTACTGGGCATATACTCTGAGGAAACCATAATTCAAAAAGAGTCATGCACCACAATGTTCATTGCAGCTCTATTTACAAGCGCCAGGACATGGAAGCAACCTAAGTGTCCATCGACAGATGAATGGCTAAAGAAGATGTGGCACATATATACAATGGAATATTACTCTACCATAAAAAATGAAATTTAGTTATTTGTAATGAGGTGGATAGACCTAGAGATTGTCATGCAGAGTGAAGCAAGTCAGAAAGAGGAGAAGAAATACCGCATGCTAACACATATATATGGAATGTAAAAACAGAAATGGTTTTGAAGAACCTAGGGACAGGATGGGAAAAAAGACACAGATGTAGAGAATGGACTTGAGGACACAGGGAGTGGGAAGGGTAAGCTGGGACGAAGTGAGAGAGTGGCATGGACATATATACACTACCAAATGTAAAATAGATAGCTAGTGGGAAGCAGCCGCATAGCACAGGGAGATCAGCTCGGTGCTTTGTGACCACCTAGAGGAGTGGGATAGGGAGTGTGGGAAGGAGACGCAAGAGGGAGGAGATATGGGGATATATGTTTATGTATAGCTGATTCACTTTGTTATACAGCAGAAACTAACACACCATTGTAAAGCAATTATACTCCAATAAAGATGTTTAAAAAAAGAAAAAGAAAGAAAGAAATCACAGACAGTCATATCATATCATGTTACAGGGGCTGTAAGTATCTCTAAATATCATTTATACTCATCATGTCTTGAAAATTATTGTGGTTATTAGATCTGGTACTAGGTCTGTTATTTAACACATGAATGATGAAACTCAGTCATTATTTATCACAAAATTATTTTTGCTTAATATTTTGATGATTGCTTTTCAATATAATCAGTTTCATTTGTAATCATGTATATTTGATTCCCTGCATTTAAAAACATCATTCTGGTTTATAGGCTTCACCTGAGAGCCAAGGGGCCTATGGCACAAAATCGGCGAGGCACCCCTGTTCTAGGTCATCTAAGTGTACATAAGGATCACCTAGGAGTCTTATTGGAAGTAGAGAGCCCTGGGTCTTATCCCCAAAGGATCTGATTCTATTGGTGAGAGGGGGACCCAGAAACCTACATTTTTATAACATACCATATGATACTGGTACAGATGGTTCATGGACTGCATTTTGAGAAAAAAGTGCTCTGAGTATTCTTAAATTTATTCTGGGGTCAACTAAGATCACCAGAATCAAGCCCTTGAATACTGTTGCTTTAACTTATTATCTAATTATTTCAGGGTTTACACTTCACTATGTCATTGGCACACTGGGAAGATGTCATAAGTAGTGGCTGTAAAAAAGTTGATGCTGTCCCCATTGTCAGGATTCCATGAATGCTGTCAGCTTCATCATTGTATATTTTTATGGACATCCCTGGTAGAATTTTTTTGTTGAAGTATAGTTGATTTACAATGTTGTGTTAGTTTCGGGTGTACATCAAAGTGATTTTCAGTTATGTATGTATATTCTTTTTCAGATTTTTTTACCATTATATGTTATTACAAGATAGTGAATATAGTTCCCTGTGCTATACAGTAGGACCTTGTTGTTTATCTGTTTTATATACACAGTAGTGTATATCGGTTCATCACAAACTCCTAATTTATCCCTCACCCCTCTTTCCCCCTTGGTAACCATGAGTTTGTTTTCTATGTCTGTGGGTCTATTTTTGTTTTGTAAATTTTATGGCATTCAAATCAGAAAAAGTTGTGCTACTCCAAAGAAATTTTTAAAAAATCTTTGAACATTATTAATCCTGAGATGATTTTCCTCTTCACATTGGCCATGAGAATCTTAAACACAACTTTGTGTCTTACCTTTAAAAATCACTGATAACCTATGATATGCATCTGTGTCCAAATACTATTCTGCATGACTTCAGCTATTCTCCATTCAAATCATATGACAAGCATTCCTTTGCTATTTCTGGGAAACATTGTTCCAGCAGAAAAAAAAAACCAAAAAGGAACAAAAAGTGTCAGGGGCTCAGCTTCTGAGCTTCAGAGTCGACTACTGAGTCTCATAGCACAGAGAACAGAGGAGACGATCATTTTTAAGTCTCAACTAGCATGTCCGTATCAAATGCCACAGCCCTAAAAGGATCATGGCATAAAGTTTATGCTACAAATAATAAATTTCGAAATTACTGATAAAGTGCCAGACTACCCTGTTCTGACCAGCTGATTCTTCTGCAGGCTGGAGGATGGGAGTGCATGGTGGGAGGAGACTGTCAAGCTGGTGAATATCCAGACGCTGAGCCTGCAGCCTGCCCTCCCTCCCCTCCCCCAGCCCCTAGGCAACAGGACAATAGATCCAAAAGAAGCAGAGACCTGGGTGCAGCTGAGGAGGAGCTATTCAGGCAGGGTCCCCACCTCTCCTGCCAGCATGCCGGGGCAGCCCCACAGCAGAAAGGGCCTGGGACAGCCCCCTCAGGTCCTGCAGTCGAGAGTGATGGAGGATCAAGTCCCAAATATTCCTGTTCTCAATTCTTTTTTTTTTTTTTGCACATTTTTTTCACATCTTTATTGGAGTATAATTGCTTTACAATATTGTGTTAGTTTCTGCTGTACAACAAAGTGAATCAGTTATATGTATACATATATCCCCATATCCCCTCCCTCTTGAGCCTTCCTCCCACCCTCCCTATACCACCCCTCTAGGTCATCACAAAGCATCAACTTGACCTCCCTGTGCTATGCAGCAGCTTCCCACTAGCCATCCATTTTACATTTGGTAGTGTATATATGTCAATGCTACTCTCTCACTTTGTCCCAGCTTCCCCTTCCCCACCATGTCCTCAAGTCTGTTCTCTACATCAGCGTTTTTATTCCTGCCCTGCCACTAGGTTCATCAGTGTGATTTTTTTAGATTCCATATATATGCGCTAGCATACGGTATTTGTTTTTCTCTTTCTGATTTACTTCACTCTGTATGACAGACTCTAGGTCCATCTACCTCACTACAAAAACCTCAATTTTGTTCCTTTTTATGGCTGAGTAATGTTCCATTGTATATATGTCCTGCACATTTTTTAATTGAGGTGTTTGGGTTTTTTTGTGTTTGTTTGTTTTACGTCTTTATTGGAGTATAATTGCTTTACAATGGTATGTTAGTTTCTGCTTTATAACAAAGTGAATCACTTATACATATACATATGTTCCCATATCTCTTCCCTCTTGCGTCTCCCTCCCTCCCACCCTTCCTATCTCACCCCTCTAGGTGGTCACAAAGCACCGAGCTAATATCCCTGTTCTATGCGGCTGCTTCCCACTAGCCAACTATTTTATGATTGGTAGTGTATATATGTCCATGCCACTCTCTCACTTTGCCCCAGCTTACCTTTCCCCCTCCCCATATCCTCAAGTCCATTCTCTAGTAGGTCTGTGTCTTTATTCCTGTCTTACCCCTAGGTTCTTCATGACGTTTTTTTCTTAAATTCCATATATATGTGTTAGCATATGGTATTTGTCTTTTTCTTTCTGACTTACTTCACTCTGTATGACAGACTCTAGGTCTATCCACCTCATTACAAATAACTCAATTTCGTTTCTTTATATGGCTGAGTAATATTCCATTGTATATATGTGCCACATCTTCTTTACCCATTCATCCAATGATGGACACTTAGGTTGTTTCCTTCTCTGGGCTATTGTAAATAGATCTGCAATGAACATTTTGGTACATGACTCTTTTTGAATTTTGGTTTTCTCAGGGTATATGCCCACTAGTGGGATTGCTGGGTCATATGGTAGTTCTATTTGTAGTTTTTTAAGGAACCTCCATACTGTTCTCCATAGTGGCTGAACCAATTCACATTCCCACCAGCAGTGCAAGAGTGTTCCCTGTTCTCCACACCCTCTCCAGCATTTATCGTTTCTAGATTTTTTGATGATGGCCTTTCTGACTGGTGTGAGATGATATCTCATTGTAGTTTTGATTTGCATTTCTCTAATGATTAATGATGTTGAGCATTCTTTCATGTGTTTGTTGGCAGTCTGTATATCTTCTTTGGAGAAATGTGTATTTAGGTATTCTGCCCATTTTTGGATTGGATTGTTTGTTTTTTTGTTATTGAGCTGCAAGAGCTGCTTGTAAATTTTGGAGATTAATCCTTTGTCAGTTGCTTCATTTGCAAATATTTTCTCCCATTCTGAGGGTTGTCTTTTGGTCTTGTTTATGGTTTCCTTTGCTGTGCAAAAGCTTTGAAGTTTCATTAGGTCCCATTTGTTTATTTTTGTTTTTATTTCCATTACTGTAGGAGGTGGGTCAGAAAGGGTCTTGCTGTGATTTATGTCATAGAGTGTTCTGCCTATGTTTTCCTCTAAGACTGTTCTCCATTCTTAAACATAGTTGATGGAGGGCATGATCCCCAAAGAGGCATGGTGGCTCAGAAAACAGATGCCTTAGCTAATTCTAGCACACATCGTTATCAGAAACCAGGTGGCAACACCTCACAAAAAGCAAGAATGACTTTCTCAGGCCACAAAAGCCGGTATACACATATGGAATGTTCTTAAATTTCCATAACGTGACTCACTTTCAAACCCAAGTCTCTGTCGTGCTGACTAGTGAAAATTTGCTTCTAGTCAATTCAGTATTTTCCAGCCCACTGGATGTATTTTCCCTCCTCTGCTTGTTTCACTGGTGTGCCGATGTTCTGGGGTGCTGGGGACAGTGTCTTGGTCAGCTCAGGTTACTATAGCAAAATATCATAGGCTGGGGGCCTAAAACAAGAGACATTTATTCCTCACAGTTCTAGAGTCTGGGAAGTCCAAGATCAAGGTGCTGGCAGATTCAGTTCCTGGTGAGGGCCCTCGTACTGGTTTCTAGATAGAACCATCTTGCAGCATCCTCATGTGACCTCTTCTTTGTGAGAACAGGGAGAGAGAGAGCTTTGGTCTCTCTTCTTCTCATAAAGACACTACTCCCAGGAATTCCCTGGTGGTCCAGTGGTTAGGACTCGGTGCTTTCAGTGACATGGGCCCGGGTTCGATCCCTGGTTGGAGAACTAAGATCCCACAAGACACATGGCACAGCCAAAAAAGAAAAACGAAAAAAAGACACCCATCATGGGAGCTCCACCTTCATGATCTAATTTAAACATTGTTACCCTGGGGCCCTCCCTGGTGGCGCAGTGGTTAAGAATCTGCATGCCAATTCAGGGGACATGGGCTCGACCCCTGGTCCGAGAAGATCCCACATGCTGCAGAGCAACTAAGCCCACGTACCACAACTACTGAGCCTGAGCTCTAGAGCCTGCAACCGCAACTACTGAAGCCCACATGCCTAAAGCCTGTGCTCCGTAACAAGAGAAGCCACCGCAATGAGAAGCCCTAGCACCACAAAGAAGAGCAGCCCCTGCTCACTGCAACTAGAGAAAGCCTGCGCGCAGCAACAAAGACCCAATGCAGCCAAAAATAAAATAAATAAATAAATTTATAAAAATGAATAAGTAAATAAACCTAATTACCCCCCACAGACCCCAGCTCCAAATGCCATCGAATTAGGGATTAGGCCTTCAACAGATGAATTTTGGGGGGACATACAACCAGTCCATGACAGGTGGAGAGGGTCAGGGTTGCCCCCAGCCCTGGTCACCAGCTGTCTGGATGGCATCTCCTGGTGCACCTTCATCCTTGCTGCTTTTTCACCACCACTCACACCCTCTCAGAGCTCTGTTCGGCCAGTGGCCTCAGCGGAGATGCTCCCGGGATCTCACCTCCATGACTGCTTCAGCTACTTGGCCTATGGAGGCTCCGTCTTGGAGGCTGGAACGGTGGGACTCTCCATGTGTTCTTTCCAGAAACCCTGTGCTCTGAATCCTGCAGGACTTTGATTTTCAACCCCAAGCAGCTCTTTTCTCTCAAATGATTATCTCAGTTACATATTTCAAAGATCCGGTTGTAATGCCAAAACTGACCTATGCATTGACCATTTCTGCATCTCTGCTTCCAAGGATGGTGGCCAGACCAAGGAGAGAGGACAGTGAGCAGGGGCAGCCTGGAGGGAAGTGGCAGAGGGATTAAGGGATAAGAGGCCGAGCAACTGATGCTTCCAAATGTATCCTGAGTGCAGTCTTACCTCTGCCTCTAATATTTTCCTACCTTTACCCTGATTTTTATGTTATTCTCTTGAATTTGTGTTCAAGACAGAATTTGTTCAAATATTTTGCAGGTTAAAGTGAGATACAGATAACAAAATGTAACATATCATGGCGGGAGGGGGGTTCACTAAGTTGTAGCTATTAATTATCTCCATTTTACAGCTAATTAATAGTAGGTGCTCACTAAATAGTGGGTATCTTATTATCTCCATTTTTTACAGCAGAGGAAATGAAGAATCCAAGAGTTTAAGTGACTTGTTCAACATAATACAGCTAATGTTTGGGAGGACCAGGAGGGAAAATTCTGCCTCTAAACCCTATGCTTTTTCCACTGTAACAACTTTGTCCCTTTCTAATACTTTTTCAAGTGATTTTATATTCAAGCATCTAGTGGATTTATGAACCTTCCCTACCAGGGTGTTAAGATAGATCTTCAAATGGTATTTCTAAAGAACTTTGAATTTCCCTAGTGAAAATTCTCATTGAAAATAGCTGTATTGTCAGCTCTTAATTATTGGTGACAGTGAGAGACCGGGATAGAGCAGTTGGATGAGATTCATAAGTAATCATCTTTTTTGAGTCAAGAGTCTCAGGCTGCTTATTCCATCACTTCTCCTGCTGGAGCTTCCCACGGGGAGAACCTAGTTTCCCGAGAGGCTGAACTCCCAAGGTTTGAGCTGGGGAGAGTTGTCGTGATCAGACATCTGCATTAATATGGCATGGAAACAGCAATCCAAGAGAACAAAGGAACACGGGTAACTTAAGGAGGGAGTGGAGTGATCCAAGGAAGTGAATTTCAAGACAGTTTTTTAACCAGAAATAAGTGCTCAAATCAATGCGATGAATCTGGTCAGATTCTGCATTACCACACTCACTGTTTTTCTGGATCAGTGTCACCCTTTTTGGAAGGGACATGGGATATCCTTGTCTGTCAGAAAATCTGAAAAGAGACAGTAATCTAAAGAGTTTGTCACTTTTAAATTTTTTATTTCTATTTGGTGAGTTATTGGGCCAATCTCCATTTTTGCACCTAGATCCCCAAGGAAAGTGGGAATAACGGAGATAGCTAGAAACTTGCTGTTTTGTTGTAGAATAGATGTTACCAGAGCCATGAACATTATTAAATACCTACTATGTGCTAGGTAAAGAAAAGTATTGATTACTGCAAGGTAAGAGCAGCCACGCACCCTCTAACATTTAGCGTAAGAGCTTACAAAGGAGCGAAAGTCATCCAACAAGGGAAAAATAAGGGGGGGCTTATACAGTGAATACCATGGAGAAATAAGCAACAAGCCAGAAGTCAGACCAGAACTAGAACCATACATCTGCTCCCTTGATCTCTGATAGAGAAGCTCAAGGTGTCTACCTCTACACTCAGTCGAATACATTAGAATTAGGTATAATCCCATGTTTCCATGACAGTGTAACCAACCAACTCCAGCACATGAGATTGAGTTGGACAAAGACAGATCTGAACCAATTATGATTTCCTGGTACTGGTATGAATATAGAAGTGACAAAAGCAAAATGCCCAGAGGAAGACTGGATGTAGCTCAATGATCTGTGTGTTCACCAGACCTACCTTACCCCAAATAGAGTCTCACCTTTTAGCTGCTCCTCACGGAGTGGTCTCTGAAATTTTGAAGGCTACAGAAGAGATCCCACTTTATTTTTAGATCTGCCCTAGGATGAGGGTTTCTGATCTTCCATCTCTGCAATCTTAGCTGGAACCAGGGAGGCCTCTTTCCTGCTTCATCCTGGCCAACCCCATAATTGGGAACCAGCTCTGAGGTTGGCACCAGAAAGCTTGGGTTTTATTTCTCTGAAATAAATTAACCCCCCAAAATGACACATAAATAGAACAGTGAATGAGGCAGGTAATTGCAAGGCTTCCCCTGAAACACAGCCATTTGCAAACCTCTATCAAATGAGAATAGAGAATTTCCCTGGAAGAAGAAGAGAAGGCAGGGGTATGACCTAACTCTGTGCCTGGAATCTGGGTTCCAGTGACACAGCTTCCACTTCTGGCTACGTTTTTTTAGGGACCTGAGAAGTAGAGTCTAGAAACTATCCTGGAAACTGGAAATTATCCTGGAAAGTAGCCTAAGATCTTCTTTCCCCAAGAAAAAGGCCAAAGGCTCTGTCCCTGCTTATGGACACTGATCATGTTGATTAAGGGGGCTCTAATCCAACTGTTGTCATAAGGTATCCTCACATGGACCAAGGCTCTGGGCTAGAAGAGGAGACATCTCTATCTACCCTACAACAAAGCAGGGAGTCTCTTGCTCTCACTGACATTTACTATCACTGGTCAAAACTGTAGTGGTCCCTTATTTGGAATTCAGACTCAAAAATGGAGATTGTCTCAATAACTGCCCAAATGCCTTGGAGTAGTCAGGCACTGAGAGAAATTAACAAGCAGAAGTTTATCCAAATGGGATCATGAACCAGTTCTTCAAACTCAAAAAAAAAAAAAGAAAGGAGCTCTGAGTCAAATGCATGAAGCCTAAATCTGATTTTCAGAGTGTCAATGGTATAAAATCTGATTATCTATGCATGACTCTACTTTATACCCTTTCTAAAGTCATGTAAACCAGTTAATCGTAGTAATATGAAGTGGGGTTAAATATAGCCTTTCATAGCAATCTATTGTACGTAAGTATCGATAAATCCTTACTTCTCCACTCTGGGCTGGTTCCGGACCTGAGTTCCTCAGTGGTCAAGAATGTTAGGAAACTGGAGACCTTCCCTGGAAAAGGAAGATGAAGAGGAGAAGGAGGAAGAGGAAAAGGATGAAGAAGAACAGGAGCAAGAGGAAGAGATGGAGGAGGAAGAGGAAAATGAGAAGAAGAAAAAGAAGAAAAACTGTTCCTGGTGGAAGGGATCCTTGTTAAATACTCAAGAGGCTGGTACCTCAGAAGCAGGTAGAAAAAGAAAAAGCAGTGATATAGAGTCTAAAGACAAAAGCCTTATGAAAAAGATGAAACCCACACCTGGATCTAAAAAGCCAGGATCTACAAAATGAGGAGCAAGGAGTGGCCTGGCTGAGTGACCGAGGGAGGGCCCAAGAGGCCACAATGCAGAGTGGGCCTTCCTGGGGGTGTGCTGCAGGCACAGGGTATACCCCCACCCCAGACCCCTCCATCTGAGTCTGAATGTGACAAGGGTGTTGAGGGGTCTGGGGGCGACACACACTCCCCTCTCTCTCCATTCTCCAGTTTCAGCAGAACCAGGAGAGAAGAGCCCAACCTCACGGCTATAAGACATTTCCTTTGTGGAAGGGGAGGAGAGTAGCAATTTTTTTATCACAACAGATTAAAAGGTGAAGAAACATGGATAAGAAAAGTTATCTTTAAGACAATGATGATCATATTTGAAGGGTCTTTAGAGAAACACTCTTTTAGGCTCTTTGAGAAACTGACCAGGGAGGCCTGTTTTGTTGCCTTTGTTTCCTCCTGGCAGATTCCCCTGTAGCCAGCCAGACATGAGCTCACTCCAAGAGCTGCCCACTGCCATAGATATTGTGCTGTTGGTGCCCTATGTTCTTTGACATCACCACATTGCAGGTTCCTTCTGCTTACCCCTGTGCCTTGTACATTGCCTGGCATAGGGTAGGCCCTAGGTAAGTATTTGTCAAAGGCCATTAAATAGAATGACGCCTTTATGCATCTCGTCAGTAGTAGAAGATTCCTCCTAGACCCTCATTCTGCAAGTCTGGCTCCAATTGGATTCTATATAAGCCTGTCCCAGCTGGTCAGAGACCACCATCAAGCTGCCCATGAATGGAGTGCCCTGTTGGATACCCCATGTTCTTGGAAGTATTATAATTCTTCATCTTCCATGGTGACCACTCTACACCCTGTTAAATTTCTGACCATCTTGTCTACAGCCCTTCCTTCTTCTCTGACTCCCCTCTTTACCACCATTCTAGGTTCAATGCCTATATGGATGGAGAAAGATAGATAGATAGATAGATTGATAGATAGATAGATAGCACTTTGGTCTTATTACTGTAGAAAAATCAAAAAGAATGAGAGGTGCTACCCACCTCCTCTTCTTCCTCTCAAGAGGGTATGTAAGGCTTTGAGTCCTAGAAACTGTGCTTCTTTTGCCCAAAAAATAGGGTTAAAAGATATTTATTGTTAAAAATCATGTGATCTCAGAGACCAAAAGACCAAAAAAAAGAGTTGTCTGAAAAGAGGACTAGTACCAGAGCTTGGGATTGGGACAGGAGACAGTAACATGACACAGGCAGACCTTAGAGAAGGTTGGAAAGATTACAAGACACAGAGAGTTATGGGAGTTCTGGGAGTAGGAAGGGTCTATATACTGCTCCCTTGCATGCGCATAGGAGGTGTCAGGACCTCAGAGAGCAATGCCTCTGTAGGCTGCATCTAGGTGACTAGAAGATGTAGCTTGGGCTAAGCATGGGCTTAGCCCAAGAACTAAGCATGGGCCTCAGCAAAGGCTGTATGTGCCAGCTTGCACAGAGGCAGCCAAGCTTCAAGGGACTGTGTGGGCTTGAAAATTGGACAGTGTCATTTGAACTAAAGACCAGAGGGTGCCCGGCAAATAGTCCGCACTTTTTAAGATTCTATGACTCACACCTCAAGGAAGGCATAGAGCCGGGGGAAAGGAGCCCCAATTGTGGCTAAGATTGGATTTTCCATTGGCCTGGCAGGATGTGGGCTCAGAATAAAATAGAGTTAGAGGGAAGAAAACTTTCTTTATAACTCACCTTGTAAGTAGAGTAAAATTCATCCTTGTGCTGCCCTCCCAAGCAGCCCTGTACAGCTCAGCCTGGCTGGTCCCAGACATTCCAAGGCAGATCCGCCTTCAATATGCATGAACCAACGCTAGTTAGAAGTTAATATTTCATGGGTTTCCCTTACTATACTGTGGCTTTGCGATGTCAGAGTTTCAAAGCTTTGTCGTGAATGCTGTCTACCAACTTCCCAAGGCCCTCAGCTCTGAGCAGGCACTGAATGCTCAAAGGTACCTCCCTATTTCAGTCACCATTCCTGCCACAAAATTGCAAGCTGCAGCCCTCGGAACAACTTTGTTCTGTCCATGTATTACTTGTCATCTGTAAGGATTGAATCTGATATGTGGTTATAAAGTAATGAGACTGATTTTTAAACAAATCACAGACCTTATGAATCCAGATGAGTGCTGGCCTTCAGTGATGTCACCCTGGGAGGCTGACCACACACTTACAGCAATGAGGCTGCCACTCCAGGCACCAAGACTGGCATTTCTCTATGGAAACTGACTGCAGGGACCATTAGCCAATTACAGAGGAAAATAGAAAATCAGTCCCACCACTTGGTGGCACTAATGGTTCTCAAGTGTGGTTCATTGTTTGTGTGTCAGCCTCCCCTGGTAGCCCGTGTCCTCCTCAAGGTCATGTGTCTCATCCATCATTGCATCGCCCAGGCAGTGTACAGAACCCAGTACAGAGGAGGTACTTCATAAATGCTTGGTGAATAAACAATGGGCTCCTCATTGGCCCAGTGATTTTTTTCCTTCCCCTTTTTTCCATCTTCTCCATTAGATGCTTATTTTTTTTATCCATATCCTCCTTTTCTTGCTGTGTAAGTCACAACAAAAAATACCTAGGGAGGGAGCTAGAATTGGCCACAGAGCACAGAGGGACTGAGGCTTCTGTATCCATCAGGATAGGCTAGACTATGTCATAGTAACCAGCAACCCCCAAATCTCAGTGGTTTAAAAGGGTGAAAGTTCATTGCTACCTCATTGTACAGGTACAAAGTGTAGAGGTAAAGGTAGGGGGCTCTGCTGCATATAGTCAGTTGCCTACCTAGGCCAACAGAAACCACAATACTCTCAGCAGACACTTCAGGGTTCATACAGTACAGGAGGAATGGCAAGGCCAGAGGTGTTCACCCCAGAAATTAAATTCCCTACCTGGAAATAACATAAGTCCACGCACAGCCCACATGACCCACTGGTCTCATGACCTCACTATAAGGAAGGACAGGGAAAAAACTGTCATCCTCCTATGTGACTGGAAGAAGAGGAATACAAGATCAAGATAAGGGTAAGCATTCGAATTCTCTACCACTTCTGGATGTCAGCAAGAGCTGATCAATGAACACATCAAGTGTGGTATATTGTTACGTTAGTGGCCCCTCAGTGGATCATGCCTCCTATTCCTTTTCTTAGTTCATCCTCACATTGACTATGAACTTGGCCAAGTTACTTTCTTTGGCCAATGGGACATCAGCAAATGTAATGCAAGCCAGGGATTTATAAGTGCTTGCACACTGAGGCTTGCTCTCTTGAAATGCCGCCACTACCCTGTACCCTGTAGAAAGTCCAGACTTTCTGCTGGAGAGGCCACACAGAAAAGAATAGAGGTGCCCCTGTGGATAGCCCCAGCCAACTGGAAGATGTGCACGAGGCCATCTCCATCAGCCAGCTCCCAGATGAACTGACAACTGAGTATAATAAGCATATGACTGAACCCAGCCAACATCATGCGGGACAGAGATAAACCATCCAAGCTAAGCCTGCCCAAATTACTGAACCACAGAAGAGTGAGCAAATAAATGGTTCTTGTTTGAAACCACAAAAACGTGGAGTTATTTGTTGTACAGCGTTAGATAACTGCTAATGCAATTCTTATCTAGAAGGGGAGTACTGCCATAACAAAAATCTAAAACATGTGGTATTGGCTTTGTGACAAACCAGAGGATAGGAGCTGGGAAAGCAGTGAATAGATTGTCAGCAGAGGCTGGAGAAATGGTGAACAATCTTTTAGTGTATGCTAAAAATATAGTAAGGAAATTGTTACTAGGAGTTGGGAAAAGGACAATCTATGTTATGTAGTAGCAGAATCATTGGCAAAAATGTTGCCTGCAGTAACTTAAAAGATATAAAGTACCTAATGAACTTATGGATTTAGCTAAGGAAATTTCTAGACACAATGTTGAAGGCATCAACTAGATGCTTCCAGTTGTATATGGTAAGATACCACCAAGAGAGATAAGCCAAAAGAGAATGTGTTCAGTATTCAAGCATATTTTAGGAGAAATGTAGAGAGCCCAGAAATTCCTGGTTTAGAAAAAATCAAACTGTTTTTCATCCCTAGTATCTCCAGCCAGGCAAAAATTCTCAGATAAAAAGTGACCTCAGTATAAAGATCAAATCAGGGGTATGCTTGTAAGACCTCTGAAAGGAAGTGCCTAGGAGACCCTCTCAACTAGATAAAAGGACTTCTGAGAATCTTGAGGGCATTGTCCCACAGCAGCTTGATATGCTCAAAGAGAGGGGTCTGTCTCAAAAAAAAATTATAGATAAAGTTTTGAGGGCATAAAGTTAATCCCGATAATATTCCTAGTAAATGCACAAAAGTTTTGAGAGCTTTATCAATGAAAGCATTACAAGGTTCAACTAAAAGTGAAAGAGATCATTCAAAATGAAAAGAGGCCACTGAACCTCCACTTTCTGCAAGCAGGAATCAGACTGAGAAGGCTACTTAGCTACAGACATGCATAATTTCCTATGTGAAAGAAAATACATCTCAGAGGTTGGAGCTAAGGGCCCAGAGGGAAGAGCCACAGAGAACAATTGGCTAGGTATCCCTCTGAGAGAGCAGAATCGGGTCCTAATCAAGGAACATTTTCTGACCCTTATAGGGGAAACCAACATGTGACCAGCTGGACTTCATAATTTCTGTAAACTAGTGACTGCTTTGTGGTTCCCATCCTATCCACTTTAAATAAGAGTGGCTGTAGTGTCTATCCAGTTCCTTTCTCATTACTGTGTTTTAGGGGTGAAGGGATAGAATACTTACCTTTTAAGTTGAAGAGTTGAAGGTGAAGGTCTCTATATCAAGAGAAGCTTGGTGCTTTGTGTCCACCTAGAGGGGTGGGATAGGGAGGGTGGGAGGGAGATGCAAGAGGGAGGAGATATGGGGATGTATGTATATGTATAGCCGATTCACTTTGTTATACAGCAGAAAGCTAGCACACCATTGTAAAGCAATTATACTCCAATAAAGATGTTAAAAAAAAGAAAAGCTAAAAATTAATAAATAAATAATATTTTAAAAGAGAGAAGCTGCATCTGAAAAGCCATATTTGAGAAGTCTTACCTACGTGATAACCTGGTACAGATCATCATATAATGGTGAATAAACTATTATCCAGCTTGATGTCATAATGAGATAAAACTTTGGGGGGCCTTGGGAAGCGTGAGTGTATTTTGCACATGCCAGGGAGTGATTTGCTGAGGCCAGGGGATAGACTGTCATATACTGTTTCTACAGATGGCCCATTTCTTCCACCCATGCAATGTGACTCTGCAGCTCTCTCCATTGCAATGGGAAACCTATCTCTCCACCCCTTGCATCTCAGCTGGTTCTGTAATTTGCTTTGGCCAATCAAATGTGGCAAAAGTGATATTGTGTGACTTCTGAGCCCTGGCCTCAAAACAGCTGCTATCCTCGTCCTCTTGAAAAGCGACTGTCACCATGTAAAAGAAAAACTGATTATCCTGCCAGGAAGGGAGAGACCATGTAAAGGAGAACCAGAAACCCCAGCCAAAAGCCCTAGCTGGGGGCATGTGAATGAGACCAGGCATGTGAGTGAATCTGTCTTGGGACATCCAGCCTCCATCGAGCTGCTGGATGACTGCAACCACAAAAGTAACCCCCAGCTAAGCCCAGTCCATATTTCAGAACCACGAGCAAATAAATGATTGTTGTTTTAAGCCAATATTTTTTACATGGTTTATGTACAAATAATAACTAGATAATAATAACTAAAGTATAAAGAAATAGACTAATAGTTTAGTTAGTGTATCTGTGCTATATAAAAGCCAACTATCCATAAATAAACACTTTATAATACACAGTCTTATTTGATTTCCTCCCTGATTTGTGTCATAGCTGTTATTATCTCTATCTATAGATAAAGAAACAGAAGCTCGGAGAAGTTAAGTAACTATTCAGGGCCATGCAGCCTGTAAGTGAACCAGGACTCAATTTTTCCAGTTCTAAAAGCCAGGGTGCTACCTGTTTTTAGTAGTTCAAAGTCCTGGGCCAAGAGAAAGGGCATCTCTGGAGACACACTTGAGGAGCCTTATCTGCTTCTGAACCTGATGCAGATCATGAGATAATGGACTTCATGTCTGATGCCATAATGAGAAATAATTTTTTGTTATACCACTGGTGCCTCTTAGATCCTACAATTAGATAACTTCAACATAGTCTAGAAATTCAAACTCCTAGAACTTGAAGACTGGAATTAACAGTTTATCTATGGGCAGGTAGACAAGCATGGAGATGCATGGAGTAGACAGATGTTAATGAGACCAATCACACCCCTGCTTCCAGGCCTTCGCGCTTGCTCTTTCCACTGCATGAACCACTCCCCATGGAACCCATTGCGGATTGAACCTTCCCCTCCTTTAAGTCTCTGTTCTATGTTGCCTTGTCTGTAGGGTCTTCCCTGGCTGCCCCAGACAGACCCATGCACTGTCTATTCCTCTTTCTGGTTTGCTTTGCTCCACAGCACTTACCACCCTCTGACATGCTATTTGTTTTACTGCTTTATTTGTTTATTTATTTGTTGTCTGCCTCTCCCCCACAAGGATGGAAGCTCCATGAGGATAGGGATTTTCATCTTGTCTTACCAGTGCATCCCCAATGCCTAAAACAGTTCCTGGCACTTGGTAGGTGCTCTGTAAATGTGTGCTGAATGAATGAATACATAAACAAAATAGTTTTCACCGGCTCAGTAAGAAAGTTTGGCTTAAAGATGTTTAAATTCTAGAAGCCTCTGTCTGAATATCTGTAAATTCCCTGGCTCTCTGTGAATTCTGTTTTCCGTGCCTTTTGTGAAATCAACCTTCCCTCAGCCTCTGAATTCTAAAGGAAACTGCTGGCCCTCTTGGGATCCTAAGAAATGGGGCTATTCAGTCCCAATTCTCCCAATGTCCTGACCCCAGAATTTCAAGATACTCATTCTTCCCTGTTTTCCTTTCCCCTTTTCCATATGCTTTCCAGGGAGTCCCACGGCCACTGACTCAGCTCTTCTCTAACAAGAGCTTATCTGTGCACATAGAAAGATATACAAAGTGAAGTGATGAAAGGGGGAAAGGTAGAGGCTTCCTCACAGGTTCCAAGCAATGAACGTAGAGAAATGAGCATTCTGAGTGCTCTTCTCCCATAGGACAGGTGGAGCTCCTTGGAAAAACAGTGTGGGCTCTTGAACAGACCCTGCCATAACTGCTTGTTTCTACCACAGTACCTTTGTTTATGCTGTACATACACACACACACACACACACACACACACACACACACCCCTATCTGAAATACCAAACTCTAACCCCAGATCAACCCCATATTTCAGAACACATTTATTCCTTGCTATTTATTCTTACCACACTAACACTGGTTTTTCTCCTTCGGAATGTTACAGCATTTATGGTCCACAGCAATCTATATTAGTCAAGGTCCCAGCAGGAAACAGATGTCACAGTCAGCTGGGATGTTTAAAGAGATGTTTTATAGAAGATCTATTTACAGAGGTGTGAGCAAGGGTTAAAGGAACTGTGTTATTCTGGGTCCTCTGTGAAGAAGATGCCAAGACTAAGATTAAACTTGCAAGGATTTTTCAGGGGAAATATCTATGAGGGGAAAAAATGGGTAGGGTCCAGATAAAGCTAGAAGAACAGTCAGACCATGATGGAAGTTTGACCCTAAAGGGAGGCCAGAGGAATAGAATGTTGGGTAGAAGTATCCTAAAGGATGATACAATCTGAGGAAATTTTAGGAGTCCTCCAGCCAATGTCGGTCATCAGAGGATCTTGTGTCTCCCAAGAATGGACCTTCCTTACTATACCTGCAACACTCATTCATTGACTGGGAGCAGCCCACGGGAAGTGGAGCCTCAGTGCAAATGTGGTGGTGGGCTTTACAACTAGCACCCTTAGGCATCTGTGCTCCCTGTAGTTGGAGGTCTGCAAGGCTTATTCTCATGGTCACCACAGCCTATCCCTTCCACCAAACAAATCTACTTCTCTACAAGATTTGGGCAGCAGCTCCCCCATGGTTCCAGGGGGCCTTTTTTCCTGAGGGGGAATCAGAAGAGGGAGGTTAGCAGGGTGAATTACTGCTCCCATCTTTGCAATTGACTGTGGGGTCAGAACAAATACCACCCTCTCCCTGCTCCACTACCCTTTTTTAAATTTTCCTCAAGCTCAGCTATGACTCATCAAGATTTTGCCAGGTCTTGCTGGCTTCCCTGGTGGTGTGACCTAAACCTTCATTCCTGAGGGTTATGAACTCATGATAATCACTCATCTCAGGCCAGGGTGATTGCATGTGTCCATTCATACTTACAATGTGGCAAAGGAGCACAAGGAGAGACCCAAGTGGATCACCCAGTGTGTTAGTCAGCTCAGGCTGCTTTAAACAAAATACCACAGACTGGGGGGCTTAAACAATATAAATTTTTATCTTCTCACAGTTCTGAAGAGTGGAAGTCCAAGATCAAGATGACAGCAGGTTTAGTGTCTGATGAGAGCTCTTCCTTTTGTTGTAGACAGCCACCTTCTTGCTGTTTACTCCTATGGCTTTTCCTCGGTACCTGCACATGAAGAGACAGAGCTTTCTGGTGTCTCTTCTTGTAAGGATAAGAGTCCAGTCAGATCAGGACCCCATCTTTAAGACCTCATTTAACCTCAATTACTTCTTTAGAGACCCCTATTTCCAGACACAGCCACACTAGAGGCTAGAGCTTCAACATATGGATTTTGGAGGGACAGGTTTAGTTACTAACATCTGGATTCCGTGTGTCTTCTTTCCTGCCACTATTGTGTAAAAGCAGAGCTGCATCTTCCTGCTGGTCAAAGTCACTTGCCCCTGTAAGCGTAGTGACTCCTTTCCTTGCCCGTTGTCTCTGGGCACAATGAACCTAATGTGCCCTGACAGCATCTGCAAGTTGTATTTCAATGGTACACTTGCTGTGACCCATGACAAGGGTTCACCTCTTTAGCAATCCTCCAACCTGCAGAACCCAAAGCTGCAGGGACAAGGCATATAACATCCCCCCATGGGTCATTGGTATGATGGTAAATTTGGCCACCCCTGCTGCTACTCCTTGGTTCCTGGACCCTTGAATTCTTATTGGAGACGGAACAACACATAAGAGTCACTGACTTAATAAATATTCTTCATCCTGAATGATGGCATCCAATCGCTTCAGAATGTTTCCTCTAAGCTAGGGCTTCCGTGGTACTGATAGGCTATTCTAGTGTTCCATGAGGATGGCTGCCTCTGAGTATGTAGTATGTAATAAAACAAATATATCTGCTAGTTGTGGTCCCAGTCTCACACTTTCTTCAATGTGAAGTGGATCTTCTGATTGTATGCTGTACTGTTTGGGGTTCCATACCTATGGATCAGGCATTCTATAAACACCTAGATAGTAATTCTGGCTGAGGTTTTGCTGGTAGGAAAGGCAAACCCATACCAGCAAAGATATTTATCCATGTGAGAAGGAATCATTGACGCTTTCAAGGTGGAAGCAGGCCAATGTAGTCAACTTGCCATTAAATGGTCAATTGGTTTCCTTGAGGACTAGTGCCAGGATGAATTGGTTTCTTTTGTTAACAGTTGGGACATTCAGAAGCAACAGTAGCTAGATCAGCCTTGGTAGGTGGAAGTCCATGCACTTGGGTCCACACATATCTTCCTCTCTGATACTGTGGCCACTCCACTTATGAGCCCATCATACCAGCCATCAGTTGTTGATGATGAAGGCTGGCTAAGGTTCACAGACCAAGTCATTTGATCTGCTTGGTTATACAGTTGATGGTGGACACTTACTTGTGAGTGCAAGTGCAATACAAAAATCTTCACACATCATGCCCACTCCTACATGTCCACCACATGCCTCCACCCCAGACCTCCTTGTCTGTGTTCCTCTATTCCTTTTCTTTTCTGACCCCAGACCAGGCCATAAGCTATCCACTTTGGGCCACTTTTCCTTTCCTACAAAGAAGATGATCAGGTACACTGCTTGTAGTTCCACTGGGAAGACTTTCCCCTCTTTACTCTCTTTTAGGGACAACGCTGAATGTGGGAGAAATGCAGCTGCTGTCAATTTTGACTTACACACATGTACTGAGTTAATCTATCTGTAAACCAAGCTCAGGCTTTTTCCTCCTCTTCCAGCTGGTCATAAGTGATTCTCCTCTATGGCCATAAGCACAAGTCAGAGAAGAACATTGATCCAACTGTAATGGGTGACAAGCAGGTCTGGGCTACCTAAACGTGCAGGTTAGTTATGCCCTCTGGTCCTACTAGGGCTCAACCTTAGATGTACTATTTCCAGACCACAATGGATGCCTGCTGGACCTGCCTGGCTTTATGGTTTGGAGGTCTGACAGAACCCAGCTCATAATGGGCAGTTCCAGACACATTGTCACTTGATGATTATGGCCAAGTACTCTGCTTCTATCAGGTTACAGTAATGTGCCAAGAGCTATTTCTCAAAGGGTGCATAATTCTCCACTGAAGACAGCATGACTTTGCTCCAGGATCCCAGGGGCCTGCATTGTGATTCTCCCACTAGAGTTTACCATAAGCCAAGGTCACCCCACCTACCCTTCCCTCCTCCAGCCAAGTCTCTGGCCCCTTTCATCTTATTTATTTACCTCAAGACTCTATGCATTGACTTATATAACATTCTATTAGTTTGCTGGGGCTGTCATAGCAAAATACCATAAACGAGCTGGTTTAAACAACAGAAACTTATTGTCTCACATTTATGGAGGATAGAGGTCCAAGATCAAGGTGTGAGTAGGGTTGGTTCCTTCTGTAAGCTCTGTGGGAGAATCTGCCCCATGCCTCTTCCTTAGCTTCTAGTGGTTTGCTGGCAATCTTTGCCATTCGTTGCCTTGTAGAAGCATCACCGCAATCTCTGTCTTTATCTTCACATGGCATTCCTCCTGTGTGTGTGTCTGTGTCCAAATTTCCCCTTTTCATAGGGACACCAGTCATTTTGGATTAGACACCCATCCTACTCCAGTATGACCTCATCTTAACTAACTACATCTGCAGCAGTCTTATTTCCAAATAAGGTCATACTCTGAGGCATTAGAGTTAGGACATCAATATATGAATTGTGTGGGACACAGTTCAACTCATAACAAACATCTTGATGTTCTCTCCTCATTGAACACCCCTCTCTGATGCTTCCTTCCTCCTGGGATGAGGATAACTGCCTCTTACATCATCCAAACACTGTCATTCATTGAATCTGAACCACTCAGTTGGGATGGTAGTGAGCATGAGGCCCAAGAAGCAGCCTTCCCACTGACCCTCACATACTCATGACAGGCCCCGCCCTTGCCAGACTCTCTCAATCTCAAGACAACAGGGTGTCCTGAAGCCTGTCACTCTTCCTGACTTCAGCACATCCAGTTCCTCACTGAAGCCCTCACTCCAGACTTGGCTTTGACACACCACATTTCACATTTTCCTCACTGGACAGAGCATGAAAAGACACTTTTTAAAGAAGCTGTGTCCTCCCCAAGAAACACTGACTGGACATAGCTGTGAAAGAGCCCAGATGACTTCAGGACCCCAGATTCTTTCATCACTCTCATCAGGCCTTTGGAAACTCACAATTCTACCCTGCCCCTAAACATCCCTATAAACAAGTAGCACAATATAATAAAGAGAGCACTGAGCTTGGAGTCAGGATACCTGTGGTGCAACCAGACTCTGTCATTTAGCGCCCAGTTGGCCTTAGGTGAGTCACTTCACTTCCTGGTTCTCACCTGTAAAGCAAATAGGCAGATGAGTGACTATTAGATGATCTCTAAGTTGCCTTCAAGCATGAATGACCTAAGGTTCATTAACCACCAGCCCAGCTGGGGGTTAACTTGTCCAAAGAGAGAGGAATGTATTTTCTTAGATAGGACAGCTTATTTGAAAATGTCCCTTTTCCTCAATATGACTAATTATTAGAGAAATGCAAATCAAAACTACAATGAGAAAAAAAAAAAACAAACAAACAAACAAAAAAACTACAATGAGGTATCACCTCACACCAGCCAGAATGACCATCATCAAAAAATCTACAAACAATAAATGCTGGAAAGGGTGTGGAAAAAAGTGAACCCTTATACACTGTTGGTGGGAATGTAAATTGGTACAGCCACTATGGACAACAGTATGGAGGTTCCTTACAAAACTAAATATAGAACTACCATGTGATCCAGCAATCCCACTCCTGGGAATATATCTGGAGAAAACCATAATTCAAAAAGATACATGTACCACAATGTTCATTGCAGCACTATTTACAATAGCCAAGACATAGAAACAACCTAAAAGTCCATCAACAGAGGAATGGATAAAGAATATGTGGTACATATGTACAATGGAATATTAATCAGCCATAAAAAAGAAAAAAATAATGCCATTTGCAGCAACATGGATAGACATAGAGATTGCCATACTGAGTGAAGTAAGTCAGACAGAGAAAGACAAATATCATATATCATTGCTTATATGTGGAATATTTTTAAAAATAGTACAAATGAACTTATTTACAAAATGGAAATAGAGTCACAGATGTAGAAGAGAAACTTATGGTTACCAGGTGGGGAAAGGGGGTGGGTATCGATAAATTGGGAGATTGGGATTGACATATACACACTACTATATATATATACTCAATAACTAATAAGGACCTACTGTATACCACAGGGAACTCTGCTCAGTACTCTATAATGACTATATGGGAAAATAATCTTAAAAAGAGTAGGTATATGTATATGTATATCTGATTCACTTTACAGTACAACTGAAACTAACACAACATTGCAAATCAACTATACTCCAATAAAAATTTCTTTAATATTTTTAAAAATTAGGGAATTCCCTGGCAGTCCAGTGGTTAAGACTCCATGCTTTCACTGATGAGGGCCAGGTTCAACCCCCGGTCAGGGAACTAAGTTCCCACAAGCCTCACGGCAAAGCCAAAAATAAAATACTTTTTAAATCCTTTACATTTTTAAATTAAAACAAAACTTTTTAAGAAAAAAAAGAAAAGAACTTGTCCCCTTTCTCTGAAAGTAATAGTGAAACAGGATAGAAGACACGTTGGTTCATATTGAAAATTCAGGGGGGAAACCTTCAAGATGCCAAAGGAGTAAGACATGGAGATTACCTTCCTCCCCACAAATACATCAGAAATACACCTACATGTGAAACAACTCCTACAGAACACCTACTGAATGCTGGCAGAAGACCTCAGACTTCCCAAAAGGCAAGAAACTCCCCACATACCTGGATAAGGCAAAAGAAAAAACAGAAACAAAAATTAGGGATGGGACCTGCACCTCTGGTAGGGAGCTGTGAAGGAGGAAAAGTTTCCACACACTAGGAAGCCCCTTCACTGGCGGAGACAGGGGATGGCAGGGGGGGAAGCTTCAGAGCCTCAGAGGAAAGCACAGCAACAGGGGTGCAGAGGGCAAAGCAGAGAGATTCCTGCACAGAGCATCAATGCAGACCAGCATTCACCAGCCTGACAGGCTTGTCTGCTCAACTGCTGGGGTCAGGTAGGGGCTGGGAGCTGAGGCTCAGGCTTTGGAGATCAGATCCCAGGGAGAGGACTGGGGTTGGCTGCATGAACACAGGCTGAAGAGGGCTAGTGTGCCACAGCTAGCTGGGAGGGAGTCCGGGGAAAAGTCTGGAACTGCCTAAGATGCAAGAGACCATTGTTTTGGGGTGTGGGAGGAGAGGGGATTCAGAGCACCGCCTAAATGAGCTCCAGAGACGGATGCGAGCTGCAGCTATCAGTGTGGACAACACTAACAGTAACATAAACAAAAAAGTAACATAAACAAAATTGATAAACCATTAGTCAGACTCATCAAGAAAAAAAAGGGAAAAGACTCAAATCAATAGAACTAGAAATGGAAAAGGAGAAAAACAGCTGACTGCAGAAATACAAAGGATCAAGAGAGATTACGAAAAGCAACTATATGCCGATAAAATGGACAACCTGGAAAAAATGGACAAATTCATAGAAAAGCACAATCTTCTGAGACTGAACCAGCAAGAAATAGAAAAAATAAACATACAAAACACAAGCACTGAAATTGAAACTGTGATTAAAATTTTTCCAACAAACAAAAGACCAGGACCAGATGGCTTCACAGGCGAATTCAATCAAACATTTAGAGAAGAGCTAACACCTATTCTTCATAAATTCTTCCAAAATATAGCAGAGAGAGGGACACTCCCAATCTCATTCTACGAGGCCACCATCACATGATACCAAAAACAGAAAAATATGTCACAAAGAAACAAAACTACAGGCCAATATTATTGATGAACATAGATGCAAAAATCCTCAACAAAATACTGGGAAACAGAATAGAACAGCACATTAAAAGGATCATACACCATGATCAAATGGGGTTTATCCCAGGAATGCAAGGCTTCTTCAATATATGCAAGTCAATCAATGTTATACACCATATTTAAAAATTGAAGGATAAAAAGCATATGATATTCTCAAAAGATGTAGAAACAGCTTTTGACAAAGTTCAACACCCATTTATGATAAGAACCCTCCAAAAAGTAGGCATAGGGGGAACTTACCTCAACATAATAAAGGCCATATATGACGAACCCCCAGCCAACATCGTTCTCAATGGTGAAAAACTGAAACCATTTCCTCTAAGATCAGGAACAAAACAAGGTTGTCCATTCTCACCATTATTATTCAACATAGTTTTGGAAGTTTTAGCCACAGCAATCAGAGGAAAAAAACGAAATAAAAGGAATGCAAATTGGAAAAGAATAAGTAAAACTGTCACTGTTTGCAGACGTCATGATACTATATAAAGAGAATACTAAAGATGCTACCAGAAAACTACTAGAGCTAATCAATGAATTTGGTAAAGTAGAAAGATACAAAATTAATGCACAGAAATCTCTTGCATTCCTACACACTAATGATGAAAAATCTGAAAGAGAAATTAAGGAAACACTCCCATTTACCATTGCAACAAAAAGAATAAAATACCTAAGGATAAGCCTACCTAAGGAGAGAAAAGACCTGTATGCAGAAAAGTATAAGACACTAATGAAAGAATTAAAGATGATACAAACAGATGGAGAGATATACCATGTTCTTGGATTGGAAGAATCAACATTGCGAAAATGAGTATACTACCCAAAGCAATCTACAGATTCAATGCATTCCCTATCAAACTACCACTGGCATTTTTCACAGAACTAGAACAAAAAATTTCACAATTTTTATGGAAACACAAAAGACCCTGAATAGCCAATACAATCTTGAGAAAGAAAAACAGAGCTGGAGGAATCAGACTCCCTGACTTCAGACTATACTACAAAGCTAAAGTAATCAAGACAGTATGTACTGGCACTAAAGCAGAAATATAGATCAATGGAACAGGATAGAAAGCCCAGAGATAAATCCATGCACCTATGGTCACCTTATTTTTGATAAGGGAGGAAAGAATATACAACGGAGAAAAGACAGCCTCTTCAGTAAGTGGTGCTCGGAAAACTGGACAGCTACATGTAAAGAATGAAATTAGAACACTCCCTAAGACCATACACAAAAATAAACTCAAAATTGATTAAAGACCTAAGTGTAAGACCAGAAACTACAAAACTCTTAGAGGAAAACATAGGCAGAACACTCTATGACATACATCACAGCAAGATCCTTTTTGACCCACCTCCTAGAGAAATGGAAATAAAAACAAAAATAAACAAATGGGACCTAATGAAACTTAAAAGCTTTTGTACAGCAAAGGAAACCATAAACAAGATGAAAAGACAACCCTCAGAATGGGAGAAAATATTTGCAAATGAAGCAACTGACAAAGGATTAATCTCCAAAATTTACAAGCAGCTCATGCAGCTCAATATCAAAAAAAGCAAACTACCCAATCCAAAAATGGGCAGAAGACCTAAATAGACATTTTACCAAAGAAGACATACCGATTGCCAACAAACACATAAAAGGACACTCAACATCACTAACCATTAGAGAAATGCAAATCAAAACTACAATGAGTATAGCAATACAAGCCCACCTTAAGAAGCAGGAAACATCTCGAATAAACAACCTAACCTTGCACCTCAAGCAATTACAGAAAGAAGAACAAAAATCCCCAAAGCTAGCAGAAGGAAAGAAATCATAAAAATCAGATCAGAAATAAATGGGAAAAAAATGAAGGAAACAATAGCAGAGGTCAATAAAACTAAATGCTGGTTCTTTGAGAAGATAAACAAAATTGATAAACCATTAGCCAGACTCATCAAGAAAAAAAGGAAGAAGACTCAAATCAATAGAATTAGAAATGAAAAAGAAGAACTACTGACACTGTAGAAATAAAAAAGATCATTAGAGATTACTACAAGCAACTCTATGCCAATAAAATGGACAATCTGGAAGAAATGGACAAATTCTTAGAAATGCACAACCTGTCAAGACTGAATCAGGAAGAAATAGACAATATGAACAGACCAATCACAAGCACTGAAATTGAAACTGTGATTAAAAATCTTCCAACAAACAAAAGCCCAGGACCAGATGGCTTCACAGGCGAATTTTATCAAACATTTAGAGAAGAGCTAACACCTATCCTTCTCAAACTTTTCCAAAATATAGCAAAGGGAGAAACACTCCCAAATTCCTTCTACGAGGCCACCATCACCTTGATACCAAAACCAGACAAAGATGTCACAAAGAAAGAAAACTACAGGCCAATATCACTGATGAACATAGATGCAAAAATCCTCAACAGAATACTAGCAAACAGAATCCAACAGCACATTGAAAGGATCATACACCATGATCAAGTGGGGTTTATTCCAGGAATGCAAGGATTCTTCAATATATGCAAATCTATCAGTGTGATAAACCATATTAACAAATTGAAGGAGAAAAACCATATGATCATCTCAATAGATGCAGAGAAAGCTTTTGACAAAATTCAACACCCATTTATGATAAAAACCCTGCAGAAAGTAGGCATACAGGGAACTTTCCTCAACATAATAAAGGCCATATATGACAAGCCCACAGCCAACATCATCCTCAATGGTGAAAATCTGAAAGCATTTCCACTTAGATCAGGAACAAAACAAGGTTGTCCACTCTCACCACTTTTATTCAACATAGTTTTGGAAGTTTTAGCCACAGCAATCAGAGAAGAAACAGAAATAAAAGGAATCCAAATCGGAAAAGAAGAAGTAAAGCTGTCACTGTTTGCAGATGACATGATACTATACATAGAGAATCCTAAAGATGCTACCAGAAAACTACTAGAGCTAATCAATGAATTTGGTAAAGTAGCAGGATACAAAATTAATGCACAGAAATCTTTGGCATTCCTATATATTAATGATGAAAAATCTGAAAGTGAAATCAAGAAAACACTCCCATTTACCATTGCAACAAAAAGAATAAAATATCTAGGAATAAACCTACCTAAGGAGACAAAAGACCTGTATGCAGAAAAGTATAAGACACTAATGAAAGAATTAAAGATGATACAAATAGATGGAGAGATATACCATGCTCTTGGATTAGAAGAATCAAAATTGTGAAAATGACTCTACTACCCAAAGTAATCTATAGATTCAATGCAATTCCTATCAAACTACCGTTGGCATTTTTCACAGAACTAGAACAAAAAATTTCACGATTTGTATGGAAACACAGAAGACCACGAATAGCCAAATCAATCTTGAGAACGAAAAAAGGAGCTGGAGGAATCAGGGTCCCTGACTTCAGGCTATACTACAAAGCTACAGTAATCAAGACAGTATGGTGCTGGCACAAAAAGAGAAATATAGATCAATGGAACAGGATAGAAAGCCCAGAAATAAACCCACGCACATATGGACACCTTATCTTTGATAAAGGTGGCAGGAATGTACAGTGGAGAAAGGACAGCCTCTTCAATAAGTGGTACTGGGAAAACTGGACAGATACATATAAAAGTATGAGATTAGATCACTCCCTAACACCATACACAAAAATAAACTCAAAATGGATTAAAGACCTAAATGTAAGGCCAGAAACTGTCAAACTCTTAGAGGAAAACATAGGCAGAACACTCTATGACGTACATCACAGCAAGACCCTTTCTGACCCACCTCCTACAGTAATGGAAATAAAAACAAAAATAAACAAATGGGACCTAATGAAACTTCAAAGCTTTTACACAGCAAAGGAAACCATAAACAAGACCAAAAGACAACCCTCAGAATGAGAGAAAATATTTGCAAATGAAGCAACTGACAAAGGATTAATCTCCAAAATTTACAAGCAGCTCTTGCAGCTCAATAACAAAAAAACAAACAACCCCATCCAAAAATGGGCAGAAGACCTAAATAGACATTTCTCCAAAGAAGATATACAGAATGCCAACAAACACATGAAAGAATGCTCAACATCATTAATCATTAGAGAAATGCAAATCAAAACTACAATGAGATATTATCTCACACCAGTCACAAAGGCCATCATCAAAAAACCTAGAAACAATAAATGCTGGAGAGAGTGTGGAGAACAGGGAACACTCTTGCACTGCTGGTGGGAATGTGAATTGGTTCAGCCGCTATGGAGAACAGTATGGAGGTTCCTTAAAAAACTACAAATAGAACTACCATATGACCCAGCAATCCCACTAGTGGGCATATACCCTGAGAAAACCAAAATTCAAAAAGAGTCATGTACCAAAATGTTCATTGCATATCTATTTACAATAGCCAGGAGATGGAAACAACCTAAGTGCCCATCATCAGATGAATGGATAAAGAAGATGTGGCACATACATACAATGGAATATTACTCAGCCATGTAAAGAAACGAAATTGAGCTATTTGTAATGAGGTGGATAGACCTAGAGTCTGTCATACAGAGTGAAGTAAGTCAGAAAGAAAAAGACAAATACTGTATGCTAACACATATATATGGAAATTAAGAAGAAAAAAATGTCATGAAGAACCTAGGGGTAAGACAGGAATAAAGACACAGACCTACTGGAGAACGGACTTGAGAATATGGGGAGGGGGAAGGGTGAGCTGTGACAGGGCGAGAGAGAGTCATGGACATATACACACTAACGAACGTAAGGTAGATAGCTAGTGGGAAGCAGCCGCATGGCACAGGGATATCAGCTCGGTGCTTTGTGACCGCCTGGAGGGGTGGGATAGGGAGGGTGGGAGGGAGGGAGACGCAAGAGGGAAGAGATATGGGGATATATGTATATGTTTAGCTGATTCATTCTGTTATAAAGCAGAAACTAACACACCATTGTAAATCAATTATATTCCAATAAAGATGTTAAACAAATAAGTAAAAAATAAAATTCAGGATCTTAGGCACTTTCATTAAATATGTTTCCAGATCTCTATCGCTTTGTAGTAAACCATCTCATAACTTAGTGGCTCTAAACAATAATTGATGATTATCCCTCACGGCTCTGTGGTTCAATTGGGCTCAGTTGTGTGGTTCTTGCTTGAGGGTCTCTCATGCCGTTGTAGACAGCTGGTCTGACCCACTCACATGGGCTGGCAGGTGAAGCTGGCTGCCAGCAGGCCACTCAGCTGCTGAACTGAGCAGAGCACCTACATGAAGTCTTTCCATGTGCCTTGGCTTGAGGGTGGATTCCAAGAGGAAGTACCCAATGGTGAGTGTGCCAGAGAGGGAACCAGAAACCACAAGCCTCCTCTGTCCAGCCTTGTAAGTCCCAGAACACCACTGCTGCTGCATTCTGTTGACCAGAAAACTTTTTTAAAAAGCCTAGATTTAAGGGGAGAGGAATTGATTCCACCTCTTGATGGAGAATTGTCCAGACAACCTTGCAGAAGAACATGTTGGACAGGAGAATCATTACATTCAACTTTGGAAAATGCACCCTACCACAGTATGGAAATCTATGGTATAAATCTATATGATAGAATGTATAGAAATGTATAGAAAAGACATCAATAATACTTATCTCTGGGTGAAAGAATTTTCATTTTTTTTTGAAAAGTGCTTACACAGTGCTTGCTATATACCAGGCACTTTTTAAAAGACCTGAACACATATAAACTCATTTAATCCTCAAAAATTCATTCAAGCCCCTATATTACCTTCATTTTACAATTGAAAAACTGAGGCACAGAGAAGTTAAGGAAATTGCCTAAAATCATACAGCTAGTAAGCTGGAATTTGAACTCAGGCTGTCTGGATCTGATCTATATACTGCAATTAAGGTGAATGTTTATTTTTCTTTTTATTGAGCTGTACTTTCCAATTTTTATCAATGAACATGTATTATTTTACAAGTCAGAAAAATGGATACTCTCTGATATTGTGAGAAGTCTAGGCATATGGCTCTGGAAAGTCATCTGTGCACTGTTTGGTCATGAACAGGGTATTGCAGACATAGAAGTTCAGTCTAGACTGAAGGAGGAACAGGGGAAGCTGAGGCAGTTCCTGAAGGAAACAGTGTGGTGTTTTAATTCCTGCCCTGGGACTCGGGGCACTTGACTTCTTCTAACAGATCTAACTTTACTCACTCCAGTAAAATCAAGCTCCCCAGCTGTGGAGCTTCCAAATAAAATCTTTTCAGATAAACAGCAAACACTTCCGTTGCATAAGTGTGTCCCAAATATTGCATGGGATACACTTAAACAAAACAGGTATTTGGGTTTTATCTGAAATTGATATTTAACAGAGCATTGTGTATTTTTATTTGCTAAACCTGGCAACGCTGTCTGCAGTGAATGTGGTGAGATGCTCTGGGACCACCAGGAAGCCTGCAAGGGTGGGTGAGCCATCAGGATCCAGGGACAGGACTTCATGGAAGAACTCAGCTCCATGGTTTCCTTAATGGAGGCTGAAGGGGAGGAAATTCTGAAATCAGGAGCACCCCCAATTGAGGCTGTTCTGTGCTTGTGCCTAACAATAATAAATAAGTCAGAGAAACAAAATGAGTCAGAAGAGTGGGAATCTTTTATCTGAGCCACCTTCTACTGTGTCCTTAGGCTACAGTTCTTTGCTGTCACACTACGATATGAAACCACTTCCTTTGCTAGCCCTGAGGAATGATGAAGGGGGAAGGGTGGCATGGGTTATGGGGAGATGGACAATGCAAAAGGGCTTAGGGTTTACTGAGAGAACTTCTAGTTAAATCTGGAGAGAAATTTCCTTCCTTTCTTAAGGTTAAACCTGGATGAATCACTAATTCCTAGCGACAACACTTGTTTCAGTGGACATTTCTTGCCTGATGGTCTTTAAGGAGTCCTCTTTCTTGAGTTGTGGAGGGGAGTAATTTAACTCTGACATCCATTGCAATCCTATTTTCTGGGCAGGGTGTGCCAGGATGAGGACCATGAGCCTTGGATTTGCATCCCTGTCCCTCATATGCTAACAATGACTTGGGCATGTAATTTAACCTCTTTGGGCATCACATTCTCTCTTTGTAAAACAGCAGGCTCTCAGTCAGAATTAGTCTCCCCTCCCTTTTCATTCTTCCCAGTCATTACTCTTTCCAGACCCTCCCTTCCCCAACAGGAAGCGCATTTTCCCAGTCCCACTTTCTTGCTGCCCCACCACCCAATACTCTCTGAACCCTTTCTCTCTGTCCCTTCTCCACTCATGCCCTCCTCTACTGCCACCTCTCCTTGTGTCCACTGGCCTTTGGCTGAGAGCATTCCACATCTTCCTGTCTGCGGAGGTCAGCTCTTTGCTGGATGCGAGGGAGTGGCAGGCACTTGCAATGGCCCAGGAGTGCCAGGAGGGTGTTACAATGCAGTCAGTGCTGGATCAAGAGCAGAACCCAGACAACGAAAGGACTGTCTCATGAACACTTTTTATATGACAAGAGTGAGTGAGCAGGAAGCTTACAGCAACCATTAGTGTGCAATGAAGCAATTCCAGATATGATGTGTTTCAGCAACTTAGTATCTACAAAACCCTCTGCCTGAGGGAAGCCATAATCTTGCCCTGCACGCACACGCACGCACAATTATACACATTTCAGAAACTCCAAGAATCTTCATTTGGATCTAGGAATTCCATGGGGTCCTGAGCTCCAAGCCATATCACGGAGTTCCCTGATCATTGCCTTCCCGGAAGGCCACAGAATATACATTCTTGTTCCCAGGACGCTACTCCCAGAGTTTGCCCTCTGGCCAGGCTCTGTGAGGGATATAATTACATCCCAGATGTTCAAAGCATTCTGGTAAGAGTTGTACCACACTGTTAGTTTAAGTAGAAACAATCCCCCGTTCTCATCACCACCTCATCATCATCGTTTTGTAAAGAGGCCAGCCCCAGAGAATGCTTTCCTTATCTAATCATCTTAACTTCCATAATTATTTCCCTAAAAGGACAATTAGCAGATACACCTCTGGGATTTAAAATATATAGATAGCACAGCCTAATACAAAAAGTGTATCACAAAAGGGAGAAGAGACTAAAACACAGAAGAAAAGAGAGATGAAAAGATGGGGGAGAAGACAGAGGTGGGAAAATAAAAGGAGCAATGCAGGAGAAAGGAGAAATGAAAAGAAAGGAGAAGGGCAGAGAGAGGACTTGGAAGAGGTGAGGAAAGAGAGGGAGGTGTTGGCAGAAAAAGTGGTAAAGCTGGTGAAAATGAACGTCAGCACCCCTCCATCCCAGCAGCCTGAGTGCCTCTCCTCCTGACAACATGTCGGTCAGAGAATCCATCAAAAGTCATTGCAACCAGGATCTCCAATCCAGAGAATTGCTCCAGCTCCACACTTCTGGTGTGGCTGTCCCAGTTCTCTCCCATTGCCTAAACCCAGGGCCACCCTCACTGCCTCATCCTCCAGGTTGACAACGAACCTGCTGATAAGCACGCTGCTTCCTAGGCATCACCCTTGGCTCCAGGGACCAGAGCTTCTAGAGAAGTGACTCCCACTCCAGTGCCCTGGCCAAGCTTCTGGACAGACATTGTGCCTTAGGCTGAGCCCTGTCCTGGGTTGCTTCTTGTCTGGGAGTGGGCATGAGACAACAGACCCCTGTCACTCCTCCGTCTACCATCCCTGGAGTGTATGGATGTGCCATTAAGAACTAACTTGGAGAACAGGAGGCCTTGTGGCAGCATTACAGTTTCTCACCTCCTGCAGGTATCACAAGGCAGGTATGGTGAGGATCAAGCCCAGAGCCTGACAGTTGGGGCTGTAGAGTCCCAGCACAAATTAGTTCGCAAACCTGCCAGACCTTGGATGTAAGGTAAGGGCGCTAGTGGAGAAGTAGCAGCTCTCTGAAATACAGAATGGGGAACTTTGAACAGATACTGACAAGGCTGACAAATTTGATCCCCCAAATTCCCCTGCACCTCTCTGGCTCTTCAGGATGGGGTGGAAACAACGCTATTGCTCCTGGCCTCAAGTTCATGCACTGTCCATTACACCCTGCCCGTGCCTGTGTACCTAGTCCTTTTCTAAATTAACCCTCTTTACATTATTCCCATCTGAGCGTGCCAGCTGTTTCCTCTGGGCCCAAACTGATGCAATGTTAACAAATGTTAAGAGGGGAAAGGAGTTCTATGGCCAAATAAGGTTGGAAAAGTCCAGTTAAATGGAACCAGGATTTCCAGCTGCAAGTGATAGCCAAATAATGTACTAAGATATCAATATGCTTTTCATTCTCATTACTGTAGGAGACTCAGAAGGACTGGGCTGCTTCCCAGCCCTCAACCAAGAAGTTGGCTAACCTTTTTCTGAATCTGGTCTCCAGTGCCTCACAGTGGGAGTGGGGTTAACAGCATATTATGTCTCAGAGCCAAAATAATGGACACTGATACCAAACACCTGAATGACAAACCCAACTGAGATGTAGTTCAAGAAGTGGAGACCAGCAAAAGGGGAAGGGAAGGATCCCCAGGCCCAAAATGAAGAAAATAAAAAACAAAGATGAAAAGTAGGAAATAAATTTAGAAGATAATCCAAGTTCAATAATTATGTAATAGACATTCCAGAAAAAAAAAGAAGAAAACCATCCAATATGTGCTACAAAAACGTTTCCCATGAACTGAAATATATGAGTCCCCTGACTGAAATGGCTCTCTGATTGCCCAATAAAGTTAATGAATAAAAACCTCACATCTAGGCTCCTCATCATGAAATTTTAGAACAACACGGGTAAAGATAGCATCTTAAATGCTTCCAGAGAGGAAAAATGTCACATCCAAAGACATGAAACATGAATCACAATTGAATTCTCAATAACCACATAGGACTTTAGAAGACAAAATTCTGAGGGAAATTTATTTTCAACCTAGAATTAAATTCCCAACTGAACAAAGATTCAAGTATGAGGATAGAATAAAGATATTTTTAGACCAACAAGACACATTCAGGCTTTTCAGGAAGCAACTAGATAGGTAGTAGAAGATATGAGGAAGAAAGACAAAAAGGAGAAGAACATGGATCCCAGGAAACAGGGCTCCAGACAGGAGAATGGGAAGGTATATCCTAAGAAGACAGAGAAAATGAGTCCCAGACTGCACCTTTGTAACAGTCCCAGAGAGCAGCTGATCCAGATGGGAACAGTCAGGCTGCTGGCTCCAAGGAAGGATGGCATTTAAAAGAGAATCAAGCTGTTGTAAAACCTGATGTGACCATACAAGAAAGGAAATGTAATTATGGTATGCTACTTGGTTCAGCAGTACACTGATTCATGTACTATAATCATGTAAATACTGAATATTGGCTCAAACAAAATTTGTGATATAACTGCATTGTTATGGTGGCAGAAATGGTACAAAGACAGCTAAAGTGTTATTTCCCACAATAAGAATGTGCACTTCTAACTGCCAAGAGAGGGGCAAAGTAGGCATTCTCTAAAAATATGTCTAACTACAGAAAACCTTTGTGGTCAGGAATCCTGTGGGGCTGGTGTTCCACGGAATATCAGTGAAGGATTTTGTCCACCACTCTCTGATTCCCTCAACACAGGAGCTTGCAACGTGGTAAAGAGACCCAGCACCTGAGGCTCACATTTCTTGGGCATGGCACAAATTAACTCTACCTCTGAAACCCCAACATTGCTCTCTCAGACCACAGCTTCCCATCCAGTCAAGTAATTCCATGAGTTATATGGTTCACTTAACACTTGTTCAATTATTAAACTTAAGCTTGTTCATGTCTTTTTAAAGTCTATAATGGTGCTGTAACGTTACTATTGCAAGCAGAGTCCATTCAACGTGCTTTGAAAATGATGTGGCAGTTTTTGTTTTTTGTAGGTTTTTTTAACATCTTTATTGGAATATAATTGCTTTAAAATGGTATGTTAGTTTCTGCTGTATAACAAAGTGAATCAGCTATACGTATACATATATCCCCATTTCTCCTCCCTCTTGTGTCTCCCTCCCACCCTCCTTATCCCGCCCCTCTACGTGGTCACAAAGCACTGAGCTGATCTCCCTGTGCTATGCGGCTGCTTCCCACTAGCTATCTATTTTATGTTTGGTAGTGTATATATGTCCATGCCACTCTCTCACTTCAGCCCAGCTTAACCTTCCCCATCCCTGTGTCCTCAAGTCCATTCTCTACATCTGCGTCTTTATTCCTGTCCTGCACCTAGTTTCTTTAGAACCACTTTTTTTTTTTTTTTTTAGATTCCATATATGTGTTAGCATACGGTATTTGTTTTTCTCTTTCTGACTTACTTCACTCTGTATGGCAGACTCTAGGTCCATCCACCTCACTACAAGTAACTCAATTTCGTTTCTTTTTATGGCCGAGTAATATTCCATTGTATATATGTGCCACATCTTCTTTATCCATTCATCTGTTGACAGACGCTTAGGTTGCTTCCATGTCCTGACTATAGTAAACAATGTTGCAATGAACATTTTGGTACATGACTCTTTTTGAATTATGGTTTTCTCAGGGTATATGCCCAGCAGTGGGATTGCTGGGTCATATGGTGGTTCTATTTTTAGTTTTTTAAGGAACCTCCACACTATTCTCCATAGTGGCTGTATCAATTTACATTCCCACCAACAGTGCAAGAGGGTTCCCTTTTCTCCACACCCTCTTCAGCATTCATTGTTTGTAGATTTATTGATGATGGCCATTCTGACCAGTGTGAGATGATATCTCATTGTAGCTTTGATTTGCATTTCTCTAATGATTAATGATGTTGAACATTCTTTCATGTGTCTGTTGGAAATCTGTATATTTTCTTTGGAGAAATGTCTATTTAGGTCTTCTGCCCATTTTTGGATTAGGTTGTTTGGCTTTTTTTGATATTGAGCTGCAAGAGCTGCTTGTAAATTTTGGAGATTAATTCTTTGTCAGTTGCTTCATTTGCAAATATTTTCTCCCATTCTGAGGGTTTCCTCTTCGTCTTGTTTATGGTTTCCTTTGCTGTGCAAAAGCTTTGAAGTTTCATTAGGTCCCATTTGTTTATTTTTGTTTTTATTTCCATTTCTCTAGGGGTTGGGTCAGAAAGGATCTTGCTGTGATTTATGTCATAGAGTGTTCTGCCTATGTTTTCCTCTAAGAATTTGATGGTGTCTAGCCTTGCATTTAGGTCTTTAATCCATTTTGAGTTTATTTTTGTGTATGGTGTTAGGGAGTGTTCTAGTTTCATTCTTTTACATGTAGCTGTCCAGCTTTCCCAGCACCACTTATTGAAGAGGCTGTCTTTTCTCCAGTGTATATTCTTGCCTCCTTTATCAAAGATAAGGTGACCATATGTGTGTGGGTTTATCTCTGGGCTTTCTATTCTGTTCCATTGACCTATATTTCTCTTTCTGTGCCAGTACCATACTGTCGTGGTTACTGTATCTTTGTAGTATAGTCTGAAGTCTGGGAGCCTGATTCCTCCAGCTCCGTTTTTCTTTCTCAAAATTGATTTGGCTATTCGGGCTCTTTTGTGTTTCCATACAAATTGTGAAATTTTTTGTTCTAGCTCTGTGAAAAATGCCAGTAGTAGTCTGACAGGGATTGCATTGAATCTGTAGATTGCTTTGGGTAGTAGAGTCATTTTTACAACATTGATTCTTCCAATCCAATCTTTAAATCTTTCATTAGTGTCTTAAAATTGTCTGCCTACAGGTCTTTTGTCTCCTTAGGTAGGTTTATTCCTAGATATTTTATTCTTTTTGTTGCAATGGTAAATGGGAGTGTTTTCTTAATTTCACTTTCAGATTTTTCATCATCAGTGTATGGGAATGCAAGAGATTTCTGTGCATTAATTTTGTATCCTTTTACTTTACCAAGTTCATTGATTAGCTCTAGTAGTTTTCTGGTAGCATCTTTAGGATTCTCTATGTATAGTATCATGTCATCTGTAAACAGTGAGAACTTTACTTTTTCTTTTCTGGTTTGGATTCCTTTTATTTCTTTTTCTTGTCTGATTGCTGTGGCTAAAATCTCCAAAACTATGTTGAATAATAGTGGTGAGAGTGGGCAACCGTTTCTTCTTCCTGATCTTAGTGGGAATGGTTTCAGATTTTCACCATTGAGGATGATGTTGGCTGTGGGTTTGTCATATATGGCCTTTATTATGCTAAGGGAAGTTCCCTGTATGCCTACTTTCTGCAGGGTTTTTATCATAAATGAGTGTTGAATTTTGTCGAAAGCTTTCTTTGCATCTATTGAGATGATCGTATGGTTTTTCTCCTCCAATTTGTTAATATGGTGTATCACGTTGATTGATTTGTGTATATTGAAGAATCCTTACATTCCTGGGATAAACCCCACTTGATCATAGTGTATGATCCTTTTCATGTGCTGTTGGATTCTGTTTGCTAGTATTTTGTTGAGGATTTTTGCATCTATATTCATCAGTGATATTGGCCTGTAATTTTCTTTCTTTGTGACATCTTTGTCTGGTTTTCATATCAGAGTGATGGTGGCCTCATAGAATGAGTTTGGGAGTGTTAGCAGCTTATTTTTAAGATACATCTATATGTCTGTGTGCATTTCCCTGTGTATGATTACAATATGCAAATAATTATGTCCTTTTCAACTGGTAAACTAATGATGAAAACTTACATGTCAACTTCAATATATATGAAGGAGTATATTTAAAAGCAGCTTTCCTGCTCTCTTAACTCCATTATACCTTCTTTTCAACCTCAGTGATACCTGGTTCTTTGGAACTGTGTCTTCTCCAACTATCTTCTCTTGCCTTTCCTACACACTCTAGAATTCAGGTCAAGAGCTTCATGTATCCCTACATCAGACTCCTTAATTTTTTTCTCACATTCACATTCCTCTGTCACAGCTGCCCTAAAAACTCCTTTCTCTACAACTGCATCTGGGCATCTGAACAAGGCTAGAAAAATGATAAAACCATAGGGGTTGGAGGTTTGTTGATATTTTCTAGTCTCAAGTGGGTGCAAAGTACACACAGGAGTCTTTTTATTTGTCTGTGAATGCATCCTTTCCCATTCACAATCTTCCCTGATCTCTTTAAACTTGTAGCCTCTTCCCTCCTCCTACTTCATAGTGGAAGAGGCATCTGCCTTCAGGTTCAAAGTCAATCTCTCCACCCGTGCACTTGTTCTCACCTATTCCTACCTCAATCAATGGCACTCATTCATTCACATCGTGAGCTACTCCTCTCCACTTTCCCCTTCACCTCAAACCTTAAAAAATCTATGTCACTTGTAATTATTACCTTATCTCTCTCCTATTCTATTCTTAGTTTCTTAGGGGAAAGAAAGTCTGCACTGTGCCCCCACTTTCTGATCTCATATTTACTCTTTAATGTAAATATGTTGTAATATTTTTCTGCTCCCTTCATGCCAGGGAAGTTAGTCTTGCCAAAGACAACTACCAAGTGAAATGGATTCTTCTTAACTTTTAAATAACTTTATTCTTTGGTGCGTTTGGAATTCTTGACAGATAATTCCTTCCTTTCTCTCTCTCTATGGCCACACCCTTCCTGCTTCTTTCTCCTTCCTCTTTGATAATTCATTTGCTCACCCAGAAAACGTTTACTGAGCACCTCTACCATGCACATCTGGACACAGGAGCTTACGTCCGGTGGAGGAAGGCAGTCGGGGAGACCAGAGCACTCTTTAAAGTGCTACAGGGGCAGTGCTGGAAGTTTAGGTGTCAGAGGAGGCCTAAAAGAAGGGAATTGTCATTACATTTAGGAGGGAATTCTTCAGAAGGGAGCATATGCCAGAAAGACAAGGGGAGGCATGCCATCCTGGCAGAGGAGCTGAGGAAGTGCAGCCTGGAGGCCTGCAGGGGCCTGGGCCCCCAGCCCCCCATAAGTCATGTGGGGTGGCTGGGGGATAAGAGCAGGGGCTGCTCATCACTAGGACCTCTTCCTCCACCCACTCCCTAAAGTTGCTGTCACCATAGTCTCTCCCTTGTCTCTGTCTTCTTCCTCCTCAGAACCCTCTCACTGAGTGGTCTCAGGTCCATCCCCACCTATATGCACAAAATAAAACCTCATCCTCCTCCTGTATCCCGGTTGTTGGATACTGTACTCATCCCCCAAGGGACCAAAGATGGAAGCCTGGGGGTCATTCTTGACTCCCACCTGTCCTTCCCCTCCCCCCAGCAATACCCGGGTCCCATCAATGCCACCCCCACATCCCTCTGCCTTCCACTCCCCATGGCCAGGCTCTCAGCTTCTCCAAAGAGTTATCATGAGGGCCTCCTAACTGGTCACCCTGCCTCAAATCTCATTCTCCCTCTTCATGCAGACCCCTCATTTGACCTTTCTAAAACAGACAGGATGGTGACTCATCCCCGTACTTCCTGTCACCACTGCAGGCCTCCTCATACCCTCCAAGAGATCCCCCCAACCACGGAACAGAGCAAACACACTGCCGCTTAGGGGCTCGTCCAGGACTCCAGCCGAGGGGACTTCTTCCCCGAGGATGTTCAAGTAAAATTAATGTCTCAAGAAGATTGCTCTGTATCCATTTCTCTTGGGCCTTTAGCTGTCCTTTTTTGTACCGCCTTGAGCCACCATCTACATGCCTTCCCCTGACTGAGGAGCAGAAATGCCAGCCCCCTGGCCTGGCACATATACCTGTCTCAGCCTGTCCCATGCCTGGCTCTCCAGAATGAGTTCTTACCTCTCCCCACCTCACATTCATTACCCTCTCTCCCAACATTACCCTCTCTGTATCCTCAGATACAGCACAGGGCCTGTGCAGAAAAAAAATTTAACTAATTATACTCCGGTTCAGAAACTGTCTTCAACCAGAAGTCCCCTCTTGCTTTAAAACCTCAGGGCTCCCAGATTGCAGTGGACTTCTAGAAAGCTCATTATGTTGCATTGTTATTTTTATTAAGTAATAAAGTTACCACTCTTTATAAAACACACATGTTCATTATTTTAAAAGCAAGCAATAGAAAACTAATAAGGACCTACTGTATAACACAGGGAACTCTACTCAATATTCTGTAATAACCTATATGGGAAAAGAAATCTGAGAAAGAAAGATACATGTACATGTATAACTGAATCACTTTGCTATACACCTGAAACCAACACAACATTGTAAGTCAATGAATCTCCAATAAAAAAATTTTTTTAAAGAAAAATAACAGTATAAAGAATGCAACACGTTTATCAAACTCCCACCACTACCTAGAAATAACCAATGTTGACACATAAACCCCACTGTGTGTATGTAGCTTTGTGTTCATTTGTATGTCTGTCTCTAACACAATGCAGGAACTTCTCCAGGGTCCCAGCACCTGTGGGATGCCTGACTGTGTTGGAGAAAGGAAGGGGATCCCCAACTCACATCCTCCAGGAACAGGAGTCCACCCTCCTGCATGAGCCTCCCTGCTTCGCTGACCATTGGCTCTTAGCTCCAAAACAAGGGCTCCCCCAGTCCTCCAGCTCTCCCCTCTCCCATCACCCACCTTCACCACCTATTCCCAACCTTCTGCTCTGGGGTAGAGGCTTGTCCTGCGAGACTCTGGAGGCCCTTCTAATTACAGGGGAATTGACAGGGCGGGGTGGAGAAATTTGTATGCTTAGCCAAGGTGAAGAGAAAGGAGATCAAGAGAGGAAAGTTTCTGTCGTAAATTTCCCAGCTCCTGCTCCTGAACTCAGTGGGTTCCCAGGGTCTTGAACTTGCAAAGTTTTGGAATGAGAGAGAGCAAAAAAAAGCTATGGGAAGGCTGATGGGAGGGGAGGAAAATGGTTAACACTGCCGTCAGACCATCGGTTTTGGAGAGGTTTACAAAACAGTGAAATGTGTTTACTGTTCAATGTTGGAAAGCTAACAAGAAATAGATACAGAGGCAGCATGACGCTAACTGCCTTTGACACTGGTGATGGCCCTTTGGTTGGAACAAATTCACCCAGTGCCGAAACAGATTATTTCATGTGTCTGTTGTCTTGAGAGCCAACCTTTGCAAATATTCTAATGCCCAAATTGGCTCATCTGTCCATTTATTGATTTATTTGAAGGCAGATTGGTGTGGAGAAGCAGCTGGCAGGAAGGACCCTGCAATGATGCAGGGGCTGAAGGTAGGGAGGATGAGGTGGCTAATGGGAATCACTCCCGGCTCCAGGCCCTTGGGTCAGGTGAGGCATGGCCTCCAAGGGCCATCTTGGGCCAATAACTCATTCTGACCTGCCACTGCCACTCATTTAATCTTTGCAACTACACAAGGAGAGAGGAAGTGTTACCCACACTTTATAGAAACTGAGGCATGCAGCAATGATGTAGCTGTGATGTGGCCGAGGTAGAATTTTGGCTGAAAGTCCGAGCACCCCTCACTGCCTAACCCTTTCTCTATGTCCTGCTCCTTGAGAAAGGAAATCAAAATCTCTTCCTTCTGGCAACCTGAGCCAACCTCTCACTCCATGTGGGCCTGAAGAACTACCCTGCAGACATGCTCTGCCCTTGCCCAGCTTTCTTACTGGCACTGGGGTCCATATTCAGGGGTACAGGGATTAGGCTAACTCTGCTTCTTGAAATAAGTGCTTATTTATGTTTTCTGAGTAATGGATGTTTTTTTAATGTTTCAAATATATTTTTGAAAATAGGTAGATTAATATAGTTCAGGGACACCAATTCCCATTGACTGGTTATAGCTGCCTGGGTTAAGCTCTGAGCTGAGATGGGTTCTAAGGCCAAGTCCAGGTTTAGTGGGAAAGAGTCCAGAGGTTAATGTATAGTTGCTTTCTATACATAGAGTCATAAGCACATTTAATTCACTCAAATGAAATCATTTGGGCTCTATACAAATGAAAAGAGAAAGAAAGAGGAATTTTAAAAGTGTGGGTGATTCTACCCATCTTTACAGTCAATTAGCACATGCCCACACTGAGGGGGCAGTGCGCTCTCAGCGCCCTCCTGCATCCCCTGGTGTGAGCACCTCACAACACTCGGTAGAATTCTGGTGAAATACCAAGTATTTTCATACAATAAACTCCCAGATGAAAACTAAATACTTCATCCACACTGTCCTGTTCAAACACTGGAGGAAATTCTTAAAAGGCTTGATGTTTCCAACACAGAGCCTTCCTCAGGGATTCTCCAGGTTAATTTCATTTATATATAGTTTCATAAGGAACACATCGCTCACATCAGATTACATATGCACTGCTTGCCATCCTGGTGGAGTGAAGGTACACTGGCCTGGGATTTACAGCTGTCGGCTCTACAACTTACTACTTTTCCAATAACTTAGCAGTTTCCTAAACTGCCCTGCAGGCCTCATTGGAGATAGAAATCACTACCACGAGGCATTCCCCAGAGCCAAGTGCTGAGAAAATGCTTCAGCTGTATTGTTCTTCCAAGTTCTTAAGTTTATTTTCCTACTCCTCCTACTAGCTAAGCCAACTTTGGCAAAGTGAGTCACCTTTCTGCATCTGTTTCCTTATATTTAAAATGGGGCCAATAATCCATCATAGGGTGGTTTCAAAGAACAAACCCAATAAGATAATGTAGAGAAAGATGGACATATATACACTACAAAATGTAAAATAGATAGCTAGTGGGAAGCAGCCGCATAGCACAGGGAGATCAGCTCGGTGCTTCGTGACCACCTAGAGGGGTGGGATAGGGAGGGTGGGAGGGAGGGAGACGCAAGAGGGAAGAGATATGGGAACATATGTATATGTATAACTGATTCACTTTGTTATAAAGCAGAAACTAACACACCATTGTAAAGCAATTATACTCTAATAAAGATGTTTAAATAAAAGAGATTTTGAATTTTAAAAAGCACTCTAAAAATGCATTTTTGCTTTGTTTGTAAGTAGTTTTCTGTTTGTGTTTTTAGGCTGATGTTGTTGTATATTAGAATGCAGACCTGATTCTGTCACTAGTGTACCTAAAATCCTTCTGCTAGAGACTGAACATGTGTGCCCCTACAGAATCCATACGTTGAAGCTCTAAAGCCCAATGTGATGGTATTTGGAGGTGGTGTAGTTGGGGGTGATTAGGTTTAAATGAGGTCATAAGGGTGGTGTCCCCGTGATGATATTAGTGTCTTTACAGGAAGAGACTTGAGATCTCTCTCTCTCTCAGCTCCCAGTGCACACACCAAAGAAAGGCCATGTGAGGCCAGAACCAGGGAGAGGGCTCTCACAAAAAACCCAACTGTGCTGACACCCTGATCTTGGACTTCAGCCTCAGCACTGTGAGAAATAAATGTTTGTTGTTTAAGCTACCCAGTCCATGGCATTTTTTAGAGCAGCCGGAGCTGACAAAGGCACCTTCACTGACTACCCGTGCCCTTCGGGTAGAGACCACACTCCAGCCTAACACACAAGGCCCTTTATCAACTGGCATCAGTCTATCTTTTCAGGCTCACCACCTCTCCCCCCACATTCCTATAAACACATGCCTAACTTCAATTTCCCTAAAAAGCCATGCTTTAAATAACTCTTTACCAACATGCGTGTTGTTCCCTCTGCTGGCAAATGAATGAGACTTTAAGAATCAATGCAAAATCATTTCTCTGTGAGGCTGAATCAATCATTCTGTTGTCTATCCTTGTGCCCATTTCTACTGTAATGCTTATCGTAAATAAGTACCCTTATTTCTGAGTACTTAAATACCTTTCACTCCCAACTGACCATGGGTGGCATGAGGAGCTCTCACTCCTTTAATTAGTGTCAACCCTTAGACAAGAGTTCAAGCAAATGATGGGTGGATGAATTAATGAGTGAGGAATCCATTGGTTATGTGTTTATGACTATCTCCAGGCAATTTTGAAAGAGAGGAAAATATTGTTAATAGCAATTTTACATGGAGATTCTACTACATTTCCACTGAAAAAGGTAGTTTAGATATGATAAGGGAATAAAAACCTGAAGGTCTTGCTTTCTCCATCCACCTAACCTGTGTGTTGCGTTTCTTCCACATCCCCACTGTAAAGAGCAGGCTTGGAAAACCCTATGGGAACTGCTCTTTTCAAAGAGCACTAAGGGTAGAAACAAGGGTAGAGACCATAGTGATCAAGTTGAGGCACCAAGTACTTTTTATTTTGTGCCATTTAAAAAACATTATTGGACTTACCGCTAACATGGTACCTAATCCAAGATCTTCCCATACCCTTTTAAAATGCCCACAAAGATGCTGAAACATGAAAATGTGTAACAAAGGAAACTAAGAGAACTTTATGGGAAAGTAAACAGATGTATATTGGGGGGGGAAACCTAGCTAAGCTTTGCCTTATGAAATATCAAAGTTCTGTGTCATGTGAAATAAAGACTCTTTTTTTAAAACTTTAGGATAACATTTTATACTTTCTCCACTGTCTGCCTTCTGACTCCAAGACTCAGAAACACAGGTCTATGCCAAGCATAAATCTGAGGAACTGTCCCTTGGTGCTGATAGGAGTTTTGGCTGGAGAACAGTTGCTTAATCTTTTTCTCCCTCCTACTGGCCTCCAATCTTAATCTCTGCATCTTTTTACATTTCTTCAGCAAGAACCCTTAGAAATCACTTGTCAGAAGTAGAGGTCTTCTAGGAAATGTACTTTCTGATGTATTCCATCCATTCAGCTAATCAGAGAACAAGGCAGTGGCAGCAGGAGAAGATGCCTTCTAGGTAAATTATTACTAGAGTTTGGCACTTTGACTAGAGAGAGTTTACATGCACAAACCCAGCCAACAATTTTAGGTTTGGGAAAGTAAGTGTTAGAGATTTTGCCTCAAGTGAACTCAAAGAACAGGGAAACCTCTATACACAAACCTCTAACAAAAGAAGAATACAGATTTTAATTTGTTTGAAGATGAATAAAGGAAAAGTAATTCAATGAAAGAAAATTGCTGAACAAGATAAATAGAACATCATCTAAAACTCAGAGGAACAACATACCTCTGAAGAAATGAGCACCTCCAGGCATCAGGAAAAAAATTCTGGAAATTTGTATCCTCAATAGAATGAAACAAGTCATTACCTTTTATGGAACAGAATGAAAAGAATCTGAGATTTAAAAGACAACAGAATGGAAAGGGGAAATAAGTAAACTATAAAAATAATTACAAATCTTCTAGCATTCTAATGGACTAGACCTGCTGGATTATAATAATCACCTTTTAAAGCATTTTTGAGTTCTCAAGAAAAGGAAATCTACAAGAGAGGGAGAGAGGGAGGTAAGGAACACTGAGACATATAAAGCCAGGATTGCTATGTAATTAAATTCTTATATCTGCATTAAGATCAAGAGACTAGACTTGTGACCTTATGCTAATTGGGGGAAAGGAACATGAAGATCTTTTATTAAACTGAGGTCCTTCAAAGAGGCTGAAGTAGTCCTAGGGCAATAATGCTGCTTGCTTCCTAGTAGAAATAAACACAAATCCTCCCTGAGTAAAAATAACCCCATTAGAAGTTCTTAGTATTCCCACACATTAAGGTCAACCAAAGATTAACTCACACACACACACACAAAATTTATCCAGTCCCACAAGCAAATAAGCTAGCATGATTAAGAATCAATAGAAATAAAATACAGCACATTACAAAATCTATTTGAGGAAAACTAAAAAACTCTGATTTAAAAAATCAAAAAAGAACTAACTAAATGGAGATATATTCATGGATAGAAAGACTCAATATTGTCAAGATGTCAATTCCTTCCAACTTGATCTATAGATTCAATACAATTCCAATCAAGATTTCAGTTTTATAAGTGTCAATGAATTAATTCTAAGGAGACTGATACTACTTGACTTCAAGACTTAATATAAAACTACAGTAATCAAAAAAGTGTGATATTGGTGAAAGAACAGACAAATAGATCAATGCAACAAAATAGAGTTCAAAAACAGACACACACAAATACAGTCAACTGATCTTTGACAAAGGAGCAAAGGCAATATGATGGAGAAACAACAGAAATGTTGCTAGAATAACTGGACATCCATGCCAAAAAAAAAAGGAATCTAGACAAAGACCTTACTCCATTCACAAAAATTAATTCAAAATAGATCATAACCTTAAATGTAAAGTGCAAAACTATAAAACTCCTAGAAGATAACATAGGAGAAAACCTAGATGACCTTGGATATGGCAATGCCTTTTGAGATACAATACCAAAGGCATGATCCATGAAAGAATCAGTAAGCTGAACTTCATTAAAATGAAAAACTACTGCTTTGAAAAAAACAATACTAAGAGAATGAGCAGACAATCCACAGACTGGGAGAAAATACTTGCAAAAGACACATTTGATAAAAGATTGCTATTGAAACTACTGTATATAAAGAACTCTTAAAACTCAATAATAAGAAAACAAACAATTTGAATGAAAAAAAAGTAAGTCACACTGCACAATACTATTTTATAAAGCCATTAAACACTATATTGTTTTAAGATACATACTTGTGATAAACTGTTTCTTAAAAATAAAAGAATGACAAATATAAGTTAATGATGGAGGTTACCTGTGGGGGTGAAGCAAGCAGAGGAAGTCCTTTAATGTTATGGTTAATATTGCAGTTCTTAAACTGGATGGTAGAGTCAGTTGTGAGTTCTTATTTTAATGTCATAATTCATAACTTACATAACTTATATGTTATATATACATTATAACTTATATGCTACACAAAATTTTAAAACAAGAGAAATTGCAAGAAGTTTTCAAATACAGTATCAGAATTAAACAAAGACAGAAAGTAATAAAGAGCTGTCCTGACTCTGCTAAAACAAGAACAGTGCTATGAATTATGCATTTCAGAAGCCTTTTCTAATAAATGGGAAAGCCCAAAGAAACAAATACGAAGAGAGGACACGTTATGAATACAGAAGACAGTGAATGGAAATAAACATAATTGGAGTCCTGGAAGGAAAAAAACAAATAAAGAAGCAACAAGCAGAGACAAAATCGAAAAAAAAAAACTTTCTTGATATGAAAAACACCTGGATTTGCCAGACCAAAAGGAGTCACTTACAATGAAGTTTAAAAAACAAAAGAAAAGAAATGCTTTAGAGAAAATGATTAATTTCAAGAAAAAGACAAAGACTCATATAAAAATATAGTCAAGGAAAATAAAACAGCTCTCCTAAAACAAGATAGCAAACTAACTTCAGAATATACCTCTTAAACACCAAAGACAATGAAACAATAGAGACAGAGTTTTGAGAGAAAATAGTTACTACTTGAAAATTCTGTGCTAATTAACTTGTTGCTTACATGTGATGGCAACAGAAAATATTCTTAGATATACAAGAACACAAAAAATATAACAATCACAAAATCTTGAAGGAAATAAAAACTAGTCAAAGACAAGAAAGCTGAAAAAAGAAATGAATAAAAATAAAGGACTCAACAATGAAGAAGTCATGCTATTAAATGAGAGGTAAATATTGAAATCATTAAGACAAAGAATCAAATGAAAATATCTGCTCCCAAAGTAGTTATAAAACAAAAGGAAATGTCAAAAATAATTATAAAAAGAAGATATATAGGGGATGGAAAAAGATATTGCATGCAAATGGAAATCAAAAGAAAGCTGGAATAACAATACTCATATCAGACAAACTAGACTTTAAAATAAAAACTGTGACAAGAGACAAGGAAGAACACTACATAATGATCAAGGGATCAATCCAAGAAGAAGATATAACAATTGTAAATATTTATGCACCCAACATAGGAGTACTACAATACATAAGACAAATGCTAACAGCCATTAAAGGGGAAATCAACAGTAACACAATAATAGTGGGGGGCTGTAACACTCCACTTACACCAATGGATAGATCAGACAGACAGAAAATTAATAAGGAAAAACAAGCCTTAAATAACACATTAGGGCAGATAGACTTAATTGATATTTATAGGACATTCCATCCAAAAGCAGCAGAATACACTTTCTTCCAAAGTGCACACAGAATATTCTCTGGAATATATCACATATTGGATCACAAATCAAGCCCCGGTAAATTTAAGAAACTTGAAATTGTATCAAGCATCTTTTCTGACCGCAACGCTATGAGATTAGAAATCAATTACAGGAAAAAAAACTGCAAAATACAAACAAAGATTGGCTAAACAATATGCTACTAAATAACCAACAGATCACTGAAGAAATCAAAAAGAAATCAAAAAATACCTAGAAACAAATGACAGCAAAAACACAATGACCCAAAACCTATGGGGTGCGGCAAAAGTGGTTCTAAGAGGGAAGTTTATAACAATACAATCCTACCTCAAGAAATAAGAAAAATTTCAAATAAACAACCTAAACTTACACCTAAAGCAACTAGAAGAAGAAGAACAAAGAAACCCCAAAGTTAGTAGAAGGAAATAAGTCATATATATCAGAGCAGAAATAAATGAAATAGAAACAAAAAGAAAAACAAGAGCAAACATCAATAAAACTAGAAGCTGGTTCTTTGAGAAGATAAACAAAATTGATAAACCTTTTAGCCATACTCATCAAGAAAAAAAGGGATAGGACTCGAACCAATAAAATTAGAAATGAAAAAGAAGATACAACTGAAACCACAGAAATACAAAGGAAAATAAGAGACTACTACAAGCAACTATGCACCAATAAAATGGACAACCTGGAAGAAATGGACAAATTCTTAGAAAAGTACAACCTTCCAAGACTGAACAAGGAAGAAATAGAAAATATTAACAGACCAATTACAAATAATGAAAACAAAACTGTGATTAAAAATCTTCCAACAAACAAAAGTCCAGAACCAGATGGCTTCACAGGTGAAATCTATCAAACATTTAGAGAAGAGTTAACACCTATCCTTCTCAAACTGTTCCAAAAAATTAGAGAGGGAGAAACACTCCAAAACTCATTCTATGAAGTCACCATTACACAGATACCAAAACCAGACAAAGATATCATAAAAAAAGAAAATTACATGCCAACATCACTGATGAATATAGACGCAAAAATCCTCAACAAAATACTAGCAAAAAGAATACAACACATTAAAAACCTCATACACGATGATCAAGTGGGATTTATTCCAGTGATGCAAGGATACTTCAATATATGCAAATCAATCAATGTGATATACCATATTAACAAATTGAATAATAAAAACCATATGATCATCTCAATAGTTGCAGAAAAAGCTTTTGACAAAATTCAAAACCCATTTATGATAAAAACTCTCCAGAAAGTAGGCATAGAGGGAACCTACCTCAACATAATAAAGGCTACATATGACAAACCCACAGCAAACATTATTCTCAATGGTGAAAAACTGAAAGCACTGTCTCTGAAATCAGGAAGAAGACAAGGGTGCTCACTTTTGCCACTATTATTTAACATAGCTGTGGAAGTCCTAGCCATGGCAATCAGAGAAGGAAAAAGAAATAAAAGGAATCCAAATTGGCAAGGAAGAAGTAAAACTGTCACTGTTGTCATATGACATGATACTATACACACAGAAAATCCTAAAGATTCAACCAGAAAATTACTAGAGCTAATCAATGAATTTAGTAAAGTCACAGGAAACAGAATTATTACACAGAAATCTCCTGCATTCCTATACACTAACACCAAAAGATCAGAAAGAGAAATTAAGGAAACAATCCGATTAACCACTGCAACAAAAAGAATAAAATACATAGGAATAAACCTACCTAAGGAGGCAAAAGACCTGTACACAGAAAACTATAAGATACTGATGAAAGAAATCAAAGATGATACAAACAGATGGAGAGATATACCATGTTCTTGGATTGGAAGAGTCAATATTCTGAAAATGACTACAATACCCAATGTAATCTACAGATTCAATGTAATCTCTATCAAATTAACAATGACATTTTTCACAGAACTAGAAAAAATATTTACAATATGTATGGAAACACAAAAGAACCAGAATAACAAAAGCAATCTTGAGAAACAAAAATGGAGCTGGAGGAACAAAGCTTCCAGACTTCATACTATACTACAAAGCTACAGTAATCAAGACTGTATGGTATTGGCACAAAAACAGAAATATAAATCAATGGAACAGAATAGAAAGCCCAGAAATAAACCCACACACCTATAGTCACCTAATCTATGACAAAGGGGGCCAGAATATACAATGGAGCATAGAAAGCCTCTTCAACAAGTGGTGCTGAGAAAACTGGACAGCTACATGTATAAGAATGAAATTAGAACACTACCTAACACCATAAACAAAAACAAACTCAAAATGGATTAAAGACCTAAATGTAGGCCAGACTCTATAATACTCTTAGAGGGAAGAGACCTTCAAGATGACAGAGGAGTAAAACGTGGAGATCACCTTCCTCTCCACAAATACAACAGAAATACATCTACATGTGGAACAACTCCTACAGAACACCTACTGAATGCTGGCAGAAGACATCAGACCTCTCAAAAGGCAAGAAACTCCCCATGTACCTGGGTAGGGCAAAAGAAAAAAGGAGACAAAAGAATAGAGACAGGACCTGCATCTCTGGGAGGGAGCTGTGAAGGAGGAAAAGTTTCCACACACTAGGAAGCCCCTTCACTGGCAGAGATGGGGGTGGCAGTGGGGAACTTTCAGAGCCACGGAGGAGGCAGAACAATAGGGGTGCAGAGGGCAAAATGGAGAGATTCCCGCACAGAGGATTGGTGCTGACCAGCACTCACCAGCCTGAGAGGCCTATCTGCTCAGCCACCGGGGACGGGTGGGGGCTGGGAGCTGAGGCTCCGGTTTCAGAGGTCAGATTCCAGGGAGAGGACTGGGGTTGGCTGTGTAAACACAGCCTGAAGGGGGCTAGTGCACCACAGATAACCGGGAGGGTGTCCAGGAAAAAGTCTGGAACTGCCTAAGAGGCAAGAGACCATTGTTTCGGGGTGCGCAAGGAGAGGAGATTCAGAGCACCACCTAAACGAGCTCCAGAGGCAGGTGTGAGCCGCAGCTATCAGCACAGACAACAGTAACAGGCATGAAACGCTAAGGCTGCTGCTGCAGCCAACAAGAAGCCTGTGTGCAAGCACGGGGCACTATCCACACCTCTCCTCCTGGGAGCCTGTGCAGCCCACCACTGCCAGGGTCCCGTGATCCAGGGACAACTTCCCCAGGAGAACACATGGTATGCCTCAGGCTGTTGTAATGTCACACCGGCCTCTGCCACCACAGGCTCGCCCTGCATTCCTTACTCCTCCATTCTCCCGGCCTGAGTAAGCCAGAGCCCCCTAATCGGCTGCTACTTTAACCCTGTCCTGTCTGAGCGAAGAATAGACGCCCTCGGGCGATCTACATGCAGAGATAGGGCCAAACCCAAAGCTGAACCCCTGAAGCTATGCGAACAAAGAAGAGAAAGGGATATTTCTCCCAGCAGCCTCAGGAGGAGCAGATTCAATCTCCACAGTCAACTAGATGTACCCTGCTTCTGTGGAATACCTGAATAGAAAACGAATCATCCCAAAATTGAGGCAGTGGACTTTGGGAGCAACTGTAGACTGGGGGTTTGCTTTCTGCATCTAATTTATATATGGTTTTAAGTTTATCTTAGTATAGTATTTACAGTTTATTATCACTGGTAAATTTGTTTATTTATTTGCTGACTCTCTTCCTCTTTTTTTTTATATACAGATTTTTTTTCTTTTTCTCTTTTTGTGAGTGTGTATATGTATGCTTCTTTGTGTGATTTTGTCTGTGTAGCTTTGCTTTTACCATTTGGCCTAGTGTACTGTCTGTCCATTTTTATTTTTTTAGTATAAATTTTTAGTGCTTGTTATCATTTGTGGATTTCTTTTTTGGTTTGGTTGTTCTGTTCCTTCTTTCTTTCTTTTATATTACTTTTTAATTTTTTGTTTATTTTTAATAATTTTTTTATTTTAATAATTTTATTTAGTTTTCTTTCTTTCTTTCTATTTTTCTACCTTTTCTTCTGAGCCATATGGTGGACAGGGTCTTGTTGCTCTGGCCAGGTGTCAGGCCTGTGCCTCTGAGATTGGAGAACCGAGTTCAGGACATTGCTCCAACAGAGACCTCCCAGGTCCATGTAATATCAACTGGCAAAAGCTCTCCGAGAGATCTACATCTCAACACTAAGACCCAGGTCCACTCAACGTCCAGCAAGCTACAGTAATGGACACCCTAAGCCAAACAACTAGCAAGACAGGAACACAACCCCACCCATTAGCAGAGAGGCTTCATAAAATCATAATAAGGTCACAGACAGCCCAAAATATATGACCAGATACGGATCTGCACACTAGAAAGACAAGATCCAGCCTCATCCACCAGAACACAGGCACTAGTCCCCTCCACCAGGAAGCCTACACAACCCACTGAACAAATCTTAGCCACTGGGGGCAGTCACCAAAAACAATGGGAACTATGAACCTGCAGCCTGTGAAAAGGAGACCCCAAACACAGTAAGTTAAGCAAAATGAGAAGAAAGAGAAACACACAGCAGATGAAGGAGTGAGGCAAAAACCCACCAGACCAAACAAATGAAGAGGAAATAGGCAGTAGACCTGAAAAAGAATTCAGAGTAATGATAGTAAAATGATCCAAAATCTTGGAAATAGAATGGAGAAAATACAAAACGTTTAACAAGGACCTAGAAGAACTAAAGAGCAGACAAACAATGATGAACAACACAATAAATGAAATTAAAAATTCTCTAGAGGGAATCAATGGCAGAATAACTGAGGCAGAAGAATGGATAAGTGACCTGGAAGACAAAATAGTGGAAATAACTACCACAGAGCAGAATAAAGAAAAAAGAATGAAAAGAATTGAGGACACTCTCAGAGACCTCTGGGACAGTGTTAAATGTAGCAACATTCAAATTATAGGGGTCCCAGAGGAAAAAGAGAGAATGAAATGGACTGAGAAAATATTTGAAGAGGTTATAGTTGAAAACTTCCCTAATATGGGAAAGGAAATAGTCAATCAAGTCCAGGAAGCGCAGAGAGTCCCATACAGGATAAATCCAATGACAAACACACCAAAACACATACTAATCAATCTATCAAAAATTAAATACAAAGGAAAAATATTAAAAGCAGCAAGGGAAAAACAACAAATAACATACAAGGGAATCCACACATGGTTAACATCTGATCTTTCAGCAGAAACTCTTCAAGCCAGAGGGAGTGGCAGGACATATTTAAAGTGATGAAAGGGAAAAAAATACACCCAAGATTACTCTACGCAGCAAGAATCTCAAACACATTCAACGGAGAAATTAAAACGTTTACAGACAAGCAAAAGCTAAGAGAATTCAGCACTACCAAACCAGCTTTACAACAAATTCTAAAGCAACTTCTCTAGGCAGGAAACACAAGAGAAGGAAAAGACCTACAATAACAAACACAAAACAATTAAGAAAATGGTAGTAGGAACATACATATCAATAACTACCTTAAATGTAAATGGATTAAATGCTCCAATCAAAAGGCATAGACTGGCTGAATGGATACAAAAACAAGACCTGTATATATGCTTGTCTACAAGAGACCCACTTCAGACCTAGGGACACATACGGGTAGAAATTAAGGGTATAGACAAAGATATTTAATGCAAATGGAAATCAAAAGAAAACTGGAGTAGCAATTCTCATATCAGACAAAAGAGACTTTAAAATAAAAACTATTACAAGAGACAAAGAAGGACACTACATGATGATCAAGGGATCAATCAAAGAATATATAACAACTGTAAATATTTATGCACCCAACATAGGAGCACCTTAATACATAAGGCAAATGCTAACAGCCATAAAAGGGGAAATCTACAGTAACACAATCATAATAGGGGACTTTAACACCCCAATTTTACCAATGGACAGATCATCCAAAATGAAAATAAATAAGGAAACACAAGCTTTAAATGATACATTAAACAAGATGTACTTAATCGATATTTATAGGACATTCCATCCAAAAACAACAGAATACACTTTCTTCTCAAGTGCCTATGGAACATTCTCCAGGATAGATCATACCTTGGGTCACAAATCAAACCTTGGTAAATTTAAGAAAATTGAAATCGTATCAAATATCTTTTCCAACCACAATGCTATGAGACTAGATATCAATTACAGGAAAACAATCTGTAAAAAAATACAAACACATGGTGGCTAAACAATACAATACTAAATAACCAAGAGATCACTGAAGAAATCAAAGAGGAAATCAAGAAATACCTAGAAACCAATGACAATGAAAACACGACTACCCAAAACCCATGGGATGCAGAAAAGCAGTTCTAAGAGGGAAGTTTATAGCAATACAATCCTACCTCAAGAAATATCTGAAATAAACAACCTAACCTTACACCAAGAGAAATTAGAGAAAGAAGAACAAAAAAAACCCCTAAGTTAGAAGAAATAAAGAAATCATAAAGATCAGATCAGAAATAAATGAAAAAGAAATGAAGGAAACAATAGCAATGGTCAATAAAACTAAAAGGTGGTTCTTTGAGAAGATAAACAAAATTGCTAAACCATTAGCCAGACTTATCAAGAAAAAAAGGAAGACTTAAATCAATAGAATTAGAAATGAAAAAGGAGAAGTAACTACTGACACTGGAGCAATACAAAGGATCATGAGATTCCGATAAGCAAATTTATGCCAATAAAATGGACAACATGGAAGAAATGGACAAATTCTTAGAAAAGCACCTTTCGAGACTGAACCAGGAAGAAATAGAAAATATTAACAGGCCAATCACAAGCACTGAAATTGAGACCATGATTAAAAATCTTCCAACAAACAAAAGCACAGGGCCAGATGCCTTCACAGGCAATTTCTATCAAACATTTAGAGAAGAGCTAACACCTACACTTCTTAAGTTCTTCCAAAATATGGAAGATAGAGGAACACTCCTAATCTCATTCTACGAGGCCATAATCACCCTGATACCAAAACCAGATAAAGATGTCACAAACAAAGAAAATTACAATCCAATATCACTGATGAACATAGATGCAAAAATCCTCCACAAAATACTAGCAAACAGAATCCAACAGCACATTAAAAGGATCACACACTATGACCAGGTGGGGCTTATCCCAGGAATGCAAGGATTCTTCAATATATGCAAATCAATCAATGTGAATCACCATATTAACAAACTGAATGATAAAAAGCATATGATAATCTCAATAGATGCAGAGAAAGCTTTCAACAAAATTCAACACCCATTTATGATAAAAACTCTCAAGAAAGTAAGCATAGAGGGAACTTTCCTCAACATAATAAAGGCCATATAAGACAAACCCACAGCCAACATCATCCTTAATGGTGAAAAACTGAAACCATTTCCACTAAGATCAGTAAGAAGACAAGGTTGTGCACTCTCACCACTATTATTCAACATAGTTTTGGAAATTTTAGCCACAGAAATCAGAGAAGAAAAAGAAATAAATGGAATCCAAATTGGACAAGAAGTAAAGCTGTCACTGTTCACAGATGACATGATACTATACATAGAGAATCCTAAAGATGCTACAGGAAAACTACTAGAGCTAATCAATGAATTTGGTAAAGTAGCAGGATACAAAATTAATGCACAGAAATCTCTCACATTCCTATACACTGATGAAGAAAAATCTGAAAGAGATATTAAGGAAACACTCCCATTTACCATTGCAACAAAAAAATAAAATACCTAGGAATAAGTAGGTACCTACCTAAGGATACAAAAGACCTGTTTGCAGAAAACTGTAAGACACTGATGAAAGAAATTAAACATGATACAAACAGATGGAGAGATATATCATGTTCTTGGATCAGAAGAATCAACTTGTGTAAATGACTATACCACCCAAAGCAATCTTCAGATTCAATGTGATCCACATCAATCTACCCATGGCATTTTTCACAGAGCTAGAATAAAAAATTTCACAATTTGTATGGAAATACAAAAGACCCCTTGTAGCCAAAGCAATCTTGAGAAAGAAACACAGAGCTGGAGGAATCAGGCTCCCAGACTTCAGACTATACTACAAAGGTACAGTAATCAAGATGGTATGGTACTGGCATAAAAAAAGAAATATAGATCAATGGAACAGGGTAGAAATCTCAGAGATAAACCCACGCACCTATGGTCACCTTATTTTTGATAAATGTGGCAAGAATATACAGTGGAGAAAAGACAGCCTCTTAAGTAAGTGGTGCTTGGAAAACTGGACAGCTACATATAAAAGAATGAAATTAAAACACTCACTAACACCATACACAAAAATAAACTCAAAATGGATTAAAGACCTAAATATAAGTCCAGACACTATAAACTCTTAGAGGAAAACATAGTCAGAAGCCTCTATGACATAATTCACAGCAAGATCCTTTTTGACCCACCTCCTAGAGAAATGGAAATAAGAACAAAAATCAACAAATAGGGCCTAATGAAACTTATTTTTGCAGAGCAAAGGAAACCATAAGCAATATGGTCTCAGAATGGGAGAAAATATTTGCAAATGAAGCAACTGACAAAGGATTAATCTCCAAAATTTACAAGCAGCTCATGCAGCTTAATATCATAAAAACAAACAACCCAATCCAAAAATGGGCAGAACATTTTAAATAGATATTTAAATAGACATTGCTCCAAAGAAGATATACAGATTGCCAACAGACACATGAAACATCACTAATTATTAGAGAACTGCAAATCAAAACTACAATGAGGCATCAACTCTCACTAGTCAGAATGGCCATCATCAAAAAATCTACAAACAATAAATGTTGGAGAGGATGTGGAGAAAAGGGAACCCTCTTGCACCGTTGGTGGGAATGTAAATTGATATAACCACTATGGAGAACAGTATGGAGGTTCCTTATAAAACTAAAAATAGAACTACCATACGACCCAGCAGCTCCACTACTGGGCATATACCCTGAGAAAACCATAATTCAAAAAGAGTCATGTACCAAAATGTTCATTGCAGCTCTAGTTACAATAGCCAGGACATGGAAGCAATCTAAGTATCCATCAACAGATGAACGGATAAGGAAGATGTGGCACATACATACAATGGAATATTACTTAACCATAAGAAGAAACGAAATTGAGTTATTTGTAGTGAGGTGGATGGACCTAGAGTCTGTCATACAGAGTGAAGTCAGATAGAGAAAAACTAATACCATAGACTTACACATATACATGGAACCTAAAAAAGAAAAAAAACAGTCATGAAGAACCTAGGGGCAAGACTGGAGTAAAGACACAGACCTACTAGAGAATGGACTTGAGGATACAGGGAGAGTGAAGGGGAAGCTGGGACAAAGAGAGAGTGGCATGGACATATATACACTACCAAACGTAAAATAGATAGCTAGTGGGAAGCAGCCGCATAGCACAGGGAGATCAGCTAGGTACTTCGTGACCACCTAGAGGGGTGGGATAGGGAGGGTAGGAGGGAGGGAGAAGCAAGAGGGAAGAGATATGGGGACATATGTATATGTATAACTGATTCACTTTGTTATAAAGCAGAAAGTAACACACCATTGTAAAGCAATTATACTCCAATAAAGATGTTAAGAAAAAAAAAAGCTACATTGAGGTACCACCTCACACTGCTCAGAATGGCCATCATCAAAAAATCTACAAACAGTAAGTGCTGGAGAGGGTGTGGAGAAAAGGGAACCCTCTTGCACTGTTGGTGGGAATGTAAATTGATGCAGCCACTATGGAGAACAGTATGGAGGTTCCTTAAAGAACTACAAATAGAACTACCATATGACCCAGCAATCCCACTAGTGGGCATATACCCTGAGAAAACCATAATTCAAAAAGAGTCATGTACCACAATGTTCATTGCAGCTCTATTTACAAGAGCCAGGACATAGAAGCAGCCTAAGTGTCCATCAACAGATGAATGGATAAAAAAGATGTGGCACATATATACAATGGAATATTGCTCAGTCATAAAAAGAAACGAAATTGAGTTATTTGCAGTGAGGTGGATGGACCTAGAATCTGTCATACTGCGTAAAGTTAGTCAGAAAGAGAAAAACAAATACTGTATGCTAACACATATATATATGGAATCTAAAAATGAAAAAAATGGTTCTGAAGAAACTAGGGGCAGGACAGGAATAAAGACACTGACATTATGAATGTACTTGAGGACATGGGGAGGGGGAAGGGTAAGCTGGGACAAAGTGAGAGCATGACATGGACATATATACACTACCAAATGTAAAATAGATAGCTAGTGGGAAGCAGCCACATAGCACAGGGAGATCAGCTCGGTGCTCTGTGTCCACCTAGATGGGTGGCATAGAGAGGGTGTGAGGCAGATGCAAGAGGGAGGAGATATGTGGATATATGTATATGTATAGCTGGTTCACTGTGTTATAAAGCAGAAACTAACACACAATTGTAAAGCAATTATACTCCAATAAAGATGTTAAAAATAAAAATATATATATACCCACAGAAGATAATGCCATTGTATTAGCACACCCACTAAAAAACTCTTAGAGGGAAACATCAGCAAAACACTCTTTGACATAAATTGCAGCAAGATATTTTTGGACCCACCTCCTAGAGTAATGAGAATAAAAACAGAAATAAACAAATAGGACCTAATGAAACTTAAAATCTTTTGCACAGCAAAGGAAATTATAAACAAGATGAAAAGACAACATTTAGAATGGAAGAAGATATTTGCAAATGAAGCAGCTGACAAAGGATTAATCTCCAAAATATACAAACAGCTCATGCAGCTCAATATCAAAAAAAAATGAATTAAAAAATGGCAGAAGACATAAATAGACATTTCTCAAAAGAATACATACAGATGGCCAACAAACACATTAAAAGATGCTCAACATCACTAATTATTAGAGAAATGGAAATCAAAACTACTATGAGGTAGCACACCAGTCTGAATGGCTGTCATCAAAAAATCTATAAACAGTAAATGCTGGAGAAGGTGTGGAAAAAGGGAACCGTCATGCATTGTTGGTGGGAATGTAAATTTAGACAACTTCTACTGAGAGCAGTATCGAAATCCCTTAAAAAACTAAAAATAGAGCTACCCTATGACCCAGCAATCCCACTACTGGGCATATACCCAGAGAAAACCATAATTCAAAAAGACACATGCACCCCAATGTTCATTGTAGACTATTTACAATAGCCAGGACATGGAAACAACCTAAATGTCCATCAACAGAGGAATGGATAAAGAAGATGTGGTACATATATACAATGGAATATTACTCAGCCATAAAAAGAAACAAAATATGAGTCATTTGTAGAGACATGGATGGAACTAGAGACTGTCACACAGAGTGTAGTAAGTCAGAAAGGGAAAAACAAGTATCGTATATTAATGCATATATGTGGAATCTGAAAATATTGGTATAGACAATCTTATTTACAAAGCAGAAACAGAGACACAGATGTAGAGACCAAACATCAATACAAAGGTGGAAAGTGTAGGGAGGGGGATGAATTGGGAGATTGGGATTGACATATACACACTATTGACACTATGTATGAAATAGATAACTAGTGAGAACCTACTGTATAGCACAGGGAACTCTACTCAATACTCTGTGGTGACCTAAATGAGAAGGAAATCCCCAAAAGAGGGAATATATGTATACATATAGCTGATTCACTTTGTTGTACAGTAAAAACTAACATAATATTGTAAAACAACTATACTCCACTAAAAAATAAAAACAAATTAAAAAATTTAGAAAAAGAAGATACATAATGCAAGATGTTAGTAAATCACAGTAATTAATCCAAACATTGCAGATTAAATCGATGCATACTCTAAGTAAGGGAATGATTGATGGGGGGAAGTAAATATGCTAATTTCTAAATAATACATAAAAAGGTTTTTGATAATATTAGATAATACTGATAATATTATATATTTAGATATTAGATACTTGAGTGACATTGATACTTAAAGAAAGGGGACAAGTATATCCTTCTAATTAAAATTAATTACTAGACGAAAAAAATCACTAGAGAAGAAAATAGAAGGTCTAAATCAATTAATAAAAATAAAATGAAGGATGTATATTTTTAAATATAAAAGTGGCCAACAAAAACATGATGGCAAAAATAAAACAAAACTTACCTGTGATAGTAGTAAATAACAGTAGGATAAACTCATCTACTGAAATCAAAAGCCACTCAGATTGTATTTTTAAAAGAATCTAATTATAAATTATCTCCAAGACATACTTTTACAATGACACAAAAAGGTTAAAAATAAAAAGATGGGGCTTCCCTGGTAGCACAGTGGTTGAGAGTCCGCCTGCCGATGCAGGGGACACGGGTTCGTGCTCCGGTCCAGGAAGATCCCACATGCCACGGAGCAGCTGGGCCCGTGAGCCATGGCCACTGAGCCTGCACGTCCGGAGCCTGTGCTCCGCAACGGGAGAGGCCACAACAGCGAGAGGCCCGCGTACCGCAAAAAAAAAAAAAAAGATGAACAAAGATGTACCTGGCTAATGCAAATAAAAAGAAAGCAGAGGCCATAAGATTAATATTAAAATGGAACTCAAAGCAATATGCAATGAACAAGATAAAAGAGAATCACATTTATTAAGGACAAAATCCACAATGCAGATAAAATAATATAAAATGTCTATGTTTTGAATAACATAGCATCAAAATACATGAAATAAAAACTATTCAAATCACAATGAGAAGTTGGCAGAAATACATTAGTAGCATGATATTTCTTAATACATATTTCTGGGCCTTGATAGAACAAATAGGAAGCAGAAGAATCTGGAAAATGTAATTAATAAAATGACTTAAATTCTTCATTAAACGTGGCACTTTATGGAGGATGTACCTTCTTTTTCAGTGTCCATGAACATTTATAAAAGTTGGCCATATAATAGGCCCTAAAAAAAAACCTCAACAATTTATTCAAAAGCAAAAACTGTCATCCTCATTCTCTAATTTACGCTATGATAAGACAAAAAGCCAATGCAGATGCACACATATAGCCACTTAACCTGGAAATTATAAAATGCTCTCCTAAATAGTTACGAAGCTAAGGAGGAAATCAAAGTCATACTTAGAGAAAGCCTGGATAAAACAAGAGACAGACCATGTTCCCCATAAAAAGATTTAACATTATAAAGAGCACAATTCTCCACATGATTTAACTTACAAATTTAATGTCATTCCAACCAAAATCCCAATGATTTTTTTTTTTAATTTGGGGAAAGAATTCTAGAATGTATATAAAGGGTAAATTGATGGGCTTCATTTTTTTTGTAAAAAAAGATTTTGAAAAATAAAAATAATGGAGGGGAACCACAACTGTAAATTAAAATAAATGATAAAGCTAAAAACAACATTTAAAGAAGGTACTTAAACAAAAAAAAATTTATCCAAAGGTCTAAGAATATATAAAACTTCAATATATTTACATAATGTTTCAAATCAATGGGAAATGAGTATTATTATTAACAAATGGTGCTAGCAAAATTGATTAACAGGGACAGAAATAAAAAACCTATATCCCATCAACAAAATATTATACCCAGGCGACAAAAGTGTTCAAATTGAAACAACAAGGTACTATTTAATAATTAGGGCAACCTGCCTTGGGGACAATTTGATAATACATTTCACAAGTTTTAAAATATCCATCACCTTTTACCCAGAAATTCAACTTTAATTATTGAGAACTTGCACAATGGAAAATAACAGAGATATGAATAAAATTAAACTGATAGAGATGTTTACTACAGTATTAATAACATTATTAGAAAATTTTTAAATGTCCAATATAAAGGAACTATTTAATTGAGTACTAGAGATGTAGTCATTAAAAACATTATATTTAATAATATGAGAAGGGCTTCCCTGGTGACGCAGTGGTTGAGAGTCCGCCTGACGATGCAGGGGACATGGGTCCGTGCCCCGGTCCGGGAAGATCCCACATGCCGCGGAGCAGCTGGGCCCATGAGCCATGGCTGCTGAGCCTGCATGTCCGGAGCCTGTGCTCCGCAACGGGAGAGGCCACAACAGTGAGAGGCCTGTGTACCACAAAAAAATAAAAATAAAATAATAATAATCTGAGAAAATATTTATAATCTGGAGAAAGCTATATAGCATTGTTACTTTTATGTAGATCCTATAGGACTTTCTATGTAGACAATTATACTCTCTGAGAAAATAATAGTTTTCATAATCGGGATGTTTTTATTTCTTTTTCTTACCTTATTGCACTTACTTATTGCACTTAGGCTGTCTATACAATGTTGAATAGAACTACTGAAAGGTAACATCCTTGCCTTGTGCCTGATCTTAGGAAGAAAGCATCTAGTACTTCACCACTAAGAGTGAATAGGCTATAGAAATTTTGCAAATGATCTTTCTCAGGTTGAATAAGTTCCCTTCTATTCTTAGTTTGTAGAGGGTTTTGGTTAGGAATAGTACTGAATTTTATCAAATGTTTTTTTCTACATGTATTGAGATGGTCATGTGGTTTTGCCTTTTTAGTTTGTTAATATTATGAATTACACTGATTATTTTTTAATGTGAAACAAACCTGTGTTCTTGGAATAAACCCCACTTAGCCATAATGTATTATTCTCTCTCCAGGTACTAAGTTGGGGAAACCCTGGAAATCATATTATTTGTTTCTCATCTCTCAGGCTTCACTGTCTTTTGTTGCCTGAACTCCAAAGACTTGAAACTGTGGTTTCATATACACACATATATATATGGATGTGTGCATATGTACATGTATATATGTGTGTGTATATTTGTGTGTATACATATGTGCATGTGTGTGTATTTTTTTTCCACTTGTTTCACATAGGAGGATAAGTTGGAGCTCTGTTTCTCTAACTTGCCAGAAGCAGAGATCCTGACTGATATCATTTATTTTATTCTTCAAGAGATATAAGCTCTTTAGAAGCCAGTTCTAAGAAAGTTTTTACCAAGTCAATTTTACATCTGAGCCTCTGAGAGAGAGAAACACAGAACAAGAGATATTCTGAGTAAAAGTATGTTTCCTAGTATAGTAATTAGGACTGCTTAAAACAAAAGAAAACAAATCAAACATAAAAATTAACAAAGTCTATGTAGAAAAGGACATCATCAAAAAAACTAATATTCAAGAGAAATAAGCCAGACAGAGAAAGACAAATACTGTATGATCTCACTTATATGTGGAACCTTAAAAAAACTGAAATAGACACAGGGAACAGACTGGTGGTTGCCAGAGCCAGTGGGAAAGGGGGGACGGGGAGGGGAGATGGGGGGAATGGGTGAAGGGGGTCGAAAGGTACAAACTTCCAGCTATAATATAAAAAAGCTCTGGAAATGTAATGTACAGCATGGTGACTATAGTTAACAATACTGTATTTTATATTTGAGAGTTGCCAAGGGAATAGATCTTAAATGTTCTCATCACAAGACAAAAATCTGTAACAGTGTGAGGTGATGGATGTTAACTAAACTTATTGTGGTGATCGTTTTGCAACATATAAATATATCCAATCATTGTGTTGTACACTTTGGTGTAATACAATGTTATATGTCAATCATACCTCAGTAAAACTGGGAGGAAATTACCTCCCTGAAAAATAGAAAGATCTGCAGTAACAGCTTTGCTATATTCAGCTAAAGAGCTACTTGACATTAATAAAAGAAAAAGAAAAAAAGAGAGGAAGGAAGGGAGGAAAAAGGAAAGAAAGAGAGGGAAAAAAGGAAAGAAACAGGAAGGAGGGAAGGAAGGTAAGAAGGAAGGAAAGAGGAAGGAAGGAAGAGAGAAACCTAAAATGAAACAACACTGAAAACTTAAAGGCATGGAAAAAAATACATCAAAAAATTAATAAATGAAGCTGATATAACAGTATTTTTTAAATATCAAACATTTAATGAGGCAAAGAGAGACATCATTTGGTATTTTTAAAAGAAGCAATCTCCAAGATCATAAACAAACTAGCCTGGAATGTATAAAGGAAAAAATTACAAGGATAAATTGACAAATTCATGATTACAATGAGAGATTTTACATCTCTTCCTCTCAGAAACTGATGGGACAATCAGATGAAATTATTAAGATATAGAAATTTAAAACATACTTTTAGAGAAAGAATCTTATACTCAACAGAATAACTATTTTTTCAAGTATGTATAGAGATTTACAACAAAATGACCATATATTAGACCAGAAAAGACATCTCAGCCTCCCCAAAAAAGTAAATACCCAGATATCAAAATGGGAGAAAATATTTGCTATCTATAAAACTGAAAAGATAGTCTGTAACTACGGTTTCACTAATAATTAAGCAATAAATTAATGAAAATAATTTCACTGGTTTATTTTCATTCTTTTAATGTGGCTACTGGAAGATCGTGTGGCTCACATTATATTTCAATTAACCAATGCTGATCTAAAATATACAAGGAGCTCATGAAAATCAACAAGGAAAACAGCTACAGTAACCTCAACAGAAAATGGGCAAGGGATACAAGCAGGCCATGTATAGAGGAGAAATCCAAAATAATAAGCATATGAGGATTTGCTCAAAATAATTGAGAATAAGAGAAATTTAAATTAAAACAGCAATTAAAAATACCTTACATATTGACAAAAATGTAAAAATGAATAATGTCAAGAGTTGTTAATGATTTGGAGAAGTGGGAACCCTTTGCACTGCTGGTGGGAATGTGGATGGGTGCGGCCATTCTGGGAAACAATCTGCCAATACCTAGTCGAATTAAACAGATACATATGCTATGACACAGAAATTCCACTCCAATGTCTATATCCCAGTGTAATTCTTAGACAGCTACTAAGGGGCATATGTACAAGGATGCTCATTGCAATGTTATTTGTGGTGACCAGGAATTGGAGGCAACCTGGGTGTGTGTCATTGGGAAAGAGAACATAAAATAAGTGGTTGGTACTCACGACAGCACACTATGCGGTAGCTGAAAGCAGTAGATTACATTTAAACAGAGCAATTGGATGGATCTTGAAAACATAATGGATGGTGAAGAATATATGAGATAAATTTCTGTATACATCATATATTATATACCTGTATATATAAGATACACATATTATATATATATATAATGATACATACACATAAATATACATGTGTATAAAACAATACCCATTTGTAGGAACATAGTCTAACATAAAGTTATACACTCAACCCATCAGAATAGAGTTGTCTGTGTGGGGTAGTAAGGGAGGAGAAGGGTAATGAGAACAGAGTTTAGGGATAATGGTAATAAATACATACATAATATATACATACATACAAATTCGTATACATACAACAGAGAGCTCCTATGATGATAATGTACCTTCAACTGGGGATATAATAAACTCAATCCTCTACAACTTTGGTTGAAGAAAACTGGGACAAATTGTTGCATCTATTCCAGGACAAGAATAACTATTAAATTTGAGAACCTAATTTATCTGATTTTCCTGGCATCCAAGGCAAGAAGAGAAACACACAGAGTAACACATCTGAGTTATATCAACATAATCACCACTATCTGTGAGACGAGACAAATTTTGTCCTAGCACTAAATTCTCAACGTAAAGTCTACCTTAGACTAACGCTAACGATTTTTACACTGTGCTCAATGGAGCCCTTTAACAAGGGGTCATGCAGGGGACTGTGAAGTGGTGGGTAAGAAAAAAACTAGAGAAAGAAAAGCAGGGAGAGAGGGAAGACAAGGCTCTAGGACCTCCAGCTTCCACTTCAACCATGTTGATCTATTATAGGCATGAAGTTTCCACGTAAGCTTGTATTTGAAGAAAGGATTTTGTGATTAAAAAGAAAACAGTGGGAGCCACTCTCCTAGGCCTTTATATAAGATATTGAACAATCTAATGAACCTCATCCTCAACAGCTGTTCCGCAAAAGTTGCAGAGTATTCTTCATATCACTGTTTCTTTTATCAACACTGGACGGAAACTGAAGGCATATTAAATCACTGTTCTCTGGAAAGACATTTCTATGGGAAGCTAAAGTAAGGTAGTACAGTGTGTGTCTCCCTGGCTACAGAAATCGCTAAAGAGAGAGTAAGCTTAGACAATCCAGAAGTGATGGTTAATGTCCTTTGGACTAACTCTCCAAGGTCCTTGTCAGGCTGCTTCCAGGAGATTTAACAGGTTAAATACTCCAAGTTAACAGATATGTTCTATTGTTGACTGAAAGGGAGCCATCTATTTTAAGAAAAATTGCAGTGTTATTAAACACAAAGAGCTCAGTTTGTATTCTTTCCCAAATGGAGGGTCCCCTAGCTCCTCTCCAATGCACCAACATGCACGTACATATATGCAAGGATCCACACACACCTGCATGTAAGTGGGTTGCAGAATCACTTATAAGTAGGGACAAATTTCCACAGAAAGCAGTTTTCCATCTGCATAAGTACTTGAATAGTGGCTCAGCTGAAGTCCTATGCAGCCCTCCCAGGAAAGGGAAAAGTTGGGGGGGGGGGTTGCCTACATGATTTTAAGATCAGTCATAACCAATCTATTTAACCATAGAAGACCATAAATATTTTTCTACTTCTTGTAAACCATCAGAGGGCAGAATATCCGACCCTAACATGGGATCTGGGACCCTGGACCGGATTCAGGGGTAAACAAAATTAACTCACAGGCTGCCAAGCACAGACTGGAAGATTGGAAATTTAGCTCATGGACTTCCAGCTTTTGGCGAGAGTGGAGTAGCTCATACTGAACTAATATCCACGCCGCGGACAATTATAAACTCTGGACAATATATTAAAACAAGCACAACTATTTGAAGAGCTGCAGAATGACCTATAGCAGGGAGAATTAGAGGGGTGAGACTTAATTAAGGGGGGTGTATTTGCTTATTAAGGCTTCTGTAACAAAGTACCACAAACATGGTGGCTTGAACAACAGAAATTTATTGACTCACTGCTCTGAAGGCTGGAAGTCTGAGATCAAATTGTGGGGCAAGATTGGGTGCCTCTAAGGGGTGTGAGAAAGAATATAATCCATATCTCTCACCTAGCCTCTGGTGGTTTTCTGGCAATCTTTGGCATCCCATGGCAGGTAGAAACATCATCCCAATCTCTGCCTTCATTTTCACATGGAGTTCTCCCTATGTGTGTGTCTGAGTCCAAATTTCCCTCTTTTTAGGACCCACCCTAATAACCGCATTCCAACTTGATTACCTCTGCAAAGACCTTATATCCAAATAAGGTCACATTCTGAAGTACTGGGGGGTAGGACTTCAACATAGGAATTTGGCAAGACAGAATTCAGCCCATAGCAGTAAGAAAACTGGATGATAATGGCATTTAACTGGTTTTTCTTCTGAAGGCATGCCTGAGTCCACATGGCGCATGGGAAATAGATTTTGAACAGAAAGCGGCCATCTTACTGTGCTGCAAAGTCAGAGATTGGAGTGTGGGTTGTCAAAGTGGCTAGAAATTGAGGAGGGAAATCCCAGAAAAGAGTGGGCCACCAAACTGTGAGCCACAAAAATATGCATAAAGTCTGCCTTCAAAATCTTAGCTGACTTCTGAACTGCCCATGTGTTAATAGAGGCTCTAAGAAATCCTGCAGAAAGCTCTAACTGATAGGCTAAAAGAGGTAAGAAGACCATCTTAGTCAGTTTGGGCTGCTATAACAAAAGTACCACAGACTGGGTGGCTTAACCAAGAGACATTTATTGCTCACCCTTCTGGCAGCTGGGAAGTCTGAGACGAAGGTGTTGGCAGATTAAGCTCCTGGTGAGAGCCCACTTCCTGGTTTGCAATGGCTGCCTTCTCACTGTCCTCAAATGGCAGAGAGAGAAAGAGCTTTAGTTAGGATCCCAGAAGTCCTTGAAACTCTTCATTTTTTTCAGTCTATTCTCTGCTGTGCAGATTGGGTAAGTTATGGTTCTGCCTTCCTCTGACACCATTCTAGAAGGAGATGGGGAGACACTGCCTCTTTACTGCTGGATGAGGGTAGAAGTCCAGCTTCCCCACTTGGACCCTCAGGTGGGGAGGGGCTCGCCATTACTGCAGGGTGGGGCTGAGAGTTTGGGGTCTTCACGAGGCCTCCACTGAAGCCACCTGGCTGGGAGCATGGAAGGGAGGCGTCCTTAATTCTCTCTGGGTGGTCTCTTCTGGGGGGTGATGTCATGGTGACTGGGTGATGCTCAAAGTCCTCACTGTTCATTGGCCCTTACCTCCATGCCCCAGCATGGCTCAGGCACCTCATTACAGCCTGGTGAGAGTTAGAATCCAGGCTCCCCACTCGGCCTTTGCTGGTGGGGGCTAGGCTACAGTCTCTTCTGTGGTGTCTGTTTGGGGCACAGCAGTCAGATTCTAAAAGTTTTCTGTCTTGCTCAAGGCCCCTTTCCTGGTCCTCTGGCTAGAGAGCAGGCTTTCGGGGAGGCTTTTTGTCTCTCTGCACCTGTTAATATGCCTGGGTTGCCTGCTTCTTCAGCTCCAACTCTGAATATAAAAGATAATAAGAAGACCCAGGGAACTCACCATTGGGTCTCTTCTTGGGTTCCAAGAGCCCTTAAATGGTGCACCTTCTTTCCTCAAACTTTCAAAGTCTCTTTAGGCTTGTTTTATATATACATCCAGGATTTTTTCATTGTAGTTGGCAGGAGGAATAGGGAAAAGTACATCTGCTCCATCTTCCCAAAGTGGCAGTGCTGAATTACATTTTGCTTTTTCACCATTTTCTCATCCGGTGGAATGCTTTGAGGACAAGACGCAAACTTGATTCATTTTGGTTTCCTCAACACCGGGCCAAGATCATGTGTCCCGTAGCCACTGATGAACAAATGTCTTAATGAGTGTAGTGCCTAAGGGCCTGTAAAGAACCCTCTGCAGCACCCAGCTCTTTCCACTCTGCCTTACAACCTTTCACATGCGGAGGCTGTGGGTACTTCTTACCTATATGCATCCAGCTGGGACCCTGAGATCCCTCACTCTTTGCCATGGGCTTACACTCTGCTTTGACTATATGCTGTCTTAAAGACCCACTGCAGAAAAAACAGACCAGAGACAAGGAAAGAACAAAGGCCAGAGTTCTAAAGTGTCAGGAGGGCATGCCCTTCAGCAGAAAGATTCCAGTGAAGAAAACCCCAGAAAGCCTTCAGAGGGATTGTGCCCAAATGTTTTCATCTCATCTCTCCATTTTCTGCTGCCTCTGAAGCTGCTAGGTTAGAGTCAGAGCAAACAAAGCAGGAGCGCTCTGGGAATTTCTCAAATGGAAAGAAAATTGCATCTCATTAAAATGTGTGCACACACTCACAAACACATAGCACACTCGAGTTCTGAATTACATGAATTCCCACACCGCTGGGTAATTTATTCAGTTCCTATTCCCATGCCATTGAGATACACCGAACGAAGTACAACCCACCAAACATGAATAATGAACAGCTTTCGTGCCTTAATCAATCATAACAATTGTGTTAAGTCCCTCAAGAGGGGCTTGTAATGAAATCCTCCATTCGTGGTTTGGGGTGCCCCATTCTCATCTGGGAGACTTGTGGGCCAGCTTCTCCCCTTCTGTGATATTATTGGAAGGGGCAAATCCCAGTCTGGGGCAGTTTTTTAACCAGAACTAGTCAGTCTTACACACCCCAGTCCTTCAGAGGAACAGATATGATTAAATGAGCCCTGTACAGTAGAAATAAAATCTAAACCACATAGGAAATTAGAAATTTTCTAGTAGTCACATTACAAAAAGTAAAAAGAAGTAGATGAAATTAATTTTCATAGCACATTTTATTGAATGCAATATATCTAAAATACTATCATTTCAATATGTAAACAATGTTTTTAAAAATTTTTGATGAGGCGTTCACAATTTTTAGGCTAAGTCTCTGAAGTCTAGTGTGTATTTTATGTTTATGGAGCATCTCAGTTTGGTCTAGAACATTTCAAGTGTCAATAGCTACAGATGGCTAGTGGCTACCATATTGGATAGTATGGATATAAACCATGAGTGAATAAATATATGAGTGGGTGAATGAAAGAATAAATCAGTGAGGGAATTCCCTGGTGGTCCAGTGGTTAAGACTTCGCCTTCCAATGCAGGGGTGTGGGTTCGATCCCTGGTCAGGGAGCTAAGATCCCACATGCCTCGCAGTCAAAAAACCAAAGCATAAAACAGAACAATATTGTAACAAATTCAATAAAGACTTTAAAAATGGCCCACATCAAAAAAAATAAAGAATGAATCAGTGAACGGATGAAAGACTGACCACTCGTCAGCCCCTCATGCCCATCACACATGCTGGTTAGAGATGGGTGGTCAAGAACTAAAGACTTCTCCATTATTACCAGTGTAAATATTCCTGCCTTATGCTTGTATGCCAATTCACTCTTTCCAGAGTTTCTTCCCGTGCACCCTTTGTTCCTCAAGACAACCTTGTGAAGGTGGTAGGAATCTGCAGGAATCACAGGATCCCAGGCCTGGCAGACAGCTCCACTCCCACTCTGCTGCCCTCTCAGCTACGGGCAAACAGACAATGCCCCAGAACCACCCCCATGAGAAATTCTGGGCTAGGGAAGCTCTCTCTTCTCATGTCTCCTCAGCAGGAATGGTTCACCTCCACTGACTGCCTTTTAGGTGCTGCCATGTCTTGTTACTCACTTGGCGAGTGGCACCTGCCATGTTTTATTCCAAAGGCAGCCAGACCCATGGATGTTCTCCGGAGGAACTGCCTTCCTGGAACAGGTAGTAATGCCCATCCTTGTACTATAGACTGTACTATACCATTCACCAAAAACTGTCACACACACCTCTAATCTCTCCCCTCCCAGGGCCAGGCCAGGCCAGGCCATCTAGGCCTCAACCTAGAGGACCAATTCCAGGATAGGGTTTCAGAGCCCAGGGTGGAATCAGGCAGGATGTTTTACCCAGAGTAGGAGCACAGGAAAGGGCCATTGAGGGAATGCACACACACAGATCATGAGACCCAAAAGTTGTGTTTGCAAAGAACCAGAGGGAGGCCAAGGTGGTTGAATTATCGCAATCAGAGGGGAACATGGAACCAGATGAGGTTAGGGAAGGAGGCAGAACCCGGTCAGCCATGTTGGCCTGGAAGTGAAGTTAATCTTAGAAATTCTGTAGAGACAGAAAGCAGACCAGTGGCTGCTGGAGGTGAGGGAGGCGGGAAGAATGGGGAGTGACTGGTTAAAAGGTGTGAGGTCCTCTTTTTGAGTGATGAAAATGTTCTGGAACTAGGTAGTGGTGATGATCTCACGACACTGTGAACGGAGTAAATGCCACTGAATTGTACACTTCAATAATGGCTAAAATGGTAAATTTTGTGTTATATGTATTTTACCACAATAAAAAAAAAAATGAGTGCTAGAACTCACATGCAAAGCTTCTCACCAAGTCCAGCTCCCCTTCCCCATCAACCAGGCCCATGCAGCCCAGTGCAACAGACTCTTTCCATGGCTCAAGGGCATCTTTAGAGACAATCAAAATCATACCAACCCTAAATGCCCTGCCACACCCACAGAGAGGAACCCCCAACCAACAGCAGAGCAGCCCGGCCAAAGAGACTGGGAATTACCAACTGTCAAGTCTGGAAGATTTGATGCCTTCTATCTCTGACAATAGAGCAGAAAGCCCAGTCAGAGGATGAATGTTATGTAAAGGGTAGCATCCTAAAGTCCTAAACTCCATTCCTCAGCTCCTTAGGGAACGTCGATCTTTGAAATTTGTAAACCTTTCTTGAAGTTATTTATATGTTCAGCTAGTGCAATATCTCTTGGGGATAAAGAGTTGCATAAATTTATACTACTCACTGGGTAAAGCACAATTCCCTTTAGTTATCCTAAAATTATCTCCTGTCAAGTTTTATGGAGTTGTAGGAGAGGGAGGAATTTAGGTCTAAGATGTCAGGGTTTCAACATATACTCTCTCTTTCATGGTCAGCTAACTTTTCATCTCATCCTCTCTCAGACTTGATACTTCCAGACTTAAGAACTCTAATTGCTCCCCCGTCCCTCTTGATCATTTTAGTTGTCTTTTCTATAGCTTTTACCTGTTTGTCCTTTTGCTCTCTCTCTTAAAGGGGAGTGATTAGAATCTCCTGAAATACTAGGAGACGTTGAAGCAGCAGCATCTACCATTACTGAATCTACTATATGCCTGGCCCATCAGGCACATCCATGAATTTAAAATTCAATTCATCCCCCCTTCCCCCCTTGGCAACCATAAATTTGTTCTCTACCTCTGTGACTTTATTTATGCTTTGCAAATAAGTTCATCTGTACTATTTTTCTAGATTCCACATATAAGCGATATTATACAATATTTGTTTTTCTCTTTCTGACTGACATCACTCTGTATGACAATCTCTAGGTCCATCCACGTCTCAGCAAATGGCACTATTTCCTTCCTTTTATGGCTGAGTAATATTCCATTGTATATACGTATCATGAATTGGGAGATTGGGATTGACATACACTACTATGTATAATATAGATAACTAATGAGAACTTATTGTGTAGCACAGGCAACTCTACTCAGTGATCTGTGGTGACCTAATTGTGAAGGAAATCTAAAAAAGAGTGGATATATGTATAACTGATTCACTTTGCTGTACAACAGAAACTAACACAACACTGTAAAGCAACTATACTCCAATAAAAATTAATTAAAAAAATAAAATTAACATCCTCTTCCTAGGCTCACAAGTCTGTGGGGCCCTGCATAATCCAGCTCCCACCTTCCTCTCCAGCCTCATCTCACACCACTCTGCTTCTCGCTCACAGAGCTCCAGGCACCCTGGTTTCTTTCAGATGCATCAAGATCCTTTGAACCTCAGAATTCTTGCACATGTTCCCCATTTAACAGAAGAGAAACTGCGCCTGTTATGGAGAAAGCACTCCATACGTATTTTTTGAGTGATGATGACGCAGAGCTTAACCACCTTCTAGGCACTTGAAATTCAGAGATGAACAAAACACAATCTCAGCTCACAAGGAATTCTTAACCTCCTGGGAAAGACAGAAAAGTAAAGCAATGAGTAACAACTACAAGCAACAACTGCATTCATACTATGGTGGAGCAGAGCTGGGAATCACAGAGGAGAGTCATGTGGCCCAGGTGATGGGCATCAAGAAAGGCTTCCTGGAGGAAGTGACATTTGACATGAGCTTGGAAGGATGAGTAGGAATTGTCCAGTGGTGGCGGGAGCACCTCTTCCAGACAGAACAAACCACATGAGCAGAGGAACAGAGGAATGAGAGAGCTCTGTGAGTGACTGGAAGCAGGGTAAGTGGCAGAAGACAAGCCTAGGAGACAGATATTGGAAGAACTCAAGCAGCCAAGTCTTTTCAGAACCTCCCCTGAGCTCAACACCAAAACAAGTGCAAATGGGGACATGGAACTGCCCTCTAAGAGCATGGAAACTCCAAATGGAGCTGCTGCGGTCAATACTGTAGACTTACTCGGTTTCTTTCATCTCCTTCCTGTGGAGCAGATACTCCTTGGTCCTAATGGCCATCAACATTCAATACCCATTCATTGGAGACCTACAACATGCAGGCATGAAGCCAGGAGTGGAGAAGATACAAAGAAGAATATCTCAGGGCAGCTTTGATTCTTACACACACACTATGTTCTCACCGTCACTCATACACACTCACACCAGGGTAGTGGCCCCTCAGCTTTTGCTCCAAGACCGACTGGTAGCCCCCGATGAGGACTGTCCCTCCTCAAAGTCTCCCACCCACTCCAGTACCTCCTGAGATGGCTGGGGATCCATTGACCAGGGGGAAAGTTTCCATGATGACTTGAGAGGGAAGGTTCAAACTACAAACATACTTGAGAGAGTTATCTTGTCTGAAAGTCTCTCACACGCTGGTGCCCATGAGCAAGTGATCCCTTTTTGTTAAGTCTAGGCCCAACCCTCCAAACAGCTGGAGCTCCTGGGAAGCAAAGCCTCTTAGTCCTGAACCCCACTTGTAGACACTCACCCATGTGTCTTGGACTTTCAAGATTTTGGGTAAGTGTGTCTCCTCGGCCTTTCTCATGTGTCTTCCTGGAGACCTCCTGCTGGCATCTTCAATTTCTACCTCTCCTGGGTCTCCTCAGAGGTGCCACAGTACATTTGGTATCATTGCTGATGTACCCCCCCCACTAGATGGTGACCTCCCCAAAGACAGGGACCGTCTCATTCACCTCTCTCCCCACGACATCAAACACCATGCCAGGCACATGATAAAAGCTTGACTGAAATAAATAAATCAGAGAAGTCAAGGGGCAAGTTCTTTTCTGGCTGATGGAAAAGTTGCTGGATTATAAGGCCAGCTCCCCAGTTGCCCTCATGCCTCAGGACCCCAGCAGGCACTTGGGTTGTGGCTCTGTTAGAGGACATGATTACTGAAGACCATATCACTGGTGACAGATGGTTGCTTTACTGAACCGTCTCATACAATACCACCTTCCTTCAGCAGCCATGAGACTCTGCCCTGAGCTCAGACCTAGAGCTCAGAACCGGGAGCTTCCAGCTCACTACCATCTCCAGTGATGGCCTCGTGGGCCGGTGTGTAGAGAGAGGCACACAGAACAATTCTGAGCATTATTCCAGATGATCTGGCCCCTGCCTGTGATGCCACCAACAGCCCAACTCCTGCTTCAGACTGCATACCAGCTCCCCTGCCAATTCCCCATCTGGCTGTACCACAACAGAGAGGCAGTTCCCAGACAGGATGCTATAAGCCCCCTTTCCCCTGCTCCTCTCTTCAAAATAAGATGCTCGAAGATAATTCAACAGACAATCATAAAATTACTCTCCAATGCAGAGGAGGGTCGGATTGGGAGCTCAAGACTTGGAAAATGACTCGGCAGCAAGGACACTGGGTCTTATTTGTCTGACCCATATGTGCCAGACTGTGTACTGAAGAGACCACAGCCCAGAACCACCAGGTATAGACAGAGAAGTCAAAAGAAAGACACGAAAGACTGCTGTCTCTGGTGAAGGGGCTGGGAATGGAAAAGCCCAACGAGAACTTGGCCAGGAAACCCTTACCAAGTGGCCCAGTCTGCTGACGGCAGCTCCACCAACACAGCCTGAGCAGGCCGACTCTCCCGCATCTCACGATGCAAGCTCAGTATAAGCGTCTTCTTGTTTCACCACACGCGCCCTCCCATCCCATGGAGACACTGGGATCAAAGCCCTGCCAGGCCCACGCTCCACCGCGCTGCCTCTGGGAGCCCCCCGCTTCCCGCTGCCCTCAGATCAGAGCCCAGGCTGTCTCTGCTGCTCTGCCACAACACACCTGCTCACTGGGCCCCCAGCTGCTCCGGCTACCACTCCAAGCCCCTAGGGGCACCTGCACTGCAGCTGCCACCCACCCTTCAACATTCTTTTTCTTCTGAGTTACACTCTCTTGCAAGGGCCCCCCCAGCTGCAGAAATTGAGGGAACACCCCAGAGCCTCTTCCTCCCCAGAACAAGCGCATGCCGCCCACAATAGCAGGGCTGGAGGTTCTCAAATAGCCCCTACACTCGCCAAAGCCTTCAGGGGCCCCTGAGCCTCGGATCTGCCCCTGAGTCCCTTCCCATGATCCTATCAGCCAGGTTCTTTCAAGAGGCATCAGTTTACCCCAGTAATTTGTCCTCTTCCCGGAACCTATTTTCAGTTTACCAGACATGTCTCATCATGTCTGAACCCCAAATTCAGACACAGCTGGGCTGTTTCCCCCCCCCCCAGAAGCTTTTAGCCGCCATGCAAATCAGTGAACACCAATTGGATTTGCTACATAGCCCCAGATTCCACATGCTGAAATAAATCCAAACTTCTCCTGCAGGCCACCCTGGACTCCGTTAGGCATTTTGCTTAGGTGTGTTTCTTCAGACATAACCCACGTGTCTTCTGTAGGAAAATTAGTCTGACGTTTTACAAAAACCAACTTCCAAAGTCAATTCTCCAGTGGCAGCTGGAGGAGCAATTTGGAATCATCTGGACAGAGTAGCGCTGGCCCAGGATAGCAGACAGAGGAGAGCTGGTGGTGGGGCGTGTCCTCCGTAGGAGCCATAGAGGAGATTTTCTCCAGCTCACAAATCTAGAGTCATCAACTTCATTTTGAGTGGTTTAATTATGGCTAATTAACTGGATTAACTGCTTTGTATTATGGTAGTATAAATAAATACTTCTTTCCTTTGTCTTAACACTGCTGTTTCAATCCCAAGACCCAAGTTCACGTGAGTGTGTTACACATGTGTGTTTTACCCAGTTCACTTCAGGTGGCTAAAACTAGATAGAACGAGACCAGGAAATTTGGGGAGTGGGGATGGGTGGACCACACTGTCAGTGACCTCACCACTGACATTGATGGATCCTTCTCAAAAGTTCTAGACTACTTACACATATTATCATGGCCTTATAGGTTTCATAAGCATCACTAAACCCTGTGTGACATACAATCTCTTTTTTTTTTCTGTCCTACAGCTCTAAGGCAGTGTTTCTCAAAGTATGATCCATGGACAGCCTTCAACAAAATCACCCCAGGGTACTTGTTAAAAAGGGAGATTTCTGGGTTCCAGTGAGACCTGATTCAGGGTCTCTAGAAGTGCAGTCAGGAAGACACATTTTAAATAAACCCCTAGCTATTTCTGTGTTACTCCACACTCTTGGTAATTTTTTATTTATGCTCTCCTTTACCAGATCATGATGCTGATGACGGTGACAGGGACAATGATGGTGATGGTGATGGTGGTGATGGTGATGGTGATGGTGATGGTGGTGATGGTGATGGTGATGGTGATGGTGGTGATGGTGATGATAATGATGATGATGATGGAAGATACAATAAGATTCCTTCACATTTCTTTGGTGCTTTACCACTTATAAAGTTCTTTCACTTTCATAATTATTTCATTTAATTCTCACCAGGACTTGATTGTTGCAATCCCATTTACAGATGATGAAGGAGCTAAGATTTAGAGCGAGGTTAAAAGACTTCCCAAGCTCGGCAAAGTATTTGCTCTGAGCCATTTTCCAGAGGAGACAGACTTACATGAATCACTTCATTCTGAGCCTTTCCCTTCTCCCCAGACACCACAACCTGGAAGTTGATTGGGTCTCACCTTAAGGCTAGACAATCATTCAACTCAAGGGCTAACCCTAAGCCCTTGAGTCATGTTCTATGCAAGCGGGAAGACTCCAACCTGCCTGAGCCAACTACTCCTTACCTGGGAAAGGCCTACAAACCTCTTCAGCCTTCACACCCGTCAGAAACACCATACGGCAGTCAGAAGACCTGGTGTAAGTTGTGACTGTACCTCTGCTAACCAAATAGGTATCCCCAGATCAGTCACCTAACAGAAATCCCATCACCTGTAAAATGACAGGTCATAACAAGATTAAATGAAAATTATGCTTGTGAAGGTTCTCTGCAATTAGAAAGCGTACAAATGTTATCTCATAGGACTGTTAGGGTCATTATCATCTTTTGGGTTTCAAGTTCAGACCTCCTTCCCTCTCCTCCCTGCCACCTCTCCCCACCCTCCCCTGGTCCAGCCACCAGCACGGCTGCTCAGGCCCCCAACATCCCAGCAAAGAGTGGTTGGTAGTAATTCAAAGGCTGTTTTTCCTGCATATTTTACAGCAGTTCAGAAAGGCAAGTCACAGCCATAAATTGTGTACGGAAAGGACAGCGTGTCACCAAAGGGACCATTACCTCCTTGCAAGTCAAGCAACATAGATTAGAATGGAAATTATATGGGATCTTCATCAGTCACCTAAAATTGTTCAAAGCTCAGCAGTTCACTGAGGTCTGCTACCGGATCATTGATTTCAGTGGTGAGTGTGTATGTGTGAGTGTGTGAAGGTGTGAGCATGCATGTGTGTGAGTGTACATGTGTGTGCTCCATATTTGGTTGAGGCTCAAACAGAAAAGAAAAACAGAGGCCACCTCAAGTTCTCAGCAAGCTGAGATTGCCCCGAAAGTCTGAGCCTGGGTATTCTCAGCCTAATTCAGTCTAACAAAGTCTTCGCAGGGCCACAGAGAGATCCCCGTAGAACAGAAAGCTGCAGAGGGAGAAGGCTCAGTATGGGACTTCTGGGAAATTCTTTCCAGAACATGAAAAACACTACAGCCAAGGACAGGGCAACCTAGAAACCCAAAGACATCTTTAGAGCTGAAGCCTCAGACCCAGGTGCCGTGAACCCAGTGCGCCCACCCCTGGTCCTAACTTTGCCTCGGCCTCACCCAGCCTGGGATCCAGCTGCCCAATCTCATCTGCTGTACGCCTGGGTCAGGGCAGGAGTGCGAAATTAAGAACAAGAATAAAAGCTGAGCTTTATCAAGTGCTTACTCTGTGCCAGGCTCTGTGATAAATGCTTTACGTGCTTCATTTCATTTGATCCCACAAAAACCCTCTGAACTGGGTTCTGTTATTATCCCCAGTTAATAGATGGGTGAAGCTCACCATCACTAAGTGACTTATGCAAGATCACAGAACCCATCACAGGGGCAGCCCAGATTCCGTCTCCAGTCTCACTCTAGAACCTTGCACATAACTGGATTTTGCCAGTTCAACCCATTCTTCAGGGTCTGGCCCAAGGAAGGTGTAGACCAATAGTGCACAGGTTAAAAACTCAAGTTCTGGGACTAGACTACCTGATTCAAAACCCAGTGTTACTCTTCACTAGCTCTACTTTAGCCTTTCTGTGGCTCAATTTTCCTATTTATAAAATGGGTGCAATCCACTTCATAGAGTTTTAAGAGAGGTTTATATAAAGTTGTGTATGTAAAGTCATCTGAGGTCCTGGCACACGTGAATATTCAATAGATGAGTATTTGAAATAGAGAGATTTAAAGAGGCTGAGAAGCCAAACAGGAGTAATGGGACGACCCAGAGATTAGCAACCACAAAGAGCCACTAACCTCCTGGGCGGGTGGAACAAAGGACGAGGCTGGATTAAAGAACCCAGGGGCCTCTGTGACCTGCAGGCCTGGATTTCTGGTAGACCTACTCACTGGGGACTGGAAAGTTGGAGGAGATACAGCCAGTGTTAGAAACTCTGCCCAAGACAGAGAGAGAGAAATACCCCAGCTTCTTTCTCCTGGCCTCCATCTCCTGCCAGCATCTCCCACTGGCTGAGACCAGCTACAGGCCTGCTGACTCAGAGCTTGGAAAACCCAGCCTGTGAGGGTCAGCTCTGCCACACAGAGCAGAGCAAGGCCAGGGCAATGAATGTGTCAGAGGGCAGCAGCAGACTCAAGACGGGCTTGGTTCAAAGGACAAAATCCACACTCCTCAGCATTGTCCGCCCCCGCCAGCCTGACCTCCCTGCTCTGTGGCTACACAGGCCTTCCTTCAGCTCCCAAGAGCCCAGTTCCTGACAGCCCCGTTGGCTGCATTCATGCTTCCACCAAGCCCCCTTCTCCCACTCCGAGCTCTGTTCATCCCCACTCTTTCTTCACGTCTCAGCTCAAATGTCAAGTCCTCTGAGAGGCTTGCCCCCCTACCCCCAATCTAGAGTGGGTTCCTTATTAATTTTCTTTCCAGCACCCTCTTCTTTTCCCTGTTCTCCACTTGCCCCAGGCATCTAGCACAGGGCTTGGTAGATAATGGTTGCTCGATGCCTATTTGTTGAGCAAGTGGATGAGGATGGGGCCCAGCCCTCACCTGGCCAGCCAGACAAGTGCTCAGAGGACCAAGCCATGGCTCCATCCTCCCCGAGGCGCCAGGCTCATTATTCACCTCTTGCAAAGGCCCCAGGAGTCCAGCTCTACCTTAGGTCACTAACAAATACCTCCTCTGCAGCCTCGAGAAAGCTGGCACAGGTCAAGAGCAGAATGACCCCTCGTTTCACACCTATTAACACCCTTAGAATATGCCAGGCATCAGTATCATTCAGCTTTATAAGATCCTGGGGTCATGTTAAAGTTTTGGGGGTTCCTAGAGGTGCAGACTAGAGCCCTCAGAGGCTTCCAGGGTCTCCTTTCCCAGAGGGATGGGAGGAAAGAGCAGGAAGAGAGATAAGGAAGCGAGGGCGCTGGCTCGGAGGAGAAAAGGAGGGATGGGAGAGCAGAGAGTGCGCAGGCCCAGGAGGCTTGGGAGCTGCCGGTAAGTAGGCCATAGGGTCTGGGCTGAGAATGTGTGATTAGTACCGCTAATGATTTCACCAGCTCAAAATAGGTTCTCTCCTCAGAAACCATCGTCCCAGGGTCAGCCGTGGCTTCTGATTAGCCAAGGATGCTGCTGAGCTGCAGCAAGAGAGAAAACAACTCGCCAGAGGGTGGGAGGACCTGACATGGACCCCAGCGATCTGTGCCCCCGGAGGTCACTCCCCAGCCTCCCTGCACCCCCTGCAAGGGGGTACCTCGTGCTCATTGCTGGGGGACACCGTGAGAGGGGTGGTTCAAGCCCCTGCTCAGACAGCTGAGCCCAGCCAGCTGGGAGATAATTGGCAGGGCCTGGGGCCAGCCCCCGGGGGATAGTGATACAGGAGAATATCCTGTCTTCTGGATGTCACCCTCATTTAGCCTCGGGGTGCTGTGGCCCCCGGAGCCTCTCTGGGAGCTGTGTCACATCCTCTTCCAGAGCAGCATCTCTAGTGATTAAAACCACATGGCCCCTCCGTTCAGACCACTGTCATCTGTCGACCCAGCCACCTCGGCTGCCAGACGAGACAATCATTTTCTCTTCTCCTATGAAGACTCTTGTTCAACATGGTTGTTGGGAAGGGGGGCCAGCGGGGATAGAGACACAGAATTACAGCAGCCGTTAATTGCCTGGGTGGTGGCAGGGCCGACACGGGAACACGGGGGAAATGTCTGCCTCACAAGCCAATTTGGGTTCTCTGCTGAAGGTCATTAGGAGGAGGCCAGCTTCAATGTCTTCATCGCACAAGGACACATGGAAGATGACACGTCAGCCGGGCCTGAGCATGACACAGCTTCAAAGGTAGAGGCAGCATCTCGGTGGCCTGGGGGCACACTCCTCCTCTCCCTGCAGCCTTCACGTGGCTGGCACAGTTAATTGACAGCTGTGGGAACACAGCTGAGATGTCATTTCCCAGGACAGGTCCCTTTAACCAACAGCCCCGAACTCTCCCTTGCCTTATTCCTATCCTGCCTGGTTTTGCGGGCCCATCTCCTCCATGGAACCTGTCCTGACTACACTGCACAAACCCAGTGTGTCACTTGCCGGCCGGGAGGTAGGCTGTGCCTGAACCAAAGGGAGTGGGGAGCCAGTTCTGCGTTGGAGAAACAGCAGACGACATCGGATGAGTTCCAGGCAAGGCCCGAGTATCCAAAGAGACCCTGCCCCAAAGAGGTGATGAACACCAGGCCCCAGCCTTCTCTGGGTGAGGGGTAGGCACCTCCAATGGGTAGATGGAGAACAGAGGTGGGGGAACGTGCTGCAGGTGCGTGGTCCCAGAGGAGCCCTCCACAGGCAGGTCACAAATTCGAAGGGGGCCAGTAAAGGAAAAGCCCAGGCCAAGCCCACAGGGACTGAAGGCAACCCCTACAGGAGACAGTTTAGAGCGGACCCCCCAAAGCCAGGCCCAGAGGGCCGGAGAGCAGACCATAGAACTGCTTCTTCAGCTGGTTCTATAGCCTCAGGTGAGGACACACTCTGAACCCTTAAAGGACACAGGAAAGGAGACCCAGAGAAGCCCACAGCACGGCTCACCAGAAACTGGCCAACCAGGGAGACTGGTCTGGGCTGTGGGCATGAGCCATTGCTCTCCAACCCCATTCCCCCGCAAAGCTGGGGAGCACGGAGAGTCAGCCAGCAGGCCTGCCCACCCAGCCTGGAGAGCCGGGATTGGCCTCTGCCCAGGGTTGGCGCAGCTGCTTCCCAGCGCAGCCCAGCCCAGGCACAGGAGCACAAGGGCAAGCCTTCAGGCAACATGCAGCCCCGTTTGCTTGGGAGGCCCGCAGAGGCTGCCTGTCCTTCTAGGCAAGTCTGCTCTCCCATGCCTGTGAGTGGGTCCTGGGACTTTGGTCTTGGCTGGGGCAACAGGATGTCTGCCCCCTGAGATCATCGTTAGGGACGCTGGCCAGGCAGGCCGCAGCTGCCCACAACCAGCTGCTTCAGACAAAGAGCAGTGAGGCAACTTTCCCCAGACCCACTGCGCACTGCACAGCTGGAGTGCACAGACGCACACGTGCCCCCCACCCAGTAACACAGCTCCCCGATCTACTCCACGGCCACAGCTCCCAACGGGCAATGTATTATACACACTGCTGACTAGTCCTAATTTCTAGCTATTCCGTCCTGATCATTTTAGGGATTGGGGTTCATATAGGGACTCTGAGACCTCTTTCAGAATGCAACATCCCTTTCACAATGGCCTCAGTTTTGTTGATGAGTCAACTGGATCAGAACACTTGTCCAAAATCACAATAGCCCTAAGCATCTTGGAGGCATGAGAGAGGGATTCATCTAACATTAAACATGGTGTCAGACCCTGGGGTCTACAACCCAAATAATGCACAGTGTACTTGGAAAGACGAACATAAACACTCGCAATTACATCCTAAGGATCAACAAGTGGTCAAATTAAATCTGTCTGGGAGGTCAGGGACATCTTCACAGAGCAAGTGACACTGGACCTGCATCTCGAGGGATGAACAGGACCCCTCCAGCTTTATGAAGGGCCAGCAAGCAGTAAGAACTTTCCATGCACCGAGCGCTAGGAAAGGTGCCTACAGAGATCATCTCAGTTAATCCTCGCAACATCCCTAGGAGGTAGACAGTTTCCGTATTTCCACCTCACAGACGAGGGGAGTAAGCCTGAAGGTGTGTGACCCAAGTCACACAGCTGGAAGGTGTAGAGCCGGGATCTTAATCTTGGTGGTGTGACTGCAGGACCAGCACTCTTATCACCGTGTTGGACCGCTGCCCACTATGGGAAGGGGGATGGTTTCGGTAACAGTTTCCAGGTGGGAAATGAGGGGAAGGGCATCTGAGGCGTGTGCCCAGCATGTGCAAAGGCACGGGGATGTCCTGCAGACCTGTGAGCAGCCACATACAGCAATGGAGGGGTTGTCCCTAGAGAGGCAGGTGGCATCCGGTTTGGGGGTGTGTAAGCCAGGAACTCAGCCCTGTAGGTAACAGGGAGGAATTTCAGGGATTTAAACAGAGAGTTAACACAGTGAATTTTGCACGTCACCAAGATCAGCCCTGGACTAACAGATGGAAGGCTAGAGACAGGGAGATCAGTTAGGAGACCATGATCGTGAACAGAGATAGTGCCTCTGAGCCTGAAGACAGTCCCCAATTTGATGTGGGGAAAGTGAGAAAGAGGTAGGAGTCTAAGTTAGCTCCTAGGATCTGGCACCCAAGAGGAGGGCAATGAAATGAGCCCAGTTAGGGGCAGGTTGGATGGGAGGAGCGGCACTCAGGTGATACTATCTAGTGGGCAGTTCAGACCAAAGTCTGGGATGCAGGAGAGCAGTGTGGCCGGGAGGTAAGTGTGTGAGTGGGTGGAAATGAGCTAACTCATGGGGGAAAGCCTTGGTCTGGTGAAGGATGGAAAGAAAGGGAAAGGGGACAGAGAAGGACTCTGGGAGATAAGGGTTGTGAACACACTCAGCAGAAGAAAAGGAACCAGCAAAGATACTGGGAGATACTGGTCAGAGACCTCGGGAGAGGGAGAGCCAGGACAGCGTAATGGCTCAGGTCTAAGGGGCTTTCAGGGAAGATGGGTAGCTGGCTAATAAATGTCTCAGGGAAGTCAGGTGAGGGGTGGGCTGTAAAAGGGCACATCAGGGTCATGGGTGGCCTTTGTCATCAGAATGGTAGTTTGAAGAGGAAGCAGGAAATGAAGTTGGAGATAAAAGGCTAGGTGATCTTCAAGGAACTTCACTAAGATGGGACAAGCAAGACACCGGTAGCCTGGTGGAAAGAGAGTTATTTTCATTAAATCTGATTTTTTTTTAAATTATGCAATAGTGGATACTTGTGAGAGACTCTATGTAAAGTACCGATGAACCCTCCATTAACCTAAGAACCAGATCACTCCCAGGACCACGGTAGCAGACACCTCTACTCCTCCCCACTGCCTCCCCATCCAGGGAGAGTTGTATGAGCTGGGACAGGTTGGAGCATGTTTAAGGCCTGTGAGGAAGGAACTAATAAAGTGAAGAGGGCCTTGGGGGAGTACGTGCAAGAAAAAGTGGACCGGGAGGGCTACAAGCACAGGAGAGGTGAGTGGACAGAAACATCATTCCTTGCCCTGAGCCCAGAGGAGAGGAGGTGAGGGCTGATGTACTTGGATGAGTTGGAAGTTGCTGAGGGCGTTTATGCCAGATGATCCTCATCTTCTCTTCAATAGAATAATAATACTAACAGTAATAATAAATGGGCCAGTGGACCTTGAGGGGAGTGAGCTGACCAGAGATACATAAAGGCTATTGCCAAGCAGAACCAAGGGCCTGCCCAGTGGATCTGTAGTAGCTCCATCCCCCCAATTATGTAATTCCCTCCAAGAGTTCTCAGCAAGCTAAGTGAGGAGGGTTGCATTGACCCAAAGTGCCAAAGTCATCAGGGCGGGTCTAGTCCAACTAGAGGGCATCCGGGCTGGTGATCAGAATTGGTGCTGATTAGAATTGGGTTGAACGGATGCCCCCATAAGATCTTGGTTGTCCAGAGGAGAATATGACACCAGAAAGAAGACGGGATGTAGCCTGGGGACAGGGGGAAGGATCAAGGGACTGTACCTCCGATCAGATGACACAGTCAACACCCGCGGTAGGTGTCAAAGGAGTGCCGGAAAGCGCACTCATGGGGTTTGCATCTGACTTTGACACCTATGGGTTGTGTGGCCTTCGGCAGATTTTTTTAACATCCCCAAATCCCCAGAAACTTATTCATAACAATTCTTCTCTCAGGGGGGTGTCACAAGGCTCAAAGGAAAGAACAGTGTGAGTCCTTTGTAAACTGTGTGCAAACCTCAGCCTTGGTGAATCAAGCAGGGAGGTCAAGGAAGCTTTCAGGTTTCAGGCAGGATGGGGTTCCTTGCAGTTATCTCTGTGGCTGCCTTTTCCTCACTTTGCCTTTGTCCTTCCGGAATCTCATTTGGTTGGTTCCTGACCAATTTCTAAGACCTACTGGAGTCCATTTGAATTCTAATCTGATCCTCCAAGGTGCCCCTCCAGCCTCAGCTGGGTGTCATCAATGAAATTAATGAGCGTGCTCTCTGTTTCATCATGTAGTTCATTGTTGGAAACATTAAATAACCCAGAGCTCCAGACTTCGAATTGCTCCAAATGGCCTCTAGCACTCCCCAGGGATTTTCTTGTTTCGAGACAGACGGTGGGAAGGCAGGCTCCCTTCCTCCTAGAGTTTAACCATAACCCCTCACCCCAACCTCCATTCTCACCCAGAGAAGTGGTCTTTCTGTGAGGTACAAAAAGGACCACAGACATTTTGCAATAAAAGTTAAGGCCCCTACACTTCCCTGAAGAGCCCTCTGCTTCTACCCTCTAAGGCTGGACCCACAGCCTTGACCCTGACTCCCACCCAGTGCCCTTCTTCTAGGGACCTCTGAGTCATCCTTCTCTCCATTCATGATGTTTAGCGTAGAAGCAATCATTTACCACTGACCCAGGATTCTCGGGGCATCAGCTGGAAATGTCTTGGAATGCAACCCGGTACTACAAATCTGCCTCCACCCTGCTTTGCCTACAAGCCAGTCCTGAGATCCAGACCCTGGAGGCTGCATGCTTCTCCCACCTGCTGGCATGCTTCTTCCCTCCACATCTGCATGGTTCTCAAAGTCAGCACCCCGCATTCATTCAACTCTTATTCACTACCAATGAAGTGCCAGCCTCAGGCAGTGGCACACAGCCTTGAACGAAACAAACACATCTTGTCCTAAGGATCCTTCAGTCCAAGCTCTCTCCTATTCACCGTCTTCCCCAATCTCCCAAAACAGTTGTTCTCCACATACCACCCCGATCCTAGTTGGCAAATCCGCTGACTTCTTGCCCTACATGCTGAGGAAAATCCCCTTTCACTGCTGATCTTCTGCTCCAGTTCTGACTCCTGGCTCACCCTGAGCTCTTCCACATCATCTTTGTTGCCTTCCCTGCTCCTTTCTATTTTCCACCATCTCTCTATCTTGTGTCTAAGCAGGCATTCCTTCCCTCTCTTATAGGTCCTATCCTCTCCCACCTGAGCCATGACCAACCCTCCTTCTCTCCTCTTTCTGTCTCCATCGTGTCCACTTCCAGCTAATGAGCCAGTCAACAGTAATTTACACTTACAAAGCAACTTCTTTGCAACTCAGCTCTCTGGGTCCCAAAGTGGTCTGGCTTTGGCACTTCCATAATGGGGAGGATGCCCAACATCAGATGCTGGTGCCTTAGTGTCTCACATCTCAAGGCAGGAGAGCCAGCGCTTTTCTGGTGGAAGTTGGGAAGGATGCCCCACAGCTCCCCTCATGAGGGATCAGACCCTTGGGGTCCACTGGCTCATCAATCCTTTGACAATAATGACTGCAGCCATGCCTGGCATGGTGCTAGTCACCAGAAATCCAGAAATGATTAAGATGCACTGTAGTGCATGAAACTACTAACATGGAAACAGAGACAGTGAGAACAAAAGGTGTAGACAAAGCACAAAAAGAAAGAAATTCTTTTTTTTTTCTTGAGATCAGAAATATTTCATAGAGGTGACATGCAGAGTCAAAAAAGAGCAAGTAAAGAAAGTGTAAGCAATGACACTGTTTTTAACTGGGCAATCTGTCAGCTCTGCAGGGAAATATTGTTTTGCCTACCCTACTGAGCACACAGAACAGCTGAAACATGTGTGTGTCTACAGGGATCCAAGCACATGTTTGCACGTGTCAGTGTTGTCAGCCCTGGGAGGAAGGGTTGGTGATAGAGTTTCCTTTTAAGAAATTATAGAAGAGCCAAAGAGGAAGGAACTTGAAGGGCAAAGGGCAACTTCAAAGACCTCTGGTAGCCCCACCATCAAAATTCTTCTCTATTTGATCCCATCTACCCAACCATCTAATGGAGACCTTATTAACCCTGCTTTCCGAGCACCTCTTGCATCTGTGCATTTCTCCCCACTGCACTGTCACTTCCTAAATCAGACCCTCATCATCTCTCACCACGGTTACTACAACAGTCTTTTAATTGGTCTCCCTGCCTCCATTCTGACCAAACCATTCTCCCCACAAAGCCATGGTGTCCTTTCTGATGCACAGATCATGTCCCTTTTCTTCAGTGGCTCCCCCCTTGCCCCTTGCCTAATGAGGCTCTCCATGTCTGCCACATATGGCCCCCACTGATCTTTCCAACTTGATATCTCACCACTCTCCTGGCAAACCCAGGCTCGATGCCCCAGCCACACTGCACTGTTCTCTTCTACCTCCGTCTCTCAGGTGTCCTACATCTTCCTGAAACACCTTTGCCCTTCTCATCCTCTCACCCCCTCTTTGCATGGTTGATCCATAGTCAACCTTGAGGTCTCAGCCTAAGCTTCCAGTCCCCTTTCCTGGCCCCAGTCTGGGGTGGGTGCCCGCCCCCATTATCACAGGGTAATGTGATCATCTGTCTATTCATCTGATTCCCATGAGACTGTCAGCTTGGAGAAGGCAGAAGTGGTTCTTGTTCAAGACTGCTGTATCTGTGGCTCTAAATCAGTACTTGTTGAGTTAGAGGGGCTCGATGTTTATTGAACAACTGGATATGCTGTGACTCCTTAGTAAGGCTCCACCTTCAGCATTGGCTTCCCAACTAAAATGAACCATTTTGGTGCTTTCTCCTGAAAAATAATAGAATCCAAGTCTACGAGAAGTGGGGAGGACCTCGGAAGTCACCAAGTTCAAATCTCAGGTGTCAACTGAAGGAACTGAGGCCTAGAGAGCAGGGAATCCCCTCAGGCTAGAAGGAGAATTAACATGATCATTACTCTAACATTGTATGTGGTCATAAGTTGTACCAGACCACATCCCACACAAAGAAGGCCCCAAAGAACCCTGTTCCCAACTACAAAGCAATTTTGCATCCTCATCTCATTTCTTGTTTGAGCCACACAACTCCTACAAAATTGGTCAGGAAAACAATCTCAATGCCCCCATTTTATTGATTAGGCTATTAAGGCTCAGAGAGCCCAAGCCACAAGTCTGAGAGATGGAGGAAGGCTCCTCTGAATCCAGACGTCCTCCCCTCTCACCACACAGCATCTGGCCCTTTGCCCTTTCCCCACAATAAGGTTGGATGCCAGCAAGGAGTGGGATGATGCAGGCAATGCCATGTTGCCACGGCAGCACGTATCCAGGAAGCTGATAGCCCACAGACCCCCAGGAGGCAAAACCTCAGCTGAACCAACACTGTGTCCAGAGCTGTGAGGGTAAACATGCAGGCAACGGCTCTCAAACCTGCCAGCCTTCTGCCAGGTGCTTGATTTTATTTAAGAAAATTATTTTTCATTCAGTCTCATGGGCGATGGACTATGTCCTGGCTTTTAAAAATGAGATTGGCTAGCTGGAGCTGACCTGACATATCCCTCCAGTTTCCCTATGCACACTTAAACATTCTGCCAAAACTAATATCTTTATTCCTAAAATCTTCAATTCATGGAGGGAAAGCAGTGGCTGCCTATACTGTACGGAGCGTGCACTTCAGCCTTTATATTACCCAGAGGAATGAGCTGCTATTATGAAATCATTAAATTAATAACTTGGTAATATAGGCAGATATATAAAACAATCTGTTCATAGAACAAAAGAAATTACTACGTTCCAAACATTCATAATTTAATTTAACAGCAAATTAAAGTAGCATACATAATTTTAGCCTCAAAATGTCAATAGAATTATGTAAATACAGCACCAAGTCCTATTGCTGTGCGTGCATGTGTGTGTGTGTGTGTACGTGTGTGTAGTTGTGGGTGTAAAGGAAGGGCGGGGTGCAGAGCTGACATTTCCGTACAGTAGGCTGCTCTTCTTCACAACAGAGAAGCAACTGACAGAAATAGATGAGGTGCCCAGGTTTTAATTAAGAATTTATTAAACGTTCAAAGAGCTGTAGAGGAAAAAAGCTAACAAGGCACTCTGCTGGCTGCCAGGATTGGGTGCTGAGCAAACAGTAACAGTCAAGGAGAAGGGACCAGTGGGGCTCTGCCAGGGCTCCCTTGGGAAGAGCGAGCATCAGAGGCCAGCAGGCCTAGGTCCTGTCATCTTAAAGAGATGGATCTTACGAATATGGAGATTAAACAGTAGAAGGGGGGCTGCTGGCCAGTGTGGAATTCTTTGGGGGGAATGACCAGAATAGGGGAGCTATTCTCCTGCCCCAGCATTTGGTAGGAGCTTCCTCCCACCCATCCCTCTGAGATGGGTAAGGAGTAGAGTAAGCTGGACGGGCTCTGGCTTCCAATCAACTCCACAAACCACCTGCCTTGTGTGAACCAGAGGAATGTGAGCGAATATAAGGCTGTGTCAGGGACAGTGAGCCGCTCCACTGCAGAATTCTTGACTCCCCTCCCTGTGGACCTGGGAATGTCTCCTGTTAGAGCAGGAAGAGAACAAAGGCCTTCCTACATGAACTGAATTTGCCTCCATACAAGCCTTTCTTACCTCTGGGGTATAATATCTGTTCCTGCTCGCCTGAACTGTTTTTTAGGGACAACAGCTATCCGGTCTCACGGACTTTCAGCACTAGAAGGGACCTGACCTGTGAAGTCTGCAAGCCCAGCCCCTCTTCAAAGAAACAAAATACATATGTGCACACACACAGAGTTTGGTACACAAGTTCAGGGGGCTCACATATTCTGCAGATGAACCAAAGGTTAAGAATCTAGTCTAGCTGAAGACATGAAGCATGGAACTATGTGTACAAAGAGCAATGTGCCTCTAGTGCCAAAGATATGAGCCAGAGAGTAAGACAGGAGTTCACAGAAGGCTCGCTGGAGGAGGAGGAACATTTGAACTTGAAGGATGGTTGAACCTTAGATAAGGACATAGGAGGATGAATGGATGGGGCCAGGATTTTCTTTAAAAAAAAAAGCATGAGTGTATAAAGGATGATGAGCATTCCATGGATGAGGATAGGAGAGGGAAGAAGGTGTCCTATTGGGAAAAACCCTGGTTAACAAAAGTTTTTGAATAAAATCTTTTATCCTCTTAGAAATATTTTTTTTCCGTGAACATGAATGCTAATCTAGAAAAGAAAAGATTAGAACCAGGTAATCCAGTTAACCAACAATCATAGTAGTTTAAGGGTGAGGGGAGCAGCAACAATGCTAAAATAGTCTAAATAGGCATGGAACAGAGGAGACAGTGAGAGACATTATGAGGATGGTCTTGACAGGAATTCCGAATTGGGGGATTAGTCTATAAAGTCTGACCACTGTAATAAATAATCACAAAATCTAAGTGGCTTAACATAGTAAAGGTTTATTTCTCATTCACATCACAGTACAATGTGAGTGAATGGAGGGTCTTGATCCATGCAGTCATTCAGGGACCAAGGCCCCTTCCACCTTGTGGCTCCCACATAGTCCTCAATGTTTTCCTTCTGCATATGGCCAGCAGCTGAGGGTAGAGAGATCACGTAGATGGATGTAAAGAAGCTTTTATTGCCACCGCAGAAAGTAGTAAACATCCCTTCTGCCCAGGTTTTTTAGCCAGAGCTCTTTCATCTAATTGCTGGCAGGCTGAGAAACGTAGCCTCACTGCCCAGGAAGATAAGGGAAACAATTTACCAGTCTATAGCTGGCTATGAAGGGAGGGGACTGGAATTCAAGAGTAACTATTTTTAGGTCTAGAAAACTAGAAGACTGATGGGACCATTGATACACATAAGAAAATTCAGAGAGGAAGATAGAAGAATCATAAGCTTGGCATTGTAAATCCCTATGTCAAAGAATTAAACTAACCCAAGAGAATAATAAAATAGATTTGCACTTGTATCCCAAAGTTTTAGCATAACAGTGTGACTTTTCCTTACCTGACACAAGAAGTAATGTGTAGCTATGACACCAAAAGCATAGGCAACAATAGATAACTTGGACTTCATCAAGATTAAGAACTTTTATGCATCAAAAGACTCTATCAAGAGAGTAAAAAGGCAAACCACAAAATGGCATAAAATATTTGCAAATCATTTACCAGATAAAGGATTAATATACAGAATATATAAAGAACTCCTTAATGCAACAACAAACAAATTGTCCAATTTAAAAATGGGCAAAGGAGTTGAGTAGACATTTCTCAAAAGAAGATATACAAACAATCAATACGTACACAAAAAGAAGCTCAATATCACTAATCATTAGAGAAATGCAAATCAAGATCTCAGTGAGATGTCACTTCACACCCATCAGGATGGCTATTATCAAAAAACAACAAAAACAATAGAAAATAACAAGTGTTGGTGAGGATGTGGAGAAATCAGAATGCTTGTGCATTGCTGTTGAGAATGCAAAATGATGTAGCTGCTCTGGACAACTGTACGGTGGTTCCTAAGAAAATTAAACATAAAATTACCCCATGATCCAGCAATTCCAATTCTGGGTACATACACGAAAGAATTGAAAGCAGAGACTCAAACAGATATTTGTACACCGATGTTCATAGCACCACTCTTTACAGTAACCAAAAGGTGGAGGCAACCCAAATGCGTGGATAAACAAAATGTGGTTTATACATACAACAGAATATTATTCAACTTTTTAAAGGAAGGAAATTGGACGTATGCTACAATATGGATAATCCTTGGAGACGTTATGCTAGATGAAATAAGCCAGTCACAAAAGGACAAATAGTCTATGATTCCATTTATATGAGGTCCCTAGAGTAGTCAAATTCATAGAGACAGAAAGTAGAATGGGGGTTGCCGGGGGCTGGGAGGTGGGGGAATGGAGAGTTAGTATTTCATGGTACAGATTTTCAGTTGAGGAATATGAAAAAGTTCCAGAGAAGGATGGTGGTGATGATTGCATAACAATGCGGATGTACTTAATGCCACTAAACTGTATGTTTAAAAATGGTTAAAATAGTAAATTTTGTTACCTATATTATACCATAATAAAAAAAAAACAATGTGGGTAAGTTCATCTTCCTAAAAACACAGACTCTGTTTAAACACGATTAGCTTACAAGACATATTCTCTGAAGCCCTCTCAGTCCCACATCTGCCTTTCCAGGGAGTCCATCATCACTCTTCAGCCCCAAATCTGCTTTTCCTGAGTTCTTCACCTCAGTCCATGTGCCCACATGCTCCCCAAAATGAGCTTAGAAACCTCGTTGTCTGTCTCTTCGCTTCCCTCCCATAAGCCTCCAGATCCAGCAGGTAAGTGTCTCAAATTCACCCTCTCCTTTTCTCTCCATCTCCCCAGTCACTGCTTTCATTCTGGCTTCACAAAAGTGTAGCTCACTGTCTCTCATACTAACAATTCCATCAGCCTCCAAGCAAGTCTCATACCCCTTACGTCTCATCCAACTGTCCTCTCATCAGAGTGGACCTAACCCAGGTCCAGTTGGACTTGCTCTCAGGTAGGCACTGGGCAAACTGCATGCATTGTCTTACCAAAGCCTCACCCTAGGCAGATGCACTTCGACTGCCCCATTTATAAAAGAGGAAAGTGAGGACTGGAGAGCTTCAGCCATTACTTCAAGGTTATGTAGCCAACAAATGGCAAAGCCAGGAGTCCCACATGGGCCATCGAACACCAATTAATAATAACAGCTGACACCAACTCAAGGCTAACTATGTTTCTGGCATGACTCTAAATGCTTTCTATCTAACAGTTCATGGAATACTCACAATTCCATGAAAAAAAGATGATTATCATCTCCATTTTACACGTGACAATTCAAGGTAGAAAGAGGTTAAATGACTTACCCAAATCAACCCAGCTGGCAAAGAGTGAACAGAGGTTCAAGCCCTGGGCAGTCTGGTACTCAAAGTACCTACCACAGACAGTGGTCCCACAGTGTTAGGCCACATCCCTCCTCCAAAACACACAGAGTAAACCTCACCTTCTGTAACATGAGAACCAAAGCCCAGCCCCCACTAGCCACAATTTTCCATCTAGACACCCTACTGTGATCTACACACCCTGTGGCAGCCATACCCAACTAGTCACACACCCTCCACCAACACCTCGCACAGTTCCTCTCTACCCATAAATACCAGGTTAATCTTTACAAGGTTTGACTGACTGTCATCCACTCTAGATGTCCACCCTGATACCCAGGACCCATTTATAATTCACTCATTCAACCAAATGTATCAAATACTTTGGCCCATCTGTGTGCCAAGTGTTGGGGATACATTGATAAATGGGACGGACTCAAGCTTCTCTGTTAAAACAGTGCCAAACACGTATCATCATTTGATCCTCTTCCGTGGATTCTTGGATTATCATGAACAATTTATTTGTTTGTCTATGTTGCTACGTGGTGGGCCCCCAGAGATCAAGACGACATCTTATCAAACTCTGTGTCCCTTTCCAAGTACCTTGATCTTCGTAAATAAACTGAGAAAATGTGTTCGATGAATCAATGCTTGCATGACTCAGTGGACCCCATTGAAATTACAGGTCTCATGAAATAAAATGTAGCCTCCCATAATGAGTCCTGAGATGAGTGTCTTCATCTGTAGGACTGGCCTCGGCACAGTCCGCTAGGCTGACTCTCTTACTGCTACTACTGTTCCACTGGCAGAGCAGTCAACATTTTACAAAACATTTTCACATCCATTTTCTCACTTGATTCTCCATGGCAAGGAAAGATAATCTTTTGCATTCACTTGAAATTAATTTTCTATATGTTCATAAGCAAATTTTGATTGCTCCTGATTAAGTTGTCAAACTAAAGAAGATTCTAGAATTAAACGCAATATCCCTAAGTCATAATCTGGAGGGAGAGTGCCTGGGTTCATACGAGTCTTGGAACTGAGTCCTTATCTTTTCAATGGAGGCACCAACCTCATGGAGCCACTGTCAGGTTTAAGGGAAATAAGGGTACACACAGAACTTGGTACAGAGTAAACAATACATATGATAAAGGTTAAGTGTTCTTTACTAATAATGGTAACAAGGCAAGAATTAGGTTGTTGAACAGATCAGGAAACTGAGGCCCTGAGAAGCTGGGTTTAAGTGACTTTCCCAGGTCACAGAGTTTGCCTTAAATCCTAAAGTCATGGTCATTTCTAAGCCTTCAGTCTTTCCTGAAAGCATAGTTTCTTTTGGAATCTCACCCAGTCCTCACTCAGATCCTAATTCAAGCCCTAGAGAAATGTTCAGCACTTAAAAACCTACCCCTTCCTGGCTCTGAGTTGTTCATTCAAAAGTTCCAGTTCAACATTCGCATTTGAAAGACATGATGTTTTCCATTGGTTTGAAATTAATTTGCGGTAATTCACACCAGCATATTTTGATTGCTTTTGATTAAGTTTAACAAACAAGAAGTCTGCCGAAATTAAACATCAGAGTAAACAATGCCTTTTCTAAGGCTCCTTGTGCATAATTATCAGCCTTGTCATTCTTGCTAAATATATCCATTATGTGACAGCCCCTATGCCTGGGTAGCTGTTAATTAATACAGAATCCCAGAATCAATTCTAGAGAAATCCTCAAAAAACCAAGGGAAGCTCATTTGCATAACTTCTAAAATATCTGAATGAATTGTTTTGAAACCGGGATGGAAAAAAAGGGGCTTTTACAGGTCAGGGTTTCTTCGTAAAAATAAATAAATAAAACTGGCTGCATATTTAATGTTGGGTTTGTGTAAAGAAAAATATGTCTGGTGAAAAGTATGAATAAACAGGTAAATGGCTCTATGGAGCCATCACTTTGCGGAAAGCCTCATCAAAATTAATGGCTAATAATTAACCACCTAAGAAACTAATGTGTTGAGAAAAGTTCACAGGCGGCTTTGTAATGTTGCCGAAAATGATGGTAATTAGAGTTAATAGAGTTTTATTAAAATGTGGGAAAATAACTTAAATATGGGTATAAGGGGGGGGAAATGACCTCTCCATGCCTCCGTGTATTTACTTTCATCCAGGGAAATACAGAAAAAAAATACCAGCACTGGAACTGAGCTGCCCTCTGCAAAACTCCCTCTGCTGCTTAGAAGCTGAGTGACTCTGACACAGGTTCCATTCTCCTGAAGCCTCAGCGTCCTCATGGAAAAATAGCGACCACCGGCTCTGTTCCCAGAGCACTTGGTGGGGAGGGGCAGGGGCCCAGAGCGCTCAGCTAGTATCTCTTCTCTGTGGGGCCCAGTTCCTCTGACTTCAATTCTTCTCCATAATATCATCAATTATTAATGATAATAATAGCAAGAAAAAGAATATTTATCAAGAGCTTATCAGACCCTGTGCTAAGCACTTTTCTTAACGTTACCGCTTTTAATCATAACAATGACCCGATGAGAAAGTTACTCTTAGCATCATCTTTTTCTAAAAGTTCAAACAACTTTTCTGATGAGGAAACTCAGTCTCGGGGAGGGCAGCCAGCTAAAAGGCAAAGTTGGCTTCTGAACACGTGGGCCTGTATCTTTAACTGTTGCATTATGCAGTGGCCCTCAGGAAGGGATTTCCAACCTGGACCCACATGGGTGAGCTTCAGGAGGCAATATAATCTCTGAAAATATTAGAAAAATATTTATATATATGATTTTGTGAAAGTGTCCAAAACATTCACTTGATTCTCAAAAGAGTCTCTTACCCCCAAAAGGTTAAGGTTAGACGTTCTACATTGAACCAGACCCAACAGCCTAGAATGTTTTGCTATCTGAAGTGCAGTCCACGGACAAGTAGCATCAGCATCACCTGGGAGCTTGTGAGAAAATGCAAATCATCAGCCCTATTCCAGACACACTAAATCAGAATCTGGCTCTTAGCAAGATCCCCAGGAGATTGCTGTGTCCCTAAACCAACCTGCGAGAGCAAGGAAGGTCTACCTGGGTGAGGTGAAGCATGAAATAAGCACTAAGTGATGAGAAATGATCAGCCAAGGGATGGCGGAGGTGGATAAAGACATTTCAAACAAAGCGAAATGCCCAAGCAAACATGTGAAGGATGCAAGCTCAGGGGAGGCTCTGGGGAGCCACAAGCAGGTTAAATTGCTGGTGTGTGTGGTGTTAGGCCTGGGGTTCCAGAGGTACGAGGTGGAGAGGATGGTTCAAGCCACACTAAGGGCTTGGAACATATGCAGAGAGCGGAGTGGCTGCTTATGAAGGAGCCAGAGGTGGTCAGATGCACATTTTAGAAAATCACTCAGGTGACAGAATGGAGGCTGGACGCAGCCAACCCTCAGGACATTACTAAGAGGAATCGTTCCTCCCACCCTCGTATCACTCCTCCAGCAGTGGTTTGCTTCCCCCTCATAGCAAACCTATCTACACCATGCCCTGCTTCTGCTCCCAAATGCCTGTGACCTGTATTCCTCTGATCTGGGATCAGACAGGTGACAAAGACCACAGCTGACCATATGGTTAGATGCCATCTCCCTGAGAACAGGCCTGTGACTGTCTCCTTGACCACCCATCCCCAGGTCTAGAAGAGGACCTGGCACTGAGTTCTCAGCGAGGATTTCCTGAAGGAAAGAATAATACGAGATTAAGTCAGAGTTTTTCCCAGGAGCACTAAGACTTCCACAGGCCCCTGGGGTATCAAAGTGCATGGTGAGAGGGACCTTCGTCCTGCTCCTGCAGGTCTGTCCAAATGCAAGGATGCCTAAAAATGGAACAGAAATTCTGTTGCAATGCATTTGGCCAGTGAACAGGGTCTGTGAACTTGAGACTGAAGGAGAATCGTGAGCTGGTGTCCCCTCTGCCTCTCAGAGGCTGCAGGGGGAAGGGCGGATGTGGGTCAGCAAGGGTCCATAGGCCATTTTCCTTTTACTTCGCAGCCCCTTCCCTGAGTCCCCTCACACTTCTACCCCACAAGAGAAGCACTTATTAAGCACCTGCCATACACTAGGAAATAGAGAGTCAAGAAAAATATAAAAGGAAGGAAGTGGGAGGCCGTCTCCTGGTGGTATATCCATGGAAAAAGAGTAGTGTGGGTCCCCATTCCCCACCCCCAGAAGATTCTGAGCACAAACACCTTTGCCTAACAGTTCCCCCGAGCCACCTCTGGGGCTCGCCTCGCGGCTCCCGTGCTCATCAACTCCGCCACGGGGATGGGGGTGTTGAACATGAGGTTGACTGCCTCCCACCATCACTTTGAGGCTGCTGCCTGTGGAGGTGCCCTGGGTGCCGGGCCCCACCAAACTCTCGTGGCCACCGAGCTACTATGCCTTGTCTGCCCAGAGGGGGCGCCCTTCTCTAATTCACAGAAAGGTGCCATGCAGGCTAGTGGTGCCCTCTTCACATCCAAGCCAGGGCTTCCTTAAAGACCAGCTTCGCACAGGGAGATCAACTACATGCTTTGTGACCGCCTGGAGGGGTGGGATAGGGAGGGTGGGAGGGAGGGAGACGCAAGAGGGAAGAGATATGGAAACATAGGTATAATTATAACTGATTCACTTTGTTATAAAGCAGAAACTAACACACATTGTAAAGCAATTATACCCTAATAAAGATGTTAGAAAAAATATTCTGTAACAACCTAAATGGGAAAAGAATTTGAAAAAGAATAGATCCATGTATATTATAACTGAATCACTTTGCTGTACGCCTGAAACTATCACAACATTGTTAATCAACTATACTCCAATGTAAAATAAAAAGTTAAAAAAAAAAAAGACCAGCTTCGGACTCTGTTTGGGGAGTGAAATTGAGGAGCAGAAATTTCATTTTGTGAGTGCCTAGTAGGGCCCACGCACTGTGCTGAGAGCCTTACAGGCATTACCTAATTCAATTCTCACAACCTGGTGTACTCGGATCTTCTATTTACAGATGAAAAACTGGGGCTCAGAGTGAAAGGTAGAATTGATCCCCGAGTTGTGAGTGGCTGATTGACCCATCTCTGTCCTGCCCAAAACCCAGCTGCCTTCTCCCCCACCCAGCCTGCCGAACCAGAGACCCCAGGACTCCCATCCCTCCCCCTCGTGCTGCCATTTCCTATTCCCTCTTTTATTGTAAACACTAAATGAGAAAGTAAAAATCAATGAGAAATAATAAGCATTAAAAAATGACTCCATAAAAAGACAAATACAGTAAAAACATAAAAAGACTTAAAAACAGTAAAAACAAAAGTATGGCTTTAAAATATATATAGGCAAAATCAGCACAGGGGACCAGCCGAGGAGATTAATCTGAATGTTAACATCTCAAACAGTGTGGCAGAGAGACAAGCCAGAGGCCCCCTGCAGCACAGGTTTTAAAAGATGGGGGAGGATTTGGAGGTTGGACGCCAGTCCCCACACTCCCCTCCTCCTGGTTGGCAAAGTCAGCATTCATTGCAGTGGTGCAGGAAGGCTTCCTGGAGGAGGTGGAGTTTAGCTGACCTTTGAAGTTGGGCTACATTTGAGAGGGCAGTCTTCTCAGGATAGGAGAACTTTCCAAACAAAGTCATGGAAGCAGATGCAAACTATTATATATAGGATGGATAAACAACAAGGTCCTACTGTAGAACACAGGGAACTATATTCAATATCCTGAGATAAACCATAATGGAAAGAATATTTTAAAAAAGAATGTCTATATGTGTATAACTGAGTCACTTTGCTGTACAGCAGAGATTGCCACAGCATTGTACACCAACTATACTTCGACAAACATATATATATATATATATATATATATATATATATATATGATTAATTTTTAAAAGTCACAGAGACTAGGTGGTACAGAATTTTGGAGGATTTCAGTGGCAGTCACGCTGACTGGAGCAAGTTCTTGCCCTAGGGGAGGGGTGATGCAGAAGAGCCAAGTGTTGGTTTGGGACCAGCAAGGGAGAACCTCAAGCCCCAGTCCAGTAGTCTGAACCAAGATCAGTGGCTCTGCCCCATGAAACAAGGAGAGAGGGCCAAAGGGTCCCTCCAGGAAGCTTCAAGGTCACCTGTGGCTCTGTCCCAGCCAGCGGGGCTGAAGGTCAGCATCGCTGACTCAAGGTCATAAACCATGTGAGAGGCTCAGGCAGGGCCAGGCCCCGAGGGAGCTGAGTCCTTTGCTGAATAAGGACTTGGCCTAGTTTTGCTTCCCAAAGTGACTATGTGTCAGGAGGATGTAAAGGCTCCTTTACACAACAGCAATTCTTCTTGGCAGGATGTGAGAAGTCTGGCGGGGTGGCTGATCGGCCTCTCCCTCCGGCAAGGGGATGGACAATTAGAGTAGGGGAGAAGAGGAGGGGAAAGAGCACAAGGCAGGGGGAGGGATGGGGGGACAGAAGGGAGGAACGTCCCTTATAACTGAGCGGGCTTTCAGCAAGTCAGGGTCCTGGGATAATGTGCCAACTCCAGCTCCTACCGCTGTGCGCACCCCTCCCCTTTCCTCCCATCACACTCAAACACCTCGCCCTTCTCCCATCCTCAACACACACATGTGAACACACTCATCTGTGCACTCACAACCTCGCACCCTAACACTTACGCTCATGGAGACATTCACACACTTCCCTTCCCGCACACAGACTCACACTCAGGTTACCCACTCACACGCAGGCATAATCAGCCAAGCTTCAACTCAAATTACTAAAGCTTTCATCCACCTCCGCAAAATTAGTTTAAAAAAGGCAATACAGAGAATTTTTCCCCAATGCTATATTTATTCAATTTAAAGGACTACGCATTATTCTGAGATTATGTCCCTTCTCTCTTCTTTTAGGAAAGGGTGTTGATAACAGATGGCAGGGGTTTTTTTCTTCATGTCCTTTCTTAGCAAAACACAAAGCTGGTAATCCTATATCAGTTTCCAATTCTTATTGACTTCATCCGGTCTGTGAACTCCAGAGCCAGGTAACCTCCACCCAAGGCTGAGCCACAGAGGTTCTGGAACAGATCAAGCCCCTCCTGCCCCCAGACCTCTTAGCTGGAAGCACCTTTCCTCCTTGTCTCCCTGATGCCCTCTGATTGTTCATCCCCCCCCCCCCACACTGTGTCCCTCCTCTGAGAAACAAAGGACAGCCCCAAATCAGAGGCAGCACTGTGCCCTGGGGCCCTGCCCTCCAAGCGCTGCCCATGATGTGGGGGGCGGGCAGTCCTGGAGAGTTTGCTGGCAGGAGAGTCTATGGAATGTGGCAAGTTCTTCTGACCACAAAGGACTTCATCTCCCACAGCGATGGGGCTGGTGTATCAGCAGTCTGACTTCTGTACGGTGCCAAATCCAATCTCTCCTCCTCCACGCAGAGCAGATCCCTTAATGGCACCTTGGGCAGATTCTCTAACCTTCTGGTCGATTTTGATTATTAAAAAATTTAGTCCATTTTAGGCTTGCATCTGGGTCCATTTAAAATTCTTCTCCTCCTCAGCTCTGGACATGCTTCAGCTCCAAGACCTAGAGAAGCAAGAGGGTGTGGTCTGGTCTTTCACATCTTCCTTTTTGTCTCTCTGGGGTACTGGATAGAGGCGTGAGGACTACCTCAAAAACACCTCCTTCCTCTCCCTCTTCTTGGGTGTTGGGGTGGGTGCAGAATGAGACAGATCTTTTTACTTGACTGCCTTCCAGTGGCACAGAGGTCTTATGGACTAAGTGTACCCCACGCCAAAAAAAAGTTTGTATGTTGAAACCTGAACTCCCAACGTGACTATATTTGGAAGACAGAGCCTTTAAAGGAGATAATTAAGGTTAAATGAAGTCACAAGGGTGGGGTCCAAATCCCACAGCACTGTCCTTCTAATAAAAAGAGAGAGACCCCAGAACCCTCTCTCTCCATGCACACAGAGAAAAGGCCACGTGAGGACACAGCACCGGAAACCACTCTGCTGGCACCTCGACCTTGGACTTCCAGAAAGATGAGGAATAAACGTCTGCTGTTTAAGCCCTCGCACCCCTATCTGTGTTCTCTTGTTATGGCAGCCTGAACCCACTAAGACAGAGGTCTCCTGGGTCTCGCTCTGATCAGCCTGATTCCATGGACTGCAGGTAACCTCTGCCTGAGGGCACAGTTTCCTTAAGGCATTTCATGCCAGGTAAGTCCCTATGAGTCACCGCTTGTTGCCACAGGGCTAGGGACGATTCTACAGCATCACAGGGCATGGATTAAGGGGTAGGCTTTGTTGGAGAAAGGGAAATTTACAAGCCTGAGTCAGCCAGAGAAGAGAAGGTCGGGCCCCCATCCTCTCATCACCCCACAAGAGAGGGGTCCAGCCGCTCCACTGGACATGTAAGTGTGATCCCCTGTGCAGTGGAGACAAGCTATCTGTTCTCCCTCTGAATATGGTAAGTGTGGAGCAACATGGTCAGTGGGGGAGAGTTAGATCACTTTGGTGCCCAGTAGGTTGGGCTTGGGGTACCCACCATTTACAGGACTGATTGGGGAAGCCAGAGACCCAGTACCTGGAAAGCCCCTGGAATCCCTTTCCTAGAAATCCTGCTCATGCCAGATTCACTTGGCACCCTCATTGCTGATAACAGAGAAGGGTCAGGGTGCCCCTTTTCAGCCCTCTTGGGCTCTGTGCCCTCAACCTGCTCTCCTGGCCGGTGTGTCCTCCCTAGCTCCAGCCTCCTGCCCTGCCCTCAAGGACACTTCCCGCTGAACCCTGGGCCCTAGGCAGGGCGGCCGCCGTTTCCTTCTGTTGGGCAGCCCACCCAATTCTGCTATCCCCACTCCCACCCATGAACTGCTGCAGCCAATCTCCCACCGCCAGAGACCCCAGGTGACAAGCAGGCACCAGGATCTGTGTTCTGGTTCACCTCCAACTCCTGGCAACACACACCAGCTGCCCCTCAAGGTCCCTCGCTGCCTCACATACCATCCCAAAGATAGCACCAGGATGAGCCTGCCAGCACCCAGCGCAGCAAGAATCCAGCTGGGGATAGAGCTCATACAACCTCAGTTTCTATGAGTGATTATCTTATCTCTCATTATTGCCTTTGGAAGGAGATGCCCTCCCATCCAGATATAAAAGGAAGGGAGTATCCTCGGAACTTCTCATAGACAAATGAGTTTTCCCTCCCCAATTCCCTCCTCTCATCTCACAGGTGGGAGGGGGTAGAAGTCGGTAAGGTGGGCCCTCATCCAAAATGACTGGTGGCCTTGTAATTAAAGGAGATTAGGACACAGACACACACAGAGGGAAGATCATGTGAAGACAGAGGAAGAAGAAATGGCCACCTACAAGACAGGGACAAAGGTCTCAAAAGAAACCGATCCTGCAGATACCTTCATCCTGGACTTCCAGCCTCCAGGACTGTGAGATAATACATGTCTATTGATTAAGCCCCAGTCTGGTGTGTTTTGTCATGACAGCTGAGCTGACTAACATGCCATGCCTCATGGTAGGAGAAGTTTCCAGCCGTTTACCTCCTTTTCCCTCATTAGAGCTCCATAAGTGGCAGGGCCAGGAATCATCGTTCCCATTTGAAAGTTGAGGTAGTTGAAGCTCAAAGCAGATTAGTACCCGGGAGGACACTGGACCCTCCAGCATCTGAGTCTAGGACCCCTTCCCCTTCACCATGCTTCTCTCTGCTCACCTGGGCAACATGAGGGCTCAGGTCACCTCCCTAGCCCTCGCCGGGCCTTGGAAGGAGGCTCGGGACTGTCTAACTCCCCCCACATCCCACCCTTCCCCGCCCTCCACCATTCCCGAAGATCTCCTGCCCCTGTCCCACCTGACGACTCTGGGCTGCCTGGACCCACCATCATTTCCCAGAATGTCCAGGTCCTCCTCTCCCTGGAGGATTAGTCTGCACACAGCTTGGTTGGCAGCTGAACTGAGGTTAATAACAGGCTGAGTGTGCCTCCCACTGAGCAGCAGGGTGTTCATGGCTTGGTTAGGGGCTGGGGGCGGTGGAAAAGTTCAGTTAGTGAAAGAGATACCTGGGCACCAACCCTGAGGTTTGGAAAAAGAAAGCAGGAAGAGAAGGAAGCAGGAGGAGAGAGGGAGCGGGGAAGAAAATCAAACGAAAAAGGAAAGAAAAGAGGAGCTAGAAGGAGAAAAAAGGGAGATGTGAAGGAGAACAGAAGAGGTTGGACTGTCCGTGGTGTGGACCACAAACCCCGCCAGAGCAAGCAAAGTCCTCGGCTCCTTACCTCAGTTTTGTGGATGTCGTTTTACTCTGTGAATGCAAAACAACTTTCTAGACGGGGGAAGTTGCAAACCACCAGACAAGGGAACACTCTGTGTTTGCCCTCACCTTCCCTTCTCTTAGCATCACTTCCCTTCCATCTGTACCCTTTCTGCACCTCACTAGTTTTCACGCCCCCTTCCCCACCACTCCTTACAGCCCCCACCTTTCTTCTCAGCAGAACAAATCCACATTTTCTCCTACTGATTTGCTCTCTCTCAGCATAAAATGTGCGGAACAAGCAAGGCACACAATGTTCTTTCTGTTGGGCGGCCGTGGGGCTTGATGAATGGGCGAGGCGGACGCCAGCAGCTGTACAATGGTTGACAGCAGTGCATACATATCTTCACTATGATGCAGACTGTTGCACTCAATCATGTATTTACAGGCTGGGGCTATTTATAGACACACGTGCCCATAGACTATAGCTTGCAGTGGCCTTGGCCCTTCAACCTGCCATCTATGGGGACCTCACAGAAATTATGCCACCTGTTCTCAAAACAGTTTCGAGAGCTTTCCCTGTTTTTCTGAGCAGAGAATGCTCAAAGTCATGCTATTACTGGCTACCATTTATTGAGCATCTATTACGTGCTGGATTTTCACATACATTTTTTCTGATCTTTCTAACAACGCTCTGAATAGCCATTTGTATCCCTACTTCACAGATGAGGAAACTGAGGTTCAGAAAGATTGGGGAACTATCCACCAGTTCTGCAGAAGGCCAGGAGTGGGTCTGAGGTCAAAGCCAGCACTCTGTGATATACCACAGAAGGGGATTCATATGACCTTCAATGTACCTCCCACCCACAGCCAGCTTGGTCTGTTCATCACCATGAAATTAAGCTTTTCTAGTCTCCATACATCTTTCTATTCTCAAAGCCCAGCACATTTCTCTGGGCACAAGAAGGATTCAATAAATGATAAAGGATGATGAGAAAGCCACACAGGCAAACAAAATCCTGACTAACCAGAATTCTGCCCAAATGGACTCCCAGGTAACTAAAACAAAATCGTTGAGCTTTGATTTAAAGTGAATCAGGCAAATCACAGCAACATAGACCGGTCTCTGACTGTAGTTTTATGGAGATTCCCCCTTATTTCAGGTTAGTGGACTAGACAGACAGTGGAGTGTGTTGAGGAACACATGCGAGCTTGCAATGGGGTCAGTGTCTTGGCTCCACTGTCTGTGTGCCCATCAACTATCTTGCTCAGAGAGAACTGATAAATACAAACTTGACCCTAAGGCCCAATAAAACTACTAATATTCGACAGAATCAAGAAGGATGATGAGGTCCTATTTTGTTAAGCGCACTGCATTAGGTATTGAATGAAGTCTAGAATTATAATAACGGTCCCAACATGTACATTACATTATAGTAGCTGAGGCAGGAAAATAGTCAGAGACTACAAGAAAACTTTCAATGGTCAGGGTGGAACAGTACAATCTGTTGAGTTGACTCACAGTTAACTTGACAATTCAATTACCCAAGCTAACCAGTCTCAGTTAATCGAGGTTACAATGCAATTGGAATTGCCTCTACAGATTGCTTATACCCTGATGACCAAAATGTTCCATAAATATGTCCAGTTTTCAGTTCTCATCAGCTTCACCCCACCAGCTGCTTGTATCAGCGACTCCTCTCATTGATCAGCACATCTCTTTCTGAGTATATTTCTGAGCAGGAGGGGTTGGTGAAAAGAGACCAGGCTACAGAGTCAGCCAGGACTGAGCTCAACCTTGGCCATCTACTTACTTTCATCTTGATAACACTGGGCAAGTTGATTTACCCTTCAGGGTCTCAGTTTCCTCATCTCTAAAGGGGATACATCTCTACTCCCTGGAGTTCATTATTTATTCATATATATTCTTACTTCGCTCCAGATAAGTTTGAAGAGGGCTTATGAGATCACAATAAGATAGCAAGATAAAGGTTGAAACTCATGCCAAAAAGGAAAGGAATAAAGGTAGGGATAAAGCAGAATCCAGAAATGAAGCTGGAAAAGTGAAGATGGCAAAGATCTAAGAGTTGGCCACACACATGACCCCCAATGTTTTAGAAGCTGATGTGAAAAGGGAAGGTTGGTCATTTATGTAGTTCATAGGGTTCCTAAGAGAAACACTAAATGACCAGCAGTATAGCCACACTTGGCACTAAGGATGGAGAGGATGGTGTCTGTGGAAGCCTCTTAAGGAGGACCCCACGTGAGGCAATGAGCAACACCCTTGTAGTAAACACCTCCGCGATTTTTTTAACCACTCCCAGTATGGACTGAGAGCAGAGCACCCCACTAAAGTTTCATCTAGTGAAAGCAGTAAGATTCAGGGGAGGGAATATGGCAAGAACAGAGTGATGGGATCTCAGTCTCCAACTCTATTGATAGGACTTGAACTGGGATAGATGTTAGACTCTTTAGACTCCAGGTTGTCACTTGAACAATCTCCTTAAATATTGTTTCTCTTATCAGAATTTTTTAAAGTCAGTATTGAGAGACAATGAGCTCAAGGTTGTCCACCCTGAAAAGCACCCAGAGTGCAGCTAGTCTCACCTGCCATTTCAAACCCATGTTCCTTAACCAACAGCAGAGCCAAGAGTGAGGGTGGCATCCTCTTGTAGGAGCAGAGCTGAGGAGCCCCTCAGGGAGAATGGCTGAGGAGAAGCCATTCCTTCTCCAACTGGAGAAGCCAGTGGTCAGGCAAAGCCAATGTCCTTCTTGGGTCAATCCCAGTGCACAGATAAATGGGTGGGCAAGGCCACACCATGGAGAATGACCGTAAGAATTTTAGCCTGTAATTTTTTAAGTTGATATGCACAGAAGCACAATGTATGGACTTTCATAGCAAACTCTTTTACGTGTCAGGCTACTCTGGGAACTCTATAGGTATTAAATTATGTAAACTCACCAAGGAAGAAGGCCCTACTACTAAACATAGATGAAGAAAATAGGCACAGGGTCACACAACTAAGAAGTAGAAAAGCCTAGATTTGAACCCAGACCATTGGGGTCAAAATTTATGCTCCTAACCATGCACAATTTTTGCTTATAAAGCAGTTAAATCATTTAAAAATCTACAAAAAATTAGTAACATTGCTTCTGTGATCACTGCTCTGGAGGTCTCCTTCTAGCAGTAGGTATTAGACCCTTTGTCTCTTCAGGTCACACCTAATTCAAGGCAGTGAAGAGTATGATATAAAACAATGTGTGCCTTTCTACTCATTAACCTGGGGGGCTGGTGTCCCATTCATCTGGAAGGTGATAACAGTTAAGATACAAATTGAAATGATGGGGTTCAAAATACTTCCTGATTTTACTGCTCCATCAACTGACCTTGACTGCTATTATGAAACTATAGTACCAAGTATGTATAAGTATCAATAACTGTGAGTCTTTGATGAGCTTATATGTTAGTTTATAATCAGTATAAAGGCTAAGGAAGAGTCAATACAAACCACACGTGATCTAATATTGTTCCTGGAGGCCTTCACCACCAGGTTAAAACATGGTCTGTGGTTGAAAAGCCTTATCTAAAAGCCTGTCTGCTTCTCACATAAAACATTGGTCTGAGAACCCAGTTAGTTCATCAAGTTAGTTCATCCAACATACACTTCCTATAGAATGTCCAAAAACTAGTAAGTCTGTATTTGGGAGAAGCAGAGAGATGTCTCTTTTTCTAAGATGGTATAAACTACATCTTTGTCCAGGCAGTCAATCAATGTTCATAGACTCAATAAAGCTAAGCGAGTTACTAGGGCAGGGAACCCACCATTCAGAGTCAACAATAGCTCTTAGCACAAATGATCTTCCTCTGGTGTGGTATTCAGCTACAGTTTTGAACACTATTTGCTACAATTTTATACAATGTGAGAGGCTCCAATAAGAGCAACTTGGGATCTGCAAACATTGTGGTGGATGGCTTTTAGAGCTGGAGAACAAGCCTCCAAGACTCAGTTGGAATCTGAACCCCATGGTCTTAATCCCCATGGTGTGCCTCAGGTAATTGTCCTGAAGTCTGTTTTTATTACCAGATCTATCAGCCACATTCAGGTCATCTCACTAAGTTTTATCACAACTAAATGTTTTCCAGGCAATGTAAAATTTATAACAGACTTTAAATTTGATAAGGTCCCAGTTGGACACTTTTGATTTTTGCATGGGTCTCCCCTAATCGAGTTAATTTTGTGTGCATGTGCACTTTTTTGTTTTGGAGATGTTGTTTTGTTTTGTTTTTGACCATTAAGTCATTCTTGTCAAACCAGGAGCCAGGAAATTAAGGCTCAATTTCATTGGAACACTTGGCAACTAAACTCAATTTTAAGTTTTCTACACTCTGCTAGTAAATGAGACCTCCACCTTAAAAACCTGGAGAGAAAATATGTTGAGATCCCAAAGAGTTTGAAAGCTCTTTTGCCCATCCATTTCAGCCGCCTAACTTTTCCAGGACAAAGTTGTAGACCAGTGGATCGTGACGATCATGTCCATGGTTGAAACAAGAGGGACATACTCCCTTTCTATCCAATCCAGATTATACATTCTTTGGATGCCGTTAACCCAAGGTGGGCTGACTAATAGTGTCAATATTGCTAAAGGTGGCCCAATAGAGAAGAGGTACCACTAAAATTTCCCCCGATGTATTCCACAAGCTACCATTCCACACCATGGTTTCTACCTGTTAATGAGTTTCTTGAGAAGTTTCTCTTTCAATCAGGATAACTGTCTCTAAAGATTTGTCACATGAAGACGTGATCTACCCATCTCCCAGTGGCTCCCAGTGGAGCCCAAGCAAAGCTGCTGCCAATTCAGTTACTCAAGATCCAAAACAACCAGCTCTAACCGGAGTACAAATAAATAGAGTTCAAAACACCATTTTTATAAAACCATATGCCCAAACATACCTGGCAGGGGATTCTGAGTGTTAAGACAAATCACATCCAGCTTGCCAGGGAACAAGATCAACTCTAGAAGAAAAATATCCCTGTCATGTGAGCCAGGAGATCTGACAGCAGTTCCCCGGAGTTTGACAGAGATAAGAGTGGCCAATCCACCTTTACTTCTGCCAAAGTTATTTTTCTCCCTGATGGCTGGAGAGATAAAAGACCTAAAACCATAAACGTGAACAGGTGAATCTGTAAAACCCAGGTTCTCTTGAAATAGAAAATGTTATTCAAAAAACAAACAAACAAACTTCAAAACAGGAACAACCTCCGAGCTGTTATCTTTGGGGCCCCAAATGGCCACATTCCTAGAATGGAACTGAAGTCATTGTCGAGTTCACCCCAGGATGTGTACCAGGTCTAAAAAATGTTGGCATTTGCTTTTCTGGTTGGCTGGGAACCTTCCAAGTTATCTTCTTTCTATGTACCAACAGGCCTCCTATTTGCAGGCAAGACCAATCCCAGCCAAAGGGGAGAAGGGATTCTGAGGGGCTGAGATCACACTGGAAGTATTAACTGGGGAAGTGGACAGGGGGCAATGCTTGTAGGCTGTTACCAGGAGGAGAGGAATCAAGTATTTTTCCAGGAGAGCTGAGCAGTTGTAGTGAGACCATCCCTCAGTCAAGGGTGTGCTAGGGAAGGGGTTACACAGTAGTGTTTGATAGCAGCAGAGGGCTCCCACTAGTTGAGGTAAGGAAACAAACCACAAGAGGAGAGAGCTTCCCCAGTAGGGAAACTCATAGAGACCTGATGGGGATTTGGAACATGATCTATGTGGATTAAGAGCTCACAGTGGATTGAGCTACCTTTCAGGGACTATGCCATCTACTGGTGAATGAGACCAAAGATTCCCATTCCAATAGTTCACCCTCAGAGCTAACTTCATGCTTCAAGGGCATAGAGCGTTGTGCCCATGATATAACAAAGGGAGGATCCATCCTTCTAAGGGCTGCCTGGAGCCACAAAACTAGGGGGCAACTAACCCTTTTTTATAGCCCCAATCAGGGTGACCTTGGACCCAGTGACAGAGCAAGGAAGCCAGGAAGAATCACTACAGAATGGCCTTCTCACTGCCTTGCTGAGAAAGTAAGTGGAACAACCAGGCAATATATTGAGGTGAGTCTCAGGGGTATCTGCTGGGAATATCAACACTGTATGATTCTTCATCAAGACCAAGAAGGGAAGCAACGAGCCTTTCTCTCCTGGGATGTGACTTCTTGCCAATCTTCCTGAGTCATGACACACTGATGGGCATGTGTCTTAGCTTGGACTGCCAAAACAATCATAGACTGGGGCTTAAACAACAGAAATTTACTTTCTCACAGTTCTGAAGGTTGGAAACCTGAGATCAGGGTACCGGCATGGTTGAGTCCTGGTGAGAGCCCTTTTCCTGGCTTGCACATGGTGTCTATCTTGCCACGTGCTCACATAGCAGAGAGAGAGAAAGCTCTGGTATCTCTTCTTAAAAGGGCACTAATGCCAAGCCATCATGAGGCCTCACCCACATGACCTCATACAACCCTAATTACCTCTCAAAGTTCCCATCTCAAAATACCATCACACTAGCCATTAAGATTTCAAGATATGAATTTGGGGGAACACATTTCAGTCCAGAGCAGCATATTTTGCCAAAAATCAAATCACTCTGTTATGGATCTACATTAACAAGCAACATTGTTTCAACATGTCAGCCTTGATGTTAGCATAGTGAGGCTATGGTTCTGTGGAGGCTATTAAAAGAGACAATAGACAAATAATTGGATAGAATAAACGCTTAACAAATATTAGTCCTTCACTCCAACTCTTCTCCCCTTTTCTTCTAGAAAAGGATTTCTAAACCCTGTGCTGTGGCTCTAAACCTCAAAGGTCTTCCATTTTCTCTGCTCCAAACCAATTGAGACCCTGGTTTCTGGAAACTTCAATGATGACAGGTCACCAGCTCGTGAAATATCTTTCTGGCACTACCGTGGAAAGATTGGAAACTGAGAAAGAACACAAGACACTCTCCACCCACAAGGTGTGCAATGAGCAGAGACCCCAACTATTACCAACACCTATTTCTTGAAACCAGCACTGTGCTAGACACAGAAGAATGCAATGAGGAAGGTCCTCAAAGAACTTGCATTACCTTCATAGAGAGCACTGACGTTGTAATTTATGTGGTTCTGACTGTAGGTGTTGAAAGGGCTTGAAAGAAGGAGAGATCTGGGTCAGCCAGAACAATCAGAGAATTTATGTAGGAGGACATATGGGAGCTGGAACTTGAAAGACAGGTAAACATTTCAGAGAGGAGAGGAAAGAGTTTTATCAGGCAGGAACCAACATGCAGGAGCCCATAGGCACAGACCTGACAAGGGTAGGGAGTATGAGTAGATCTATGTAGCTGGAATGGTGGCTAGGTGTTAGGATGCATTCATTCATCGACTCATCCTTTCCTTCATTAAAAAATATTTATTGAGCACCTGTTATGTTACAGGAATTATTCTAGGAAAAGAGAACTAGATAGCGAAAAACAACAAAATTTCCTTGGCACATGGAGCTTTTAAGAAAGAAAAATATATAAATATATATTTCAGATGGTGATAAAAATTATGAAGAAAAATAAAGGAGGATTAAGGTTTCCAGTCAAGTAAGAGGGACCATTACTATTCTGCTTAAAATATTCAAAATATTAACAAAATATGCAATGCAGTGATTTTTAAGACACTGAACCTCAGGCAACAATAGACTGTGATTCTTGAGAGACAAGAAATAAACAAAGTGAACTCTACAATATTCCCAGCTTGAGAGAGTCTCCAGGTCAAGGTACAAAAGCCAGATGGAGCCCAGCAGGTTCCTTTAGTTGAGGATACAGAGTTGAGAGTCCAGGGAAGCCAAAGTATCCAGAGTTCCCAAGATAGACTAGAAAAGGAGAGAGATAACTCTGGAAATCAGGAGAAGGGTTCCATTGAATAGTCAATTAAGTACTGATCAGCACATGTGTATGTGTAAAACATCCAAGGCCCAGGAAAGAACCATCCAAGATGAGAGGGAACAGTGCCCAGTGTTTATACAGGGCCAGGAACAGTTCCTAGTCCCAGCAGCCATACTGTCAAACTTCATAATTCCAAGGTCTTGCCTCAATAGTGAGGAATAATAAGCCCTACACTGAGCATTGCTTTGATCCCACCTAAAAATCTTAAGCACAGGACCTAGAAAGACCAACTATTTCCAGGTAGTTTAACTTCATGGCAGAACAAAGCTCAAGAATACTTATATGAAAACAAAAATATCCAGCTCCTAAGAAGGTAAAATTCACAATGACTGGCATCCAATCAAAAATTACCAGACATACAAAGAACAGGAAAATACAACCCATAATGAGGAGAAAAGTCAATCTATTGAAACCAACTCAAAACTGAGACACACATTAGAATTAGAAGACAAGCACATTAAACAGTTATTATGACTGTAATTCATAAAGTTAAGACCAAAAATAGAAAGACACAAAAAAATGTTGGACTTGTGGAGATGAGAACAACAATGTGTGAGATAAAATTGAATGGTGTGAGATTAGTAGGAGATTAGGCATTGCAGAGAAGACATTAGAAAACTTTGAATACATATCAATAGGAACTATCCAAAATTAAACTCAGAGATAAAAAGAGAATTTTTAAAATGAAAAGAGTATCAATAAACTGTGGAACAAATTCAAGTGGCTTTATCTATGTGTAATTGAAGGCAAAGAAAAAGAGGAGGAAAAAAGAAGACAGAAAACTATTTGAATATTGGCTGAAATTTTTCCAAATTTGATAAAAACTATAAACCCGTAGATTCAAGAATCTCAATGAACACCAAGCCTAGGAAACATGAAGAAAAGTATACCACGTCACATTATAATCAAATTGCATAAAATCAATGATAAATAGGAAATCTTAAAAGCATCTAGAGGAAAAAAAATGCATGTTGTATACAGAGGAACAAGGGTACTATGACAGCAGATAGCTCATCAGCAACAACACAAGACAGAAAACAGTGAAGTAACATCTTTAAGTTACTGAAAGAAAAATTTAACAACCTAAAATTCCATAAAACAAAAATATATTTCAAAAACAAAGGAAAAATAATAACTTTTGAGATATACAAAAACTGAAATAGTTTATCACCAGCAAACTTTGATTACAAGAAATGGTAAAGAAAGTCCTACAGGCAGAAGGAAAATGTTACCAAATGAAAATGTCGATCTACACAAAGGAATGAAGAAACCCAAATATGGAAAATACATGAGATTTGTTTCTTATTAGTTAAATATCTTTAAAAGATAATTACACAAAAATAATCACAATGTAGTGTGAGGTTTATAATATCTATAAAAGTAAAATGTGTGGTAACAGTAGCACAAAGGACAAGAAATGGAAGTATATATACTATTATAAAATTCTTATATTATACATGAAGTACCATGATATCACTTAAGGGTAGACTGATAAATATGTATACTATAAACCTTAAAGCAACCACTAAAACAAAACAAAGAGTTATAGATAATCAGCTTACAAATGGAATAATAAAAACAATCAATCCAAAAGGACATAAAAAGAGGAAGATGAGAAAAAAAAATAGATGGGACAAATAGAAAACAATGAGCAACTCAACATCATTAATCGTTAGAGAAATGCAAATCAAAACTACAATGAGATATCATCTCACACCAGTCAGAATGGCTATCATCAAAAAATCTACAAGCAATAAATGCTGCAGAGGGTGTGGAGAAAAGGGTACCCTACTGCACTGTTGGTGGGAATGTAAATTGATACAGCCACTATGGAGAACAGTATGGAGGTTCCTTAAAAAACTAAAAATAGAACTGCCATACAACCCAGCAATCCCACTACTGGGCATATACCCTGAGAAAACCGTAATTCAAAAAGAGTCATGTACCACAATGTTCATTGCAGCTCTATTTACAAGAGCCAGGACATGGAAGCAACCTAAGTGTCCATTGACAGATGAATGGATAAAAAAGATATATACAATGGAATATTACTCAGCCATAAAAAGAAACGAAATTGAGTTATTTGTAGTGAGGTGGATGGACTTAGAGTCTGTCATACAGAGTGAAGTAAGTCAGAAAGTGAAAAACAAACACCGTATGCTAACACATATATATGGAATCTAAAAAAAAATGGTCATGAAGAACCTAGGGGCAAAACGGGAATAAAGACACAGACCTACTAAAGAATGGACTTGAGGATACAGGGAGGGAGAAGGGTAAGCTGGGACAAAGTGAGAGAGTGGCATGGACATATATACACTACCAAATGTAAAATAGATAGCTAGTGGGATGCAGCTGCATAGCACAGGGAGATCAGCTCGGTGCTTTGTGACCACCAAGAGGGGTGAGATAGGGAGGGTGGGAGGGAGGGATACGCAAGAGGGAAGAGATATGGGGACATATGTATATGTATAACTGATTCACTTTGTTATAAAACAGAAACTAACATACCATTGTAAAGCAATTATACTCCAATAAAGATGTTAAGGAAAAAAAAGAAAACAACGAGGAAGATAACAGATTTAAAGGTAACTATATTAATAAGCATATAAAATGTAAATGGTCTAAATACTCCAAGTAAAAAACAGAGATTGTCAGATTGGGAAAAGAGCAAGACCTAACTGTGTGCTGCCTATAAGAAACATGCTTATATAAAAAGTACAAATATGTTAAAAGCAAAAGGATGGAAAGGATATACCTTGCAAACACTAACCAAAAGAAAGCTGGAGTGGCTATACTAATAGCAGACAATGTATATTACAGATAAACAGTATAATCAGAGGTAAAGAAAGTCATTTCATAATGATAAAATGGTCAGTTCATCAAGAGGACAAAACAATCCCCAAAATATGATGCACCCAAAAATAAAGTTTCAAAATACATGAAGCAAAAACTGATAAAACTATAAGGAGACAATTTTAGTCAAGACTTTCAACACTTCTCTCTCAATAATTGATAGAACAAGTAAACAGGAAAGCAATAAGGACATAGAAAATTTAAGCAACAGTATCAACCAACTTGACCCAATTAATATTTATAGAAAACTCCACACAACAAATATATAATACACATTTCCTACAGGTGCACACAAAAAAATTCTTAAGATAGACTGAATTCTAGACCACAGATTTAAAGTTTTAATAAGTTTTAAAGGATTCAAGTCATACAAAGTATATTCTCTGACCACAATGGAATTAAATTAGAAATAAAAAACAAAGATCTCTGGAAAATCCCTGAGACATTTGCTAACACACTTCTAAACAAGCTAACAAACAAATCAAAATGGAACTAGGAAGTATTTTGAACTGAATGAAAATGAAAACACAACATAGAAAAATTTGTGGTATGACATTAAAACACTACTATAGGTAAATGTATAGCACTACACACAATTTTGGCGGAAAAAAAACAGTCTCAAAACCTCAGTTTCCACGGGAAAAAACTAGAAAAAGAAAAATAAACTAAACCCAAAATAAGTAGAAGGAAATAATTAATAAAGATCAGACCAAAAATCAATGAAATAAGAAACAGGAAAGCAATATAGAAAAAAAATCAATAAAACCAAAAGACAAAATTAGTAAAATTGATGAATTTCAAGCAGACTGATCAGGAAAAAAAGAAAGAAGGCATAAATTACCAATATCAGGAATGAGAAAGGTAACATCACCACAGATTTTACAGATATCATAAGGATGATAAGAAAATATTATTTTAAAAACTTTATGTCAATAAACTAGACAACTTAAATGAAATGGGCATATTTCTTGAAATATACAAACTACCAAAGCTCAATAAAGAAGAAATTTAAAACTTGAATAACCTTATATCTATTAAAACATTTCTTCCCACAAAGAAAATTCCAAACCCAGAAGGTTTCAACTGGCAAGTTTTATCAAAATTTTAAGGAAGAAATAATATCAATTCTATACAAACTGTCTTAGAAAATTGAAGAAACACTTCCCAATTCTTTCTCTGAGATCAGCAATACCCTGATACTAAACCAAATACATTGCAGTAAAACTGCAGACCCATATCCGACAAAGCAGGTGTCCATATGTAAAAACAAGAACGATAATAAACTCCAACCTGTATCTTATTGGATAAGATAATAAATGAATGTTCTTTTAAATCACTAAGTTTATGGCAGTTTATTATGCAGAACCAGAAAACTAATACAATGGAAAAAAGTTTTGAACAGATACTTTACCGGATAAGACATATGGGTGGCAAATAAACACATGAAAAAAATCCTAGACATAATTAGTAATTAGGGAAATCCAAATTAAAACCTCAATGAGCTACCACAACACAGCTTTTAGAATTACCGGGTATTGGCAAGGATATAGAGGAACTGGAATTCACATACAATACTGGTTTATCTGTAAAATGGTACAGCACTTCAGAAAATAATTTGATAGTTTCTTGACAATTAAACATATACCTACCATATAACCCCACTCATTAATTTTTGAAGTATTTACCCAAAAGAAAGGAAAGCATATATTCACCCAAAGCCTTTTACACGAATGTTCCAATATCTTTATTTGTAATAGCCAAAAGCTAGAAATACCCATGTAGCAATAGGTGAAAGGATCAACACACAATGCAATACTACTTGTCAATAAAAAAGAATGATATCCACTACAACATGGATGAATCTCAAAATAATTATGTTGAGTTAAAGAAGTCAAATTACAAAATACATACCGTATAACTCCATTTATATAAATTCTAGAAAATGCAAACAAATCTATAGCGACAGAAGGCAGATCAGTAATTGCCTATGTGTGTGTAGAGGCAAGAAGAGATTACAAAGCAGCAAAAGTAGACATTTGGGAGTAATGGATAGGTTCATTATCTTGATTGTTCTGATGGTTTCACTGATGGATACCTGTGTCAAAACTTACAAAAATGGTGTATTTTAAATATGCGTGGTTTATAGTGTGCCAATGATACCTCAATAAAGCTGTTAGATTTTAAAAACAGAAAGAAGAATTAGTGAATAGGGAATGACAAAGGTGTGTTTTAGATATGATGTTTGCTGAAGGCTCTCTACAGAGGTGCCATTTGTGTAGAGACCTGAATGAAGTGAGTGAACAGTATGACCCTCTGGGGAGGAGAGCAAACCAGGCAGATGGAGCAGCAGGTGCAAAGGCCCTGGAGTAGGATCATGCTTAGCACATCAGAGTGTAATGTGGCTAGGACAGAGTGAGCAAAGGACCACAGTGAGATCAGAGGGTAGAGAAGGCCCAGATCATGTAAGACTTATCTGAGAGAAATTGGAATGTATTGGATTGTTTTGCACTGACTTGTGACATGATCTGACAATGTTGTTGTTTTTTTAACACATTTATTGAAGTATAATTGCTTTACAATGGTGTGTTAGTATCTGCTTTATAACAAAGTGAATCAGCTATAGACATTTCTCCAAAGAAGATATACAGATTGCCAACAAATGCATGAAAGGATTCTCAGCATCACTAATCATTAGAAAAATGCAAATCAAAACTACAGTGAGGTATCACCTCACACCAGTCAGAATGGCCATCGTCAAAAAATCTGACAATGTTTTTAAATTATCATTCCACATAGAGAACAGACTTGTGGTTGCCAAGGGAAAGGGGAGTGGAGGAGGGGTGGATGGGGTATTTTGGGCTTGCAAATGCAAACTATTGTACGTAGAATGGATAAACAGCAAGAACCTACTGTATAACACAGGGAACTATATTCAATATCCTGCAATAAACCATAATGGAAAAGAATATAGAAAAGAATATTTTTTATGTATATATGAATATATCTGAATCACTTTGCTGTACAGCAGAAATTAACACAACATTGTAAATAACTATACTTCAATAAAAATTAATATAAAATAATCATTCTAAATTATCATTCTAAAATATAAGAGAGAAGAACAGAAGCAAGGAGATATCAGTGGACAATTGCAAGGATTAGGCAAGAGATCATGGTGACTTACTCCAGGATGGTTGTGATGAGGGAGGGGAGAAGGAATTGGGGCAAGCTTATTTCAAAGACAGAGAGAGCTGCCTTGTTCTGTTGATAGGTTAGATGTAGAGAATGAGAGGAGGAGAGATGTCAAAGATGATTCTAAGGTGTTTGGTCTGAATACCTGGAAAAGTTAATTCTCCATTACTGAAATGAGGAAGTCATTGCCAGTTTCTAAGATGTGTTCAACTTAGGATATGTTAAATTCAGGATGCCTGTGAGGCAACCAAGGAGCAGGATTGAGCAAGCTGGATATATCGGTCTGTAGGGGAGAGCGGTCAGAGCTGGGGTCAAAGATGTAAATTTAAGAAGGAAAGTGGAAAAGAACTAAGCACAAGGAGACTCCAACAGTATAGGGTTAGGAATAGGAAAATCCAGCAAAGATGACTGCTAAAGATCAACCTGAGCGTGAGCCAAGGGAAGAAATTGTTGCAAAAAATACAGTGGTCAACTATGACAAAAGCTATGACCTCACTATGATATGAGGACTCCTCATTGACCATTGAAGTTATCAATAAGCAACCTTGGCAAGAGCTATTTCAGTGAGGTGGTAGGAATGAAGGCTTGATTGGAATGGGTTCATGAGAGAATGAGAGGTGAGGAAGTGGAAAAAGCAAGTTATTGACGAGGTTCACTGTCAAAGCAAGCAGAGAAATTGAACAGTAGCTGAAGAGGGATGTGGGGGTCAAAGGAGATTTTAATTTTTTAAGATCGAAGGTATTACAGCATGTTTGTATTCTGGTGGGAACACTCCAGTAGAGAGTAGAGAGGTAAAAATTAATGATGCAGGAGAAAGAAAGAGGACAATTGCAGAAAAATAAGTCCTTGAGCTGTGGGAACAGTAGGAGATAAAGATGAAGAGGTGAGAAGAATCCAACTGTGCCGGGCTTTTGCCCAAATCTACTGCTCCAGATCCAGTACCAGGATCTAAAATTGATGAGTGCCTACAATATGCTAGGTACTTCCTGGTTATTCTCAGCCACCCTAGTAGAGATTATTTTTAGCCTTACTCTACAGATGTGGCAACTGAGGCTCAGAGAGATGTGATGACCCTCTGTATCACCCACAGCCAATCACAGTGACACCGAGCCTGCAGCAGTTACCTGAGCACAAGAAGGCTGCTTCCTCTCCCACCACACCGTCCCAAACTGCTCATCATGACGACATCCAAACACTGAGCCTGGGTCCAAGGCCAAGACTGTGCAAACACACTTTTACTCTCCCCATTCAGCTACACAGGGCAACGTAAACCATTGGCTTTCTTATCACCCTCTTTCCCCACAGATAAAAAGTGTAAACACTAAAGCCAAAATAGATCTCAAAAATCACCCAGCCCACCTTCATTTCCATAAAAGGAAATTGAGGCTCAAGGTTACAGAGCCCATGGTCAAAGACGAGCAGAACAAATTGTCATCTTATTGCCCATGAGCCATCAAACACCATTCCCTCCTTGTCCCCAGAGAGGTGACTGCACATGTCCATGTGTAAACAAACAATTTGAAGATGCAAATTGGCTACATTTAATTTCATCCAACTGTCTTCAAAATTTAAGAGCTCTGCTGGCATGCACAGAGGAAAGAGTAAATTGTCCCCCTGAGAGAAATATTCTTGGAAACGGCCTCGTGTGTCCCTGTCCAAGGTGCTAGACGAGCAGAGGACTTGAGGAAGAAGATTGTGTCTGCCAGGTCCAAATGTATTCCTTTGTAAAAAGGAACAGAAAGAGAGGCTGAGGTTTGGAACAGAGGCAGATAAAGGGATCCAGTGGAATCTCTCTGACTTGGAAATGAATTGACACCTTCACCCAGGACTCCCAGTGGAGTTGTATCCTGAGGTAAATCCATGTTATGTGGGAGATGCATGATGACTGGTGCAGAACATTCCTGCCTGCTCTAGTTTTAGAAAGAGGGTGGAAGAAACAGAAGTTTTAAATGGCACTGTTACTCTCAAGGAGACACAGGGACATTCCCTGAGTGTCAAGGCCTCCAGCACAGGACATCAGTTGCCCCAGGACCTGACCTTCTGACTTGGCAAATGGATTCACCCAAAAGTTGCTCAATCAGAGCCCTACAGATTGATTAGACCAATGGTTTTCAAGCGCTCTTTTAGAAGCAGAAACATTGTTTCAAACACAGTCTGATCCAGTAGACAGCAAACACAAAACTACTGTGCTTGAGGCAGGAATAGAGGCCTAGCAGCCCACCCCTTGGTGAATCCCAGACCTCAGAGGCACCTCTGTAGCACTGTAGGGTTTTCAGAAGAAAAGAGTTACAAATCACTAGATTAAGTTAACTCACTAAAGGTCTGCAGATCTCTGCCCCACCTCACTTTTTGGCAGATAAATAGCCCTGTCCAGTCTCAGTCTTTAATGAATCACAGATCATATGCCCCCCACCACCAAATCCCTTGGCAGCAAGACCTCTGTTCCAGTTGCAAAAATCTCTGGTCACTGACAGACCTGGATTATACCACATTTATTGATCACACTGTGCGCTTTCTTGTACCCTACTTGCAGCTTCTTAATGACCAACACGGGCTTACTGTCATCTCAAGTCCCCACCCTGCCCTGATATATGCCTGGGGATGACCTCACACCACTGCCTCTTTGAATGGACTTTTTGGACTTTGAATGTATCTCTCTGTAAAGGATGCTGTCAGTGACCTACCCAGATCCCTGTTTTGGTGGCATATTGCAGCAAGTACATGTAACTATCTGCCTGAGAGCCTTCCTTCATCCTGCAAATCCACAGGGCAGTCCAGAAGTTCTGAGTCAATATGCCCAGGAGAAGCCATCGGCCAATAATCCTTGGGTAAGAGAACATCAGAAGAATGCTCTTATCTATTTCCAAGTTTCCTAGTAGAAATTAGTCCACGTTCCCACAGTAGGAACTTGCAGTATAATACACCCTTTTCGGCTTTCTTCCCTTCCTTGTACCACTTTCCCACTGTCCTACACGTGCTTCCTAAGATCAACTTTTAAAGAAACTACATGTATGCAAATCTTTGGCTCAGGTAATTCTTCTGGGGGAACCCAACTAAAGATATTTGCCAGAATAAAGGTAGGAAGCACACCTTCAGCATGTTTCTGGGTTAAGATCACATGTCAACTGAAAGATAATGAAGACCCCATTACTGGTGATAAGTGGGGGGTGGGAGCTGGGTGACAACTCCAGCATACTCTAGCATAACATTTACTAAGACTCTTACCCACAGTGAAAAGCACTGAGATGGAACACAGGCAGAAGGGAACACACTGACTTACAAAATAGGTCTAGCACAGCACTACTCGAAGTGTGGTCCGTGGGCCAACCCCCGCCCATGAACTCTTTGATACTAGTCTCTGACAAGGTAAGTACAGAGACTGAGAAGAAGGATATGGAAATTTTATAGCAATTTTCAAGGGTACTTTTATGACTATTGGGTCTAATAATTTTAAAAATTAGACCTATATCATGTATGATTTTATTTTATTTTTCTAGTAATCCATCAGTCCACAAAAGATTTTTTAAACTATTCCTTAATAATAGATAGTCTGAGAAGCACTGGCCTAGACTTAAAAACTTTGGAGGTAATGTTAATTATGACAGTGTGGAGCCAGTTAACTGTTGTTAACTGCCACCAAAGTTTTGCAGGAAAAATATGACAAGCTGAAATCAAGCAGTAATCCATTTAAAAGCCGGAAGGCCTCCAGGGCCGTGTTAAAGAGGTCCTCATCCCCTGCATCTGAGAGGCAGACTGAGCTGAAAACCAGGCTCAGTATCTGATTTTAAGAGTGGCAGAGTTGCCAAGGGGGAGGGAGGTGGGAGAGGGAAAGACTGGGAGTTTGGGACTAGCAGATGTAAACTATTATATATAGGATGGATAGACAAAAGGTCCTACTGTATAGCACGGAGAACTATATTCAATATCCTGTGATAAACCATAATGGGAAAGAATATAAAAACAAGAATGTCTCTATGTGTATAACTGTTGTATGGGAGAGATTGGCACAGCATTGTAAATCAACTCTACTTCAATAAAAACATTTTTTTAAATAAACACACATACACACGCACAAAAAGAGTGACAGAGTTACAAAGGTGGCTGGATTCATAGCCCCAGCAAGACTTCAATGTTAACAGCAGGGCCCCAGTAAGAAATGAATGGGACCCTGAGACCCACAATAAGGACATTTGGGTTGGGATCCTTGAGAATCTTGAAGTCCCAGACTCCCTGAATCCTCTGGGCCAGCTGAAGTGCACGCTTGCCAAGCAGAGGAGACAAGTCTTCATTTGTCTGTACCTAGGCAGAAGCCTGACCAGAGGCTCATGTCATAAAAAATGATTCTAATCCTCTTCAAAGGGTACCTCCATCTCCCCACATTGTTTCTAGACCATTATCTAGGACCCAGTCTCAGCATGACTTGACTAGAGAAGTATGCCACTTCTTGTGGAAGAAGATGGATTACTTAGCAAAAAAGGCTGCTGGAAGACCAGCAGGAACTTGAAGAATATTCCTGGGAAAGAATCCTGAGAGTGCTGGAATGGGTGGGTAGAATTTAGGATTGAGTTGTAGATGGCACATTGATAGGAGAGCCCTTTCCCGTGACTCAGGATTTAGTGCCCTTGCAAGGACATCTAAAGCCAGTTCTAATACGCTGTTGGCATGACCCCTTGGAGCCTGGAGGCAACAATGGCCTACAGCAGGGGTCCCCAACCCCTGGATGGAGGACTGGTACTGGTCTCTGCCTGTTAGGAACCGGGCTGCACAGCAGGATGTGAGTGGCGGACGAGTGAGCAAAGCTTCATCTGCCGCTCCCCACCGCTCCCCATCGCTCGCATTACCACCTGAACCATCCCCCTTCCACCATCTGTGGAAAAATTGTCTTCCATGGAACCAGTCCCTGGTGCCAAAAAGGTTTGGGACTGCAAGTCTACAGTATATGTGGTGGAAATGCCAAATCTGCCTTGGCAGAGTTAAGAAAGAACAAAAGGCTCAGATAGGCACACTTGTTGGAATGAATTTACTGTTACACCAGAGAACACCCTAACTATGTTCCCCAGGAGGGCCCAGAGGACATTCCCTTCACTAAAGTAATAAAATAATTGGGCACTGCGTTCAGTGGTGGCTATTGTCTGAGGCTAGAAAAAATGGTAGGAGATGCAGCCATGGCTCCCAAATGTCAGTGGAGCTAAGGTTCCATGATAACAAGAAGCAAGTCAAAAGCAAAGTGAATGCAATTACATGACAGGCAGCAAGGCTGGAATGATAACCAGAGGCCTTGACCTGCTGGTATCTGTTGCAATGTCTAATAATCCATGATTTTCCTTGAGGTGAGATAGATGTTCTCTGCCAACAAAGGTAATGCTTAACCTATACAACCAAAATTTGTCAAGAGGGTGTGAGCAGAAGGCTGTCGGCCACCACGATAGAAAACTATAATCCCCCCTCCAGTTTTCAGAGCTGAGCTAGTTCTTGGACCCAGAAACCACCAATAGAAGAGGACACCAGGTGCCTTGGCAAAAGACCCTGAAAATGCCACACAAATATCTATAGTAACAATACTCCCATTCCTTCCCTAAAAAGACTTTTGGCCATTTATCAGATAACTGTATACTGGGGAAAAGAGAATGCCCCCAAAATTCAAAGCTGTTATATACGGGTTCTGAGCACACTGATACTGATACTTTGGAACATAATTAAAGTGGGGGCATGGAGAAGCCATATAATAAATGGACTCCCAGCTGATGTCCATCTCACAGTGGGCCCAGGAGTTTGCAACCTTAATCTGTGGTCATTTCCCAGGTCCTTGATGCATGATCCAGATAGATACACTTAGCAGTTGGCAGAACTCTCACAGTTGACTTGCATAGCAGAGTCATTAGCATAGGAAAGGCCAAGTAGAAGCCTTCTCCTGCCACACACACACAAACACACACAAACATTAAACACAAGCACACACTCACATGCTCATACCTGTACTCACACTCAAACACACACTACACACACACACACACACACACACACACACACCACACACTGTGCCAAGAGAGTAAAACTGAAGTGATACTGCATCTTAGTTGGACTGATAGAGACTAGACTCACCCTCAAAGACTTAAATGATACAAGGCAATGGTCCCCATTATATCCCCTTTTAATTCATCAGCAAAATCTGATGGATCATGGAACATAACAATAGACTACTATAAACATAAACAAGGGGTAGCCTCGACTACAACTTTTTTGCCAGATATCTTTGGTAGAACAGATCCACACAGCCTCCAACTCTTATATGTGGTTCTCGATCATGTGAATGCATTCTTTCCAATCCCCTTCAAAAAGAATCAAAATAAGTTTGCATTCACTTGGAAAGCATAGCTTATATTTTAATGGTCTTGCCCCGGATCCATTTAACTCTTCTGCTCCCTGTGACCATATGGTTCAAAGAGACCTTGGGACTTCCCTGGCGGTTCAATGGTTAAGACTCCACGCTTCTGCTGCAGGGGGCGTGGGTTCGATCCCTGGTCGGGGAACTAAGATCCTGCATGCTGCGGGGCGCAGCCAAAAAAACAAAAACAAAACAAAAAAACCTCTGTTCTTCCTCAAAGAGACCTTGCTTTTCTGAACATGCCACTGACATCAGCCTGGCCCATTATACTGACACAGCATCATAATAGGTCTGGTGAGCAGGAAGTGGCAAGTACTCAGGAGCCCTGCTAAGATGTGTGCACCAGAGATGGGAAAAAAGCCCAACAAAGACCCAGAGGCCTGCCACATCCATAAAGTTTTTAAAGGTCCAGTACTCTGGGGCATATTGAGATATTTCCTTCCAAGAAAAGGAGAAATCACTGGACCTTGAACACTCCACCTTTAAGAGAGAGGCCCTTACTTGGGACCATAAGGCCTGGCAGATTCTATGATGATAGCAAAATCTGGGGTAGGTAACAATGTTGTTTGGAGTCTCTGGCAAGTTTAAGCAGGGGAGTCACAGGACAAAACTCTAGGATTCAAGCAAGGCTGTGCTATGAGTAGAAAAAAAAAAATCTTCTCACTATCAAGAAAGCAGCTTTGAACATGCTTTTGGGCCCTAGCAGGAACTGAGAACTTGACCGTGGGACATCAAGGACCCATCAAGCCCATGCTAGGGCTGTCCACCAGGAACTGGGTGTTTCCAGACCTGCTAAGTCATCATTTGTGTGGACACTGAGGCATTCTGTCATTTAATGGAAATGGCACACTCGGGACCAGGCTCAAGCAGTTCATAGGGCACAAACAGGTGACCAGGATTGCATGTCACCTACTTTTGTTGCACCAATGTGTTTCCTTCAGCTCAGCCTTGAAAGGAGCTCCCCATCACCAACTGATGGAGAAGGAAAACCCTGGGCCTGGTTCACAGATGACTTAACTCCACGTATTGGCATGAGCCAAAAATGGACTCCCATCTCCCAACAGCCTGACCCAGAGGTATCCCTGAAAGACCCAGAAGAGAGGGTCTTAAACACTTCAACTGATCACCAACATGACGTGGTGGGAGAAGGGGCTTGCGGCTATGATATTCACATACCCCTGGGCAGTGAATGGCTTAAAGCTGGTTGTGGTCATGGGCTTTCAAGGAGCAAGACTGGAAGATGGGGATAAAGTGTATGTATCTCTCTCGATGCCCACCACAGAGGAAGCACTGAACCACTGGACAGGATGCTGGGGACGTCAGCCAGCCTCTGCCCTTGACCATCCCACTGAATGGAGCCATGGTGACAGTGAAGAAGGCTCTCCAAGATTCCCTCTTACCACGGCTGATCTAGTTACTTCCAGGAACTAATATGACCCCTTTTGATAGATGCTGAGCCCTCAGTATGGTACCATCCCTCAAGGAAACCAACCACCTGCTTCCTGGCAAGTTGACTTCCCTAGATCCATTCACCCTGAAAGATATTCTTCATTCTTACTGCACTGATGCATATTCTAGGAACGGCTGTGCCTTTTGACCCACAGCATCTTGGTCAGAACCACTCTCCAAGGGCTTACAGAGTATCTCATTTACTGTTACAGGATCCTGTGTAATATAGGCCAAAAGGCTCACTTAACACTGAGAGAGGTATGATGGTGGGCACGTGACCACAGGACCCAGGGGTTGTACCACACACCCATCACTCAGAAGCTGCCCATCTGATGATGGAGCTTTGGAATGGTTTCGTGGAGGCTTGACTAAGCATCAACATAGTAATGACACCCGCAGCGTTGGGCTCTAGTCAAGATGCGGCATACTGTTAGAGCCAATGGCTATGGTTCTGTGTTGGAACCAATGGTTTATTGTGCTGTGTACCCCAAAACTAAAATACATGGGTCTGAAAACCAAGGACTGGCAAGAGCCATGGCCCTTCTCGCCATTCCTCCCAGTGACCCACTTGAGGAATTTGTGCATCATGTCTCTGCACCCTTGAGATCTGAAGAATCTGGGCTCCAGGATAAGGGAAAACCTCAAACAGAGCTTCCTCTAGCCCTAAAGTAAGGGCTGCTGCCTGTTCACTGGGGTTCCTCATGCCAGCGGGGCAGCAGGCAAAGAAAGAAGTCATCCAACTGACAGGGAAAACTGACGCTGATTATCATGAGGAGTTAAGATTTCCGCTAGAAGGCGGACAGAAAAGATTATGTCTGAAACTCAGCCAGTTCACTGAGGGATGCCTTTTGATAACCATGAATGGGAAATTGTGGCCACCAATGGCCTCACAAAGGCCCAGTGCCCGGGGGCTCAGCCTCTCAGGGATAATGGCTTGGTCTGTCCCACCAGACAGGCAGAGAACAGCAAAAATGCTGGTGAGCATGAGAATTTAGAATTGGTGGTAGAAATAGCAATACCATAACAATCAAGTACTGCCTCAGAACCAACTGCAGCAGCAAACCTTCAGTTTGTCTCACTAACCTTCCAGTTGTCTTTTATTTTTAAGAAAGTATGATCAGTCACCATTTGGAAGCAGCAGTGAGGACATAGTAAACTTCACTGGGTCAGGAACAGGTCTGAGTAGGTAGTACAGGCAGTGGACCAGAGCAGATGCTGTCACTTCCCTGCCCGCATGCCCTAAGAACTACTGTTCCAGTCCACACTGACAACATCTCACTGCACTAGCAGCTCTCCCTGCAAACCCGCCAGAACTGCTGGGGAATCAACACACCCAGAAGCAGCATCCACCAATGCTAGAGAGTTGGGGGTGTTGAAGGATTCATATTCATTGTCCTTACCCATCTGGTGGGATAACACTCCAACGTGTTTTGTACTGTCTTCCAGAGTTCCCCAGGGACTGAGTCACAGTTTCCCAAGGATGTCACCTGCTCAACAGCATACCCTTTATTGGTTTTCTTCCCTGCCCTGCCTCCATCCCCCACTCTCCCATCAGAGCTACCTAGGATCAAACTCTTAAAAAACTACTTGCAACTTGCACTCAAATTCTTGGCTCAGAATTTGCTTTTGGGGAAACCCAACTTAAGATATTCCCCCAGGTGACTCCAATTGCGGTCTCCCTCCTGGACACATCCTCTTGGGACTCTGCATATTTAGCTCAAATTCTGGGCTCGCTCGTGGACCACCTCTTCTGCCCCTGGTAGAGGCAACTTCTGGGGTCGCTCTCCTTTTAGGTTGCTTTCCAGACGCCACTGCAATCAGGTCCTCCTGGCCTTCAGCAGAAAAGCCTCCTGCATCACTGTCGTGTCCAGTCAACCTTACCCAGGAGACTCAGAAAGCCCAGGGTAGCCAACATCCTGCACCCAGGCCCACAGGTTGCTTGAGTTCCAGGTCTGGGAATTCTCTGATGCATTTCAGGGAAAAATGGTACAGCCTACCAAAGAGGTAGAGTTTTCCTGGACAAAAGCATGCATAGGGGAGTGCATGACCTCAGAGATTCCTCTTGTCCGTGCTCTCTTCCTGCATCTCTGATGTCCCTCCAGGAGCAGGGTGCTGTCCTGCTCCTCCCCAAAACCATCAGCACCCATCAGGTCAATCACTATTTCCTCACAAGAGCCTATTGACAGTGTAATCCCTTCAAAAGCATTCACCATTCCCTTAGGGGCAGGGACCAGGGTTTACAAATTTTCAATGGGGACATTTCAGGCATTGTAACACTGGGTCAGGTTGATACTCTGAGCTCTCAGGGCCTTCCAGGGTCCCTGAAATCACAGCACATTAAGAGCCACACATTCCCCTAAAGCACTCTAGAGAGCCTTTGAGAACTCTTGGCTCACAGGTTCCAGCAATGGAAGAAGATAATTCTACACTAAACCTCAAAAGTGAGGGAAGGAGATGGAGGGAGACCCTGCAGGAAATGGAGGACAAAAGAGAGGCATCAAAGAGGATGAGATGAAATAGAAGGCATCAAGGTAGGGGCTTAGGGGAAAAGGAGGATGGGGAAAGGAACTACAATCCCCCAGACAAACAAAACACACAGATACACACAATCAAAGAGGAAACAGCAGCAGAGACCACAAATGAAATTTAAAGTTGTTATGGCAACTGGAACAGGTGGGCAGGCGCTTGTGCCTACTGAATTTACAAAATTAAAGTAAGCATTGCATTTGCTAATTAAATAATGCCTTCTAAATATTTCTAATCTCCCTGCGATCAGGCACAGAGGAGGATCTGGAACACAGAGAGCTGGAGCTCTTATTTATTTACCTGGGGATTTACCTGAGAACTGCCTCATTAGGTGGCTCTGGCTGAGGAAGTGGAGGGGTGTAGGGGAGCAGATTGGGGGGAGGTGCAGGCAGCATGAGGACATCCCTTCCTAACTCTAGGCTAAAGCTAGTTCCAGCGAAGAATAAGCAAAGGCATGAAACTCACTCAGAGCCTCCGAGGAGAAAGATGAGAAAAGGCAGGGCTGGTCTGGCACTGTTTGTCCTTAGCCTCAGTCATCCTGTAGTCCCCTCCCCTCCACTCCCACCCATGACCACAACAGAAAGAGGATAGGTGATATGGGGTCCCAGAGAATTTGCAGGGACCAGAGTCTGAGCCCTCTGCTAAGGCATTGTGAAACTCAGAGACACCAGTCAAATAAGGCCACTAGATGGAGGAGACAATTTTCCTTTCAGGGTAGGGGGTGGCTTGGTTTATTTTTAAAAAAAAGAAAAAAGAAACCTCTACAGGAATCAGATGTGCCATCTTAGCGGATCTTCCCTGGGGAAATAAATTACACATAACACTGTACACAAACACAGCTCCAAACACAAACCCAGCTGGCAGCATGGTGCCACTTCTGTCCCAGGGGAAATAAATTCCAATGTCTATATATCTCTATCTGTAGATACATACACAGAAAAGGTCACACTGTGTCTCCTTCAGTGCTCCTTTCACTTGAAATTAAACAATAATTGTTCTGGTGTTTAGTCTCCAGCAAAGGAACAGAGCCGATGGATGGGAAATCGACCATGAAGTAGCTCACCTAAACACACAGGCAGTGCAGACCTTCTTGTTAAGCCCTCGGGCAAAGTAAGAGAGGGTGTGGGACACCAGGATGCAGAGATGTGTGTGACATGAGCATTTGAGGAGGCCCCACCTGATGCAGAGAATCCAGCCAGAGCCTGGAAACATGTGGGTTACCCCTCAGGCAACTGGGGCTGCTCTGATGTTTTCCTATGTCAGTGATGGTTGTGGTGGTGATGCTGGTGTGTATCCCCAGGAAAGGACACGTCCTGTTATTTCCTTCCACAGCTGTGACCAGCCCTACTTAACTAACTGTAAGCTCCATTGAATTTGAAAGATTTGGAGGCAGAAGTATAATGGAGCAAGAAGCTATGGGTTGTTCCCAGAACAGACCCCACCCCCATGACCTCTGCCTGCATCTTGTCCATACAAAAACTTTAGCCAAAGAATTAATTTAATCAGAGATGTGAGAAAATGCAGAAGCAAAGGAACACAGTCAAAGAAGACAAGATAATAATAGTTTAGCGATTAAACAAAGTCAAGGACCTTTAGTTCCTCCTAATGAGCTATACATAATATTCTGAGCCATACCCTTTGAGCTGTTTTGTAGATACTGAAACACCCACCAGATGGAAAAAGTTAACTACATGATGACCAGACTATAGCCATGACACAAGCTGTTCCATCTTATACAATTCCAAGAACTGGCCTCAAGGAAATGGGAACAAATCCACCCTGGAACTGAAGATTAGCTGTACTTAAAACAATCAAGATGATGCTGCTCAAAATCAAAACTACAATGAGATATCATCTCACACCAGTCAGCATGGCCATCATCAAAAAAATCTACAAACAGTAAATGCTGGAGAGGGTGTGGAGAAAGGGGAACCCTCTTGCACTGTTGGTGGGAATGTAAATTGATACAGCCACTATGGAGAACAGTATGGAGGTTCCTTAAAAAGCCATATGACCCAGCAATCCCACTACTGGGCATATACCCTGAGAAAACCATAATTCAAAAAGAGTCATGTACCACAATGTTCATTGCAGCTCTATTTACAAGAGCCAGGACATGGAAGCAACCTAAGTGTCCATCAACAGATGAATGGATAAAAAAATGTGGCACATATATACAATGGAATATTACTCAGCCATAAAAAGAAACAAAATTGAGTTATTTGTAGTGAGGTGGATAGACTTAGGGTCTGTCATACAGAGTGAAGTAAGTCAGAAAGAGAAAGACAAATACCAGATGCTAACACATATATATGGAATCTAAAAAAAAAAAAAAATGGTCATGAAGAACATAGGGGCAAGACGGGAATAAAGACACAGACCTACTAGAGAATGGACTTGAGGATACGGGGAGGGGGAAGGGTAAGCTGGGACAAAGTGAGAGAGTGGCATGGACATATATACACTACCAAACATAAAATAGATAGCTAGTGGGAAGCAGCCGCATAGCACAGGGAGATCAGCTCGGTGCTTTGTGACCACCAAGAGGGGTGGGAGAGGGAGGCTGGGGGGGAGGGAGACCCAAGGGGGAAGAGATATGGGGACATATGTGTATGCATAACTGATTCACTTTGTTATACAGCAGAAACTAACACACCATTGTAAAGCAATTCTACTCCAATAAAGATGTTAAAAAAATTTTTTTAATTAAAAAGTAATAAAAAGATGATGCTATTCAGACCATTGCATGACCAATTTCAAGATGACTGTCAGAGCTGGCTGTGCTGTTCTGAACATAGCCCCTGCCCGACCTGTGCACCCCTGAAATTCCCCTTTAAAATATCTTGCCCCCTGATCAACACGGGGGAGTTGGTCCTTTGGGACATGAGCCCCCCTTCTCCCTGTGATTGCTGTCTCCTTCAATAAAGCTATCTTTCCTTTTACCCAGCACTTGTCTCTCAGTATTGGATTCTTGAGGGACAAGCAGCTGAACCTGAGTTTGGTAACAGAAGCAGTCTCATTTTACAGATGAAAAACTGAAGGCTGGATTTGGTCACAGAAGTTCATGCAAGCTCCACGAGGTCAGCAGTTTTGCCTCATGCTCACTGTTATGAAGAGTGCTTGGCTCATATGGAAGGTGGGGAAGAGAGGGGAGGGAAACACCAGGCATCCTGTCTCCCTGTCCACTCTTCTCTCTACTGACCACCCATCTTCATTAAGGTGGGCACCAAGGTGTGGCAGCTCTGTGCCAGGTGCTGTGGCAATGACAATAACATGTCATGCTCAGAGTAGAGTTGGAAGGGTGGTGTTGGTGGCACCAGAGCCACATGCCGTGATTCCATCCAACTGGGGGCTCTTTGCTCTCCCATTCACAAAACTGCATCCTTCCCGACCCCTCTGTGTGACCCTCCCCCAGCACCCCAGCCCATGTGGACCCCTCCCTTTTCTGACTCCTCCCGATTTCATCTGCTTGCTCAGTCAGTGCCTTGTGTGTGTCACCTCACTCTATCCCCCATGAGTTATACGCCATGCCGGTTTGCTGTTTATGGATGTGCATGCACACCCATCTACCTCATCTCTCCGGCAAGAGGGTAAGCATTTGCTGGGGATGGTGCTGTGTGCACAGGTCATTGACGAATGCTTGATGGGTTGATGGATTGATGGGTGAACCAGTAGAATCGGTGGGGTTTTTTAGAGTACATGAGTCAGACTCTAGGATGAGCTGATGGGGATACCAGTTCTGGGTGTTGGCTCCAATTTGATGCCTTAAGCAGCCTTTGTCCCATCCAGATGAGCAGTGCAGTTTTAAAGACCCCATACTCATTTCTGTTTCAGCTCAGGAAGTCCCCTGGGCTCACTTTCTCCATATATGTATACCCTTTCTGACACCTCTCTGCCTGGTTATACCTCCCAGCACCTCTTCTCACAAAACCTTCTTTGGCTTCAGATGGTACATCTCGCTTAGACCTGGGAATCCACTGGGATGAGGCCCCCAGTGGATGTTCTCATGGTTCCAAAAGCTGACACTTGGGGCAAGAGCATCAATGCCCCCTCATCCTGGAACCCAAGATTCAGGCAGGCTGGGACCCCAGAGCCCCCATCCGCCGTGGTCTCAGGGTGGGAGAGGCAGCCGAGCCCTCAGAGCCCAGGCCCAAACTGAGAGATCCCTGCAGGCCCTGGTCAGTAAACTCAAGGCCGGCTGGCCTTGGCCTTCTTTGTCAAAACAGGTCCGAGCCGAACGGGCTGGCCTGCCTCTTAGCAGGGAGGTGCTGTGAGTGCCCTTTCACTGGCAGATTTGTTCCGGTAAAACGGCCTGTCGTTCCCGATCAGCTTCTGGGCTGTGAGTCCCCAGGGAGCAGGGAGGGAGAGGTCAAGCCACAAGAGAAGATGTCAGTTCCCATTGAGGTCTGGTACCGTGAGCAGGGAGAGAGGCTGCCTGTGACATGCTCTGAACTCTGCCATCATTGCCTCTCTTCCCTCATCTGGGGTGGCAGGCAGGGGGGAGTGTGTGAAGCCAATGGGCCAGGGCAGCTGGTCAGCTGCACACTGGCAGTGAGGTGTGGGCCATGTCCAAGGCTGCACCTCACAGCAAAATCAGATGGGACCCAGGTGCTGTGTGCCAGGCACTGCACCAGGCTCTGGGGGTTACAGTGGAGGACAAGAGTGACCCAGGCCCTGGTTCAGGGAGCTCATGCTCTAGAACAGGCTATGGCGATTCTGCGTGATGAGTGCTTTACTGCAGAAGGATGGGGTGCTACGGGAGCCATGGGGAGAGGGCAGAGGAACGCAAGTTCCTAGGACAATGATGCTCCCAGACCGAGGGCGCAGATAGACACTTAGTAACATGGTATGGGGGCCACAGGTGTGAGCTTGGGAATGGGACACACCTGGGTCTAAACTCTGGCTCTACATTTACCAGCCGTGTGACCTCGGGTGAGTAACTTAACTTCCCTGTGTCTCCGTTTCTTTCCGTAAAATGGAGATGGGAAAGATCAAAGTTCCTGTCCCATGGGTTGCTGTAAGAATCAAATGAGAAAATGAATATAGGGAAGCAGTGGCAGAATCAGCTGTCAGGGGTATGAACTTTCACCTTTGTCCTTTTTGATCATACTGTTGTTGATAAGCAATAATAATAATAGGAGTGACAGCTGTTGCTGTTGTCATTGCTGTCACCATTAGCATCTGCAAAGTCTCCCAGCACCTACCTGGTTGCTGCAGGCCAGGGCAACCTGGCCAGGGTAGTAGGATGGAGGTGAGAGCATAGGCAGGTGGCCCTACTCTGGAGTGCTTGGAGCACCTGAGAAGTTACCTGGACGGGGCCTTTGGCACAAGAAGCAAGATAGGACGCCAGATCAGAGTCCTGTCAGCCCCAGGGCGGTGATCTGCAATGACTTAAATCCCTCCCACCCCCTGGTCAGGATCAGTCTGGGAGACAGGGAGACTGCCCCACGAGGGGTCCAGAGAGCCTAACTGTGGGAGAAGGAAGGGCACAGAGGCAGGGTCCCATGAGGACTGGGCTTCCAGCAGGACTGACCTGGACAGAGGCAGTGGAAGTTTCCAGACACCAGCTCTGGACCACAGCCTTGCCAGGGACCATCCATTCTAAGGCTCTTAACCTGCTCCCTGTTTGGAGCAATTCCAAAATCTGATGAATGCCCTGGATCTTCTCTCTTAGAAAACTGCACATGAATTTCTATATGAAAATTCAGGGGTTGAAGGGGTCCCATGAGGTCATGAACACTGGAATAAGAAGCGCTCCAAGTACAATCCATCAGCAGCCAGGGGACACCCACAAAAATGCCCACCTGTGGTGTCAGCAATGAGAATAGAAGTGCCTTGCTGGGTCACCACCCGTCATGTCTCCTGCTGTTTTCTCAGGAGGGACACCAAGACAGCAGACATTGTCCAGAGGACCCTGAGATGCAAATGACTCCTTTAAGTTTGAGGATGTCCAAATGGCCCACAGCCCATGTTCATTCAGTGTTCTACCACCATTTATGGCACCTTGTCTGCGTGCCAGGCCTGTGAAAGACACTGCAAGGGATATGGGGTAAGACAAATCCTCAAGGATCTCATGACCTTAGAGAGGAGGCCAGCATGAACACAACTAACCCCAAGCCTTGGCACGGAACAGCGGGGACTGCAGAGGGACAGGCAGAGTCTCTGGGAGAAAGGAATCATTCACTGGGGGTCCCCAGTGGTGAGATAAGAGAAGACTTCCAGGAAGAGGCCTTGATTCCAAAAGGCAGAAGAAAGGTATTGTTGAAGGTAATACAGCAGAATGGCTAGAATTTTGCAGAGACAGGGGATAATAACCACATTTTCTAATTTTTCTATTTGATGTTTTGACATCTTCTGGCCTCACTGACACTGGAGGGACTGTCCCTTCCACACTAGCTAATTCCTAGAGATAGCAAACCAATCAACCCAGGGCCCACACCCCCTAGATCCTCCTTTATTAAGTTGTTACACTCCACTAGGGCCACTATCCCCCTGCCCTAATCACCCCAAGGCCAGGTACCAAACAACTAGGGACAACCTGTGTGCCCCAGAGCCTGCTGAAATTATTCAACTACCCAATCCTAAACCTGCTTACCCTGCTTTGCCTATTACTTCCTGCAGACACCACATAAAGACTCTTGCCCATGTTTCCCCCCTGCCTCTGCCTCCTGATAGACCTGGTGCTTCCCCATGTGGCCCCCCTTCATGGCTTGCCTCCTGTTCTTAGGGATCTGTGAGTATAAAAACGTATTCCCTCAGGACAGACATTTCTGTGTCTGTGTACCTTACCTCACCTGCTTCAAACAAATCCCAGGCATCTTTAATACGTGGGGTTGCCTCCCCGAGGGGAGGGCAGGCTGGCTGAGCTTGACCCCTAGGAGTCAGTGAATGATGGACAGATGCAGAGATTTTCTCATGGGACCAACTAAGTGAAGTAAGAGGACACTGTACGAAAGACAAGCCTAGACCTGCCTACCTTTCAGGACAGAGCCGAAGAGTGCCCCCAAACACCTACCGAAGACCTCTAGAAGCTGTGTGGCTTCACAGATGTTATGAACCTTCATATCAGAGAGAGCTCTAAAGAACAAGCCCTCTGGGTCTATTTAAAGACAGCCAGGAAGGACTAAAAGGTTCTACCTGGGAATCTTCCTAGGAGGAAACCCATCCCTCCCTCTGCGCAAGGACTGGTCCCTTGACATCCATGATGATATCTGTTGTTAACAGAGCATGTGACGTGGAATCCCACTGCACAGGGTGGGTGGTGGCCACCGGAGAATAGAAAAGCACACAGACCTGGTCCCTGGGGCCTGAGAAGAAGAGAGGGTTTTACCACTTTACCTGGCAGGAGGCCCGGGTGTGTTTTTCCTGAAATCCCTGCAGGCCCCAGTGAGAGACTGTGGGGAAGATGGGCAGAAGGAAGGGGGTGCTGGGTACATGCAGGGAGGTGGCGGGAGGGATTCAGCACCCGCCAGAGCTGGACTCAACCCACAGGGGCTGCAAAGAGGGAAGAAAGGCCCTGTCACCCCAGCCGTGCACAGCAGCCAAGACAGACTCAAAGCACAATCCCATGAGGTCAGCAGATGGAACCAAGAGAGCCGCAGGGCAAAGACTGGAACACTGGGCCAGTCATGTTTCTCTGGGGTCAAAGCCACAGCACGGTTCCCTCCCACTCGAGCCCCACAGCCAGGAAGCATGGGCCCCTTTGAGCTCCCCCACTGGAGGTCACAGGGGCACCTCTTCTAAGGCCCTCTTCATGTGTGGGGCTTGGACCAAAGACCTCCTGCTTCCAGCTGGCTCTGGTTCAACAGGGCCCACTGTTAGGGTCGGGGTGGGGTGGGGCTGGAGGCCCAGAGAGCTCTCAAGGGCTCTGAAGTTTGTTGGCCTTCACCCTGCTACCAGCAACCTTGGCCTCACTCAGGCATCATTCTCGGACTCCCTTGTGGGGTTCCAAGCAGCATGCTTTCCTGTATCATCAGTCAGAGGACGCCCTCAAAAATGCTCAGCTGTGGTCAATAAAGAGACTAGCATTGCCTTGCTGGGTCCCTGACATCACGTCTCCTGCCACGACCTCGTTTTAGATTCCCCATAACCCCAGGAGGTATGTGTCTGGAGCTGCAAGTCTGTCCTACACCAGGCTCCAGGCCAAGCACTCCCTCACTATTTGCATCTTGTCCATGCTACCCCCAGACTCCTTCCTGCTTTGACCCCTACCTAACCCTAACCCTCCACCTCCGGCCCTCCAACCCCTAGTGCAAAGCCTCCCAAGCCAGACTGGACTTGTCTCAGTTGGGCTTTTTGATCTCTTCCCAGCAGAGTGCCATACATCCTATTTATATAGAACAACCTTTCCCTCCATCTCTCGTCCCAATTTTAATATTAATAGCATCCCCTTTCACCCTTAGAAACGCTCCGTTTTGGAAGATAAATGATACGGCCAGCCTTCCTCTCGGGCACCCTTCAGCTGCTCCCATTCACTCCCTGCCCACCGCGGTTCTGGAACCTCAGGCCTAGGCAGCACCCCTTCCTGACCACGTGTGGCACTCCCGTCACACCCACCACACCAGGAGAATGGGATCCAGATGGCCAGCAATGAGGACAATGAGATGGGAGAGAGAGCGATCTGCCCAAATTGCTGGGTGGTTAGCAGCTGAGCTCAGACTATACAAGGGCTCCATGCCAGGTTTTTCACTAAATAGCAAGCCATCTTCATGACCACAGCCCCCCCACCGCATCTCAATTGCAGTCTGGGTTACCCACTTGGGACTTAACCTTTGCCGTCTGGCATTGTTCTGGAGTCGTTTCATGTATAATGGATTGTTCTGTGCCAGACTATAAGTCACAGAGTCCAGGAACTGTGTCTTCTCCTTTTCTTGGCCTAGCTACAGAGGACACACTCAAGAAATGCTTGCAGAATCAGCTCAAATGTTGCTGAGTCCTGGCTTTACCGGCCTCCCCCAGGTAACTGGGAAGCCTTGTTCAACACAGGTGTGATAGTGGTAGCCACTGGGGAGACCTCTCTCTAAACTACCTTTGAGTTCTTTTGTCAGGTCCTGTCTAGGCTGCCTGGGCCAAGGCCATGGGTGGAGAGGACCCCTCCCTGCCCACCAAGAGACATTCCTCCAGGGGGATGGGCTTCAGGAGCAGGGGCATGCAGCTATCTCAGAGAAAGGTGCTAGGCCTCCATTCCACGTAGGCAAGGTCCCAAAACCAGGCCAAGACTGGACCGCTGCTTTCAAATCTCAGGGTCAGACCATTCTCCATCCTGGGACCCACCCAGCTTTCCCTGTTTGATCCCCACTGGGTATGTGGCCTCAGAAACTCTCTTCCCTTCTCTGAGCCTCAGTCTCTCATCTGTAAAATGAGAGGGGTGGACCAAACCAGCGCTGCCTAATAGAAATATGATGTGAGATGCATATATAATTTAAAATTTTCTAGTAGTCATGTTGAAAAAGTAAAAAGAAATGTATGAAATTAATTTTAAGAATGTATATCATTACAAAACAGAAATAGACTCACAGACATAGAAAATAAACATGGTTACCAAAGTGGGGTGGTGGAAAGGGATAAATTTGGAGTCTGGGATTAACAGACACACACTACTATACATAAAATAGGTAACAAACAAGGATCTACTGTATAGCACAGGGAACTATACTCAATATCTTGTAATAACCTATAATGGAAGAGGATGTAAAAAAAGAATATATATATATATATTATATAGATATGAAAAACTGAATCACTTCACTGTACACCTGGAACTAACACAACATTGCAAGTCAACTATATTTTAATAAAAATTTTAAAAAGAATTTATATAATTGAATGCAACATACATAATACATTATCATTTCAACATGTAGTGAATATAAGCAAATTCAATGAGATCATTTTACATTCTTTCTTTTCATACTAAATTTGAAACCTGGTGTGTATTTTACACCCACAGCACATGTGAATTCAGACCAGCCACATTTCAAGTGCTCAACAGCCACACGTGTCAAGTGGCCGCCATATTGGACAAGACAGGACTAGATGATCCTAAGGTCCCTTCTCATTCAGATGACTTCTAATCTCGTGATCATGCTTCTCTGTGTACCTGACACCAGACCATCCATCACCAGCTCTGCCTACCTTCTCTCCAGAAGATGCAGTGCCACCTCCTGCCCTGCCAAGCTCCCCAGACAGTGCTTCATCACCCAGGGCTGAGCCTGGTACTCTCTGGATATGACATTTGGCATGCCTGTGCTTCCAAGCGGCAGGAGGTCTTGCTCCAGTGCCTGTCTCAGCCCAGTGTGTGAGTTTGGGTTTCCAAGTCCAGGATTCCTCACCACCCAACTCAGAACTTCTCTTCTAAGACAGCCACTAGACCCATAAACCTCGGAAAGAGACCAAAGAAACGGAGTTAGAAGCCTGCACACATGGCAGTCTTTCTCTCAGGCAACTCATGCCCAGCATAAGGCCAGCACTATGCCAAGTCTGGGGGCACCGAAAAAGCTAGATGATAGTCATGTCTTCCCTTTAGACCCTAACCCTGACATGCATGTGGTGAACAACTGAAGGATGACATAAAGCAATACATACTAAGTGTTAGATTGGACCCTGCACCATCAGAAGCCGTATTAGTCGGGGTCTCAGCAAGAAACAGATGGAACACTCAAGTTGGATAATTGAGGAGAGTTTAATGAGAGTGCTGTTTTTAAAATACATGGGAAGGAGTTAGGGAAAGCCCTAAGGGCTAATGTGCACCACTGCCCCAGGCCCAAAGAGGCCGGGGAAGGAGACATTGAGAGAGGACCGCTGTATGGGAAAGTCCACTTAAAAAGAGCTACAGCAAAAAAAAAAAAAAAAAAAAAGAGCCGTAGCAGCCAGAGGCAACTCCGTAGGGAATATGTACTCCCAGCTCACTCTCCTCCCACCCTTGGGTCTTCTGTTCATTCATCCCATTGGCTAAACCCAACCTGAAGCCAAAGGGAAGGGAGTCCAGGTAGGTCAGCCTCCCAGCATAGGGCAGGATAGGGTAGAGGTGGAGAGGCCAAGAGAGGACATCCAGCCCAGGGACCAGTATGCAAGCATCACAAGTGCTAAATGCAAGGGAGGTCAGGGTGCTTGTGGGGGTGGGGGCTGGTTCTGGGGGAGGTAAGACTAAGCCTGGGTCCTGGTAGATGAATAGGCTTTGGGAAGATAAAGAAGGAGGACCCTTCAGCTTGGACAGCAGAGTTAAGGGCAGATGGCCTGAGCAAACTCAAACAGTGGGATGTGAGCTGGCCCTCAGGGTTGGGGTGGCCCTGATAAACCTCTACAGGAACCTAAAAGTATTCCTTCCCTCACCAGTTACAAGATCACAAAATTCCAGTCTTCCTTCCTGGAAGGGTGGACTTGAATGAGGCCTTGTAAAGAGGGTAAGGCCTTGGAAGCTCAGAGAGAATGGATAAGAGTTGATGTTTGATACTTGCATGGTAAGGTCTGAGAGATGGCAAAGTAAGAGACGCACTTCATGGTCTAGTACAGAAGGGTAAATTGTTCCAATCTCTAGATATAGCCCAGGAGAATAAAGGTCTAATAGGAATCAGGGTAATAACTAGAGTATTCCCGAGTTTGAGTACAGCACCTTGCATGATGTCTTCACATTTGATTGTCTTAACAATGATAAAAAGGAACAGAAGGAAGTTGGGGAGAGAGATAACAAGCACAATGAATACCAAGTATGTGCCAGATACTGCATAGAGCATCATACACTCCATATGTCTACAACCCCATTCTGCCCATTATACAGAGAAGGACACTAAGGATCAAAGGGGTTAAGGGATTTGTCCAAGGTTGGAGAGCCACGAAGTAAAATGGGACCGAGACCCAACCTCTGATTCTACATCTCTATGGACTTTCCACGCTCATAAAATAGTGAGAGGACCATGAAAGCCAGCATCAAATGAGACCCCCCTGCCCCCCGCAACACATTGCTTTACAAGCTGTCAGAGCGCTGAGCTATTAAGACACCATTGTTCAGGACAGAATTGGGGCTGCTGACAGTCAGTGGTGGAGCTCAGAGAACGGTAGCCTGAAAGATCAGATGAGAGGACGTCACAGGACAGATGCAGAACATGAGAGCTGAGATCTTTGTGCATCAAAGTCAGGTTTCCAGGGAGACCAAACTCCCTCTTCTGGGAGCTGTGATCCACTCTCTACCACAGGCCATAACAGAGAGTGATGCTCAGCCTAGCGCTCACAATCCAAATTCCTGTTCCATGCAGTCAGTCCAAAAACAAAATTTCAAGTGTACAGGAGGATATATTGGGTTTAAGTTTAGAATCTGTGTGTGCTGCCAGCCAACAGAGTGAATGATGAGTGAGCTCCAAGTTATTACCCCAGCTACCGTGGAGAGGGGCAGAGACATACGTGTTCTACCAAATTTCATTACAACATTTTTCCCTTAGTTATAAAAAAGTTATAAAAAAGAATGCTTGTTAGGACAGACTTTCCTATTTGTAACATCTTTGGTTTGAAAATGCAGGTCATCATTTCTTATCTGGGCTGTGTCTGCAAGAGAAAAGCACCAGATGGGAAAGGGTCAGCCAGTGCTCCTGGTGGATTCATGACTGAATTAGCAAATATGGCTTGTTTGAGCCAATCTGATTTGGTATTTAAATGGGGTTGGGGGGTTGGTGATGGCAACAAGAGAAAAGAGAATAGATGGATCAAAGGACAGCTCCTACAAGGCACTAAGAAGGGGCAGTCAAGTTGTAGCATTGGATGAGCTGGAGAAGGCATCCTCCACACCTCTGAATCATGCCCCATGCATATCAGAATCGCCTGGAGAGCCCTGAAATAGTACCAATGCCTGGACCCCACCCATGGAGATTCCAATTTAGCGGTCTGGGATGAGGCTAGAAATTAATAGGCTTTTTTCTCCTTTTTTTTTTAATCGAAGTATAGTCAATGTACAATATTATATGTTACAGGTGTACAATATAGTGATTCACAATTTTTAAATGTTATGCTCCATTTATAGTCATTATAAAATATTGATTATATTCCCTGTGCTGTACAATATATTCTTGTAGCTTATTTCATACCTAATAGTTTGCACCTCTTAATCCCTTACCCCTATATTGCCCCTCCCTCCTTCCCTCTCCACACTGGTAACTGCTGGTTTGTTCTCTGTATGTGTGAGTCTGCTTCTTTTTTGTTATATTCACTAGTTTGCTGTATCTTTAAGATTCCACATATGAGTGATATCATACAATATTTGTCTTTCTCCGTCTGACTTATTTCACTTAGCATAATATCCTCCAAGTCCATCCATGTTGTTGCAAATGGCAAAATTTCATTCTTTTTTATGGCTGAGTGGCATTCCATTGTATACATTTACCACAGTCTCTTAATCCATTAGTCTGCTGATGGACACTTAGGATGCTTCCATATCTTGGCAATGCTGCTATGAACATTGGGGTGCATGTATCTTTTCGAATTAGTGTTTTCGGGGTTTTTTCAGATATATTCCCGGCAGTGGAATTGCTGGGTCATAAGGTAGTTCTATTTTTAGTTTTTTGAGAACTGTCCATGCTGTTTTCCACAGTGTTTGCACCAATTTACTTTCCCACCAACAGCGTTTGAGGCTGTGGCAACAGCGTACGAGGGTTTCCTTTCTTCCACATCCTCACCAACATTTGTTCTTTGTGGTCTTTTTGTTTTACTTTTTTTTTTTTTTTTGCGGTACGGGGGCCTGTCACTGTCGTGACCTCTCCCATTGCGGAGCACAGGCTCCGGACGCGCAGGCTCAGCGGCCATGGCTCATGGGCCCAGCCGCTCCGTGGCATGTGGGATCCTCCCGGACCGGGACACGAACCCGTGTCCCCTGCATCGGCAGGCGGAATCTCAACCACTGTGCCACCAGGGAAGCCCTCTTTGTGGTCTTTTTCATGATAGCCGTTCTGACAGGTGTGAGGTGATAGCTCTTTGTGGGTTTTATTTGCATTTCCCTGATGATTAGTGATGTTGAGCATCTTTTCATCGCCTGGAAATTAATATTTTTTAAAAGTACTTCAAATGCAACCAGAGTTGAAAAACACTGATGTAAATCCAATTCCACCTTCTCTGAAGCTCTGCCTCTTTTTCCTTTCCTCCCCACACCCAGTTTCTGGGGCCACCCGTCAACAGGAGGCAGTATGCAATAAAGGAGCCCCCAGGATCACTGCTCTGAGTGGTAGGGTGGCGAACTGTCCCAGTTATAAAACTGGAAGTCCAGCATCCTGGGAAACCCCTCAGTGCCAGGAAACTTGGAGGTTGGTCACCCTACTTCCAGGGTTGCCAGCCCACCTGACCCCAACATCTGCCCACTCACCTACCCATAGCGGGGAGCTGCCTTCCTCCTTGAACTTCCCTGCTCATCCAAGGCCTCACAGACCTTCAGGAGGACACTAGGGACCACCAGTCCCCGTCTGGCATCCAGTTCTGGTCCTGAATCCCGGGAGCTGCCCAGCCCTCCTGCTGCCCAGCCTGGGGTGCCCCACACATTTGAGAAGGGACAGGAGTACGCTGAGGCTATCTGGTTGGCAACCCCCAGGTTGATTTGCCCCATATCTGAAATTGCACTGTTGGTGCTAATGTGCTCTTTCCTGTGGTCCTGGGGCTCTAAATCCAGGAGCCATTTACTAAGCAATGTTCATATTTATTTGTGAAATTATATGAACTTTTATAGCACACTTACAAAGATGAATAAATCCCTGCTCTCGTGGCCCAATTTGTTGTTCTAACCTGACAATTTTGTGTCATACTCACCTTTCTTTCAGCTGGTTATGGCCAAGGCTGTTAGGGATTTATTAGAAGCATTTTATAATGTGCTTTACAAATGTTGTTTGAGGCTATGGCTTTGTTTATAGGAAAGAGAGGGAGGGGTGGAGGAATGGGGGTAGAGAGGGGAGAGCAGGTAACTTGGTGCATCTAGAAACATCATCCAAGGATGAGTTTAATGGGAACTTTCCTTCCACCCCCACTCCGAGCCCCCATCCCTGCTCACCCACCACTTGAAAAACCTTGATCTCTCACTTCTGCAATATTATTGATCTTCAGAGATGGGAAAAAAAAAAAAGACACAGACATCAAGGAGATTTTAAGATAAGACTGGGGATGACGGGATCTCCTTTATAGCTGCTGAAATATCAGAAAGCTTTGCTAGAAGTGACCTTTCCACCCTCCAGTTCTCTCTTCCAAAGAAGGGAAAGGAGAAAGCAAATGGGAAGCCGCTTTTGCCATAATCTTCCAAGCCCTTTCTGAGGGCTGGAAATGGCTCCCCTGGTGACCTGCTCATCCCTTCCTAGGGAGACTTTCGCTGAAGAGGTCTGGGGAACTTAAATGGCAAGTCCCAGATCCACTTGATAAATTACTTGCTGAGAGTCTTGAACTGAGAAGCCAAGATGGGCAAATCATGGTTGGCAGCTTCAGGGAGCTCACTTGTGAGCAACAAAAGGGTGTCTGCAAGCTACTTACAGTTCCATGTGCCGGTGCTTTCATGGAGACATTCGCACCAATCTCCAGGAACAAAAGAGGGCACGACAGCTTTGCAGGTCACTGGGAATCAGAAGGGCTTCATGCACCTTTGAGCTAGGTCTTCAAGAAAAATAAAGCTTTCTAGGGAAGGACAGGCTTTCCATCAGAGACTGCCATGTGCAGATGGCAGTACAAAGGCTTGGAGGTCATCATTCTTTCACAACCATGGTCTTTCCTGCGGCTGGAAGACCAAGGCAAGCTAGGCAGGTAAGGGCTAGAGTCCAGGGGCATTTCCCTGGGACCCGGAGTCACCCAGGCAAAGACCCAAGCAGACACAGTGAGTCCAAAGGTTCATCTGAGGAGAAGAAACGGGTTCATCATAGCTGTACAGTGGCTTAAAACATGACTGAAAAGATGGCCAGGAGCCAAATGACCATGGTAAGGAGTATATACTTTATTCCAAGTGAAAAAGGAGGTGTCTCAGTTTGCATTTTTCAAAGATCCTTGGCCCAGTGCCAGCGAGCACCCCCAGCACCCAGACCATTCTTTCTAGTACAACTCTCCAACCAAAGGACTTCAGGACACCTGGAGAAATAGCTGATTCTCAGGTAGGGTGAGGGAACATACCAGATGAGCCCAGAGCAACTTGGAGACACAGAAAGGAAGAACGTGCTCAAAAAACAAAGAGATGGGGGCATGTCAAATGGACATTGGAGTCAACCTGAAGGAGGTCCCAAAGGCCAAAGCTGGAACAATTTGAGCCCCAAATAAATAACATAGCGTTGGATTATAATGCAAAGTATGAAATAAATGCCCATGACTCCATACTGACATACATAAAAGGTGGCTTAATAAAGGAATGACTGAATAAATGAATGAATGGGGGAGAAGAGACAAGTCTCCCATACAGAACTCTAAATCATTTATGTTGATAATCTCCCCTCCAGGAGATGCAGTTTAATTCCCTCCTCCCCTGCCCCTTGAATGTGGGCTGCTCTTGGTGACACCCTTCAAAAGAGTTGAATACAGAAAGTGAGGAGAAAAAAGTAAGTGTCCAGTGGACAAACGTGGCAAACACTGCCTCAGCCAGGTGACCGGGGTCAACATCGACAGTGACACATCACATTGCTAGCATGTACCCTTGATGGGAAGGGCACTTCACCTCTGTGGTCTTCCTCCCCAAAACCGTGACTCCAGCCTAAACATGAGGAAAACGTCAGATAAACCCAAATTGAGGGGGTTTTGACAAAATACTTGACCAACACTCCTCAAAACTAGCAAAGTCACCAAAAATAAGGAAAGTCTGAGAAACAGTCACAGCAGGAAGGAGCCCAAGGAGACATGATAACTAAATGTAAAGTGGAACCTGAATGGGATCCTGGATCAGAAAAAGAATAGTACGGAAAACTAGAGAGATCTGAACAAAGGGTGGAGTTTAGTTAATAGCAAGGTACCAAGGTTGGTTCCTTAGTTGTGACAAAATGCACCATAGTAATGTAAGATGTTGACAATAGGGGAAACTGGGTGGGGGTGGATGGGAACTCTCTGAGTTACCTTTGCAACTTTTCTCTAAATCTAAAACTATTGTAAATTAAAAAAAATTTTTTTAAAAAGACCCTTGCACTGCTGTGTGCAGATGAAGTTGTGGGGGACAAGGGTGGAGGCAAAGAGAACAGCTATGAGGGCTAAGGTAACAGTGTGGCTGGGGACAGGTGGGCAGCTGTGAGGCATCGGCCACAGGACTTGCTGATGGACCAGGTTTGAAGAGTGGGGCAAAGAGGAGATTGAGGATAATTACTGCTGTTTGGCTTAACTGACCAGGGGAGGAACAGGTCAGAGGGCATGAGGGGGAAACGGGAATCCAACTCGAGGTTTATCAGGTTTGAGATGCTGGCGAAACACCCAAGTAGAGGTGTCAAATAGCATGTGGATGGACAGATCTAGAACTCGGGGAGAGGGTGGGGTTGAAGATATAGGGATCAGCCAGCATCCAGCTGGTATTTAAACTGATAAAAGATGATTCATGCTTCCATCAAATATTGTCTGAGCACCTACTGTTTGCCAGGCACTATTCCAGGCTCTGGAGATAAGCAATGAGCAAAGCAAGCAAAGAGGATGCGTCAGTTCACAAATGAAGAGAGGGAGGCTCCGGGGTCAGGTTGCAGTGAGAACTACGAAAAGAACCAACTAGGAGAGAAATCGGGGCTGTGAACCTAGATGGGGGGGGGGGTGCGCTTGAACAACAAGTGGGCACATGAACCCCATGGTTACCTGGAGAAAGAAGATTCTGGGCAGAGGAAACAGCCAGTGCAAAGGCCCTGACATGAGGAAGGTGATTAAAACGGGAGCTGTGAGCGTAGGAAGGAAGAAACTGATGATCAGGAAGAAGCCACCCAGAGCACCCGAGGGGACACCAGCCTTTGAGAGGAGCAGGGGCCTCCTCAGCACTGGCTAGAGGGAAGGTAGAGCCATGTGTGCAGATGCCAGCAGCCTCACAGATTTGGTGGTGGGAAGCAGTGCAAATTCCTGGGCCAAGAAAGGACGATATTTGCTTAAGAAGATGAAGTGTGGGCCCTTTAGAAGGAAGAGTGGAAGACGGTTGGAGGCCACGGTTCAAGAGAGAGATAATTAGGTCCTGAATTGGAGGCTGCAGGGGATGTATGAGTTTCCTACAGCTGCTGTAACAAATGATCACAAACTTCATGCTTAAAACAGCACACATTTATCTTACAGTTCTGGGGTCAGACATCCGAAATAGGTCTCCCTAGGCTGAAATCAAGGGACCTGCAGAGCTGTGTTCCTTCCAGAAGCTGTAGGGGAGAAACCATTTCCTTGCCCTTTCCAGCTTCTAGATGCTGCCCACATTCCCTGCTCCTGGCCCCTCCAACTACAAAACCAGCAGCAAAGCGTCTTCCAATCTCTCTCTGATCCTCTCCTACCTTCTTCTTCCACATTTAAAGAGCCCCTGAGGTTAGGTCCACCCACATAATCCAGGACCATCTCAGCTGATTAGCAACCTGAATTCCACCTGCAACCCTAAACCCCCCTTGCCATATAAACAATGTATTCACAGGGTCTGTAAATCAGGACCTGGACAGCTTTGGTGGGTCATTATTCTAGTACCACAGAGGTGGAAGCCATGCAGGGAAGTACAATTAACTGGCTTTAGCAAGGTTTAGCAAGGAGGGTGAATGCCAGCATGGTGGCGAGGAGCAGGCAATCAGGACTCAGACAGATGTGGGTGCACAGCCCATCTCTGCAGCCTATCAGTGAGCAGGCCGTGGGCATGTCCCTCATCCTCTCCAGGTCCGTTTCCTCATGTGTTAGAGGGAAGAGCAGATCTACCTCACAGAGTGGCTTCTATGATTACAAATCCCATACGTACAGTCCTAACACAACGCTACCGTGAGGAGATCAATGAATAGTAAGTGTTTTAGTTGTTGCTGGCAACTGATCCAGTGGGGCAGGTGGGATGAATGGAAAGGAAGCCAAACACAAGTGGGGACTGGTTGGACAGAAAATGCTGGAAGGCACTGGAGGAGGAGGCAATAAGGAAAGAGTAAGCAGAAAATAAGTGGAATTTCCCACAGGTTGGGTCTGGGGTATCCACGGCCACCAGGCACTGCTGTGGGGTCGCTTTGGGTGGGTTACTCTGAGCTGTACTCTCTTGCCCTTGGAGCCCTGCCTTATAGGATAATGAAGAGTAAATGCAACGACCCTGGTTGTCAAAGAGCACAGTGCCTCGTACACTGATAAAAATCCACCATGTGCAGTGTTATCCAGGAAGCCGTTAGATAGCCACTCACTGCGAAGCACAGGAAAGGGTCTCAACTAGAGATGGGGGACTTGGGGAAGCATCAGGTGCTCTCCATGGGGACCAGCAGGGTCATCAGCGTGGGCAGAGCCAGGGCCATCGGGAACCTTCCAGGGGTCTCAGCTTCCAGGGGCCACCTCCTCCAGGAAGCCAGGTGGGTAAAGTGCCCCTTCTTGGTGTCCACACTGCCAGGAAGCATGAGGCCTCTGGACAATTCCAAGGCACTGGCACTGTCTGCTGCTCCATCTTTCCCAGAACCTGTGGGAAGGGCAGGAATTCACAGCAGCCTTGGGGTTTCATAAGATAGTGAGATGCTTCCAATCAGATAGAGGAAGATCTGGTTTTTTTCTGTCTGCACGTCAGTGGTTTTTAATAATTCTCTACAGACTTAAGCACCCAAGAAGCCTCCTCAGGGGCAAACACTGGGCCTCGTTCATCTCTGTGTGCCAAGAACCTGGGGCTGGGATGCAATATTTGTTTAAAGGAAGGGAGAGAGGGAGGGAGGGGGAGAGACAGGGAGGCAAGGGGAGAGGCAGAGAAGAGGGAAGCGGGGAGGGGGAAGGAAGGAAAGGAGGGAGAAGGGGGGAAGTAAAGAAAAGAGGGAGAAAGGAGGAAAAGAAGGGAGAGAGGGAGGGAGGAGGATGGGAAGGGAACGAATGAATGAGGGAAAATATTGGGTGGTTTTTTCTGACCCTGAAGGTCAGAAAAGCATTTCATGTCTCCCTGAATGTTATAAACAAACTGCTGAGTGTCCGATACCTCTGGTTGTTTTCATTAAAGGGGGACCCAAGATTTAAGTCCCCCACCAGGCAACCAGGCCAGCCTTGCACAAGCTCCTACCTGGAAGTCTCCAAACTCTGAGAGCAGAGACCAGGTCCCCCACAGAAGCCACAGGAAATTCCTCTGCCACTTTCCCACCTGCACCGGTGCCATCCCCCAAGGTCAGCCAGCAGCCATGACCCATCTGGGCCCTGGAAGGAGCCTGGAGCTTCCACAGCCCACCACGGTTTATTCTCTTTGTGTATTTATATTGGGTTTATCATTATTATCATTACAGCAATTTTTAATTTCCTCATCCTCTCTTTGGAAATGATGCCACAGGGAAATAATTTTACTTTAATCAGAGAGCTGGGTCCGTGGAGAACCAGAACAAGTCACTGAACCATCGCAAAGACGGATCATCCCTCAACCTGATTGGAAGATCCCCACCACCTCCCATTTCCCTGAGGCTGTCCCTGGCCTTCCTCAAATGTCCTGTCACAAAGTTGCCAGTCACAAACAGGACTATGTTCTAGGCCTTTCTAAAGAGCCTCCACATCAATTCCCAGAATCGCCCTTGCTCAAATCTCATGATGCAAAGGAGGCAAATGTTCTGAGCCCCGTTTCACAGATGAGGAAATTGAGGCGTCAGGTGAAAACTTTGCTTCCCAGGGCTATGCCTGGGGAAACACTCTGTCTCTCCTCCTGCACTCCCGCACGCTCCGACTCCTCCCACTCTCTGGTCTCCCCACCCAAAGAGGCTCCCAGGAACCTCCATTCCTACTCTGGAAAGCCCTAACCTGGTGACCCCAGACCTTTTGAAAAATACAAACCAAACTGGGTGTGCAAACAGGACTCTCCAAATAAACTAAAAAGGGCTAGGAAACATCATCCCATCCCCTACTCAGAAGTTGTGACATCAGCCCACAGGGACAATCACAGTCAGCCATCCCCAGTGTGACAAGCACCACCAAGACTCCAGGCAGGGCTTCTTTGGGGATCACGAAGCAGGACCTTCCCTGGTGGTAGTTGTATTAAAACGTACCTGTGGGATTTTAATTCATGGAGGTGACTGAGTGATGACGTGGAAAGATTTTATTGTTACCGTTCCTCCAGAGATGAGAGGCCTGACACATCAGGCAGGGCCACATGGGGAAGCACCAGGGTCAGTCAGGAGTGAAGGGAAAAGCACAGGACACAGTCCCCACTGTGTATTTCATGGATAAGGCAAGGCAAGCCAGGGGTAACTGCTGAGGACTGGCTACCCTGAATAATGTCAGTATGTGCTGGTCTCTAGGTGTCTAGTACCTGGCCCCTGGGGTGACTGAGGACAGGAGAATATTGGCTCGGTGGGTGAAAGCTAGAGATAAAAGAGGTGCCTGGGGTATGAACTCGGGCTTGGTTGGTTTGTCTATGAAAGTCATGTTCATAGGCACGTGGTTTTATTATCTCTAGGAATCAGCCAGCCCTGGGAGGGGCAGTCTTCCCCCAGCCAGAAGGTTGCCCAAGATGTCAAAGCATCATAAAATACGGAAAATTAAAAACATGATTAATATAGCAGTGAGGGGAGGAGTGGGATACAGGAAAGTCCCAACACCCATGTGCCCTCACAACCTCCACAAACACATGAAACAAACCTTCACACTGGGTTCCAGCTGTCTGGGCCTGTGGGGTAGGGGAAGAGCGTGGCCAGATCCCTGAGGGCAGCAAGGGCTGCCCATGGGGCAAAAGACCTGGATGGGAAGGCTGGGGGCTATGTTCACTTCCCAGTATGGCTGAAGGTGCTCCCACTTCTGGTTTCATCCAAGGATACCTGCCCCCAGCGGGCTGCCCAGCTCATGCGTTCTGGTTGACCCTCCAATAATACAGCTGGCCCAGACCCCAGAGGGAGCCCCAAACACTGGCCAACCATCCTGGCATCTGGACCAAGGGTGCATCATGCTTGTGTACAGCACAATCCAATAGGGTAATAATTAATCACTGTCTTTGGCTGGCGGGTCTCACGTCAGTAACACAGAATGGATGACATAATTGTCCAGTCTGCCTAATTACAGACTACAGTGAGGACAATAAGATTAACTAACCTGGAAAACACTGAACACAAAGGGATGCGTGGGGAGCCCGGAGAGGGGCACTACCGGCCTATGTCACCAACAAAGAGCCTCTTCGAGGTGAGCTGTTGTGGCTATTGCTTGTATAGGGATGACACACTGCTCGGTCAGTCCCTGGAGAAGGAGTTCTGGCCTCCTGGCTGAAAACACCAGTTGCTCGGGGGTCCCTGAGGTGGAGGCTGTCTCATAAAGGATCCGGTGGAAGTGGCAGCAGAACCGGAGACCTGCTCAGAAATGAGCATCACTTTGTGTCACCAGCATCGCTCTTGGTGCCTCCACCAAGGCCAGAGACGTGGGGTCACGCTCCACCTCTTGGCGCTGAAAGAGCCAGCTGCCTGGTGAATACAGTTAAATCCCTGTGCGGGCTCCAGAATGAAGCTCTTCCCCTAGCCCCTCACTGCAAACGCTCCAGCTGGGTGGCAGGCACTGTCGTGGCACCATGACCTCCTCTTGGCTGGTCACACACGACCCTTTCAAGAGCACAGCTTTCAGCCCGGCCATCCGGTACCTCCTCCCTCCTCCAATGTCTCCATCACTCTAGTCTCCCCACCAAACAGGCAATACAGAGGACCAGAAATCAAGAGGGGTGCTGTGCTGCATAGTTGCTTGGCTTCCGTCTCCTTCAGGGCTCTCCCACAGGTCCTCCTCAGCATCCTGCACAGGAAGCCTCCCTCCAGCCAAGGGCTGCTTTCTCACAAATGCTCTGAGTATGCCCCGCTGCCCCAGCACACGTCCCACGCCACCTAGAGATGTCTCTCAACCACTTCCTGTGTGTCAGCCACATTTCCCAATTAGAGGGCCATCTCCTAAGGGTAGAGACATCTCCTAAGGGTAGAGGCATCTCCTGCATCTTGTGTTCCTCAAAGAGTTTGGGGCACAGCATAGGTTTTTATTAAAGCTTTATCAAATGAATAGATGGTAAACAACGTGCCCTACGTGGATCATCCGCTGTATGCTGAACTCGGTCACTTTCACTTAATCCTCGCAACAATCCTCCAAGGTAGGTATTATTATGCCTCTTAGGAATTTATCACTATGTCTTATCTAAGGAACCAAGAAGAAGAGGAATGAATTTGTTTACGGTACTGCAGCTGGAAAATGGCAGGGTGGAAATTTTGGCTTCCATAAACTAGGGGTATGGTGTCTAACGAGAGCCACATCAGCACACATTCTACTACATCAAAAATGTGCTGAGCCACAGACAACATTAAAAGGGGGTTCACAGGGGGGTCTCTTTCCAACAAGTTCAAAGAGCTCCCCAGTACGCGTTTGGGTCAAGGCAGTATGTGTCTTGTATGTTCTGTAACAGACAGACCCCAACATCTCACGGGCTTCATTCTTCTCTTCAAGTCCAGCTGGCAGGTAGGTCGGAGACACTGCACTGCACAGTCATTTAGGGACTCAGGCCGACAGAGGGACCTTCATCTTCGATGTGTGGCTCTGACTGTTCACGTAGCCAGAGAGAGAAAGGGAGAGATGGGGGGCCACATGGGAGGATTTGGGGAGCCAGGAGCGGACTTTGCCACACAGCCACACACCTGGGTGAAAAGGTGGAGCCTTTGGGGAGTCAGGTGTGGGTATGGTAAGACTCTGCCCCGTGACCACACCTGGGTGGAGAGGTGCTGGGTAAAGAGGTTCCTGGCTGGGCAGGCGCCATTCCACAACAGCGCCAGACACTGGAAGGGGAGGTGGACATCCAACCATCTCTGCCATGCTGCACTTGGCATTACCTTATATAAAGAGGCAGAAGACTTGCCCCTGCCCTCCTGGGAGGGGTTAAGGCAGGGATTTGAGAGGAGAAGGGTGCATCCACCATGCATTTATACATTCCTGTGCACTTATGGCCCATGTACCCTGTGATGGGGGTAACATTTTGGGGTTGATTCTCAGCTCTGCTGCTTGCCAACTAGGGAGCCTAAGCACCCTGAACCTCAGTGTCCTCTGCTGTAATTTGGGATCCGTAACACCTAGCTCACTGGGTTTTGCAAAAATGAAATAAGGTCATCGAGGGAAAGCCCTGCCTTCCAGTAAGCATTCCATAGCGGGAGTTATAATTGTAACACACTTGCCTGAGTTAATTTACTACCCCACCACAAGGCAGTGTGGCAGGCTGAAAGCAGTTGAGTGTGTCGGTCAAAGTTACACCCCATTGCGTGATAGAGCTGGGAATCCATCCTATATCTACGTGACTGGTAAGAAACCAAGAGAGCTCTGGGTGTCCAGAGGCCTCAGGGAGGAGCTGGTTGGAGGCAGGAGAAAGGACAGATTAGAAGTGTCTCCCCTGAGCACGCAAACTCTGCACTAGAGCAGAGGGGAGATCGGCAGACACAGCAGCCCTGAAGTCCCCAGGACAAGAGGACATGGTGCAGGCGCTCCCTAAGTCCTCCGCTGACGGGGACCCGTGGCCCGCTCAGCACCGCTGATCACTGGGCTGCTCCCGGGACACCCGGGCCCCCTCTCCCGGCATCTCTTGATCCAGAATCTACTGCCAATTATACTTCCGACTATTGATTATGCAACTAGATTAAAGATGATGCCAAGTAATAAACTATAAGTGCAAAAAGGCAGCTGGTGATTCCGAGTAGAGCATATTGAACACTTTGTCGGGGGACTTGATAAGGCACGGCCCTGCCCGTGTTGTTAAATAAGGTGCTGTGAGACCCCTAACAGAGACTGGGCTTTGCGGAGCAGGTGGGGAAGCGGTGGGGGTAATCACAAAAATCTAGAATTCTACACTCGTGTTGTTTTGCACAGGGCTTAGGGTTTTTGCTCCATTTTTTAAAAACCCAAATTAGACTTCTTAGCTGATGCATCATAGATGTGGTTAATGCAGGAAAGGTGAAGAAGAACTCCAGTTGGCAGACCCCTATTCAAAGACTGGGCTTTGACCCTTCATCAAAGGATTGGCAAATAGGTACACATTTATATATTTCAAATTAAAATAAAACGTTTAAGATGCATACGTCTCTTTTTCTTTTTTTTTTTTCTTCTTTTTTTCTTCCTGGAGAGACGCCCCATCCTTGGAAGGAGAGGCTCCCAGGGGAAAACATCCACCCAGAGAAGCCCTTCCTACCATCCTACCTCTGACGTCTGTAATGTCCGGCAGTCAGGGAGCCCAGTCACCACATCAAAGGCCCAGCCGACGGGGACAACCAGGGGTCCACCCTGGTTCCCTTTTGACCCATGACTTTCCTGTAGGAGCCACAAGTTTTCAAAGCATTGCCTCCTCGAACAGTTCATACACTAATCCAAGGCTCACCCTCCACTTAAGACCCCGAATGCCCTTGGCGTCCCACCTGGCGCAGCCGTGGGGCAGGGCCTACCTTCCTCAGTGTTCTCTGCCTGCCAGCTCCAGGCCAGGCCCATGCATAGGAGCACACACACCCCTTCTCTTCCATTTACTCATTTGTTCCACAAACTACTATGCTCAGGGAGTACCTGTGAAATGATGAAGACAGTCTCTGCCCACTGTCAAGTAGAGGAGATGGAAAAAGATTATAAATACAATGTAATCAGTGCTGGAATAGATGCTAAGTGCATAGAGAGGCGAGAATAACTCAGGTATTGATTGGTTAATGCTAAGCTCACAGTTGTAGATGACTGCGTGTGTGCACGCAGGAACACACACACACACACACACACACACACACACATTGTTTCTCCAACCTGTAGCAGCTCTCAACAGTCCACAGTGTGCTCAGGAGCAGGGGACTCTAATCTTCCAAAAGAAAGTGAACCAAGGGACTTCCCTGGCGTTCTAGTGGTTAGGACTCTATGCTCTCACTGCTGAGGGCCTGGGTTCAATCCCTGGTCGTGGAACTAAGATCCCACTAGCCTTAGTGGGAACTAAGATAGCAAAAGCCATGTGACACAGCCAAAAAAATTGTTTTAAAAAAAGTGAACGTGGGCTTCCCTGGTGGCACCGTGGTTAAGAATCCGCCTGCCAATGAAGGGGACGCAGGTTCGAGGCCTGGTCCGGGAAGATCCCACATGCCGCGGAGCAAATAAGCCGGTGCGCCACAACTACTGAGTCTGCTCTCTAGAGCCCGTGAGCCACAACTATGGAAGCCCGCAAGCCCGCACACCTAGAGCCCATGTTCCGCAACAGGAGAAGCCACACAATGGAAGCTGGCATACCACAACGAAGAGTAGCCCCGGCTCCCCACAACTAGCGAAAGCCCGCGTGCAGCAACGAAGACCCAACATAGCCAAAAATAAATAAATAAATAAATGTTCTTTAAAAAAAAAAAGTGAACGCTCTAAGTCCACTGCTGGGTTGGGAAATGCCTCCCTCTGGCACTGCCCACAATTACTGGGAGGCAGGCAGAGCTGTGTCCTCTAAGCCAAGAAGTAGCCCCTCTCCCTCCCCTCCAGAGTGATTCCTCTGACATGTGTATGGAGGAGAGCAGGGAGGCTCCAGGAGGTCCATCTGGACACCCTCTGCACAGCCAGCTCCCCAGAGAACCCCAGTCTGACCAGGGCCCTCCTCTGCTTGGGAGATGGCAGTGATTCTGTCATCTGTAGGGCTGATGAATTCTGTGCCCCCTAACTAGTGCAAGACAGTGCTCCTCGATTTGTCAACTACTTCACCTTACCTCCCAGCATGGTGACCTCTAATTCCAATCCACTTTTACACACACACACACACACGCACGCACGCACGCACACCCCTTGACATGATCCATGATTCTGTTGATCCGTTTCCCTGTGCCAGGTAGTTTTTGTTTCTGTGTTTTGTTCTCTTTGGTTTGGTCCTGGCTAACTCTTACTCACTCTTGGAGATCTAACCCCAACACCATCTCTTCTTTTTTTTTTTAGGCATCCATTACTTTATTCTTTTAATTTTTATTTTATATTGGAGTATAGTTGATGAACAATGTTGTATTAGTTTCAGGTGTACAGCAAAACGATTCAGTTATACATATATCTATTCTTTTTCAAATTCTTTTCCCATTTAGGTTATTACAGAATATTGAGCAGAGTTCCCTGTACTCTACAGTAGGTGCTTGTTGAGTACCTATTTTAAATATAGCAGTGTGGGGCTTCCCTGGTGGTGGAGTGGTTGAGAGTCCACCTGCCGATGCAGGGGACACGGGTTCATGCCCCGGTCCGGGAAGATCCCACATGCCGTGGAGTGGCTAGGCCCGTGAGCCATGGCCGCTAGCCTGCGTGTCCGAAGCCTGTGCTCCGCAATGGGAGAGGCTGCAACAGTGAGAGGCCCGCGTACCGCAAAAAATAAATATTTAAATAAATAAATAAATATAGCAGTGTGTACATGTCAATCCCAAACTCCCAATCTATCCCTCCATCTCTTCTTGCAGGCCTTCCCCAGCCCCTCCACGTGCTCCCACCAAATCCAGCGCCCATCCCCTCTTGTTACTCACCACCATATTATATGAACGTCTGTTTGTATGCTCTTTGAGGACTCGGTCTCTCTGGCCCCGCCAGCAACACATAGCCCAGCACCCAGCTCATGATCAGGGCTCAAGAAATATCGGTCATCTGAAGCAGGCAACCTAAAGTGAAACCATGTCCTCTACACCTTGAAATCTGCTACATGGAAGGGCAGGTTGTAACAACTACCATCAGGGAGCATCTCCTCTGGGTTGAGAGCAAAAGCGAAAGTCTGAGCATCCCCAGAAAAGACATCCTGATCTACTGACCTGAATACGGCTGGCTGCTTGGTAGGCAGAGCTTAGAAAAAAGGATGGGGTCAGATTACCGCAGCTAGAGGATAAACGTGCACCATGGCCTGCACCCCGTTGTTGATCTCTTTCCATGTTTACTAACTTTCAGGACTGAACTGCTTCCCAAGGAGTGAGAAGTGCATGTGCTGTCGAGCTGCCACAATCATTCAGTCCTCTTGGCAACTGTATCTCATTGTGTATTAATAAATCAGCACTCTGGGTTATCAATAAGACTTTTGTGAGTTGAGCAAGTGGAAATCAACTTGCCAAGGCCTGATGCCCCCTGGAGAAATGAAGACACAGAGCTTCTGAATGCAAAACAGCGGACCAGGGCTGCCCACAGTTACCTACGAGGCAGGCTGTCCAGCACTGACCAAGTGCCACTTCCGCACTACCCCATGTCACATACTGACTCTCTGAGTAATCTCAGAACTTCTGATTCAACGTCAACTGATGCATCAGTCAAAAAGGGGATCATTCATCACAGAGTATTAAAAAACAAAAGGGGGCTTAGGGATCGTCTAGAAAATCCTGGGTGTTTCACCACAAAGAACTATAAGGGGATGTCTGCAATGAATCCTAATCCATCTGGGAGTGAGAAGAATGTAAGAGAAGTCTATTCACTTGAGGAGCTTACAAATGAGTTTGGAAGTTATGTGTTATCACAGAACCAAATAGGCAGGGGTTCAAATCCCAGTTCTGCCACCTACTAGTTGTATGGCCTTGAGTAAGTTACAGAACATCTTCTAAGCATCTATTTCTTTACCTGTAAAATGAATTAAAGGATATCTATTTCACAGAGCCATAGTTAATTCAGATATTGTATATATCACATGCCTCATATATATGGTAGGTGCTCAATAATAGTTTCTTTACATGAATCAAAGAATAGTATAAGGACATAATTAAGGGCTAAACTGTGATATGCCCTCTAAATACTGTTAAGAGTTCAGAAAAGAGGAAACACCCATTTGAGGCTTTATCTAGAGCAACTGATGGATTTACAGAGTGGTTCATACTGATACCCTCTGGAGTTATTTCACACCCATCAAAAACCAGCCAATGCTCCATGGGGTCCTACAATCAAACCAACCATTCCATAGCTCACCCCCTCTCACCCTCTCACCCTGTTATGGGTTGAATAGCAGCCCCTCAAAATTCATATGTTGAAGTTCTAACCCCTAGTATCTCAGAATGTGACCTTATTGGGGAATAAGGTTATCCCCTATATAGTTAAGAGGAAGTCATACTGGAGTAGGGTGAACCCCTAATCCGATATTACTGGTGTCCTTTAAAAAGGCAAAATTTTGGACACAGGGTGACTGCCATGTGAAGGTCGGAGTTATGCTGCCACAAGCTGAGAAAAAACCTGCAGCTAGGAGAGAACAGAAGCCTGGAATGGATCCCTCCCCAGAGCCTTCAGAGGGAGCAACACCTCGCTCTCAGACTCCCAGCCTCCAAAACTGCAAAACTAATTTCTGTTGTGTAACCTACTCAGTCTGTGATACTTGGTTATGGCAGCGTGAAGAAACTGATGCACAGGTCATATCCACTACCGCCATTACCATCCTGTCCCAAGGGGCGCTAAACTCAAATCAGTGGGGAACCTGAGGGAACCTACACTTTCTCTCTCGGCTCAGGGACTGAAAACTAAGCAAGCTCCCAGTACCCTCCAAGGCCTGTGGACTTCTCTTCCCATCTGCCAGGAGGAGTGGAGAAAACAGCCCGCATTTCAGCTTCACGATTCCTGAAGCTAGATGCAGAGGTGGCCATGGCATCAGGTAGACAGCACGGCTCAGGTAGACATCATGGCTCAGGTAGACAGCATCCTCGAGGTCTCTAGCCCTGACTGGTTCTAAAAACCCACTACAGCCTCCCTGCCCATGGCTCTCCAGCCTCTGCTTAAGGACAGATAGTTGTGGGAAGTTTATTACCTCTTTACGTCAAGGGTTCCATTAAAAGAACTTTGGTCAATGCAAAGTTCTGCCTACAAATAAGTGAAATCCAACTCTTTCTGCCTATAACTTCCACCCCTTAGCCTAATATCTCTGGGGTCATGTGGAAAAGAAAAGGAAAAATTCAATCCCACATCATCTTGGCAACTCTTCCATTACTTGAAGACTTTGACCACGTGCCTCCTCATACTCTTAGCAAAACACCTCTCTCTGCTCATCTCCTTCCTGCAAGAGAGGTAGCTGTGCGTTCACACATCATGGGAGTTCATGTGTCTTGATCACTGCTTCTTCTAGTTTGGGGCTTAGAGTTGGGTTTGTCAGGTCACATGACCCTCCCCCATCTCTTTTTCCAGCTGTGATGCACCTCTGATGAGAGGCTACTACAAGCTAGGTGCTGGGCCAGGGGCTGTGAGTACCAAGAGAATTAAGACATGGTGTCATTCAGACTGCAAGCTCTTGGCAAGCAGGGTGACCCCAACTATCAGTACAAAAAGAACACTCCACTCAAACAGGCAATAAATGAAAGTTAAAGAGAGAAGAAAATAAGGTACCCTCCAATTGATGTCAGACTCCCAGAAAGCTCAGCTAAGCATAAGATTATTGTCCGCAAAAGAGGAAGGAAAAGGAAATCTGAACTGGCCTGAAAACAACCCCTGACCTCATCTGAACACTCCTTTATTTTTAATCCAATACCCAGGATCCCTTCTTGGGGTGTAAATTCCCTGAAAAGCCAAATCTTTCCAGGACATGAAACTGTTGGCTGTCCTTTTGAGGGCTGAGAGCAAAGAGCTCCAAAATTTATGCACTGCATTAAGCGAGATGTCTGGTATCCAACTAGGTTAAATTGCTTTCTATATTTAAATTGCCTGTTAGCTGGTTACATGTGGGAGCCACAGCTGTGAAATGGATAGTTCCAGCCAGTAAATAGAAAGGCATAAATCCTAATGGATTAATCTGTTATAATTAGACAATTCTGTAATGACTTTGACATGGAGCCCAACCCTTCGGAGAAAGAAGAGAGAGGGGAGGGGTGAACCTCAGGTGTGCAGGTCATAAGGCAAGAGAAGAGCAAGAAGAGGAAAGGTAAGTCTGAAGCACAGAGGAAGGTTGCAAAGCCACAAGCCAGGAACACCTGAGTAAGAGTTGAGATGGGCAGACAGAAGGTGTAAGTATTCTTCTCCACAAAAGAAATTCACACTAAAACCAGAAGTTTAAATTATAATAAGAAAGGAAATATAGTTGACTCTTAACTTCACAGGTCCACTTACACGCTGATATTTTTTTCAATAAATATACAGTCAGCCCACGGTTCCGCATCCACGGGTGGTTCTGGATTCTACCAACCGCAAATCAAAATAGCACTATGTTGACAATCCGAGGTTGGTTGAATCTGTAGATGCGGAGGGCCAACTATGGAACTTGAGTATCCACGGGGTTTGCTGTCCATGGAGGGTCCCGCAACAAATCTTCCCTGGATACCTAGGGACGACTGTAAAGAGCAGTGAACTTCTCCTTCCTCTCTCCTACCTGCCCCTCCCCTTTACCTACAAAAGTTCTTTCCTTCTGCTTCTCAGAGGGTCAACCCCTTTCAAGAAACTTCCTTTTGTCCTGATAAGAATGATGAGAACTCTCGGGGCGCTGACCTGGAGCTCTTCTTTTGGTTCTTGCTGTCCTCCTCCAACTCTTCCTTCTTACCAAGACCAGGAAACCATAAAGAGAATAAACACCCAGCAGTGAGAGGCTCCTAACCACCATCCCCAAGTGACCTGGGGTAAGGATGATGAGTTGAGATCACGGTGAGGCAGGCTGTAGGGTGGAGCTGGAAGTGGAATAAGGGTGCATCTTTCAAGTCCTGGGAAATACCTCTTAGCCCTACAGCAGGATAATGAGGATGTCCAAAGCATAAAAGATTGGTTATTCAAACCTAATCTAAGTCAAAGTCTTATCAATCTGGAGTTCCAGGACAGTTTTGAATGCCTGGAGGCTCCCTGAGACCACCCTCTGTCTCAGGACAATCTCCAGGACCAGAATGATCTTCCTACCCACCTTATTGCACCTCCATTCCGATATAAGCCCTTGGTTCCAGCAAGGCTTACCCCTTTACTCAAAGAAAGAGAAAATAGGGAACTGAAAGATGCTACTGATAAAGAATGGGAACCAGAGGCGATCTAGGCTCAAAGTTCCAGGCTGTCTAGATAGATTTTCTTAAGCAACACATACACTCTCATACACGTGCTGAGAGCTACAACTCTGGCTTTACCTGGAGGCTGAAAGACAGAGAAACTAAGATAGTCCAAAAGTTTAGATGACAGGCAGTTTTCTGGGAATAAGCTGGGCTCTTGATTTAGTGAATTACTAGGGGCACCAAAAGCCAGGGAATCATAACTGGACACCACATTGGGCAGTCAGACCCTGCATTTTGCCAGCTTCACGGTATGTAGCCTCACACCCACGATAATGTCCTCCTACATCAAAGCAGATCAAGTATCACCTAACCACCCATCTGCCCAGAGCTATGCAAAACTATAAATCCAGAGTTAGATAAATAATCAGAAATGAAGAGTGGAAATAAGACATGAACAGCAAGAAAAGATCTAGAAAGAGAGGTGATGACAGCTATCAGTATCATGTGTGAGCAGCCCTGGGCCTCTGAGCAGTATACCTCACTAAAGGGACCCCATATGGGGCCCCCAGTAGGGTATTGTGTCAGAGGTGAGCATGGACGGCAACAAGCTGCATCCAGCCTCTCTCTCCTTTCTTACACCTCTGTGCCCTGCTCCCATCTTCCCTGGGTGCCAGGAGGGCCACCCTAATCCTGTACAAACAAAGCAATATTCTATTGAAAGAAAACTTGAATAGGGATGATAGATCAGTGAATGGGAAAGCTGAATATTGTAAAGAATATTCAGTTCTTCACATATTAATTTATAAACTTAGTGCAACTCCAACCAAAATTCCAAGGGAATTTATTCCTTTAAGCTTAACTAAGCGATTCCAATGGTCATCTGGAAAAATAAACATGTGATAATTGCCCAAGAATATTAGAAAAAGAGGAACTTGCAGCAGCAGGGATTAAAACTGACCCAAACTACAGGGATCAAATGGCATGGAACTGATAAAAGGATCAACACATCATTCACAGAAAATTCAAGTGTGTAAATAAATACACACATATATATGAAGTTATTTTAAAAGCAGATATCATCACTAATATGTTGGAAAACGTTAGCATTAACATTTGTTTAATTAATTAGTTAATTTTTGAAAAATAATTTTTGTCAAAATTAATTCTGGGGAACCTCCCTGGTGGTCCAGTGGTTAAGACTCTGTGCTCCCAATGCAAGGGGCCTCGGTTCAATCCCTGGTCAGGGAACTAGATCCCAAATGGCCACAACTAAGACCTGGGGTAACCAACTAAATAAATGAATATTTAAAAAAAATTAATTCCGGATGGATGAATTTTATAACTCATAAATCATAATGAAATCACAAATAAATAGAAAATATAAGTGAAAATTTAATTTATCTTAGAGTAGAAAAGACTGTCTAATCATAAATAGAAGAACTGAAAAAATGTTCTATGTGCAAAATTAAAGCTTGTGCATGTCAAAATCCCTGTTATAAACAAACAGGCAAATGACACATTGGAATAAAATAAGTATATAATTAAGCAATCCTTTCTACGTTATCTAGAGTGCTCATATTTAAAAATAAAAACACATCAGTTAAAAATAGGCAAAGAGGGCTTCCCTGGTGGCGCAGTGGTTGAGAGTCCGCCTGCCGATGCAGGGGACACGGGTTCGTGCCCCGGTCCGGGAAGATACCACATACCGCGGAGTGGCTGGGTCCGTGAGCCATGGCCGCTGGGCCTGCGCTTCCAGAGCCTGTGCTCCACAACGGGAGAGGCCACAACAGTGAGAGGCTCGCGTATCGCAAAAAAAAAGGCAAAGAATATAGACTTCTCCATAAAAATATAAATGGCCATTAAATGTTTTTAATAATAATATCTAGTACCATAATACGATCATTCTCAATCACTGCTGATAGTAGTATAAATTGATTAAAACAAAAAATAAAACAAAACACACACACAAATGTTCTGGAAAGTAATTTCACTGTATGTAACAGGAATCTTCTAGGAATGTGTCCTAAATAATCAGAGATACAGGCAAAGACTTATGAACAATTTTTTTATTGTAGTATTATTTATAAGAACCATAAATTGGAAATAACTCTCATGCCCACTAATTAGACACTGGTTAAAAAGGCTATAGTGTGTCCACAAAGTAGATTATTATAGCCATTTAAGATCAATGGCATAGGAAAAGTCTCAAAATATAATCTTAAATTTTTAAAAGTCAGAACACAGACTGGTTAAAGTAATAAGTAAGGAATTCTGTTCTTTTTAAATGTATTTATGCATAGAAAAAAAGACAAAGGAATTCTTTAAAATGTTAATAGTGATCATCTGAGTGGCAGGATTGGAGTTATGTTAATTTTTGTCTTTATATCATTCTATATTTTTCAAACGTTCTATATGGAACATATTTCATCTTTATAATTAGAAATTTAAAGCAATCAAGCTTATTTGTTAAAGATTAGTCCCCCAGGGTTCCAGAAAGACCAAAAGGCGAGAGGTCAGAAAACTCTTCTGAAATCACCCTGATGCTTCCTTCCCCGGCACTAAACGGAGTAACCAGGCTTTACCTGGGGTTGACAGCAGGATTGGATAGGGAGGGTGGGAGGGAGGGAGGACACAAGAGGGAAGAGATATGGGAACATACGTATATGTATAACTGATTCACTTTGTTATAAGCAGAAACTAACACACCATTGTTAAACCAATTATACTCCAATAAAGATGTATAAAAAAAAAAAGAATGGCCAGGCTGTCACTCACTCACCTAATGCGAGCCCCCTGCCGATCCCCTCTTGCCCTAAATAAGTCAGACCTGCATTGCCAAGCCTCACTGCTGCACTTATCCACGTAATTAGCTAGATTTGATGTTCATAATTGCTCTCCTCGACTGCCACATGCATGTGTGCACACATGTACACATACACACACACACACATACACACACACACCTGCTGCCTCCTCTGATGTGGTCGGCACCCACTGAGCTGTCACCATCCCTAAGTTTCCCAACTCAAGCCTTCAGCCAGGCCCGCTCTCAGGCTCCCACACACACCCGACACACACCCCATCACTGCATTACCGAGTTACTGCTCATCCCATGCCTGTCTGCTTATCCATATCCTACCTTGAGTGTAAGGATCTTTGCAGTTCCCAGCCAAACCATGTGAGGGCCTGCTCTGTGTCAGCATTGTGCACCAGGGACAGAAACGGATAGGGCAAGAGTCACTGCCCACAAGGAGCTTGGCATCTGGTGTAGCAGACACACCGATAACGAGATCATTTGAACCCAGTGAGGGGAGTGCTATGGAGAAGAGAGATGCTGGTTGTTAAATGATCATGGAGGACTTCCTGGAAGAGGTGGCACCTGAGCTGAGTCTAAAAGGCTGTGTAGGAATCAGTCGGACAGAGATAGTGGGAGAGAGTCTAGTAGAGTAAGTGAAAGCCCAGAGGTGTGAAGCCATTGAAGCAACAGGAAACCCCAAGCTGAAAGTTCAGCATTCAAGGTACAGGAAGAGGGAGGAAATGAAGGAAGGAGAGAAATGAGATGGGAATGTCAAGCAAAGACTGAGTCATAAAAATCATCGTGTGCTTTGCCCAAGAGCTCCATATGGCCCAGGACTACCACACAGCTGTCTCCCCCCTTTCCCCGCCCCCACTGGTCTGCCCAAGAGCAGTTCTTGGGCCTGCAAGCAGCTAAGCAGTGGGCACCCACCCAGCCCAGCTGGCTCAAGGAAAACAAGTCTGGGGTCTGGCAGGATTACCTGGTTGACCCCTCTGTCTGCAGCCCTGACTTGTGACTTCCAAGGACCTCCCTTGCTTCTGGATTACTGGCACCTGTTTCTGGGTTCCCCAGCAAACTCTGGGGGGACGCTAGTGGTGACCCTCTACTTGATCCAGGCCATTCCTTTTCTGAACCGTCTCCAACCACGCTTTCGTCTCCACCCTCCTCCGAAACTGTTCTCATCAATGTCACCAGTGAGCCAGGACTGGAAATTTTGACTCAGCTCTCATGTCCCAGGGAGCCCCACCCTGGCTACCCTACCTACTCCTGTCCACACCTCCAATCCCCCTTACCTCACTGTATTTCTTTTTTCTATACCACTTATCTTCTTATATACTACATTATTTACTTATTAAACATTTATTAATTAGGAGATTGGGATTAACATATACTCACTACTATATATAAAATAGATGACTAACAAGGACCTACTGTATAGCACGGGGATCTCTATTCAATACTCTGTAATAACCTATATGGGAAAAGAATCAAAAAAGAGGTTATATATATATATATATATCTGATTCCCTTTGCTGTACACCTGAAAGTAACACAACATTGTAAATCAACTATACTCCAATAATTTTTTTAAAAAAACATTTATTGATGATTGGCATCTCCTCTCACCCCAACACACACACACACACACACACACACACACACACAACAACACAAAGTTTGCATAAGGCATTGGTCTGCGTTGTGCCTCAAGCACCTGGATCCACATGGAGTTCTCCTGGCATACGGCAGAACTAATGTAGTATTTGTGGAAGGAATGAGCCACCCCTGCACACTGCTCTTGGAATGATGTGCAGAATCTGGCCCTCCCACGCTGCTGCTCTGGCAGGGATGCTCTCTGTCCCCACATCCCTCCTTGTGGGACAGATGCGCCATCAGACACCCCCTTGTGTCAGCCATTCAGTTTGACAGCTTCCCCATTCTGGAAGGTGCTCTCACACCATTGCTTTATGGACCATCCCTTACGTTCAAGGCTCTAGGTGAGCATAGAGCACGTTTTAGGGAGCTCTCCTCCCCCCCACAGGCCCTAACGGTGCTGGGCATGGAGTAGACACCCAATAAGTATTTCAAGAAGAAAGAGCAAATGTCATTTAAAGTGAATTTAGATGGCAGCTCCTGCAATAACTTTAAAAGGGCTAATGAAGGTATATCATGTTCACCTCCAAAGAGAACCCAGCGGGCTTCAACAAATTTCCTCTTCAACTAGCAAGCAGGTTATAGGTGGAAAGTAATGGTAATAAACTGCCTGCAGTTCATTCTGGGTTTTTTTTGGGGGGGGGTGGGGTTTTTTTGCGGTACGCGGGCCTCTCACTGTTGTGGCCTCTCCCACCGCGGAGCACAGGCTCCGGACGCGCAGGCCCAGCAGCCACGGCTCACGGCTCACGGGCCCAGCCGCTCCGCGGCACGTGGAATCCCCCCGGACCGGGGCACGAACCCGCGTCCCCTGCATCGGCAGGCGGACTCTCAACCACTGCGCCACCAGGGAAGCCCCCAGTTGACGTTTTTTAAGTGTCTTTCTCATAAGTCATTAATAACTAATTTCACAATCCCTGCATCATGTGACAGTCATAAAATATTGCCTGCGCTTTTCCCAGCAAATTTTAGTAGTGAGCCAATAATTGAATCCAAATCATCTATTAAGTTAATTCTTTAGAAGACAATATTTTACACTTGAAGTCATTTTTTCACAAGTTCTCCAGAATGAAGTAATTGTGAAATCAGCGATGACTTTTTCCCCTTCCTGAACAAGTAAAAATAAAATCGCTGGGTTCAGCCTGGAGGGCGTCAAGCTGTTATGAATTCTTTTCTTTCATGTGTTGCCTATTCCTAGTTAGAACTCGCTCTGTGTCCTCAGAACTCAGCAGGCAGATGACTAGACATGGCTCTTGGATAGTGAGCTTCTTAGGTGGAGCTATCCTAGGACCACCTCACATGTGTAATCACATGACACCCTCTTCAGCCAGACTCTGGCTTTTCAGAAGACTCTGTTCTTTCTGTCTTTTAAGACTGGTACAGAGTGTACTTGGGGAATCCAGCCAACTGACACCTCCCTCTTCTGAGGTCCAAGCTTCCACACACAGGGATAGGCACCTGTAACCAGTTTGTGGCAGTGACCCTGCCCTGCCCCTTTGCTCTGTCCCATCTCTGACCACACAGATGAGAGCACAGTGGACATCTGACCCAGGCTGAGGCCATCAAAGTCCTTCTCTCAAGAATTTGAACTTGGGTCAAAGAGGCACCAGCCAGATTCTGTTGACCCCTTAAATTAAGGACATGAAATTTGCATGACTTTGCGTGAACTTTGCACAAGATAGTTGTTTCACAGCTCCCAAATGTTCATGGATCTGGAGGGACTGGAGGGAGAAAAGAGCAAGAGGGAGAAACAGAGTGAAGAGAACACTCGGCATGAGGTCCCCGAGCAGGGGGACAGGAAGGGGAGCAGGACACCCGCACTGCCAAGCCCCACCTCCAATCCTGGTTCAAGTTCTGGGCCCTCTGGGAACCAGGCCACAGCTTTTGCCCCTGGGTTCCACGAAAACACCAGAAGACCCAAAGGTTGAAAATAACTCTTGACTAGAGCTCTTCTTGAGGACTTAAGTGAAAGTGGGGCTGCACCCAACAGGACCAGCAAAAATTTCTAAAAATGCTTTCAACGAATTCTCTTCTCAGGGTCCCCAGTCAGGACAGCCACTCTACCCCTTGCTTTTCTGTCCTCTACCAAATGCTTCCAGATGGCAACTGCGGACACCACACCACTTCTCCCCTCACCACCAAACACTCATGTGCGAATGAAGTGACTCATTCATTAATCCCTCATACGTTGAGTGAGTGCCACTTGGAGCCAATGGCGAGACAGATAGGCTTCTGCTCACAGACAAGACACGTTATTATGGTCTAAGAAGACTCACTATTTAACACTTTTTGTCCCTGTCAAATCTGTGACCAAGTCCCCACTTTTTGCAGAACTGAGTTTCTATTATAATCAACCAAAAGGACCTTGCCCCAGAGAAAATTCCTAACGCCTGCCCGTGCCTCAGCCTTTGTTAGACATGCAGGAAACAGCATGAAATTTGGGGCCAGGCAGACCTGGGTGTGCACGTCAGCTTCTTGAAAAAAAAAAAACGAAGAGGCTCACACTTCTCCATTCAGTGTGTTGTTGCCGTGGCTTTGGGATAAGCAGCCTTTCCAGAGTCAGGGAAAGTCCCTTCCACTCTAGTTTCCTGCAAAATTTGTCGTACTGATGTTTATCGTTACAAATGTGTGTTGAACTTCATCTTTTTTGTTAGTGTGACCCTTGTAAAAAAGGTATTAAACTTGAACAAATGCTTTTCTGGGTCTCTCGAGCTAATCATATGTTTTTTTTTTCTCCTTTGGTCCATTAAGGTGGTGAATTGCTAGACCTTCTGCTGTTAAACCACCCCTGCATTTTTCACATAAACCCAACATGACTGCCGAGATTGTTTTTAATACACTACTGGATTCGGTTAGGTAACGTTTTTAGTATTGTTTTCATCTATTTTTACAAGCGTTATATGCCTATTTTTTTTTTCTCCTGCCTTTGTCTAGCTTAAGAATAACAATTAAACTACCTTCATTAAATGAATCGGACGGCTTTCTTTTTCCTTTGTCTACCTTCTGGAACAGCTTCTATTAATACAAAACAGGGATTATTTTCTCCATAAATACTTTGCTGTGCTCAACTGTAAAGCTGTACGGGCCCAGGGCTTTAAGGGCAGAGGGCAGGTCAGGGGCGGGAGGTTGGCTATAATTTTAATTTCTTTACCCATGACTGGTCTGTTCGAGTTTTCTTTTTATTCTTGGCCAATTTTGGCATTTCTCATTTTCCCAGAAAGCTATCCAATTCATCCAATTTTTCAAATTTATTAGTGTGTTGGAATATTTGTTCAGAATATTATTTTATTATTTTTTAAACATCTGTAGTGTCTGTCATTTTACTCTCTCTTTCAGTTTCCTTTTATTACATCTCTTTTTTCTCCTCAGTCTTGCCAGAGGTTTGCCTATTTTATTAATCTGTTCAAAAGACCTACAGTCAGTTTTGCTAAACTTCTGTGATTTTTAATTGTAATTTGCTATTCACTTATTTCTGCCTTTCTATCTATAATTTCCTTCTATATCTTTAGGTTTACTTTGTCACTACTTTTGCAGCCTCTTGAGATAAGAGCTTAGCTCATTTGTTTCCTGACTTTTCTGTCTTCTAATAAATAGATTTATGGCTATACATTTTGTCCTAAGTGCTGCTTTATCTGTGTCCTACAAATTTTGCCGTGTGGTTTATTCATTCATTTAGTTCTAAATTATTTTTTTTTATTTTTTTTTTTTGGCTGCATTAGGTCTTCGTTGCTGCGCACGGGGCTCTCTCTAGTTGCAGCGAGCGGGGGCCACTCCTCACCGCGGCGCACGGGCTTCTCATCGTGGTGGCCCCTCCTGTTGCGGAGCATGGGCTCTGAGTGCGCAGGCTTCAGTAGTTGTGGCATACGGACTTAGTTGCTCCGCAGCATGTGGGATCGTCCCGGACCAGGGATCGAACCCATGTCCCCTGCATTGGCAGGCGGATTCTTAACCACTGCGCCACCAGGGAAGTCCCAGTTCTAAATATTTTGCATTGCCTATATAATTCTTTCTTTAATCCAAAAACTTTTCATTAGTGCCCTTCTTTTCATTTCCAGACGTACAAGTTTTGGGGCTTTTGTTGTTGTTGTTCTTTACTGATTTCACATTCCATCGTATTACAGTCAGAGAACATTATCTGAATGACGTCAATCCTTTGGAATTTATTGAGGCTGCTTTTGTTCCCCGATTTATGGTCATTTTTATGAATGCTCTACATACAATCAAAAGAGTTTATATTTTCTGTTTGTTAGCTATAAAGTTATATATGTGTATGTAACTATACACAGACATTTAAGCATATTTAAAAAGTTATTCAAGTCTTCTATATACTTAATAAATCTTGTCTGCTTGCTCTATCAAGTTATAAAAGAAATACGTTTGATTTCTCTATTTCTCCCTGTGTAGCTATAGCTATTTTTATATATGTGCGTGTATAAGTACACACGTGTATATTTGATGGTATACTGTTAGGTGTGTATATATTTTTCATGATTGTTATAATTTTGCGATCTTTTATTCCTCATACTGGAATGTTCCTCTTCTTTTTTTCCTTATAAATTTTCTTTTGTTCCTATTCGCTTGCTATATCTTCTTCTACGGCTTTATTTCCACCCTCTTGTTGTGTCTCCTGTGAAAAGCATATTCCTAATTCTTGTGTTTTTAATCCACTTCAAGGGTCTCTATATTTTGATTTATGAGTTCAATCCACTCATATCATTGTAAACTGACGTTATATTAAAAATTATGTTTGGGGGGGACCCTGAAGATGGCGGAAGAGTAAGAGGCGGAGATCGCCTTCCTCCCCACGGATACACCAGAAATACATCCACACGTGGAACAACTCCTACAGAACTCCTACTGAAGGCTGGCAGAAGACCTCAGACCTCCCAAAAGGCAAGAAACTCCCCACGTAACTGGGTAGGGCAAAACAAAAAACAGAGACAAAAGAATAAGGACGGCACCTGCACCAGTGGGAGGGAGCTGTGAAGGAGGAAAAGTTTCCACACACTAGGAAGCCCCTCCGCGGGCGGAGACTGCGGGAGGCAGAGGGGGGAGTTTCGGGACCGCGGAGTAGTGCACAGCGACGGGTGCGGAGGGCAAAGCGGGGAGATTCCTGCACAGACGATCGGTGCTGACCGGCACTCACCAGCCCGAGTGGCTTGTCTGCTCACCCGCCGGGGCGGGCGGGGCTGCGAGCTGAGGCTCGGGTTTTGGTTTTGGATGGAGCTCAGGGAGAGGACTGGGGTTGGCGGCTTGAACATAGCCTGAAGGGGTTAGTGCACCACGACTAGCCGGGAGGGAGTTCGGGGAAAAGCCTGCACCGGCCGAAGAGGCAAGAGACTTTTTCTTCCCTCTTTGTTTCCTGGTGCGCGAGGAGAGGGGTTTAAGAGCGCTGCTTAAAGGAACTCCAGAGACGGGCGCGAGCCGCGGCTAAAAGTGCGAACCCCAGAGACGGGCGCGAGCCGCGGCTGAGGGCGCGAGCCCCCGAGACGGGCGCGAGCCCCCGAGACGGGCGCGAGCCGCGGCGGGAAGCGCGAACCCCAGAGACGGGCGCGAGCCGCGGCTAAAACCGCGGACCCCAGAGACGGGCGGGAGACGCTAAGGCTGCTGCTGCCGCCACCAAGGGGCCTGTGTGCGAGCACAGGTCACTCTCCACACCCCTCTTCCGCGGAGCCTGTGCAGCCCGCCACTGCCGGGTTCCCGGGATCCAGGGACAAACTTCCCCGGGAGTACGCACGGCGGGTCTCAGGCTGGTGCAACATCACGCCGGCCTCTGCCGCAACGTCACGCTGCCTCTGCAGCCGCAGGCCCGCCCCGCACGTAGTGCCCCTCCTACCCCCATCCCCCAACCCCCGGCCTGAATGAGCCGGAGGCCCCGAATCAGCGGCTCCTTTAACCCCGTCCTGGCTGAGCGAAAAAACAGACGCCCTCCAGCGACCTACACGCAGAGGCAGGGCCAAATCCAAAGCTGAGCTCCTGTGAGCTGTGAGAACAAAGAAGAGAAAGGGAAATCTCTCCCAGCAGCCACAGAAGCAGCGGATTAAAGCTCCACAATCAACTTGATATACCCTGCATCTGTGGAATACCTGAATAGACAAGGAATGATCCCAAATTGAAGAGGTGGAATTTAGGAGCGAGATCTATGATTTTTTTCCCTTTTCCTCTTTTTGTGAATGTGTACGTGTATGCTTCTGTGTGAGATCCTGTCTGTATACTCTTTCTTCCACCATTTGTCCTAGGGCTCTATCCGTCCATGACTTTTTTTTTAAAAATTCTTTTTCTTAATAATTAAGTTTAATTGTAATAACTTTATTATACTTTACCTTCGTTCTTTCTTTCCTTCCTTCCTTCCCTCCTTTAGACAACGAATCACCCCAAATTGAGGAGGTGGTCTCAGGGAGCAGGATTTATGATTTTTCCCCCTTTACCTCTTTTTGTGAAGGTGTATGTGTATGCTTCTGTGTAAGATTTTCTCTGTATAGCTTTGCTTCCAACATTTGTCCTAAGGTTCTATCCGTCCCTTTTTTTTTTTTTTTTCTAAATATTTTTTAATTCAATAACTATATTATACTTTATTTTATTTTTACTGTATCATCTTTCTTTCTGTCTTTTTTCCTTCTTTCCCTCCTTCCTTCCTTCCTCCCTCCCTCCCTCCCTCCTTTCTTTCCTTCTTTGCTTCTTTCTTCCTTCCTTCCTTTCCTCCTTTCCTTCTTTCTTTACTCATACTTCTACTAATTCTCCCTACTTTTTCTCCCTTTTATTCTGAGCTGTGTGGATGAAAGGCTCTTGGTGCTCCAGCCAGGAGTCAGGGCTCTGCCTCTGAGGTAGGAGAGCCAACTTCAGGACACTGGTCAACAAGAGACCTCCCAGCTCCACATAATATTAAACGGTGGAAATATCCCAGAGACCTCCATCTTAACACCAGCACCCAGCTTCACTCAACGACCAGCAAGCCACAGTGCTGGACAACCTATGCCAAACAACTAGCAAAACAGGAACACAACCCCACCCATTAGCAGAGAGGCTGCCTAAAATCATAATAAGGCCACAGACACCCCAAAACACACCACCAGACGTGAACCTGCCCACTAGAGAGACAAGATCCAGCCTCATCCAGCACAACACAGGCACTAGTCCCCTCCACCAGGAAGCCTACACAACCCACTGAAACAACCTTAGCCACTGGAGACAGACATCAAAAACAACGGGAACTACGAAAGTGCAGCCTGCAAAAAGGAGACCCCAAACACAGTAAGATAAGCAAAATGAGAAGACAGAAAAACACACAGCAGATGAAGGAGCAAGATAAAAACCCACCAGACCTAACAAATGAAGAGGAAATAGGCAATCTACCTGAAAAAGAATTCAGAATAATGATAGTAAGGATGATCCGAAATCTTGGAAGTAGAATGGACAAAATGCAAGAAACAGTTAACAAGGACCTACAAGAACTAAAGATGAAACAAGCAACGATGAACAATGCAATAAATGAAATTAAAATCACTCTAGATAGGATCAATAGCAGAATAACTGAGGCAGAAGAACGGATAAGTGACCTGGAAGATAAAGTAGTGGAAATAACTACTGCAGAGCAGAATAAAGAAAAAAGAATGAAAAGAACTGAGGACAGTCTCAGAGACCTCTGGGACAACATGAAACGCACCAACATTCGAATTATAGGGGTTCCAGAAGAAGAAGAAAGAAAGAAAGGGACTGAGAAAATATTTGAAGAGATTATAGTTGAAAACTTCCCTAATATGGGAAAGGAAATAGTTAATCAAGTCCAGGAAGCACAGAGGGTCCCATACAGGATAAATACAAGGAGAAACACGCCAAGACACATATTAATCAAACTGTCAAAAATTAAATACAAAGAAAGCATATTAAAAGCAGCAAGGGAAAAACAACAAATAACACACAAGGGAATCCCCATAAGGTTAACAGCTGATCTCTCAGCAGAATCCCTACAAGCCAGAAGGGAGTGGCAGGACATACTGAAAGTGATGAAGGAGAATAGCCTGCAACCAAGACTACTCTACCCAGCAAGGATCTCATTCACATTTGATGGAGAAATTAAAACCTTTACAGACAAGCAAAAGCTGAGAGAGTTCAGCACCACCAAACCAGCTTTACAACAAATGCTAAAGGAACTTCTCTAGACACGAAACACAAGAGAAGGAAATGACCTATAGTAGCGAACCCAAAACAATATGTAAAATGGAAATAGGAACATACATATCGAAAATTACCTTAAATGTAAATGGACTAAATGCTCCCACCAAAAGACACAGATTGGCTGAATGGATACAAAAACAAGACCTTTATATATGCTGTCTACAAGAGACCCACTTCAGAACTAGAGACACATACAGACTGAAAGTAAGGGGATGGAAAAAGATATTCCATGCAAATGGAAACCAAAAGAAAGCTGGAGTAGCAATTCTCATATCAGACAAAATAGACTTTAAAATAAGGACTATTAAAAGGGACAAAGAAGGACACTACATAATGATCAAGGGATCGATCCAAGAAGAAGATATAACAATTGTAAATATTTATGCACCCAACATAGGAGCACCTCAATACATAAGGCAAATACTAACAACCATAAAAGGGGAGATCAACAGTAACACATTCATAGTAGGGGACTTTAACACCCCACTTTCACCCATGGACAGATCATCCAAAATGAAAATAAATAAGGAAACACAAGCTTTAAATGATACATTAAACAAGATGGACTTAATTGATATTTATAGGACACTCCATCCAAAAACAACAGAATACACATTTTTCTCAAGTGCTCATGGAACATTCTCCAGGATAGATCATATCTTGGGTCACAAATCAAGCCTTGGTAAATTTAAGAAAACTGAAATTGTATCAAGTATCTTTTCCGACCACAACGCCATGAGACTAGATATCAATTACAGGAAAAGATCTTTAAAAAATACAAACACATGGAGGCTAAACAATACACTACTTAATAATGAAGTGATCACTGAAGAAATCAAAGAGGAAATCAAAAAATACCTAGAAACAAATGACAATGGAGACACAACGACCCAAAACCTATGGGATGCAGCAAAAGCAGTTCTAAGGGGGAAGTTTATAGCAATACAAGCCCACCTTAAGAAGCAGGAAACATCTCGAATAAACAACCTAACCTTGCACCTCAAGCAATTAGAGAAAGAAGAACAAAAAAAACCCCAAAGCTAGCAGAAGGAAAGAAATCATAAAAATCAGATCAGAAATAAATGAAAAAGAAATGAAGGAAACAATAGCAAAGATCAATAAAACTAAAGCTGGTTCTTTGAGAAGATAAACAAAATAGATAAACCACTAGCCAGACTCATCAAGAAAAAAAGGGAGAAGACTCAAATCAATAGAATTAGAAATGAAAAAGGAGAAGTAACAACTGACACTGCAGAAATAAAAAAAATCATGAGAGATTACTACAAGCAACTCTATGCCAATAAAATGGACAATCTGGAAGAAATGGACAAATTCTTAGAAATGCACAACCTGCCAAGACTGAATCAGGAAGAAATAGAAAATATGAACAGACCAATCACAAGCACTGAAATTGAAACTGTGATTAAAAACCTTCCAACAAACAAAAGCCCAGGACCAGATGGCTTCACAGGTGAATTCTATCAAACGTTTAGAGAAGAGCTAACACCTATCCTTCTCAAACTCTTCCAAAATATAGCAGAGGGAGGAACACTCCCAAATTCCTTCTACGAAGCCACCATCACCTTGATACCAAAACCAGACAAGGATGTCACAAAGAAAGAAAACTACAGGCCAATATCACTGATGAACATAGATGCAAAAATCCTCAACAAAATACTAGCAAACAGAATCCAACAGCACATTAAAAGGATCATACACCATGATCAAGTGGGGTTTATTCCAGGAATGCAAGGATTCTTCAATATACGCAAATCTATCAATGTGATAAACCATATTAACAAATTGAAGGAGAAAAACCATATGATCATCTCAATAGATGCAGAGAAAGCTTTCGACAAAATTCAACACCCATTTATGATAAAAACCCTCCAGAAAGTAGGCATAGAGGGAACTTTCCTAAACATAATAAAAGCCATATATGACAAGCCCACAGCAAACATCATCCTCAATGGTGAAAAACTGAAAGCATTTCCACTAAGATCAGGAACAAGACAAGGTTGCCCACTCTCACCACTCTTATTCAACATAGTTTTGGAAGTTTTAGCCACAGCAATCAGAGAAGAAAAGGAAATAAAAGGAATCCAAATCGGAAAAGAAGAAGTAAAGTTGTCACTGTTTGCAGATGACATGATACTATACATAGAGAATCCTAAAGATGCTACCAGAAAACTACTAGAGCTAATCAATGAATTTGGTAAAGTAGCAGGATACAAAATTAATGCACAGAAATCTCTGGCATTCCTATATACTAATGATGAAAAATCTGAAAGTGAAATCAAGAAAACACTCCCATTTACCATTGCAACAAAAAGAATAAAATATCTAGGAATAAACCTACCTAAGGATACGAAAGACCTGTATGCAGAAAATTATAAGACACTGATGAAAGAAATTAAAGATGATACAAATAGATGGAGAGATATACCATGTTCTTGGATGGGAAGAATCAACATTGTGAAAATGACTCTACTACCCAAAGCAATCTACAGATTCAATGCAATCCCTATCAAACTACCACTGGCATTTTTCACAGAACTAGAACAAAAAATTTCGCAATTTGTATGGAAACACAAAAGACCCCGAATAGCCAAAGCAATCTTGAGAACGAAAAAAGGAGCTGGAGGAATAAGGCTCCCTGACTTCAGACTATATTACAAAGCAACAGTAATCAAGACAGTATGGTACTGGCACAAAAACAGAAAGATAGATCAGTGGAACAGGATAGAAAGCCCAGAGATAAACCCACGCACATATGGACACCTTATCTTTGATAAAGGAAGCAGGAATGTACAGTGGAGAAAGGACAGCCTCTTCAATAAATGGTGCTGGGAAAACTGGACAGGTACATGTAAAAGTATGAGATTAGATCACTCCCTAACACCATACACAAAAATAAGCTCAAAATGGATTAAAGACCTAAATGTAAGGCCAGAAACTATCAAACTCTTAGAAGAAAACATAGGAAGAACACTCTATGACATAAATCACAGCAAGATCCTTTCTGACCCACCTCCTAGAGTAATGGAAATAAAAACAAAAATAAACAAATGGGACCTAATGAAACTTCAAAGCTTTTGCACAGCAAGGAAACCATAACCAAGACCAAAAGACAACCCTCAGAATGGGAGAAAACATTTGCAAATGAAGCAACTGACAAAGGATTAATCTCCAAAATTTACAAGCAGCTCATGCAGCTCAATAACAAAAAAACAAACAACCCCATCCAAAAATGGGCAGAAGACCTAAATAGACATTTCTCCAAAGAAGATATACAGAATGCCAACAAACACATGAAAGAATGCTCAACATCATTAATCATTAGAGAAATGCAAATCAAAACTACAATGAGATATCATCTCACACCAGTCAGAATGGCCATCATCAAAAAATCTAGAAACAATAAATGCTGGAGAGGGTGTGGAGAAAAGGGGACACTCTTGCACTGCTGGTGGGAATGTGAATTGGTTCAGCCACTGTGGAGAACAGTATGGAGGTTCCTTAAAAAACTACAAATAGAATTACCATATGACCCAGCAATCCCACTACTTGGCATATACCCTGAGAAAACCAAAATTCAAAAAGAGTCATGTACCAAAATGTTCATTGCAGCTCTATTTACAATAGCCAGGACATGGAAACAACCTAAGCGCCCATCATCGGATGAATGGATAAAGAAGATGTGGCACATATACACAATGGAATATTACTCAGCCTTAAAAAGAAATGAAATTGAGCTATTTGTAATGAGATGGATAGACCTAGAGTCTGTCATACAGAGTGAAGTAAGTCAGAAAGAAAAAGACAAATACCGTATGCTAACACATATATATGGAATTTAAGGGAAAAAAATATCATGAAGAACCTAGGGGTAAGATAGGAATAAAGACGCAGACCTACTGGAGAACGGACTTGAGGGTATGGGGAGGGGGAGGGGTGAGTTTTGACAGGGCGAGAGAGAGTCATGGACATATACACACTAACAAACGTAGTAAGGTAGATAGCTGGGGGGAAGCAGCCGCAAGGCACAGGGATATTAGCTTGGTGCTTTGTGACAGCCTGGAAGGGTGGGATGGGGAGAGTGGGAGGGAGGGAGACGCAAGAGGGAAGACATATGGGAACATGTGTGTATGTATAGCTGATTCACTTTGTTATAAAGCAGAAACTAACACACCATTGTAAAGCAATTATACCCCAATAAAGATGTTTAAAAAAAAAAAAAAAAAAATTCTTTTTCTTAATAATTAAGTTTAATTGTAATAACTTTATTATACTTTACCTTCGTTCTTTCTTTCCTTCCTTCCTTCCCTCCTTTAGACAACGAATCACCCCAAATTGAGGAGGTGGTCTCAGGGAGCAGGATTTATGATTTTTCCCCCTTTACCTCTTTTTGTGAAGGTGTATGTGTATGCTTCTGTGTAAGATTTTCTCTGTATAGCTTTGCTTCCAACATTTGTCCTAAGGTTCTATCCGTCCCTTTTTTTTTTTTTTTCTAAATATTTTTTAATTCAATAACTATATTATACTTTATTTTATTTTTACTGTATCATCTTTCTTTCTGTGTTTTTTCCTTCTTTCCCTCCTTCCTTCCTTCCTCCCTCCCTCCCTCCCTCCTTTCTTTCCTTCTTTGCTTCTTTCTTCCTTCCTTCCTTTCCTCCTTTCCTTCTTTCTTTACTCATACTTCTACTAATTCTCCCTACTTTTTCTCCCTTTTATTCTGAGCTGTGTGGATGAAAGGCTCTTGGTGCTCCAGCCAGGAGTCAGGGCTCTGCCTCTGAGGTAGGAGAGCCAACTTCAGGACACTGGTCAACAAGAGACCTCCCAGCTCCACATAATATTAAACGGTGGAAATATCCCAGAGACCTCCATCTTAACACCAGCACCCAGCTTCACTCAACGACCAGCAAGCCACAGTGCTGGACAACCTATGCCAAACAACTAGCAAAACAGGAACACAACCCCACCCATTAGCAGAGAGGCTGCCTAAAATCATAATAAGGCCACAGACACCCCAAAACACACCACCAGACGTGAACCTGCCCACTAGAGAGACAAGATCCAGCCTCATCCAGCACAACACAGGCACTAGTCCCCTCCACCAGGAAGCCTACACAACCCACTGAAACAACCTTAGCCACTGGAGACAGACATCAAAAACAACGGGAACTACGAAAGTGCAGCCTGCAAAAGGAGACCCCAAACACAGTAAGATAAGCAAAATGAGAAGACAGAAAAACACACAGCAGATGAAGGAGCAAGATAAAAACCCACCAGACCTAACAAATGAAGAGGAAATAGGCAATCTACCTGAAAAAGAATTCAGAATAATGATAGTAAGGATGATCCGAAATCTTGGAAGTAGAATGGACAAAATGCAAGAAACAGTTAACAAGGACCTACAAGAACTAAAGATGAAACAAGCAACGATGAACAATGCAATAAATGAAATTAAAATCACTCTAGATAGGATCAATAGCAGAATAACTGAGGCAGAAGAACGGATAAGTGACCTGGAAGATAAAGTAGTGGAAATAACTACTGCAGAGCAGAATAAAGAAAAAGAATGAAAAGAACTGAGGACAGTCTCAGAGACCTCTGGGACAACATGAAACGCACCAACATTCGAATTATAGGGGTTCCAGAAGAAGAAGAAAGAAAGAAAGGGACTGAGAAAATATTTGAAGAGATTATAGTTGAAAACTTCCCTAATATGGGAAAGGAAATAGTTAATCAAGTCCAGGAAGCACAGAGGGTCCCATACAGGATAAATACAAGGAGAAACACGCCAAGACACATATTAATCAAACTGTCAAAAATTAAATACAAAGAAAGCATATTAAAAGCAGCAAGGGAAAAACAACAAATAACACACAAGGGAATCCCCATAAGGTTAACAGCGGACCTCTCAGCAGAAACCCTACAAGCCAGAAGGGAGTGGCAGGACATACTGAAAGTGATGAAGGAGAATAGCCTGAAACCAAGACTACTCTACCCAGCAAGGATCTCATTCACATTTGATGGAGAAATTAAAACCTTTACAGACAAGCAAAAGCTGAGAGAGTTCAGCACCACCAAACCAGCTTTACAACAAATGCTAAAGGAACTTCTCTAGACACGAAACACAAGAGAAGGAAATGACCTATAGTAGCGAACCCAAAACAATATATAAAATGGAAATAGGAACATACATATCAATAATTACCTTAATGTAAATGGACTAAATGCTCCCACCAAAAGACACAGATTGGCTGAATGGATACAAAAACAAGACCTTTATATATGCTGTCTACAAGAGACCCACTTCAGAACTAGAGACACATACAGACTGAAAGTAAGGGGATGGAAAAAGATATTCCATGCAAATAGAAACCAAAAGAAAGCTGGAGTAGCAATTCTCATATCAGACAAAATAGACTTTAAAATAAGGACTATTAAAAGGGACAAAGAAGGACACTACATAATGATCAAGGGATCGATCCAAGAAGAAGATATAACAATTGTAAATATTTATGCACCCAACATAGGAGCACCTCAATACATAAGGCAAATACTAACAACCATAAAAGGGGAGATCAACAGTAACACATTCATAGTAGGGGACTTTAACACCCCACTTTCACCCATGGACAGATCATCCAAAATGAAAATAAATAAGGAAACACAAGCTTTAAATGATACATTAAACAAGATGGACTTAATTGATATTTATAGGACACTCCATCCAAAAACAACAGAATACACATTTTTCTCAAGTGCTCATGGAACATTCTCCAGGATAGATCATATCTTGGGTCACAAATCAAGCCTTGGTAAATTTAAGAAAACTGAAATTGTATCAAGTATCTTTTCCGACCACAACGCCATGAGACTAGATATCAATTACAGGAAAAGATCTTTAAAAAATACAAACACATGGAGGCTAAACAATACACTACTTAATAATGAAGTGATCACTGAAGAAATCAAAGGGGAAATCAAAAAATACCTAGAAACAAATGACAATGGAGACACAACGACCCAAAACCTATGGGATGCAGCAAAAGCAGTTCTAAGGGGGAAGTTTATAGCAATACAAGCCCACCTTAAGAAGCAGGAAACATCTCGAATAAACAACCTAACCTTGCACCTCAAGCAATTAGAGAAAGAAGAACAAAAAAACCCCAAAGCTAGCAGAAGGAAAGAAATCATAAAAATCAGATCAGAAATAAATGAAAAGAAATGAAGGAAACAATAGCAAAGATCAATAAAACTAAAAGCTGGTTCTTTGAGAAGATAAACAAAATAGATAAACCACTAGCCAGACTCATCAAGAAAAAAGGGAGAAGACTCAAATCAATAGAATTAGAAATGAAAAAGGAGAAGTAACAACTGACACTGCAGAAATAAAAAAAATCATGAGAGATTACTACAAGCAACTCTATGCCAATAAAATGGACAATCTGGAAGAAATGGACAAATTCTTAGAAATGCACAACCTGCCAAGACTGAATCAGGAAGAAATAGAAAATATGAACAGACCAATCACAAGCACTGAAATTGAAACTGTGATTAAAAACCTTCCAACAAACAAAAGCCCAGGACCAGATGGCTTCACAGGTGAATTCTATCAAACGTTTAGAGAAGAGCTAACACCTATCCTTCTCAAACTCTTCCAAAATATAGCAGAGGGAGGAACACTCCCAAATTCCTTCTACGAAGCCACCATCACCTTGATACCAAAACCAGACAAGGATGTCACAAAGAAAGAAAAACTACAGGCCAATATCACTGATGAACATAGATGCAAAAATCCTCAACAAAATACTAGCAAACAGAATCCAACAGCACATTAAAAGGATCATACACCATGATCAAGTGGGGTTTATTCCAGGAATGCAAGGATTCTTCAATATACGCAAATCTATCAATGTGATAAACTATATTAACAAATTGAAGGAGAAAAACCATATGATCATCTCAATAGATGCAGAGAAAGCTTTCGACAAAATTCAACACCCATTTATGATAAAAACCCTCCAGAAAGTAGGCATAGAGGGAACTTTCCTAAACATAATAAAAGCCATATATGACAAGCCCACAGCAAACATCATCCTCAATGGTGAAAACTGAAAGCATTTCCACTAAGATCAGGAACAAGACAAGGTTGCCCACTCTCACCACTCTTATTCAACATAGTTTTGGAAGTTTTAGCCACAGCAATCAGAGAAGAAAAGGAAATAAAAGGAATCCAAATCAGAAAAGAAGAAGTAAAGCTGTCACTGTTTGCAGATGACATGATACTATACATAGAGAATCCTAAAGATGCTACCAGAAAACTACTAGAGCTAATCAATGAATTTGGTAAAGTAGCAGGATACAAAATTAATGCACAGAAATCTCTGGCATTCCTATATACTAATGATGAAAAATCTGAAAGTGAAATCAAGAAAACACTCCCATTTACCATTGCAACAAAAAGAATAAAATATCTAGGAATAAACCTACATAAGGATACGAAAGACCTGTATGCAGAAAATTATAAGACACTGATGAAAGAAATTAAAGATGATACAAATAGATGGAGAGATATACCATGTTCTTGGATGGGAAGAATCAACATTGTGAAAATGACTCTACTACCCAAAGCAATCTACAGATTCAATGCAATCCCTATCAAACTACCACTGGCATTTTTCACAGAACTAGAACAAAAAATTTCGCAATTTGTATGGAAACACAAAAGACCCCGAATAGCCAAAGCAATCTTGAGAACGAAAAAAGGAGCTGGAGGAATAAGGCTCCCTGACTTCAGACTATATTACAAAGCAACAGTAATCAAGACAGTATGGTACTGGCACAAAAACAGAAAGATAGATCAGTGGAACAGGATAGAAAGCCCAGAGATAAACCCACGCACATATGGACACCTTATCTTTGATAAAGGAGGCAGGAATGTACAGTGGAGAAAGGACAGCCTCTTCAATAAATGGTGCTGGGAAAACTGGACAGGTACATGTAAAGTATGAGATTAGATCACTCCCTAACACCATACACAAAAATAAGCTCAAAATGGATTAAAGACCTAAATGTAAGGCCAGAAACTATCAAACTCTTAGAAGAAAACATAGGAAGAACACTCTATGACATAAATCACAGCAAGATCCTTTCTGACCCACCTCCTAGAGTAATGGAAATAAAAACAAAAATAAACAAATGGGACCTAATGAAACTTCAAAGCTTTTGCACAGCAAAGGAAACCATAACCAAGACCAAAAGACAACCCTCAGAATGGGAGAAACATTTGCAAATGAAGCAACTGACAAAGGATTAATCTCCAAAATTTACAAGCAGCTCATGCAGCTCAATAACAAAAAACAAACAACCCCATCCAAAAATGGGCAGAAGACCTAAATAGACATTTCTCCAAAGAAGATATACAGAATGCCAACAAACACATGAAAGAATGCTCAACATCATTAATCATTAGAGAAATGCAAATCAAAACTACAATGAGATATCATCTCACACCAGTCAGAATGGCCATCATCAAAAAATCTAGAAACAATAAATGCTGGAGAGGGTGGGGAGAAAAGGGGACACTCTTGCACTGCTGGTGGGAATGTGAATTGGTTCAGCCACTGTGGAGAACAGTATGGAGGTTCCTTAAAAAACTACAAATAGAATTACCATATGACCCAGCAATCCCACTACTTGGCATATACCCTGAGAAAACCAAAATTCAAAAAGAGTCATGTACCAAAATTTCATTGCAGCTCTATTTACAATAGCCAGGACATGGAAACAACCTAAGTGCCCATCATCGGATGAATGGATAAAGAAGATGTGGCACATATACACAATGGAATATTACTCAGCCTTAAAAAGAAATGAAATTGAGCTATTTGTAATGAGATGGATAGACCCTAGAGTCTGTCATACAGAGTGAAGTAAGTCAGAAAGAAAAAGACAAATACGTATGCTAACACATATATATGGAATTTAAGGGAAAAAAATATCATGAAGAACCTAGGGGTAAGATAGGAATAAAGACGCAGACCTACTGGAGAACGGACTTGAGGGTATGGGGAGGGGGAGGGGTGAGTTTTGACAGGGCGAGAGAGAGTCATGGACATATACACACTAACAAACGTAGTAAGGTAGATAGCTGGGGGGAAGCAGCTGCAAGGCACAGGGATATTAGCTCGGTGCTTTGTGACAGCCTGGAAGGGTGGGATGGGGAGAGTGGGAGGGAGGGAGACGCAAGAGGGAAGACATATGGGAACATATGTATATGTATAGCTGATTCACTTTGTTATAAAGCAGAAACTAACACACCATTGTAAAGCAATTATACCCCAATAAAGATGTTTAAAAAAAAAATTATGTTTGCTATTTTATTTCACATTTTCCACTTGCCATACTCTTTCTTCCTTCTTTCCTCCTTCCCACTGGATAGATAAATTTTCCTCTGCTGGTTTAAAAGCTTTACATTCTATTCTTCTGGTTCTGACACTAATTTCCTCTAGTTATTCAGGCCAAAAATGTCGACGTCATCCTTGAGTCCCCTCTTTCCTTCACCAACCATCAGAATATCCTTTTGGTTCTATCTTCAAAATACACCCAGAACCTTACCACCTCCACTGTGACACCGCCCTGCTCCAAGCCACCAGCATCTCTCATCTGAATCAATGCCACCTCTTCCAACTGTTCTCCAGTCTTCTATCTTAGCTTCTAGAATCTATTCTCAACACAGATTCAGACCGATCAGTTTTAAATGTAAGAGCACATCACTCCCCTCCTCAAACCTACCAAAGTCTCCTCTATCACACAGAGTAAAAGCTAAGTCTTTGAAATGCCCTGCAGGCCCACCCTCCCTCAGGCACCCTCTTCTACCAGTCTCCCCTTGGCTCACTTCCATCCAGATATACCAGCTACCTTGTTGTTCTTCATACACACCAGGCCTGCTTCTACCCCAGGGCCTTTGCACTGGCTGTTCCATCCTCATAAAACACCCTTCTCTACCTACCCACATAGCTAACTCCCTCACCTCCTTCAGGGCTTGGCCTGGGTGTCTTCTCCGCAAGGAGACCTGCTCTGCCCATCTTATTTAAGTTGTAACCCTCCCTACCCTGGTGCTCCCAATCTCCTTTACACCGCCTCATTTTTTGCATAGCACTTACAAACTTCTATCAGACCATTTTATTTGTTTGTTTACTATGTGCACTGAGTATTGTCTGTCTTCCCTCACTCCATGAGAATAAGAAAATCCTTACCCCAACCCTGTGAAGTAAATCATTATCTATTTTAAATTTGGTTAAAACAAACACAGAGGGGTTCATTGAGTTGTCCAAGATCACAGCACAGGGTCAGGCTTCAAATGAGACGCTGGTGTCCTGGGCCCATGCTCTTCCCACCGTATCACAGGTGACACTGAAGTAAGGCCCCACTCAGTGAAGTGGAAAAGTCAGTGACTTCTGGAGAAGTCTGGTCGAGGACTAGATAGGCTTAGGCTGAGAGACAGGGCAGGCCTGGGGAAGCAGCCTCAGGGATGGGCCCAGGGCTGAGCAATTGCGGGGTGGGAGCTGCTGGTGTTCCCTGAGGTCATGTGACATGAAGGTTCCACATGGGAAACTGTTCCACGTGGAAAGCAGTTTCCACATAGGAAACTGCTTCCGTGGATTCAAGGGGTGTGGAGAAGACTTAGCAAACTTAGAGTATAAATCAAAAAGAGAAAGAGACGGAATGCAGATTTCCAATCAAGCCTAAGAAGATAAGACTGGACATTGGACAGAGGTTTCTAGAATCGAAAGTCTCCAGAAGCCCTCCCCTCACCCCCAAGTGGACGGAGGTGAGCTCTCTCCCGATCGCATAAACCCGGGAGTGACTGACGCCTACCATAACTTCTTTACACTGAGAACGGTGAAGAAGAGCCGCTCAGCCAGCTCTGGGTGCTTTACTGCTGGGGGTGGGGAGCAGGGGAGACAGGAGGGAGGGGCAGCATGATGAGGTCCCCCTGAGGCGTGCAGCATCCGTGTCCAGCCAGCCTGCTGCGGCACCATAGTGGGGCAAGAGTGGGTTACAGGAAGATAAGACATTGATCCCTGAAGCCCTCGGCCAGCGGCTGGCCTCTGGCGGCAAGTAGCCTCCCCCGTTTATTCTAGAGTGTTCTCGCCATCTGTGCCTGCCATAATGCTGGAAGGCAGGGCAGGAGGGAGGGGAAAAAGTGAGGAAGTTGTGGGGCTCTGGTCCTTCCTCACCTACCACCAGAGGCCACTGCACCCTCCATCCATCCATTCACTCATTCACCTCAAATGTATTAGGCACCTACCGTGTACCAGGCACATTCCAGCATGTCAGCTGCAAACTCTTCTGCCAGGGGAAGGGCACCCTCAGCCACTAAGAAGCTGTCTAACTGTGGGCCTCGGATCTCCATCCATAAACTAGGGGGACTGAACAGAAGCTGGCCAAGGCCCCCGTTAACTCTGACGTGCTCAATTGCAATGGAAAGATGTTATGGAGTATCAGCCCTCTTCTCCATCCCATGTTCGCTTTCCTCCCCACCTTTCTTCAAGCCACTGGGCCTTTCCCTGATCATCGCCCCAGGGAAAGGACAAACAAATCGCCCTGGAGCCTCTTCCTGCCCCTCTAGAATCAGAAGCTTGCCTCCTTAAGGCACTGAGAGAACTCTGGGGTTTACCTAAATGACTGAAGGGTAAGGATGCCCTCCCTCCTTTCTAAATAATATTCCCACATCCACCCTACCCCCATGCCCCGGGCCGAGGGGCGAGAAGAGGGACACACCTGAAAGGGCCAGACGGTGGGAATAGGACTGCGCCAGCAGCAACCTCATGGATGGTGGCTAAGGACAGACGGGAGTGGTGACAGCCCAGTGTCACCCACATGGGCATTGGTGTCAAGGACCAGATGGGCTGCCCCTCTCTGACCCCATACCCATAACATTTCAGGAGCCTGGGACCCCTCACTTGAGCAAGGGCTACGAAAGTCCCACGCAAATGGGGGGCTAGGGGAGGGAGAGGTTGGCTGAGCACTTAAGTCCTTCCAGCCTCAGAATTTGGGGTCGTGGGTGAGGTGGGGCCCTACAGGGTCTGCTAGAAAAAAGCTGGGGGAGTGGAACATGCCAGAGGATCTCCTGCGGTCCGGCTCACCAGCCAGCCAGCTCCCCAGAGAGTTCTCTCCCAGGCAAGAGCAGCCTGACTGCATTTTCACCCAGGTTCTAGCCACAAGTCCCCCACCCCCCCCCCCACAGTATTCCTCATGTTAGACCCCTCCCCACTCCCACCAGGACTCATTCATCCCAACTGAGCCCTGTGTCTTGGCAGCCCCAGTGCCAATCTGCTGTCTCCACGAGCAAGAGCCACGCCTTGCCAACAGCCTGCCAATCAGCTGGCGCAGGCTTCCCATGGGTGCCATGACCTTAGCCACCCACGTCGTCCCACAAAGCGCATCGGGCAACCCATGATCCTGTCCAGGGAGCCCAGTCAAGCCCCCCAGGGGCTGCCCCGCCTCTCTCCGGACCTTATTGTGTAGCTCTAACTATCTAACAAGTGCGGTGTAATTACATTTCCCCCCCACCCCAACCCCTTCCAAGCTGCCTGCCTAGCAGCTACCAGGGAATTATGCGCTACTTAAGGGGAAAACGTCGCTAATAGAAAACAGTAGATGAACAAGAGCTGTTGCGGGCACCTCACTTCCCTTCCTTAATTTACAACAAACCTCTGTTTATTGAGCCAGTAACATATTTGAACACTGACTCATAAGAGGCCCTTCTCGCAGACACTGTATACGTGGCAAATAATTCCCCGGGACACTTAAGCCGCAGGCCAGACTGCTCGCAGCTGCGGGTGTGCCCGGCCCAGAGGATCCGCCCTGGAGCAGGGACTCCACTCCCCACCCACAGGCCACTCCGGAAGGCCCGCTGTTTTCCCGCTGGCGTAGGGAAGCAGGAGCAGAGGGTGCACCTGCCGTTTCTGTGGGACCATCTCGTTGCTAATGTTTCTGTGCCTGCTCTCTCCTTCCTTCCTCTACCAACTCCGTGAAGAAAGCCAGGCAGACGCTATCGCATCCATTTTACAGACGGGGAAACAGAGGCCCAGAAAGCAGAAATTGAGAGTGGCTCCAGTTCACATAGCTTTCCGTTCATCATCTGTTCCACGCCCCCAGGAGGACAGCCATAGCTCCCTTCTCCTGACAGGACAGGGAGGAAAGAAGGGGACAGCTGTGCCCCTCGCACTCCCTGCAGCTGGCAGGAGATGTAGCAAGGTGTCCATGGCTGGTCTCGAGAGAGACAACTGGCCATTAACGGTGAAGATGCAGCGACAAAAGGCATCTGATTGGTGTTAGAGTGAGTTATGACAGATAGGATTAGAAACCAGCTTCTCTCCACTGCTTTTGGTCTTCAAAGCCTTTGAAAAACAGATGGTACTTAAACCTCATTACGAGGGTAAAAGGACACCCTCCTCCCCAGCCCCACCCCCTCTACACACACACACACACACACACACACAGAGCTCTCCAGAGGAGAAACTAAAGGCTCCCAAGGTTGTCCCATGTTCAGGGATATGACTATGGGGCCCAGGCTAGCCCAAGGAGCGGCCTTGCTCACAGGTGTCTCCCAGAGTCAGCCCCAGTCACCCCCAAGCCACAGCATCCCAGGGAGGCAACAGGATGAAGCACAAAGAGTGTGGAACCAGAGTTCAAAGTCACTTGCTAACTTCATGACCTGGGTGAATTGTTTAAACTCTCTGAGCTTCAGTTTCCTCAACTCTAGAATGGAAAGCTTAGCAATCATACAGGTTTTTTTGAGGATTAGGTGACATATTAGACATTTGACCCAGTGCTGGGCATACAGTAGGTGCTTAATAACTGTTCAACTGCGTCTCCTTCCTCATCACTCTCCCTTCCTTTGCTAGCTCGTTATCTCCAGAAAGTTCCCCACCCCAAAGTCGAGCTCCCCAGAAACAGACCCTGATGTTTGCAGCCAAGATTCACATGGGAGTGACTTCCTAAGGAAGTGCTCCCCGGAGGAAGCTATAAAGGAGAGGGAGCATGAATGGGGCTTCAGGCCAAGTCCCAGGAAGGTAACCTCAGCAGATGCCTCCGGGCTCGGTTACACATCCGAGTTATCCTGATGGGGAGACCAGGAGCCAGAACGTACACTCCTGTATCCCAGGTCACAGACAGAACCAAGGTGGGGGGGGACAGTTCCCAGGCAGCTTCCGGACCCCAGGGTATCCTCCTCAGGGGCAAGTGTTGGAAGTAAAGCTCACTGGAGCCAGGAAGAGATTCCCAGAAGGGTTCACAGGAGGGGATCCGAAGGGATGTGGGCAGAGAGAGCCCCAGCTCCTATTCGGTTCCAACCTGCCGGATGGCTCGAGACCTGTGTTACAGAGCATACCAGGATGAGCAAGCCTGATCCTTAGCCTTCAGAGAGCACCTTGTCAAATGTTGGTAAAACACCCACACAGGCACTCTCTAATCCTCTCCCAGCAGCACTTCCGTGAAATAGGGCAGATAGCATTGTCTTCTTTTACAAAGAAAGTGGGGTCCAGAGATGCATGATGAATCAGCCCTGGTCACAAAGCTAATTAGTAGCAATCTAAATCCAGGCTTCTGCCCTCCCAGCGCCGGCCTCCTTCCAAAAATTGTATTCAAACACACGCACGCATACACACCATATGTTGATTGTCTATATGAGATTTTGGCCGCTTTTCAGAAGCAAGGTACAGGTTGAAGATTTGGAGAAAAAAAGGACAGTAGTCGAAGGCCAGAGGTCCTTCCCTGCAGGACACACAATTCTCGAGTTAGGTTAACAAGCTCCTTTGTGTGGGGTGGAAGTAATCCTGGAGAGAATGAATCCATTGATTTGCTCTCCTCCCAACTTCAGGACACTGTGGGAAGATGAGCTTGGTGGGAAAGGAGAGAATGGGTAGCCTTCCTGGACGCTATGGACTGTGTACAAAACCTGTGGCATTCATCGCTTTATTAATGGTCTTTTTTATTACTGAAGTATAGTTGATTTACAATGTTGTGGTAGTTTCTGGTGTACAGCAAAGTGATTCAGTTTTATACCGTATATTCAGTTATATATATACATATATGTGTGTGTGTGTGTGTATTTTTTTTTTCCAGATTTTTTCCGTTATAGGTTATTACAAAACATTGGCTATAGTTCCCTATGCTATACATTAGGTCCATGTTTATCTATTTTATACATAGTAGTGTGCGTCTGTCAATCCCAAACTTCTAATTCATCCCTCCCCCGCTTTCCCCTCCGGTAGCCTTAAGTTTGTTTTCTATGTCTGTGAGTCTATGTCTGTTTTGTAAATAAGTTCATTTGTATCATTTTTTTAGATTCCACATATAAGTGAGATCATATATTTGTCTTTCTCTGTCTGACTTACTCCACTTATAATAATCTCTAGGTCCATCCACGATGCTGTAAATGGCATCACTTCATTCTTTTTTACGGTAACAATTTTTTCCTCCACTTGACCATCAGCTCCTCAAAGGCAGCGTGCCTGCTCCTTCCTGGCTGTGTCCCCCTGGCACATAGAGGCACTCAGTCACCGTGCCTGGAAAGAATCAATGAGCACATGGCATTTGGGAGGAGGGCTCTGGCGGGGGTGGGGTGTGGTGCTCAGAAAACAGGGGGCTTACGTCAACAGGTGTGAGAGGTCAAGACGGTGTCAGAGAGAGAGAGGAGACCCTAAGAGGTTAGGAGAGGGACTCCAAGGAAAGTAGGAATGTTCCAAAGGCATCCTTCCTTGGCTGCCACGAGATCCTCCCTGTGAGCAGTTCCCTCCAAACAGCTTTCACGCGTGCCAGTCCATTTATGATCTCAGAACCTTCTGTGCCCCAGTAAATATGAGAACTTTCCCAACAGCTCCTACCTCTGTGGAGGCTCTCCAGACATCCCTCCCTGACCCACCGGAGCTCATAAAGCTGAAGGAAGGGAAGGGAAGAAGGGATGGACGTGGTGAGCCCCCTCCAAGGCAGGGCCCCTGGAGAGCAACTGCCCAGCTTGTCAGCCTGGATCCCCTCCCTCTAGTGCTTTGGCTTCAGTATCTGGGAGAACAGGCCAAGAGAGAGTGACAGGGTAGCAGGAAATGGGGCCTGAACTCCTGCCCCAATTTAAAGAAAAGAGAGCAGGAAAGAAGTCTGCTTCCAGATGGGGTTGTTTATTCTCCCTCTGAGTTGGGGGAGCAGAGCCTCAGGGAGAACAGACCCGTGGAGGGAGTGCTGGGACGGGTCTCCCTGCAAGCATTCCGCTGTCAGTCTGGGATGCTGGACCTTCCTCTTAGCCTCGCTGGCACCCATCTTTGCTCCGGCGATGCAAACAAAACCGCCTGGCACCACCATGGTAGCAAGTCCAGCAAAAGCTGCTCTGTCCTCTAGGGCAAGGGGCCAAGAGATGCTGCCTCTCAAACGGGGCTTCCCTTCACCCCAAATTCCCTGCAAAGAGGTGCCAGCACAGGGCAGGTGCCGGGCAGGAATGTCAGTTCCAGCTGGGAAGCGCTCTGGAGATGACCCGGAGCAGCCCCCTCCCCTGGCCCCATTTCACTGGGGAGGAAACAGAGGCCAGCAGAGGGGCACCCCCCTTCTCACAGTCACTTTCCCTCCTACGTGCAGCCAAGGGGGTGCGAGGGTCACAGGCGGATCCAGGCAGAGCGAGGTGTTGGGGACACGGGGGTGGGGATGCAGTGCTCCTGCCAGCACCTCCTACCCAGTACCTATCACAGGCCCCATCTAATCTCTGGCGCACAAGTCTTTGTTGTTAGCATAGCAAAGACCTCAAGTTTTTCCAAGATGTGCTTTCCTTAGTGCTTGGGGACTACAGTGAGAAACAGTAAGGAGACAGACATTTTCCTCCTGATGCCAAAAACTCCAAGCTAGAAAACAGTGGCCAGGAGAGGGTGGGATAAAGGACCAGGCTTCGGAGGGCCATGGCTGTCCTTGTGGGCGGCTGGCCACTGCCACTGAAAGCCCAGCTCTCAACATTTTGCCCCTATGGCTGTGGGACCACAGAGAGCCCAGCTGGAAGGCTACTCAGCCTGAGCCTTCCTGGGTCCTCCCAGCAGCATCTTCAGCAGGCTGAGGGATTTAAGGAGCCCACACTGCACACAGGTTCTCCACAAACATCTCCCTAACTTCCAGATAGCATCTCAGAGCCTCAGAACTGTCACCTGAGGACTAAGACCACGGTCCCGACTCCCCAGACTCTGTACCGCCTGCATGGTCACTAGTTGGGTTCCTCCTTTCTACTCCCCCATGAAGGTTAGCAGTAAACCCCCCAGAAGAAAAGGGCCTGTGTGCCTAGACCCAGAGTCAGCAAGGAAGTGAGGCAGTCAAGGTGGCCTGCCTATGAGACACACAGCCCGTGGGACAGGGAGGAGAGCTCCAGGAGAGAAAAGGGAGATGGCCGGGGGCCAAGAAATATCCCCAAGGCCACCTATCAGGACTGCGGTCTCCCTCTGCATTATCTCCTCTACCAAAGTGGAGAGAGTGGTTCCTGGAGGGAGAGAAAGGACCAGAGGGATATTTTTTAAGCATCTTCTGTCCGTTTTTCTTGAACAAGGTTTAGGAGATGGGTGAGGGACATCTCTGGCTGGGTAGATAGGAATATCCATCAGAGCTCTCAGAATTCCCTGGGGCACTGGGAAGGGTGGGGTGTAGTTTGAAAATGTATATTCAAGGGCATAATAATTTCATATTTTAAAACAAAAATAAATGCCTGTCATTTTCATAATGCAAACTGTGGAAAAGAAAATCCAACAACATGTTTTTGATTGTTGGACCCGGACATCAAAGTGTGCCATGATTCTCCACGGGATGGGAGGACCAGCCCTGTGGTGGAGGAGAGCAGGATCCCCAGGGGAAGGAGCGAGATTTTCATGCTCATCAGATTTGGACCTGGGTTTTCAAGTTTGAGAACGGTGGCACTGCGTCAGGACCTTCACGGGGACAGTTTCGTCTGATTGGCTCTTTGTGGCCAAGGATGAGATTCAGCACTTTCCCAAACCTCCCGCTCGAAGGAAAACCCAGGGCTAATGGGGAAACACACATTCCCGGTGCCCACCACAGACAGGGGCCTGGGATCTGAATTAATTTTAACAAGTAATCCATAGGATTCTTAAATCAAGCTGGATTAGGACATTCAGGCTTCCAGGACAAGTCAGGTAAATACACCTGTATTCATCAAAAGCCCTAGCTAAATAAAAGGATACACCCAGAGAAGGCTTTCTCCATACCTCCCCTATTTTCCACCACAGAGAGCACTTTGATTCCTTTCTCATTTATTTTTCCAGTGTTTCTTTATGTAAATATAAGCACAAATGAATATATATTTTCTTCTTTCCTCCCAGTGTTTCACAAAAGATATACTATTTACATGTTCAGTACCTAGCTTTTGTCACTTAACAAAAATATTCTGGAAATCTCTACATGTCTGTATATGGAGGTTTTCCTCTTTCTTTCTTACCACTGCATAGCTTTCCAATAGGTAGACGTACGAAAATTTATTCATCCAGTCCCCTGTGTCCAGTCTTTTGCTATCATAAACAATGCTGCAATAAGTAATTTTGTACATAGGTGATTCCATACTCACACAGGTGTATCTGTAGGAGAGATTTCCAGAAGTGGGATTGCTGTGACATTTGTAGACATTCCCAGTGTTCCTTGCATAGAATTACTCCACGTTACACTCTGCCAGCAATGGAGTGACTGCACGCTTCCCCACAACTTTGCCAACACTGTATTTTGTCAAGATTTCGGATTTTTGCTAAATCTGAGAGATGAGAAACGGCATCTCTCAGTGTAGTTTTAATTTGCAACTCTCTCTTTATGAACAGGTTGCTCATCTATTCAAAGGGCAAAGGACCTTTTGCATTTCTTTTTGTGAACTCAGTGTTCGTGTCCTTGCCCCATTTTCTCTTGGGTTATGGATCTTCTTGATTTCTAATTATTTTTACCTTAGAGGGCTTAGCTCTTTGGGATATGTATTACAAACAGTTTTTTCTCAGTTTGTCATTTGCCTTTTGATTCTGCATATGGTGTTTGGGGCATGTGTGTAAACTTTTTAATTTTTATGTAGTCAAACCTATCCACCTTTTCTTTGGCTTCTAGATTTTGAATCATGGTTAGGAAAGCTATCCCTATCAAAGCTGATCCCTGTGGTTCCTGAAAGCATTTTTATGTTTGTGTTTAACATTTAAATCTCTGCTCCATACACTTTCTTCTCAAGTGCACATGGAATATTCTCCAGGATAGATCACATCTTGGTTCACAAATCAAGCCTCGGTAAATTTAAGAAAATTGAAATTGTATCAAGCATCTTTTCCTACCATAATGCTATGAGACTAGATATCAATTATGGGGAAAAAACTGTAAAAAATACAAACACATAGAGGCTAAACAATACATTACTAAACAACTAAGATATCAAAGATGAAATCAAAAAATACCTAGAAACAAATGACAATGAAAACCCGACAACCCAAAACCAATGGGATGCAGCAAAAGGAGTTCTGATAGGTAAGTTTATAGCAGTACAATCCTACCTCAAGAAACAAGAAAAATCTCAAATAAACAACCGAACCTTACTCCTAAACCAATTAGAGAAACAAGAACCAAAAAACCCCGCAGTTAGCAGAAGGAAAGAAATCATAAAGATTAGATCAAAAATAAATGAAAAAGAAATAAAGGAAACAATCAATAAAATCAATAAAACTAAAAGTTGGTTCTTTGAGAAGACAAACAAAATTGATAAACCATTAGCCAGACTCATCAGGATAAAAACGGAGAATACTCGAATCAACAGAATTAGAAATGAAAAAGGAGATGTAACAACTGACATAGCAGAAATACAAGATCATGAGAGACTACTACAAGCAACTATATGCCAATAAAATGGACAACCTGGAAGAAATGGACAAATTCTTAGAAAAGTACAACCTTCCAAGACTGAACCAGGAAGAAAAAGAAAACATGAACAGATGAATTACAAGCACTGAAATTGAAACTGTGATTAAAAATCTTCCAACAAACAAAAGTCCAGGACCAGATGGCTTCACAGGAGAATTCTAATAAACATTTAGAGAAGTTCTAACACCTATCCTTCTCAAACTCTTCCAAGATGTAGCAGAGGGAGGAACACTCCCAAACTCATTCTATGAGGCCAGCATCACCTTGATACCAAAACCAGACAAAGATGTCACAAAAAAAGAAAATTACAGGCCAATATAACTGATGAACATAGATGCAAAAATCCTCAACAAAATACTAGCAGACAGAATCCAACAGCACAGTAAAAGGATCATACACCATGATCAAGTGGGTTTTAATCCCAGGAATGCAAGGATTTTTCAATATACGCAAATCAATCTATGTGATACACCATATGAACAAATTGAAGGATAAAAACTATATGATCATCTCAATAGATGCAGGGAAAGCTTTTGACAAAATTCAACACCCACTTATGAAAAAAACTCTCCAGAAAGTGGGCTAGAGGGAAACTACCTCAACATAATAAAGGCCATATACAACAAACCCACAGCAAACATCATTCTCAATGGTGAAAAACTGAAAGCATTTCCTCTAAGGAGCAAGACAAGGGTGCCCACTCTCACCACTATTATTCAACATAGTTTTGGAAGTTTTAGCCACAGCAATCAGAGAAGAAAAAGAAATAAAAGGAATTCAAACTGGAAAAGAAGAAGTAAAACTATCACTGTTTGTAGATGACATGACACTATACATAGAGAACCCTAAAGATGCCACCAGAACACTACCAGAGCTAATCAATGAATTTGGTAAAGTAGCAGGATACAAAATTAATGCACAGAAATCTCTTGCATTCCTATACACTAACAATGAAAACTCAGAAAGAGAAATTAAGGAAACACTCCCATTTACCACTGCAACAAAAAGAAAAAAATACCTAGGAATTAACCTATCTAAGGAGGCAAAAGACCTGTATGCAAAAACTATGACACTGATGAAAGAAATCAAAGACGATACAAGCAGATGGAAAGATATATCATGTTCTTGGATTGGAAGAGTCAACACTGTGAAAATGACTATACTACCCAAAGCAATCTACAGATTCAGTGCAATCCCTATCAAATTACCAATGGCATTTTTCACAGAACTAGGACAAAAATTTTTACAATTTGTATGGAAACACAAAAGACCCCAAATAGCAAAAGCAATCTTGAGAAAGAAAAATGGAGCTAGAGGAATCAGTCTCCCCGACTTCAGACTATACTACAAAGTGACAGTAATCAACACAATATGGTACTGGCACAAAAACAGAAATATAGATCAATGGAACAGAATAGAAAGCCCAGAGATAAACCCACACACATATGGTCACCTTATCTTTGACAAAGCAGGCAAAAATACACAATGGAGAAAAGACAGCCTCTTCAATAAGTGGTGCAGGGAAAATTGGACAGCTGTAAAAGAATGAAGTTAGAACACTTCCTAACACCCTACACAAAAACTCAAAATGGATCAAAGACCTAAATGTAAGGCTAGACACTATAAAACTCTTAGAGGAAAGCATAGGCAGAACACTCTTTGACATAAATCACAGAAAGATCCTTTTCGACCCACCTCCTAGAGTAATGGAAATAAAATCAAAAATAAACAAATGGGACCTAATGAAACTTAAAAGCATTTGCACAGCAAAGGAAACCATAAACAAGACGAAAAGAGAGCCCACAGAATGGGAGAAAATATTTGCAAACAAACCAACTGATAAAGGATTAATCTCCCAAATTTACAAGCAGCTCATGCAGCTCAATATCAGATTGGATATTTGCACAATCCAAAACTGGGCAGAAGACATAACTAGACATTTTCCCAATGTAGACATACAGATTGCCAACAAACACATGAAAAGATGCTCAACATCACTAATCGTTAGAGAAATGCAAATCAAAAGCACAATAAGGTATCACCTCACACCGGTCAGAATGGCCATCATCAAAAAAATCTACAAGCAATAAATGCTGGAGAGGGTGTGGAGAAAAGGGAACCCTCCTGCACTGTTGGTGGGAATGTAAATTGATACAGCCACTATGGAGAACAGTATGGAGGTTCCTTAAAATACTAAAAATAGAACGACCATATGACCCAGCAATCCCACTACTGGGCATATACCCTGAGAAAACCATAATTCAAAAAGATACATGTACCACAATGTTCATTGCAGCACTATTTACATTAGCCAGGTCATGGAAGCAACCTAAATGTCCATCGACTGATGAATGGATAAAGAAGATGTGGCATATATATATACAATGGAATATTACTCAGCCATAAAAAAGGATGAAATTGAGTTATTTGTAATGAGGTGGATGGACCTAGAGTCTGTCATACAGAGTGAAGTCAGTCAGAAAGAGAAAAAAAAATAACGTATGCTAATGCACAATTACGCTATCTAAAAAAAATGGTGCTGATGAACCTAGTGGCAGGGCAGGAATAAAGACGCAGACGTAGAGAACAGACTTGAGGACACAGTGGGGGAAGGGGAAGCCGGGACGAAGTGAGAGCCTAGCATGGACATATATACACGACCAAATGTAAAATAGATGGCTAGTGGGAAGCTGCTGCATAGCACAGGGAGGTCAGCTCGTTGCTTTATGACCACCTAGAGGGGTGGGATAGGGAAGGTTGGAGGGAGGCTCAAGAGGGAGGGGATATGAGGATATATGTATACATATAGCTGATTCACTTTGTTGTACAGCAGAAACTAACACAACATTGTCAAGTAATTATATTCCAATAAAGATATAAAAAAAAAAATCTCTGCTCCACTTGGAGATTTTTCCAATGCATGGAGTGAAGTACAGAGCCATATCTGTCTTTTCCCCAAAATGGCTATTCTGTTGTCCCAATATCCTTTAACTAAACTTCATCTCTACCATATTGATTTGAGATGCCACCTGTATCATTTACTAATTTCTTATGTATGTTCTGAGCTATCTTGGGACTGTTCTGTTTCGTTGGTCTGTATATCTCTTCCAGTGCCACACGGTTTTCATTACTGAAGCTGTGGAGTATTTTCAAATTCCCTGGTAGGGCTAATCTCTTATTGTTCTTTTTCTTTTTTAAGTTATTTCTCAGGTTTTTTTGTTTATTTATTTTTCTATATAAACTTTAGAGCACCTTGTCTAGTTCCAGGGGGAAAGAAAAATTTGCTGGTATATTATTGGGATTGTATTAAACATATAAATGAACCTAGGAACTATTGACCTATTCATGATATCGAATGTTCACGTCCAAGAGCCTGGCAGGGGCTGGGGTGAGGCGAGAGAATGAGTTCCAGCTGCAGGGTCTTGAGGCAGGTGTGTGATGGGTAATAAGCGTGGTGAGGGTCAAGTCTGAATTTACCGTGTTCCCCCAGCCATTCCTGCTGTGATAGTTTTGGAGCCAAAGTTCACCCCCATTGTTCCTAGTTCACTCCTATTACCTGAGATTTTATGAGAGGACATAAGAGGTACTGAAGAACTTTAGCAGGACACGATAAACATGTGATCTAATTTCAATCATCTCCTGAATATCCAATTTAGAATTGCTCAAGTGTCACTGTGGGGAGGAAAAACACAGGAAGACAAGTTACAAGATTAGTGGGTGCTTCCTACCTACTAAGACTGGGGAGTGGGCTTTACAAGGAGGGATAGGTTCCCAGACACCCCAGAGCATGCAGCTGTGTTCAACAGCTTGTAACTGCTTAATACAGGGGCTGGGGTCCTATGGCACTGACACCAAAGGGAACGTGCAATAGGGGTTTTAAGTTTTCAAGTTTAGAGAGAAGAGCCTTTATGGATAGTAGAGCGGGGCCTCAGCAAGACATTGAGATCCATGAAATTGCCCCTTGTCTTTCAGGTAGGCCCTTCCCTCCATCCATCTGAGACTTCCTGCAGACATATGAACCCCCTGCTGGTGTTGGGCAGGTCATATTCCAGCCACACCAAACAACGCAAAATGCTCAGAGGCAGCAATGGATCTCATCTCTCTGTGCCTCTGCACACGCTGTTTTTTCTCCTGGGTTACCCTTTTCCCCTTGGCTGCCTAGCATCTCTTGTCCATTCTTCCAGACTCAGCTCAAGCAACCCGTCACCTCCATGAGGCCACCCTGACCCTTTCCTGTACACCAACAGTCATTAATGCTCTGCCACCCTCCTGGGAGTGCTGTGTGCTCTGCACATCCTCTACTTGCTACGCTCAGTGGTATGCTTCCAAGAAGTCCTCCCCATTAGACCCTGAGCTTCACCAGGGTGAGGACTTCCTTCACATTTCAATGCTGGACACATAGAAAACAAACAATATCTGTTTGTGAAAATGGACAAGCTAACAAAGCAATAAGCAGGAGGCCCCGGGTTCAGATCCCAAGCCTCCACCACCACCACCTACCACAACTAAGTGACCTTGGGCAAGGTATTAAACCTCTGTTAACCTCAGTTTCCATGCCTGTAAAATGGAGCAAATAATAACACCTTCTCATAGGATTGTTATTAGGATTAAGGAAGATAACCCATGGAAAAAGCCTGAAAGGAGCATAACTAAAATTAGCCACTATCATTGCCGTTAATGAGATTTTAGTAAACAAGGTTTGAAGCTTGAGTTTAGTATTAAACAAGAGGATCCAGGGCCGGGCTCGGGGTCGCATTTCCTGTAGGAGAGCTCTTTCCAGCTCTTCCAATAAATGTTCCTGCTGCAGCTGAGGCCAGAGTCGGTGTGCTCGGCCCCGCCAACGCAGATGGACTCAGAGTTTCCCAGGTTGAGTGTCCTTCGGAGAGGCTGCCACAGTGACAGAGAGCTCCTGAGCTCACCACAAAGGCTGGGTTGGCGTCCCGGTGACACACGGGACCCAGCAGGGCGGAAGCACAATTATAGCTCCGTGGGCCTTCCGGAGCATTCAACAGAAATGCTTGCTGAACAGCAAATCCCAACTTTACATACAGTCCCATTGGAAAACCGCTGACAAAGGCGTGGTTATGTAACTGAGATAGCAAATAATTAGCACAAATGCTCCCCAGCAGAAGCAGAAGAAACATCCTCTAAGGCCCGAGTCATTCTCCAGAAGGAGACTGCAGAGAAAGTGGCTTGCCTGGCCCAAGTATTCGGAAAGGACTTTCCTCCCGAGAACAGACTTAATTGAAAACCTTTGGAGGACACCCTGCCGAACCGAAGGCCTGGGGATCTACCCGGGGTGGGTGGGGGAGAAGGGGTAACAAGTCTTTCTTCACTTCCTGGGAAGGTGTGGGGAGAGGACAGGGGACAGGAGTTTATGGGCACCAGGCACCCGCACACAGAAAGGGGACGCCCGTACTGCTGGCTGGCCCATCGGGCACTTTTTAAGGCAGGTCCTCCTTGGGCTCCCCGTGGTCAGCACATAGCTGGCTCTGGATAAATGGCGTAGAATGAATACATTTTTCCTGCGTCTCAGGCTCCAGGCCCTCAGGGATTTGCAGAGGACTAGGGGAAGATGTGGGTCATCAGGGCGGAGGGGAGGGTGGCAGGCAGACCGCCCCCCCCTACAAGGTCCCACCCGCCTCCTTGACTTAGTCACCACCCCTGGCTTCCTTTGTCTGAGTCCAGGAGATGTGTTTCTTCCAGCTAAGGGTTAACCCCCAGCTCTCAGCCATGTGGAGTGAGTTCCCGCACAGATTATAAATCGGTGAGAGCTTCATAAAAAGCTGCTGAATGAATAGGCTATGCTTTAAAGGCCCTTAAATGTGAATTTAATTTTATACTGCAATTCGCATTTGGAAATTTGCTAAATGCCAATCCGTGCATGTGTACAGGTGGCCGCCCTGAATGGATGCGTGCGTTGACATGATACAGCCTCAGGGCAAACTTCAGAGGCTTAACTGTGCACACGAGCCCCCATCCCCACCCTACCGCATTATTCATGCTGTCTTTGGCAACGCTGTCTGAGTGTTTGACTTTGAACCCAGCCCAGAGACGAATCAAGACCTTCAGAGTTAACCCCGGTCTGCTCCTGATGCCATCAGCCCATGTAAGCCACGAGCAAAAGAGGCCTCACTAAAAGGCCAGGCCCCCTCAGCTTCCACAGTCTGGATTGGTTGGGATTCAGGCTCTGACATTCTTCAGAGCAAACTTCAGGGACAGTGCCAACTGCTCAACACAGCCTCTGGCGCATTTCCACCAGGCACAGTGCAAAGAACAGTGACCCAGGCTCCCAGGCTACAGCTCCTATCCCAGCCCAGTTGCTCATGGGCTGAGAGATCCCCACCCCATCACTTAACCTCTCTGGCCATCAAGCTTCTCTCAGAGAATCCAGATGAAAACCACTGCCAGCCTACTTCACAGTCCTGAGACGATGAAACAAGATCACAGCTGTGAAATAGCACTTTGGAAACACAAAGCTACATGCCTGCACCTCGGGTAACTACTGCAGCTTCAAGACAGCGCCCCAAAGCCCCATGCTCAGAGGGCCCATAACCCCAGGCCAGGTGGAGCAACATGGTGACGGGGAAGGTGTCCTTGCCTGATGTCAGAAGCCCAGGGTGCCAGCCAGCCTGGCCACCCAGCACTTGCCTAGACCCCAATTTCTCACACTGCAAAATGAAAGTCAGACCATCTGGCCTCAAAGGCCCCTCCCAGATCTCTGTGCTAAAGACACATGGAACCAGACCAGTATTTGCCTGGACACTTTTTCTAATGGTGTCAGAAGTTTATTTGGGGATTTGCAGAGCCAGTGAGCCCAGTCCCGAGCCAGGTGGTCAAGATGACCCAAGAGGAGCATCAGGCAAAGCACCTGGCTCCAGGGGCTAAAAGTCAAGTTAGAACACAGGACACATGGGGCACATTATTCACAGTACCGGAGACTTTTCTGCACTCATAAAAATTTGCTGAGCGCTTCCATCGGGCCAAGTACTCTGTTACACACTTTACTTATGTGGTCTTGTTGCATCTTCCACAACCCCACGATGGAAATTCTATGACCTCCATTTTTATGAATCAGACAACAGAAGGTTAGATGCAAAGCAACTTGCCCAAGTTCACACAGCTGTTAAGGGACAGAGCCAGAAAATGCACTTCCTGCTTCTCTCCAAAATCTATGGTCCTGAGCACAAGGCACTTGCCGGCTGGGGTTGGCAAAGAAGGCTTTGTGGAAGAGGAATGTCATTGTTTATTTGTTCATTGATTTATACCCCTCACCCTATGTAACTCCAAAAAGTTTTAAAGTTGTGTTTGTAATAAAGGTGTGCAATAATTGTAAAAGATCAAACCCCAGAGAATAGAAAGAGAAGATGATTGTATCTGACATTTGAACTAAAATGTTCTATTTAATCATGTGTTCGTTCATTCATCTCTCCATTCTATGAGCATTTATTGAGTATCTTGTAAGGTCCAGATCCGGATCCTGTGCAGGGTATACTGAGCTGAAGGACACACTCTCTGACCTCAAGGAACTTAAAGGTGATGAATGTGTGTGTGTGTGTGTGTGTGTGTGTGTGTGTGTGTGTGTGTGTGTGCGCGTGTTGAGAGAAAGGAAATGAGACAGTCAGCCTGATAATGTTCTGTAGAAGGAAAGCACGAACACCAGGAACACTGAAGTCAGCCTCTTTCCCAGACTTGGGGAGTCAGAGAAGTTTTCCTAGAAGAATGTGTAAGAAAGGTTGGCTAGTCCAAGTATTTCAGACATTAGAGCTCCTAAGCACACAATTTAGTTGAGTTTTCTGGCAACCAAAGCAGAAAGGGGAACTACAATCCGTTCCACAGTAGTCTAACATCAAGGAAGCCTTTATTTCCCTGTACTCAAGTCTAAGGTCACATGTATCCATATTTCAGGCACATGGCCTATAATGGGCAGTGTCTTCCAGAATGGGTCTGCAGACAGTGCAAACCTCCATCAAGTGGCCGTGACTTACAGCAATCTCCCAAGAGAGCCGAGAGTAGGATGCTGGAACGTCACCTGCTGCACAGAGTTAAACAGGGAATCAAACGAATGCAGTGCCCCATGTGGCTTTCCAGTTCCCAAACTTGGTGCTGCAATTGAGCAGAAGAATGTAGGAGTAGGCAGTGAGAAAACCAGGAAAGGAGAAGGGAACCTGTTTTTTAAGAGCCTGCTACGTACCAGCCCCTGCACTAGGCATTTCGTCCAATATCTCCAACTCTTCAAAGTGGCTTCCCAAGGTCACAACGCTGGAGCTTACTGTTGAAGGCCTGGAAATTGAGCTGGGCCGGGTTGAGACAGCCCATCTTCTCAAGTTGGCCACCCACAGCTCTTACCCACTCCGTTCATTCTAGATTGCCTGACACCTGGTCCAAACCACTCACCTGATGGAAGAGGAAACTGGGGCCGACAGATGCAAGTGACCTAGACCAGGAGGAGGACCGCTTGCCTGACTCCCTTATACTTTTTCCTCCCAGCCTGGCTCATCCTGGCAGATCAGCCAGGCTAGAGCCCCCACTAACTGCTACTTCTCAGTGGTGAGGAACTTTTTAGGACCCCTCTGCCCTTTGCCTGCCCTCCATCTCAAAGGCATGGCCACTTCTTACAGCTCTGAGGGCCAGACACAGAATTCTCCAAAGAAAGAATACATCCAGGACTCTATCCAAAGGAATGCAGTGTCCCAAAATCCCATCCATCTTTTATTAGGAGACAATATCCACCCAGCGCAAGGAAGCCAAGAAAAGTGAAAGGGGAAATCCTTCCACCAGCCTGCTCTGTGGATGCTTCTCTCTTCCCATGCACACTTCCTCTGACTTCTCTCTGAATTCATGTGGAAATAGCTAATGACATTTTTAAAAGGCAAATGAGGGACTTAGCTAAATTCCTCACTAGTTGCAAATTATCGCAGGCAGAATACCTTCGTGGGGGCCATGGAGGGAAATGGCACTGGGCGGGAAGGCAGGCAGACAGACAGCAGGACCCACCGGCTGAGCGGGCTTCCTGCCAGCCACCGCTAGGACAAATCGTGGTCCCCGTGGTCACCTGAGACCACAGGGAGCTGCGTGGATGGAGGGCCAGGCCAAAGAGGCAGCGTTCATACAGTCGGGTCATTTCTCTGTCCACTTCCTGTGATTTGCTAGTCAGTCAGCTTCCCACGAAGGAACTCAGGGTTTGGTTCAGAGAACTGTATAAGAGGAAAATATTCCACCCACCCTCTGTGTTCTGCCAACAAGCAACTTCTACATGTGCGCATATACATATATACCCACTTGTGTACACATATCCCAGGGGCCCTCACTGCAGAACGAGAGCATCAGAAAGAGAAAACATGTGTGACCCCGCAGTCATGAAACCGACAGAGCTGATCCACTGTGCTCCACTAAGCATCCTTTTAAGTACAAGATCGTCAGCAAATTTAGAAAACTTAAGACCCAGGGCTGGCCATTCCTGGTCCCTCCCTTTTCCTTTGTCTTCAAAAGTCAGCATCTTAACACATATATATGGAATCTAAAAAAAAAAAAAAAATGGTTCTGAAGAACCTAGGGGCAGGACAGGAATAAAGACACAGACGTAGAGAAAGGACTTGAGGACACGGGGAGGGGGAAGGATTAGCTGGGACGAAGTAAGAGAGTGGCATGGACATATATACACTACCAAATGTAAAATAGATAGCTAGTGGGAAGCAGCCCCATAGCACAGGGAGATCAGCTCGGTGCTTTGTGTCCACCTAGAGGGGTGGGATGGGGGGATGGGAGGGATACGCAAGAGGGAGGAGATATGGGGATATATGTATAGCTGATTCACTTTGTTATAAAGCAGAAACTAACACACCCTTGTAAAGCAATTATACTCCAATAAAGTTGTTAAAAAAAAAAAGTTAGCATCTTTGTGACCCCTGACCAGAGGGAGGTGGAGGAACTTTGGCCTCTGACCCCAGCCCTGGACGCTGACCAATGTTCCTCACTCTCTATCACCATTGGCCAGGGGGATGATTATCCTATAGAGGCCCTCACCCAAATGGACTTCTCATGAAGTTGTGTTTGTCCACCAGAGCACATTGGAATCTTCCCATTTTACGGTTCTCCTGAGATTGTATGTTTCCTCCCCATTTCGAGAGGCAGCTGTCGGTCTCAGTTATAATGGCTTGGTGATTTTCAACAAGCTCCCTGTCCCTCGGCTAATAGCCTTTCTCAATCACACACCTGAACAAGCAAGACTGGGTTTCCCCTTTCCGTATCAGTAGTTCCCACTTAGTAAATAACAATCCCCCCCCCACCCCACTCCCCTTTCCTCCCTCTCTAACCAGCCTCCTCCTTAACACTTCCACTCTCAGGCACGTGCCCTGGGTTGATTTTTCCTTACTAACTTCCCAGCTGATTTACCAAGACATCTGGCCACAGTGCAGAGCAAGCATGCACTCTTGGTGCAAATTCAGAAAGAGACTTGTAGAAGCCTGGCTTTTCTGCATTGGAATGTCATTTTTTTTTCCCCCCAGGAGGTTGAGGCTGGGGAAACCAGGACATGAGGTTATTTAAAGGGACAGGATACAGAAATCCAGATGACAGTCGGCTTCATTATGAGATAAGCCTCCCGCAGAGGAACTCAGCTGAACTTGTTTAAACAGATGTCCGAGTCTCTCTCCGCTACCAAGAAACTCTCCCCACAGGGTTCCCTTCAACATCCTCCGCAATTCCGACCAGGCTGAGATCCACGGTGCTTTGATGGCTGAACCAAAATTCTCTCTATTCTACACAACAGAACAGAGTTTGCTGAGCAAATTAATTCTTTTAAATGAGATTTCAGGGTATGTATGTAACCACCTAAGAGAAGAAACCAAAGGAGGATCGTACTAGGAAATAGAGTCTGGATTTCTAGCCTCAGCCTTGTTGCTGAGGACACACTGTGTGGCCTAGGATACTATATAGTCTCTGGACTTGCTTCAGCAAGGGAAAAGTTGTCCCAGGCTAGCACTCTCTGGGCTTCTGCTTCAATATACTAATTCCAGATTTCTGTTCCTCATTTTTTCTCAGTGTTCCACCTGCACACTCTCCTAGGACCCACTGAAATTCCATATCTACTTTCTTTCAGTCAATCAACAAACACTTGCTGAAGTTCCTCTCTGCCAGGCACTGTAGTAGGTGCTAAGGACATGGTGCTGAAAACACAAAAGATGGAGATCCTGCCCTCTTGGAGTTTACATTGTAGTAGAAGGAAGTAGATAATAAATACCCAACACACACTCTGCACACATATGAACATATATGTGTATGTATGGTATAGTGGATCTGAAGGTGATACATGTGACAAGCTTTGGGAAAGTGAACAAACTTGAACAAACCACAGGAGCAGAGGAGGTTGCCTAACATACTGATGTCAACCTCATAGTTTCTGCTCTCAACTCCACTCCCTGCGAAAGGGAGAGTACCCTACAAAGGGGCTGGACCAGACAATGGGGAGATGCAGATGCAATGATGGCGACAGGGAGACCAGTTCAGGGACTTTGGGTGGATGGTCCCCCGAGATGCTGCCCAGTTGGATCCAGCCTCTGAGAGGAAGAGCAGCCTGACCTGAAGCAGAAGACTTGGAGGGAGAAAGCCGCACTTCTCCAGGGTCTGCAAATGCTGAACAAAAATGCCTGCACCAGAAGGTGACGAGGGAGAAAGCCAGCCAGGCAGAAGAAGGCTCAAAAGGAAGAGGATGAAAGACAGACTTCCTGGAAGAGAATGATTCCAAGTGTGCACCAAGCTGAATTCCTAACAGGGCACAGCCATGGGGAGTCAGCTAACCTCGGGGCAGAGCCAGGGCCGTACCCAGAGCCCACACCTGTGGTCTCAGAGCCCACCTGCCAAGGAGGCTCTGGAGTCGCTTCAACAGTAAGGGAAGGTGTCTGAGGCCACAGCCCCGGCCTGACAAAGAGGATGCGTGGGTGGGGGGTGGGGATGGCAAATTCTCTGGGAGAACAGCCCCCAGGGATAGAAGTCAGAGGTCATGCAGATGATGAACAGAACCTGAGCGGGTCCCCGGGAGCACCCATCTCCCACCGGAATCAGTCACGTGATCAGTTACAGTTATTCAGATGGAGCTGGCAACCCCAGTCCTCCCACTGTCCTGAGCGTATCAAATTTTATGCTGAGGTTGTGGATTCCTGAGTCCACATGGAGATGCCCAGGACGGGGCCAGGCTGAGCTGTCTCCCTGATGCGTGGGGAAGAAAGTCCCACCCTGCTCTCTGAGTGGGGTCCCTTTCCCCCCGCAGACTCGGGGCAGGTGATGGGGTGGAGTGGAGGAAGTCCCGCTAGCCGACGCCCAAAGAGGAATGCGGTCCCCAGCGCTAGCTCAGCCCCACCTCCACTCGCAGCAGGGAGGGACCCAGCAATCGTAGCTGCTCCCCAGATTGCCCAGGATTTTTCTAGGCCTGTCCTTCCACAGCTGCCCTGGGCTGGACAGAGAGATGCATGGGTTTGGGTGAGTTTGAGGGGCTAGTGAGGGGTCATCACCATCCCCTGGGATGACAGCATCTCTGGACCATTTCCAATCATCAAAAAAGTCAAGTCTCCTCCATTTGGGAGAGAAGGTGATTTCAGCAGCCCCCCAGGTAGAAATGGTATAACTATACTTCTGGGAGGCAGGCCTTTTCATCCTTCATGTCACTGTGGCCTCACGCTCACCCAGCTTTCTAACACAGTGAGAATTAAGAGTGATTTCAGGTTACTGGGGCCCCTGAAAAAAAAGGCATTTCATCTTCCACTGAGGATAAAAGTGAAGGATGGACTGGGCCAGTGGTGTTATCCCACAAGGATTTGTTTGGCCAACCAGGCCGGACTCTCGTTTTGAAATGGAGAAGAGTGAGAGCCGCGGCCTGTATTTTAAATTGTCAAGTTCCCGCGTGTGGGTGGGCGGGGGAGGAGAGGAGAGAGGTCAGTCCACCCGGCTCAGGAAAAATCAAGGGGGAGGTTCTCCTGGAAGCCTCTCTTCTGGCTGCAAGAGCTTCAGCACCCTGAATCATGCTCACGGTGGTAACTATGCAAACTCCTCCTACGGGGACGTTAGATGAGAATTAGTCACTTCTGCCTGGCTGGTCCCAGTGGAGGAGGCTCTGTGACCTCTGACTGCCCAGCAGGATCCAGGTCAAAGTGGTGACTAGAGAGCACCCTACCCAGGGAGGGAGGCCAGGGCCGGCTCGGTGGGTGCTCCATGTGGCCGATGGGTATGAACTTTTCAGGAAACACTGTTGTCTGAAAAGAGGAAATGGGGCAAAGCATGAGCGGCACTACCGTCCGCCATACCCAGAATGAGACCCAAGGCAGCAGCCTGCAGTTCTGCATAAGACGATTGGTGAAAAATTGGAACAGCCAAGCAGGGTGGTGGTGTTTATTGAAAGAGAGATGAATTCCGCCTCCTTCCAAGTTATTCTGTGCCAGGCTGGTGAGTTCAGAAATAGCCGGCAGTCATAGAATCACAGAATCCTACTGTGGACGGGAACCTTGGAGAGCAGCATCTCTGACCCTTCCCTTTGTAGACGAGGAAAGTGGGGGCCGGCCAGGTTAAGTGACTTGCCAACAGCCACGCGGGGGCTCTCAGAGCCCCACTGCCCTGCTGGACCTTCTCTGCATTCACGTGTGAACTTCTCCCCTCACACCCCTGGAGCGGCAGCTTCCCTTGCCCTGGACCACAGGTCCTTCTGATGCCCTCCTGCAGACCAGCGAATGGCACCCCCTCCTTAGGGCTCAGGTGGATACACGGATGGATGAGTTGAGAGCAGCTGAATTGTAACCTCACATGCCCTCCCGGCTCGATGCCCCTGTACCGAGGACAGCTTCAAAATCACCCGTGCAGCCCTCGTGCTCCAGACCACACCTATGTTTGTATGGCCCACAGGCTACCTGGATTCTCCCTCACAGCCCCTGCCCAATGTGGGGCTTCTCCTCCCAGCGTCCTCTTCCACCAGCATCTGCCTTTACCTCCCTGTCGCAATGGCAACCTGCCCTCTCTCTTCCTCCGACCTGTGGATGATTTCAGCCCCACCACCCGTCATCACTTCCTGCCACCAAAGCCCTATGGTCAGAGAGCCTGGGATTGAGAGCTTGGTCTCAGAGATCATCTAGAACAGGGGGGTCAACTCCAGCCTGGGTCTGTTTTTGTAAATCCAGTTTTATTGGAACACAGCCAGGTCCCATCACTTACGTATTGCCTCTGTTTTCGAGCTACAGTGGCCAAGTTGGTAGTTGCAACCAAGACGCCATGGCCCACGAAGCCTATCGTATTTATTACCTGGCCCTTGAAAAAAAATGTTTGCCAATCCCCAATCTAGAGCAACATTTCTGAGGCTCAGGGAAGTTCAGTGACTTAGCTAGGGTCGCTAGCTGATGGGTGGCCAACCCAGAGTTTGAGCCCAGGTCCCCTGACAGCCTCTCCAGGTATACCCCAGACTTCAGGAGGAGAGAATATGGACTTGAATATGTCCTCAGACTCCCGCCTCATTGCCAGCCTTTTTTTCTATAGGGAAGTCACAGGGGAGGCGGTTCTGCTCACAAAGCATCAAGATGACTCAGAACTCATTCCCAAAAGCTTGGGTTGCGGACCTGGGGCTCCCTCCCTGCAGGGAGTCTCAAAACCCCTGGGGGTGAAGCTGCTCTGGTCTTGCCTTGGGCCCCACCAGGGATGCCACGCCAGCCTGCCTGCCCCAGCTCCCATGGCCAGTCAATGCGTCCTGGTCTCAGTTTTGAGCTGGCGCACCCACGGCAAAGGCACACCTTCTGCCTTCCCGAGTGGAGAAGGGGTGGCCACTCAGACAGCGGACTCCAGGGAGTGTGACATTTGGATATTCTGTAGCCACTGTCCTCAGTGACTTGCAGATCACATCAACTCTGCTTTACATACGGGAGGAAGTTTCCTTTTTTCCCTCACCTCCCCCCGCCGCCCTCTTAACTCCACTTGGCAATACTTCCAAGAGCAGAGTCCAGGGGCCTGATCATGTCTTGTTTCTGCCACAGGGAATCCGTGAAAACATCTCAGGACACAGAGAGGAGGAGAAAGGAGGGGGAAGCTCCAAGGGCAGACCCCAGCACAGCTCCTCCCGCTGCCAGGAGGAGGAACCCTGGCCGGCCAGGCAGGAGCTAAGAATCTACAGAGGCCCAGCGTCATGTGGCCACTGGGCGAAGGGAGGGGCGTAGCTGAGTGCCAGGCACTTGGCAGGGTATCCCATTTAATCCCAACACCGTTCTCATGAGGCAGGGCTGCCGGCCCCTTTTCACAGATGAGAAGCTGAGGCTCAGATTGGACACGGTCACCCAGCTGGTGATCAGCAGATTCGGAATTCAACGCCAGGTCTGCCTCACCCCCAAATGTACCCTCTTTCCCGCCCTGGAGCTGCCACGGCAGGGCCCAGCTGGGGCCTGGGGATGAAATCCTTGGAAGGACTCATGAGAACAGCGTTGGGCAGTCCTGGGAAACCTGTGTTGCCAAACAGGGCCTGGGGTGCAGGGAACTGAGATAACAACTCTGTGTCTTATCTCAGAACAAGGCAGGGAACCAGCCGTGCGGCCCACACACCAGGGCCACCCAGGGCCAGGGAGCGGCCCGCTGGATGCCAAGTCCTCTGAGCTCCTGAACCAGCCTCTTTGGATCCCCCACTGCCGCTGGGGGTCTCTTCTAGGCCTTTAGCCCAGTCGAGTGGTCCCAGCTTCATTGAGAGGAGGGTGGTAGGGCAAGAGCCAGGCAGGAAGCTGATGTCTGGGTTCTGGGCAGAACCACAATTGCCCCAGGCTGGAAGCTTCTCCAGGGAGGGCAGAAGTATCCCCACAGGGTTTCAGTCTTGACAATATACTAGAGCTTAGAAAACAGGATAAGACAGCCTTGCAGACAGATGCATATCCCAGATCAGCAGTCCCCATGGGGCTGGTGGCAAAAAGAAAAAGCTCATTTTACAGACTGCTGACTCTACAGTAAAGGCACAGTGGGCCTATACTTCATGTGGACGACTCTTCCCGAAAGAACGCGAAAGTAATTTCAGATCTCCGGTAGCCCCTACCAATCTTGTCTCAATTCCTTTCCTGCTTCTCTCCACTTATCTGTCCCCCCAGCCTAACTTCAAAGTGTAGGCTCAAATGCCTAAATGTTACTAAGATTCATTCAAGCCATTAAACAATTAGCATTAAGATAGTGAAACTTTATTCTTCCCAGTTTTATTTACGTATATTGAGAGGATCATGGAGAACAGAAATCATCTCAACCAAAGGAATGAATATTTAATGGTAAAATTTCAGCTATGTGATACCTGGGTGGGGAGATGTTTTAAGGCAGAGTAAAGCTGCCCAGCCTCTATTCCTCCTTCATAATGGCACCTCCATTTCCTTTGGGGGAATTTTCTCTCCCCCATGATGCAAGCCAAGGGCTTATCTCCATTAGGGATGCCAGATGTGACATACAGCCTCCTCTCCCACCCAAGTGGGGCAGGAGGTAGGCACAAGGCCCCAGCTGAGCCAGCTGGATGACAATGGTTGGTTGTCGTTCATCACAGAGACAGTGGCACGCTGACCCTGTAGATTGTTCCTTCTGTCCCTTCAAATGTCCTTTGGTTCCTGCCCGAGCCTCCCTTGGTCCTCCCATCTCCCACTGACTCTATAAGCCAACTTCTCCCAAAGCCTTCTAAGTGAATCAGTCGTTGCTCTTTGCAAAGAACATGGATTGCCAGCTGACCGCCACAGCTGCTCTACCTTGCTCTACCCACGTAAGGCCATTGGTGGCTGGGGAAGAGGGCAGGCTGTCTCACTGTCCCTCCATCAGAGGCTGGAACATAGCACACCAACCTGATCACCACCAGGGATCAATGTTCCTAGTGCGTGTGCAGCCAGGAACAAGAGCCACTGGGGGGACCCAGGATTGGGAGAGAGAAGCATCTCATCTCCCAGGGGTGACAGGATGGGATCATGTGCAGCCCTGAAGGTCATGCTGACACAAGGAACATCCCTTCTCCTGGCAGTCTTCCCTCCTCCCTGCTGCTGTGCACGTACTCACACATGCCCTGAACACACACGAGCCCACACCCGCCAGCACGCGTGCGCGCACACACACACACACTCGGCCAGCAGGCATTCCCCTAGTATTCTCTGAAGGAGAGTCTCTCCAAGAGAATATGGCAGGCCCAATGTCCGGGCACAGCCTGGGTGGCAAACGGAGAAAAAGAGAAAAAGGATGGACTACAATTGTCTTCCTTCTCTGCTGCGACCCAAGAGGCCAGGTCTCTGCCTTCACAATCACATACCTTAAAAAAAAAACCGGAGTCCCAGCAGGAAGATACCACCCACCCTACATAAGACAAACTGTGCCTCCTCACAGGGCCACCCAGGCAGCCTTCTAACAAAAACATCTGCAAGATGTGACGTCAGGTTGTCTCCACACCCCCATCCCCACGGCTACTTTCATTCTCTTCCAGTTTGGGACCAACGGGCATCCATCGGTGCTGATTGGGAAGGGAGGGAGGCGATGACAGGTGAACAGCCCGCAGGCTCAGCACAGCTGGGACCTCAGCCCCACTGTCTCCTAACAGAGTTCTATCACCCACACCGAGGACACACGACAGACACACGTGTGCCCACGCGGACACACATGCCCTTCCAAGGCCCACCAGGAGCCCCCGGGGAAGCAGCCACGAGGTTGGCACTGGGCCAAGAACAAAATAGGGGCAAAGGCACACCCAGAGTGAGGCAGAAGGGCAGACTGCTTCCTAGTACGTTTATTGGAGCCTCTGCTAAGCGTGATATAGATCAGGAACCCTCTTCCACTGCCCAGTCAACCCGACTGGGGCGGGGACACAGGGAGCCAAACTCCTTCGTTTCCCGTCATAGACAACATTATTAAAAAAAATAAACTTTACAGTAATACATTTTCGATCATCTGTTAGGGTATTATTTCATTAGTTTCGTTCCTTCAAAAAAAGGAAAGGAGGGGGAACCACACGATATATGTATACGGATGTGTATATACATATATGTTGAGAAAGGAGCCGTGTAATGTACATACAGTGTGCATACGTCTGGGAAATGAGGAAAGAGAAGAGCGAGGCAGAGAGAAAAGAGTTGGAGAGAGCCGCAGAGACCAGAGTGTGGTGCAGGTAGACGGGCCCCGGTGGTCTTCTCTGCCCCTCTCAGCGCCAGCCCCTCCCTCCCAAGGGAGAACCACCAAATGGACCCAAGAGAAACCAAGGGAGTGGACAAAAAATCATTTCTCTTTGATTTCAAAACTCCCGCCACCAAGCAGGAAGAATCAGCCTTGAGGTGGTATCCAAGTTTTGCTCCCAACCCCCAACGGGATATCCCAGGCAGGCTGGGCTCCCAAGCCCCCTGGAACTGCCCAGCCTCCCAACCTGTGCTACAGTGGAGGTCAAGGGAGCTCAGCACCACACCCCTCCACAGGTCAGATCCAGCCCTCAGAGAAGGGAGGCGAAATAACCTCCCTCCTTGAAGCCAACTGGAGGTGCCGAAGGTACCCGGCTGGACCCCTCGCTGCTCTGCTGCCCGCCGTCCCCCGCCAGCCCCCGGCAGGTCCCCAGAATGGGGAGCTTGAGAAGAGTGGCAGCCATCCTGCCCCAGCCCACGTCCCTTAGGCGGTGGGGATGTCATCCTGTTCTCTCATGTCAGCAGGGTCCAGAGAGGAAAACACCAGGAGAAAGTGAAGGGCATCTCTAGACCCTTGTGCCCTCCTCAGCACTGGGCTTCGCCTGCCAGGGGACCTCTGGGCCAGCTCTTAGGCTGCCCGCCTGCTTGTCTGTTTGGTTTAGAAAAACTTCTCCAGAGAAGAAACCTGGGAGGAGACAGGTTCAGAGACAAGGTGGGAAAAGATTTTTTTTTTTTTTTGCAAGGTGTGTGTGTGTCTGTGTGTGTTTCCATTTTGCCAGGCGGGTGTTCTCGTCCGTGTAGCTTTCGGAAATCTCCCAGAGCCTACAAGGCCAGCTTCAGCATCAGGAAGGAGACAGCGGTCAAGGCAGCCGATGGTCTGGCTCTGCGGGGGCCTGAGTTAGGTTTGACCACCCTTTTATTCCCTGGGATGATACTGGTCGTGAGCTGTGGCCAGGCAGAAGCGGGAACAGAAGCAAAGAGAAGGACAAACAAGTCAGTAGGGCTGGGATCAGGCAAAAAAAAAAAAAAGAATAAAAGACTCTGGAAGTGGAGCACTAAGGCCCCTGCCCTCCTGGTCACCCAGGGGACCCTCTTCGCAGAGCCAGGCTTCCATGGAGCTGGGCTATGCCTCAGCTGACTACTCGGGGAACAAGGCAGCAGCCCCCAGGGCAACAGGCTGCTCTCCCTGCCTGGCTGATGCAGACCAGCGAGGACGGGGATGGTACAAAAATAAAGGAAGAAAGTCCCGGGGTCCACAGGACCTGCTGCTGGAGAGAGGAAGGGAGGGGAGGCAAGGGGTGAAGAGAGAAGCTCCGTTCTCCGGGTTCCTAAGTCTGTTGGAATCCCTCCTCCACGGAGCCTGCACTGCACACCCCTGTCTGAACTCTCTCTCCTTCTGCAGACTCTTTCACTAATTTTACTTCTCCTCTAAGTTATATATATGCTATACATATACATAGTCACAGATCTACTCCTGTGCTGGGGCTCCTTCAAGGAAGGGCCCACGTCCTGTGCCATCATTCCACCTCCTCAATGTCACGGAACCAGCACAGAGCAGGCTGCTGGGAACACCTGTCTTAAAGAGTCGGGAAGGCTTGCCAGGACCTCTGCTCAGAGCAGCCTCTCGCATCTCACCCAAGAGACCAGTAAGGGCCCTGGCTGCAACATCTACACCCACCCACCCTCACCCCCAACAGAGTGAGCACCTACCCAGGTCCAGGTGGGCCAGAAGCTCAGCCAGCCCAGTCCATGCAATGGAATCTGGGAGCTTCAAGTCCAAGGCACTCCTGGAAAACAACCCACTCTGGCCCAGCCCCCGGCACTCACCCCCACTCAGGCCCTCACTCACCTCTGTGAAGCACATGCTTAACTCTTTGGAGTTATTGGCCTTCAGCCCCTGCTCCTGTGGGAGAGAAGGCGCTAGTAAGGATGGATCACCGGGGCTGGGTCTCTGGCCGGGCTTTGTCCCGTGACTCAGATGAGACGACACATTCCGTGGCCCTGCCGTCCACCCTTGACATCACAGAGTACACGCAAAGAGCGCTAGCAGCACAGAGACCTTTGCCCTTCTCTGAGAGTCTCAGTGGTTAGGGCTCTTGAGGAAGGGAGTTCTAATTCTGCTCTCCAACTTACAGCCTAATAGAGTAATAAGCCACTCCCGGGTCTGTCTACCATACTCAGAGCTCCTCTTGATGAGGCAGGGACCATGTTTTCTCTCCTCATATAACAGCAGTTCAATAAATGTTATACTCAGTTACTGTTTGTTAACCATGTTTGTTAACCATCATTCATTAACATGTCTGTGAATGAATGAATGAATGCCACAGATCACAACTAGCATCCCAGTGCCAGCTCCAGAAAAATCATGAGTCCTCATTGGGCTCATGGGGAAGAGAGCTGTGATTGATTAGTGATGTCTGCCACTGGGGCAGGTTAGGCAGACATCTGGCCATGGTGCCAGGTGTTGGCTGTTCCATCCTAAACAGTTGTGTGGCACCTGGGAGCTCTGTGGTCCAGGTGAGGAATGAGGAAGGAAAGCTGGCTTGGTGATGACTCCAGGGTTTTCCACCCCTGGCACAACCACCTGGATGAGGACCAGAGGGTATGTGTGATAAGCAGCCCTTTGCTGTCTTCATCATAATAGTGATCCATGGGAACCAGCCGGGAGATGTGATGTTTCTAAACTGGCCTCAAGTGGCTCTGGCCACCAGAAGCAACTGGGAAGCCCAAGAAATTATGCCTAAACCACTGCTCTTGGCCAGGGGTATTAATGATGCCTTGAACATCACAGGCAATCTACCACCCAGGGCATCTGGTCAGCTAAACAAGGCCCCAGCTGTCACATAGAGGCCCCAGCCAAGAGCAGAGTCACTACCTAAGGTAGAAATGTGATCATGGGGACAATGAGTGCAGCCGAGACAGGATCAGGGACTCAACCAAGGAGGATCCTGTATGAGACCTCAGCACCAGTGACTCTGGGTGCCAAGATCTAGCCCAGCCAAGCCACCAACCTGCATCCCTGCAGAAGGGTGTGTGCTCGGAGGCCCTTGTGGACCCAAGGACTGGATTCCACTGCCCAGGACCAAGTGCAGCTCCAGATAGGGCTGTGGGAGGTCACTGTCTGATGGAGCCTGCCCACCCCACCTCAGAGACTGCGCTGTCACCATTAGCTTACACCTGACTGCCCCCCACCATCCTCACTCGGTCACCTCCCTGAGCAACTCCCAGCCCCAGCTAGGTCCCCACCTATGACATCCTGTAGCCTGTCAGGGTCTGTGCCACTCAGCCCAGCACCTATATTTCCTGGCAGCCTTTCCAGCTCTAACTGTTGCAGGTACAGCAGCCGTGTCTCTGCCCCCTCCAGGGTCCCTGTCTTCTCTCTGGCGCCCCCTCCCACAGTGCTCACTAAACAGGAGGCTGTGTGGAATCACAGGCAGAGAGCTGGGGACCCTGGTCCTCCCCACTACCTCAACCAAGAAGCTCCATTTTGACTTGTTTTATATGTTGGAGTGATATACAGAATTATTTTTAAAAATAGTCTGTGGCGGGCTTCCCTGGTGGCGCAGTGGTTGAGAGTCCGCCTGCCGATGCAGGGGACATGGGGTTGTGCCCCAGTCCGGGAAGATCCCACATGCTGCGGAGTGGCTGGGCCCGTGAGCCATGGCCGCTGAGCCCGCGCGTCCGGAGCCTGTGCTCCGCAACGGGAGAGGCCACAACAGTGAGAGGCCTGCGTACCACCAAAAAAAAAAAAAAGTCTGTGGCTTAAGAATAAATAAAGTTGAGAAAATAGCTAAACTAGATGACCTCTTGGCCTGAACTTCTGTGACAGGATGCCAGCTCTCAGGGAACCCCGGGTCCTGGACACAGACCTGGACACAACTTAGCCTGGTCAACCACACAGAGAGGAGCCGTGGGGGGAGGACGTGGGATCTGAACGCTCAGCTCTGGAGCCGCCTGGGACTTGAAAGTCTCCTCTGAAGAGGGAAGACACAGGACGGGGTGTTGGCAAATATTAGATAGGAAGCAAGAGGAAGAGGAGAAGGAGGAAAGGGATAGGAGTAAGAGGAAATGAGAGGAGGGATGAAGTAGAGAAAAAGGGAAAGACAGCACCCAAGGAGACAGGAGCACCAGGTAAGGAAAAGGGGGAGGAAGGGATCATCGGGGGAGGAGAAGGAACAGGAGAGGACCCCTCATCCCATCCTCTGACCCATATTATCGCGAGAGAGGGATGCCACCTCTCAGGACCAGGGCCAAAGGAATCCGACCCACTGTGTGGTCTCTGACAGGCCACAGGGACCTGGTGGGGGAAAAGGACTGGGCTCCATGAAGATCAGGACAGGACCCCTCCCCATGCCCCTTCAGCGACCCACCTTGGATCCATCATCCACAGCACTTGCCCAAGCGCTTCTGAACCAATGGCCTTTCCATCTGGCAGGCTCCAGGGCTGACCTGCCACACACTGACCACGTGCTGAGTGGCCAGGTGACACACTGGGCTTCCTCTCACTGTCCTCAAGTACTTCCTTCAAGTGCTACAACACCCAGCTTACAGATTTTTGTCCTCAGAGACCCATCCCAGCCTTTCCTTTTTAGACTGCAGGGTCCTAAGCCTTGGTGCTCATCCCCGTGGAACAGCCCCTTGATCCAAGGAAGGACCCCAGAGGCCAGAGCCCAGGGCTCCAGTCTTGGTTCAGCCACTGACCCCCGGCAAATCCCTTCATCTACTGGCACCTCGGTTTCCTCATCTATAAAATAGCGATTGTCAAGCGAACCTCACTGATGCACCGTGAGATACATGAGACTAAAGCTCTGGACAAGTATAAACGCCCCTTAATCCCCAAGCATGATGCAGAGCGAAGCAGCGTTTGCATCCAGTAAACTCCCAGGACTGGGGCTGCAGGGTGAGACTCAGGTCAGCTGGTAGCCTGGGGCTATCCTAGCTCTACCCTGACAGCTCAGCAAGCAAAGCCAGGGAGAAGTCTGGGCCCCAGTGGACCCCTCCACCTGACTTCCAGAAAACACAGAACAGACAGCGAAGGGGTGAAGGCTGTAGTAATCTCCCCCGACAGCAAGCCCAAGACCTCTCCCCCAGTCCTGGGCACACAGAACAGTGTGGGTGTTTGCCAGTCAGCCAACCTTTTCTGAAAGTGGCAGATGGGGGAAGTGCATAGAGAAAGAGGTTCCACTACCTAATGCCCAAGCCTTAGGCTCAAATTCACCATCTCCTTCACCATTAACTCCCTCCCACACCATTCCCCTGCAGGGGGTTCCGAAGATGAATGAGTCACAGCCCTGCTCACACCCAGATGAGAGAAATAAACACCCACAAGGTCACCTCTGCCCCAGTTCAGCAAATGGGAGGGGGAAGAGGCTCTATCTTCCCCAAGCCCCCCACGGTGCAGCTGTCCTCTGAGGTCACACCCCTCCCCAAGACCACCCTTGATGCCTATCTCACCCGATTATCTCGGTGGCAGGAAGCGAGGATGGCAGCAAAGACAAGGTTCATCCTTCTAGAAATTTCTCTCAGAGGGGCCCTTTGCTCAGGAAGTTAGAAGGAAATTATCGTCTTCCTCCTCTTCCTTGCCACCTCTGTCCACACTCCCGAAACTGGGTCTGGCATGTCCAGGTGCCAGGGACAAAGTCCAGTGTTGTCTCTATGGGAAAATCCCTGGCCGGGGCTGGCAGGCCCTCTCCTGTGTCCCCTGCTTCTGTCCCCGGCCCCATCCCCAAATCTCAGTGCCCTTGGGGACCTCCGTCCTGAACACGCCCACCCCCAGTAACACACCTCGCCCTCCTCCACTCCCCACCATCCACTCGTACAACCCCTCTTTTCTTACTTCTGATGACCATCGACTATCACTGACTATTGCAAAAATCTCCTAACAGGTCCCCCAGTCACTCTCCCTCGACAAGTCTCCACCTGCTGTCAGATTAATTTCCCAAATCACACTTGTCATCAGACATCCCTGTTCAGAAGCCTTCAGCGGCCTCTCCACACTCACCAGTTCAACCTGAAAATTAGGTTTGACTCCCCACCCGCTCCTTCCCATATCAGAACCCTGCGTTCTCCCAAACACATGGCCTGTGTTCCTCTAGGTCAGGGGGAGGCAAACATTTTCTGCAAAGGGCCAGAGAGTAACAATTTTAGGCTCTGCCGGCCATCGCGTCAGTCCCAACTTAACTCTGCCTGCAGCACGTGGACAATACATAACAATAGGGTGTGGCCCGTGTTCCAATAAAACTTAATTTATTCAGGTGTGGCCCGTGTTCCAATAAAACTTAATTTATTCAAACAGTCAGCAGGCCAGATTCAGCCAGCAGGACCCGCCCCCCTCCTCAGCTGCCCTGTGCTGTCCTGACTCCCGTCTCTGCTCCCTCCTCGCCCACCCCTCCCAGTTCCACATCTCTGCATCTCCGTGTCCTCAATTCTCTCTGTTCCTCCAGGCCCAGCAGCAGGGTACACCTGGTCCATGAGTCCTGTGCTTCCACTGCCAACCCAAAGCCACCTCCCCGCTCTGCGTCCATAACGCCTTATCCAGCCCCCTGGCGCACCCATCACCTCCTGCCGCGTGCACCCTGTCCCTCCTGCTGGTATGAGGACCAAGGTACCGGCCTCATATGCTGGTCAGCCTCAGTGCCTGGAACAAGGTGACGTGCGGTAGGAATTTACGTTGAATAAATGAGGGAATGCATTGACGGATGAATAAATGAATGAGTACAAGGGAGAGCCAGAGAGAGGGAAGAAAAGAAGGAATGCATCAGCCTCTCAAAGCTTTGAAACGAGCCGAATTTGTAAATCAGAAATATATGCCTAATAGGCATACAGATACACTGACCAGCCTCTGGGTCCCGTGCTCTGACAGCTACCGGCCTGCGTGCTGAGTAAGAGACCCGTCCAGGGAACAGGCAGGGGGCTGAGGAGACGGACGTGGCTGCCGGCTGCTGAGCCTGTGGCCGGCATGTGGTGAGGAGGGCTCGTGGCAAGCCCTCCAAACTCATTTTTAATTCCCCCAGATGTGATGGGCACTAGCAAGGGTGAGAGCAGAAACTGGCCGGTGGAGACAAGGAAAGCAAAGGAGATTGCGTTACTAGGGCCCCGCAGCCCTGCAGAAGGTGATATGACAGGGTCCAGCAAACTGGCCCAGAGCCACCTGCCGGGAACACCAAGGACACTGGAAACAAACCAAGTCCAGGGAAAGTGGGAACCCACTGCCAGTCTGCCCTGCCCACACTGCACTGCCCCGGTCCAGGTCCCATCTTATGACAAAAGAGCTTTCTATCCAATCCTCCTGCATCTTCACCTTCGTTACCTACTTCTTTACCTTCATACCTCACGGCACACAGAGGGCATCAATGAGAGAGAGGGAAGCTGAATAGAGTTGCCTGCGAGCAACAAAACAGACCGTTTTCTAGAACACAGAGCAGGAAGTTCCCATCAATCCCATGATCGGGAACTCTGGGCTCTTTCTCTTGACCTGTGTGGAGCGCCCACTTGATGCCAGGCACTAAGCACACGGTTATAAGGGCTACCAAGGGGGTGATGCGGCCCCTGCCCTCCAGGGATGCTTGTCTGGTGCGGGGAGCAGAACACGTGGTGATGGGGGCTGAAGGGAGGCAAAGTGGGAGCCCTAAGCAAAGAGAAGGCAGTTCTGCCAGAGCAGAGTCAGGAGACCACCCAAGAGGTGACATCCAAGTAGGATTCAAAGGCAGAGAGCTGGAAGAGAAGGGAAGGAGTCGCTCAGAGGAACTGACGAGCACAAGGGCCAGCATATTGCTTAGCCTGGCCATCGGGCCTACACCAGGGGTACCTGATGGGCTTCAGAAACAAAGGACCTTGGATGAGGGTGCAAGACTGATGGCTTCCTGTAGATTCCTCGCTTTAGGGACCACTGGGCAGGAGGGAGGGAATTCACACAAGGGGTGTGTGTGTGTGTGTGTGTGTGTGTAGCAGGGACAGAGGGAGATACTGTTCTGCAGATTCGGCCACACTTTCTCCAAGTTCCAGAGAGCCCCAGACTGGCAGGGCCACCCGGAGAGGGAACCACAGCCAGGAACGGAAGCATATGAGAGCCAGACTCTAGAGAGCGTCAAGGACCACAGACACAGGGCCAACTCGGGGTCTGCCCAGCTCCAGGCTCCTCTCTGGTACCTAAGACACCCACATTTCTGCTCAGCAGCCCCTCGGTGGAGACAAGAGTCCCTCCAATTCCAGACCCTGTCCCACTGTGGGAAAGTCCTTTGGGGGAGCGGATTTGGAGGAAGAGTCAGCACAGCACAGCCAAAAGAAAACTGTCCAGGAGCCGGGGGCCGGGGGTGCTGTGTACAAGCCACTGTCCACACTGGCCTTCCATCCTTTGGGATTTGGGAAGGAGCTCTCAGAGAGCCCACTGATGCTAACATCCAATCACTCATGTGAGGTCCCCACCTGGCTACCATCTCTGGGTCAGTGAAGGAGGTTCCTAAGGCTTCCCCCAGGGTCCACCTGTGGATAAGAAGGAGGATAGAGGTAAGTGATCTTGCCGCTCTCTCCAGGGGTGTCTGGGGTGTGCGGCCTTCCTCTCCCTCCCTCCCTCGCTCAGCTCCCTGTCTCTGCCCTCACTCGGAGACTCCCTTCTGTGGCCATGGGTTGCTGTCATTCCCAAGGGCCCCACAAGGGCCACCACAGAGCCCTTCCAAGCTAGCAGAGCTGAGGGAGGGGGCACGGGCTGGGGAGGGACAGACCACCCACACCAGCCTCCAGCCAAGCTGAGGGCAGGGACGCAGGCTTATTCCCTCTGCACGCCCAGCACCTGGCACAGAGTAGTAGGTGCTCATTTAAAAGACCGCAATTAGGGCTTTCCTGGTGGCGCAGTGGTTGAAAGTCCGCCTGCCGATGCAGGGGACACGGGTTCGTGCCCCGGTCCGGGAAGATCCCACATGCCACAGAGCAACTAAGCCTGTGCGCCACACTACTGAAGCCCACGCGTGCTCTGCAACAAGAGAAGCCACCGCAATGAGAAGCAAGAGTAGCCCCCGCACGCCACAACTAGAGAAAGCCCGCGCACAGCAACAAAGACCCAATGCTGCCAAAAATAAAATTAAAATAAAGAAATATTTTTAAATGAAAGAATAAAAAAAATAAAAGACCGTAATTAAAACAGAATCAGAGGCCCTTTCCTTTCAGTTTCTGTGAGAAAGAACGGGAGTATGAGGGTGATGGTGGGTGGGTCCCTCTGAGGGTCTGCTTCTCTTCCATTCCTCCTGGGAGGTCCGCCCCTGCTGTCCCACCCAGAGTGACTTAGTCAACACATCTGAGTGGACGGACCCTGGGGCCAGGCCTGGGGGAGCCCCCTGCCAGACAGCCCTCCAGGATTCAAAACACCTATCATGTGTGTAAGGTTCCTCACATACGTCATCTCTCATACAGATCGTGTGTTAACCCCACTGGAATCAAACCAAGTGTAAGACAAGCCCCCAGATGGTGAGTCTGCAGAAAACCAGGCTGGGGCTGAAAGAAACCAGGCGATGGTTTAGAAAACCACTGGAGGGAAACAGCGAGGGGGCAAAAGGGAGTCAGAGTCATCAGGCACTAAGGGGGCTGCGGTGGGCATGAGACCAGGGCTTTGAACTTCTCCACGTCCACAGTGACTCTGTGGGAGTATTAGGAAGGGTCCACAGCCCCTGATGAGTGGGCATCTCCCCAGTGAGCCAGTCCCAAGGGGCTGGGGAGGAAGGTTGGCAGTGCCCAGAGAGACCACGCCAGAGCCTGGTCACCTGACAGGTGGCACAGCCCTGACCGGCCGAGCTGCCCACCACTCTAGCATGAAATTGAACTGGCAACCGTCTGTGGAGTGGCCCCCGAGCCCCGCCAGCAGCCGCTGAAGCGTGTTGAGTGTAATTAGAAGCCACCCAGGGGTGACATGGGCACCTCAGCCCAAATCAGGAGGGGCGGCCTAATGGAGGGGAGCGGGGCATGGAGGAGCCCACGCTGGGCCTGACCTGAAGGCACTTGGAGGTCAGCTGTTACAGCCCACCGGGAAGGGAAGGGGGAGTGGGCTTCCCAACCAGGACGGGCACCAGCAAGGTGTGCCCGGGGCGACCTGGACACCTCTGCCAGGCCCCATCCCTGCTCAGGTCTCATGCCAGCACTCTGAAAGCCCACTGCTCTTCATCTCTGGCTGTACTGAGGTTATATTGACCATCAAAAATTGTATCTATTTGCGAATTCTCTGGTGGTCCCGTGGTTAGGACTCTGCGCTTCCACTGCAGTTGCCCGGTTCGATCCCTGGTTGGGGAATTAAGATCCCTCAAGCCGAGCGGCACGGCCAGAAAAAAAAAAAAAAAGTATATTTTTAAGATGCACAATCCAATATACATAAATATTGTAAAATACTCACCACGAGTCAATCAACACATCCATCACTTCACACTTCTACCATCTTCTTTTTTTGCTTTTTTTTTTTTTTTTTTGCACTGAGAACACTTAAGGGCTATACAAATTTCAAGTACACAGTACAACACTGTCAACTACAGTCACATCACTGTAACCAGGTCTCCAGGACTTACTCATCTTGCAAGACTGAAACTTCATAGTGAGTGCTCACCCACGAGCCCGCCCCACTCAGACTGGCATCTTCATTGCCACATGCAGCCAGGCCTGTTCCCCCAGTCCCCAAACCTATGCTCACGTTGTGCTCTCACTGGCTGGACTCCAGACCCCACCCCTCCTTAGCAATTCCAGCCCCAATTCCTGCCTGAAACATCCCCTTATCCCCACCACCTCACCCTCACTGTTTCCCCCCTCCTCTGTTTTCCCTGATATTCTGCACAAGGTCTTCTTAGTGTGTTTATGAGTATATATGAGTGTGTGTGAGAGAGAGTGTGTATGAGTGTGGGGGGGGGCACGTTCTGATTAGAACCAACATCTTAAGCAAAGGATCTACTGTAGCAAATGGTGTGACAGCATGAGGATAGCTCAGCAGAGAGAAAGGCTGAGTGGGGAACGCTGTGATGTGTCTCCACAATGCCACCCACGTGGTCTCCTCTTGTGGCACTGACCGCAGCCCACGTCTGGTGCTTGCTGAACTGTCTGACCCTCGACAAGACCACAAGGACCACAAGACACAGGACTGCATCAGCCTCATTCACCAGTGTCTCCCTAGCATCTCACATAAGACGTCGAACACAATGCATGCATGACACACATTGGATGGATGGATGGATGGATGCATGGATGGATGCATGGACAAACAAATGAAAATCACAGGTTTTGGAATCAGATGTAGGTTTGAAATCTTATTCCACCACTAACCAGCTGTGTGACCTTGGGTGTGTCGCCTAACACCCCTGGGCTAGTTTCCTGCGTGTACAACAAGAATCCCAACAGGTCATGGTGTGAGAATCAATGAAATAGGTAGAGTCTACTAGCGCAGTACCCAGTAATTAGTACCCAGTAAACAGGTAGAGTCTACTAGCACAGTACCCAGTAATTAGTAGATGGTTAGTAAATGGTAACCATTCCATTTCTCCGGCACCCCCGTGGTATCTAGTGCAATCCTGTGACAGAACAGGTGTCTGATACTTGCAAGGTGATAGTTAGTGAATTAATCATGGAAAACTAGCCCCCATCAGCTCTTCCTGCCTCTTGGGTCCTGATCCAAAGGGAGGAACTTGCGCGCCCCGTCCCTGGTCCCCAGGCTGTAATTTCCCACCTCGCCTCTGGCATCAGGTGCTTCTCTAAGCCCTCAGACTGCCCCGGCTCCGTTTCCCCAGCGGCAGAGCTGCATCCCCTCACCTGGACAGATGTGCAGGTAGTGATGACGCTGGTCCCCAGGCTGGTGCTATCACTGAGGTCATCTGGCAAAGAAGGCGTTTTCTCTACCCGAGGGGCCTGCGTGGCCTGGAATGAGGGGTTTTTAGGGGACAGGTTCACATCTGTGCCATTGCCAAAGGCCTGGATGGCGTTCCCTGTGGGGAAAGAGAGCAGGAGACACAGAGAAATCAGGGGCCCCTCCATCACTCTGCACCTTGCCATCCCAAACTTGACCTTCCCTGTGATAGCCCAGAGCTGGAGGTGGGGTGGAACTCGTCCAAACTAACTTGGCTGAAGCTCCCTTTCAGATAGCTACCAAGGTCTCATATTGAGAGAATAAAAGAGCAGGAGGGAAGTTGAAAAAGAGAAACCGGAATAAAGGAAATGTACCGGATGTGGAATGAAGAGGAAAACAGGAGGAGAAGTGGGGTGTGGGGAGCCGGGAAGCGAGGGGCAGGCTGTGCCCAGGGCGCAAGCCCACCTTCTCTGTGGCATTCAGTATTGCAGACCACCACGCTCACGTGGACCCCCGACGTAGTCCCCTCCCCAGGTGGCCTCATCCACCCCCCACTCAGTCAGTTACACTAATCCACTCAGGACCAACTAATGGGACCTCTTGGACAAAACTGCGTCCCCAAGCCAAGAGCCTACATGAAGCTCCAAGTCCCAGGTGCACTTCAAGTTCATCATGTCACCACCGGAACTAAGCACCACTCCCTCCACTGCAACATTGCCTCCCGCTGCGTTTCCAGTCCTGACGGTGACATCTTTCTCCACCCAAGTCTCCCACGTCAGAAACCTGGGTTACTCAGGACACTTCCCTAACCACCTGCTTGCCATCAACCAAGGCCACCTCCCCACTCCACCCCCCGCCGCTGCTCTGGATCAGTGGGTGCTGTCCTTTCCCGAGAGCACCTACAACAACCTCTAGCGGACTCTGTGTTGGGTCACCTGTGCGAACCACATCCCTACCCCCACCCCCTCCACACCAGAACCAGGGAGTGAGCCTTCCGAACTCAGATCTGACCATGGCACCACCTGTCAACACCCCTTCAGCGAGCTTCACACCACCTCCGCCACCTGCAGGACCCTAAGATCCAAACGCCTTCAGATCTGCAAGGGCCCTCACCGGGAGGACTCTCTCCACCTGTCCAGGTGACCCTGGGCATCCTTATGCAGTGCGGCAAGGCTAAGTGGTCTGCAGTTCCTGAAACCCACCTCTGCCCAGAGCGGACGAGCAGGTCCTCCCTGCCCCTTCAGCTGACCGGTGGCCAGTGATCCCCAAGTGGGTCTGAGATGCCTTCAGGGCGCCCCTCCTCCAGGCTGACTTGGGCAGCCCCACCCTGGGCTTCTGCAGACCCCTCTGCAGACCTCCACCCTAACACGGTTCCTCCCCCACCGTACTGTGATGGCTGTGACGGTGCACCTCCTTCAGAGGGTGAGCTGCTCAATGACAAGCACTGTGACTTCCACCTCTAAGCCCCCCGTGCTGTCAGAAAGGCAGGATGGACAGATGGACGGAAGGAAGAAAAGAGGGCAGGAAAGCGGGAGGAGGTCTCCAGGTGGGTGTGGATACCGAGGGGGTCAGACTAGAAAGACCAGGCAGGCAGAGCTTGTGGCTGACCTTTCCTTCTCTCTAGCCTTCGGGTTAGGAGTTTGATGACACTCCAATTCCAAGGGGAAATCGATCCTTAAAGGGAAAAGTGACAGATGCTAATACCTCACCCCAGGGCTGTGTCTGAAGGAACCTGGCTGAGACTGTCAGGATCACAGACCAGAAACCTTCGGCCTTAACTCGACATAGGTGGAAGGCCTCCAGTGGCCTCCGGACAGCTCCGGGGTGAATCTCCGAGAGCACAAAACCTATGGTCTCCGCAGGCAACCCCCCTGCTTGGAGAAGCCCTGCAGGCGTCACTGGCCACTGCAAGGGGAAGGAGGGAATGGCCAGGCAGAGCTCCAGTGCCCCCTGAGATAGGAGGGGTGGGGGGTGGCTGCTGGCTGCGGAGGACGTGGCAGGACTCACGGAGGCACGGGTTCTCGGTGAAGTCCCTCAGGAACTTCTCACACTCCTCCTCCATGTTTCCGCTCCCACGACAACTGCACCAGGGGGACACCACGATGCCAGTGGGGCTGGAGTCCACGTAGTTAGGTGTTATATCAAACCCTAGGCAGGGAGAAAGGGAGGCAAAGGAGACAGGAACAGTAAGCCTTCCCCTTGGGCCCCCAGACCCCAGGCCCATCAGAGAAGAGGCTTCGGACACCCCCCTCCCTCCCATCCACCTGCCCCTCAACACGCATATATCCCAGCTCACATTCCAAACCACGGGGGTCAGCAGGGGTCATGGCATAAAGGACAGACCAGGGCGGCAGAGGGGATACCCAGGAGCACCCCCACCCCCGCACCCAAGAGCACGGCCCCTTGCTTTCTCTTTCGCCAACAAGCAGAGCATGTGTCCTCCAGTCAGGGAGGCTAAGGCTCTCTCTTGGGTTTGGATCCCAGTGCCAACGTTGACCAGCAGGGTGAACCTGCACATGTTACTTAGCTTCCCCAAGCCTCAGTTTTCCCATCTGTAAAATGGAGCCCCACCCCCTGCCTAGTAAGGGCTGCCGTGAGACTTAAATAAGACAGTCCATGTAAACTGCTTAGCACAGCGTCTGGAATGTGGCACAATGAATGTTACCCTTTCTTCTTATTTTGGAAGCTCCTAAGGCTCCAGGGGCCTCCTCCCCCATGATAAAGCTCTGGCTCCCATCACAGCAGAAAGGGGCCAGCTCAGGCTGTCCACCCGCCAGCCCTGAGCTGGGCCTCGGTCCCTAACTGAGCCTGGGGCAGCCGGGAGCCACCGAGATCCCGGGTGGGGGCAGCTTACCGATCATGCCCGCGTAGGAGCCCAGACACGCCTGGTAATTGTCGGTGGGGCAGCTGGTGAGCGTCCGGTAGGAGGCACGACAGTTGGCGTGGAAGTCCGCCAGCCGGGACCTGGGATCAAGAGAAGACCCATCGGACAGCAAGTTAGTCTGGCGGCCCTCCCGCTTCCCCGGCGGCAGAGCGGCTCCTCCACAGCCTCCCAGGGCGGGAAGAAGCCAGGAAGACAGAGAGGAGGAAGAGAGAGAGAAAGAAGCTTGGAGGGCTTTAGGCTAGGAGCTCCTTGAGGACAGGACTTCCTGGAGACCCAGGCACCCAGGTTAGGCAAGGCCTGCTCTGAATGGGTCTCTCCGTCGGAGGAACACAGAGGGAACCAGGGTGGGTTTACTGAGAATGCCTGGGACCCAGGCAGGAAGGCCAGGTCCTGCTTCCTGCTCAACCCACTCCTGGTGACCTTTCCCAAGTCCTCCAACACAGCACCACTGCCACTCACAGAATGAGTACAATAATCCCCGCCCAGCCACTTCATAGAATCCGTCTGGGGGTCAAAGGGGACAGCCCCCAGGGAGGTTAAAGAAAGAGTCCGCCTAGGACGAGACATCCCCTGGGCATTCCTGACCCATCTCTTCTGCATCAAATCAGAGCAAAGCCTCCCCTGCCGTCCCTCCACCAGCTTCCCCAATCCTGCAAGGCAGAATCAGCCTTTTCTTCCCCTGGTGATGTAATCTGTCATCACCCGTTCCTCTCTGTCAGTGCAGATAAAGCAGCTTTGGAACGACCTGCACACAGCTCTGTGCTCCCCACTCGACCATGAGCTGCCTGAAGGCATCTGCTGTCTGACCCGGTCTGTCTCCAGCCCCCAGTACATGGATGCAGCGGTCACAGGGAGCCCAGGGCACCCAAGTCCAACCTGCAGAGCAATTACCGCTCCTTCTTCCTGCCTTAGCACCCTGGCCCCAGGCTGTTACCATCAATCAGCCCAGGCCACCGCCCACCTCCCCACCCACTGGGGCTTCCTATAGGCGAGTGCCCTTTGCCACAAGGTCCTCGCCATCATATCCCAAGTGTCTTACAGCAGCTGCATGCAGCAAGTACCAAGGTCTTGTTCACTGGTGTTTTCCCAGTGATGGGCACATAGTAGGACCTCTACAATACGGGCTCGGTAAGAACTACTACAGTAGCCACAGGAAGGACCAGAACCCAGGCCATCTGCCTCCCTGCCCAAGCTCTGTCCATACCGTGAGGTACCTCACAAAGCCATCCCAAAGGTCACCCCGAATTCAGCTCCCCTGCTTCTCCACTGGAACTCTGTCCATATCAGGAAGGAGCAGATAGAGAAAAAGACAAGAAGTTGAGAGAGACCAGGATAGCCTAAGAGGAACGCTCTCAACACAGAGGCGTCTCCTTGGGTCCTACCTGGTTTCCCTGGAGGCCCCACAGTCCCGGAAGAGGGGGTTTAGGAGAACGAGGAAGCTCTCCAGAGTGATTTGACCCCAAAGAGACCTTGGGTGTCCCTGGATCCTTGCAGCCCGCAGAGGCAGCTAGGTGCTGGAGATGGAAGGTGAGCTCCCAGCTGAGAGCTGGGGGCGAGGTCTCACTTCAGCTCCGCCCCATCTTGCTGCGAGACCTCAGATGAGTCCTTGCTTCTTGGGGACCCATGTGCCTTATTTATCCAATGAATAAAAAGGACTTTCTGTACGTTTAAATATGGTGGAAACGGTCAATTTTATGTTGTGTGTAATTGACCACGATAAAAACGTGACTTAAGAAGAGGTCCTTTCACATCCACCTTTTACCAAGTAATCCTCACAGAAACTTTGCCAAGATCTGCCAAGCAGTTGTTATCACCATCCTCCTTCACAGAGGAGGAAGTTGAGCCTTAGAGAAGCTGAATAACTTCCCCAAGACCCCAGAGCTTCCGAGCAGCAGAACCAAGACTCCAGCCCAGAACCCCAACAATAAAGGCCACCCCTTCCGGCAGGTCCTCCACCCACATCCTGCTCCTCTATAAAAGTATCTTGTCCTCCATAGGAAAAGAGAAGGAAAGCTGCAGTGTCTCCGCCCTCCTTCCTGCCCGTAAATCATACCCTCTATTGCCTCACCACACAGTCCCCAAAACAGGGAAAAGCAGCATTTCCAACCAAGCCCCCAGCCCCTGCAGAATGACACTTGGGGGCTTCGCTGGTGGCGCAGTGGTTGAGAGTCCGCCTGCCAATGCAGGAGACGTGGGTTGGTGCCCCGGTCTGGGAAGATCCCACATGCCGCGGAGCGGCTGTGCCCGTGAGCCATGGACGCTGAGCCTGCGCGTCCTGAGGCTGTGCTCCGCAATGGGAGAGGCCACAGCAGTGAGAGGCCCATGTACCACAAAAAAAAAAAAAAAAAAGCAAGAATGACATTTGGTCTTGAATGGCCAGACCGGAGTCTGTCCTGCTCCATGAACTAGCAAATGAATGAAGGTCAATGAGAGATGGTCTCTGCCCACATCCCGGACCTCCAGAGACCTGTCAGGGAGCCAGGAGGGGACACAGACTTAATAGGTAAAGGAGACTGGGAGGCCAACAGACCAAAATCTCTCAGCAGCTATCGTGGGTTGAATTGTGTCACCCAAAGAGCTAGGTCCTCATCCTTGGTACCCGTGAACGTGACCTTACTCAGAAATAAGCTCTTTGCAGATGTAACCAAGATGAGGTCACGGTGGATTAGGGTGGGCCCCCAACCCAGTGTCTGGTGTCCTTATAAGAAGAAGAGAAGAGACACAGACACAGAGTGAGAATGCATGTGAAGATCAAGGAAGTATTTGGAGTGAGGCGCCTACAAGTCCAGGAACGCCAGAGATTGCCGGCAACACCAGAAGCTAAGAGGAAGGCATGGAACAGGTTCTCCCTTCAAGGCTTCACAGGGAGCACAGACCTGCCAACACCTTGATTTTGGACTTCTGGCCTCCAGAATTGTGAAAAAATCAGTGTCACCCAGTTGTGGCACTCTGTTACAGCAGCTAGGGAAATGAATACAGCACCTTCAAAGATTTCACTGTTTGTTTTGGCCAAATGTCTGCCTCCAGAAGGAGCCAAGGGGCTGTGGTCAGGCCCTGCAGTGAGGAGGACCACAGGGGTCAGCGTGAAGCCACATCCGAGCTCCTGCAGGGTATGGGGCTGCAAGATTACAAGCAGAGCTGCTGGGTACCATCTCCTCCCCACCAAAGAGACATTTTAATAGGATCTCTCAGCCAAAATACAGGAGTCCATTCTAATGTCATTTGATCACACAGAGAGCCCAAGCCCCTCCTACTACCTCCCCAATGCTCACTGTCAGTCCAGCCCGTGAAGCCCTTTCTGCCCCTCCAGCCACATGGACTTTGTCCACCTCTGTATTCCAGCTACACATATGGTCTGGACCAGTCAATTTCATACTTAATTGCATGCAGACTTACTGATATTGCCCTGTTTGCTCTCTCCAACTGGAACACACGTTCCCAAAGTGGCAGACTCTACTGATTTCTTCACCCATATCCTCCAAACCCCTTTGGGCAAGTGGTAGATATCCATTCATCTTTTCTCCAAATACGTATTGAGGCCCTGCCATGTGACTGACAGACTAAGGATGGGAATGGCACACATGTCAGTGCAATGTCAGGAAGGTAATTCCAGCTGACGGGGTCAGGGCTCCACAGAGGTCACTGCCAGCTCACCATCCCGGAGGAGCAGGCCACCTGCTGCAGCAGACCTGAGAGCCCAGCTCCATCCTCCCGGAAGCTCACCTCCCTTCTGCAAGTCTGGTTCTCCAATCACTGACATTAAGAACCTCAAGGATCTTGCTGTCCTCACCATCCATGAGGCTTCTTAAAATATCACTGGGTCCCAGGCTGGAGACGGAGGGAACGTGTGAAAATGGGAGTATGATGCCCTCAGAGACAGACAAGGTCATCCAGAGAGAAGGGGTGGGTAAAGGAAGTAAGCCAGGACACGGAAAGTGAAAGAGTTCCAACACCAGGTGCAGTGGGCCAGTGAGACCCCTCAGTGAGGAGGGGAGGGCAGATCCAGCTGCTGGGAGAGAAGGGAGCAGCTGTCACACAACCACATCCAGTCTACCACTCGCCTGCTGTGTGACCTTGGGCAGGCCGGGTGTGTCTCTGTGCTCAGTGTCCCCAGTTATCAAATGGGGTGGGCTGTGCCTGCCTACCTCCCTCACGGGATACGTGGGAGAGCTGGGGCACAGAGAGGAGACACTGTCCTTATCTTTCTTCTCTACCCAGCTGTCTCATCCGCAGCACCATGCCTGCCACAGACAAACGGGGAGTAGTTTTTCCTGTGTCTGATGTAGAAGAAAAATACCTGTTCACCCCTCCAAGGCGGGTCTGGACCCCACACAAGGCAATGTGAGCCTATTGGGGAGGGACAGCTCCCCCTCTCTACCCGCCAGGCTCCAGAGTCAACCTGCTGGACCGAGGTGAACAACGGCCTCCCTGCCCCACGTCACTCTCCATGCCACGCTGAGGACACAGGAGGAGCAGCACAGGCCCCTTTGCCAGACCTTGGGTGACCAATGGGGAAAGGCCACCTCGCTCCTGGGAGGCTACAGCCTACTTCCTTTACAGCAGCCCTGTGGCTCTCTTCAGAGCACAGGGAGTGGAGGGAGAGGAGCTAAGGGGAAGGGTGGAGGGAAGGGAAGCGGCCAGGCCTTCTGTTGCGCCATTTCTCTGTCCTCAGCATCCAGGCAGCCTTGGCAAGCCAGAGTGACAAATGGGGCCGTTTAGGAGGACGCCGTGTCCAAGCCTCCAGGAGGCCTTTGATTTCTCAAGTTCCCTCTGTCCCTTAAGTCACACCAAAGCCAATAGCAGCCGGCTCCCTCCACCGGCATGCGAGACCAGTGGGGCCAATTTCCTTCAAGCCCATGACACTCTCAACTCCAACCATGAGTGAATCAGTCCAGTCCTAGTAGGTACAGTCTCCAAGGCAAATGTTATCCTTTTCATAATGCGCGGTGAGGCAGCTGGGGATCTTGGGCCAGATGCCACTCGTCCCTGCTGACGCCATGAGGTCCCCAGTCTCTTGGACTCTGTTCTCACTTCCAGGAACAGCCTTTTCCTAGACCAGCCTCATCACTTCTCAGATTTCTGCCTTGAAGAGCCCCCATAGGAGTGATGGCATAAAAGAAAGCATGAGAGACAGACAGACAGACAAAGAGAAAAACAGAGAGCCAGCAAGAGAACCAACAATGAACACGAGTCAAGTCCATCTCAGCAAGATGGAGTAAAGACTGCCAAATGAGCTCAGGACAGCAGGTGGGTCTGTCCAAAACACACAAACCCTCTTTGGGCTTGTTTCACCAGCAGCTGTAGCCTATTCAATTACAGGAAAGTGGCAAGAGAGGCAGAGAGAGACATCTGACCCCCAGTTTTATTAAACAGTCACCAGATTAAATACAGGATGTCCATTTAATTTGAATTTCAGATAAACAATGAATTTTTTTTTAGTATAAGTACATCCCATGCAGTATCTGGGATATACTTATACCAAACAGTTTTTCAGTGTTTGTCTGGAATTCAAGTTTAACTGGGTAGCCTGTATTTTTATTAGATCTGGCAACGCTATTTGATGGACAGGTGTGTTCCTGAAAGGAAAAAAGAGGCAAAGCTGGAAGTGCCAAGGTCAACCCACATAAGCAGAATCATCTAAAACTGGGGGGCGGGGGTGGTGGTGATGGGAGAGGGTGGAATTCCTATAGCTCAGTGTTTCTTAAAGTGTGGTCCGCAGACCCACAGCATCAGTGTAAAACTGGGAACTTCTTAGAAATGCAAATTTTCCAGATCCCACCCCACATATAACAGATCTTAAATCTAGGGGCAGAACCCAGCAATCTTCATTTTAACCAGCCCTCCAGGTGATTCTGATGCAGGCAAAAGTTGGGGGATGAAGCAAATCTGCACGGGCTTCAGAGCTGGGATTGTGGGAACCCTCTAGACTCCACTCCCTGGTCTCAGCTTTAAATATACCTACGATATAGCCCAGCCCATGGAAGAAAGTAGTGTTTCAGGCTGCAGCCCAAGAAGGTTCACAGTTACAAGACTATGCATGTTTGTACACACACGCACACACACACACACACACATTCCTATCCCCACACAAACACAGTTACACTTGGGTACACACCTCTCGCTTCTTTTCTTTGGTCTTAGCCAAGAAAGTACAGGTACCTGTTATCAACAAATCCCTCCCTTGGTGCAGATTGTAAACACCTTCCCAAGCACAAAGACTCTTCTCAAATCTGTCTGGCCTAGAATAATACTACAGTAAATTGCTCCCCCGAAGCCCAAAACGTTCCAATGCTGGCCAATACATGGCTTTAGGGTCTGAAGCTCTTGGCCAAGTTCCCGTTTATCAGGTTATACCTGTTATGCTGCTGCCACAGAAACCCATGGGTTTCTACTGGTTTAGAATCGGAGGAGGAGTAAAGGAAGCTAATATTTACTGAGGATACACCATGTGCCGTCGTGGTCATCACATTTAACTTTCTGAACAGTCCCGCAAAGTAGACATATTTCACAGCGAGGACACGGCAGCTCCAAGAGGTAGGTCGCACGGTCACACACCCTACAGCCAGCAAAGTAGGGCCAGGCAGGTGAGGACAGCGTCTTTCTCTGGCTCTGCTGCCATGACCCGCCCCCACTAACAATGCTTCCAGACGGCTGCCACCAGCACTGCTGCATGCTGATGAACAGGGCACTTGAATACCTTATGGAGGAGAAAAAGGGTTTCCAAGAAATGCAAATTACTCGTGGTGGTCTTCAGAGAATTTAGGGGAACGCAGAGGAAATGGCTTTCATAGACCCAAGAGCCTCTGGAATGGCTTTCCGAGGTCCCCTCCGGTGGTGCAGGGCACGGTTAAGTAGGCTCAATGTTACGTGACACTGAGAAAGGGGAAAATGGATTTCCCCCACGTGCCTGTTTTCTGACGCCTCCAGGGCTCACTGTGGACAGCCTGAGCCCCCGTCCTTTCCTGCCTGTTCCCGAGGACTACCTCCACCTGTCTCATGAAATCAAGAATCCACTTGGCTTCCTTCCCTCCTGTTTATTCTTTAAGTGTACATGGATACTTATTCTTTCTGCCTAGAACAGCAGCTCCCCTTAGCGGGTGGGTTGCGGACTTCCTCCTCTGGCCAGGTAGTTCTTACAGGCTGTTAACCGTGGCAGTCCACCGTCCGGAGCCACAGGTGGACACGTGACCCAGGCTTGGCCCACCACACAGCTCTCTTCCTGGCCACACTGACTAGTCTAGGTATAAGGAAGTAACACAAGCCAGGCCAAGCAGAGCCCTGCCCAGAGACTTTCCTCATGGAGCAAAGAAGAACATTCTTTTCTTTCTGGCTATAAGACACTATGGATGTGAGCCCAGATAAATTGGGACCATAGATCTAGCCTCTTGGTCACAGTAAGGATACGCATGCAGCCAACCTGCAGAGAAACAGAAACTAGAGACAAGGAGAGAGAGAGGGAGACCTATTTGCATGAGTCCTGGAATACACTCCTGCCCTTTCTATATTTTACTGGAAGCCAACAGATTCCTTTTTAATTTTTCTTAAGGTAGTTGGGTCTCTGTCACTTAAAACAGAAAAATTCTTGGGAATTCCCTGGCGGTCCAGTGGTTAGAACTCCGCACTTCCAATGCAGGGGGCCCAGGTTCTATCCCTGATCAGGGAACTAAGATCCTGCAAGCCACACAGCACGGCCAAAAAGGAAAAAGAAAAAAAGAAAAATTCTTCACTACTGCTTAGCTTTGCTCTCTGATTTTATCTGATCTTCTTTGTCCAAGTTCAAAGCAAATAAAAAAGGCACACACTGAAAGGGACACACACCAAAAACCAAACCCACAAAGGGTCTATCTAATCCACGTGAAAGAGGCAGGATCACAGGAACACTTCACTGGGAGTAACTTGGAAAACAGATGATGGTACAATTCATGAAGGAAGACAGACCTGGCCTTGGATTCTTTCCTAGAGAGGAATGGTTCAGATGGGTAAGCCACAGAAAGCCGCATCGCTATTGAAAATGACAAGGACGTAGAGGATACCAACATGTGAAAATTTAAACATGAAATCATGTTAAGGGATAAAATGCAGGAGACAATATACTTTATGCACCCTGGTTACGAACAGGGGAACATGGTGAGTGTGTGAACTGACACGATCCAGAATTAAATTTCAAAAGATGCTAATAGAATACACTGTTTATTATGTGCTCTTTTAATAAAGCTGCTTTAAGATGGTAATTATTTCCAAGGCCACATCCTTCTTCTAGACACCACCATTGGATATAGCCCTACGGGTTCTCTGAAAACACAGGCAGATGGGCAGATGCGCTTTTCCCCAATTTCCCCCCAATCCCTTCACCTAAGTTCCAAACCTATTATTACCTGGTAAGAGGAGAAAAGAATTAAACGTATGCATCATTTGATTTTAATTGAAGGACTGTTCTATTTCATTGAACTGCTAAGCTGAACAAGAGATTGTGTTTACACAAGCAAACCCAGAGTCACTATAGACTTGCTGTCACGTTAAGTCAATACTTATGAAGGCTCTCTATTTAATTATTCAGTGAGGATTGTGTTAAGAGTGTAGTTAGCCTTGAGCTAGGTAGCCATCCAGCTGAAAGATTTCTTTCAACTTTCTCTAAATGCTGATATGGTTCCTGCTGGTGAGATGAGGTTAGTTTCTTCTCTCTCTCCCTCCCCACTGCCACCCTCCCTCCTGCTCCAGAGCAAAAAGCTCCAGGTCCACCTCCTTTAAGTCAGGGGTAGCAGGTGATCCTGTGGTGGCCAGGGAGCAGGTAAGATCCCCATGGCCAGTGGTCGGTCTCTCACGTGATCTTCCTAACCCCAGGGATTAGTCCTGAGATTCTGACACTTGAAGTCTCATGAGCTAAGTTCAAGCACTTTCAACCTTTATTCTTCCCATTCCAGAAGCTGAAGACCTCCCACTCAAAGACCCAGATCACTCCCCACCTTTGCAATTCCCCTCTCTCCCACCTCCACAGAGTGTTTCTCAACCTTCACAATCCAACCAAACCCTATGATTCCGCGGCATGTTGTTACAGAGATTCAGATAGGCTCTGACATCAAATCATATTTCGTAAAACGTAACATACAGAGGAACATCCAGTCTAAACTACAGACCAGCACGAGGGGCACAGTGACTAAAAGCAAAATCCCAGGCCTCAAACAACCTGGGTTCGAGCCCCAGTTCTGCAAATCACAAAGGGGACAGCTTGGGCAAGTTACCCCACTGTGAGAATCCTCAACCAGAAAAAAGGTCTAGTCATTTCTGGGAAGTGTCACCGAGATTCCCGTACAGCACCGAGAACTTGTGCCCAGCACGCTGGCCTCAGCTTTTTGAGGGACTTATTCTGACTCTGGTGACTATGGCCCCACTAATGCCCCCAAAGGAGGACTTCCTGGGTTTCAAGAGCCCATCATTTGCCACCCTGACCCTCACCCATAATCGGGACCGTGATGACCTCTCCATCTCATTTCTCCCCCTCCTCCTTCTCTCTCTCGCCCAAACCCTCGTAGCAATAGCAAATGGCACGAGATCCCCAACCGTGATGCTCCACAGAGCCTTACCCCACAGGCTCCTCCTGCCAGGACTGCCTTCCCCCAACCAAACGCTCCTTATCTCCTCTTCCAGTTCACCCTTCCAAACCCAGTTCAGGAGGTGTCGGCGCTTCCAGAAAACTTTCTGAGAATGATGCCTTGCCCCAGCTCTGAACGTGTTTCACAAACACCAGTTATTATGTTTTCCCCACCAATCATATCATAATTTATATTTTTTGTATCTGTTTCTCCCATTAAAGTATCAATTCTTTCAGAACAGAAATGACTTTATTCATGTTTGAATCCTCAGTGCCCAGAGTAGTGCCTGACACTGAATACAGAGCCTTTTGGATGGAAGGGGAAAGGGAGGGAGGGAAGAAAGAATGGATGGATGGATGGATGGATGGATGGATGGATGGATGAGTGGATGGATGGATGAGTGGATGGATGGATGGATGGATGGATGAGTGGATGGATGGATGGATGGATGGATGGATGGATGGATGGATGGATGAGTGGATGGATGGATGAGTGGATGGATGGATGGATGGATGGATGGATGGATGGATGGATGAGTGGATGGATGGATGAGTGGATGGATGGATGGATGGATGGATGAGTGGATGGATGGATGGATGGATGGATGGATGGATGGATGAGTGGATGGATGGATGAGTGGATGGATGGATGGATGGATGGATGGATGGATGGATGAGTGGATGGATGGATGGATGTGTGGATAGATGGATGGGTGGATGGATGGATGGATGGATGGATGGATGGATGAATAGATGGATGGATGGATAAGTGGATGGATGGATGAGTGGATGGATGAGTGGATGGATGGATGGATGGGGACTCTATCTGGAGGCACAGAAGATTTTCCGCTAAGCAGGAAAAGAATTAAGAACTCTCCAAGCACCTCCCCTTGAAAAATGAAATTACAAGCACATTTCCAGGTGGCAGCAGGGCAAAATGCATCAGGGTCAAAATAACTTTGGCACTAAGATAGGTCAGCCCCCCAAAATGCCCTTGGGTGGGTCTGTCTCCCTCCCCTCCTCAGACACTGCCTGGTGGTTGTTAGGAACTTGGAAAAGTATCTTTGCTATCTCTGATACCAGCCATTTGCTAAAGGAGGCCCCAGTGGCCTGCAAGAATTAACACACATGCTTAAGCACCACTTTTAACATGAACAAGTGCCTTGGGGACCCACAGAGGAAAATCCAATGGGTCCCTGTGGAGAAAGGCTGGGTAAACTGTCCATTCTCAAACAAGCAGAAGGGCAAAAGGAATCAGTGTCAGGGTGGAGTATTTGGATCAAAACACCCGCTGCTTATAAGCCGTAAACCCTGGAAACATCACGGTAACTCTTAGTGCCTAAATGGCTCTGACACCTACACAGAAGAGTGTGGAAATGAAACCACATATGCAAAAGTAAACAGTGAAATCACATACGCAAAAGTACCTCCGAAAGATAGAATTCACTCTGTACATGTTTATTCTTTTTCTCCCTAGGAATGATGAAAAGAGAATGAATGCAGGGGGCCAGAGCAAGGACAGGAGGCTGGTGTGGCAGAGAGGGAGAGAAGCCTGTATACCGCGGCCCGGCCCAGCAGGACGCAGGAAGGACCGGGAGTCCGGGTCTGCTCTCACAGAGGACTGGGAGAACACACACTCCCTCGGGGCCACAGAGGCTGCAGGGGACCTTGGGCCCTCAGCCTGGCCCCCCGGCGTCCTTCATCCAGGCCTTCTAGAGCCCACTGCGTAGACAAATATTTTTCCATTCAGGCAAATATCTGGGCAGCTATGCCACCACTAGGAGTATTTCTCATTATATAGACTAATGAGAATGCTGTGCTTCCTGGGAGCTATTTATCAAGGCAATATCCATTATAAATGACATTTTTCCTCAACTAACAAAGGATATGAGGCTGGGGAAGCTGGTTAAAAGGAAATGTTTAGCTGATTCCAGAAACCATTCAGAAATTAATGACCCACCCCCTTGCTGGCCGGTGCTCCCCTCTGTGCTCTGCCTTCCACTTGGATCCCTGCCCCTGGCCCCCACCGGAGCCAGCAGGTTGGGGAAGGGGAGTGACGCTGGCTCCAAGGAATATACTGCCTTAGGAGGAGAGCCGAGTCTTAAGCAGCAGCGTCACTGAAGCATATAAGACCAGATTATTTGTGGTCCCAACTTGCTGATGCAAGATGAAAAATACAGCAAACTACAGCTGCTGAACTCAGCTTTTTTCCTTTCCCTTCTTTCTCCTTCGCTGAGGTTAGTGTTTTACGAAAAAGGCTTTAAAAATAAAATCTATAAACTGAGGGACTCCAACCTGTTAGCTTAAGGTCAGGCACACAGAACACAGCATCCAGAGAGGAAAGAACTGAATCCGGGCCGTCTGTCTCACCTGCGAGCAGGGTGCTCACTCACACGTGTCCCCACAGGCGCGCCCATGTGAAGGCCCTGCCACCCTGACAGACGCAGCACACGCAAGGCCACACACACCTCCAGGCAGAAAGTCCTCGTCCCTCCCAATCACAGGCCCTTCCCCTAGGCCCTGATTCTTGGGCAGGTCCTTCCTGCTTCTACCCTCCACTTCCACAACAGGTGACAACTCCAGGATGACACCAGAGGGCTGGGAGCCATGCCCCTCCCGTGTGGGTGGTTCTTGCACCAACGCTGATTACAGGGAGCTGTGGTCCTGCGATGGGTCCAGTGCCTCCCGTGAGGAGTGGGCTGGATGGAAATCAGAGGGGACATGGCAAACCACTCAGGGAGAGCAAGTGGTCACCAGGTCCCAGTGGATTTGTCACCAGCTCTCTGAAAACTTCTACTGTCAATCAATGAAACATCAGAAACTTGGAGCTTCTGAGATTTGAACCAGAGTTTGGCTTCATCCAAGAAGACAAAGTGTGAAGGAAGACTGTTCCATGTGGCAGAAAAAAGATGGTGACTTCTACGTGAAGACATAACACCAGGCAAGGAGTGAGAAGAATCTTAAGTGCTCATCAAGTGTTTGAATGCATTTATCTCAGAATAAGCAGTTCCTCACTGCTTCCACTGAATCTCCCACGCACACCCCAAAGGGCTCTGCTAAGGCCGAGGTTCAAGAGACAGGAGACGGGGCTTCCCTGGTGGCGCAGCAGTTGGGAGTCCACCTGCCGAGGCAGGGGACACGGATTCGTGCCCCGGTCCGGGAAGATCCCACATGCCGCAGAGCTGTGCCCGTGAGCCACGGCCGCTGAGCCTGCGCGTCCGGAGCCTGGGCTCCGCAACGGGAGAGGCCACAACAGTGAGAGGCCCACGTACCGCAAAAAAAAAAAAAAAAAAAAAGATAGGAGACAGAACACAGGAGTACAAGGTACAAAGGGAAGAAAAGCCTGTAAGTGGAAATCGAGACACAGGGAGGAGCAGACCCAGGAAGAGAGGAAAAGCCATCATGGCAACAGTGCAACAGAGAGGGAAGTGGACCCAGCAATGGGAAAGGATGAATGAGTAGGTTCTTGAGGCAGAAACAAGAGTAGCATTTGTTCTGGATGCAATGAACAGAAGCCTTTCCAGGACACCTGGGCAGCCCTGGGCAAAAAGATTCCCCTGAGGGGCCTGCTATAGACTGAACGTTTGGTCTCCACAAAATTTATATATTGAAACGCAGTCCCAAATATGATGGTTTTAGGAGGTGGGGCCTTTGGGAGGTGATTAGGTCATGATGCAAGAGCCCTCGTGAATAGGATTAGTGCCCTTATAAAAGAGATCCAGAGAGCTTGCCCCTTCCACTTTTGTTGTTATACCCCCAAGTATATGGTATTTCTGTTATAGCAGCTCAAATGGGCTAAGACAGGGTTCACCACCAAGCCCTCATTCTCTCCAATGAGTACAAGGGGCAGGGCTCCCCAGGAGAATTCTGAAGTGAAGGTAGGTTCCCCCCAACTGCTCACTCTGTCCTCTTCCCAGTCGGCTGGAAAGTGGGTTGGCCATAACACCACTGGACATCCAGCACTTCCTGTAAAACACACTCCAGTTCCTGCATCCTGCTCCTGTGATAGGCATCTGGGGTCAAGGTAGGAGGCAACATCTCCGTGTGTCAGCCAAGGTGGATCCACACGGCAGCTGGCAGACGGCAGGGGTGACTCGACAGGTATGGCCCCAGTGCAGGGAGTCAAACAGGGCAGGAGAAATGGATGCTGATGGGCACAGTGGGTAGAAAGCTGCAAACCACAGACCTACCGGGACACAACAGGGGCCACGTGCCATCAGGGTCTGCTCAGAGAAAGCCACCAGAGGACACCCCAAGAGGCACAGAGCCTGAAGACATCAGTCAATCAGGCTGATGATGTCTGAGTCCAGACCCCAGGGAGCGGTCCTCCAGCTTCTGGTACGGGAAGGTAATGTGTCCCAGCAAGACAGCCTGACAGTGTCCCCCCATAGATGGTCTTCCACGGGGGCCTGGCATTTTGCGGTGGTCCTTCTCGTTGCCCCTTGGCCTACTAGACGCGTACTGGATGTCCTTACAGGCAACGTGAATTTCGTCTGGGTATTGCCGGTGGTGATGTTCGTGTTCAAAGGAAAGAGTAGAACCTACCATTGCACTGAAATGGGGTACAGTGGGTTTTAATATATGGAAATGATTGTGGCAAGAGGAAAGTAGACCAGTTGTATAGCTGATAGGAAGGCCATCCCTTGAATACCCAGCTGCACTCCTCTGCAGTAGTAGGTCTGCAAATACTAGGTAGATAGACAGGCTGTTGGAAGGGCTTAAGCAGAGCCCTTCCAAACCAGGAGGCAAACTGGGAATGGCAGTTAGAGATCAGGTGGCTGGTGATCTGCAGGGAAAGGATCTGTAACGGATGATGAATGACATTTTAATTAAGGTATCCAGGACCCCAAGACAATGGTAAGTCCATGTGCATAGAACCGAACAGAAATGAAATAAAAAATAACTATGTTCCAGTAGACATTCAGAAGTTGGCAGAGGATGCCCCTGACCCACTCTCTAGGCTCAAATCCAAGTAGCACACATAATGGCATCACACGGAGTGTCATTCCTGGTGGAAGTCTCTGTGGGACACACTCAGTGTGTTGACCAGGCTACAATGGCCCACTGCAAAGGAGCCGCAGCCCAGGTACAATCTCTGGACACCAGCCTTCCAGGCTAGGACTTTCTCCCACTCACCCTCATACAGCTGACCTTCTCAAAACCCATCACTTTTGACCCCTCCTGCTCTAAAAGGAAGCAGAGGGAGGCAGCAACAGCCATGAGAGAACACAGGATGCCACCCAAGCTTCCACATTCAGGGCAGAGCCAGCCAGCTCGGAGAAGTTGGGGAGTCAACGATTAATATCAGTTAGTTCATCCCAAAGGAGGTTTCTGAGTTTCTCCCAAAACTGAGACCTCAGAGCTGAGTCACTCCAATCCAGCTCCTGACAAAGAACAAGACCTGCAGCCTCGCTCCCACCACCAGGAAACAGGCTGCTGCCACCAGCAAGGACACACTCAAGAGGCCGAGAGGCTCCAAGGCAGGCGGCCAGGTAGAAACCTTCACGGAATTCCGATGCCCAGCCCGGGGACAGCCACAAGGATGCTGAGCCAGCCCAGACACTCGGGATCTGAAATCTGCACCATGGAAACCTGGTTTTTTTTTATGCAGTTTATGTTTCCTGTATTTTTATGCAGTTTATGTTTGCTATAATTATTTCTATTTCAGTCCTGTCTTTGCAATTACTGAGACCTACCAAACTAATAATAAGTAATAATAGCTAACAATTTTGAGCATTTGCTGTGTGTCCGCTAAGCACCTCTAAAAGCATTAACGTGTTTAATCCTCACAAAATCCCCCACCAGACAGAGAAGGAAACCGAGGCTTGGAGAAATGACTGTGGCATGCCTGGGAAGTGCTGCAGCTGGGACTTGAACACTGGCCTGTCTGGGGTGCAAGCCCAAGGCTGCCAGTCCCCTCAGAGCGGCAGAGGGGCCCAGGCCACTGCTCCCATGTGGGAGGGACATCGCCCTCTGGGGTTGGGTACGATGGCGGCAGCAGAATGTAAGAAAGAGGCCCCAAGGTGCGGCCACAGCCACCAGGGCAGAGCCAGTGCTGCCTGAAACACGCTCTGCCATTTTTTCCTTCCCCCTCAAGAGTCACTGGGCTTTGTTGCCACGAGGAAGGGTCGCCCCTTACAGGCCTACAGCACATCTGCTTTTCTTTTCTTTTTTTTTTTTTTTTTTAATTTTTATTTCTGGCTGCATTGGGTCCTCGTTGCTGCGTGCGAGCTTTCTCTAGTTGCGGCGAGCAGGGGCTACTCTTCGTTGCGGTGCACGGGCTTCTCATTGCGGTGGCTTCTCTTGTTGTGGAGCACGGGCTCTAGGCACGCGGGCTCAGTAGTTGCGGCTCCTGGGCTCAGTAGTTGTGGCTTGCAGGCTCTAGAGCGCAGGCTCAGTAGTCGTGGTGCACGGGCTTAGTTGTTCCACGGCATGTGGGATCTTCCCGGACCAGGGCTCGAACCCGTGTCCCCTGCATTGGCAGGTGGATTCTTAACCACTGCACCACCAGGGAAGTCCCACACCTGCTTTTCTTGATCTCTGCCCTCAAAATCATATCTTTCCCCAGCTCCTCTCTCTGCCTAGGAAACCATAGAACCCCTCACTCACACCAGAACAGACCCCAGCCCATCCTCTCCCAACCAAGTGCCCTGGTACCCACCATCTTATGCCCTCTCCCCTTCCTCAGAAAGCCCCCTTCCCTTAGCATTTTCCCACCTTTCCAAGCAGCACCTGCCCATTTGAGGTCCCTCCTACCCGCCTCTCATGGGAAATCAACTGTCATGAACTTTGCCAGGGCCCACCAGCCTTGGGGGTCACAGTCTTTCTCTAGCTAGGGACGGCCCTGGAGAAGTGTGGGAGACCCTGCCTTGGTGTGTTCGTGTCCCATGGCCCCCACGGCAAGTCACCACAAATCGAGGGGCTTAATATAAGAGAAATTAATTCTCTCTCAGTTCTGGAAGCTAGAAGCCTGAGACCAAGGTATCAGCAGGGACGTGCTCGCTCTGAAGGCAGCAGGAACGAAGCCTTCCTCGCCTCTTCCCACTGCTGGTGGCTCCAGGCAATCCTCAGCGTGTTTTGGCCCGAAGCTGCGTCACTCCATCCTCTCTGCCTCTGTTTTCCTCCCTGTATGTCTATGTCTGCTCTCTCCTTCTTATGAGGACACCAGTCATCGCATTTAGGGCCCACTCTAATCCAGCATGGCCTCATCTTAACTAATTACATCTGCCAAGACCCTATTCAAATAAGGCCACATTCTGGGGTTCCAGGTGGACCTTCTGGAATTTGGGAAGGGAGGCTATTTAACCCACTTGCACTCATCAATCCCCTTCCCCTTATAGCCAGCACTTGACCTTGCCGCCCCCGACCCCAGCTTGGTTCAGATGCAGGCTGAGACCCTCTGTGTCTGGCTTGAGTAGCCACTCCTCCAGGACCAGGCTTTTGCTCTCCAGGGTCTCAATCTCTGCACGGGAGAGAGGCAGGGCCTCCCCTGCCCATGCTGGGGGCCTTCTCTGGGTAGGTCCTGGGAGAGAGGATTGGGGCTGCTCCAGCACAGTCCCCAGGACCTGCACCGGCAGCCATGACACCCTGGGGGAGCGATTCCCACTGTGCTCTCCCCCTGGCAAGGACAGCTGTGGGGCCTGGACCTCACTTCCTCTGGTTCCCAGACTCCAAGCCTGCGTCCCCCAGGGCCAGGCTTGCCCCAGCGTGGGAGAGGGAGAGGCCATGCGGGGTGCTGCATTCGGCAGCAGACTCGCTGTGATGGGAGTCAGCCAGACCCGCGCAGGGGCGCTACCCACCCTTGTCTGGCCACAAGCACCAGCATCCACACTGGGCCGAACCCCATCTTCAAGGCTCAGGCCCACCCGTGCATTCCATTCCCACCACAGTGGTCTCTCTGCACTGGTATCCCACTTCCAGCGACTGTGTGGATTCACGGCAAATACTTTGATTGTTTTCCAAAGGATAAACAGACAGGGGTCATTTTAATAGTAAAAACACGCCAGCTGGATATTAAAGCAGAAGTTTTTAGATGCTCCACACAAGCCAGTGGCAGATGAATCTGGGCAACTCTCCGGCCCAGGCACACTCCTTCCACCATCGGGAGAATTCTAGAGAACACGGAGAAGTAGAAGACACCAGCAAATAAGCTCCTACTCACAGGTGAACCTAAAGAGTGGATTTGTTTGGCAGGCCGCACATCCAGGACCTTCTCTGCAGGCCCCCGTACCAAGCCGACTCCAGGCATGGGCCCCAGCAGCGGACCTGGCGCCCGGGTGCCTGCAGGTGTCAGTTCTCAACTTTCACAGTGAAGAAAATCATCCAGGGAGCTTTGGAAATTGGATTCCTAGGGCCCCAAACCCAGGAAGCTGCCTCAATAGGTTTTAGGGAGAACCTGGGAATCGGGATTTTAATAAGGGCCGCCATTGATGGAGATGGGGGCCCACGGGCCACATCTGGAGACACTGCAGAATAACTGTGAAAACACAGCCTCTGGAGCCAGCCCTGCTTCAAGTTCCATCCTATAAGCTGTACAGTCTTGGGCAAGTCACTTAAAATCTCCGGCCCGCAGTGCTCTTATCTGAGCATAGAGAAATAATAGTAGGCTTGTAAAGAGAACTTGAGGCTGAGTGTGACAATTCCTCATAGTGACAGGTACCTAACACACAAGCACTCCATCAGTGTCACCTGCCTTGGAAGGCCACATCCTTCTGGGCAAGCCTGGTCTCCCTAGGGAATGGCATTCCCAGCATCAGCTACAAAGGCAAGGGAAAGGTCCCCTCCAGCAGCCTTGCCCTCTGGGATCTGGACAACAAGGAGTCAGGCCTATGCCCAGGGAAGCAGATGCCAAATGGTGCCTACCACACGGGCAGCCCAAGACCAGGGTACGATGGGGATGGGGATGGGTAGCCACAGAGAGCGTGGCAGGCCTCGGAAAAACAGATAACCTGGGCTCCGGGTACCCTCCGTGCCTACCTCCCTATGTCTCCCTTTATTTAAGTGTCATTAACAGCTGATCCCGGCTGTGTGTGAGGTTTTAGAAAGTGGAGAGGCATCTCCACGGGAGCCTGAGTGTTAAAGGGGAGCAGGCCTGGCCCACCCCTTCACACTCGGGAAGTGGCAGTGGTCATCCCTGAGAGAGCCCCAAGGGAAGGGGCCCCAGGAGAGGACAGTGGAGCCCAGGAGATTTCCCCCTTTTCCTGTGGAGAGCCTGGGTTTCGTTATTATTAAAGCAGATGGCAATTTCTTTACAGCAGTAGCACCTACAGTGCAGAGACACTTTGAGGGAGCGTGCTGATAAAATCCACAAACCACCCCTAGAACATCCCTCTCCCATAGGGACACACACTTTCATTCACTCAAGCACCCTCCTCTGAGTACATACTCATCCCCCAAAGAACACACACGCTTGCATCAGCCTTCCTCCCACTGCCATCACCAAAGGGCATCCTCTGGGTGGAATCACCAGAGAATGACTCTCTCCTCTTTGCTCTTCCAGCCACCAGAATTAGGAGGACCCTGATCTGCCTGGCGCCCATGTTTCTGAGCCTGGGAAGCCCAAATGCCACACAGCACAGCCCACGGGCCTATGGACCAGCTCTCAGACCTGGAAAGCCTAGAACTAGAGATGCAGCACCCAGGATGCTCTGGAGAGCTGATCTGACATCTGCACCCCAACCAGAGAATCCAAGGAGGGGATGGGCCATTGGGCAGAACTCCCCACGTCCTCCCTTGCCAGGAAGAGGGGAGACTGTAAAGCGTTTCTCTGGTTCTCAGTGTTTTGGGTGAAGAGGGACCTTCGAGACCAGTGAGCCCAACCGCCTCACTCCAGAAATGAGGAAGCTGCTGTCCAGAGGCCCCTGTTTCAGCTTCTACCTGCACGGCAGAGAGGCAAGAGTCTGGCCTTGCACAGGCATCGAAGTGGAACGCCCTTCCTCCAACAGCTCCACTGGTCAAGCTGCGCTTCCCTCGGTATTTCTGTCCCCAGGCCACACACACACCGCCTGCATCTTCTCCTGCAAACTTACGAATCATAAGACAAAGACAGTTTTGACCTCACTGGGTGGCAGGAAGTTTATTGATGCCCTGAGCCCACGGTTCTCCTCTGTCACATACTCCCTCCTCGCCTGCCCAAATCCCAGAAATAAGGCAAGCCACAGTTGATGAAGCATAGAAGTTGGGATATCATTTCCTTCACTCCCTTTGCTTTCAGATAAAGGAGCCAAGGCTGAGAGGGTACAGAGCATCTCTGAGGTTTCCCAGACAGATGGGGCCGGTTTGGGGGCAGGACCCAGGAATTCTGGTACAGATTCGTCCCTTCCATCAAGCTGCTGACACCACCCCAGCTCCCACGTCCCTCGTATCTGAAAAGAGGCCCTCACGAATATAAATTGGTTCAGCTACTATGGAAAACAGTATGGAGGTTTCCTAAAAAGCTAAAAATAGAGTTGCCATATGATCCAGCAATCCCACTCCTGGGCATAAACCTGGAGAAAACTCTAATTTGAAAAGATACATGCACCCCAGGGTTCATTACTGCACTGTTTACAACAGCCAGGACATAGAGGCAAACTAAGTGTCCATCGACAGATGAATGGATAAAGAAGATATGGTGTATACACACAATGGAATATTACTCAGCCATAAAAAAGAATGAAATAATGCCATTTGCAGCAACATGGATGGGCCTAGAGATTACCATACTAAGTGAAGTAAGTCAGAAAAAGACAAATATCATACGATATCGCCTATACGTAGAATCTAAAATATGACACAGATGAACCCATTTACAAAACAGAAACAGACTCACAGACATAGAAAACAAACTTACGATTACCAAAGGGGAAAAGAGGGGAGGGATAAATTAGGAGTTTGGGAGTAACATATACACACTACTAGATCTAAAATAGATAACCAAGAAGAACCTACTGTACACAGAGGGAACTATAGTCAGTATCCTGTGATGAACCATAATGGAAAAGAATATGAAAAAGAATATGCGTATACATATTCTGTGTACACCAGAAACTAACACAGCCTTGTAAATCAACTATATTTCAATTAAATTTTTTTTTTAATTTCTGAAAAGAGGCCCTCACCGTGCACTCTCTCGACCTGGTCCACACAGCACCCTAACTGGGTCAGGCCTTACTGTCTCCACCGCTGACTCGGGTGCTTGCAGTGAGACACAGTGCAGAGGCGACAGCTCCAGGATGAGACGATATCCCCTGCTGGTGTGACAACCCTCGCCCCTCCAAGGTCCAAACCTCCCTCAACCGAATCCCCAGGCCCGCCGTCAGTGATAAAAAAGGTAGAATTGTGCCGTGACCCAAGGTCCTCGGGGAAAACTACAGGTGATGAAGAGTCAGTGATATTCTTTGCAGAAAAAACAGAGTTCGCCTCTCCTTATCCATCTACGTAGCCAACTCTAATTCCAAAAGGCCTTAACATGCTCTCATGTCCCTTTTCCAAAGTCATCTTAAAATATATTTTTTTAATCTGAAAGGTCCACCATAATAACACTTTTGTAGGTCACTCCTCAGGCAGCCCGCCAAGAACAAGGAAGCCGCCTGCATGGGGAGTATGGAGTTTGTACACTAAAATAGATACTTTACTCCTAAGGAAATCCTTCATCTCTTTGCTTAAAGTCTAATGGTGCCTAGTGCAGAGATAATCTGAACACACAGGTAATCTGCTTTTCTGTTCCAGAGAAAACCAGTGAAAGAAAACGGATGACAGAGGGAAACTCCCAGGGGCAGACAGAACCTTCAGCGAGAAGTGACAGCAGACACAGTGATGGAAACAGAAATACTAGAAAAGCAAAACACAATTACTCAAGATTCACGGTGTCTGAGGCTAATTAGTGTAGGGTCCAACAGTTCTTTGTAAGTCAGTAACACCTGAAGGCATCACGGACGCCATCTGTGCGAATTAACCGGTAGTTAAGGAGAGCACTGCGTCAATAAGAAAAGGTTAAGTTACCTCCTACAATCTCTGTTTAAGGCAAGAAAGAGCATTCAAGAATCCAGCAAATGGGAGGATCCCACGTGCCGCGGAGCGGCTGCGCCCGTGAGCCACGGCCGCTGAACCTGCGCGTCCGGAGCCTGTGGTCCACAAAGGGAGAGGCTGCGACAGTGAGAGGCCCGCATACCGCAAAAAAAAAAAGAATTCAACAAGTATTTCTTGCACCCTCCACTGTGCCAGCCCTAGGCTGGGTGCAGGGGCACGTGGACAGGCCACATGGCAGCTGCATGCAGGATAACTTGGTGGAGAAGACACCGAAGAACGAGAATTGAAATGATAAAAAGTGCTTTCCCTTCCTCCCCCAACACCCATGTGTCACTTCTAGAAGGAGAACAGGATTTTGAGGCTGGGAGGCCTGAGCGTGCCTGCCGCTAAGAAGAGGCCTTATCTTCAGAAGCCCAGTGAAAGCAAGCCAAGAGCGGGAGGTGCCAGGGCTTGGTGATGGAGAGGGCAGAGAAGCCCAGTGGGGCAGGAGAGAAAACCATTCCCCAAGCTAGAGGAAACCTGGGCCCCCTGCTCTAGGGCCCACATGAGGGACCCCGGGAGCTGCTGAACAGGGAGTCCCCATGACCTTGAGGCAAGTGCCTGGTCGGCGGGCTCCCTCTGGGCACGTCTGGGGTCAGTGGAGATTACAACTGTGGGGTCTCGGGGGTGCCCAGCAGATGCTGAAGGCCCCAGCCCCACTGTAAAGCTGGCAGGGGGAGCAATGCCACAGGCGGGCAAGCAGCCTCCTCACCGCTGCAGGTTCCCATGCCCTGAGCCTGGATCCCGCATGCCACAGACAAGGGAAGCTCCATTAATGGTATTGCATTTCCTGCCGGCCAGGCTGGGGCAGGGAGAACCTGGAGCCAATTTAGAAAAAAATCAGGAAATGTGACCTGACCCCAGAGTGTGTTGTAGAGTGAAATCCACACATGTTACAACTGCAATGCATCCTAAGAAGACCTCTGACGGGGGTCGGGGCAAGCGGTGTAGGAGCACAGGGAACAGAAAACATAACCTCCAGGAAGACAGAGAAGCTTCAAAGAGATGGTGACCTCAAAAGGTCTCCTAAGATGAACAGGAACTTTCCATTTCATTAGGAGGACGGCCCAGGCAGGGGAGCTGGTCCCTGCAGGACCCCAGAGGCAGGAAAAGCAGAGGGAAGTTACCCGTCCAGGGAGGCTGGGGCACAGGCGCCTGGAAGGAGGGCCAGGAGAGGAGGCTGCAGGTGGGGGTCCGAGGCAGGCGGTCTCAGATCCCAGATTCTTCTGGAACCAGAGGCGGGAGGGCCCTGGGGTTTGAGTGCTTTGAAAAGTTCATTCTGAGGACTTATCTGATGGCTGCTCACTGCCGAGCTATTTGCTTGCAAAATCCATTTCCAAATGGCCTGTTCATCTGTGAGAAGCTACAGGGACTATATATCAGGAGCAGCCATCCTCCCGATGGTCCGCAGCTGTCTCGCAGCTTCCTTAGGCTGCAGCCCCTCCTATTCCACCAGACCCAGCCTGCGGGCCCTCACACCCACACCTCGAATCACCAGGCACCTACCCCGAGCCCAGCCTCAGGCCTGCCCGCAGCCCGAGATCAGCAGAGAAGGGTCACTTCTCGTTAGAATGAGCAGACTACAACCCCTGCATTTATGCACGGCCCCTGGTCAGAACCAAGGGAAGAAGCCCACAGTCCCACCACCGCGGCGCCCCCGCCCCAGCATCCCACACCTGAGGATGAGCCCTTTCAATCCTAGGAGAGAGGAGACAAAGGAAGAGAAAGCCCCGGCCCCTCCCCCATTTCAACCACCACCTGGCAGGTTCTCCCGGGCCCAGCAGGACTCACAGCTGCTGAGTTGGGGACCCACTGAAAACCCTGCTCTGGTTAAAATACATCTGCAGCATTCAGAAAATAGCTATCTACAGTATTGCTTTCAGCTATAATGGAAAACTGATGGCTTTTATCTCCCCAACTTTATGACTATTGATGGGATAGAGGCTGAGGTTTGATGACCATTTAATAGCCGACCCTGTGCAGTTAGGAGAGCATCAGAAAACAATGAAAGCGCTGAGATGATTGTCTGGCAGAGAATTCTCCGCTGAGGTCCAGGAAGCAAAACAACCACCCTCCCCAGGCTCCGACAGGAGAAGAAAATCAGTCATCATCATTTCTGTTCCTCCCCCCTCCTTTTTGCCATTGACCTCTGAGAGGTTGATCCGGGCAGGGGGGGGGTGCAGGGAGGGCAGTGGGGGACAGGAGCAATGCAGGTGTGAGCCCTTATGGAGAAAGGGAGGGTGGGAGAGGGGCTCTGGACTGCGGACTCCCAAGATGGGCACCCCACACCCCGCCCCTTCCAACCCAGCCTTCACTGCGCCATGGACAAACCAAATGGGATTCTCGCGGAACAACAGGGGCTCAGGACTGTCTAACGAGCTTCCGGCAAAGAGCTGGAAGGAGAAGGAAGGAAGCAGAGGTCCGGTCTAGCCCGTGATCCAAGTGGTCTTAGACCTCCTGTCCACGGCCAGAAGCCAAAAGCCACCTCCAGGGCTACTGCATGGACTCAAGCATCAAGCCTTCCCTGACAGTCCGTCCCTTCCCCCTGTGTGGGGACCTACCCATCGCTGCCCGCCTCCCTTTCCATGGTACAGGCCAGGACAGTTTTAAACATGGTGGGGAGGGGTGTAGGGGAGGGGGATTCTTTGCAGCATTCCAAGTACCGTCACGGCGCTTCTCTCATTTTCTGTTCTACGACAGCCCCATGAAGTGGACAGGACAGATTTGATTCTGTTCTTTTTTTTTTTTTTTTTTGGCAGTACGCGGGCCTCTCACTGTTATGGCCTCTCCCGTTGCGGAGCACAGGCTCCGGACGCGCAGGCTCAGCGGCCATGGCTCACGGGCCCAGCCGCTCCGCGGCATGTGGGATCTTCCCGGACCGGGGCACGAACCCGTGTCCCCTGCATCGGCAGGCGGACTCTCAACCACTGCGCCACCAGGGAAGCCCCTGTCTGTTCTTTAAATAAGGAAACTCAGAGATGTTTCAAGTCCTGAGTCTGGGACCCCGGTGTCTGACCCCCTGTCCAGTTAGCCCTCCACTATGCCAAGCCTCCTCGCAGGACAGGACACTGCCCAGGGAGGCCAGACCTGACCTCTTGCCTGAGTCCTGCCACTCCCTAGCTGTGTGACTGTGGGCAAATAACTCCACCTCTCTGGGCCTCAGCTTCTTCATCTCTAAAATGAAATTCTGTGGGAATGAGCTTCAAGCCTGCCTCTAGCTCTGTTTTGAGGTGGAATCATGGATCCCCCAGGCTCCACCCAGAAACATTTTCAGACACAACGCTGTCCTGTTCTGCCCACAGCTGCCACCTCCTCAGACAGCACACTTTCCTCCCATCATGAATCAGCCTGAGGCACACTACAGACAGAGCAACCAAGGCCCCCCCTCACCGCTGCCTGTGCCCCCTGTTACACATCCTCGAACTAGGGGCCCTCCAAGCCACGCCTCCTTCAAGCAGTGCAGGAGGCAGGGTGCTCAGGCCAGTGGGCGGGGATCTCCAGGGCCCTCTCTTCCCCATCTAGGACCAGTGCAGGTGTTCTGGTTGGTTCTCTTCTGAGGCCCCTTTACCAGCTCAACCTCCTTAAAGACACAGGCCCTAATTAAAGCACCTCGAATACAATTGAGCCTGCAAAAGGAGAAACAGGCAGAAGAGAGGTAGCCAAGAGGTGGCCAAAGTGCCTCCTCCCGCCTGGGCGTCTGTGGATGAGTTCCCAGCAGGGGAAAGGAGGAGGCGGGGGTTCCCGAGACCTGTGCGCCTGCCCAGCTTTCTTCCCGCCCTGTGCATCTTCCGGGAGGTAAGAGCCCACCTCTGCTCCAAGCACAGCTCTCCACCTCCTTCCGAGAACAGCAGGGAGAGCTGGCCCCTTAATGACCTCTGCTGCTGCAGCCTCCATCTTCTGAGCTCACTGGTTACCACCTGGTAGCTACTAATTTTTGATTTCTTAGGGATTTCCAATCATCTTTGCTGTAACTAGGGGAGGATTAACAAGTTGCCGGCAATGATCCTTGCTTGGTTTACTTAAAACTCCCCCAGAGACACAAACACTTAGGAAAACCGAACGGAGAAAATACGTCACCACCCCAGGCCCACCTTCCTTCCAGGCTTGGCCCACCAACCCTCTCCAGCCCTCTCCAACGTGGCCTGCAGCCCTGCTCTTGACATTACCAGCCAGCTTATTCTTTTATGATGCCGACACACATACAGATTCCTAAAACGTTCCACTTTGGGCATCATCTTTCCTTGTCTTTGGATGGCTGCTAAAGAGGCCTCTGCTTTTTCCGTTCTCAAATTCAATGCTTGGTACAGTCCTCACCCTGCACACCGCCCTGAGAAGTCAGAGGAAATAGACTATCCTCTCCTGAGTGGTCCCTCAGTGGAGAACAACCCAAACCCACAAATGGCAACTACCCAGAAACACGCCCACCCACTGTGAAGATCCCACTTCAATCCAGTCCCCTGTCCTCCCCTTCACCTCGAGGAAGGCCCAAGTCGGGGATCCCAGAGCTCTCTTGGTGCCTAAGTACTCCCTTCCCTCTGAGGGCCCAGAATATCTGTCCCCCACCACGTGGCAGGCTCAGATCCAAACATGAGTTTCTTACATGACAGAGTGGATGTACATGTGTAACGATAGCAAGCTCTGCGTGTCACCCACGGGGGAAACGAAACCACCACCAAAACCAGTAAACCTGCGTGTGCGGAGACGTTAAGATTGAAACATTCATATATTTAGAGGAAAAAGAGCTAACAAAACAGCACGTACTGCATGACATCATTGTTGTTAAAAATATGTGTATGCATATTTTAAAAGCCTGGAAGTCTACATTCTCCTAAACGTTCACTTATTTCAGGGTTATTTCAGGGTGTTAGGGCTGCGGATGATCTCTACTTTCTTGAGGTGACCTTCCTGTCTCGGCAGAATTATGTTTTATAGCGAGCACATACAGCTTTTGTCATCAGCAAAAGCAGGAAAGTGATTTTCATTTTGAAAATCAGGAGAAAAAGAAAGGGGAAGGAGAGGAGGTGGGGGGGCAGAGGGAGCCTCCTGGTACCCATAATCCACTCCCTTCACGTGACCCCAAGAGACAGGAGGTTCACGTTACAGCAGCTCAGAAGGGACCTGCAAAGTCCCAAACCTGACACTCATCTGAGGTCTGGCAAGAGGCCTCCAGCCTCTGCTCCATACCTCTTAGGATGGGGAATTCCATACCTAACAAGGTGACTCATTCCAGTTGGCAACAAGATCACAGAGTTAGTTACAGGCCGAGGTAGTACTAGGACTGCTGCAGTATTAGGATGTAGTATGACTCCTAATCCGGGACTCTTTTCACATGCCTCTATTTCTTCCACTTATTGAGCAACAAGTTTGGAGGACCCAGAGTCTGCTGGAATTGGCGACCAACAGGTGGGAGGCTGGGACAGGTCGTCCCTATCTGCCCAGTGTCTCCCCAGGGCATCTCAAAGCTCCAATCTCTCTCCCTCTCTCTCTCACACACACACACATATACACACACAAACACACACATATACACACACATACACACACAAACACACATACACACACATAAATACACACACACACACACACACACATTCCTCCCACCACTGGCACCTGTGCTGCGAGCAGAACATCCCTCTCTCCTGGGAGTAGCCGTGCCCAGCCCTGCTTCCCCCTCCTGCCCCCTTCTGGAAGCCTCCTTCCCTCCCCAGCTGCGGGACCCCAACTCCACACCGCCTTCCGTGGCTCTTCTGGCCACACCGCTCCCCTTTTCTGAATGGCTGCAGCACACAGTATAATCCTTACAACACTTAATTAAGCAGGGCCTCCTCATCATGTTAAATGTTTCCACAGGTGTGAGCCTCGTCTCCGCAAATAAGCTTACAAGCTCTCTGAAGGAACTAATGTTTACCGTGCACCTGTGTGCCCAGCCCTAGGCTCACTGCTTTTCCTGCTTTATTTCACTTAACCCCATAATCTCAATCTCAAGCTCCGGCCTCTCTCCCAAACTCCCACATACACAATTCCACTTGCCTGTTCCAAAGGCTTCCCAACAAACAAGTTCGAAACCCAAGCATCTCCCCTCTATGCCCAGACCCCCTCCTCCCTTCCCTCAGGTAACGGCTTCACCAGCCAGCCGGCCACCAAGCCAGAGACTGCAGTGTCCGCCTGGACTCCTCCCCCCTCCCTCACTGTCCATGTTCAGCAAGTCCCTGGGAACCGACCTCTGAAAGTCTCAGACCCAGCCCCTCCCCACCCACCCTCTGCCTCAGCCTCCTTATCTCAGGCCCCATCACAGTGGGTCCCCAGCAGGCCCCCCGGTCTCCAGCCACTCCCTCCTCTGACCCATTGTACGCACAGTGGCCAGAGGGATCTTTCTAAAGCACTAACTACTGTGTCACTCTATTGCCTAAAACACTTCATGGCTCCCATTGTCTTCTGGAGAAAATCAGACTCCTTGGCAAAATGCACAAAGGTTTTAGGAGCTGATTCACCCTTGCCTGGCCCCCCGTTTCAAGACACACATTCCCCCTGCGAGGACCAGAAGGGCTGCCTGCTAGAACAGGCCTGCCTACTCCTCCTTCAAGCTCGGCTCAGATACCTCCTCCAAGCCACCTTGCCCGACAGCCCCTGCCAGCCTCAGGGGCCAGCCCTCCCCCTCCCAGCCGGCACAGCCTGGGGGCTGCTTGGGCAGGCCAGCAGTTTATCTCAGCATCCGGGCTGCCGAGCACCTGGAAATGGAGCTCCATGGAAGTCCTGGGGAATGGGGGACCAAGCTTCCATGTGGGCGTAACCATCCTGATTTTGACAAGGAGCACAGAGGCTGCGTGACGTTAAAGAACAAGGCTGAGGTCTCAGAACTGCCTACGCAAGGATCTGAAGCCGGGGCTGCGACTCAAGCCCCTCTGAAGAACGTTCTGGGGAATCTTTTCTTGAGCACGTCGCAGTGCGCAGAGACCACCCCCAGCCCACCAAAGGCTGAGTGATGGAGAACTCGCACACTCAGGAGGACTCCTGTTGGACCAGCGCAATGCATCTTGGGCCAGGCAGGGTCTGAGCAGCTCTCCCCAAATTTCCCTCTCGCTCTGTTTGAGGATCTTACTGTTCCTTGGTGCTTAATTCAACGTCCTGGTTCTACTCTAGGTGGGAGGACGCCCATGGTGCTCCGCTATGCTTACCCATCTCAGAGACCCCTGGGATAACAGAGGCATGTGCAGGTCTCCGAGCATTCCAAGAGAGCCCCCAAAAGGGCCCTGAGGAGGACAGCTGGCCCCAGAATACCAGGCTAATGCTACTTAAGAAGAAACAGGGCAGGATTCCTCACCCCTGTGGGTACCGCCCCGGGAGGTCAAAGACCACGTCCTGGCTGGCTACAGGAGAGGTCACATCCCACAGCCAGCACGGAGAGGAGGTCCAGTGCAGGGAGCCTGGGGGCACCTCTCAGGCACTGCTCAGCCTGTTCTAGGAATCTCCTCAATGAAGAAGGCTGAAAAAGCAAGGGTCCTCCTGGCAGCCCCAGAGCCTTCTTCTCTGAGAGGGCGGGCCAGCTAGGTTGCTCAGAAGAGCCCAGAGCTTAGAGAAAGGTCTCTTCCCACATTGTAAAGAGTCTTTCGGCCATGGCTGGAGAAACTGAGTCTGCAGTATCCATATCGTGGTCCCTGAGAGCCCAGGGAGGACATGGGAGGAGGGGATGCTGAGGTCCTAATCCCACTGCAGGGTATGCACTAGCATCCAAGACCCTCAGGCACGTGTGGCCCACGCTACGGGCTGTCCCCAGGCTGCACGGCCTCAGGATCCAGACTGACCCTGGCCGAGGCTGTGCTCCCAGGACCTGCAGAGTGCCATGACGGAGCCCCTGGGTGGCCCATGCTGGCAGGACCCCCAGCCCACACTTCCCAAAGCCAAGCCAGTGTTGAGTTTTCCTCAGCTATCTCTCCACTGAAGGGACAGATGAGCAACTTCCCCACATTGGATGGGTTCCCTTTCCATGAGGATATTTCCCAGGAAGTTCTGACCAACCAACTTACAAACACTTCTTTAGCTCTGATCGGGTTTCTTTTTTTTTTTTCGGGTCACCAACGCCTTCCACTTTCCCAAATCCAACAGTTACCTGGTGTCTTTACCTTTCCAGACCTCTCAACAGCGTCGGGCACAGCTGTCCAAGCCTTCTTTTTCAAAAATCTTCTTTGACTCCTGGGGCGCCATAACAACACCCCCAAACCCTTACCGGGCATTTACAGGGGAGCCAGGCACATTCTCAGGGCCTCCTCTCGTGCTGGCCTCTCCCTAGGAGAACCTACTTATTCCCCTGGCCTTAACCACCATAAATATGTTAATGACCCCCAGAATTTATAACTCCAGTCAAGCTCCAGATAGGAATGTCTCAAAGGCATCTCAGAATTAACATGCCTAGAATGGAACTCCTGATTTATCTCCCCCTCCAAGCCTTCATCATCTCAGGAAGTGGCACCATTGCCCACCAAGTGGCTCAAGCCAGAAGTCTGTGAGCTCTCCTCGAGTTCCTCTGTCTCCCTCGCTGCTACATCAAGGTAGATCATGTCCATCTCCAAAATATCTCAAATTTACTCACTTATCTCACTCCACACGGCCAATCCCCTGGCCTGGGCTGCCGTCATCTCTGATCTAGTATACTAAAATAACCTCCTCCCTGGTCTCTCCGAGGTCATTCTTGCCTTCTCCCTTAATTCTCCACCCGGTAGCCAGAGTCATCTTTTTATGTCACAACTTCGATAATGTCACTAGCTGGCTTCTAAGTGTACGCAGAAGAAATCCAAACTCCTTGCCCCGGGCCACACGGTCCCGTGTGACCTGGCTCTGCCTGCATGTCTCTCCCGAGTCCCCTCTGCTCCAGCCACGCCAGCCCCGTCAATGCCAACGCCAATGCCAAGCTCCTCTCCTCCCCCCGACTCTTGCACATGCTACTGCCTCTGAGTGAGATGTTCTTTCTTCTACCTGGCTTACTTCCGGCTCCTCGTTCTCCAGGTCTCAGTTTAAATGTCGTCTCCTCAGGTACGCTTTTCCTGACTGCTCTGCCCAAAGAGGTCCTCCCTCCTTCCCCCGTTATACTCTCTTTCTACATCCTGCTCATGTCAAAGATGTTAACCATGTACTTGTCTGTTTGCTTGATTACTGTCTACCTCCCCCATCAGACTATAAGATCCAAGGGGGCAAGGACCATTTCTACTGTGTTCTCCAGTAAGTATTTATATCCAGTGTCTAGCACAGTGTCTGGTACACGATAAGTATCCGTTAAATAAGTTAATCAACATTATACATATATATGGCAGTACATACACATATTATATACATATAAGAATATTAAAAACAGAGACCTAGTTGGGAAGATAAAGTATCAAAGGAAAGCCACATGGTTAGTGCCACAGGAAGGATGCAGATGAGTTCTAGAAAGCATCATTGGAAGGAGAGGCTAAGAAAGGGCTCAGGGAGATGAGAACCAAGCAGGCTTTGTTACAAACTGAATGTGTCCCCCTACTCCAAATTGATATGTTGAAACCCCATCCCCCAATGCAATGGTATTTGGAGGTGGAGTCTTTGAGAAGTAATTAGGTCATGAGGGTAGAGCCCCCGTGATGGGATTCGTGCCCTCATGAAAAGAGGAAGGGACACCCAATCCCTCTTGGCACGCATACAACAAGGAAGCCACGTGAGGAAATTACCCCAAAGAGGGCCCTTGCTGAGAACCCAACCATGCTGGCACCCTGATCTTGGACTACCAGCCTCCAGAATTGTGAGAATAACATGTTTGTTGGTTAAGCCCTCTGGTCTATGGTATCTTGTCAAAGCAGCTCCAGGGGACACAGACAGTAGCAAAGAGAAAGCCCAGGTCACTGAATGGAAGCAGAAATAATCAGGAAGCCTGGTGAACGAAGTAACATCTGGGTAGCTGAGAGCACGCCCCGCCCTGTGTGAGCAAAAACACACCCAACCCTGACCAACTTGTACTCTGATTCTCTCTGCATAAGCAGCATCCCCACGATGGGTCATTCCTCCTTCCAATCAGCCAGGGATGGAGTGGGTTCTCACACAGAACTCCACCAATGGGAGCCTTGGCTAGGCAAGGGTGCACCTCATCTCTCTGGGGTGTGAGCTTTATGGAGCCCAGGTGCCCAGAGAGCAGCCCGGGTGGTAAAAGGTAAAGGCACTCTACCCAGCCGTGCTGACCTCCCTGTAGCAGCCAGAGCAGAAAGCCGTATAAACCCTATCTTGCAAACTAACTATCTAGGTTGCAGCTTCTCTCTGTGTTTATTCTCCCAGAGCTTTTAGTAATGTTCAACATTCCAGCCTTGTGTCAATTTGCCACAGGAAATTCCAAGAGGAAAAATCTAGGCACCCTTGGCACAGAGTTCAAGGGTAAACAGGGCCTCTACTGAGGCTAGTAGCAGAAGCCAACATGGGATCCTCAAGGGGAAGATGGGTCTCAGGGTCTCTGGCAGGGTCGAGGATCCCATGTCCCTCCCCACAGAGTCTCCCCCCACTGCAACCTGGTTAAGTCTTCTTCAGGAGGATGTGAATTCTTTACCCCATGGCACTCCTGGGCACAGCTCTGCTCTGAAGACAGATAGGCCTGCTGGGTTCTGAGCTCTGTTCGAGGCCAGACGGGCCCCTGAACAAAGTTCATCTGTCTGTGGCTCATCTCCCCCAAGAAATAGCTGCTCTCTGAGCCACCAGAGTGACCCAGAGAAGGCCTGGTAGGGAGCGGAGCAGAACTGGGATTTCAAGAGAACTTGAATGGAAATGCTATCATCTGGTTCATTGTGTGGTTCCATTCCCATTGCAGAGGCAATCACCACAGTGTCCAGTCACTGGACTGTGAGTCCCCTGAGGGCAAGGGCCTCTGCCTACTTCATTAACTCTCTAATCTCAACACGAGGCCTGGCCCACAGTGGATAATCAACAAACAGTGGCCAAATGAATAAAGGAATGGCCCCAAGACCCCCATTCCTCCTGCTACTGGTGAACCACTGCTCCCAGGAATGACTAGCTGGGTTCTAGCGGGGCACCCATTCTGCCCCTTCCATGCCAGTGGCAGACATCACTAATCAATCACAGCTCTCTTTGCTATTGAGCCAGGAGGCAGATTCACAATCCTTCAGACAGCCAATCCAAGTTGGCCATCTAGAGATGGCAGAGATTCTTAAGTTTGGGGAGGTCAAAGAATCCTTCAAGAATCTAATGAAAGCAACGAGTTTTTCTCTTTAGAATATACACGCAAAACTTTACATCTGATTTCGAGATATTCAAGATCCGCTCCTTTAAAAGAAGTCAAGGCATGGAAGCCCCAAGCCTGTACTCAAATAATCATTTGTTGCCATTTAGAGAAAATCTGCTGAAAACATCAGCCAACAGATTCTAGAGCCCAAAAGAAGCTGAGGGACAGCCCCCAGGAGCCAAGAATCAAACCCAGCCCTGTCCACCCACACTGCCTACAGACACCAGACACGCACCAAGCTAGGCAAGGGTGGGGAGGGGGCTTGCTGAAGGGATGCCTCCCCGCTCCCTGCAGACAGTTGCCTTCCCAGCAATCCTCTCCGACAAGGACAGTGTCCATGGCACAAAGGAGCCCAGGCAGCCAGGGTAGTCCCAGGCTGGAATCTATTTATGCACATCCTCGGCACCCAAAGGTTAACATACAGCCCGAGATATGGCATAGGGCCAGCACCGAGTTATTTATATCCTCTTGGCCGACCAAGAGGAACAGGGCATTTTAGCGGGCCTCTCCAAACGAGGCCTGGAGGGACACAGTTTACAATACAACACAATCATCACACACACACACACACACACAATCTGGACCATCCTTGCAATGAGTGGAAGCTGAGAAAGTATAAACCAAAAGATTACGTTTAAAAAAGAAGTAGGTCATGGCTCACTGCGGGGCTGGGGTGCGAGAAATTAGCCAAATTCCATGGAACCATTCCAAGAGATTCTCCAGGCTTTCCAGACTCCATATCAGAAGGCTTTTAAAGGAAAAGCTTCTCCTGGTCCTAAATCCACAGCCCTAAAGGCCCGTGGGATGTGAACCAGACAAAGGCAGAAGGCAGGGCGTGGGCTCCCGGAGTGCAACTTCAAGAAGAATCGGACCCACGGCTTGAGCAGGAAGCTTCCACGCTCAGAGGTTCCCTGCCTTGGTCACTGACCCCAAACTGATCCTGGTCCAAAGAGCAGGAAGAGGGTTCGGAAATGCTCCCAATACCCACAAGCACCCCCAAAAAATACCCTTCAAACCCCTCTGCAAACCCCTCTGCTTTGTGCCTAGTAACATTCGTAAGACAGCACAGCAGAGCCTGGTAAATATCACACGGGGCGGTACAAGGCCTGCCGCTAGGTGCGCTGCACAGCACGTCAATGGGCTTGCTTTAATGTAGTGCTGTGTGGCGGGAGTCTGGCAGAGCTGTCCCCCAAGGAGTCCTGGGCCAAGATTCATTCGGGGAGAAGCCTGGGCATAGCCGGGCCAACTCCCCAAGCTGAAGGGCAAGGGGGCCAGGCAGGCCCAGTGAGGTGCAAACTGGGCACTATAGCCCTGGAGCGTGGAGCGTGTTCTAGGAGATGCCTGCAGATAAGGGCCTCATTCTCAAAGAATCAGCCCAGAGAGGCTCTCCTGTGACCCCCATCAAGGCCAGCTCCATCCACTAAAGTATCCAGGACAGGAAGACTTGGGGGGTCCCCCGTTCCTGCTCCAAACACCATGGCACTGGGTCGTCCCATTTTCACAGACAAGATTTCCACCTGTGGTGGCCACCCTGGTAGGCAGAAACCTGGAGGAAACCAAGGCCAGGAGGGAAGGGAGAGCGCCCCTTCCTGGGCATAGTGGAGAACTGCCTGTTCTCCAGAGGCCCCCTCCCCAGCCACCCATCACCTCCCGGGCTCCTCCATAGACCACAGAGACAGGGTCCAGGCGTCAGTAAGTCAAGCCCACAAGAGCATGGAAGGAAGTCGGCTCCTCTCCATCAAAGCTGCCCTTCCACATCATCTACCTTGACGAGGGATCTCTGGTCATTTCCTCTTGTAGCAAGGGTAATATGGGAGCAAGTGGACGCGCAGGGGAAGAAGGCAGATGGGAAAGCTGCTTGTGATAGACTCAGATTCAAAGACCGGGAAGGGTCCTTGGAAAATGGGGAGCATCCTTGTTTGATCAGTGAAGAAGCAGCCCGGGCACGCAGAATGAAATGATCCATCCAGGATCACGCGGAAGACCAGGGGCAGGATGAACACAGAAGGCAGGTCTTGCAGCTGCAGGGTTACCATGGCAAACACCTCCACCCACCTCCCACTCTGCATCACAGGCAGAGCTTCCCAAGGACACTTGGCCACACTGTAACAAACCCCCAGGTCCTGCCAGACTCACCCTACACTCGGGTTCTGCCCTCACCCCTCGTCTTCCCACTTGCAGGACCATACTTTAAATCTGCATGGGGATGGGAGCTGGGTGGGATGGGAGTTGGGGGAGATGCATTAGAGGAACGCCCTGGTTCTAGACCAGGAGCTCAGCCGGCCACATCCAGGATCACCTGGAACTTCCTATGCGAGACCCAACTCAATAATCCAGACACAGCACTGTCCTTGAGTCCCATGGTTGCTGTTATTTTTTTTTTTAAGATTTTTTTTGGTGTGGACCAATTTTAAAGACTTTATTGAATTTGTTACAATATTGCTTCTGTTTTATGTTTTGGTTTTTTTGGCCGCTAGGCATGTGGGGTCTTAGCTCCCCAACCAGGGATCAAACCCGCACCCCCTGCATTAGAAGGTGAAGTCTTAACCACTGGACCACCAGGGAAGTCCCACTGTTGTTTAAATTTATATCAGGATGCATGGTACTCACAGGCTTGGCTCGGTGCCTCTCAGAAAACTATCAGCCCTTAGGTCCTGGGACGCCTCATTCTTGACGCTCCCAATACTTAGTTTTGTTTAAACACCTCTGGTTCTACCACATGAAGCTTCTGCCCCAGCTCTCCTGTTCCTAACTCCCCCCATCTCCAAACAAACAAAAACCCCTCTGGCTCTTTGAACAGACACAGATGTTCTACAGGCCACCAAAGCCACCCTGCTCCACGCTCTCCAATCTCTTTAGGAGCTGCACATGTTGTCCTCCCTTAAAACACCACTAATAAAGGGTGTTCACAAGGCTGCTCTGCTCAGGACCCCTGCAGAGACGTCCACCTGAGGTTTGAAGCCGGGCAGTGGTGCACCTGGCCTTGGTCCTGACTTGTGGTCACTGAGCCTGGACTCAGGCTGGCCCTCCAGCCCCTACAGTCCCTCGTCCATCCTGTCACCCCACATACACCGTTTGTTGTGCAGCCTGACCAGGTCAGTTTAGCATTTAGGACAAGGAGAAATGCATTTCCATCCAAGAATTAATAGGCTCCTTCCGTCACATTTGGGGAGTAACATGGCCCATCCCGTCTTGGCTTTCTCTCAGCTCTCGGGAAGCTGAGCCCCAGCCCAACAGACTCCTGACTTCCTTTTTTGTGCCCTCAGTTTCTAATATTTTTTTGCCTTTTTCTTTTGGCTGCGTTGGGACTTCACTGCTGCATTCAGGCTTTCTCTAGTTGCGGCGAGTGGGGGCCACTCTTCGTTGCAGTGCACGGGCTTCTCATTGCAGTGGCTTATCTTTGTCGCGGAGCACAGGCTCTAGGCAAGCAGGCTTCAATAGTTGCAGCTTGCAGGCTCAGTAGTTGCGGCACGTGGGCTCAGTAGTTGTGGCACGCGGGCTCTAGAGCGCAGGCTCAGTAGTTGTGGCGCACGGGCTTAGCTGCTCCACGGCATGTGGGATCTTCCCGGACTAGGGCTCGAACCCGTGTCCCTGGCAGACGGATTCTTAACCACGGCGCCACCAGGGAAGTCCCTCGGTTTCTACTTTTAACCATCCTCTTGTAGTGTGCATATTTTATTTGAAATCGCTCCCATTGTTTTTGTAAGCAATAAGGTATATTTCTTTAAGTAAGCAAAAGAGAAAAGCCCACTTTCTTCAGGCTTTCCCAGCCCTGCAGGGATCAGCCCTTCTCCGAACTCCAGCTCATTTTTCAAACCAAGGTAGTGCCTCCTCTTCAGCCACACAGGCCCTGAGCTCCCTTCCCTCTGCAGCCCCATCCTCCAATCCTCGCCACAACCCCCAACCCCATTTCTCCACTCCAACCTCTTTACTGAGCTCCAGGCCCACAGGTCCAAATGCCCCAGACATTGCAACGGGGGTGGCAATGGTCCCCCCCGCACCACCATCTCAGATGCTGCGCACCCCCAGTGCTGAATGATCCATCGCCCCAGAATTATTCACCCGGTAAACATGGTGGCCACCATTCATGTATCCATTCAAGTAATGTTCATGGAGCGCTCGCCATGCGTCAGGCTCTATGTGCAGGACCAAGTGCGGAGTAAACAAAACAGAAATGCCTCTCCCTCCAGGGAACTTTCAACCAGTCCCCAGTCCTGTCAAGTCTACTTACCAATCATCTCTGAACTGATACACTTCTCCCCATGCCCACAGCCACTATCTTAGTCCAAGCCAGTGTGCTACACTGGGAGGAAAGCACTGGAGATTGGATCCAGCTCTCAAATGCATGAGCTGTGTGACCTTGGGCAATTTACTTTCTACGACCCTGATCATTTGACAGATAAAGACGATAACAGTACCTACCTCGTAGCCTTGTTGCAAGGATTAATGAGATAAACCATATAATAGACCAGTGTCTGGGGTACAGTAAGCAATCCCTGTCTCCCTAGCAGCCTCACCTCTGGCCTTCCCACCCCGTGGCCCACACTCCACGTGCACCCACCACCTGCAGGTGCCCATAACCACAGGCTCTCTCCTACCCTCCAGCCTTTGCATATTCTTTCCCCATATACAAATAACACAACAAATAATTCTGTGCAAAAGATGTTTCTCCCTCATCCATACATCCATCTAACAGCTGCCCACCAACAACATGTGGCCCCATTACATGTTCCTTTTATTTGCATGCCAGACTCATCCCCTGGCTTTCTCCTTCTCATGTTCCGAGGTTCAGCTCCAGGCCCCGTCCTCTGGAGCCCCAGGTCGAGGCAGATGCCCTTCTCCTGTGCACCCTCCTCTGGGAGCCCACAGCCCTCAGCCCACTGCATTGGGATCCCAGCTCCCCCTGTCTGTCTCCCTTCTGGGTGCTCCTTGGAGAGTATCGTGTTCACCTCTGCGTGCCTGAGCCTCAGAACCATGCACTGGATGCAAGAGAGGTTCAATAAACGGTTAATAACAAACGAGAAAAACGGAAGAATCACAGAGGCAAATTTCAACTCACTGTAACAAAACAAACCTTCCAAGTAATTAGACACTTATTAAGCAATTCCTTTATGCCAAACTCTGCACTAAGCTTTAACACACATGTCATCTAATCCTCACAATAATGCTGTGTCTTGGGCATGTTTATTCCCATTCCATGGGTGAAGGGATGGACACTCAGGACATTTAAAAATCCTGCTCCAAATCACACAGCTAGTAAGTGGAAAAGTCAGGATTCAAACCCAGGACCGTCAGAGTCCCCATGCTCCACCCAGCACTAGACGAGCTCAGCTGTCAGTGTGGAAGGAGCTGCCTCTGGGATGTGCAAGAGCCCTTCCATGACGGCCACAGGACCTCACTGGGATAATGGGTGGGCTTCCTTTAGAAGTGGACCTAAAGTCACTGAAGGTCCCTTCTTACTCCAGGCTCTAGGGTCTATGATGTTAAATTAGGAGCTCCTAGGGTGGTTCATCTTGGTTTCCCCCATGGTGCTTAGCCTGAAGCTGGGCACACAGCAGGCAAATGATAAACCTGTGCTGAATAAATGAATGGACAGATGAATGAACGGATGAATAGATGGATGGATGAATAGATGGATGGATGGATGGATGGATGGATGGATGGATGGATGGATGAATGGATGGATGGATGGATGGATGGATGAGTGGATGGATGGATGGATGGACGGATGAATGGATGGATGAATGGATGGATGGATGGATGGATGGACGGATGAATAGATGGATGGATGAATGGATGGATGAATGGATGGATGAATGGATGGATGGATGAATGGATGGATGAATGGATGGATGAATGGATGGAGGGATGAATGGATGGATGAATGGATGGATGGATGGATGGATGGACGGATGAATAGATGGACGGATGAATGGATGGATGAATGGATGGATGAATGGATGGACGGATGAATGGATGGATGAATGGATGGATGAATGGATGGAGGGATGGATGGATGGATGGACGGATGGATGAAGGAAGGAAGGGAAGGACGAATGAATGAATGAATGACAATTTGTTTTGCACATGTCCGAGCCACCCTCTCTTCTGGGCTCCAGATCCTAACCCAGCGAACTCGGGAATGTCGAGCAGGCAGAGCACCCCAGCCGACTCCCCTCAGAGCTGCAGCGGCCCCTACCTGCAGAGGTGGTCCGTCCGGCACAGGCTGCGGAGGTCCAAGCAGTTGGGCTTCTCCTTGTCCTCGTAGGAGCAGCTGGGCAGGATGGTCTGGCGGCGGCGCTCGGCGCACGCCGGGTCCTGGCAGGAGCAGAAGAGCATGCGGTAGGTATACTCGCCGGGCACGCGGTCAAAGAACTGGCGCAGGGCCTTGTGGCACTTGCGGCGGTTGCAGCGCTCAGTGGGCGAGATCTCGCGGTTGCAGATGGAGATGTAGGAGGAGCGCAGCTTCTTGCAGTTGTCGTTCAGGTTGCAGGCTTTGGCGGCATCCAGGCAGTGGTTGCTCTTGGCGCTGACTGCCGGGTCTGCCCCTGTCCCTGGAGGGAAGGAAGGAGGCAGTCAGCCAATGCTGGGGACACCCCCCAGGGTCACTGTGCTCTTGGACTCGGCTTGCTCATCTGTGAGATGGGGATCACTTAGCAGCCCTCCCGCCTAAGGCTGTGATGAAGATCAAGTGAGTTAATATGCGGGTCCACTGAGCAAGCTGTACGTACGGTGCGCTTTTAGGATGACAGCTATTAAACCAAAGTCTCATTTAAAACTTATTTCAAAAACAGTATGAAGATTCCTTTAAAAAGCTAAAAATAGAGCTACCAAATGATCCAACTATCCCACTCCTGGGCATATAACCAGAGAAGATGAAAACTCTAATTTGAAAAGATACATGCACCCTAATGTTCATAGCAGCGCTATTTACAATAGCCAAGACATGGAAACAACCTAAGTGTCCATCAACAGATGAATGGATAAAGAAGATGTGGTACATATATACAATGGAATACTACTCAGCCATAAAAAAGAATGAAATAATGCCATTTGCAGCAACATGGATGGACCTACAGATTATCATACTAAGTGATGAAAGTCAGAGGAAGACAAATATTATATGATATCACTTATATGTGGAATCTAAAAAAGAATACAAATGAATCTGTACACAAAACAGAAACAGACTCACAGACACAGAAGACAAACAAGACCAGAGGGAAAAGGGGAGGCAGAGGGATAAATTAGGGGTATGGGATTAACAGACACAAACTACTATACATAAAATAGATAAGCAACAAGGATTTACTATATAGCACAGGGAACTATATTCAGTATCTTGTAATAACCTATAATGGAAAAGAATCTGAAAAAATATATCTGTGTATATAACTGAATCACTTTGCTGTACACCTGAAACATTGTGAATCAACTATACTTTGATTTTAAAAAAAATTATCACAAGATGAAAAAGCAAGCAACTAGGCGTTCGTGGCCCTGTTCACAAAAGTGGGAAATGGGGAAACAAAGGGACTGGCTCAAGAGCACACAACTGGATGGCCATTGATGCAAGATGTGTCCCCGGGTCCCTGGGCACCCAAGGTCACACATGTGAGCAGGGCTTCCGGTCAGGGAGCACTGCTGGCCCTTAGGAAGTTCCCACTATGGGATCTTCAGCAGCCAGGGTACCAACAGCACCATAGCCACCATCCTCACCCCCACCACTGTGACCACTGAAACTGTCCCCACACATTTCAAAAGACCCCATGGGGTGGGACTGCTACTGCAGACACTTAGTGCAGCCGGGACCACTGAAAGCAAGCGCTGGGCTGGGAGCCCGGCAGTGTGAGGAGGAGGCTGAAGGCCAGCCTCAGGCTCTAGCAGGGCTGAGCCCTTAATCAAGCAAAGCGCAGATGAGCTGGAGGCTGGGACCTTGGCATCAGAGCCGTGGCTGTGAGCTTCATGCCATTGCCTGTGGAGCAAAACACCTCGGTGATCCCGGGAACTGTCAGGTTCCTTCTGTGGTGTCTGCCCCAACCCCCAAGTCTCAGCTGTTCTGAGGGGAACAAGTGGCACAGGGACCCCCCCCCCAGCCACCAGCCTACTCCCACCTGCAGAGCACCTCTTGTCCATCCTGATGACAGACAGAGTAGGGAGGCAGGAATTCAGTCTGTACAGACCCCTCACCCGCCACCCTATGACATTCTGGTGAGAGCTGGATGGGAGATCTTCTAGCACACTGGCAGCAAACCAGAGCAGGAGCCCAGATCTGGCCAGCACCGTGGTATACCAGGGAGAGCCACCAGCTTAGGTCCTAGGATGGATGCGCCATGGTCTCTCATTCATTCCTCATCCACCCAACAAATGCTTTTCAGTATTTCTTGAGCACTACCCTAGCCACGTGAGGCCCTGCCCCACAGAGGGTGGGAAAGAGTAGGGTGTGGCCACATCTACCCTCCCATGACACTTCCAGCACAGGTCCCAGTGTTCCGATCACCTGGTCATTAATGATCTATCAAGTCCCACCTCTGCACAGCCCTCTCCCTGCCAGGTGCTGGAATGGACCCGTACATGTAAGAGGAGCTCCTTCTCAAAGACCTCACAAATCTAGCTAGGAAACGAAGAGGCAGAACAGCGGAATGATTAAGACTGGGCATCCTAAAACTGAGGCATCTGCATCGATTACTCATCCTGCTGCTTATCAGCTGTGTGGCCTTGGGCAAGTGGCTGGACCTTCCTTCGCCTCAGTCTCCCTGTCTGGAAAATACTACCTACTTCATAGCGCTGCTGTGAGTATGAATGAGCTCATTTTTCTCTCTCTCTCCCTCGTCTACTAGATCATCCCCATCTGCTATTACAGTGCCCGTCTTTAAGGGAAAAAAAGAACTTCTCATGACCACACGCCCACTGCTAAGCTACCACCCTATCTTTCTGCTCCTCTTTAAAGCAAAACCCCTCAAACGAGTCATCTATACCAGTAGTCACTTTCTCCCCTCCCGTTCTCTCCTGGACCCACGGCAGCCTGGCATTTGCCTCCTTCCTTGGCAGTGATCAGAGACCCTGGGGGTTCCTCCTCCCCTGCCCATCGGCACACTGGACACAACTGGTGGCTCCCTCAGCCTCCCTTTTCTCACAGCCTTCCTGCTGCCTCCCTGTGCTCTCCCTCCAGGCCTGCTTCGCTGGTTCCATCTTCTCCACCAGGGCTCAGCCCCCTTTCCTCTATATGCACCCACTCCCCAGGGCCCTCCACTCATGCATGGCCTTACACACCATCAATACGCTGTCAACTCCCAAATTTATATCCCCAGCCAGGGCAGGGACCTCCACTCTGAACCCCAGACTCATATGTCCAGCTGCCTGCCCATCAACTCTACCCGAAAGGCTATCACCCGCATCTCAAACCACACCCCACGTTCCCCCAAGGCTGCCCCCAACCCCGGGTCTTCCTCATCCCTCTGAAAACAACTCCAGCCTTCCAGTAGCTCAGGCCAAAATTCTTGGCCCTCCCTTGACTGCTCTCTTATCCACAGCAGAAAGACCTAGAAGAACATACCCAGAATCCAGCCACTCTCACCACCACCACCATCCCCACCTCGGTCCAAACCACTGTCACTGTGTACTGGTAAAGGTCTCCTTCCCAGTCTCCCTGCTCTGTCCTTTTGCCTCCCACCCCACAGCAATCTTCTCTCATCACAGCTGGAGTGAACCTTCTAGAACCTAAGGCAGAGATAATGCTCCTGGGCCCCAAAGCTTCCAGTGGCTTCCCCATCTCATTCAGAGGCCTTGGCAGGGTCCACAAGGCTCTAAATGTGTGCTGTCCAATATGGCAGCCAATACCTCATGTGGCCATTGAACTTGAAATGGAGCTAGCCCGAAAAGAGGTGTGCACAACAGATTTTGAAATCTTAATGAGAAAAAATAATAATGTAAAGCATTTCATTTCAAACAATGTTTTACCTGATTACATGTTGAAGTGATAATATTTTGGATATATTGTGTTAAACAAAAGTATTTATTAATTTAACTTGCTTCTTTTTAACTTTTTTAATGTACCTATCAGAAATTTTAGAATTGGTGGGAGGGATAAATTGAGAGACTGGTATTGACCTATACACACTACTATATATAAAATAGATAACTAATAAGGACCTACTGTGTAGCACAGGGAACTCTGCTCAGTAGTCTCTAATGACTGATATGGGACAAGAATCTAAAAAAGAGTATGAGATTAGTTCAAGATGGAGGAGTAGAAGGACGTGCACTCACTCCCTCTTGCGAGAGCACTGGAATCACAACTAACTGCTGAACAATCATTGACAGGAAGGAAGACACTGGAACTCACCAGAAAAGATACCCCACATCCAAAGACAAAAGAGAAGCCACAATGAGATGGTAGGAGGGGCGCAATCACAATAAAATCAAATCCCATAACTGCTGGGTGGGTGACTCACAAACTGGAGAACACTTATACCACAGAAGTCCACCCACTGGAGTGAAGGTTCTGAGCCCCATGTTAGGCTTCCCAACCTGGGGGTCCGGCAATGGGAGGAGGAATTCCTAGAAAATCAGACTTTGAAGGCTAGCAGGATTTGATTGCAGGACTCTGACAGGACTGGGGCAAACAGAGACTCCACTCTTGGAGGGCACACATAAAGTAGTGTGTGCACTGGGACCCAGGGGAAGGAGCAGTGACCCCATAGGAGACTGAACCAGACCTACCTACTAGTGTTGGAGGGTCTCCTGCAGAGGCAGGCGGTGGCTGTGTTTCACCGTAAGGACAAGGACACTGGCAGCAGAAAGTCTCGGAAGTACTCCTTGGCAGGAGCTCTCCCAGAGTCCGCCATTAGCCCCACCAAAGAGCCTGGGTAGGCTCCAGTGTTGGGTTGCCTCAGGCCAAACAACCAACAGGGAGGGAACCCAGCCCCAACCATCAGCAGACAAGCAGATTAAAGTTTTACTGAGCTCTGCCCGCCAGAGCAACACCTAGCTCTACCCACCACCAGTCACTCCCATCAGGAAACTTGCACAAACCTCTTAGATAGCCTCACCCACCAGAGGGAAGACAGCAGAAACAAGAAGAACTACAATCCTGCAGCCTGTGGAACAAAAATCACATTTACAGAAAGATAGACAAGATGAAAAGGCAGAGGACTATGCACCTCTGGCCAAGGAACAAGATGAAGGAACAAGATAAAGGAACAAGATAAAAGGAGGAACAAGATAAAACCCCAGAAAAACAACTAAATGAAGCAGAGATAGGCAACCTTCCAGAAAAAGAATTCAGAATAATGGTAGTGAAGATGATCCAGGACCTCAGAAAAAGAATGGAGGCAAAGATCGAGAAGATGCAAGAAATGTTTAACAAAGATCTAGAAGAATTAAAGAACAAACAAACAGAGATGAACAATACAATAACTGAAATGAAAAATACACTAGAAGGAATCAACAACAGAATAACTGAGGCAGAAGAATGGATAAGTGACCTGGAAGACAGAATGGTGGAATTCATTGCCACAGAACAGAATAAAGAAAAAAGAATGAAAAGAAATGAAGACAGCCTAAGAGACCTCTGGGACAACATTAAACACAACAACATTCGCATTATAGGGGTCCCAGAAGGAGAAGAGAGAGAGAAAGGACCTGAGAAAATATTATAAGAGATTATAGTCAAAAACTTCCCTAACATGGGAAAGGAAATAGCCACCCAAGTCCAGGAAGCACAGAGAGTCCCATACAGGATAAACCCAAGGAAAAACACGCCGAGACACATGGTAATCAAATTGACAAAACTTAAAGACAAAGAAAAATTATTGAAAGCAACAAGGGAAAAATGACAAATAACACACAAGGGAACTCCCATAAGGTTAACAGCTGATTTCTCAGTAGACACTCTACAAGCCAGAAGGGAGTGGCATGATATATTTAAAGTGATGAAAGGGTAGAACCTACAATCAAGATTACTCTATCCGGCAAGGATCTCATTCAGATTCGATGGAGAAATCAGAAGCTTTACAGATGAGCAAAAGCTAAGAGAATTCAGCACCACCAAACCAGCTCTTCAACAAATGCTAAAGGAACTTCTCTAAGTGGGAAACACAAGAGAAGAAAAGGACTTACAAAAACAAACCCAAGGGCTTCCCTGGTGGCGCAGTGGTTGGGAGCCCGCCTGCCGATGCAGGGGACGCGGGTTCGTGCCCCGGTCCGGGAGGATCCCACATGCCGCGGAGCGGCTGGGCCCGTGACCCATGGCCACTGGGCCTGCGCGTCCGGAGCCTGTGCTCCGCAACAGGAGAGGCCGCAACAATGAGAGGCCCGCGTACCACACACACAAAAAAAACAAAAAACAAAAACAAACCCAAAGCAATTCAGAAAATGGTAATAGGAACATATGTATTGATAATTACCTTAAACATTAATGGATTAAATACTCCATTCAGGCTCGCTGAATGGATACAAAAACAAGACCCATATATATGCTGTCTACAAGAGACCCACTTCAGACCTAGGGACACATACAGACTGAAAGTGAGGCGATGGAAAAAGATATTCCATGCAAATAGAAATCAAAAGAAAGCTGGAGTAGCAATACTCGTATCAGATAAAATAGAGAATAAAGAATGTTAAATGTTTAAAATAAAGAATGTTACAAGAGACAAGGAAGGACACTACATAATGATCAAGGGATCAATCCAAGAAGAGGATATAACAATTATAAGTATATATGAACCCAACATAGGAGTACCTCGATACATAAGGCAACAGCTATAAAAGAGGAAATCAACAGTAACACAATAATAGTGGGGGACTTTAACACCTCACTTACACCAATGGACAGATCATCCAAACAGAAAATTAATAAGGAAACACAAGCTTTAAATGACACCATAGACCAGATAGATTTAATTGATATTCATAAGACATTCCATCCAAAAACAGCAGATTACACTTTCTTCTCAAGTGCACACAGAACATTCTCCAGGGTAGATCACATCTTGGGTTACAAATCAAGCCTCAGTAAATTTAAGAAGTTGAGATCAAATCAAGCATCTTTTCTGACCACAATGCTATGAGACTAGAAATCAATTACAGGGGGAAAAAACGTAAAAAACACAAACACATGGAGGCTAAACAATACGTTACTAAATAACCAAGAGATCACTGAAGAAATCAAAGAGGCAATCAAAAAATATCTTGAGACTAATTACAACAAAAACACAATGATCCAAAACCTATGGGATGCAGCAAAAGCAGTTCTAAGAGGAACGTTTATAGCAATACAAGTCTACCTCAAGAAACAAGAAAAATCTCAAATAAACAATCAAACCTTATACCTAAAGGAACTAGAGAAAGAAGAACAAACAAAACCCAAAGTTGGTACACAGAAAGAAATTATAAAGATCAGAGCAGAAATAAATGAAATAGAAACAAAGAAAACAATAGCAAAGATCAATAAAACTAAAAACTGGTTCTTTGAGAAGATAAACAAAATTGATAAACCATTAGCCAAACTCATCAAGAAAAAGAGGGAGAGGACTCAAATCAATAAAATTAGAAAAGAAAAAGAAGTTACAGCAGACACCACAGAAATACAAAGCATCCTAAGAGACTACTACAAGCAACTCTATGCCAATAAAATGGACAACCTGGAAGAAATGGAAGAATTCTTAGAAAGGTATAACCTTACAAGACTGAACCAGGAAGAAACAGAAAATATGAACAGACCAATCACAAGTATTGAAATTGAAACTGTGATTAAAGATCTTCCAACAAACAAAAGTCCAGGACCAGATGGCTTCACAGGAGAATTCTATCAAACATTTAGAGAAGAGCTAACACCCATCCTTCGCAAACTCTTCCAAAAAATTGCAGAGGAAGGAACACTCCCAAACTCATTCTATGAGGCCACCATCACCCTGATACCAAAACCAGACAAAGACACTACAAAAAAAGAAAATTACAGACCAATATCACTGATGAATATAGATGCAAAATTCCTCAACAAAATACTACAAACAGAATCCAACAACACATTAAAAGGATCATACACCGTGATCAAGTGGGATTTATCCCAGGGATGCAAGGATTCTTCAATATAGGCAAATCAATCAACGTGATACACCATGTTAACAAACTGAAGAATAAAAACCATATGAGCATCTCAATAGATGCAGTAAAAGCTTTTGACAAAATTCAACACCCATTTATGAAAAAGACTCTCCAGAAAGTGGGCATAGAGGGAACCTACCTCAACATAATAAAGGCCATATATGACAAACCCACAGTAAACATCATTCTCAACAGTGAAAAACTGAAAGCATTTCCTCTAAGATCAGGAACAAGACAAGGATGTCCACTCTCACCACTATTATTCAACATAGTTTTGGAAGTCCTAGCCACAGCAATCAGAGAAGAAAAAGAAATTAAAGGAATCCAAATCTGAAAAGAAGAAGTAAAGCTGTCACTGTTTGCAGATGACATGATACTATACACAGAGAATCCTAAAGATGCCACCAGAAAACTACTAGGGCTAATCAGTGAATTTGGTAAAGTTGCAGGATACAAAATTAATGCACAAAAATCTCTTGCATTCCTATACACTAATGATGACAAATCTGAAAGAGAAATTAAGGAAACACTCCCATTTACCATTGCAACAGAAATACCTAGGAATAAACCTACCTAGGGAGACAAAAGACATGTATGCAGAAAACTATAAGACACTGTTGAAAGAAATTAAAGATGATACAAACAGATGGAGAGAGATACCATGTTCTTGGATTGGAATAATCAATATTGTGAAAATGACTATACTACCCAAAGCAATCTACAGATTCAATGCAATCCCTATCAAATTACCAATGGCATTCTTTACAGAACTAGAACAAAAAATCTTAAAATTTGTATGGAGACACAAAAGACCCTGAATAACCAAAGCAGTCTTGAGGGAAAAAAACGGAGCTGGAGGAATCAGACTTCCTGACTTCACACACTATACTACAAAGCTACAGTAAACAAGACAATATGGTACTGGCACAAAAACAGAAAAATAGATCAATGGAACAGGATAGAAAGCCCAGAGATAAACCCACGCACCTATGGTCAACTAATCTATGACAAAGGAGGCAAGGATATACAATGGAGAAAAGACAGTCTCTTCAATAAGTGGTGCTGGGAAAACTGGACAGCTACATGTAAAAGAATGAAATTAGAACATGCCCTCACACCATACACAAAAATAAACTCAAAATGGATTAGAGACCTAACTGTAAGACCGGATACTATAAAACTCTTCGAGGAAAACATAGGAAGAACACTCTTTGACATAAATCACAGCAAGATATTTTTTGATCCACCTCCTAGAGTAATGGAAATAAAAACAAAAATAAACAAATGGGACCTAATGAAACTTAAAAGTTTTTGCAAAGCAAAGGAAACTACAAAGAAGACAAATAGACAACCCTCAGAATGGGGGAAAATATTCGTAAATGAATCAACGGATAAAGGATTAATCTCCAAAATATATAAACAGCTCATGTAGCTCAATACTAAAAAAATAAACAACCCAATCCAAAAATGGACAGAAGACCTAAATAGACATTTCTCCAAAGAAGACATACAGGTGGCCAAGAAGCACATGAAAAGCTGCTTAACCTCACTAATTATTAGAGAAATGCAAATCAAAACTACAATGAGGTATCACCTCACACTAGTGAGAATGGGCATCATCAGAAAATCAACAAATGCTGGAGAGGTTGTGGAGAAAAGGGAACCCTCTTGCACTGTTGGTGGGAATGTAAATTGATACAGCCACTATGGAGAACAGTATGGAGGTTCCTTAAAAAACTAAAAATAGAACTACCGTATGACCCAGCAATCCCACTACTGGGTATATACCCAGAGAAAAACCATAATTCAAAAAGAGACATGCACCCCAATGTTCATTGCAGCACTATTTACAATAGCCAGGTCATGGAAGCAACCTAAATGCCCATCGACAGATGAATGGATAAAGAAGATGCGATATATATATATATATATATATATATATATATATATATATATATACAATGGAATTACTCAGCCATAAAAAGGAACAAAATTGGGTCATTTGTAGAGATGTGGATGAATCTAGAGACTGTCATACAGAGTGAAGTAATTCAGAAAGAGGAAAAACAAATATCATATATTAACGCATATATGTGGAACCTAGAAAAATGGTACAGATGAACCGCTTTGCAGGGCAGCAATAGAGACACAGATGTAGAGAAAAAAACGTATGGACACCAAGGGGGAAAATTGGCGGGGGAGCGGGGGTGGTGTGATGAGTTGGGAGATAGGGATTGACATACAGACACTAATATGTATAAAATGGATAACTAATAAGAACCTGCTGTATAAAACAATAAGATTCCAAAATTCAAAAAAAATAAAATAAAAAAGGGTAGATTCATGTATATGTATAACTGATTCACTTTGCAGTATACCTGAAACTAACGCAACACTGTAAATCAACTCTAATAAAAATTTTAAAAAAGGAAAGAAATTTTAGAATTGCATGTATGTGACTCATAACATACTTCCATTAGCCAGCACTGCCATATACGACCTCACTTCCTACTCATCCCCCCTGTTCACTTACTCCCTTCCAGCCACACTGGCCTCCTTACTCTCCCTGGAGCATGCCAATCATGACCCAACCTCTGGGCCTTTGCACTTGCTGATTTCTGCCTGGAAAGCTCTCCCCCACCCCCATGACCACACAGCTCCTTTCCTCAACTTCTTTCAGGTCTCTGCTCAATGTTACCTTAGCTGTGAGTCCTTCCTGACCACCCTACACATAATAACAAGTCACTCCCTTCACCGCCTACTCTGATCTCTTTTCCCCAGATTACACATCACCATCTGCCATCGTATACACTTATTTAGTCATTTGTATTTTTCTACCAAATGTTAGCTCCATGAAACAGGGGTTTTTTCAGTTGTACTCACTGCTGATTCCATAGGTGCCAGTTTCTGGTACATAATGAATGCTGTATCCGTATTTGATGAGTGAAAAAATAAATGTATTTAGTACAGTATCTAGTTCATAATAAGTGTTCAAAAAATGTTGGCTAATATTATTACGGAAGCCAAAAATGACACAGGGCCAGCAACATCAGTCAGTACAAGACCAGGTGCAGTCAAGCGTCAATGCGGGGTCCAGCCTGGAAGTGTTCAGAAGTGAAACTAGGAGGGTGATCATCGAAGACTGAACCATCACCCCAATACCCCACCCAGACAACAACAGCCCTATGAAGGCAGAAAGAGAAAAGTTCCCTACCTTCTTGTAAAAAATAAAAGGGGAATTAGGGCAGAAAGGGAATCAAGGTTCGTTTTCCTACCCATTCAATTAACAAATCTTTGAGGGTCCACCGTGTGCCAGGCACTTCCCCAGACACGTGGCTGGGGTCAAGGCTGAGGTGATGCTGATGTGCTGGGGAGGTCAGGGCACTGCCTGTAGGAGCCAAGGGGAAAGCATCCTGCCCAGACCAGGGGGTCCCAGAAGCAGCAACAGCTCTCCTGCAACCTACATGATGAGGGAGAGGAAGCAAAAAGAGTGGAAAGGGGGTCCCAGGCAGAGAGAAAAACAGCAAGGTCAGAGGCTGGAAGGAGCCCACAGCAATCCAGCGTGCCTGGAGATGCAGCCTGGAAGAGGGACCACCAGAGACAATGCTGGGGAGCCATGCAAGAGCTTTCAGCCATGGGGCAGGGTTGGGGGGCGAGTCTCTGAGCAGCTGCCAAGCCACTCTGCCCGGGCCAGGCGAGGACGCAAGGACACCTGTCTACATGAAGGCCATTCTGGGGCACCACTTCCATGGGAGGGCTCTCCCGGACCAGCCAGGGTGTTCTTTCCCATTCAGTGCACCTGTCAGGACGCTGGCTGGTGGAAGCGAACTGTCAAGCAGCCTGGGGCTGAGGTGGAGGAGAGCAAGGACCTGAGGGGCCCCAGAGAGGAGCAGGGTGACAACCGCCAATGAACAGCAGCTAATTTAGGCCCACGGCGGCCCTCAGGTTCCCAGGTGCACCTTCCTGCTCCCCTCCGTATGTTCCCGAGCTAACGTGGTGTAATTACAGCCTCAGCGGCTTCCATTTGGAACTTGAATAGTGAAAGCTTTTGCTAAGGGGGTGGGAAATGTAAACCCCTGGGCCAAAACTTGGTAAATTTCCTAGGAAATACACACGCACACGCGCACACACGCGCACACACACACAAAGGGTGGCGAAAGTAACAGCAATTGCCTAGTTACCAGGAAGATGCCCCTTCTGATCCTCCCTGAGTGGGTAGAGAGGCCAGTGGGCCGATGATGGGGCCCCGCTCCACCGTGGAGAAAGGCCCAGGACTGGCCTGCTCTGGCTCGCCCAGTAAGTGAGGAAGCCCGTGCTGGGGCAGGCAGACCTGGGACAGCCTCTTCCCAGCCCATCCACTGCCTCTGCATCTGCACTAAGGCGCCTCTCCCTCGGGTCCAGAAGCCTTTGTTATCCTTTTCAAGAGACCCCACTGGGGAGGAAGAAGGATGTGCTGGATTGCAAACACCAGCCCAGTGTGGGCCACAGCCCCTGAACTGAAATATCCAAACGGCAGGGAGGGAGGTCCCTGCTAGCCCACCACCACCCTGCCCCATCCCTACACAGACCACACAGGACCTTTGAGGGATTCAGGAGCAAGGAATTCCTCCCAGGCCTGGGCCAGCCCGCTCTCCAGGCCTGCTGAGAAGAGCGCAGATGGGCCAAGGAGTAAATGGGAACAGCTGCTCGAAGGAGAGGGAGGTGGGATTTAACCGTGCTTGGCACTTCCCAAAACCTCCGTGGACTCATCCTCCCAGCTCCAGACCCTGGGGACAGCTGTAGAGGGACTGCCTCACCCCAGCCAAGCTTCACCCACCTCCCCGCTTCCCTCCTGGGGTGCCGCCCCAAGCCAATGACCATCTGTCTTTAAATCTTCAAAATGATATCCTTGAATATTTTCTTTTATAGAGCTAGGTTTACCAAACCGCAGTCACCCGGGTACCACCCATATCGTTTGGGCCATGTTACCAGTACCACCTGTGCCAATATTTAATTAATTTTTTCTTTAAATCCCTTAATTCTTATATTAAATGAAATGTTTAAATTTCTTCAACAGACTCACTTTTTAAATTTTTCAATACCTACCTAGATTTGTCCTGGATGATAACATCCATGTTAGTTCTGAATTTTTCCAAGACGTGTTAAAATGCATTACTATTCAAATTCAAATATTTATTCCTATGCCCATCTCCCATTCTGGCAATGGTGTACATGCCCTTGAAGGGAAGTAACTGATTTAGACGTGAAGTTCTTAAACTTTGGTGCATTTGTGACTCGCTCCAACTGCCTGTTACCCACAGATGCTCAGTCCCACCCAGACCCTCCCAGTCGAGAGCTCTGTGGCTGGCACCCAGGAATCTGGATTTCACAAGCTCCCCATGATTCTGAGGGTGCCTTCCAAAGCTGGAGAACCAGAGGCTCAGAGGAGAAGCAGAGGTGCCCCTGGCCTGGTCCCCCAACATGCACACACCCCATCCAGCCCACAATCAATCGACCAAGCCCATCCTCAGCAGAAGGGAGTTGATGGGCCTCTGCTGTCACCAGAGCAGGTCCCCTGGGGGCTTCACTACCCCACCGCCCACCCCGAACTGAAAGGCCCATCAAGGTAGACCTTCCAACCACAGAGCAGGCCTTTCCCTGGAGGAGCAAAAATAAGATGCTTACCTTTCCACAAAGCTTCCAAAGCAATAGGACTTGAATTTTTCATCTCTTCCTTCTGGCCTTCCAGGAAACTGCCACGCTTGTCGCTTGTCCCTAATCCTGCTTCTGGCCATGTCCACCCTCAAGCTGACCCTGGGCCCCTAGGCCATGCTCTGCAGCTTGGCCACTAAAGTGGAAGTCAGAAACCTGGGCCCTAATTCTGTCTCTATCTCTCCCAAGTGTGTGAAACCCCCAACAAAGACTGACCCTCTCTGGGTCTCATTTCCTCACCTGAAAAATGACAAGTTTTTTTTTTTTTTAATAAATTTATTTATTTTATTTATTTATTTTTGGCTACGTTGGGTCTTCGTTGCTGTGCACAGGCTTTCTCTAGTTGTGGCGAGCGGGGGCTACTCTTCATTGTGGTGCGTGGGCTTCTCATTGCAGTAGCTTGTCTTGTTGCAGAGCACGGGCTCTAGGCACGTGGGCTTCAGTAGTTGTGGCACGTGGGCTCAGTAGTTGTGGCTCATGGGCTCCAGAGCACAGGCTCAGTAGTTGTGGCACGTGGGCTCAGTAGTTGTGGCATGCGGGCTCTAGAGCACAGGCTCAGTAGTTGTGGCACACGGGCTTAGTTGCTCCACGGCACGTGGGATCTTCCTGGACCAGGGCTCGAACCCGTGTCCCCTCATTGGCAGGCGGATTCTTAACCACTGCACCACCAGGGAAGCCCAAAATGACAGGTTTTGAACTATACGGCTTTCTAGGAAGTTCTGTGACTCTCCTGTCTACTTCCATCCCCCCACATGCCACTGCAGGACTCTGCGAGCTGGAGGGAATAAGGGAGCTCCCCTGTCCCACCCTACAAACTCAACAGCGCATGTGCACACCTCAACACGCACACACACACCAGGGCTCACAAGGCACAGCTCCACATCCCAGTAGGTCAAACAGCTGTCAGCCAACGGCTGTTTTCACGTGCTGACCACATGCCCCAGAAATCCAGCCGTGAGCTGAAAAGATGGAGTCCCTGCTCTCCAGAGGCCTTTATTCTATTGAGAGGAAGACTGGTAACAAACACACAAACAAATAAATAAGGCAATGTAAAGCGCTATGAAGAAAATCAAATAAGCAGAATTCAGAAGAGAATGCAGGATGAGGGAGGGCCTGTCCTAGGAGGTGACATCCAAGCTGAGAAAGAATGAAGGGCAGAAGTGAAACATGCAAATAAAAAAATCCAAGGTAAGGGAATCCCAAGCAAAAGGAAGAGCAGGTACAGAGGTCCTGAGACAGACATGAGCTCGGTGTGTTTATAGGCAAAAGGAAGGGAAAGTGGCTGGAGTTTCCGAAACGAAATGAAAGTAAGAGGAAGAGGAAGCCAGAGGGACAGTCAGCAGAGATCATGTGGGACCTTGCAGAGCAGGGTAAGAACTTCAGATTTTATTCTAAGATGCAAAGCACTTAGAGGGTTTTAAGGATGGGAGTCACCCGACCTCATGTACTTTGGCTGACAGATGGAAGACCGAGTTCCCATGAAGGGGAGGGGGCTAAAAAGGAGACCAGTTACAGGCTGTTGCCGTAGCAGGCTTGGGGAGAATGGTGACTGCAAAGATGTCAAAAAACGAGCGTATTCTGCATATAATTTAGAGATAAAGCCAACAGGATGGGAAGAAGGAGAGAAATCACGGAAAACGCCTAGGTTTTTGGCCTGAGCACCCAGCGGATGGTGGAATCATTTGGTGAAACAGGAAAAACTTAGAGAGAAGAAGGAGGGACAGAACAGAATGTTTTCAACTGAAGTTTGAGATGCCTGTGAGATGTCCACATGGACATGTTGAAAGGCAAGAGGATAAATGAGTCTGGAGTTCAGAAAAGAGGTCTGAGCTAGTGATAAAACTGAGCATGACTGACATTGGAGGCTATTTAAAGCCACATAACTACATGAATTAGCTGAGGTTGAGGATGAAAATGAAGAAGAGGAAGTGGGTCAGGACAGAGCTCCAGGTGCCATCATTTAGTGGAGGTTGGGGAGGAGCGGACCATGAGGTGATGGACAATCTGGAGATGCTGGTGTCATGGAAACCAAGACAAGAGTTTCAAAAAGGAGGACAGTCAACTGAGTTCAGATAATTAGGGGCACAACGGTGAGCAGAGAGGCACTCAACAATGAGATGTAGACTAAACAAACTCTAAACAGGGCTGGATGGAAGGCGGGAAGGGTGAGGAGGAAGAGGGAGGGGCACGGAGAAGAGATTCCACGTGGGGGCCCCGTCTTCCCTGCTGGGTTGCAGCCACCCTGAGCATTACCTCCATGCTTCTTGCCCTGTGGGGCCACCCATGACCAGCTCTCCCTCAAGATTCATTAACTTTTACAACAGTCAATTACTGAGCACCCACTACATGCGGAACACTGCTGGAGAAATGAACAAAACTGACAAAACTCCTCTGGTTCTAGAGCTTACATTCTGGTGTGAACATGAGATTATAAACAAGTTAACAAACGGAAACTTTCCCTTTGGCCTGAGGCTTACCCTGCAGGCTTCACGAGCATCCCTGCCCATCCTGCTTGGGGCTGCACTGGTGATTAAGAGCAGGGACTCCCAGCCACATCTGGGGAGTTAGAGGACCCGACTGGGCCACTGACTAGCAGAGCAAGTGTGCACAGGTAACACAACCTCTTTCAGCCTCATTTTACTCATCTGCAAAATGAAGATACGACACCCACCCTGCCTACACACAGGACTGCACTAAAGATTACACGGGATAATGTGGACACAAATGCCACAAGCGGTTTCCAGCCTATAGCACACGTGCAATAAATGTTTGTTTAAGAATGTGGTCCCTGCTGTTGGTGGGAATGTAAATTGGTGCAGCCACTGTGGACAATAGTATGGAGGTTTCTCAAAAAATTAAAAATAGAACTACCATATGATCCAGCAATTCCACTCCTGGGTATACATCCAAAAAAAAAGTAAAAACGCTAATTCAAAAAGATATATATACCAATGTTCATAGCAGCATTGTTTATAATTTATGGAAGCAACCTAAGTGTCCATCGACATACGAGTGGCTAAAGAAGACGTGGTGTGTGTGTGTGTGTGTGTGTGTATGCATACATACATACAATGGAATACTACTCAGCCATAAAAAAGAATGAAATTTTGCCATTTGCAGTAACATGGATGGACTTGGAGGACATTAAGCCAAGTGAAATAAGTCAGACAGAGAAAGACAAACACTGTATAATATCACTTATATGTGGAATCTTAAAAATACAGCCAACTATGAATATAACAAATAAGCAGACTCACAGATATAGAGAACAAACTAGTGGTTATGGAGGGAGAGGGGCAATAGAAGGATAGGGGAGTGAGAGGTACAAACTGTTGTGTATAAGATAGGCTCAAGGGCTTCCCTGGTGGCGCAGTGGTTGAGAGTCCACCTGCCGATGCAGGGGACACGGGTTCGTGCCCTGGTTCGGGAAGATCCCACATGCCGCGGAGCGGCTGGGCCCGTGAGCCATGGCCGCTGAGCCTGCGCGTCCCGAGCCTGTGCTCCACAACGGGAGAGGCCACAACAGTGAGAGGCCCATGTACCGCCAAAAAAAAAAAAAAAAAAAAAAAAAGATAGGCTCAAGAATGTATTGTACACCATGGGGAATATAGCCAATATTATATAATAACTGTAAATGGAAAGTAACCTTTAAAATTTGTACAAAAATATTTTTTTAAAAGAATGTGTTCCCTGGCTAGAAAAACCCTCCCCTCCATCTCTCCGTTTTCACGCGGCCCTGCTAGAACTGGCCTGTCCCATGTGCCTGTCACTCCAGCCACGCGCATCACATACCAAGAGCCAAAAGTGTTCCCAGTCTCCCTGTCGGTGAGCAAGAGAAGGGCTTCAGAGATCCCTCTGCTTACCCAAGAAGCCTAAGAGAGCAGGACCTCAAAGATCTTTCTCACTTCTGGGCCCCCGCACCACCAGGAGCTGTGACTGGTGGCCGGGAGCCCCACGCCATCCAGCATAAGGTGAAAGCTCAACTTCCCCAAGAGATGACCGGCCAAGCCCAAAATGCCCTCCTGCCAGGGTTCTGCTGTCACTCAGGGCCCATGGACCCAGTGGGAGCCCAGCCCTTATCCTCACTGCTCTGGTGCCTGCCCTCTTCAAACCGGCCCCAGCAGTCTTAGTCCAGGCTCCCTAACGTCCTCAACTTTCTGTCAGAACTTTCCCCTCACCTTCACCTCACATAGCACGCGGCCACCCCAGCGCTCTCCGGGGCCCCTGCATTTTTGGAAGCAGGCCAACCCACCAAAAGTCAGTTTGATGAATGGCAAATTCACTGCAAATCAATTCAAAAAAAATCGATTGCTGGGCTTCCCTGGTGGCGCGGTGTTTGAGAGTCCGCCTGCCAATGCAGGGGACACGGGTTCATGCCCCGGTCCCGGAAGATCCCACATGCCACGGAGCGGCAGGGCCCGTGAGCCATGGCCGCTGAGCCTGCGTGTCCGGAGCCTGTGCTCCGCAACAGGAGAGGCCACAGCAGTGAGAGGCCCGCATACCGCAAAAAAAAAAAAAAAAAAAAAAAAAAAAAAAAAAAAAAACAATTGCTTTTGAATATCATTTTATATTTTGACAAATTTTAAGCACTGTCAGAATTTTCTCCAATTCCGCAAAAGGCATATGCGTCTTGATTTTGTGTTTCTAGCAATTAAAAATTAAAACTTCATTCAATATTTCACGTTTGAAGGGACTTTGTAAGCCACTTTTGAAGGCTCTCTGTCCTTTTAAATATAGTCTTGGCGTGATTTTTTTTTTTTAATATTTAAGATTTTTACCATTCTCATACCAATTCCCACAATGGCTTATCAGCTTTAATTCTGAATTTATAACAATTAAAAACCAAAATTGAGGCATTTCATATTGATGTGGTTCACCTTAATCCTTCGTCAGCCTTTTTTTTTTTTTGTCATGAATAAAGGTAGGACTGGAAGCACCAATCGTAAGCTAAATTTTTTTTACTGATTATGAAATATACTTTATTGCTCTAAGAAGTCTACATCAACTCCTGATGCTTAAATTCCAGAAAACTGCATATATCTTAAAACACAGCAGTGAAGACCATTTGCAAGAATCTTCAGAAGCCATGAAAACCATATTCAAATGTGAATTTCTAAAAGTTTTACAAATGATGAAAGGAAACAAGTTTTGGCAGATTCATAAATCCGGTAAAATCAGAGATTTGGTCATTTAGCACACTGATTTGGGAAGAAGTGACCATTGGGCAGCTCCGGGCCCAGAGGTGGTGGGAGTCCTGCTTCCTCCGCAGGGTCATTTCCGGGCCATTTCTCCTCCTGTGGGACTCCTGACACCAGTCCACCCCCTACTCCTCCTTGGCACTGTCATCTACGGACCCCATTGTTCCCCGTTGCCCTCTCTCAAGAATGATCTCCCATCAAGCTCACTGTCCTCCCTTCCTCTTCCCAAGCATCCCGTCCAGGGGCTCCCCTTCCACACTCGTCTCCCTGCCTGCGGAGCTCCCCTCCACCCACCCACCCCCGCCACTTGGCTCCCCTTTCCTCACTGGCCCTGGTCTCAGCCCCCTTTGCTAGCGCTTCCTCTCTGCGTGAAGAGCCCCAGCCTCCCTCTCTGTCTATACTCTCCCTAGGTGACCTCATGGTTCCACAGCTGTACATACCATCTATATGCTAACGATTCTCAACCTATATATCAACCCTGACCTCTCCCAGGGCTCCAGACTTACATCCGACTGCCTACCTGGCATTTCCAGGTGGAGATCTAACTAGCATCTCAACACCCACGTGGTTGAAAGAGAACACTGGAGCTCAGCTCCCACCCCCAACCTGCTCCTTCCCTCATCTTCTCCATCCTAGTAAACAGTGGCACCATTGTGTTCAAGCCTAAATTAGCAGAGTCATCCTTAACTCCAGCCCCACAACAGATCCCAGCTCCTCACGTCCTCTCCTCTCCTGCCGTCATAGGACATGGTCCACTGTCACAGTTCTTAGCCACTCTCCCGGCCCCTGATCCGCTCCCCCACAGCACAAGAGCAATCTTTTCCAAAACATAAATCACACAGTGCTACTCTAGTATCTAAAATCCTCAAAGGTTTCTCATTACTCTTAAAAAGAAACCCAAACTCCTTAAGTCGCCTGCAGCATCTCAGGGATCTGGCCCCTGCCTTCCTCTGTGGCCACCTCCCAAATCACCTCCACCTCATCACTGTCCCAGCCTGTGGCCTTCCCTAAGCCCTGCCCTCCACCACCCGCATCCCCACCTAAGGACCTTTCCCCAGCTGTTCCCTCTGCCATTCCCAGGCCTTCCCAGGGCTGGATACTTCCCGGGAGTCATCCTTTGGCATTTCCAATCCAGAGTAGCCACCAGGCACCTCTGCCCATCATGCTATTTTAATCCTTGCTTAGCATTCATCACTATCTTACTTTTTATTTTTGAGTAGTTGTTGGCTTGTTTGGTTTTTCTGTCTTAGGCTAATCGAACGTAAGCTCCACTAGAGCAAAAAGACTCCTCTGTCTTGTCCACTGGGGTATCCTCAGCACCTAGATCAGGGGATGGCATGCAAGGGATGCCTCGTGAATCCGAGGGATGGACTCACACACACGCCGTTTCTGCAGAGAGAGGACCTAAGCATCCAGAGTCCAATGACATAACCTCCAGGCTGCAGAAGGCCGAGAAACACACACATAAGGTTCAGTCTGCTAACTTTTGTTGATCAGAAGGATGGCCTTCCATTCCTCAGGATTCACCCTGACCACTGTTCCCAGGGCTTCCCGAAGAGGTCCGAAAGAGGCCAGGGGCAGCGCTTGTTCCCCAAGGGAAAGGCCACACACACCCCACTTTCCCACTCAGGCCTCTCCATCCCTGCCTCCTTCCCCTCCTTCCCTCTCCACATGCAGAAGGAGGCCACTGCCAAAAACCCATAAACACACATCACCCGACACACACACACCACACACACCACACACACACATCACCCCACACACACATATAACACTCCACACACACACACCACACACATACACACACCACACACACACATACATACCACCCATGTGCGTACCACACATACTTATGCTCCCCACCTACACACTACACACACATACACACTTGAGCCCATTCGGATCTGTTCCTTTCTCTACACACTCATGGGCTTAAAAGAACACATTGACAGAAAGAGAAAAATAAATACCGTATGCTAACACATATATATGGAATCTAAAAAAAAAAAAAGGTTTTGAAGAACCTAGGGGCAGGACAGGAATAAAGACGCAGACGTAGAGAATGGACTTCAGGACACGGGGAGGGGGAAGGGTTAGCTGGGATGAAGTGAGAGAGTGGCATTGACATATATACACTACCAAATGTAAAATAGATAGCTAGTGGGAAGTAGCTGCATAGCACAGAGAGATCAGCTAGGTGCTTTGTGACCACATAGAAGGGTGGGATAGGGAGGGTGGGAGGGATACGCAAGAGGGAGGAGATATGGGGATATATGTATACATATAGCTGATTCACTTTGTTATACAGCAGAAACTAACACACCATTGTAAAGCAATTATACTCCAATAAAGATGTTAAAAAAAAAAAAAGAACACGTTGACAGATCGGTTGGGAGGAGCATTCCCAGAACAGTTACTCAAATCCTACATTCCACCCAGATAAATAAGGTGAGCATGGCTCAGGGTAAGCCCGAGGAGCATGCCTGGGGCAGGGCCGGGGTTGGGTGGGGCCGGGGTGGGGCGGGCGGACCAGAGCCCTGCAGAGCCACCTCAGGAGCCATGAAAGAGCTGGCAGACCCAGCCCAGAACTGCCCACACACACACATAGACCCCCGATGCTGGCAGAGCCTGTCTATCCGCCCAAGGGGAAGCAAGTAGGTGCCCTTAGAAGATGCTATTTTTTTTCTCTTTGTTTTTCTTTTTTTTTTTTTTTACATCTTTATTGGAGTATAATTGCTTTACAATGGTGTATTAGTTTCTGCTTTATAACAAAGTGAATCAGTTATACGTATACATATGTTCCCATATCTCTTCCCACGCAAGAGGGAAGATGCTATTTGAAGGGAACCAGAAATACCTTTCCCCCCCTCCAAGACCTCACCCCAACCGTGGCACCTGAACTTCTACCATTAAAAAGCCTCTCTTTGGGGTTAAATTTTGTTCTCTCCTGGTTGTTGTTGTTTTTTTTAATCGCAATTTCTTCCTTGGACATGAAGACAACTAAACATGAAGCCACCGACACCCTGCTCACGCCTTCTGCGAGCAAATCCTTCTCCTGGCTGGGGGAGCCTGAGGAGGGGGGCACAGAGAAGAGGAAATGAAAGGGAAGAGGGGAAGCGCTTGGCGCCCCTGATGGAGTAACTGGCATCCTCCTTTGGGTCCCAACTGCTGACCAGCGCGGCCAGGGTCACGGGTCACCTGGCCCTCCCTCCCCACTTCTCCCTGTTCCCATAGTCCCTCCTCCCGCCCCACACCCTCTCCTGGGCCATCAGACATTTCCTCCCTGAAAGGGGGGGATGTAAGAGGTGACAGAGCTGCATCTAAGGCCCAATTTTCATTGACACTCAGAGTCTCTGACAGCTGTTAGAAGAAGAATGTGATTTTGAAATTTAAATAACATGCTTCTGCATTCAGCTCAAGGAGACAACCTGAGGATAAGCAGTTTATCGCCCGAGCCACCATGCAGGTGGCAGGGAGACAGGCTGCCTGCTTCCTCCTCTCCTCCCCTGCCCTCTGTCCCCAAAGCCCCACCGCCTCCTCACAGGGGCCGCCTCAGAGTGGGGTCTCTGAGAGGCACCAGCCGACCTGCTGGACCTTGCTCGCCATCTTCTGCTCAGCGACCCCAGGGAAGGAGGGGCTGGGGGCACAAAGGCTCGGCAGCCCCTCAGCGGAGCCAGGGAAGGGAGGGGGGAGCTCCCCGGGCATCCAGCGGAGTTAAACCAAGCCCGACCCTCTCCCGGCCCCTACATGGCTACTCAGGCAACCTTCACAGGGGACTGACTCTTGAGCCGGGGGATAAGCTCCTCCCCGACCCAAGGGCAGCTCAGCCCCGCTCCACAGACCCAGCCCCAGAGCCAAGCTGTCACACTGAGCTCTGTCCCGGAGACTTCCTGGACAGGAGTCCCAAGGGAGGAGACCCCAGAGACGCCGATCTCCCATCTGCCACCAGGTCTCTAGTCACTGTCATCTGAGCCCACCAGGCCCAGAAGGTATGCGGTTCCTGCTGAGCCTGGCCATGATGCTATGATGCTGCTGGGAATGTCGTTCCCAGATCCCAGTCTCTCCTCTTCCGAGACTCTGCTGATTTTCCCCAGGCACCGCCTATTGCGGCCTCCCTTGGGCTCTCAGGGTTACTCTACCACCACTGACAAACCACCCAGTGGGCGTCTAAGTGGTGTCCGCCTGCCCCACAAGCCAGTAAGGACACGGTCTGGTGCCTTTCAAAGCAGCATCTTAGGTAGCGTCTGCACCACACGGAGATCCGGCCCCAGCCCTACCTCTTCCACGAAGCCCTCATGGGCTTTCCTTTCCTTCCCTAAACCTCAGGGCCACCTGACAGGCGGCCCACACGGGACGCCTCAGACTTGCCTGGACCTCTTAGCCACCCTCCCTTGTGCAGCGCTTACGGCTCACACTAAACCACTAGCTCCCCCAGCCCCTGACAGCGTCACCTGTGGCCACCACCTAGGGTGCTCCTGGGCTCCGGCGCCCTGTGGGGAGCCGCGCACACGTCATCACCCATCCTTGCAGGGCTCCATTTTACAGATGAGAAAAATGAGGTTCAGAGTCAAGTGACCCACCCTGTGGTCAACCAGCTGGTAGGGCAGGACCAGGATTCAAACTAGGACCAGCAGGCCTCCAAGTCCACAACCGCCCTCTAGTCCAGGATCCTCCATGGATGGGGTCAGGAGCACAGCACAGCACTAGACACCCAGGGGAACACAGAGAGAGGCGTGGGTGCAGTGACACAGAGACCAACGCCCACAATCAGAGGGTGAGCGCTGTAATAAGAGCCAAGTGCAAGGGCACAGAGTGGGAGGGTGGTGTCCCTCAGGGGCCATCTGCAAGGCTTCTTGGCAGGGGTAGGGTTCCCTCCTCTCCTGATCCCCCAAAAAGGGGACCACTGGAGCCTCCAACTAGAACATCCCCGGGCCTCTCCTGGCTCCATCCAAGCAAGATGGCCCACCCCAGAGGCTTGCGGCCAGCTGAGGCTGTCGCCACCCATCGCTTCTTCCTCCAACCCACAAAAGGCCCGAGCCCAGGCCTCTCGCCAGCCTCCCTGTGTCCCCACCCAGTCACAATGCAGCTAAGGCCACAGAGGCTCAGCAGTAGCCCCAGGGACCTACTGTCCCCTGCAAATCGCCCCGTCACCTCCCACTGCAGCCCCCACCCAGCACTAGCATGGGTGGAAGGCAGCCTCACGTCGCCAAAAGCCATGCAACCATCTCCCAGATGCAGGCTCCAGGCCGGCCCTACCCCAGCCGGCCAATGGCCTTTGGAGAAATCACTCCACAGTCAGTTCTAAGAAGCTACGTGTTTTAGTGCAACGTGCCAGGCACCAGACCAGGCACCTACCTGCAAGTTCTCATTTAGTCCTTACAAAACCAGAGCAGGTAGGTTTTGCTATCGGTCCCGTGTTGTGTAAGAAGAAACCCGGGCTTAGAGGTGAGGCCCCTGCCTGAGGTACGCACTGGGCAGGGATAGAAGCAGGACTGAATTCTGGTCTAGTCCATCCCTTCCCTTGGGGCCTCAGTTTCCCTTTTTGTCAGGTAAGGGGTGAGCTTAGATGATCTCCAAGTTCCCCTCCAGCTATAGAAAAGACAAGATGTGTTTGCATAAATATGCTCCATACCCATGTATCTCCAATGTCTGCATCGGATGCCCAAGGCCCCGGAGGCCCCCAGCCTCACCAGAAATGCAGAGGCAGCGCTCGCTGACAGCCCGGCCCACACCACCTGCCTGCCGCTTCTCCCGGTCCCTGAGGCACAGCCCAGCGGTGAGGGAAACCACTCTCTGGCCCTCCCAGGCCTTTCATCCTCACTCTGATGGTTTCACCCCAAGTGGATGGAGCAGTTCCCTTCCCTCACTGTCCGCATCACCCCTCACAACCTCTCTCTGCCTGAACCATCTCTTCTTTCCCTAAGAAGCCTTTCTCTCCTCTCTCCACTTCGTTCCATCCTCTCCTGCCTCCCAGATGGGACCAGCTGGGATTCAGTATTCACGGGGTCACAGGCGCTTGGGGAGGGAGGGGCTCCACCCAAGGGACCCCTCTAGAGGAGCATCCTCGGCAGAGAGGATGGCTGTCACTTTGCCCGCATCCATCCTCATGGACTCCTCTGTATCGACCAGAGCAGTAGCCATCCCCTTCTCATTTTACAAATGTCAGCACTATAGCTCAAAAAGGGCCAACAAGGCCTCCAGAAACACTCCGTTTCCTGTTTCCAAGGGCAGTTTAAATTGCTAGAAACAGGACAAACCTCATTACAAACTTCATTTCTTCTCCGTGAAATCTCCCTTCCCGTCTACAAGGCTAGGGCAGGACATCTGGATCCCTCCAACAGCCCTGTCCCCACTGTTCAGGGCAGAGCCAGACTGCTCCCCTCCCGGCCTTGGACTTGGGATTAACTGGACACTAGGAATCCCAGACCCAGTCACTGATCCCAGCACCTGTCTCTGAACTGAGCAGACAAGAGGGGAGGACTTGCCCTTCCCCCAGGGCCTCAGCATCAGAGAGTGTTGTGGGAGTCCCAGCAGCTTTCTTTGCCAACAGAATCCCAGCTGGGCTTTCGAAGAAGCCCAACAGAGAGAGCAGGCCAGCGGGAAAGAAGAAAACACGTTCCAGGAGGTCCCGAATTCTCAGATGGTAGCAACGCGGCCCCAAAGATACAAGAGCACCCTTCTCCAAGTCCCTGGGCCCCGACTGGGGGAAGTGCGACCTAGAGGAGCCTCCATGGCCCACACCGCAGCCTCTCCACACAGAGATGGCGGCGGGGGGTGGGGGCGGACATCATACAGCCACATGTAAGTTTGTAGAAGTGGGGAGGGACTCCATACAATCCTGCAGGGCAGATTGCTATCATCCTGGAGCATCAGTGCAGGATCTGGGGTCCCCAGACCAGGCTTTCCCAGGCAGCGAGCCACAGGTGGGTGGGTGATACATGTGCCCAGATATTGACCCCTCAGCCCGCAGGGCAGCCAGGCAAGGGCCTGTGACCACCAGAGCTCCAAGCTCCTCTGCTCTTCCTAGATACCAAACAACACTGCCGTTGTCTGTGCGCCTCGATGGGGAAAAGGCTGCTCTAAGCTCACCTCCTCCTTCTTCAGAAAAGAAATGTAAGGTCCGGAGCAGGGAAGTGAACTGCCCAAGACCATCAGCTCATCTGTGGCAGAGAATAAGCTGGAATCAGGGTCCCGGCTCCCCATCCAGCCTTCTTTCAGCTGCGTGCTCCCCACCATGGCCCACTTGGTTTCTTGGTGGCTGGGCCAGGGCCTCCCCACCCAGCTATGTACCAGAGTTTCCCCAGATAGAGCCGCCTGTGCAGCAACTCGAGGGCTGCTCTGGGTGGAGCGGGGTCAGCAGGGGCAATGAGGGGGAGCCTTGCCCTCACTGTGGGGAGTGGTCCCCAGAGCCCAGGGTTCTACAGTCGTGTGGGGCCCAGTTCCATCTGAGCAGCAGGTAAAGGATGCTGATTCAGTGGGCTGCAGACCAGCAATCTCCTCATTTGTCTTGTCAACATCCTTGTCCCACAGAGTGTCAAGTCCATTACGGAAAGATTTTCTGCCGGGAAGATACTTAGTGTCAGTCCAGGAAGCAGCAGGGGCCTGAGCTCAGGTGCTGACCTCTGACCTTCAACCTTCAGGGGGCAAAAGCCAAAGCCATTTCTTCACTGGAGGTAAACCCAGTGGCTCCCGCCCAGGCAGTAGCACCTGAGCCCACAGTAGGGTGGGAAATGGGTATGTCGGGCCGCTGGGATTTCCCCATCACAGCGTCCACGCGCAAACCATCTCCTCAATCTGCTGGAGCCCCCTAGCACTGTCTCAAAAGGAGTAGCCCAAAACTAACCAGGAAATGTGAGAATCAGAATGTCTGTGCTAGGAGGGGCCTCAGTCAGTCCATCACCCAGTTCAGCCCTGTGGGGTGGGCAAGGCTTGTCACTGCGTCATCACAGCGCCACAGGCAGAGGCAGGATAGGAACCTCGGCCATCACCCCACTGCGGGGTACGATGACGAGAGCCCAGGGCAGGCCACTCAATGCACAGACCATCTTCGAAGTCACCATACCATCCACCACTAACCCTGCCCACCACCAGGGCCCAAGGGTACCTCCAGATGGTCACCCTTTGGCCAGTGCCTCCCTTCTCATGGGGCCCAGGATTTCTCCCACCAGTACATGTGTATCGTCCTATCTCAACCCCTTAGAGCATGCTTTCTCAATGGGAGAGGAGGGTATCACCCCCAAGGGAGCAAAAACGGGCTCCTGGGTAGGCAAAAAAAAGGTAGATATAACAATGGTTTGTGGCCCTCCAAACCTCAACCCTACCTGACAAAACTTTAATACTTGGCATTTACTATGGACTAAATTGTGTCCCCTCCCCAAACTCATATGCTGAAGCCCTAAATCCCCAATGTGACTGTATTTGAAGATAGGGCTTTTAGATAGGACCTGCTGGTAATTAAGGTTAAATGAGGTCATAAGGGTGGAGCCATAATCCAGTAGGACTAGTGTCCTTATAAGAAGAGGAAGAGACCTTTCTCTCTCTCTCTCTCTCTCTCTCTCTCTCTCTCCACGTCCCTCTCTCTTCTCTCTCTTCTCTCTATCTCCCCACTCCAATCCCCCACTTCCTTCCCACCTACTCCCACCCATTCCCACCCCTACCCTGTGAGGACACAGTGAGAAGGCTGATGTCTGCAAACCAGGAAGAGAGCCCTCACCAGAAACCAAACCTGCCAGACCTTGATCTTGGACTCCAGAACCGTGAGATAATAGACTTCTGTCATTTAAGCCATCCAGTCTACGGTATTTTGTTATGGCAGCCCAAGCAGACTAAGACAGTATTTCTCTAGTTAGAGAGAATTAACTTTTCTCCTTAGATGGGCAACAATGAAGACAAAGAAAAAGTTTGAGAAACATTGTCCTAGAGAGTTCTTCATTTGAAAGGGCTTAGGGTCTCACTGCAGAATCTTTCGTTTCACAGTCTAGAGTAGCTGTGCCCCCAGGGGACATTTGGCAGTGTCTGGAGACACACTGGGCTGTCACATCTTGGGGGACTGCTACTAGTGTCCAGTAGGTAGAGGCCAGGGATGCTGCTAAACACCTCATTGTGCACAGGACGGCTCCTGCCACGGAGAGAATTACCCAGGTCAATGTCGATAATGTTGCTGTTGAAAAACCCTGGCTTAGAGCAAAAGAAACTTCGGAAGGTTTTACATATTGCCACAAAGTGCCTGGAAGCCTGAGGACTGGGGCCCGCGAGCAAGCCCACCCTGGCCCCCTTTAAGCAGCACTGGTGACTCCAGGAAGCTCATCCCAGCCCCAAGAGTTCCCCAAACCGGAAGGTCCTCCCTAGTGTCCGAGCAGGGGCAGGCTGCCCTGGGTCACCTGGGTCACCCAAAGGCCAGAGGGAACAAGGCCAAGAAGAAAGAACCAAAAAACTCACTAGGCTCCTATACACAGACCACGGCAAGCAAAGCTAGAGCTCAAATGGGTCTTCTCACTCCCCAGGCAGGCCAAGGCAGGAGTGGCCAGAGAGCAGAGGCTCTCCTCAGCAGAGCCCCCAGGGGTGAGGGGAATTTCAGAGCAGAATGGACGATGATGATAGGAACGCCGACAACCACGGCTAATGGCTCCCACGCACTCGGCAGCATGCAGAGCCCTGGACAGCCATTGGTTCACTCTGACCTCATGACCATCCAACGAGGTAGGTACTCTCCCCTCTGCACCAGAGAGGAAACTGAGGCATAGAGAGGTCGAGTAACTTGCCCAGAGTAGAACAGCTGGAAAGGACCCAGCCAGGCAGGACAGGTGACGAAATGGGAGAGCAATACCACGTTTCAGATTCAAGATCTGCTGCACGGCAAGCTCACTCTAGGCAATTCCCTAAATGCTTTATGCCACACACAACCTCGTGGGTGGGTGGTACGGTTCCCTCTTTACAGATGAAGACCCCAGGCTCAGAGGCGTTCGGGGACCTGCTGGCAAGCCGACACCTGAGCCAAGTCCCGAGGCCCGATCCACCACCCACGGGGACCGGAGCAGGTCTGGCGAGGCCCGGGATGAGCCCACTCACCTGAGAAGATGGAGGCAAGCCTGAAGATGTCCGAGAGGCGGGCGGTCGCTGGCTCGTAGGGTGAGGCTTCATAAAACTCCTCACCTGGAAGAGAGAACCGTGTCAGGCCCAGGCTCACATCCTGTCCCAGGTGCTGCACAGGGCGGGTTAGGAATGAAATGCTTCACGTTTCACACGAGCAAGGTACTTCTCTCCAACCAGCGCAGGTCAGAACTGCCTAATACATCTCCCTCGTGACCTCTCTGCATGTCCCGGCCTCTTCTAAGGACTTCCGAATGCTTCTGGAAAGAAGGCACAGGGGACCTGGAACCCTGTGGAAGGCCAGGTACAAATCCCAGGATCTGAAGCCAAAGGACCCTCCACAGTCATTGAGTACAACTTCCTCATTTCACAGGGGAGGGCTCTGAGGTGGCCCAGAGAGGCGAAGCAACCTGCCTGAGATCACACAGCTACTCATGGCGGAGCTTGAGCTGGTCTCCAGCCTCACACCAGCATTCTCTCCCATCACACCAGGCTGGCTCTGCCCAGACTCAAGGGGACAGGATTTCCCCTTTGCTTCCCACCATGCCACCAGGAGAATCTGACTGGCTGAAGGTCCACTGGGTGGAGGCCTGACTGCGGCTCCTGTCTTGACTGACTCCCGACCCGTCTTCCCCTCCACCTGCTGCTTCTCAGCCCTCTCCTCCAGGCTGCGGGGTGCACCAGAGGCTCGGGGAACAGACAAGCAAGCGAGTGACAGGAGATAAATGACACGAGGCTGCCCTGGAGACCCACCACCACCTCAGCGGGACTCCAGCCCCCCCTGCCAATGCCTCGGCAGCAAAGGAAGTATCCTCTTGAGACATGACGGCGAGGAGAAATCAATGGATAATCACTCAGGCTGTGTGTGTGTGTGCTGAGCGGGCGGGGGAGACAGATGATGACCACAGCCTCACACACTGATTGCCCGTCCACCCGGGACCCAGCGCCACGGGCAAGTACCCCCGCCTAAAGAGCAGCACGTGGGGCAGCACCCCTGGGGGCCACCTGCAGGAAGGAGCCGGCCCCCAGAAGAGGAGCCTTGGAATCTGCTTGCAAGGGGCTCGTTCAGCCAGGCCCCCAAAGTCACCCACGGGCTAGCCCTCAAGGCTTAACCAGCCCTCCGCTGGTCCACGGACCAGGCATCTGTCTGCTATACCAGGCAGACCCCCCAGAGAAGGGTACAGACCCCCCAGAGGACGTGGAGGAAGAGCACGCCCCCTGGAGAAGCAGCCCCGCCCTTCACTGTACCTCACAGGAGCACCTTGGGCCCTGCCACACCCAGCACACAGGGCACCTTACGCACAGGGTGTGCCCACTGGTACCGGCCAACGGACCTAATCCAAAGGTTACCCTTTCCTTCAGGCCTGTCTCCGATCCCACCTACCCCCGGGGCACGCAGCGTCCTGGCAGGCCTGCATGATCTCAGCATCCTCCACTCTACCCACCGGCACTGGAGAAACTCCCTGTGGTGGGGTTACCAGCCATGCTCTCGGCTGCGGCCAAACAGCACAAGCGTTTAGGAAGCATTTTGTAATAACGATGATGTTGTATCGTGCTGCCTTCGTGCCAGCCCTATCAGAAGCGCTTCAGATGTACTAACTCATTTAATCCTCTTAATTTCTCTAGGGGGTAGGCACTATTATGCTCCCTATTTTACTGATAAGGAACCGGGGCACAGAGACACTGAGGTACTTGCTCGAGGTCACACAGCTGGTAAGTGGCAGAGCCTAGTTTCAAACCCAGGAAGTTGGCTCCAGAGTCCAAGTTCTTAACCATTATGAATACTGTCTCCAAAAATAAAAAGTGTTATGGAAACCAAATTGCTCTTAAACAAGTACTACTGTTGCTTAACTTTTCACAGAGCAACCTTCTGTGGGCTGGACTGCTCCCCCAGAGCAGGGTCTGTCTGTCCCTATAGCATCTGGCATAGCACGTGCCTGGGTATGGCTAGTACGATTAACTAGGAGGGGACAGGGGATGGATCTCTGGGGGAAGAGAGCCTCTTCCGTGACCGCGTGGGAGGGGGCCGTCCTATTTAACTCAACTTCCATCTCCTGCTCCTGCAGCGGAATTCACCAGCAGGAAACCTGAGACCTGCCTGGCAGCCAGACTGAAGCCAAATCCAGGATGTCAGATTCCAGGGCCACGACCTGGGAGATGACAAGTAGGAGAAGCCTCGGCGCTTCACGTTTGCAGGACCAGGATGACCCTGAACTTCAGCATCACCTTTGGAGAAGGCAAGAAGCCTGGTCCCCTGTGCAGCCAACAGTGACAGCCCCACCGTGTAAATACTGGTGGTTACGGGGGTGGTGATGGCAGAGGGGAAGACGGGCCCAAGTCCACAGCTCTCCCCCAGGGCAGCGGAAAGGGGTCCGGATAAGGAGTCAGGGGCCTGGTCCCACCAGCTGCTTGCTGTGTGCCCTGGGAAGCCCCCGACTCGCCTCCCTGCATCTCAGCTTCCCCGCCAGAATGATCCCGAGGCCCTTTGCGGTTGGGACTGTCTAGGAGCTTGGCAGAGGCCACAATCCTGCCACCGCCAGCTCTGCCCACACGCTGAGAGCCTCAGTCTGCACAGCGAGCTCAGCCTCAGGTAGAGGCAGTAGGTGGAGCTGAGTCTCCGGGGAATCGCAGCAGGAGAAGCCAGAATCTAAGTGCAAACCCACATGGGTCTCTCCTCTCCGTGATCCCCCCACCCCGGCCCAAGCCAAGTTATTAAGAGTCTTAAGGAATAGGGAGGGTGTGCCTGTGGCCTCCCCAGGAGACCAGTCACCCCACACCAGGAATAGCCCCCTCTCAGGATGATCCTGTCCCTCAGAGGAACACCACCTGCTGTTAAAAAGCCTCTGGGTTCCTCCGGTCAGCCCTGGATGGAAACCACCTCTAGCCCCAAGACCCAGCGGGGGGGTCTGTGCAATCTGCAAGGGGTGGGGGCCAGGGCTCTGAGGAAGGAGAAGAGCAGGGGTTTGCCTTTCTAGAGTGGGACCAGGGGAAGGGTCCCCCAGCCAGTACACGCCAGCACAGGGACCACGGCTTCCGCAGTGCTTTCACCCTCTGAAGCACACAGCAGGTGCTTAACAGATGTTTGTTGAGTAAAGGAACCAACAAGCCATCTCAAGCCTTGGAACGGGGAGAGTTTACAGTCAGGCCCTCCTGGGTTGAAAGGGCCTTGAAGACACAGCAGGAGGCAGCATAAAATACACATTATGCTTCTTGTTATCATCAAACTGCCTCATCGTCCCGGCTCCGAGCAAGGTCCCAGGAGCCCTGATGCGGTGATGCCCACGGAGCCAGTCCGATGGGAAGGTTCTCAGGCGGCCCGCCCAACTCTCTAGCCGGCAGCTCTTCCATCCCTTTCCTGTCCATCCTGCACCCACAGCAAGCCCACCCACCTTCTGCCCAATCCCCCTCGGGTTGAAACTGAAGGCTGTCGGAAAGAAAGCAAAAACCTAAACAACCCAGCTGGCTGAATCGGGGTCTTTAATGTTCTGGGCACGGAGTCAGCTGGTGTGCCGGGAGGGGACACGGCTCCTTGTCTCATGGAGAACAGACTGCCCGTCTCCGTGGCCGGCTCCCTCTCTTTGCTAACTTCTAGTTCTAGGACTCCAGCATTGCTAGCAACGGAAGAAGTGACCACCCAATTCATGAGGAATTACTTTGTTACTAATGGTGGTAATACTATTAATAATTCCATGCCCGCTTATTCCTATTTTCAGGGCACATTTGAACCCTCGGGGCCACTGCTCAGGAACCTCTCGATATCCAGGCCCCACCCCTGGGCCCAGTTTCCTCCTCCCCCTCCAACAGCTGGAGGCGGTGCTGCCCCTCAGATCCTAGGCTGACGCCTCCCCGCCCCCAAGGGCACAGATCCACAGAGCACCCCTCTCTCTTCTTCACCTCAGCCTCTCCATCACTACGATCCTACCTTAGAATTTAAACTGCTCGACTCTCTCGCATCTTTAAAAAAAAAGTCATCCTTTGTTCTTCTCCCATCTTCACACCAAAATTCAAGAAGTTGGCCACAGTCATCACTCCCCTCTCCCCGGCTCCCAGGCACCCCCTAAGCAGGCTTCTGCTCCCAGCAGCCCCCTAAGGCACTCACCCCAAGGGCATCAGGGACCTTTTCCGAAAACCCCTCTCCTGCTGGGCCTAAAGTCTTAGAGGCTGGTGACCCTCCTTCCTCTGAGAGTGAGCCCCTCCCGAGGTATCCTACTGTCCCTCTTACCTCACCCCCAGAGCCTCCTTAGTCATCCTTGCAGCCCATCTTTAAATGGCAGTGGTCCTGGGGGCTCTGTCCCTGACCTCCTCCCAATGTGACTGCACCCACTCCCTCGGCCCCAGTTACCACCTGCAGTCTGCTGGCGACTTCTAAATCCCTACGTCCAGTCGCTCTTCCTCACGTGACCCCCAGCCCTGCGTGCCCAGCTGTCTGTAGGGCGGGGCCGATGAGAGGCACACACCCCAGAACAAATTCACATCTCCCAGCCCTCCCCCCACTCAAGACCTTCACTGTGATCAGCCACATCACCCACCCAGCTGCCCAAGACCGAAAACTGGGGGCCCTCCTGACTCCTCTGACCCTTCACCAAGACCTGTTGATTCTACCTCCCGGACAGCTCTTAGATCCTTCTTTCCTGCCACTGTCCTCATTCAGCCGCCATCATTCCTGGCCTGTATCACAGCAGTGGCCTCCGAACAGTCTCTCCAATCTACTCTCTTCATTGGAACCACATGAACTTTGTCCTGAAGCACATATCCATCGTGTAAAACCTTCCAGGGGTGCTGCCCACCAGATCCGTACCCCTCCCATCTCTCCTCCCCCATCCCCACTTCCACCTGCCTCTACCACACTGAGTTACCTGAAGGTCTGTAAGCGAGTTCCACTAACCTGAGTTACCCGCAGGCCTTTGCCCAAGCTCTCCCTCCGCCTCCCATACTCTCCCCATACACCTTCACCAGGTAACTGCAGCTCATTCTTGAATCTCAGCTTGGAGGCTGCCTCTTCCAGGAAGGCGCTTTAGATTTTGTAAGAAGGGGTCTGATGCCCCTGCTCAGTGATGCCACAGCACCCAGTGCTTTCCACTCACATCACCAAATAACTTCTCTGCTTCCCCCCTACTAAGAGCTCCACGAAGGCAGAGGCCGCCTCAGCTGTTCTCAACTGTTGCCACAATGCCTAGCAGCTGGTAAACTCTCAATAAACAGTTGCTGAATTACTAAGTGAATGCCTGACCCCAGTGGCCAGCAAATCCTCCACACCCCAGTCTGGAGGGGGAGGAAATGGGGAAGGTGGCTGTCCGGGGAAAGGCTTACAGGTTCTGCCTTGGGCCTTGGAGGCAGGCTTGCCCAGGGCTGTGGGACCTGCTGCCTTCACGCCGCTCAGAGCTCTGTTGAAGGTGCCTAGGCCAGGCCCGGGGTCAGGAAGCCACCTGAAGGGCAGGCCTCCTGGGAGCAGGAAGGCAGGAGGGGGGCAGCAGAGAGCGGCAAGGGCTGGTTTGCTCTCGTGCAGACCTCACAGCTCCACCTTCACGCCACCTACCCCTTCTTGCTCCTCTGTCCCCACTTGTCCATCCACCTGGGTACCCTTGCCTCACCTTCTCTCGTCACCACTGCACACGGCCGTCCAACCAGCCCCGGTTCACTTCCCCTCCCACCACCCCACCGTCTCTCCTCCCCACCTCCTCCTTCGTCTGTCTCTCCAACAACAGCTGCCCTCCTAGGCTGGGCAGCTACCTGCTCTGGGTTCTAGGTTCCCTGGAAGGTGGAGAGAGAGAGAGAGCTGTGGCCACTCTGCCCCGTTACCAGGCCCTCTCGCTGAACCTGGGCCCCAGGAGGCCCTCCCATCACCCCATCCCCAGCGTGCCTCCCATCGAGGCGGGCGGACTTACCCTCGGTCAGCCCCAGGTGGATGCTCCAGTAGATCTGCAAGCACTGCAGCTCCTTCTTCATGCCCCGCTTGCAGCGGCAGTCGTACAGCGGGCTCTCCTGCAGCACCTCCAGGGCCGCCTGGCACTCCTTGTTGGCCAGCATGGTGTTGCGGTCCCGGCCGGCCAGGCACTGGCGCAGCGTGCGGTAGCGGGAGCTGCAGTTGGATTCGGCCGCGCACAGCTCATTGGCCCGGACACAGTCCACTGGGGGGCGCCAGCCTTGAAGCTCGGGGCCCTGCGGGGAGGAAGGGCTGGCCAAAGAGCGGAGGGTCTCGTCTGGGTGGTGGGGAGGGAAGACAAGCACGAATGAGGGCCGCAGTCTCCGACCCCAGAGGCAGGCCTGGGGGCTTGGGCCCTTCTGGGAAAGTCACACCCATTCTACTCGGCACAGCAAGGCCGGCTCAAGGCTGCCTTCCCCAACAGACAGCAGGTCGGAGGAAGGGTTGCTAAAGGGTCCCAAGAGTCCACCAGCTCTCCTCAGACCCAAAGGAGAAAAGCTGCCCTCTGCCCTGGTCCTACCAGACTCTCTTCTGGTTCCACTCCGTGACCCTGGGCCCAGGAGCACAGAAAAGCCAGAGGCCCCAGCAAGACCACAGACAGTCTAAGATGCCAGGAAGCCAGAGAAGGATGCCACAGCCTCAGCAGAGAGCTGGCGGCTGCAGGGCCTCCTGGGGTGGGCCGAGGGGGCATCTCACTTTCAGAGCACCCAGACCTCCTCCCAGCAACCTCGGGTCCAGCCAGAGGTCCATCCACCACAGCCTCTTAGAGGCCGGAGTCAGCCCCTGCATTCTACCCTGGGGAAACTGAGGCCCAAAGAAGGGAGATGACAACTCAAGGTCACACGCAGGCCGAAAAGGCCCCTCTAACCCCCCAGTCTACCCATTCTGAGTCCCCAGACTTCCCGAGGAGACAGGAGGAGACAAGCATGACCCCATGGTCTGAGCCCAGAAGGAGACGCTCCTCCAGCGGGGCTCAGCCCTCCACACCTTCCTGTCCCACAGTGCAGCCAGAGACAGAAAACGTACCCTGCGGACAAGTTCCACCCCAGGCCCCGCCAAAGAAAATGCTGCAGACCCAGCAACTCCATCCCACCACACCTCCCACCCACACACACCTCCCTCTCTCCCTCTCTCCATCGGGCTGTCTCTCTCCCTTTCTCTCCCCTATTTCTTTTTCTCTTTCTTGCCTCTCCTCCCCACCCTCCCCTGAAACCCTCTCCCCTCTGTCTCCCCTTTTTTTTCTTCTTTCCAGAAGCCAAATAACAAGTCAACTGCAAGCTGACCCTGGCCTCGCACACAGCCCCTCGCCTCCCCAACGATGAACAAGCAGGAATCAGTCCACCCTCCTCATCCACGGCCTCGAGTGTCCAAACCCACGGTCCTCGGAAGGGAAGAGGTCAAGTAAGGAGATTCGGACGGGAAGGGCAGCGAAAGAAAGGGCCGCTTGGTCCTTTCAAAAGCAAGCTCCCAGAACGGCTTCCTCTGGACACAGATCTCCTCCCGGTCTCCGGGTCCTCTCCAAGCCCCTCACTCAGATCCTGCCCCACAGAAAACCATACCATGGCCCAAAGCCAACACTGGCTTTTCCAAGACCCAAGGAGTGATCTGGGGGCAGGTTCCTCCACTCCATCCTGCCCCAAAACATAAAAAGATCCTAGGGAGAAGTCCCTCACCCCCACCCGCTGTCCCGAATCCCACAGAATCCCCTCCATCTCTACCCAGAACCGCCACTTCTCATTCTTTTCCCCAAGGAGGCCCGGCTCAGGGGGCAGCTACCACAGGGAGACAGCGACACCTAGAGGCAGAGTGCTGCACCGCGAGCCTGTTACTCCCGACTGAGTGCCAAGGGGAAAGGAATCAAGGAATGGGCTCCTGGAGGGCCCCCCCACTAGGAGAGCAAGGGGTGGGCTTGGGTTGGAGAAGCCCTCAGGGTCCAGAGCAAAAGAATTCCCTTCTCCTCCTGACCACACCTCTGCCTCAGGACAGGAGGAGCTGAAGGCTGTGGCCAGGCTGGGACAAGACCATTGAAGAAACCAGCATGGAATGTTGTCATGGACAGTGGGGCATCTGCCCAGGTGTGGGTGGAGAAGTGTCCTCCGCCCGAGCCCAGGAAGCAGCTTTACTGCCCGGCTTCAGCAAATTCCTGGGTCTCTGAGCAGGACCCAGCTGTATCTGGGCCACCCAGGAGCAGCTGTGTTGACCCAGCCTCACTGGTACCTGCTGCCCCACCTAGCCAGCCAGGTAGCCAGCCTGCTGGAGCCTCAAGACCGGCCCAGCCCTGGGCCTTCCACTGACTCCGCTCACCCCAGCATCCCAGCAGGCATCTTCCCTCCCCCGTTGGTGTCACCTGAGGCTGCACTGTCAGAGGTAAAATGAGAAAGGGGCATCCTACCCAGGCTTAAAGGTCAGGACCTTAGCCTAGGGAACTGGGGCAATAAGGAGCCTTCCTCCCTGCCCTACAGGTGAGGTCTAGAGCCCCAAGGGGTGATCCTTATAGAAACCTGGGCTTCCCTCATCCTGCCAGCTCCCAGGCAGGGAAATGCTCTGTAGGAGGGCCAGTGCATCTTCCGACCAAACTCCCTGACTCTTCTAGTCGGAGTCATGACCCCCAGAACCAATCAAGCCCAGCCAGAGAAAGAAGTCATGGCAACTCGGTGCCTTTGGCCAAGAATTCTAGGAGAGTAAAGGTTGGAAGGTATCCTGGTGATGTTTCCAAATTCTAGATCAGGAGAAAACTCAGAGCCCTCAAGGAAAGCAAAGACATGTAGAAGAGCTTTTAAAGACACAGAAGGACTGAGAGGCCACACGGAACTACAGCCACCCTCGTGCATCAAATGCCCCACAAGAGCTAGAATGCCAGTGAGAGGTGGGCCCTCTGACCAGCCCCGATCCCCACCCCCAGCTCATTTTCTCCCTGAGCTTGTCAACACTGGAGGTCAGGCAGGCTGGGCCAGAAAGGCCTCTCCAGACGCAGACCTCACTAGAACCTTGGAGGGGCACACCAAAGGCCCCTGCTCCTGGGAACATACTTCACTCTACCCACCCCCCCGCACTGAAAATGCCCACCACCTCTCAAGCTCCAGAAAAGCCTCTCCCCCAAGTGGAATTTCCAACGAACTCCCAACTATGGGTTCCTTGCCAGGAAAGGGCCCTGGTGCTGAAATGTCCTTAGCACCAACGTATCCCTTGTTCTCGACTGGCCTAACCCAGAGCCTTTCAATGCCCTGTGGTCACTCAGTTAACCCCACACCCCAGCTTCGGAAAGCGGCTTCTCATGGGAAGGGAACTGAAAGGCTGTGACCAAAGAGGATGCCGACAGCACCGTGCTCTTTTCCTGCTCTCAACTCCCCACACACTAGGGTCACAGACACCTGGGAGGACATCTCTGAACGGGCCCCCTACACATGTACAGGAGAACAGTCTCTCCTCAGGCTCCTCAGCTGGAACAAGCCTGCCTGCAGCCTGGGGGGCTGGGCCTGGAGGTGACTGACGGGCCGGCCCTGCTCTCCTCCACCTGGGGACGGAGACCTCAGAAGGCGCCCACATCTGGAAGACCTGCCGGCCCAGGGTGTGCGCAGCTCAGGAGCAAGCAATCTGACTGCTTTTCCTGAAATACAATTTTCTTTTCTTCTTGGCCCTGCTCATTCTTGGCCCCAAAAAGCTGCGTTTTTTAACCAGCAGTAGGAGAAAAGGTCAGGTTTCGTAATAGCCCCTTCAGAGAGAGAGGATTGCCGGGAAAGGCCGCAGGAGCACAGTAGGCCAGGAGCACCGACCCAGCCTCCTCCCTCAGCCCCTCCCACCCCGAGAAAGCTGCCCGGAGAAAAGCCACCTCTGGCTCGGGAGGCTGGACAGTGAAGGCCACAACCTAGAGCTCAGCCTGGCCCCCTGGGGAACTCATGCCTGTGGGAGGGGGAAGAGGAGGGAACTGGCAAAGGGCCCAGGCCCCAACCAACATCGATGGGACTGGAAGCCCCCGTCCTAGTCAGGATACTTCTTAGACACCCCCCAGCAAGTGTTTCCGGGATCTGCACCTACCTCCCCAGGCCTTCCCCTCTCCCCTCCTCCAGGAGGGAAAGGGTGCCCTCGTGACCCATCTGGGCAACCTGGCTCACCGCTGGCTACACAGCAGCCCAGGGTGGCAGGAACAGTACCCACAATGAAGCAGATGTGTGCTCCTTCAGAGCGCGCGCCCACACACACACACACACACCGTTAGCCTGCTCCCTCTCTGGAGCACCTACTGGGGCAGCAGCCTTGCCTGGGACTCCTGGTTAGCACACAGCCTTGCAAACACCCACTTTTCTTCACCTCCACCCCCAAGAATGCTCCCTCTATACCCCTGTTTCCCAAGCAGCTGAGATTTTGTGTAGCATAAAAAGGGGATGAGGAGTTGGTAATTCGGGGTGCAAAAGACACTGCTGGGGTTCAGGGGCACCAGGCAGCCCCTGCTCGCTGCCCTTAGGGGAGTGGGCTTACAGAATGATCAGTGGTCTTTGTTCAGTCCAGGATTCTCCCCTCACCCCTCTCCTTCTTCACCCAAGGAAGCAAACTTTGGCCTCCCTCCCATCTCTTCCCACCAGCTACGGGGTCCCCTGCCCCAGAGGTGGCAAAGGGAACGCACTGAACAGCGGCTAGAAACACTCCACTCCCGCCCACCCACCTGGCTCGGGTCTGGGCGGGAGGGAGGGCAAACGGTGGGGAGAAACTTGAAAAGTGTTCCAGGGAGTGGAGCCGCTAGGAAGGGGTTCGGAGAGTGGGAAGCTGGGTGCATTTTCCAGAGGTTGATTGGCAGGTGGGGGATGGCTGCCAGGGCTGCCCCCACAGATGTCCAACCGGGAGCTCCTGGAGAAACCCATGTCCTCCACCACGATCGACTCAGGGAACCGCCGGGAAAGGTGGGACTGGCATGATTTTCCTTTCCACGATACTGAGCCTCTCACCTCCCTTCTCTCTTCCAGATCAAGAGTTGGATTTTATTTTTTTTCCTTAAGTTGCCGCAATTTGAACCCATTATTTTGAGGGAAATGAGCGCTATCACTGCGTGTGAGTGAGCGAGTGTGTGTCTGCGTGCGTGTGCGCGGGGATGGTCTGGGTGTTATAAGTCTCCTTGCCAATCCCCCGCGTAACCAGCCAGCCGCGGCTCCCGTCCCTCCGCCCGCATCCTCGCCGCCGGCCCTGCTCGGTTCCCCTACGCCCGGGCCCGGCTCGCCCCGCCGCGCGCTCTCCCCGCCGGTCCGTCCCCCGCCAGCGCCCCGCTCGCCCCCCGCGTTCCCAGCTGCTCGCCAGCGCTCTAACGCACTGCCCGCGTAGCCCCCGAGGCTCCGGCGGACACGCTGCCCTCGCCACCCGCAGATACTCACCTAAAAAGAAGAAGAGGCAGAAGGCGTTTGCCAAGATCATGTTAAATAAATCCCACAGTTTGTTTTGTTTTGTTTTGTTTTTAGTCTTTCTCCCTTGGATTAAAAAATAACAACAACAATAATAATAATCAAGCAGTGATAATCAGCCCCAAATCCAATGCGGAGATCCCAGCTAGTCCACCCGATGAAGATCCTGAGCCCTGCGATTCTCGCCTCTGGCTGGAGGGGGTAGTGAAACGGAGGGCGGTGGGCGGCCTCTCGACGCCCCCCTTGCCCACTAAAATCAAATATACACGTATTCGGATGTATGTCTGCTTTCCAAGCCGACAGCCGGTCCTCAAGTCTGCCCTCCCCTCAGCTCATCCGGGAAGGCGCGAGTCCCCACGGGTCCGATTCCCCTGCGCTTCCCGGGAGGGGACTGGGGAGGTGGGGGAGAAGCGATCTGAGAGCGAAGGGCTGGAAGGAAGCGGCGAGGGTAGGGGTCAGAATAAAGCGCAAATAAGAAAGAAATCCACCGACGGGTGTAAGCGCCTAGGAACAAACCAGCGGGAGCTTCGAGGACCAGAGACCGGAGTCGCTTCTTTCTCACAAGACGACGGAAAGATTTAAAAAAATCTTCTCCCGCTAACCCTTGCTCGTGTCACTTTTTTCTAATATAATTCCAGTGACCGTGTGTCTCTGCGTGTGTCTCTGCGTGCGTGTGTCTTTCTCTCTCCTCCCCCTCTCCCCAGCTCTCGCTCTTTGCTCCCGCTCTCTCCGGCTCTCCCTCGCTCTCCTCTCCCTCCCCCTTCTCCCTCTCCCTGCTCCTCCCTCCGCCCGCCCTCTTCCCCCTTCTCGGCTCCTTCGCCGGGGCTGTCGCACCCAAGCCCCTCTCCTCCGCCCGGGGCTCGGCGCTCGGGCTCCCAGGCGCTGGCGGCGCGAGGCGCGGGCGCGCAGCGGAGCAGCGACACTCTGCAGCGGCGGCGGCGGCGACAAGGCGGCGGCGGTGGCGCCGGGGAACGTGGGCCGAGAGGAGAGCTCCGCCGCTGTCTCCCTCTGGTCTGCCGCCCGCCCTTCCCCGGATTGACCTGCAGCCTTGCCGGAAACTGACCGGCTCCCCCGGCAAAGGCTCGGGCTCCAACCCAAACCCACCAAAGCCTCCGCACCCTCCTCCTCCCCCGCCGCGCGCCAATTCCCCCACTGCCCCCGCCCCCGCGCCCCGGCCACCGGCTCACTGAGGCCTGGGGAGGCTCAGCGGAGGCCCAAGGGCGTGGAGTGCCGGGCACCCGAGCCATCCCGGGGCCGTGGGGGGAAGGGCGCTAGAAGAAACACCCTGCTTGGTGGCTGGGGTCTGGGCAGGGGGCTGCACTATCCGCGGGCGGATGCGTCCTTCGGCCAGCGAGCCGAGGCAGAGCGTCTTCCCGAAGGTGCTAGGGAGAAGAAGGATCCCCTCCAGAGCCAGCCCCCAGCGTCCCCGCGCAGCCTGCCTGCCCCGGTCGAGCCCCGCGTACGCATACACGTGTGCTCTCCGGGCGGAGCTCGAGAACTTTCCCCGCACGTCCGCGGCGCGCTCGCCTCCTATACGCCCCAGCGTCGCAGCCCTTCGAGACTGCCCTTCCCCACTTGTCTCCCTCCTCCGGTGCGGGAAGAAGTCTGCCGAGCCGTGACGGCCTGACCCCCTCATCGGAGGCCAGCGAACCTCCCCGAGCTGCGCTGGAGGGATCGGGGAAGGGGACTCGCACCCCACCCCGGCGGGAGCGCCCCGGGACCGACCCGGGCCAGGTCCCCGCGCCAGGCTCGGCGGCCGGCGCTAGACTGCGAGCTGGGCTCCGGGGGGCTCTCCCAAGGCAGCAGGCAGCTCCCCGCTTCCTAGGCTCTGGGTGGGGTCCCCTCCCCCTTCCGGGAAGGGGGCGATTGATCCATCTGTCAACGGGCCGGGCTCACCAGCGTGCGTTAGTCATGGCATTTACAGTAAACGCTCAGAAGCACCAAAAAGGAAGCGTCTGGCTGGGATAGGGCTGAAGGAGAGGTGAGACTGCTGACACGTTCCGACAAGAGGGGGCGAGACGGTGGGCTGTGGACACGCGCAGGCACACCCACGCACCCCGGGCACCCCAGTTTCACGCTGCCATCTGACACGTCCTCAGCTGCGTTAGAACTGCCCAGCATCCCTCGGCTCCCGCGTACACATTCAGCTCTGCGCGCGCACCCGAAGTGCCGGGGCGTGGTACACCCAGTGCCTCGTAAAGTTTACGCGCTACCCAAAACCGGATCTGGGCTAGATCGAAGGTGTAGGTGTTAGTGCATTTTAAGATGCGTTTTTAAATGAACAAAACTCTGGAAAAGAGTAAATGCTAGAAATGGACCTGGGCGCGAAGGGAGGGGTCACTTACAAAACCTGCAGCCTAGCCTTCGCTAGTGGAAAAGCTAGAGGGAGCAACTTCCATCTTGCGGATTCAGGCGGGAACGCGGCTTCTCCAGCCTTGGAAGCGCAGAGCTGAGGGTCTCCTTCGAACGCCTCACATCTGCCCCATCCTGGGGCATCAGCCCTCGCTCCATCCTGTCACCCTGCCATTGAGTGGTGCCCGCTTGGAGGCGTGGCCCTAGAGAGTGAGTGGAGAACCTGGGGCAGGAAGGCTTGGGGATTGGAGCTGGGGAAAGTCGCCTCGGGGCTGCCCTCCCTGCCATTCCAACGGGCCTCTTCAGTTCTAGGAAAGGACTTCACATTTTCACTCCAAAAGCTGGGAGACTTAAGGAACCGGCTTCAGAAAAGTTTAGGTTAAGGGTTGAAAACCTGATAGGAATTAGACTCTTGGATCAGAGGCTGGAGGCTGGGAGACTGGTATGAATAAATTTTTCCCCTCTCCTCTCCTACTTCCTGGGCCTTCTGGCTGCCCAAATGCCCTCCACCACTCCCACATTTCCGTATCCCACCTCGGATTTTCCCTCTCCTAAGGCCCTACTCCAAGCTCCAAAATTGGTGCTAGGCACATCTCTCTACTTCCCCCACCTCAAAAACAATTTCTGTAACTTTCTTTTAATCCTGGCTGGGCATAAGAAGGAAAATTCTCTGAAGCATATATGGGAGCTTTGCTGAGAAAGCAGTGATGAACACCCAGGGGTGGTGCCCACTGATTTCCCATGGTGGCAGTGGGGGAATCTAGTAGCAGGAGGTGAGTGGCTGAGATCCTTCAGGGACTCCAGATCACAGAGTCGTCACAAGGACAATGGACAACACCAGCCAGGCCAACATTCACCTTGTTGTGTCCATGAGGCCCTCTGACCTTGGGCCCTTTCTTCCCTCCTGTCTATACAAGCATCTCCCACTACACCTCAGTCTCTGCTGACCCACCTGAACTGCCCTTAGATATGGCAGAGTCCAAGTGTCACCCCATGATTTCCCAAGAATCTCCCATATGCACGCACCCCTGCCCCATGCCAGGATCTGCAGAGGAAACACAGATGGACATGTGCTAGCCATAGACAATTTAATCTCTCTGAACCTCAGTTATCTCATCTATAAAATGGGGATTTTTTTTAAAAAAAACCCAACCTTGTCCAGATGAGATACTGTACACAGAGCAGCTAGTCAAATGCCTGACCCTTAGAAAGTTGCTCGTAAAATGTCACCCCTTTCCTCCAGGATCCAGAAGAATTCGGAACCTATGACAAGGCGTAAACACCAAAGTGGCAAATGAAAACCAGAGATAAAAGACTACGGGGCTTCAAGGGAAATAGAGACAGCTTTGTAGAGGGTCAAGAGAGAGACTCTCAGGAGGTGTAAAGAGCTGCCCTTAGGTTCACGGATACACGTTCGCACACACTTTCTCAGACTTTAAGGGCCCATCCCAGCTGAGCTCATGAGTAGATGAATCTCCTGCCCACCCAAGATGGCCCGTCCGCCATCACAGACCCGGGAGTTATAACATGCAGGGAGAGGGAGAAAGGACACTCGAGCCGTTAGTTTCTTCCCCTTCCCTCTTCTCTCTAGGTCTAGTCGTCTGGTGGAGTGGATTCTCTGGAGGGGAAGAACAGTAGGGAAGCAGAAGGACTAGTGGAAGCGGGGAGGGTTGCAGGCCTACCCGAGGATGCACGCATGGGCACACACACTCTCATTAGCCACACAGCTCAACAGACCAGACTTGTGCTACTCCCAGCAGAATCTCATCCCCTCTTTTCCTTCTGTGGAGCAAAGAACGCTGAGGATTCCCTTGCCCCAGAGAGAAAAATCCAACCAGGAATAAAAAGAAGGAGGTGCAACTAAGATGTGTCAGAAACCATGGAGCTGGCAAGCGGAGGTGCCCTCAGCCATGGGACAGCAGCTGGCCCAGGGCCTCCCACAAGCCATCAACCAGCACAAACTTACTGGATCCCGCACCACAGTGCCAAGGGCTGTGGGGAATACGGTCCTGAGCAGGAAGCAGGAAGCACGGAAGCGTGCACAGGTAGAGTTAGATCGGGTACCCATGAAAAGAGCGAACAGCCCAAAGGCACACTGGGGCCAAGTGAGAGAAAGGAGAGGTTAGTACCCGTGGGCTTCAGGAGGACTCACAGGGGGACGTAGGATTCGAGATGGACCTGGAAGGATGGTAGAGTCTGGCAGAGCACAGAGGAGGGCACTCTGGGGAGGGGACAGCATAGGTCAAGCACAGTGGTAGGAAAGGTTTGAGGAACAGTCCAAGCGTTGGGAGGAACGAAGGGCACAGGTGGGGAGCGGCCTGACAGAGAAGATCTGGAGGGTCCGATCGGGAGGTACGGTGGAGGACAAGCATAGAAGGCTTAGCCCTTGTTCCCCTAGGAGGCACTGAAGGTGTTCGAGCAGGCCAGTGGCATGAGAACAGTGTTTTAGAAGATTGATCTGACAGCTCCATGAAGGATGGAGACAAGAGATGGGTTAGGAAGCGATTTTAACAGCCTCAGCCTGAAATAATGAGGGTCCAAAACATGAAGTAGTGGTGGGCCTGAACACGAGGAGAGGGTTGTCAGAGGCTCTATTAAGATGAATCGGCAAGATGTGATAGTTTCAACACAGGGGACAAGGAAGAGGGGAATCACCTTCTACTCACACAGTGACCAGCCAGGGGACAGTCCTGACTTCTCAGACTTTGTCATTGGAAAAAATAATTAAGGTAGCCAACTTTATGGCAAGATACATGTGGATATTCCTTTAATTTCTATAATAACTCTATGGGGTAGTTACTATTAATAGCCCCAATCTACAAATGAGAAAACTAAGGCAAAAAAAAAGGTGATATAACTTGCCTAAGGTCATATTTTAAGTGGCAGAACCAGGATTTGATCCAAGGCCCCACCCTGCTAACCTCTATGCCCTGAATAAATAAGCAAAGTAACAGCTCTCCAGGCTATAAATTTTCATGTCCCAATTCAGAACATCTTAAATACCCCCTTTCTCCCTGCCCTGTCCAGCAACAGAGTAAAGAAATCATGAGAATTGAAATTTCTTTTTTACCTTTCCTATGGCCTCGTCTGGCCTTAATCCTTGGAGTTCAAATCTAAAGCCTAGAAAGGATCCTGTCTTCCCATGGCACGTGCCACAGTGTCCAACTCAGCGCCCTGGGCCTGAGTCAAGATCATCCATGAGCTTTCCCAGGCCCGTTCCAGCCCCGTCCCCCCCTCCTAATGGCAGGCTGACCCACTCACCAACCTTCCCACAGGGGCCACTCCAGATCCCTGAGGCCCAGCCTGGCCAGAGTGAACTAGTCTGGGAATGGAGACCAGCAGGGATTTAACTAAAGCTTCTGATTCCCAAAGAGTGAACAGGGCTGCTGGGGCAGGGTGGGTGGCACCAGGCTAGGAGGAAAGAAATGCATACCGCAGTCAGGGGCATCGATTTCTCTAATTGATTTCAGTCTGTGCTCCCGGGCTTCATCCTTCTCTTTAGAGGTAGGCACCAGCAAGAGGTGGGAATCTGGCTTTACTTAGCCTCTCCCCAGGGCCTCAGAGACCTCTCTGCAGCTGCACCCATGCCAGAGAGGCCCCCCTAGCCCCAGGGTAGCCCATTAGAAAGGGAGAAAGCTGCTGCTGCAGCGGGGATGCAGGGATACAGATGGGGAGTCACTCGGTCAGGAAGCTGTCAGTACCACCTTATGTAGATATAGCACCTCACAGTTTCACAACTTCTTCCTCCCAGATCTTGAAGCCCTTACACCATCCCCCCTCCCTCTGGGAAGAAGGCGTGGCCAAATCAGCATCCCTTCCAAGTGAACAAACTCAGGCTTGAAGGTGGCCTATGAAGTGGCCCAGGTTACAGCGCAGCCAGCAAGTGGCAGAGCCAGGACTGGAAAGTAGGTCCTCCCACACCCTGGTCTAGTAAGCTTACACCTTCCGACAGAGAAGCCAAGCATCCAGCCAGCTAGGGCTCCAGGGCTCTCTGCTGCTTTCTCCCATGCAGGAGATCACGGAGGAAAGGGAGAAGGCACCCAGCGGTTTTGGGCTTTTCTTTTCATCTGTGACGGGTCTGGGAAGGGCTTTTCTCTAAACTCCTCTTTCCCCAAAAGTCACAGGCGTCCTGAGAAAACTGAAGCCCCACACCTCCCCTGCCACCTTCACAACTCCCCAGTGGCAGCAGGAGCTGAGCTGGTAAACAGCCCTTCTGATGAGCTACTGTCAGCTTAAAATATCCCAGCTACTGTGGAAGCCTCCTCCCCACTGGCACTGGCTACGTTGCCCTCAGCTGATGCTGGCCCCATCCCGGCCGCGCCCCAGCGTTTGTCCTCATGCCAACCCTGCACTTGGCAGACCCCAACTGCCTTCTCTCCTGAGCGTGCCACCCACCCCAGCTCTCAGGCGCTGGTGATCTGCCAGGTTACCCAAGGTCAGAGGCAGAAGCCAGGGGAGAGGAGCAGTGATTGCTTCTGCTAAGCTGTGGGGAGCCGGCTCCTGCTGCGTGGAGCCCCCCAGGAGAGCTCTCAGCCCCAGCGGCTCCCCACAGGCCTGGCAAGGTGGGTGGAGCGTCAGACCTGGGTCTGAGATGGACTGTCACTTGAAGGGCCCAGCTTGGTCTCCAGGGCCTGGAAGGCAGCTCACAAGGGGCTCTGGACAGAAAATGGGGACCAGAATGTCCCTCTTGGAGCAGACATGCCTTCCTTAGGCCCACCCTAGAGTTTGGCCAGATGAGCACGTTTACCTGCCTGCCCACCTCCCTCACCCCAATCTCTTGTCCTGAGAACTTCTTTTCCCATCATCCAGAAGGTTGTTTCCTTATGCTCACTGTCCCCAGGTACTAGTGCTTTCCTGTTATCCTATCTCTCTTACTGCTCCCAGGGGGAGGGGTAACGTTTAACCAGAAAGAATGAATTCCAATCATCAGCCCTCAGGCTCTTAGAGTTGGAAGGAACCTTCCTTGACAACAATAATGAACAGCCAACAAGTGCATGGCACTCAACAACTCACAAAGCTTTTTTCTATAAATTCGTCTCTCTTAGGCCTCCCAAACAGCCTCTTGAGGTGGGCATTTTTCAGACGAGAAAACCTAAAGCCAAGGCACCCAGTGACTTGTCCGTGATCACAGTGAGTGGCTGACCTAGGACCTGAACCCAGGCCTGACGGATTTCAAACTCCCTGATTTGGGAAGTGGTCTTTGCTTAAACGGTTCAGTAAAATAAAATCAAAATAAAATCCTTTTAATTACAAAAACTAAGACAATGTCACAGAAACACTTCCCAGGACAGGGTACTCCCGGGGCCCCCATTCCCTGATTCCAGACAGCTTTGGGTATTTGAGCTGTTCCTTTGCCTCCCATAACTCCACGTCCACACAGATGGGAAGCCTGAGGGAGTCTCCCAGAAGTCCCTCAGACCGCACGCATCCCTGGACAGCCAGCTGCCCGTCGGCCTCCCTGGTGGCAGGCCTGCGTGGACGGTGTCTGCCTGTGGCAGAGCAGGCCGGGTCCGCTTCTGTCAAAGCCGTCAGGTGCAGTCCCCACCTCCTACTCCACAGCCCAAGTCACCACACCCCCAAAGCAGGCTCGGTCCGGAATGGGCCACTCCGGGGTCCAGGCACCCACTGCCTCCCTATTCCAAAATGGGTGAGTCCCTGCTCCTTGGAGAGTCCGGGGCTGGCTTCACTACAGGGTCTGCACTGCAGAGAGCAGTGTGCGCTCCACGATTCTGCAATCATCCTGGACCTAGGGTGGGTCCCATTTCATCATATTCTTGCTACCTGACTCCTGGGATGATACCCCAACTGGCAAGTGTGGCATTTTGGGTTTTTTTTGGGGGGTTTGGGTATTTTTGGGGTTTTTTTAACATCTTTATTAGAGTATAATTGCTTTACAATGGTGTGTTAGTTTCTGCTTTATAACAAAGTGAATCAGTTATACATATACATATGTTCCCATATCTCTTCCCTCTTGCGTCTCCCTCCCTCCCACCCTCCCTATCCCACCCCTCTAGGTGGTCACAAAGCACCGAGCTGGTCTCCCGGTGCTATGCGGCTGCTTCCCACTAGCTATCTATTTTACGTTTGGAAGTGTATATATGTCCCTGCCACTCTCTCGCTTTGTCCCAGCTTCCCCTTCCCCCTCCCTTTATCCTCAAGTCCATTCTCTAGTAGGTCTGCATCTTTATTCCCATCTTGCCCCTAAGTTCTTCTGACCTTTTTTTTTTCTTTTTTTAGATTCCATATATATGTGTTAGCATACAGTATTTGTTTTTCTCTTTCTGACTTATTCACTCTGTATGACAGTCTCTAAGCCCATCCACCTCACTACAGATAACTCAGTTTCGTTTCTTTTTATGGCTGAGTAATATTCCATTGTATATATGTGCCACATCTTCTTTATCCATTCATCTGTCGATGGACACTTAGGTTGTTTCCATCTCCGGGCTATTGTAAATAGAGCTGCAATGAAACATTTTGGTACATGACTCTTTGTTTGTTTGTTTGTTTGTTTGTCTTAACATCTTTATTGGAGTATAATTGCTTTACAATGGTGTGTTAGTTTCTGCTTTATAACAAAGTGAATCACTTATACATATGTTCCCATATCTCTTCCCTCTTGCGTCTCCCTCCCTCCCACCCTCCGTATCCCACCCCTCTAGGTGGTCGCAAAGCACCGAGCTGATCTCCCTGTGCTATGCAGTTGCTTCCCACTAGCTATCTGTTTTACGTTTGGTAGTGTATATATGTCCATGCCACTCTCTCGCTTTCTCACAGCTTACCCTTCCCCCTCCCCATGTCCTCAAGTCCATGCTCTAGTAGGTCTGTCTTTATTCCCATCTTACCCCTAGGTTCTTCATGACCTTTTTATTTTTTTCTTAGATTCCATATATATGTGTTAGCATATGGTATTTGTTTTTCTCTTTCTGACTTACTTCACTCTGTATGACAGACTCTAGGTCCATCCACCTCACTACAAATAACTCAATTTTGTTTCTTTTTATGGCTGAGTAATATTCCATTGCATATATGTGCCACATCTTCTTTATCCATTCATCTGTTGATGGACACTTAGGTTGCTTCCATGTCCTGGCTATTGTAAAGAGAGCTGCAATGAACATTTTGGTACATGTCTCTTTTTGAATTATGGTTTTCTCAGGGTATATGCTCAGTAATGGGATTGCTGGGTCATATGGTAGTTCTATTTTCAGTCTTTTAAGGAACCTCCGTACTGTTCTCCATAGTGGCTGTATCAATTTACATTCCCACCAACAGTGCAAGAGGGTTCCCTTTTCTAAGTGTGGCATTTTGGAAAGAGGGTCCAACTAGGGTTCAAGTTCTACTTTTGACCTGGGCTTGCTGGCAGCCCAGGAAGGAGTTCAGTACTGTAGCACCATGCACGTAGTCAATGCTCAGTAAGGGTTTCCACGTTGCAAGAAAGAACAAAAGGAAGAGGAAGGCTGAGCTATGTACTATTGGAATCTCTGTCCTCTCCTCGTCTCCGTCTCCATACTAACTCCCCAACTCATCTTCCACCAGTGCACCCCATGGAATGAGGGAGCAAAGTGTCCTCGGGTTCTAGCCTCTAGCTCTGCCCCCAGCTACACATGTGACTTTAGGTCCCCTGGAATGATGATTCCAGCCTCACAACGAAAAAGGAAGATCAAATGAGATGCTGAACAAGGCAGTGCTTGGAAATGTATGTTGTGCGGTGCTCTGCAGATGCAGGCAACAGCCATTCTGTTTGGGGGCAGCCCACACCCCAGGGGGATGTCTGGGGTCACCCTCTCCCACCTGCTTCAGGGACCAGCAGCCCACGCCCCAAGCACTGCTGGGACAGCTCTTGCTGCTCTAGTGACTTGGAGACAAGGTAAAGATAAACATTCCCATTTCACAGATGGGAAAACTGAGGCCTCCAGAGCTCGGCACCTACCACACTCTGTCAAAAATGCCTACTTCTTGTCTATACTCCTCATTGACCCAAGCTCTATGTAGACAGGACCTATGTCTTCTTCATCCATATATCATCAGAGGCTGGCACAGTAAGTGCTTGTTGAATGAATGAATGGATGGATGAACCAATGATTCCTTTCACCTGACATAACCTTAGTACAGAGACTCGGGCCGGCATCGCTGACCCGGTTCAAAGCACTTATCCCCTGTCACTGGATTCACTGGGGTAAATGACCCTTATATGAATATTTCTCTTTCCTCCTATTCTGTTCTTCTTAGAAAAAAATTGATAAATCTGACCAGAGGATTTTTTGACCATTTAAGTTCTTTTCATTCACACTAGATTGGCTTATACTCTTCAAAGTCTAATTCTGCAAAGACTTAGTACATTAATGGAAGTCGGACTCGTTAGAATTCCCGATCTACACAGTGAACTGCCTGGTTCTTACTCGAGAGCGTGTGAGTCCCCCACCCCCTGACACGCTGCCCAGTGACCCCAGTAATTGTTCAGTCTGAAAACTAAACCTTGGTCCTCCCCCAGCCTGACCCCACTGAAGCAGGTGGCAGGGGTACAGCCCACAGAGAACAGACCACAGTGCTGGGAACACGGGGCTCCCCCAAGAAGGAGTTTCTGAACAGAAGAAAGAGTAAAGCTGAGCTCGTGTGCCCGCACCCCAGGTGGTCAGTGCCCCTGGTCACCTCTGGCCCCCTGGTATCCCTGTTGCAGGGTGAACCCTGATGGGGGAGCCCCAGTGTCCAAGCTTGCCTTCCGCCACATCCAACCAGTTTCCCGTTTCCTCTCAGCCAGCTGCCACTTTGCAACGCAGTCTGATAACCCACCCTAAGCCAAAAGATAATCTACATATTTGAAGAGTTGCCAGTGCATCATTGCATTTTCCAGAACTAGCAAAACTGATAATGATCTGTTTTTGGTCATCAGTCCCAATCAATCAATTACTGAATTCTTTAATACCTTCTTGGTACTCCTCTCTGACACATATGCATTTTAAAGAAATATGAACAGAGACGGGCCTTAACGCGAAGTAAAGGCTCTCTAATAGCAGAAATGAGGCACCAGGAGGAGGAGATTGAGATGAGAATCCGAGAAGATGAGTCTGCATCTGTGGCATGTCAGCCACTCCCCTCTCTTCACTGGGGCGGATGCCCTTCGTTGATTGCAGCTAAGACTTCTCAGTGCAACGCACCAGGCAGCCATAACCAGTCACTTGAGTCGGCACATGAGTTCAGCTAATCCACCTGCGAGTGCGGCTCCATGAATTCTGAATGCCCTCTGGTTCTAAGATCTGGGGTTTGGGCAGGTTCCCTCCGCCCTTCAAATCACACTCGGGGCTGACCCCCATGTATGCCCAGCCATGCCAGGAGTGTCCCATGGGGGTGTCCAAAAGGCTTTTCAAAAGAGAGAAAACTTCCTACTCCCTGAAGGAGGACAGGGAAGGGGTGTGTTGGAGCAGACCTATTGTTCCGAGAAAAACCATCAGTCCCTGTTGGAATCTGATCCCTGCTACAAAAGTGCTTCCAACCTCCCATCAGTCCTGAGGGAGGGGGCACTTCTCCCTGAGGTGCTGCTTGGTCGCTACCGGACCACCACACCCAGAAGCTCCATCCATCTCTCTCCTGGCTCCCCGGTGTGACTCAGGCCACCTGAGGATGAGAAAGGGCCTCCCCTCCGGCCTCCCCGACAGGAGGAGCCAGGAGTCGGGAGGCCACAGGGCGCGCCTGATGCTGTGTCTGTTAACGAGTGATTGAGAGCGCTTAAACGGGCTGCACAAATGCCACACCAAGCCGCCGCCCCAGCCCCGGGGGCAGGAGACAGGGGATGCAGGCAGCCAGAGGGCACACATTCCCCACCTCACGCACTCCATCCCAGACCCCTGCTTTCAGAATTCAAGTTACAGTTTCCTTTCTTGCCTCCCCACACCTGCTTCTTCCTTCCCGTTGGTTCAAGAGGAGGCTGTATTGAGCACCTGCTATGCTCCCGGTACCACCCTGCTGCTGAGGGTAGAGCAGACAAGCCTCCTCCCCCGGGAGCCCCACCCAGTCCTCTCCTGGACACACTACCTTGGGCCAGCCAGGCCCTTCTCCGGTTAGGACACCACCACGTGGGCCTCCTTACTGGCCTTTGGAAATAGGAAATGCAAAAGTAGTGGAATGCCTACAAGGCACCCTGGCCCATACGATCTCATTTGATCCTCAAAACAGCCTGTGCACCAACAGGCAGGTCAGGCTCTCCAGTCAGAAGGAGGCTGGTTGGCTCTGCCACTTACCAGCTGTGTGACCTTGAGAAAGTCCTTTAACCGAGATGCGTCTCCAGAGGGGGACAGTAAGGCCTCCCTGTCTCCCTCACACAACCGGTGGTCCATCAGCCATCATTAAAGCACCTGATGCAATAGACAACAGGCAAACCGAATCAACGAGGCGCTGCCTCTGTCTTAGATAAGACGGTATCAAAGAGCTTCCAGCCTGGCTGGGGGAGGCAGATGGACAAGCAGTTAAGTGCAACAGAGTTTGGAAGCTACGGTATAAAATTAGGGTATAGTGGGGAGAGGGGTTGATTTAAAACTGGATATGTATAGAAATGGGGATTTTAGAGCAGTCAATGCATAAAGAAACAACACTAAGCTCTTAGCAGGGGCATTCCCATATATGTAATTGTTCCAAGGATCAAAAATGATGGTAGGTGTGAGCCTCTCTGTAATAAACTGCGGAAAGCTGTCCAGTGCAAGGTATTATACTATTAATGTAAAATGTCATACTTCACCCAAGCAAGATGGGGTGTATTGGTTAAGCTAGGCTATGCTACAGCAAAAAAAAACAGCTGCAGAGTTTCTGAGCGTTATGCCACCAAGGTTTGTTTCTTCTTCATGCAACATGCTCCGTGTATGTTGGCAGGGTGCTCTGCTCCACACAGCTGCTCAGGGATCCAGACTGACTGACGGGCTGTCATCTTGCATCTCCCGGAACACAGGGCATTCTCAGTCACTGAGGCTGGAGGAGAGAGAGCTGAAGTGTGGAGAGCCAGGAAGAGTGATAGGTGTCCCTTTTGCCCACAACCCATTGGCCAGAACCAATTACATGGTACTGTCTAACAGCACTGGGACTGGTAGATGTGGGGGAACAGATGGGATGTCTAGTGGGCATCAATGTCCTTATCACAGGGGCCAAAGGAAACCTTTCTCCATCTTGGGTGTTGGGCTAATCAGAGAGTCCTTTAGGGAACTCTGTGTCTGGTCCCCTGGGGGCCAAGCAGTCTCAGGGGGATTGGACCTGAATTCTACCCATCTCCAGAGTGACTAGCCATGGCAGAGAACTCAGGGACAACCACAATATTTGAGTTATGTCGGTGACTCAGATAAGCCCAGAGTTAATAATAATCACAGTTAACATTTATTGAGCACCTACTATGCGCTAAGTCTATAGCACCTAAGTTGTTTCCTTTAAGCCTCACAATAACCCAGGAAGGTAAACGGTATTGTTAGCCCCAGTTGATATATGAAGATAATAGAGAAGTCCAGAGTTCTTCATACTCTTCAGTGAGTAAAATAACAGAGCAGGAAGTTGAATGCAGAACTGCTCTGTCTCCAAAAACCATTCACTTTACCACCAAGCTATACTGTCTCCCACTGTAGTCCCAAGATCCGGATTCTCACTGGGTATATGACTTCTGGTAAGTCAGTTCACCTCTCTGAACCTCAACTTGCTCATCTGTAAAACGGGATTACTAGAAATACATTATCTCATGGGATTGTTGAGAGAATCAAAAGATTATCTCTTAATTATCTTAGAGAAAAGAGTTTTTGTCAACTACACACTTCTCTGCTGATACATGACCAAAAAATAGCTGTGGATTAGACATCTCTGAGGGACCAGGCAAGAGTCTGAAGAAAGATCACACCTGCTGGATGGGGGCAAAGCAGGACAGATCCCTTATTCCCCGAGGAATCTTGCTGACACGCGAAACAGCCCCAGCCAACCAGCCAACTGCAACTAGGTATAGACCTTCCTTGCCTCTTCCTCTGGCCCCAGGCTCCCTTTGGCAACTCTGTTACAGCTTCATATTTGTTTATTTTTCCTACAGAGGTTTCTGCAATATATCTCCCGAGTGGGACAGCTACATCAATAAGTTCCATTGCATCACAAATGTAATGAAGAGCAGAGTGTCTGGCTTGCTGGCTGGGGCTTCTGGTCCAGTGCACAAGGCACTGTATCACACACCCTTCCCCCTCGACAGTTTGGGCCCTTATGCCCTCGCCGGCCCTGTCCCCCTTCTCCAGCCTCTAATTCCATTCTGCTCCAGGACCCCGGCTCCAGCCTGCTTGGTCCGCACATCCATCCCCCAAAGTGCTGACCACAGATCCTACCCTTCCCCAGCCCGGAGCTTTCTGTCAAGACACTTCCTCCACCTAGAATATCCTCCCATCATCTCTGCCTGTCAGATCCTCCCCGATACACACAAAAGAGTCAACAGCGGTTATCTCTGGCTGATGAGATTACAGATTATCTTTATATTTTTCTTTCCAATTTTCTCTCTTCAGAGATTTGGGGGAATGAGCACATGTTATTTTTACACTCAGAAAAGCACAATGAAGTCCTGCTTCAAGTCCCTGCCCTCCTGCAAGGCACACCCCTCACCCTAGCACACAGTTATCTTTCTCCTCTGAAATATTATAGCTCTCAGCCCCATCACAAATTGTTTTGTACTCGAGTTAATTTACTGCCTGTGAATGTCTGATACCCACAACCAAACCGTAAACGCTGTGAACACACGGACACGTCATCCGCATCTGCCCTCCCCGGCATAGCCCTTTGCATACATCAGGGCCCCAGGCACACACGAAGTTGTGAATGAGACTTAGCGATTTCCAGTAACAGGGACGGCCCTGGTATACTTTACATTGGCTTGGGCTGGGGCGGGGGAGGCGGGGGAGATCATTGGAAGTTAGAATGAAGGGGCATTGGAGTGTGTATAACCCAATGGCCTGAATTTATACAGACTTTCTGACATTGAATTTGCCCACTAATAGGGCTTTATTACTCCCACCACATGAGCAGCAAAACTAAGGCCTGGAGAGATAAAGCCATTTGGCCCAAGAGTCTAGAACCCACATATCCTGTCGCCCAGCCCACGCCTTAACCACTAAACCACAGCTGCCACTCCAAGATCTTATTAATAGCCATTTCTCCCCCCCGTCAGCAGCTGGACATGGCTTGCCAGGTTAATAATTTGTTCATTAGACGCCTAATGAATTACTTGTTAATTGCTAACTTGATGAGCAGCCAGTAGTCCCCATCTGCCTGGAGAAATGGCAGCAAATAACCATAGAAGGGCCGGCCACGCTCCGGCCTCTGGAGAGCAGGAGTTTTCAGCCTGAGAGGCTGGTGGCAGTGGTTCCCAGGGAAAAAGCCTGTCTCGGCCAGTCGCCTGGAGCACTGAGAAGTCCCCCGGGAGTGGCACTTTCCGGGTAAGCCAGCACAGAGAGGGCACCTCTTGCTGGACCGATCAGTTCCCTACAAATGTTCAGGGCTGCCCAGATCTTCATCCCCCAACTTTCAAGCCTCCTCTCCACAAGACTTCCCCTAAATACTTTCTTACATTTTCATTTTCTCTGAGCTTCCACCACTTGAAGTCAGCACCATTCAATCTAAATGTCACATCGTGTGTTCTGTTGAGTATCGGTCTTGTCTCCCCGTCTTGAAGGCTGCTGCAATATCCCTATTGGACTCCAAGCTTCCCGAGAGCGGAGACCACACATCTCTCGTTCATCTTCATACCTCCTGTACCAATAGGTATTTATTAAAGGAGTGAATAATTTACACCTTCCTGGGTAAATGTGTACTAGTCTGCTAAGGCTGCCATGACACAATACCACACACTGTGCCATGACACGATACCAAAAAGCAGGGGATACGTCTTAAAAATGCACTATCTCATTTCGTCCTCAGAACAAAGCTTCAAAGAGGATGAGAAGGATATTATTATACCCATTTGGCAGAGAAGTAAAGCAAGGCAGAGAGAGGTCAAGTATTTGCCCAAAGTTGAACAAGGAGCAGCGGGCCTGACTCAGACTATCTGTCCTTTCCTTGGTATCACTGGATTGATGCGGGAAGAACTCTGAGGAAATGGACCAGGAGAGGTCCCTTCTGAGGGCAGGAGGCAAAGAGAAAACTTTGCACCAGCAGGTACCAGATTCTATCTGCAGATGTATCGTCTTTGGCAGACATAGAGTTTTTAAGCACTTTGAATGATTTCAGCTGAGGTGCAGACTCCCCAGCCCCACACAGGCCACACCACATCAATCCCCGCTGTCCACAGTTATGTTGCCATCCGGATGCTGATGGCTTTTGAGTTTGCAACCCGTTTAGCCTGTGAACAGCAGCCTTGCAGTGGGCTTCCTTGGGCAGCCCAGTGGATGTTTGGGATGGGAGAGATCTTTAGGTACGAGACACAGGAAGGGGAGTGGGGGAACAGCCAATGCGAACTGCACCCCCCGTCACCCAGCAACAGAATTCTGCCACGGTCAGGCAGACCCTGAACCAGGTGATGGGATCTGGAGCCTTAAAGACCCCAGAGGCTGCTTACCCCTACAGTCCTGGGCATAACTGGACCACATTTTTTACCCTCCTTGATCATCCTCCAACACATGGTGTGACATAGGCAACAAAATAAACCAGCCGAGGTCTCTCATCAGCTCAGCCAACCAGGAGAAGTTGTGAGCCTCACAATCTCCATTAAAAAACCAATACAAGGGGCTTCCCTGGTGGCGCAGTGGTTGGGAGTCCGCCTGTCGATGCAGGGGACGCGGGTTCGTGTCCCGGTCCGGGAAGATCCCACGTGCCGCGGAGCGGCTGGGCCCGTGAGCCGTGGCCGCTGAGCCTGCGCGTCCGGAGCCTGTGCTCCGCAACGGGAGAGGCCACAACAGTGAGAGGCCCGCGTATCGCAAGGGAAAAAAAAAAAAAAAAAAAACCAAGACAAGAAGCACAGAGCCGATGACACAACAGTCCCACTGCTGCCTCCCTGCTGGCTTTTTCTCTGATGAACACAGGTGCCCCAAACCCAGACAGGCTCCCTGCTGCTGTGTATAACTCTGGACTCCTGTGTAAATGACCTAAAACATACAGTCCTTCTCCACCCCTCTTCACCAGGTACGGCTGTCTCTAGCTTGGGTGTGGTCAGCCTCCCTCCCTCTCCCCTCCTCCCTTAATTGGTCTGGAGCTTTAGAGTTGCTCTTTTGTGTCATACTGATGTCCCCAATCTCTTCAAGTCCTTCCCTTCCCCAGGCAGAGTCCATCCTAAGCATTTGCTGCCAGCATAGGTCAAAATCTATGACCACTTGGTGCCAACTCCTTGGCACACTGAGGATGCAAAAGGAGTGGCCTGGGGGTGGGGCGGGAGCATGACAGGTCCCAGCGGGATGGGGGAAAAGGGAGGCATCAAAGGGGCTGCCATTCAGAGACCCCCCTCTCAGCAGCACTGCAGCACTGCCAAGAACCCAGGAGGATGCCGTCAGGAGAGTGGGCTGAGGGCATCCAGTGGAGCCGATGGTGTTGGTGGGAATGTCGGCTACAGAGGCCGAATTCTCTGGGACACTGTGGCACAAAGAGGAGGCGGTGCAGGACCAAGGCCCCGGCTCCTGGAAAGGGGCCCCAGGAATGAGGTGAGAGATGCACTCAGACACACCTAGTACTTCTTGTGCCCTGGGTACCAGTCTTGGTGGGACTGGGGGGATCTCCCAGCAACCAGGCAACCCCCGTGGAGAAGGAAAACCTGGAAGGCACCTGCCTCTGCCAGGACCTCAGGAGAGGGGGCTGCCTCTTGATGGCCTTGCAGAAATATTTGACACTTTTGCCCTTTCCAGAAAATCCGTTTTCAAATCCCACTGTCTTGGGAACAGGACAGTGGCTGGACTGGCCTCTCAAGCCCCCAGCCCCCAGGAGAGAGGGTGGCAGCATGCAGAGAGCAGGACAGACCCAAACCCCCAAGCTGGGCCAGGACGGAACATGCGCTTGCAGCCACCTCCTTGGAGGCCACCAGGGCCCCTGTGGAGTGTCCTTCTGCTCTCTCTGCCTCACGTCTGCCCTGGAACAGAAGGCAGAGCTGGCCTCCCTCTAAGGCAGCATCACAGCTGGTCCACAGCCCAGCCAGTGCTGCAGGAGGTCCCAACCGAGGCAGGGTCTTCCCTGCAGCTATAACCCCTTCTAAGTTCCCAAGCCAGGAGACCTTACCTGTCCGCTTTTCCCTCTGTTAGAGAACTTGGGGCGGGTTTCCCCAGGCTGGATCAGCGAGATAATTGAGTGCTCCTCCCAGGACTAAACCCCAAAGAATGTCTCCACTAACCAAACTCTAAGCAAACTCATGGGCAGGGCCCGAGCGTGTGGAGTCTCCCCAGTCCCCTGTCCAGCTGGGCTGAGAGGTGGGCTCAGGGAGCAGCCCTTTATATTCCCAAAGTCCCGGGCCCCTTGTCACAGGTTCTTCAGATGCCAGAAATCCTGGGGTCCTCCTGCGTACAAAGCCTCCCCCTCCACATGCCCCCAAAGGCTGTCCTAACAGCTCCGTTCCAGGAGTGAACGGAGATCTGCCCCCTCCACTCCCACCCCTAGGACGCTCATTGCAGAGTCGGCCTTAGCTTCTTTTGTTTTCTTTCACTTTTAAAAAAATTAATTACAGATTCACAGGAAGTTGTAAAAAATAGTACAGACCCTTCATGCAGTTTCCCCTCAGGATTACCGTTTACATAACTCTCTTACAGCATCAAAACCAGGAGACTGACTCAGTACAACTACAGTGCATGCCATTTTCTCACAGGTGCAGATTCATGCAACCAAGATACAGAACCATTCTGTTGCCACAAAGGTCCCCCCTCTTCCTCCTCCCCCTCACCTCCCCAGCTCCAGGTTGTCACCAATGGTTTTCTGTCTCTGTCACTTCCGGTCTTTGCCCCACTGAGCTAGTGCCCATTGGGAAACACCTCAGACACCAGGCAGACCCCAGCTGAGAAGAGGACTGACCAGAGCAGGCAGGCCCAGGACAGACATGGCCCAAAGCATCGGGAGCCCAGCCTCACTTGGATTCAGACACCCCACAGACCTGGAGCCTGTGTGCCACGAACCCTTCCTCACCTGCCCGTGTCGGGCCTGCCCAGTCACTCTTGTCCCATTCAGCCTCCAGGCCTCTTGCTGCCCTGGACAGGGTCCCTCACCTGCCTGGTCCACTCCCCCACAGGTGAGTTCTCCAAAGCAGCTGCTCTCTGCTGCCCCCATCAGGCAGTCTGCCACTCAAGTGTCCCAGCCCCGGGATTTTAATTTGAAATTCTCCCAAGTCACGCTTCCCCATACTGTACCGACATAATTCATTTTTATTACCTAAATATAGAGCTTAATATTTGTCCCTGTTAAATTTCATCTTGTTTGTTTCAGGCATCATTTAAGCCTATCAGGATGTTTTCAAACCCTCAGCTATCTCTCTGGACCTCAATTATCCCTTCTAACTGTCATCTAAAAATTTAATAATCCTGCTCTCTGTGTCTTCACCCACGTCATAGATGAAATGGTTGAACCGAACAGGGTTTAGAACTGAGTTCTGTGGCACAATACTAGGAACCCCCTTCTAAACTGAGATTTGAGATTTAATCAATCCCCTTTAGGGAACAATTTTTCAGCATCTGTGGGTCCCCCCAAGTGCATACCAACTGCACTTCATTTTTTCATTTATTCACAAGGCTGCCACGGATGATTTTACACTGTCTGCTCAAGGGCTGACCAACCCAAGTAGCTAAGCCTCGTCAGCCCCTCAGTATAAAATGTGTGCTCACGTTTCCTTTCATACCCAAGTTAGGACGCCTTTTGAGTCCTTACTCACTTAACTAAGGTTCTGATTCCCAAATATTCCCAAGAATACCCAGGATTGTGTACATTTATCGAAAACACAGCCCTCCTCAAGGCTACCTGGCTGCTTTACCTGCAAAGAAACTGGAAACCCAGAGACCAGCTCCCTGACCTTGTTGTAGACCTCTGCCTGATTTGTGGAGGCAAAGATGGCTTTCTAAGGTGGGAGGGAAGACATCAAATCTGCTCAGGACCCAAGTTTTGCACCTGTAATTGGAAGTATGCAGCTTTTCCCCAGAATCACCAGGGTCCTGGGCCACTAGGGCTCCAGAGCCGTCCCCCACATCCCTGACTGATGGTCCTGGAGGCCTGGCCCCAGGCCTGATTCCCCCTGCCTTACTGGTGAGTTTCCACCCGTGGAGCCATGCTATTCTTTCCTGCCTGCTGGCCTGAGCGGCAGCCATCCAATACATCAGTGTGGACATGGGGTCCCATTCCCCATGTCTGTGAGGACCCCTCTACTCCTGTGTATGTTCAGGATAAAAATAGAGACTTGAGAGAGGTGCTATCAACAAGGCCACCCCATACCTAAGTCCCAGGTGCACATGGACAATATCAGGAGAAGGGTGACCCCCACCCACCACCCTCGGCTGAGCAGAAGCGCCCTGTACCACACTGCTGACCAATCTAACAGCTGTCAAAAAGAGGAAAGAAGGCGGGTTGATCTACTTTGTTCTAAGTGAACTCACGCTGGCTTCTAGAAATCACCTTTCTTTTCTAAGAACTCACAAATCAAAAATGTCAGGTATCGGGCTTCCCTGGTGGCACAGTGGTTGAGAGTCCGCCTGCCGACGCAGGGGACGCGGGTTCATGCCCCGGTCCGGGAAGATCCCACGTGCCGCGGAGCGGCTGGGCCCATGAGCCTTGGCCGCTGAGCCTGCGCGTCCGGAGCCTGTGCTCCGCAGCGGGAGAGGCCACAGCAGTGAGAGGCCCGCGTACCGCAAAAAAAAAAAAAAAAAAAAAAAAGAATTTCAGGTATCGGTTTTAGAATTTTGCCAGGAATCCACACTGAAGTTACTGAATAATCATTTCCAGAATCAGGAAAGGTTTCAGGCTATCTGGGGCCTGATGAATAAGATCCTTAAGTGGAAGCCAGGCTTCCCCAAGCCCTGACAGTTGTTCCTTCCCCTCTCACTCGCCATCATGATCACACACACGCACACGTGCACATACGCATGCGCACACACGCACATGCACCTGTGAGGCACCCCCCCACACCAGACTACACTCAGAGGACAGACAGCCTCTCTAACACGGACATGCCATCCAGCACAAAGACACCCAAAGTTCAACTTTCCTGATTCTTCCCCATCTTTTCATCTCATTCAGAATTGCTCTGTCCTCTGTCCATCACCCCCACCCCCCCACAGGTGGTAATAAACATCTTCATATCTCTGTAATTGTGACTGTGGCTGAGGAGCCGTATGATGGCAGGGAAAGGGGAACCAGGCGCATGGGAAAGTGCTCAGGCGGGCTCTGACCCGTGCCGTGCACACACCTCCATCTGTCAGTGGCCGCCCTCCCTGCGTGGGGAGTTGGTGAAGCATTGGGGAGTTGATGGAGTGTTGACTGCCAGTTCACTAATGTCCTTGTCTGTGGACGCTGCAAAGACACAGTTTTCCGTGGAGGAATTCTAAGTCTTAGACTCAAGTCTTCTCAGAATTATAGTAATTAAAGTTGAGAAGAGCAGCATGACAGGGCCCCTCCTTAACCTGTCATTTCTGGGCTGATGACGGGGATCCGACTTCAAGGTCACTCTGTCCTCCTCCCAGATGTCCTCTCTCTTTCCTTCCTGCCCCTCTCTCCTCTCCAAGCCAGGCCTCAGACAGCCAAGGGCCCAGCCTTCCCCGGTCACCAAAGAGAGGCCAACCAATTCCCCTAGAATGGCAGGAGCCTTCAAAAACCAGCTCTTGGGAGGCCGCTGAGTCTTCCTGGGCTGGTCTCTTGGGGTCTGGGGCTGTGTCAGAGACAATGTCAGAACTGGAAGAGACCTCAGTACCATCAGAACCCGCTAATTCCACAAAGGAGGAAACTGAGGCTCCAAAGAGAGAAGCAACTTGCTCAAGTTCATCTGAATAGTCACAGGGTCAGAAGGAGGGCTCAATTCTCCTGACTCCTGGTTTATTCCACTACCTCAGGGCCATTGATTGAAGCCAGGCACTGTGCTAGGGGCTTTAGATAAATTATTTCTAATTTTGAGAAAATGGAGTGATTTGCCCAAGGTCACATAGATCGAAAATGGTAGATGAGAAATTCAAGCTTATTACCCCATTCTTTTTTTTTTTTCGCGGTACGCGGACCTCTCACTGTCGTGGCCTCTCCCGTTGCGGAGCGCAGGCTCAGCGGCCATGGCTCACGGGCCCAGCCGCTCCGTGGCATGTGGGATCTTCCCGGACCGGGGCACGAACCCGCGTCCCCTGCATCGGCAGGCGGACTCTCAACCACTGCACCGCCAGGGAAGCCCTACCCCATTCTTTCTCATAAATAGCTATCAAGAGAAGACAGAAGCAAGTCTAAGTAGGTTTGTGAACATAAGAGTGTTTTTCTCTCTCCAATGGGAGAAGTCCTGAAGGCTATGCCCCGACTCTGAGGCTCCACTGATAACATCCAACTCAACATGTCCCTCACAGTAAGGACCACATGTGGCCAAACGTCATCAAAGGTGGGGTCAGGAAGGAGAGATGCACCTGAATATAAGAGACGAGAAAGGACACATGGGAGAAGGTGTGCCCGGAGGTTGACCTTCCACGAGGAGGATCTGGAACGTCAGATGGAAGCAGGGAGAACCCTGGAATTGATGGAATCTCAAGGCAGACCTAGTAAGACCGTAAGCCTCCCTTGGGTATGGTGGCTATTCGTAAAGGAAACAGAAGGAACACAGATTCCCAGTCTAGCTCCCTGATGTCTGCCCACTCCCTCCCCGTTTTCCATCCCCTGCCTCCTGGATTGACAGGAGGACTGATCAGACCTCAGAGAAAGTGCTGGGATCGTTTTGCTTCTGGGGCACTGGCTCCGTACACCACACGCCTACCCAAGCCCTTGGGAAGTTAAGAGGTTTTGCAGAAAGAAGTCAGAGGAGAGGGAGTAGAGGGGAGCATGCAGAAAGTGGCTGTTTGTGAGCCCGACACAACTTGGGGATGGCCCGAGGGGATGACCACTCCCTTCAGGGACTTAGGCACGCCCCCCGAAACTTTCACGGGTGGTGGGGCACTGCTTTCTTAGCTCTCTCCATGAGATGAAACAGTTGCCATGTCATCAGCAGTTGAGTTATACCAACCTTCTCATCGTTTTTCTTTGAAAAATGAGGATGATAATAGCATGCACCACACAGGTTGGATTAAATAAGACGCAAAGCACCAGCTATAGTGGCTGGCACATAATCAGCGCACAATAAATGTTAGATTTTTATTATTGTCTTTACTTCTAGCTTGATAAGAAATGTATTATTTTTACACTGTTATAAAACTAAGAAAACCACAGGTCAGGTCCCACAAATTTCATTGCCAAAATCATGTATTTGGACAGTTCTATTACATTTGTGTTATTTAAACAAAAATTTACCTTCTCGAGCAAGTGGAGAGGAAAGTGTTCCCTCTACCACCCCAGGGCAGTGCCTATGCCCATAAAATACACGTCTTCATTTCAAGGTGATTTCTGACTGCTCGTCATCATATGCTCACAGTATAATGCTGAGGTCAGTGGGGCAGACATTGTTACACTTCCTTTATTAGATGCTGAAACTCATGGCAAAGAAAGTTTGCTGCTGGACCTAAAGCCAGGTCCCTGATGTCCCGCTCAGCCCACAGTCCAAAGACACTGAACACAGATAGCTGAGCAGACTGCTTGCCTGTCCACCACAGCAGGCACAGGGGGCTCTATTTATGACCTGCCCCTGCCCTTTACTGAGTCCTGCAGCTGTCTCAGGCTTCAGCCCAATCCGACGGGACCCTCACCTGGAAATGAGATGTTCAGAATCTGGAGGGGTCTGGAATCGTACGCAAAGATGCTAAGACTGCTCTTTTAAAAGGAGCATAATACAGATCCCACAGGGGCTTCTGGTTCCAACCCTGCCATTGCCAGCTCCGCCACCAGCCCCTACCCCTGTTCACAACTAATCCTTTTCCTTGCCTAGCCTGTTTCCAGAAAGATGGCCAGGCTTACACTGGTATTATTGCTTTGAGGGGGGTCACAGCTGGTACATGTTCTGATTGGTCAAAGCCCATGTTCCTCCAGGTATCAGAGCTATTCTAGGTATTAGCTATTTTGAATATCACCCCTGCCTGTTTCCATATTTCCCATTATTCCCTTTTGCCCACTCTCCAACAGGTAGGCTGACCACCATTCACCAAACATCCAGGCTCATCCTCCAAGGCTTTGCTCAACCTTCTTGCTAGAAAGACCTACCCTTACTAATCCAGCTCCTGCCCACCCTCATGGATTCCAGTCAAGGGCCTTTTCCTACGGGAAGCCCTCCTAGACCACCCCAGCCCACAGTGTTTACCACCACTTTCTAGCTCCCTAAAGGCTCTACTGCATAGGCTGTTCTGTTTTGTTTTTTTTCAAACTGCAGGTTGTATATCCTTAAGGGTCATGGAAATCAATTCTGTGGGTCACAATGAGCATTCTTTAACAAAATTGAAAAGAATACAAATTATCAGAATATATTGCCAGTGATAGGTATTGAAGCTGGCATACCCATGCAAGTATACGTATATATATGTGTTGCGTACGGATGTAATGTAAGATCTGTTTCTCAGGGGAAGGTGCAGGTGAGGACATGGAGCCCAGGGACACTGCCCAGCTGCCCCTGCCCAAGTGTGTGCTCCCCAGCCTGGGCTCACAGGCTCCGGGACCCCGGTGGAGGCGGCAGCAGAAAAAAAAAAAGTTTCACTCTGAGTTGCAGTCAAAACTTTTTTTAAATATTGCATATTAATGCTTTTCATCCTCAATAGAACCACAAACCTATGATCTGCCTAACTTCTCCACCAATGCCAGGAGTGAGGCCGTCAAGAAGGGAAGAGTCGGGGGCTTCCCTGGTGGCGCAGTGGTTGAGAGTCCGCCTGCCGACGCAGGGTACACGGGCTCGTGCCCCGGTCCGGGAAGATCCCACATGCCGCGGAGCGGCTGGGCCCGTGAGCCATGGCCGCTGAGCCTGCGCGTCCGGAGCCTGTGCTCCGCAACGGGAGAGGCCGCGACAGTGAGAGGCCCGCGTACTGCAAAAAAAAAAAAAAAAAAAAAAAAAAGAAGGGAAGAGGGGGAGCTAAGCTGGAGCCTCTCCCACCTGGGAGAGAAAACGTGAGGTAGCAAAACACGGTCAGAACTGTCCACCACCTGGAGTGAGTGACCTGATGACACGCTAAAGAGGGTAGGGCCTCGGCACCCCCAACTTACCTCTCTCCCTAGCACCTAGAACCAAAGAGCAGGAGTTCAAAATTAAGCGTTAGTGAATAGATGGTGCAGGTTAGGCTAGATTACTCTGGTAACAAAAGAAGAAACTCCATGGCTTGATGTGGTTTATTTCCCACTCATGAAAAGTCTGTTCTGGGTAGCTGTCCTCCAAACAGGAGCTCAGATATCTGGGCTGCTTGCATCATATCACACTGCCTGCTGCATCAATGCATGGATTCCAGGTAACTGTGGCAGGAAAGAGAGGGCTGGAGGGCTGCACACAGTGACACGTCACTTCCCCTCCCAGCCATTGGCCGGGCCTTGTCATATAGCTCCCACCGAACTGCCAGGAGGATGGGAAATACAGAGAAGCACGCAGATATCTGGTGAGCAGTCAACGTCTCTAACAAGACACCGTGTGACCCCCTTTGCCTTGTTGCTTAACTACACTTCACTCTGTGTATAGACCTATCCTCCCCATCTGTCCCATTATTCATTCCACTGGGCTCTAGATGTCTGCTCTCAAGTAAGCACTGTGCCGACCTCTGGAAATACAGAGATGACTAAGATGATGTTCTAGTTTGGATCACCCCAGAAGCAGACCCTGAGCCAGGGACCAGAGCACACCTGGCCAACTTGAGGGGATGCAGGAAACACCAGCTGCAAAGAGGGAAGAGACCCAGGAGATGAATTTTATTAAGCCAGCTACCTGGGTGGGTGTCTGAGGTCAATTCCATGGAGAAGCTCTGGAAAACAGAGTGACGCACATCTCAAAATGGTCCCCACTTGAGGGTTAGGGAGCTCAGCTACTTCTCAACCCATTCCCATAAGCCAGTTATGAAATCCTCATCCCCTTGCTGGATTCTTGGTCTTCTAGGCTCTCCTGCACCTAGCAGTGGTCATGTAACCCCGTTCTGGCCAGTGGGAAGTAAAAGGAGATCTGCTGGCAAGGGTTCTGGGGCAGCATTTGCTCTCTCGCACCAAAGAACAGATGGATTTGCTTCTGGCCCTTCCTCTCCTCTTGCCCTGAAGGCAAATGTGATGCCTTAAGCCACCATAGGCAGCTTGCTACCATCAGGAGTTGGGAAGAAGGACAAAACGCTGACAAGCAAAGCATGGCGGTGTGGAAGGGGAGAAGGGACTTGGAACTCGGACAGCATCACTGAACAGCCAATGTCTGGCAACTGCCTGTCTTCTTGCATTGTGAGAAGGATAATGTCCTCCAGACTTAAGCCCCATCTACCCCAGCACCCTCTACTTGCAGCCCAATGCAATCCTAACCAACCCAAGTGGGAGACTTCAGACAGAGAGAACTTTGTGCACATCTAGGTCACGCGTGGGACTGGTGAGAGGTCTGGTTTGGCTGGAGGACGGCGTGTGTGTTACAGACTGGAGGGAAAGGGGCTGCAGAGGAAGGTTAAGAATAGCATATCAAAGGTCCACTTTGCCACACAAAGGGATTCAGTGGAGAGGTTTACAGAGCCCTGCACAATGACGTGAGATGATCATTTGTGTTTTAGAAAATAACTGTAGCAATCATACAAAGGGGAAAGGACTAAATTAGGAGTTGGGGACTCACGTACACACACTACTGTATATAAAATAGGTAATCTACAAGGACCTACGCAGAGCACAGGGCGCTCTAATCAGTACTCTGAAATAACCTAAACGGGACAAGAATCTGAAAAAGAATGGATATATGTGTATGTGTAACTGAGTCACTTTGCTGTACACCTGAAACAAACACATCATTGTGAATCAACTTGACTCCAATATAAAATAGAAATTAAATTTAAAAATATTTTAAATCATACAGAGGAAGAACTCCCAGCCCCTTAAAGATATAGATGATCTCCTGTGGGCAGCGTCCAGTACTGTCTTGCATTCTCTGCAATTCCTGAGGCAGCTGCCACTTAATACTTACTGAATTGAATTGAAATGAAGTTACCCTAATTACTTTCCCATGACACACTGCTTCCATCAATTGCTAAAGCCATTCAGGCAGGTTTCAGGTGTGTTTCTGGCCCCGCCACTAACCCAGTTTAGAGACAGTTTAAGACCTTGGCCGTGTCCCTTCCTGCTCCGGGCCTCAGCATCCTCACCTGCACAAGGAACGTGTAGAACTTAGTCTCACTTTCTTGAATAATCCTGGGGACGTGGACAGACTGCATGCAGCGACCAGGACAGGTGTCTGAGCTCCACCCTCTTTATTTCCACAGAACGGGCAGGAGAGGTTGGTGGGGCAGCTTTATCAAGGCCCTTAGCCACGGAGTGCCGAGCAGAGAAAATAGGTCAATAAACTACAGATCGAATTTACACATTTCTATAGGTCTCTGATCCCTATAGGTTTGGTATTTTATATATAACATATACCCAAGTTTTGGGGGGTTTTGTTTTTTTACTCTTCCAACTATTATTTCAAAACCAAAGATGAGGGGAGGGGGGACATCAAATATTTTCTCATGTGGCATTCAAACAGTGATCAATTAACCCCCCAAATCAGGTTTGTACCAGGGAGACCCACAGAGATAAGGCGTTAGACTTCATGCTCACACACCTATCAGCACTCCAGTCCTAAATTATATTTGACATTTAATTAAAACCCCAAGGCAGTGAAGTCAAGAGCTGAACTACTACATTTCTAGAAAAGGAGCTGCTCTTTAGGATGGATTCATTTATCTCCTGTCACCAAAGGCATCAACATCCCACCATCACCACCATCACCCCCCACCCCCCCCACCCCACCCCCCCACCACTACGGGAGAAATACAGTGACAGGAGGAAGGGACCGCCCCCCTCCCTTCCCCTCCCCCACACACTCCCTCAGACTCTGCACCCGTAAGGGTAGAGCTGGTCCTTCCCAGATCCCCGGCCATCTAGAGCCGACGTCCCTCCTGGACACTCACCCACACTCCAGCCCCAACTCCCCACTCATTTCCTTTCCTAGAGACAGCATTTTTGCCTGTCCCAGGACATGAAGGTTTTCAGCATTGAGCATTTTTCCTTTTCCCCTTCCCTCTCTCCCTCCTTCCTTTCCTCCCTTCCTCCCTCCCCCCTCCCTCCTTCCTCCTTCCTTCTTTCCCAGCTCCATATTCTAGGGCTGTGCTAAAAGTGATGGGGACAAAGACCCATAAGACTCAACTCCTGTTCTTTTGCCCCTGGAAATTTTTTTTTTATTTGGTTGCGCCGGGTCTTAGTTGCGGCAGGCGGGCTCCTCAGTTGTGGTGTGTGAACTCTTAGTTGCGGCATGCATGTGGGATCTAGTTCCCTGAGCAGGGATCAAACCCAGGCCCCCTGCATCGGGAGCGTGGAATCTTAACCACTGCGCCGCCAGGGAAGTTCCTCGACTCCCGATCTTTTGGTGGAAGCAAGGGAACTCAGGGCACGCTGAGGGTCTGCACTGGACAGAATGGGACAATGTGTAGTTCATGTCAATGGTCAACAAGGACTCCAGACAACAGGGGCTTTTGAGTCGGAGGGGAGGAAGGGGAAACTCAGGCGGGCAGGAAGGTCTTCTTCATGGAGGAGCCCAGGCGTGTGCTGGGCCTTAAATACGATGACATCTAGGAAGACAGCAGGAAGAGGAGAGGCATTCCAAGCAGAGAGAACAGCGCATGCAGGGGTCTGGACACAAGAAATAGTGAGAATGCCTTTCTGCCTAAAGAGAAAAGAGGGTCCATAAAAGGGGTAGAGAAGATGGAGTGGGAGAAGCCTGTTGATAATAGGAAGTGCGGGCGTGGGGTCTGGACTTCCTCTGGAATCCGATAGGCCCTGCAGGGACTGCATGTTGGAACGCTACAGCAGGCAGAGACTGTACTGCTTTCTGACTTTGCTGGGGATTGTCTGTGTAGCCTTGGGCAGGATGCTTTCTCTCTGAGCAGAATTTTCTTCTCTCTGTGAAGTGAGGAACATCACCCTCACCCCTGCTTCCTCCCAACCTACCTTTCTGGGACCAGCTCAGGGACGAATGGTACCACGTGCCAGGTTGGGGACATAGGGAGGGTCCCTGGACTCTTCTTCCACAGGTTTAGGTATCAGACCAAATGGCGCTTCCCTAAATCAGATCACAAACCCAGCACGGGAACGGGACACATCAGCAATGATTCAAATGCACAGAAACCTCACTCTGCTAACAACAAAGCATTCCATAACCTCTTGACTCGCCTGGCTCACAACTTCATCCTCAGAAGGTTTAGGAGGTAACAAAGGCCAGCAGCCCTCTCAGACTTAATTCTAATCCACCGAGAAGAAATTACCGAGTAGTGGAAACGACAGAAGCCATGAACAGAGGCACAGAAGCTTAGAGGTAAGTAAACACGTCATCTTAACATTCAGAGCAGCCCAGAGAGAGAACACTGGTGCAGAGACTTTTGGAAGTCTAATTTCAAGTCATTCAGAGAAAAGGTGGCTATAATTCTGTGACCAGAGACTCTAAAGGGGGAGACAGCTCAAGAAAGATGGGAAACAATTCCTGGAATCAAGCTGCTCACTATGTGACTGCAAAATATTCCAGTGGGCAAGAGAGGAGAGAGAAATCTAAAGAAGACAGTAAGAATTTTGGGTGCGCTAGAAGCTCTCTGGCTTCAGCAAGAAAGTGGAATTACTAAGCTCCTACCTCCTTCTACAACAAGGAGGATGATCTTCGCCCTGAACATCCAGTTTTAGTCACATCACTCCTGGCTCTACAATGTTCCGTGGCTCCCTCTTTCACTGTGAATGGCCTACCTGAAGCGGACCTGGCTTCCCCTCCCAGCCTCAGCTCCACCCCACCACCCCACTGCCACATCCGATGCCCCGGCCAGGGGTCAGCAGGCTACAGCCCACAGGCCTAACAAAGCTCACCGCCTGTTTTTGTACATCCCACAAGCTAAGAATGGTTTTCACATTTTTTTAATGGTGTGGAAAAATTGAAAAAAAAAAAAACACTTCATGTTGGCGGGAATGTAAATTGGTGCAGCCACTATGGAGAACAGTATGGAGGTTCCTTAAGAAACTAAAAATAGAACTACCATACGACCCAGCAATCCCACTCCTGAGCATATATCCAAAATAGACAAAAACTCTAATTTGAAAAGATCCATGCACCCCAACGCTCATAGCAGCACTATTTACAATAGTCAAGACATGGAAGCAAACTAGTATCCATCAACAGATGAATGGATAAAGAAGATGTATATATTCTCTATATATACAATGGAATATTACTTAGCCATTAAAAAGAATGAAATAATGCCATTTGCAGCAACATGGATGGGCCTAGAGATTATCGTACTAAGTGAAGAAAAGTCAGACAGAGAAAGACAGATATCATATGATATCACTTATATGTGGAATCTAAAAAAAATGATATAAGTGAACTTATTTACAAAGCAGAAACAGACTCACAGACATAGTAAATAAACTTATGGTTACCAAAGGGGAAAGAGGAGGGAGGGGTAAATTAGGAGTTTGGGATTAACAGATACACACTACTATATGTAAAATAGGTAAACAACAAAGGCCTACTGTAAAGCACAGGGAACTATAGTCAGTATCTTGTAATAACCTATAATGGAGTAGAATCTGAAATAGAACATATATATATATATAAATAATTGAATCACTTTGCTGTACACCTAAAACTAGCACAACTTTATAAATCAACTATACTTCAATAAAAAAGAATAATACTTCATGACATGTGAGAATAATACAAAATTCAATGTTCATAAAAAAAATTGTATTGGCACACAGTCAGCACTCATTCGTGTACAGACTGCTTGTATCGGTTTGCTAGGGCTGCCATAACCACAAACTGTACCACAGACTGGGGGGCTTAAACAGCAGACATTTATTATCTCACAGTTCTGGAGGCTGGAGGTCTGGGATCAAGGTGTCAACAGGATTGGTTTCTCCTGAGGCCTCTCTCCTTGGCTTGTGGACAGCCGTCTTCTCCCTGTGTCCTCACATTGCCTTCCCTCTGAACACATCCGTGTCCTAATCTCCTCTTCTTATAAAAACACCAGTCATGTTGGATCAAGGCCCACCCAGGGACCTCATTTTAACTTAATCACGGTTTAAAGACCCCATCTCCAAATACATTAACATTTTGAGATACTGGGCGTTAGGACTTCAACAAATAGATCTGGGGGGACACAACTCAGCCTATAACTCTGTCTGTGGCTGCTTTTTCACTACCACAGAATTAGTTGTGACAGAGACCATGTGGTCCCCAAAGACTATTACAGGTAGACTTTTACTATCTGTGGATTATTTACTATACAGCCCTCTACAGAAAAAGATTACCAACACCCCCCAAAACAATCTGTGCTTGCTAAAGATCCCCCCAATACCACACTTCCCTTTCTTATTGCTGATCTGAGCTCCTGCTGAAACTTACATGCCCTCTTTTTTTTTTCACTTTTTGCATGTTAGTATATTTTATTTTTTTTACATCTTTATTAGAGTATAATTACTTTACAATGGTGTGTTAGTTTCTGCTTTATAACAAAGTAAATCAGTTATACATATACATATGTTCCCATATCTCTTCCCTCTTGCGTCTCCCTCCCTCCCACCCTAACCCACCCCTCTAGGTGGTCACAAAGCACCGAGCTGATCTCCCTGTGCTATGCGACTGCTTCCCACTAGCTATCTACCTTACATTTGGTAGTGTATATATGTCCATGCCTCTCTCTCACTCTACCATATGACCCAGCAATCCCACTACTGGGCATATACCCTGAGAAAACCATAATTCAAAAAGAGTCATGTACCAAAATGTTTATTGCAGCTCTATTTACAATAGCCCAGAGATGGAAACAACCTAAGTGTCCATCCTCGGATGAATGGATAAAGAAGATGTGGCACATATATACAATGGAATATCACTCAGCCATAAAAAGAAACGAAATTGAGATTTTTGTAATGAGGTAGATAGACCTAGAGTCTGTCATACAGAGTGAAGTAAGTCAGAAAGAGAAAAACAAATACCATATGCTAACACATATATATGGAATCTAAGAAAAAAAAAAAAGGTCATGAAGAACCTAGGGGTAAGACAGGAATAAAGACACAGACCTACTAGAGAATGGACTTGAGGATATGGGGAGGGGGAAGGGTAAGCTGCGCCCTCTCATTTTCACTGATAAAGCCCTTCCTATTCTTCAAGACACCAGCACCGGCAACTGAGTTTTTGTGTGACCAATCCCAGGGGCATCTGCATTCAAGCCAAAGAAATGAATCCCACATGAGATAACTTTCAGGTAGTCAGACACACTGAACAGAAGGACAGCAGCACCACCCACGTTCCACACGTTCCACACGAGGGTGGGTGTTAGGGCTGGAGGGCTGGCACCAGAGAGTCTGCATGAGGAACAGGAGACACAGCTGGGACTTAGATGTGGATGGAGCTGTCATCTCTCTGGGAATGGGTGGGTCTGAGGAATGAGCTTTAGAGACACAAGTGGAAAGAAAAGGTAGCAGAAGATTCTAGGCCAGAGAGCTCTAAAAGGTTAGGCATCATCTCTCTCTCTCTCTCTCTCTCTCTCATTTTCTCTCTTACTCCTCTTCCTCTTCCTCTTCCTCTTTCTCTTTCTCTGCTATGTGAGGACACAACAAGAAAGCAACCATCTGCAAGCCAAGAAGAGAGCTCTCACCAGAGCCCAACCACACTGGCACCTTGACCCCAGTCTTCCAGCCTCTAGAACTTACGCGGGCCTTTCACTGTGGTGGCCTCTCCCGCTGCAGGGCACAGGCTCCGGACGCGCAGGCTCAGCGGCCATGGCTCACGGGCCCAGCCGCTCCGCAGCATGTGGGATCTTCCCGGACCGGGGCACGAACCCGTGTCCCCTGCATCGGCAGGCAGACTCTCAACCACTGCGCCACCAGGAAAGCCCTGAATGTGGATCTTGATGTTTGAATATGTTTTAACCTTGCACGATGTCTATACTAACAATGTATGGGTTGTTTGATAAATAAATATTTTTTTAAAAAATAAAATAAAAATGAAAGGTTAGGTATCAGAGGAGAGAAGAGGGGCAGCTGAAAGAGGAGGAAAGCCAGGTGACAGGGACTGGGAAGGGGGCTTTGAGGGAGCACAGGGGCACCTTGGCATCCCCTGGAGACAGGTCCCTGCAGCACAGAGTTTCCTGGTGCCCTGAGGGAGATGCTGGCATTGAAGGGAAGTGGCACGGAGAAATGAGTCAGGGACCTGGGGTTCTCATGCCACCAGGTTGCGTTACAGGGCTGGTTGACTGGGCACGAGTCTGTAAAGGACACAAAAACATCAATGGGATAAATAAGTAAATTAGTACCAAATAACTCGGGTCTCTCCACATAGCTTCTTCAGTAAGCTGGTCCCCACTCCCACTGAAACAGTCTTGGGTAGGAACCCCCAACACTCCTCTCGGGCACCAACTCTAACCCCACTAAAAAAGGGTGGTATGGATATTTCCCAAAGCCTGTTTGTAGCACACCAAACACATAACCTGCCTGGATATGTACATAAGTGGTCCAGGCCCAGGCTCCAGCTCTACCAAGCATTAGTGTGTGACCTCAGACAGCTGCATCCCTCCCTCAGCTTCAGCATCCTCATTGGAAATACAAAGGGCTGGGTCAGGCCCTTCCAGCAGTAATATTCTGGGAGGGGAAGGCTGAGAGAGATTGGGCATAATGGGGGCCCTGTGGCGGCCTGAGAGGTGTGCGGAGGGCTGAGGGGAGCAAGAAAGAGTGCCAGTTGGATGCAGCCCAGAAACCCTCACTGTGGCTTGTTTGCTTTGAAAGCTTGGTACGGGAGTGATGCTGAGGGGAAGGACAGTGACCTTGCAAATGGGGCTACTGGCAGACAGAGGGTGTGCTTAGCAGGCTGAGCTCACTTGTATGTGTGCACGTGTACAGACACACACACACACACACACTCAGCTGGTGCACACTTGTCTTGAATGTGCCATCCCAGCTGAGGGGGGAGGAAGGGGCTTGGCAAGGAGCTGTGGAGAAGGAAACGAAGAGGGAGATCAGGAGACCCTGTTCCGCTTCAGTCCTGCACAAATCCATGTAACTTCCCCCATTTTACAGAGATAGAAACTGAGGCAGCCCTCAGGAGACTATCCTCTTACAGAAGAAGGCGGAAGCAGGACGGAAGCCTCAGGCACTGACAGTCGTCTGGGTGGGTCTCAATTGGACTGAAAGGCAGTCCCCCTCGGCCTCATTGGAAACACAATGGGCTGGGCCAGAAGACTGGTAAATGAAGATGGCTCAGATGGAGGGTGTGATGGAAAACATCTCACCCTTTCTAGAGGAAAAAGCCACAACGAAACAGAGCTACCATCAGCAGGGAAGAAAGAGCAACCTTCCGGGCACTGTGAGGCCTGCGGTCCAGTAAATGGTCCCACAGCTTCATCTCCTGGCCCCTCCTTGGTGTCTGCTTCCATGTGCCCAACCTCTAGAAGGAGGAGCCCTCCGGGGTGACTCAAGCCCTCACCTCTGTATTCCTACTCCTCAATCTAGGGCGCTATTCTCTTGACTCCCAGACGTACTCCAGGCCTCACTCGCCGAAGTCCCCCTCCACAGGGATGTCTCAATCCCTCACAAACTTCTCTCAAAATAAGACTCATGCCCATGTTGTTAATTCTGCTCTTTCCGCGCCATGGAATGGAGTCCAGGAGCCGCTGGGGGTTTGGAGGGGACCAGGCTTCTTGCTTGTAGACGTTGAGTCCTGTCCTAAGTTAGGACCACAGGGAGGGAGTAGGGATGGAAATCACACAACTAATTCTTACAGAACAACTGGCCTGGGCTTTATTTCCCATCCGAGGTGAAACTGCTTTATCGGGCTCAGGCTCTACTCAGGAAGTGGCCTCGAGGGATGACTTCTGGGAGTGAACACACTGGGGGTGGTTGTTCTCCCACACTCTCATCCCAAAACATCCTTAATTTCCTCTAATACCGTGTCATGGAGCCATCAGCACCCACAAAGTAGATGAAACTCTGAGTGGACCCATTTATAATTCCAGAAGGGCTCCTCTCAAGGGTGACACGCTCCATCCACTAGCTTTCCGTCTGGCATAAAACTGCCTCCATCAGCTCCCTGGGGCCCCTTATTCACCCCTTGTACTTGGATTCAGCATGTCCTCCCGGGCAAAGGCAAGGAGCAAGAGACTGAGTTCTCTGGCCAGCCCTGATGCCATGAGTTCAGTGTGGAGGACCCCAGTAGGCCTCAGGGGTCTCCAGTGGGGAGTGCAGTGGGCCCCAAACTGCCCTTGGGGAAGCAGATCCCACCAGACTTCACTGCCTGTCATGTCCCTCGTTCTAAACAGAATTCCTGGCTGCATGAGTTTCCTGCAGCTGCCGTAACAAATTACCCCAAACTAGGTAGCAGAAAACAAAAGAAATTTTCTCAGCAGTCCCCAAATCAAGGTGTCAGCAGGGCTATGCTCCCTCCAAAGGCTCTAGGAGGGAATACTTCCTTGCCTCTTCCAGTTTCTGGTGGCTCCTGGCGTTCCTTGGCTTGTGGTAGCATCACTCTAACCTCTGCCTCTGTCTTCACATGGCCTTTCCTGTGTCCCTGTCTCAAATCTCCTTGTCCTATCTCTTATAAGGACACCAATCACTGGATTTAGGGCCCATCCTAAATCCAGGATGACCCTATCTCGGGATCCCTAACTGCAGCTGCAAAAACCCTATTTCCAAATAAGGTCACATTCCTGGATAATCAAGGGTTAGGACTTGGATGTGTCTTTTGGGAGGACACAGTTCCTCCCACTATACTGGTTCACTGGGCATTTTCTTGAAGGTGACGCCCTCTACCCAGCTTTGAGGTCTAGACTCTCCTATGAGTTATTCAAGGTTCCCCATCCTACTTACCCTGCCCCATTCCACATGCTCCCCACAGCATTCGCCCATAGCAGTCTACTCCGTTCCCCCCTCTCAGTGTCCTCGTTCTTGTTAATAAACCCTACTCAAGCTGTCCCCCTACCCGAGCTGTCCTCCCTTCTTCCCCCGGGTCCCGCCTCAGAGGCTTCCCCGGCCACTCCAGCCCCTGACGGATGGTGGGGAAGGAAGAACCTGGCCCCAAGGCCCTAAGCACTGGCTCTGTCACGTACCAGCTGCTTGAGCTTAGACACGCCTCTCAATGTCTCTGGGCCTCAGTTTCCCCACCTGAAGATGGAGACAATCCCTTCCTCACAGATTGGTAAGGAGTAAATGGAACAATACACATGAGAGATTCTGTCACCCAGTAAATGCCCAGTAAATGTTTGTCCTCTAGTTATTTGATCTTCCCTTCTCTGAATCCAGTTCCATTTACGGCCAGCACTGCCCTGCATCATTTGCTTCTCATCTCCCCAGGTTAACCTTCTTGAGGAAAGGAACAGGATGTGAGCCTTCTCTGGAGTGTCTCACGGTACCTGACATAGACTTTAGTCAGTAGAGGTCTGATGCCTGGGATAAACTCCACGGCAACACCCAGACATCTGTATTTCAGACCAGAGAGGCGGCCTCGGCCTGGATCCCAGGCCCTGCGTCCCTCTGGTCACCTCCCTGGTCTACTTACCCCCAGACCTCACATCTCATAGGAGAGGCAGGGCCATCCTGGCTCCTGCAGGCAGCAGACAAATGGGGTGCAGTCATGGAATGAGAGGCACTGAGATCAAATTCCACAGCGATTAAGGTGAGGCGACAAACTCCAGAGGCCGATTGTTGGTGTAATTAGGGTGAGAAGCGAATCACGGCAGGCTGAGAACCCCAAGGCCAGAGAGGCGGGGCCCATCCCCGGTCCAGGAGGACCCCTGTGGTCAGCCAGGTGGAAGGAGATGGCTCTCCATTAGGTCCGGGCAGGGAAGGGCGAGCGGGCTGCTGCTCTGTATCATCTGGGTGGAGTGGTTGAGTGGATGTGACATAATTGAATGAGGCCTACACATCCTGCACCCAGAGCGGGGGAATTAGCAGTCCGACCCTCGCCTGTGGAGACGGCGTTCCGCCCTCATCTGCCTGCATGGCTCCATTCGATGGCCGCCTAGCTGGTGGGTGTGGGGGGGCGCCGGGAAGGGGCTCTGGCCAGGGCTGTGGAAGGCAAGGAGGGGCAGCGGGAGATGCGCAGGGAGAGGGGGCTCAGCCAGGGACGTCCCAGAAGAGGGGGCCGTGGGGAGGGGGCAGGGGTTAGGCAGGGGCAAGAGGGAGCCATGGGATGTTTGCCAGACTGCCAAACAGATGGCAAGGTGACATAACCAGAGTGAGGCGGGAGGATGGGGCTAGAGGGACCGGGGAGGGATGGAGACAGGCAGAGAGTGGGAGACGAGGGCAAGATAGGCAGGGAGATAACATGACAACAGCCAAAGATAGAGAGATGAGCTGAGCCATGGAGGGGAAGAAAGGGGCAGATAAAAAGAGGCTTAGTGAGGGCTTCCCTGGTGGTGCAGTGGTTGAGAGTCCGCCTGCCGATGCAGGGGACACGGGTTCGTGCCCCGGTCCGGGAGGATCCCGCATGCCGTGGAGTGGCTGGGCCCGTGAGCCATGGTCACTGAGCCTGTGCGTCCCGAGCTTGTGCTCCGCAACAGGAGAGGCCACAGAAAGACCTACTGACGGACGGGCAGCCGGAAGAACAAGCAGACAGGAAGATAGGAGCTTCGGGAGAGGCCACAGAAAGACCTACTGACGGACGGGCAGCCGGAAGAACAAGCAGACAGGAAGATAGGAGCTTCGTGGAACGGGGCCGGGCCCTCTCCTGCAGTAACAGCAAGATTTCTTTTTTCCTCTGTGCACTCACTGTGTGCCTAGCACGGTTCTAAATGCTCCACGTTACCTCATTTCTTCCTCACAATATACTATCTTACAGGTGAAGAACCCAGAGCTGGAGAGGACAGGTTACCTGCCCAAGGAGCCCCACCTAGACACAAAGGAGCCAGATGTGAACCCAGGTGGAGCCTGACTTCATGCCCCATCCCTCACCACCACACTAGCAGGGGCCCCTCCTGGGTTCAGCCCCAGTGAATCTGTCCCAGGCTAGGGCTCCCCAGGCAGGCCAGATACAGAAGATGTCCTGGTGGCTGTAGGCGTGGAGAGCGGTCAGGAGACTGTGTTTTTTTCACCTTTCCTGGTCTCTGTCCCCTTCTCTGAGACCGCTGGCACTCTCCCTTGCCATCGGTGGAGGCCTCTCCAACTCTCAGCTGGCCATCAGTAGATCTCCAAAGTGTGGACTGATGTCATTTTAAGGTATGGCCTCTGCCAGGGGGGGCTCAGGGAGTAATAAGAGAGACATTTGAAGGACAGGAAGGGTTCCCTGTAACCTTTAGTAACCCAACATGGGTAGATTCCTCCTATACTGACTCATCAAGCTAGTTCTGGCTGTGTGACCTCTGACCGGGTGGGGAGAAAAGATATCTGGAGACCTGCTACCTGTTGCCTTTGCGCTCCTCCCCCACCCACCACCGCCCATGGAAAATTCCCAGCCACAGGCACAAGCTTCGAAAGCTCTGCCAGCCAGACCCACCCAACCTCTCCCCAGAAGCAGGGGCAGCCTTGCTTCTGGTAGGAACCACTGATCACTCCTGAAAACAGCTCAGCTGTCCTCCCTGGCTGCCCTCGGTCAGGGTTCAGAGGGCCCCAGTCCAGGACAATCCCCACCTGCCTAGTTGCTGGGCGCTCGCTGACTCCGCCAGACCTCCATGAGGGTCTGGCGAGGGCCCCCTGTCCCGCCCAGCACCTTCCCAGGCCCCTGTGGGGAAGACAGAGGGGTTGCCCATTTCAGCTCACAGACAGCTCTGCCAAGGGGCCCTGAAGGGAGGTGAGAGCCGTTCACCTCCACAGGCAGTAGCTTCCTAACAGCAAAGCTGGGATGCTCGGTGCCCGGGAAGGAGGTGCTGAGCCCTCCTCCTACCTCGGCTCTGGCGCAGCAATGGAGAGAGCAAATCAGCTTCTCCACTCTGCCTGCAGGAAGTGGACTGGCAAGGAAGGCAGGGGGAGAGGCATGGAGGAAAGGAGGGGAACCAAGGAGAGGTAGGCAGGAAAGAGACTGGAGAAGAGACACCGGTGATAGAATTCACAGCTGAAGGAATGACTTCATCCAAGCCCCTACTTTTACCCATAAGGACCCAGTTAGGTGAAGGGACTCACCCAAGGTCACCCAGCTAGTCCCGTTATTGGATGGGGTCCTCCCATAGCACTCCCCTCGTCACATCCTGATGTATGACTCCAAGAGGAAGCTCATGGCTTAATTACCAAGGGGCCAGAAGTCTAACTCTGCCCTGGGAACCAAAAAGCCATGTCTCGTCTCCTGCCCAAAAAGCCTCCATGGCCTCCCCAACCAAGGCTGCCTCCCGAGCCTGGCAGTCAGTGCCCTCCCAACCTGGTCCAACCTCTTCTCCATTTTGCCTCCCACTAATGCTCCCCGCATATCCCTGATCAAGTTTACCCCTTGCAGTATGGTGACAACCTGTGCTCTCCCATGTTGGCTCACACTGGAATCCCCTTCACTTCAGTGTTACCCTCAGATGTCAACTACTTTGGGAGGCCTTCCTTGAGGCTCCTGGGCCTCAGGAAGCTCTCCCTGTCCTGTACTACCATGCCACATTTTGGTACCTCTTTTACGGAGGAAGGAAAGTAACATTTATTGAGATTTAGCTCTACCTTCAATACGCCTGGTATCATTATCTCTACTTCACAAATGAAGAAACAGATTCAGAGAAGTCAAGTAACTTACCCAAGATCACACAGCTAACTATTAAATGAATGATGGAGGCAGAAATCAAATCTAAAGCTAACCCTAAAACCCTGTTGTGCTTTGTATTATAGTTGCTGTATATCGCTCATTCACAACCTCTTGTGCAGTAAGTTCCTTCATGTAGGAGCTATGCCTTCTTATATCTTATGGCTAGCTAATCCAGTAGAGTGTTTGGTTTATAATTGGCACTCCAAATAACCATTTTTAGGATGGATAGATGAATGGGTGGATAGATGGATGGATGGATAAGTGGGTGGGTGAATGGATGGATAGATGGATGGATGGATGGATGGATGGATGGATGGATGGATGGATGGATGGATGGGTGGATGGATGGATGGATGGATAGATGAGTGGGTAAGTGGGTGGGTGGGTGGATGGATGACAGAAGAGTATAACATCTCCATATGACATCTGCTGAGTGGGGTTTGCACATCACCCCAGGGATCATAATCAGCCACCAGCAACATCTCAACGGAGTCTTAGGAAAGAAGTGATGATGGGGGCGTCACCGTGGAATCTAGTGGGTGGAAAGTTGCTGTACTGCCAGGACAGGAGAAGGCCACTTTAGCAAGTGGCAAGGATTCTTAGACTTGAAACATCAGCACTGAACTGGAATAGCCTTAGAGATAATGAGGTCCAACCTCTCATCACCCCTCCCCTCTCATTCTGCAGATGAATAAATTGACTCTCAGGGAGAGGAAATGACAAGCAATACCACACAGCTAAGGTGATTCTAGGCACTCAGTTTCTATAGCAACAAAGTGACTTTTGTATTATACAAGAGGGCAGTCATTTGGATGAATTAGATGATATTCAATGTTGTGTTCTGATCACAGGAACCTCTTCTTGGAGACCCTTTGTGAGGGGACCGTGGAAAGGTGTGATACAAGGGAAGTCCCTGACGGCCAGGACAATCGACCACCAAGCCCAGGGCACTGAAAGGGGCTGCATCTTCTCCCTGCTGGCATCCTTGCCCAGCCCAAAGGGGGCTTGGCAGTGCAGCCCCCTTAGGCTACCATGTGTGACCCCAAGTCTTGGACTGCATGGGAAGGACTCTTGATCTACTCCACCTGCCTCCATCCTCAGAGGCTACTACAACCCCCGGCCACATCAGCTTCTCCAGGCCACCCTCGGTCCAGCCTCTGGGCAACTGCCCTCGGGGGGGCAAAGGGACCCTCTCTCTCGGGTTGTCGTTATACTCTGCCCTTTGCTCCAGGGGACACGGGCAGTGTATCCAGACACATCTGTGGTGCTTGTTTGGGCCCCCGTGATGGGTAAACAGGCACTGTGCAGCTTGGGCCATTTGTTCAGGCTCACCCAGGAAAGAGAGACACAACCATGACTCCAGGGCCTCTCAGTCCCAGCCGACCCAACCCTGCCCGCCCCCTGAGTCTCGGCAAAGCCCAGAGGCACAGCTGAGCTGAAAGAAAATTCTCCCTGAGAGACAATATCAGCCCTTCTTCTTCTCGTATTCCAGATCCACATCCTCCTATTTACTAATTTTCATTTCTGAGCACTCATGGGGCCCTTGAAGGAGCTTCACATGGAATTCCCCATAAATCCCAAGAAGAAGGGGAGCATCTGGGGAGGGCAACAGAGGCACAGGGAGGGAGACGATGGGGCTCAGCGTAAATTATCAAGGCCTATAGATGTCCACAGAGCGTGTTAGGAGCATAACAAGAGAGGCCACAAGACAGGCCCACCCCCGACCTCCCTCCATCCCCCAGCTGCCCCTAATGGTGGCAATAAAGTCTTCAGAGACACAGGGCTGGGTTTTAAGCTCCATGCAAATCCTTGATCCCTCCCCCTCCCCCAATGAGAAGAAACAGCAGTACTGTCACCCCCCACCCTCTCTCCCCACCCTTCATCCTGGCCCAAACGAGATCCAGAGGCCAAGCACTGTTACCCAGATCAAATTCCACCGGGAACAGTTCCCTCTTCCTCCCTCTGCTCTGCCCACACACCTCCTTCTAACCGCTCCCCCCTCCCATTCCACTCCTGGAGATGCCAACGGAGACGAAAGTCGCAGCCCAGGTACCTGAAAGGCCCTGGCTCTCAGGGGGCGGGTGGAGGGGACTGGAGATCCACTTGCCTGGCTGACCCAGAACTGATCCGAGGGGCACTTCAAAAGCTCAGGGTCTGGTGAGCAGAGCCCCCCAGGAGCACCTGAGATGCGATTTCTAACTCTGCTTCTGCCACTCCCGAGCTGTGTGACTTCCAACAAATCCTGTCCCCCTCTGGGCCTCAGTTTCTTTATCTGTGTAATGAGTGAGCTCAGTGGTTGTCGCTGAGGAAACAAGGGGAGGGCTTAGCAAGGGGACTGTGGCCCCGCATCTCATCCTGAACCGGAACAGCCCTGCTCTTACCTCTCTTATCTGCAAGGCCTCGGCTAAGATTTCACTTGAATAAAAGGTTTGGTGGCTGTCAAAAAAAAAAAAAAAAAGTAGTTTAAATCCATTGGCCTAGAAATGACCTCTGTGTTTCCTTTCTTCTACCTCATTCTGTGGTTCAATCGATGCAAATGCATTTTTTACTAGCTGCCCCAACCTGGATTTCACACATTCTTGCCGGTGGTCCCTACAAGACAGTCGTAGTCACCAGGCCTCGTGCCTTCGTTTGACTTCAGAAAGTAGGTCTCCCCGAGCCTCTGGCTGGGTGTATAAGACATAGGTCCCACCTTAAGGTTCAGGAAACAGGTGTCCCCCTGAAAAGATAAACAACCCAGCCAGGACACCTATGCCAAGTGTGGAGTGAGTACTTTAGCCAAGGGTTTCAGGGCATCCAGGATGCAGAGGTGACCAGGGGTTCCCAGATACATGAGAATACCAAGAAGGGATTACACTGGCTATATGTGGGGGGCTCAGCAAATTGACTAAGCAGGCTTCAGGGGTGAGCAAGGAGGTAAGATGTCAAGAGTCAGAATACCTGGGCTTAACTCTGATTCTGTCACCGACTTGCCATATGACTTGGGCAAGCCATTTACATTCTTAGCCTCAATTTCCCCATCAGTACCTAGGATTCTACCCAGCTCCCTGTGATTCTTTCCTGCACCTACCCCAGGCTCTTTCCCAGAGGTGGCCTTGGTCATGGGGGAAGGACAAGGGATGAATCCAAGGCCTGACAGGTCAGACTGAAACCCACAAACTGGATACCAAACATAGAACCCAGGCCTGGCTGCCCTGGTTCTGCCTCTGCCCAACTCTGTAAGTCAGGAGGGGGCAAGAGGAGGGTGGGAGAGAGGAAAGCCAAGATGAAGAAGGACCGTATCCCACCCTTTGCCTCTCCAGGTTCATCGGCCAGGCTGGAGGAATCCCCACTGCTCAGAAGGGAGAACTCCTAATGAATATTCATAGTCACCAGAGGCCTCATTTGCATCATCCATATCCGCAAATGCCACGAGGATCAGCTGTCTCTGTCCTCTCTGGCTGCCCCTCTCATTGAATAGGAGAGCCTGCCCACCTAATCATCATCACTCCTGCAACCCGCCCACCTCCTCTCGTCCTGGCCTTTGCCGTGTGCCCCGACCCAGGCCCTCCCCAAGGTGCCAGGCATGTGTCAGACCCTCCACGGCCAAGGAACCCCCTCCACCCCCCAAGCTGAGCAAGCAAGGAGGTCTGAGCCAGTGAGGTGGGCTGCCAGACCCCGTGAAGCAGGACAAACAATCCCAGGGGGTGGGATTAGGTTGGCAAAGCTGTAGAGTGAAGAGATGTGGGTAGGAGCATACGAGGGACACGTGAGGCCCCGTCACTGGCTCCGGGAGACGAGTAGGGCTGGGATGTGGGTGGGAGGGATCGGTAGTTTTGTCATCGCATAAAGGCAACACCCGGAGAGAGAGATGGGCGAAGGAACGAAAGCATCACGCATAAAATCCTGAGAGCGCTGTGCCTGCATCAGCCCTCACCACTCAGGCCTCCTTGGAGATGAAATTTCCATTCAGAACAATCTAGAAGTCCATCAGTCTAGGACTGGTTAAATAAGTGGTGCCTCCTTCATATCACAGAATACTGGCCATTAAAAATCTATCTATGCATAGATTTTAAAAAACCGCCATGTCCACAATAAGGAAATTGTAGAACTACACTTAGCAAGGTCTTGCCTTCGTAACGTGAATAAATAAGTAGGTAGGTAGATAGATAGATAGATAGATGATACATAATCAAAGTTAGTGGATAAACCAGAAAAACAACTGTAAAGACGTACCCTAGCTATTTCACAGGGCGCAGGGTGGGATAAGAAGGGAATTTTTTGCTTTTCATGTTAAATATGTTCAATATTTCCTTCCTGTTTGAAGTTTGTGTATTTTACAATGATAGATTTTATAATCAGGACAAAAAACTTAAATGGGAGGGAAACGCAAATTTCCCATGAAAAGATGACAGTCTTGCTGCAACAGGCTGCCTTCTGCGATGCCAGGGGAGCCTGGGCCCTGGGCTGGCAGAGGGGCTGCCAAGGAGAGGGTGTCGGTGGGTGTGGCCCCCGTCCCTCCCCACCCCAAACTGTCCTGCAGGCCCCGGCTCCAATCTGGCCTCGACCTTGAAATTGGGCTCTGTTTACTCCATGGTGTGTTTGCCCAAGGCTCACTCTCTGGAGAAGCATATCAACTAACTTTTGTAAATTCTTACCAACTTACAAAGCATGTACACATTTCCATTCATTCAGAAACGTTCCTGAGCCTCTCCTGCGAGGCAGGCGCCAGGCGCTGGGGATATGGAGACCAAATAAGCCACAGTCCCTGCTCCCCCAGGGAGACGTCAATCAGCCTGGGCGCATCACCCTCAGGGCTATGTAACAGGTGTGCCCAGGTGGGTCGGAGCGCAGAGGGCCCAGTTCTAACTAGCGACGACACTAAGCTTCAGAGAAGCAAAGGCATTAGCCCGATGAGGAAGGAAGGCACTCCATAAACAGACGAGCCCTCATCACAGGACACCTATGAGGGCCTGGCCCCGTGCTAGGAGGTTAGATGCCCTCCTCATTTAATATACACAATGACCCTCATTATCCCTATTCCATGGACAAAGAGGAGCCGACAAGCACGGGAAACAGGGCAGAGGCTGGGAAGAGGCACCTTGGGTTCACAGCAACCAGGGGAAACGGGCCCTGCTTGTCCCACCGAGGCCTCCACAGTGACCCGGTCTCCCTCCCACACCTGCTTCCACCTCTGGGCTTGACTAGATAACTCAGAACCATCCCCCGGGCGCCCAGACTAACCAAAGCGCAGTAGCATTTGAAACACAGGGTCTCCCAGGCTCCCTGGGTCTGGAAACAGCCAGTTCTGCCTGCCTTTACCTCCCGAGGCTGGGCACTCGTGGCCACCTCGGGAAGACTGTACCAGATACTACGATCCCAGGCGGGTAGGTCTCCTTCGGGGTCCTCTGAGCAAACAAGGCTCATGTGAGTCTCCACCCCTTTGTTCATGCTGTTCCCCTGCCTAGAATGCTGTTCCTATACATCCCCGTGCACAAAGAATAAAATGCAAACGCTACTCCCACTGCAAAGCCTTCTTCGTGTGATCCAGCTGGACTGATTATTTCTCAGAAATCCTCAATCACACCAGCGGAACCCAAGTGCCTAACTTTCTTTCATGACTTCCCTGTGTGTGTGTCTTTATCTGTGTAACAGTGTGGGCATGTCTATGCGTGCATATGCGTGTGTGTGTGTGTGTGTGTGTGTGTGTGTGTGTGTGTGTATACAACTAAGTTGTAAATCCCTGAGGGCAGTAACGTGGTCCTGTTCTTCCTGAGTGTCCAGTATTCTCCAGTCCATTCCAGTCACGAAACAGTAACTGTACATCTGCTGCTATGGGAGTTGCCGCTAGCTCCCACCCCACCCCCAAAGCCCCCGGCTACACCTGCAGCTCCATGAGCCCCTCTGCATCCTCCAGGGCTGGGTGTTTAGGGAGTGGCCAATGTGTAGATGTTGGATCGTGCACCTCTGCCTGGAACCATCACTTCTTTGCCTGTCGCGCCCTCTTCCGCCCGTGGTCACCTCCCAAGGGCACCTGCCAGTGACCGAGAACTCAGGAGCAGAAGTTCCCAGTGGAGTCTCAGGAACTCAGCCAGGGCTCCAGACTGAGGAAGGGAGTGGAGGCTCCAGGAACCCTAAGTCCCTGGAGGCCTCCCCACCTCGGAAGATGCTGGGTGTCCCTGCCTCCCAACCAGCGTACAGGGAGTGAGGACTGGCCAGGGGGCCTGTCCTTCAGAAAAATGCCTCAAAGAGGTAGCTGGAGTGCCTTTGGGCCTTCAGCTACAAAAGTGGGTCACCATGGGGGAAACAAGTCGTTAAAAAAAGAAATCTGTTTCTGGAAACTGGTCTAGTGCTGGCTGGGAGCTGAGTGTCCCCTGAGGGAGTTCAGAAATCTCCCTGCTTTCTTCCCCGGCATCTCCTAAGCCACCAGGTCTCCAGTCTCTGGGCCCCAGAAGCCAAAATGAGCTCTAGGTAGAAACAAGGGGAGCCTGTCCCGGCCCACCCCCCACCACTGCCACCTTGCGGGGGCTCCTCTCTCCGACCAGTGGCCCAGAGCCAGCGCTGGGCCCCTGGAGCAGGGGCTGCCGGGCTACATGGGCTGCGTCGCTCTGCTTTCTGGGTTGTTCCTAAACTGCTCCACTTCCTGTTAAGTAGGACACACCAGGGAGTGAGAGCATGGAGCTCAAAGAGGGGCCGGGAGGATGTGCAGACATTCCCCAGGCCAAGGAAGGGCCTCTCAGGGTCAGCTGGAGGCGTCAAGGCCCAGAAGGGGAGGGGGGCTCGCCCAAGACCACCCCCTTAATGAGTGGTAGAGGTAGGACTAACAACGCCTGCTCACAGCGTAAGAGAGCTGGACTGGAAGCCAGAACTCCCAGGGTCAGTGCCAGGCTTTGCCCCTGGCAGACAAGTGACCTCACTGCACCAGGCCTCAGTCTTTCCATCTCTAAAATGGGACTAACAATATCCACTTCATGGGTTGTTGTAAAAATTGAACCAAATACTTTATGCAAAAGACATTTGTGTACAGGACTTAACAATATTCTATACAAACATCAGGCATTATCATTCTCCTTCTTAACTACAGTCCCTTAGGCCAAAAATCCCCCAGGCTGGCCGGCCACATGTTGATAATTGCTGATCCCAGGGGCAGGGGGGCTCGTTATGCTATTCTCTCTCCTTTTGTACAGAAGAAACACAGCTGTGTTTCTGTTTCCACCTGCACAGCCTGCCCTGGCCCTGAGATCCTTGCACTCACATGTGCGGCTCTGAAGGACTCTCAAGGCATGAGTGACCTCTGACCTCTGATCTCCAACCTCCAAGAGTGCCGCTCACGAGAAAAGCAGGAAACGGGCCGCTATTGGGTGCCTGCTGTGGGTCAGTCACTTTAGAACATGTGACACCGGTATCATAACCACTTTATCACTGCCATTATTATTACCATTACTCCCATTTTACAGAGATTTGAGTGACTAGTTCTGAGTCAAATTCTGGCCACACTCCACACCCTGCCCTGCATGCTCAGCCCACTGCCCTTGGACCTGCTTTTCTTCAGCTTAAAGCCATCAACGGGGAGAGGCAGCTTCATTTTTCTCTTTTGTTTTAGGGCACAGGTGCAGACAGTCAGGTTCATCACGCTCGTCCACCCCTAGCACGTTATTAAGACAGCGTCCAGATAAAACAAGGTCCCCTCGTGTCTTCCTTCCTGTCCCCTCATTCCCATCTCCACTCCAAATCCGTCTCCTCCACAGGGGCACCTGCTCCGATATGTTTGCTGCATGTCCTTAACTGTGCATATGTCCCTGTAAATTATGGAGCATTGCTATAAGTATGTGTTTTGAATTTTCATAAATGGTGTTGTGTTATGAATTTCTAGTCTGCATTGTACTTTTTTCGGTCAACGCTTTTTTGAGACCTATCCTTGCTGTAGGTGGCTGGTTCGATGATTGCAACACTGTGTAGGACACACCCATCACAGTCCATTTGTCCATCCCACACTGATGGACACCAAGGGGGCCCGCCAGCATCCCTCTGCCACAAACAGCATACCTGTCCCTCTATACCTGTGTGTCCCTTTATGTCCCTTTATCCATTGTGGGAGATCTTTGCCAAAATCCATTCCTAGGAGTAGGATCCTTGGATCGTAAGGCATACGCATAGTCAATTAAGTAACTTAGTAATGATGGAGTCAGAATTTGTAAATTGCCTAGAATAGTATCTTAAGCCCAGTAAGCACTACGTGAGGTGTGTTCGATTCAAATAATTACAGAAAATAAATAGCTCTAAATTGCCAGATTGCCTTCCCAAAGAAGGGTACCACCCTACACTCCTACCTGCGTTTCAGGAGAGGCCTCGCCTTTGCACATCCTCACCAACTCCGTGCTTCATCCAGCTTTCTGACCTGCGCCATTCTGGGGCTCAAGGTCGCCCCTCGATTGTTTAAATTTACATTTCTCTGATTCATAGTATTTGAATCTCTCTTCAGATACTTGTTAATCATTTGGTCTCTTTTCAGGGTAGAAGCGGTGTTAGGAACAGGCTTCCACTCTCCAAGGTGAGCCAGGAAGTCTGAGAAGCTTTGGGACCTCCCGTGGTGGAGGCTGATTTCACGTCTTTGGGAAAAAAAAAAAAAAAGAGGAAGAAGAGATGAAGAAGGAAGGGGGAAATGGCGCAGAGGGGTAAGAAAAGAAAGAGCGAGTTGTTTTCTGTGCAGGTGAATTGTTTCAGTCAATTGACAAAGGCCCCTCCCACCCCTGCCAAAGGCCCACAGAGCAGTGGCCCTCACACGGTGGTGGCATCAGCACCTCCTGGAGGGCTTGTTAAAGCGCAGCTCTCTAGCCCCATCCCCAGTTTTTGAGTCACTGGGTCTGGGGCGGCGCTGAATTTGATTGACTGAAATCAAATTCACCGGCTGAGGTGGGGCTAGAATTTGCATCTCTAGCAAGTTCCCCAGTGGCCCTGATGCTGCCGTCTGCCCTCCTCTCCCGGCATTAGAGGAGCTCGCCACCCCAGCCAGTGCTGCGTGGTCACCTTGGGCAGTGAGCCCCCTGCGAAAACACCACCCAAGCCATTGAAAGAACATAAAAATACACCGGGCCACCCAGAGTACCTACCCCACCTGCACAAATTCATGGCAGCTCTCACCTCCAGGGCCCAGACTAGGGGCAGCTGAGTAAGGCCCATAGAAGCAACAGTCAAGGAGGCACTCCCTCTCGGGGCCAAATCTGCAGGGGTGGCAGCTGAGGGGACCCCAGGTAGGGTCACACGGGACGCACCCAGCCCTGGCCCAGGCCGCTCACCCCACTCCTCCCTTCCCCTGACCGGAATAGCATGCTGCATTCTGTCACGTCACTCATTTTCACATTAACTCATTTGATTCTCGAGACAACTTCCATCCCCATTTGACAGATGGGGACACAGAGGCCCGGAGGGTCCCTGCAGCAAATCAGGGAAGAAGCTCCTTCTCTTGCCTCCTTAGCCAGGCGGACCCCTTTGCACCACTCTTGCTGCCCTGCATGTCCCAGGCCTAAACGAAGCGCCACCAGGTCCCCGGCCTACACAGCCACCACTGTACTGCCCGACCAGAGCCTCAAAGGGGCCGCAGCACCCTTCCCATCCCTCAGCTTCTCACCACCTACCATGCCGCTCACCTCCAGCATCTTATCTGCATCCTCCCCGAAGCTCTTTGAAGGAGGTTATTGGGTGTTGGGCTGCATCCCACAGGCCTGCAAGCCCTGCACTTGCCCAGCCTCAAGGCCTAAGAAAGAGCCTGGAGTCAGCCACAAAGACATCAATGGTTTAATGGAAGGGAGAGTTTACACGTCTGGAGCAAGGTCCTGGGGCGATACCCCACCACATACGGCCCAGGCTGCGGGCAGGACATGGCAGCAGGGGAAGAGGGAGATTACTGGTTATAGGGGAATTGGCTCATTGGTTGCCAGGGAAACCAGCAGAGGGGAATGCCCTTCACCATGCTTTTGATAAACTATCATAGTGGAGATAGTTCTGATCTAAAGATTAGAATAATCACTAGCTGGGGTCAGGGGCAGGTACACAGGCATTTACTGATTAAAAGGGAAAGTCAGCCAGGTGAGTAGGGTGTAGGTGAGGCAGGTTCTGGTGGAGCAGGGGACATACAGAGAGCAAGAGAACAGCCATCTTGGATGGCCTGATCATACATTGGGACTATGTTCCCATTTCACAGTGGAGGACATTGACGTTCAAAGAAGTCAAAGGCCTTGCCTGAGGCCACAGAGCTAGTTTGCAACTGTTCACACTCTAGACTTGGTCAGCCTGACCTGCTGCCATTAATCCAACCACACCACTCCTGCCCTCCTGGTGCATGACCTCAAACACCCTTCCTTCCTCCTCCTTAGCTGCAGGCCTGCCTCCTCCAGGAAGCCTTCTGTGCTCCCAATCCCTTCCTAGGCACTCCCAGAGGACCCCATATTAGCCAGAGTTCTCCAGAGAAACAGAGGAATTGGCTCATACAGTTGTGGAGGCTGGCAAGTCCAAAATCTGCAAGGGTAGGCCACCAGTTTGGAGACCCAAGGAAGAGATGATGCTGCAACTCGAATCTGAAGGCCATCTACCAGCAGAATTCTCTCTTCCTCAGGGGACCTCCAACTGTTTTCTCATGAGGCCTTCAACTGATTAGATGCGGCCCACCACACTGCACAGGGTAATCTGCTTTACTCAAAGTCCACTGATTTAAATACCAATATCCTCTGAAAACTACCTTCACAGTGAACACTGGACTGATGTTTGACCAATATCTGGGTACCGTGGCCTTGTCAGGTTGACACACAGAATTAACCATCCCAGACCCTGAACTTCTCCTTCTTTGCCTGTATCTGACTCCGCCATGGTTACTTGTCTGAGTTGCCACCAGGCTGCACATTTCTTACAGCGGTCATGCATCTGTCTGATTCACTGCTATCCAGGGAACCACACAACGCAATGCCCTGCCCTCGGGAGGTGCTCTATAAGCAGTCACCGGATGAACAAATGGGACTGGATGTCACTGCCTGACACTTCCCAGTGCTGTTGCCCCAGCACGTTGCTGTTTAGTGACCAGTATGCATGGCCTGCTTCCCCATCTGCTGCCCCTCACTCCCTCTCCTCAGTCTCCACAGTAGCAGAGCCCATTCTGACTCAGCTAATCAGGGGACGTCACTGAGCAGAGGGAGTCCAGCCCAACCATGTGGCTCCAGGCAGATCGTGACCACCTTCCACAAGGGCTCTTCTCCTCATTCTCCCCAGGGCCCTCTGTTCGTCTCTGGATGTGGCAGCCCCTACTACAGTTGTCCAGGCTTTCAGGGGTAGGACCAAAGGAGAGGCTACAGGACTGGCTTCCCCGGGGACACTCCTGTGCTAGGAAGGACAGGGCTGTGCTGGAGAATCCCAGGGCCCAGTCTGCCCCTGGGGAGCAGGGCTGGGCCATAAAGCATAAAACGTGTCCCTGCCTTTCTACCATCCTCCCCCTAACATTTTACCTGGGCGACTTCACATAAAACACATATCAAGCTCTGTTTTAAAGCAAAAGAGAGGTTGCACAAAGATGACCTGGCATGGCGGCAACAGAGCAGAGGGCTCAAGGTGAACGTATGTGTGTGTGTGTGTGTGTGTGTGTGTGTGTGTGAATGCGTGTGCGTGCATGAGTGAGTGTGTATATGTGTCTGTGTGTGTGCATACAACTACACCCTAGGTCTTTTATGTTCACATGTGCAGGTGGAGCCCCTCCTGCCCTGCTAGCCCCCTCTCACTAAACACACCCACACTGGCCCCGGTTCAGGCTCGCCGTTTCCCTGGCTGGGCCCTGGGCCCTGGGCAGAGGCTGCTCGGCAGAGGGAAAGTTGAGAGACTGGGAAACAGCCTGCAGCCAGGATTGCAGAGGCCGGTCATGGCTAAGAGCCTCTCTGGAGCCAGGAGAGCAGGAGAAAGGCTCTTAGGGCCAAAGAGGAGATGGAACTAAACCCAACAAGACCAGTCTAGGGGGGAATCACCAAGGATGCACCTGGATAATGAGATGCAAATTGCCAGGGGTGGGGGTAGCGTGGGGGGGGGGTTTGCTGAGGAGATGCTTATATGCAAATGAGAAGACCAGGCCTCTATCTGGATTAAGCTCAGTTACATTTTTTAACCCCTTTTTGGCAGAATTAACCCCCAAGCTGAAGGGGTGCAAGGAGCAGCCCTCTTCATTCTGCAGAGGGGAAAACTGAGACCCAGCCATGGAGAGTGTCCGAGTGGGCACCAGAGAAGCAACCAAGTGCCCAAACTCAGAAGAAGTCCAGAACCCCATGCCAAAGCCCCTCCCCTACTGACCCCCAGGAATCTGCTTACAGTCTAAGCCCCACAGTACAGATGCATATATGCAAACGACCCAGCCCCCATCTAGGGGCCAAGCCTGCATCAGGCAGAAAAGTATGCGGCCTGAAAGATAAAAGGACCAGGAAGAAGGAGCAGGAAGAAGTTACGGGAGGGAATAACATGCTCATGGATATGGAAGGGGAAGAAGTCAGGCGCCAGGAGGAGAAGGGGTCTAGCGCAGCATCCGCCTGGCATTCCCAGAGAGGAGCAGAGCAGAAAAGGAGGGAGAAGCAGCTGGCAGCCCACACACCTGCAGGGCAGGGCCTCCAGGAATTTTGAATAGAAAAACCTGGGCTCTGATTCCCTTTCTGCAATAGATGTGTGACCTTGGGCAAGTCACTTAACCTGCACCTTGGTTTATTCTCTGTAAAGTGGGAACCAGTGATTCCAGCCTTGCCTCCCTCACAGAGGAAGCAAGGATCAAACGAGATACTGGATGTGAAAGCCGTGCAAATGGGCGCTGTCGGTATTGAATCAACCAGGGGGCTGGGGTCAGAGGGTTAGTGTCCTCCCCACCGCTGAAAGCCAGTAAGTGTGCTGGGATGTGCTGGAATTCATTCCTAACGTTTCTCACCTCTTGAGTTCCTATACCCAGTGATTTGGGGTGGGGTCAACCCCAAGCGGCTTGGCTTCTGGTCTGGGCTCTGGCACCGGTCACCTGGGTGGCCTTGGGCAAGACACTCCCCTCCCTGGGCCTTAGCTTCACCATGTGCAGAATGAGGATTTTGAACTTGATGGTCTCTGAGGCACAACAGGGAAGCCTGCTTTTAATGCAGAACAGAGAATCCCGCTGAACCCTAAGGCTGATGGGTGAGAACTCAAGTTGGGTTTGATTTTAGTTTTTGCTTCTTTAGCAAGAAATTCTTCTCTGCACTACATGGAGCAATGGAAAACATTTTCACTTCCGGTTCAAAGAGCAGAGGGTGGGCCTTTCTGTTCTAAGAACAGGGCCTTTCCTGGAGAGCGGTCAACAGGTCTTTCTCGGTGACTTAAGTGCAGGGTCCTTTCTGTCTGGCTCTCAAATCCTATCATGGAAAGAAACCTGGAGGGTACAGAATGGGCCTAAAAAGCACTGAGCAGGACAGAGAGGAGGAAATGGGAGAAGGGACCCTGGTCATGGGTCTGGACCCTGGGTCCTGTCCACTGAAAACAAAGGCACAACCTAAAAGCTGAGAGTTATGTTTTATTCAGCGGACTTGCTGAGGACTTAAGCCTGGGAGGCAGCCTCTCAGATAGCTCTGAGGGACTGCTCCGAAGAGGTAAGGGAGAAGCCAGGATGTATAGGAGTTTCTGAGAAAAAAAAAAAAAACAGGTAGTCGGAACATCAAAAGATTACTGTTAAATAAAGAAAAATCAGACATCTCAAGTTAATGAACTTAGCACTTTTCTATGTACGGGAAGATGCAAGAGTCTGGGCTTACTGAAATTACTCCTTCGATATGCACCTGAACAAGAGGAGACCCTTCTGCACACAAGCGACTTGGATCCATGCTGGCCCCTGGCCTCAAGTATAGATGTTCCACCATCACTTTAAGAAGCATTTCTGGGCTTCCCTGGTGGCGCAGTGGTTGAGAGTCTGCCTGTCAATGCAGGGGACACGGGTTCGTGCCCCGGTCCGGGAAGATCCCACATGCCGCAGAGCGGCTGGGCCCGTGAGCCATGGCCGCTGAGCCTGCGCGTCCGGAGCCTGTGCTCCGCAACGGGAGAGGCCACAACAGTGAGAGGCCCGTGTACCGCAAAAAAAAAAAAAAAGAAGAAGAAGCATTTCTCCACCTTGGCACCATCTACATTTTGTACACTTGAGGTAAGATAATTCTTTATTGCGGGAGCCGTCCTGTGCATTGCAGGGTGTTGAGCAGCAACCCTGGCCTCAATCAACCAGATGCCAATAGCAAGTCTCTAGCTGTGATACCAAAAATATCTCCAGACATTGCTAAATCTCCCCTGGAAAGCAAAATCTCACCCAGTTAAGAAACATTGCCTAAAAGGTTTAGGGAAGACAGTGTCCGGAAAAGATAGAGGCTGTACCCCTGACCATGAGAAAGGCCCAGGTTTTCTCTCCCATCACCTCCCCCCCCTCCACCTTAGCTGAGAACAAGACACATAATGAATTTTTAAGGCCTGATTAAAGCCATGCTCAACCTGGGTACCATCACTCACTGCATAGAAGTTTGGACCTTGTGATGGAATCAACTTGTAGAATCCACAAGCCTCAGCTCAGACGCAAGATGTGTTAGAATCTTATCCGTGGGCCAGAAAGAGTAGGAAGACAATTTAGGATTTGAGGGAAGGAACTCAGAGGTAGAGTGGGCCCCATCCCCATCCTGGGCCCAAATCACAGAATCCAATTTGAGTCCAATTGGACATCAAGCTACTATTGATGTCCATGAATCCAGTGGATACACTCACCTAGCAGGAGTCCTCACTGATTGCAGAGGTCCGTCTAGGTTTAGCAGAACCCTGGCCAGTGCTTGGAGGTGCAGACAAGAGTTGGCAGAAGTTAGTCAGAGAGACAGTGCTCCAGTCAATGAGACTGGGATTCAGACGGGCTCCATCCCACTGAGAAGCAGACTGCCGTGGCCAGACTGCTGGACTGTTATGCCCAGCAGGTTTCAGAGGAAGGCCAGGGTTCATGGGCACCTGGGGACACCAGGGACTCACCTAGGACACACATTCTGACAGTGGAGGAGCCAGACAAAGAATGTTAATGCCAGTGACTCAGCGGTCACATCCTGTTGGAAGGAAAGGTGCCTGGCTGAGGGCAGCTGTACTTACAACACCTTGGAGCCATGACATCCGTCTCCACGCTGCAGTCTGGGGGATTTCCTGGTTGATAAATTGCCCATCCCCCTTGAGTGCAGAATTCACAGTAAAGTCCTCCATTGTCACGTCATCAAGCTTGACATGTACGGGGTCCAAGGAAAGCCTCCAGTCAGGAAGATTTCAGGATGCGGCATGACACGGGGACGGGGGAGCAGAAAGAGCTGGGCTTTGGACTCTGCCGAGCCCGCGATCTGTCCCAGCTCAGCCATGTACAGGCTGTGTTGCCGACAGCAAGTAACTTATTCTCTCTGAGCCTCAAGGTTCTCCTGTCTAAAATGGAAGGAACAGGAGGTACTGACATCAAAGCACTTTAGGATTAACTGAAATGGCATACATGAGGCTCTGGCACAGTGCCCAACACACAAAAAGTCCTCAACAAATGTGCTTTATTCTCTGACAACCCCATGTTGCAGACATTCCTGGAGTGGCCTCCACCATAAAAGCCTTCCTTACAACACAATGCAGGTATATCCACTCATGCTTAACAGTGGTGTGGCTCCCGGGTAGCCATCAGCTGGGCTCAGGGCCCCACAACGACCGGCAAGTGTGCCCTCCCCAGCTCCCCGACCGCCCGTGGACACAGCCATTGAGGGCCAGAGTGCTCAATCCAGACCGCCAGGCCGGTGCTCCTGTTGCCCGCCGGCAGCAAACTCAGAGACCTACAGTGTGACCCGCTCTGGGAGAAGCCATGGGGCAGGGCCAAAGTTTCTTAGAAAGGAAATGGAGGTCTAGGTTTGCATTAGAACAGCCCAACCAGAGGCCAGTACCAACAGATTTCTCCAAATAGCCTCAGAGATGTGGGTCTTTTTGAGGAAAATCAGAGCCAAGGCTACTTGGCAATAAGCACCCATTGCTTTCTTTCCTCACCTCCTCACAGCCATCATCATGCTTTATTGTTGACTCTCTGTCCCCACCGTTCAACCGTAAGCTCCATGAGAGCAGGGGCCCTGGCTGATTTGTTCTTTGCCATGTCCCCAGCACCCACTCCCTGTCTGATGGACGAATAATTAAAGATCTTTAGAATACAGAATGTTAACGTGTCTTTGAAAAGACAAAGCATGGGATATCATTAAATCAGGTGATCTGGAAACATTTTGTGAACTCAATGAGTATTACTGTCGCTGCTAACGCCTAATGGTTCTAATGGTTTGATAAGTCTGTGGAGACCGCAGTGCCCTGTGACTGAGGCGTGTGACACAGTAGAACATACACAAAGCAGCCCAGCAGTGAGTCAGCTCCGCCCTCTCGCAAACCTCATCCAAGTCCATGGACAGGGAATCCGTAGAAATACTGCCAGGGACCCACAAATCATCATCACTCATTGAGAAACACCCAGAGTTGAGCACCTTAAAATGTAAGACATGTCCTACCTCTAGAACTCCCCAGGCATCAAGAACTCTGGGTGCAGAACCATATTCTGATATTGCCCCGATCTTGAAATCAACAGGAGATAAACTCACAAGAGGTTTTCATAAGATCCCACACCTTCTGCACATATCAGGCAACCTAAGGGAAAAGGAGAGAAATGTGACAGCGAACCTCACTGCCGCCTTCTTAGGCTGCCACGCCACCGGGGCTGCAGCCAGCTGCCGCTGGCCTCTCCCACCGAAAGGCAGCGTCCGTGCAATCTGTGATGTGTTTGTTCTCCAAACTAAACAATAGCCTCCAGCCTTCAGGAGGCAACGCCATCTCTATGTTGTTTTCCTTCCTTGAAAAGCATCACAAAACCAATTTAACTCCTACTAAGAAGACATCCGTGGTATTAGACTTACCATTCTGGGGACACTTCCAGGAATGTCAAGCAATTATGGACCTCTAAGTCCACACGGGCATATTATAATAAACAGAATCCACCATCTCTGATCAGTATGCCCTACCTAACCCCACCTGGGCTGTGCTCAGCCGTGAGATGCCAGAAAGAACAGATAAGCCAATTGCTTTTGACTTGAGTAACATCATCTGGGCACAAATTGATAAAGAAGCCCTAGAGATTATCACAAAAGTCAAGAAGCCTTAAAACTAATTCTGTGTCCTTGCAATTATAAACCCTTTTTGCAAATCTTTTCCAAGGACGAGGCTTCCCTCTTATTATGCCACAACGTAATGCATCCCTGAAATTAGAGGCTCTGTTCATCATTTACGACTATATGCTTATCTTCCAGCCTGAAGATGCACTTTCACATGCTGATGTGCTGAACCGTCTACTATGCCAGCTTCCAAAAACTGCCCCTGCAAGCACCCTAGAGAGGGGAGAGACGACCGCAATGGAGGTGTACATGAGACACGGTGAGGAGCGCAGTCAAGACGATGTGCTTCAGGACATCATTCCTAAAGCAGGAAAGACCCCTCCCCCAACCTGAGCGGTGGAACAGACTGAGGGGTGGGGGGGACATTTAGTACAGGGACAGGTTTGAAGAATGAGACAGAGAAATGTAATACATGTCCCTGTTTCTAGGGTCCCTTGCAAGCTAATGGGGGAGGGGATGCGCAAGAAATTTACAAGTTAAATATCCAAATAAGCCATGCAGAGCAAGTGCTATAGGAACTCAGAGGAGAGTTGACTACGAGCTTTGGTGGCCAGCAGGGGCCCTTAAGCAGCGTGGGATCTGGATAGCAAAGGGACCTGTCCTCTCTAAAAGGACTTTTCCAATGGACTGTGGAGAGAGGTGATATTAAGGCTCTGAGGAGGCTGGAAAAACGACCCCAAAGCCCTCCAGGGCAATGGGGAAAGGGCAAGTACACAGGTGGGCAGAGACTGGCAGAAACCGAGCAGAGGCAGACTGAATGTAAGGACTACGAATGCAAACTCCAGAGGCACGGTGACCTTATGTCCTAGTTTGCCTGAGACAGTCCCAGTTTACTCCTACTGTCCCACTGTAATTATTAATGGTGCTACCCTTACACCCTCAAAAGTCTCCCAGGTTAAATGAAAAATTGTATTGTCACCCCAGTCCAAAAGGATCTTTGGACAGTGGCCGACCACACCCACAGGCCCTAACACACCTTCTAACAGGGGGGCTGAGCTCATGCAGCTCCCATCCCACCCCGAGGGAGCCTTTCCAGGCCAGACCCATGCACAGCCTCATTCCCACCAGAAGCCTCCCCTCCCCGCAGAACCCAGATTCTTTCTTTCTCGAATTACCATCCCCTAGAAGCCCTTGACTTCCCCCAGCAAAGGAAAGGGTTGATTTAAATTGAAAAAACTAAAAAGACCTGTTCAGAACAAGAGACTCCATGAGCAAATGAAAAGATACGCTGTGGACTCTGAGTAGGTGGATGCCATGCGTGCACTGAGAATGAATTTGTAGTCACAATATATAAGAAATCCCCACACACCCAATGAGAAAATGGGCAAATAAAATGGAAAGGCGGGCTTCCCTGGTGGTGCAGTGGTTGAGAGTCCGCCTGCCGATGCAGGGGACGCGGGTTTGTGCCCCTGTCCGGGAAGATCTCACATGCCGCGGAGCAGCTGGGCCCGTGAGCCATGGCCGCTGAGCCCGCGCGTTCCGGAGCCTGTGCTCCGCAACGGGAGAGGCCACAACAGTGAGAGGCCCGCGTACCAGCAAAAAAAAGAAAAGAAAATGGAAAAAGCAAATCACAGAAGAAACCCAAATATTAATAAACATGAAAGATGTTTAACCTCACTAATATTGTTGAAAAATAAACTAAAACAACAAGGAGACGCTCCTTTTTTTTCTTTTTTGGCCGCGCCATGCAGCATGCGGAACCTTACTTCCCCGACCTGGGGATTGAACATGTGCCCCCACCTTGAGAGCACGGAGTCCTTAACCACTGGACCGCCAGGAAAGTCCCAATGCTATTTTATATTCACCAAATGAAAAAAAAATTTTTTTAAGTCTGACAATGTCAAGTGATGGTGGACTAACAGGTACTGTCATACAGTTTGATGGGAGATCACTCAGAAAAACAATTTAGCTCTATTTGGTAAAGTAGAAGATGTACATGCTCCACAACCCAGCAATTCAATTCCTTGGTACACATCTTAGAACGATTCTCTCACCCATGGCATAAGGAGACCCATGTCTTCTTGTACAAATGAATACTTAGGTACCCAAGAGTAACAATGAAAAAAATGGAAAAAACCTAACGTCCATCAACAGACAAATGGACAGATAAGTTTGGTACAGCCACACAATGAATACTGTACAGCAGTTAAAACAAATGAACCAGAGTTACGAGAATCACATGGATGAGCCTCGATAATGCTGAGGGAGAGAAAAACAATTAGCAGATTTATATAGTATAACTGTCTATATACACGTTAAAATATGCAAAACTCTATATGTACATGTGTATATACTCTATGTGTGTGAACTATATACACATGTATATGGAAACATACATACGTAGCACAAGTTTAAAATGATGAGTGGGGGAGGTGATAAACTCCAAATTCAGGAGAGGGGTTACCTCTGGGGAAGAAGGTGAGACAATGGGATTGGGGAGGGATACTCAGGGGGTTTCTATTAGATGTGTAATTTTTTTTTTTTTAATGTGAAACAAAGACTTCCCTGGTGGCACAGTGGTTAAGAATCTGCCTGCCAATGCAGGGGACACGGGTTTAAACCCTGGTCCGGGGAGATCCCACATGCCGTGGAGCAACTAAACCCGTGCACTGCAACTACTGAACCCGTGCTCTAGAGCCCATAAGCCACAACTACTGAGCCCACGTGCCGCAACTACTGAAGCTTGTGCACCCTAGAGCCTGTGCTCCACAACAAGAGAAGCCCGCACACCACAACGAAGAGTAGCCCCCACTCGCTGCAACTAGAGAAAGCCTGTGTGCAGCAACGAAGACCCAACGCGCCCAAAAATTTTTTTTAATTTAAAAAAAGAGGGTTGGTGCATGAGGGTTGGGTAGCAAAGGCAACAAACTAAGAGGTCACAGGCTGGGATGAGCTTGGGTGGGCCTCCCCAAGCCCTCCCCATGGCAAGCACCAGCCCTAAAGCCTGGCAGGGTCACGCATGGGGTTAGGAGGAGTCTCCAGCCTCTGGTGGATAGGGACAGAGCTGGCAGCTGGGCGTGTGGCTCCCCCAGCCCTCCTTTCCCTCCTCTGTCTCGGGCTGGCCTTTGTTGATCTTTTCCCCCGTTGGTCTTCAGCACTTTCCAATATCTACTTGGACACATTTCCTCTCCACTTTGTTGTGGCAGAGAAGAACACAGTTTTCATCCGCCAGGTTGACAAAAGATTAAAATGTTTGATACAGCCCAATATAACAGGTATGACCTTGTTCTGCAACATTCCAGTGTAAGAAATGTTACATTACTCATTTGTCTAAATCCAGTTAAACTTGGCAACAAGCCCCCACTCTCCAGGACTGGCAAAAATATTCAATCTAAGTCATGATTTTGAGGGCCCTTCTCCCTCTTGAAGATCATACTAAAGCCCTGGGAGGGTTATACATTTAAAAGGGCGGGGGGGCTTCCCTGGTGGCGCGGTGGTTGAGAGTCTGCCTGCCGATGCAGGGGACACGGGTTCTTGCCCCGGTCTGGGAGGATCCCACGTGCCGCGGAGCGGCTGGGCCCGTGAGCCATGGCCGCTGAGCCTGCGCGTCCGGATCCTGTGCTCCGCAACGGGAGAGGCCACAACAGTGAGAGGCCCGCGTACCGCAAAAAAAAAAGAGGGGGAAGAGGCACTGAACTTCAATCTGTCACGGGCACCACTGAGATGTCCGTTGTCCCAGCTGCCATGGTCCTTTCAAAGGCACAAGCTCCATGCCCTTCATGCCAGACGTAGGAAGAGTTCCCAAGATCACATTGCTTAGCTCTGTCTCCTGGAATCTAGAAGCTACCCTATCAGAGGTCCAGCCACCTCCCAAGTCCTTGTGTGAGTCCAGTGCAGGTCCCTGGGACCCACAGCAAACTGCCACCCCGAACCCACAGCAGGAAGCTGCCTCTGGGGTTGGGTCACCCGCCAAACCATCAATTACAAAACAGCATGAGACGGGCGTATAACCCCTTTGGATGACTACTCTGACATATTGTTGAGTTTGGGGGGAAACAGCTACTATAGACTGAATTGTCTTCCCCCATAATACGTATGTTGAAACCCTAACCCCCCAATGGGACTTTTGTGAAAAGAGGGCTTTTAAAGACGTACTTAAGGTTAAATGAGGATATAAGGGTCAGGCCCTAATCCAATGTGACTGGTGTCCTTACACAAAGAGGAAGAGCCACCAGGTATGTGCACAGACAGAGGAAAGGCCGTGTGAGGACACTGCAAGAAGGCAGCCACCTACAAGCCGAGGACAGGGGCCTCGGGAGAAACCAACCTTGCCAGCACCTGGATCTGGGACTTTCAGCCTCCAGAACTGTGAAAAATAGATTTCTGTTGTCTAAGCTACCCAGTCTGTGGTATTTATGGCAAACCTAGCAGACTAATACAACAGCTAAGCGTGTGTGTGTGTGAACTAAAAGCAGCAATCCTAGAATCTAGGCAAGGGACATTCTGCAGCCTGTGTGGTGGCTTTCCTGTGCTACTCTACTGGGCTTTTGGATCAGGTTGACCCCTTTAGTCTGAATTAAACACCCCAGGGACAGGGGGAGGGGGAGGCCCAGGATGGAGATACTAGGTTTTCTACTATAAGAAGAAGGATGGCGTGACCATATTTTTAGCCAATCTGGGGAATGTTACCAATGATTATCTCTGGGCAATGGGATTATAAAGGGATTGTACTTGCTTTGATTTATCCGTGTTCCCTCAATTTTCTACATGAACACGAATTGCTTGGGCAATAATTGAAAATAGTAACTTATGAACTTTGAAGATATCTGCCATTCTTCTGGGCCCAAATCCAAAGCCACTCACTCCCCATGTTGGTCCCCAACAGGTGAATGCATGAGCCTTTTCTGCCCTTGAAAGCCTTTGGGAGTCAGACTTCTCCCCTGCTTCCTCCGTCTGGGCTGCAGTTATTTCTGTGCGTGATTTTGCTGCACTGCTGGCTACCCACCTCCCTGCGCTCTGCCCACCTCTGTGGTCACTGCAGAGCTTAGCCTGGCCCTGTCCCATACTAATATTAAGCACTTTTTCAATCATGATTCTTTTGGTTTTTACAACAAAACTGAACAATATCTATTATCGGCCTTATTTTGTAGATTTGAAAAGTAAAGCTCAAACACTGACCAGCCAATGAGCCTCGGGGAAGGAGACTGGGGACCAGGTCCATCTGACTCCAAAGTCCTCATGGCATAACCACAGGCCATGCCAGGGGTCAGACCCCAGGAGGAGAGACTGTGAATCCTCATCTTCGGTGGGGTTTCCATTTCTACCTCATCTGGGTCTGGGGTGCTCTGGCTGCCATTTTAGGCAAAGAACAGTTTATTGGAGTGGGGAGGGGGACCGGGCACCCATGGCTCAATGCAGTGCACGCCCTCTTCCTCTGCCTGCCATGCCAGGCCCTATACAGAGGCCGATGTTTTCAAGGGAGATGAATACATTCAACTCAGGAATGTTCTCTCCCTCGGATAACAGACTAAACTCTGTTCTACCAGGCAAAACTCTGTCCTCCAACAGTTTTCAGTAATAAAAGAGGTATTTGATCTCCTTCTGCCTGATTCACGGTTCAGAACTTGGGCAGGGAAAAAAGGTGTCATATAAAGATCCCCTGAAATGCCACAAGAGTCCACCTGACTGCCAGGGACCCCGACGTCCTTCCTACTGTTGAACTTCCTATTGTTGAGCTAACTCTAGGGCACGGTTTCTCAACCTTGACATTATTGATATTTTGGGTGGGATCACTCCTTGCAGGAGGGGGCTGTCCTGGCACTGTAAGATGTTTAGCAGCATCCCTGGGCTGCCAGTGGATACCAGTGGTGTCCCCTCAGTCAGGACAACCAAAAACGTGTCCAGACATTGCTGAAAGCCACGTGGAGGCATATTTGCCTCCAGCTGAGAAGCACTGCTCTAGAGTCTTGTGCCCCAGATTTCTCACCCAGCACAGTGTCAGGACGTGAGCAGAAGTCCCAGACTGGGCCCTTCAGAAACAGACACCAGGGGAAGCGCACACAATATAACAGGAATAGGGGCTCTGACCCTGAGTCAAGACTAATTGCTGGGCAGGCACAGACACACACATTCCTAGCAGAGATGGTGAAAGGCAATGAAGGACCCATCCATTCAGTCAGCCAATCAACAAATGTATCTATTTACTGATCCATTAGTATACACCGGGTGCTGGTCTAGATGCTGAGGACACAAGGATCAAGTAGATAAGCAGAGTCCTTGTCCCAACATAGCTAAATCTCTAGCAGGAAAACAGATATTACACGATCAATTATAATAAAGTGTGTTAAGAGCTATGATGAAGTACAGGAGGCCCTGAATGAATTTAAAGAAGATGAACTCTGGGACTGGAACAGGATCCTTTGTATCATCTTGAACTATAAAATATTAGCCTATCCAACAAGCTGCCCTTTCCCCACCCCAGTCCCCCACCCCCCGCCACCAGGCTCCTACGTGGCCCCTTGGATCTGGAAACCTGGTTGTGACAATAGTCACCTGGGACCAGGTAGGCCCCAAAGTACTGAGGGTGTGTCAGGATTGTCAGGATCCAGTTGACTTTGCTCCCTCATGTAACTTCTGATTCCATTTTGAGCCAGCTGAGGCCACAGAGTAATCGAATTAGGTAAATATTATGGGGAAGAAAATGGGCCTGTAAGTAGCTTAAAGTGATGGAAATGACCTGAAGGTGGCCATGCAAATGGTCTGTATAATATCCTGTAATAACCCTGTCCAGGCAGCCCGAGGAGGCAGGCTTCCAATAATGAGGTGTCTGATTAGAATAATGTTCAGTGGGAGAACGTGTGAGTGTCCGCATAAATCAGCCCTGGAGAGCCTCCCCAGTTAGCCGGGAAGGAGACAGGCAAGGTGGGTACCAATGCTGTACCAAGAGGGAGGCTGCCGGGCAAGCTGCAGAGGTGGGGGAGGAAAACAAAGCATCCCCATAATAATCCTGACATTTTATAGCACTCTACAGTTTATAAACTCTTTTCCTGTGCAATATTTCACCTGGTCCTCACACAGCTGTTCTCAAGATTAAATGAGATAATGGTGTCTTGGGAGATAATTAATGGTCATGACCTTAACCCCAGCATCCAGCATGGTGCCTGGCACATAGTAGTTGTTCAATAAATAGAAGCTATTAAGGACCCCGTAGCAGAGAGGTGACAGTTCTCCAATCATCTGCTTTTCTCCCTACTGGTACTGGGGACACTCAGGGAACACTCAGCTCGCATACATCCTTGGGGAGGTTTCTTTCCCTTTCTCTGCTTCCCAAACATTGGGGGTAGATTAGCATCGTCCTCAGCAGACAGTCACTTGAGGAATCTAAGTTTCTGTCTTTAACTTCCCATCTCCACTCCAGCCGACAAGGACCTAGGTAGGATGCTTCAATGGGCCCCACAAGACACCTCGTTCCATTCAGTAACTGGTATTGTTCACAACGTGCCATTCATTCATTTATGTATATTCATACATGATTATTGAGGACCCAGTACAGGCCAGGGCCAGGCACATGGGGGAAGAGAAGAAAATGGAGCAAACCAGCAGCCGTGGGAGCCCAGACTTGGCAGAGGATGCCCAGCCTGTGGTCACGCCTCCTCTCGGGGAGAGGAGAGTCAAGGGACCACGGGAGGGGACAGTCAGAGAGCAGGACCAGGCCACACAGCCTCAGGGGAGGAGAGCTTCTGGAGTCCTCACATCTGTGGGCAGCTGTAAGCTTACCAGGGTTTCCACATTCACTCCCCTGTGGGCCTCACAGCTCATCTCTGACAAACATTTCCATTCTCCCTGTTTTAAAGAGAAGAAACTGAGGCCCAAATAAATTAAGCCATCTTGCCTAAGATAACAGCTGATAAGCAAAAACTTAGTTTTGACCCAGTGTTTCAGACTCCAAATCTGGTCTTTTCTATGTGAACAAATGTATGCAGTGATCGAACACACGGGCACACCCACAGCCTCATTTTGCAGATCCCTGTGTGACCACCTACACTTACAAAAATGCTTGGTGTCCACACACAAACCCACACACGGATACAGCTCCACGTTCATGTACAACACTCTTGGGCTTTTATCTTTTGATGCCAAAGAGTGATAATTTGGGGAGAGCAGTTAAAGGGCCAAAACGGGGATTAAGGGACTTCATCCTGGGCCCTGGAGCACTGGACTGCATGTGAGGCTTCTGGGGAAGTTCGGACCAAGATGGGAAAAACTTGACCCACAGTGACCTTGTTGTGATGACTTGAAGCCCAAACAAATTTGAAGATTCCTTATAAATAATCCATTATGCATGAATGTGCTACATGCTTGAGTGGATAAATGAATGAATGAATGAATGTTCCCTCATGCTTTAGTCAGCTCAGGCTACCACAGGCAGACCTCAGAGATACTGCGGGTTCAGACCATGGCAATAAAGTGAATATCGCAATAAATCGAGCCACATGAGCTTCTTAAAAAGCCCAGTGCATATAAAAGTTAACACTATATTGTAGTCTATCAAGTGTGCAATGGCATTATATCTAAAAAAAACAATGTACATACCTTAATTTTAAAAATATTTTCTTGCTAAAGAATGCTAACCATTGGGGCTTCCCTGGTGGTGCAGTGGTTGAGAGTCCGCCTGTCGATGCAGGGGACACGGGTTCATGCCCCGGTCCGGGAAGATCCCACATGCCGCGGAGCGGCTGGGCCCGTGAGCCATGGCCACTGAGCCTGCGCGTCCGGAGCCTGTGCTCCGCAACGGGAGAGGCCACAACAGTGAGAGGCCCGCGTACCGAAAAAAAAAAAAAAAAAAATGCTAACCATCACATGAGCCTTCAGTGAGTCATCATATTTTTGCTGCTGGAGGGTCTTGCCTCGATGTTGATGGCTGCTGACTGATCAGGGTGGTGGCTGCTGAAGGGTGGGGTGGTCATGACGATTTCTCGAAATGAGACAAAAATGAAGTTTGCCACATCGATTGACACTTCACTTGAACACTTAGAGGCCACTGTGGGGTTATTAACTGGCCTAATTTCAATATTGGTGTGTCTCAGGGAATAGGGAGGCCCAAGGACAGGGAGAGAGATGGGGGAATGACCAGTCAGTGGAGCAGCCAGAACACACACAACATTAATCAATTAAGTTCGCGGTCATATTGGTATGATTTGCGATGCCCCAAAACAATTACAATAATACCATCAAAGATCACTGATTACAGATCACCATGATAAATATAACAATAATGAAAAAGTTTGAAATAGTCTGAGAATTACCAGAATGTGACACAGACATGAAGTGAGCAAATGTTGTGGGGAGAATGACTCGCTCAAGGCAGGGTTGCCACAAACCTTCAATTTGTCAAAAACACAATATCTGTAAAAAGTGCAATTACACAAGATATGCGTGTATAACAAGATACGATAGGGGGCTTAAGCAACAGACACTCATTTTCTCACAGTTCTGGAGGCTAAAAGTCTGCGGTCAAGGTGTCAGCAGGGTTGGTTTCTGGTGAAGCCTTTCCTCCTGGCTTGCAGACGGCCACCTCACTGTGTCCTGGCCTGGCCTTTCCTATGTGCTCATACAGAGAGAGAGAAAGAGAGCTAGAGGGAGAGAGAGAGAGAGAGAGATCTGGTGTCTCTTCCTCTTCTTTTTTTTTTTTTAATTTTTCTTCCTCTTCTTATAAGGACACCAGTTCTATTGATCAGGGCCCCATGCTTATGACCTCATTTAACCTTAATCACCTCCTTAAAGGCCCTATCTCTATATATAGTCACATTGAGGGTTAGGGCTTAAACATAAATTTGGGGGATACAGTCAGTTGATAACACCTCCATATATAAGCTACAGGTTAGCTCTGGGGCACACAGAACATAGAAACACAGAAAGAGTTCCATGTAACATTCACCCCAGGAACAGCCCCTGCAGGGTCCTAGTTGCCGTGCATCTTGGATACAGCTTCCTTCTGCAGGTCTGTAGCATATGCTCGTGGAGGAGAAAGGCTGTCAGAATGCAGGAAGGCTAACAGGCAGACTCTTCCCTGGTACTCAGGAGCCTGCCACCTTAGCCCCTCCCCAGTTCTGTAGATGGGGTTGGGGGTACACATGGTCCAAGAGCAGCAGGAAGTAACACAGCCTTTGGAGAAGTGGGTCTGAAAGGAGGAGAAATGAATATCCACATCTGGAATCAGCCAAACCGAGGCGGAGCTATCAAACTCCAACTTGCACAGCTGGAAGGGAGCCTAGAGACAAGCCCATCCAAAGCCCTCATTTCCCAGATAGGAAAACTGAGGAAAGGGATTTGCCCAAGCTATAACTGGTCTGAACACCATGTGCTACTGGCTTTCATGAACCCATAACCCAAAACTCTTTCAGCCAGAGCGATGTTTCTCAAAGCACAGGCTAAAGACCCCCGTGGCTGCTTTTTTCTAAAGGCAGATTCCTAAGTCCCACACCAAGAGCCTGTTTCACAATGTCTGAGATGGACCCAGCATGTTAAAAAGCTCCCCAGGTAGAACTGGTCCCCTCCAAAACTTGAGCATGATGCCCTAGAGGTCTGCAGTAGCAACTCAGAAACTCCCAAGTGACACAGGGACAGGGAGAGGCAGCATCTAATTGTGACATGGTAAGAGGAGGCAGTCCCCCATCTGTGACCAGCACAGAGCTTATGGACAGTCTCACATGGAACAATGAGGGTGGAGGTGGACCCCACCCATTTATCAAGGTCAGCCAAGTCCTCCTAGTGAGTACCAGTACCACAGCCAAACTGCCCTTATATCAGAAATATAGGCACGCCCTTTTCACTGGGGATCCCAGGATTTAGCTCAAAGAATAGTAGTAAGCAGCCAAGCATGGAAATCTTGATTGTTAACTTGGAAACTTCATGTACATCAAAGTATCTTGGATATTTGCATACTACCTCTTCCAGCCAATCAGAAGTCCCCTCAAACAGCAACCAAGCAGTGCTGCAGCTGCGAGGCCACCTGGTGGCCACAGGAGGAACCGTCTGACTCTTCCTGATGATGCGTGACTCACCTCCTTTTCTCTTTTTATCTTTTATTACTTCTGTCAGTCGACTCCGTCTGAGATCATCTCTTCCATGCAAGTACACACACAGTCTCCTTAATCCCCTTCCTCTTATTAAAGTATATCACTTAGGGTTTTCAAACTCAAATGCCTACAGGGTCTAACCAGAAAATACCTTCACTAAGTGAAGAAGACCTGGTGGGTAAGCAACAGCCTACGGTCACCTTGTGGAAGTTTAGTGCCACAAGTCCAGGTTGCTAGGGCTTCCCATTGCCAGAAATCTGGATATTTTTAAATGACATTTTAATATCCTGGCAAGTAATTCTTTTATGCTTTAAAACGCTATATGGCTACTGCACTGTATACCTGAAATTTGCCAAGAGGGTGGATCTTAAATGTTCTCACCACACACACAAGAAAAGGTAACTATGCAAGGGGACGAATACGTTAATGACCTTGATTGTGGTGATTATTTTACAATGTATACTGTATCAAAACATCGTCATACACCTTAAATATATACAGTTTTTCTTTGTCAAGTATACCTCAATAAAGATGGAAAAATAAAATTTTTAAAAAACAGAAAAATAGGGCTTCCCTGGTGGCTCAGTGGTTGAGAGTCCGCCTGCCGATGCAGGGGACACGGGTTCGTGCCCCAGTCCGGGAAGATCCCACATGCCGCGGAGCGGCTGGGCCCGTGAGCCATGGCCGCTGAGCATGCGCGTCCGGAGCCTGTGCTCCGCAACGGGAGAGGCCACGACAGTGAGAGGCCCGCGTACCACACACACACAAAAAAAAATACAGAAAAATAATTGTTATATGGGACAGCATGACACGGGTACAATAGCACATGCCAGAGGGTCAGCAGCTTGTGATGCTAGGATAATTCTTGTCCCCTGTTTCCCTTTCTTCTCTCTCCTTCTCTACCTGCCAAGGCCTAATGGTTACAACGACTGTTAGACATGAGAGGACTTAGGTCAATGCTATCTCAAGGAGAAGATAAAGTGGTACAGGAGAAATCCTTGAATTTTTCACCGAAATCAGACATTTAAAGAACTTGTACCATCAGCCCCAATCCCTCGAGAGAGCCCAGAAGAAGCTTTGCAGACTCTCCTCAATACATTTCCATAGATCTCCAACTCTTCTAAATTAACCAGCTTCCCTCAAGCACCAGGATTCTAGATAAATTAAAGAGTTCTTATTCAATGGAATTGTTTTTCCGTTTTGTTTAATTACTAGTATTGTGGCAGTATTTTTTTCTACCATTTCCTATGCAAATGTGCAGTGTTTCTGCTTCATGGTGGATTAAGCTGGGTTTTATGAGCTAGCCCAGGAAGCTAACCACCACTTAAAAACTACTCCTATGGGGAAAATGTGCCAAATTCCATAGATCCAACTTTTACAGATCAGCTCTGGGAAGTACAGTCTGTTAATACACTGAGGGCTGCCTGGAAAAATGCTGTGTTTTCAGGGGTACATTTTGCTTTTCACACCATTCTTACTTGAATCACAGACTGTGAGGGTGAGAAGATCCTTAGACATCACTTAGTCCACCCCCTCATCACACAGACGAGAAAAACGTTTACATGTGAGAGAACAGCAAAATGGAGTGACACGCCCCAATTCGCACAGCTAGACAGTGACCCGGGTCCCTAGGCTCCCAGTGCAGAGAACAGAGCCTTTTCAGATGATGCGAAATACCATGGCCACCAGGCAGCCAAAGAAGAAGAGAAATAAAACAATCACAGCCAATGTTTATTGAAGACTTGGTACATGCCAGGCACCATGCTAGATGCTCAAGAGCACTTAATCTTCTAAACATCGGGTGGCACCAAATCTTATCTCCAATACACAGATGAGAATTCAGAGGTTAAGCTGTCAGCAGTGCATAAGTGTCCAAGTTGACTGTCATAGTTAATAAGTAACCAGGAATTCAAGAAGCTATGCTCTTAATCAAGGTGCTCCTTCAAGTTGCCCAGTTTATTCCACTGCCCCAGCCTACCCCAGCCATCTGGTGGATGTACTGCTTCACAAACCCCAGATCTGCATCCTTCCTTCCGTGTTGTAAGAGAGGTGTCGGATTTCTCTGTTGAGAAGTACCATTAAGACCTTTCATTTCAGGTAATACGACAGTCTAGATATCCCGGAAATTCTCCCAGTAAAAAACACCAAAAATACGATAACTAAAAATCAATTAATGTTGTAAATGCATAGCTGAGCTGGGGGAAAAGAAAAATCCCCAAAGGTCAAAAATCATCAGAAAGCCCCATCTCAAGAGGTAAGTGCCCACTAAAGCCCAGGGTGTGGTGAGGGGGGATCAGATGATCCCTGTTGACCTAGAGCTTGGGTTTTAATGGATCAACGTGAAGGGGAGTAGCTCAAGAGACAAAATGGGCTCAAGAAGAGTGGAAAGCAGATGAGCGATCCTGTCACAAAGCCAGAACACCTCTACACCCTAAATAAACCCACCCCACACCTGGATATGGTGGGGATACCTGCCCATCTCTGCACTGGGTAGAGTCTCCGCTGGTAACTCCTAATTCAAAAATGGCCCTGACATGGATTTGGGGTGAAACTTGTACCAGCTGTGAAGCATCACAACAAAAAATTATTTTAAAGTGGTTTTGCTGGAAAAAAAGCCAACACACAGACCCTCTCTGGAGGAACACGATTCAAGCTTAGACATCAAAGAATTCCTGCAAAAAAGCACTAAAGAAATGATCTGCATTCCCATGTTCACTGCAGTATTATTTACAATAGCCAAGATATAGATACAATCCAAGTCTCCATTGACAGATGAATGGATAAAGATGTAGTATATATATACCAAACGTAAAATAGATAGCAAGTGGGAAGCAGCCACATAGCACAGGGAGATCAGCTCGGTGCTTCGTGACCACCTAGAGGGGTGGGATAGGGAGGGTGGGAGGGAGGGAGACGCAAGAGGGAAGAGATATGGGAACATATGTATATGTATAACTGATTCACTTTGTTATAAAGCAAAAACTAACACACCATTGTAAAGCAATTATACTCCAATAAAGATGTTTAAAAAAAAAGATGCAGTATATATATACAATGGAATATTACTCAGCCTTAAAAAATAAGGTAATCCTGCCATTTGCAACAATACAGATGCACCTGGAGGCATTACACTAAGTGAAATAAGCAGAGAAATACAAATACTGTATGATGTCACTCACATGTGGAATAAAAAAAAAAGACAGAACTCATAGAAACAGAGTAGAATGGTGGTTGCCAGGGGCTGGGGAGTCGGGAAATGGGAAAAGGTTGGTAAAAGGGTACAAGCTTTCAGTAATAAGATGAATAAGTTCTGAGCATCTAATGTACACGTGTTGACTACAGTTAACAATACTGCATTGTGTACTTGAAATCTGTTAAAAGAGTAGATATTAAGCATTCTCACCAAACCAAAAAAAAAAAGGTAACTATGTGAGATGATGTGTGTTAATTAACTTGATTATGGGAATCATTTCACAATGTATACATACATCAGATCATCGCATTGTACACTTTAAATATATTACAATTTTATTTGTAAATTATACCTTAACAAAGCTTAGGGAAATCAAAAATTACAGGATACAACAGGAAATGAGAAGTACCTATAAGGAAGAGCCAAAGGGAGAGAAGTGAGGTGGGCTTCAAGGTGCTGACGCCAATGCAGGTAATGAGAGCAAAAGTAACAACTGACAGCCACAGGGGTTACCATGAGATGTACTCCGTGCTAACGGCTCTACACGGACAAATCCCTGTAACCTTCTGCTGCATATTCAACCCACCAAGCAATGACTGGCTTAGAAATAAGCTTAGAATAGCAAAACTGGGAAGAGCATTATAGACCGCCTACTCTCATGCTTTTCAAACTGCAAGTCTTATCATTTTTGTCCAGTTAGATAGATAGATGATAGGTAGATAGATACATAGATAGATGATAGAGAAAAGTGCACACATATATATAAACACAAATGTATATGTGATGTGTATATATATATATATATATATATATATATATATATATATTAGTCAAGGTTCTCCAGAGAAACAGAATAGGAGATATATAGAGATAGACAGACAGAGAGAGATGATAGATAAATAAATGATAGATAAATATATCTCCGTCCTCATATACACACACAATATGAATACATATACTGGGTCTCAATGTAAAACATATTTTTTACTGCAGATTGAGGTTATAAAACAAAAAGGCCAGGAGGGAATTCCCTGGTGGTCCAGTGGTTAGGACTCGGTGCTTTCACTGCCGTGGCCGGGGTTCAATCCCTGGTCAGGGAACTAAGATACTGCAAGCCACACGGCATGGCCAAAAACAAAACAAACAAACAAAAAACAACAAAAAGGCTAGGAAACACTGATATAGTCCCAAGTCACCATTTTGTTTCATGGGAAACTGAAGTCCAGAGAGAGAGAGCAGAGCCACAGTTGCTGGCCTGGCTAGGACAGAGTCCAGACAAGGGCTAGGACTTTCTGTTGTTTCCCGTGGCAGCAAGGTGGCACTGGGAGCCTACACCATGCACAGCTCCAGGCTGGGAGGCTTCCTTGCGTGCCCCTTGGAGAGGGAAGCACAGAGAAAGTCTGGCTCGGTGATGCCTCCTCCTTCCCCACTCCTTCTACAAAAAGACCTGTGGTCCTTCTGTTGTCTCTCCTCTCCCACTGTCAACAGCTGGTCTCAGGAAAGGAGTTCGTATCCTCCTCCACACAAAGCTGTAAGTTACTCCCATGCTATCTTATTCCTGATTATTTGCTCTTGTACTGAAGGATTGAAAGTTTAAGCCAAAGACAAGAATTCCTCATCCTAGAGTTTCTCCCTAGCATCAGCAACCCAGCAGAGAAGCATTGAGGACACCAGTGGGGGAGGGGAGAACACACTTGACCTCCTTAGTACCTGACGACCCACTGTGTCTAGTGCTGGTTAACCAGGAACTACCAAAAGACAAGGGTGGTCCTAAGGGCTGACCAAGGGGTCAGCATTATTCATCTCCCCATGATCTCCTCCAGCTGCTCTTTTCTCTGACATGGAGCCCTCTATCCTCTGACTTGCAAGGCTGATAAAGAAATTAACAGATTACAGAGTTATGCTTTTTTAACTGACTTAGCAAAATTTATCATTCTAGATAAAGTCTGTCCCTTCAAAGCCATCACCTTGGGGATGAATCTCTTATTTCAACAATTCATTTCAGGATCTCTGTTTTAGGAATATTAATAATTACCAATTATGCAAAGCCTGTTATGGATCGAAAACTATAGCAGGCACTTTACCACTATACCTTAATAAATCCTGGAAAAGAAGTATTGTCCCTTTTTAAACAAGACAAAGCTAGTTTTATTCTATCCATTACCAAACCTCATCAGTGGCTGCAAAACTCCAATCCCCAATTTTAGTCATCACACTTGGCCTAAATTACTTTAGGCTGTTTCCAGAAATCAAATCTACCCTTGAAATGCAAAGAGTGACCCCCACAGAGAAGAGAGAACAGTGTGTCACATACTAAGTTGGATTTCCCAAAAAGGAGTTCCAGGAATACGTTGTGTCATGGCAACATCTTTGCAAGAAGTTCACGGCCCAAGATGACTACTTTGATGTTTGAACTTGGGTGTGTGTGTGTGTGTGTGTGTGTGTGTGTGTGTGTGTTTAATTAGCCAAGGTACTTTAGAGATGCAGGGCCACAACACTGTAAATCAACTATACTTCAATAAAATAAAATTAAAATTAAAAAATAGAGATGCAGGTTATACTCTTAGACAAACCTACCTAAATGTCTGACCTGGCACTTTGAGAAGGGTGGGAGCAAGAAGAAGGGGTCCCAGGAGTTTCCTGTCCTGACAGATGAGGGGGCGTGGCCACCACATCACCTGGTGCCCTCCTGTCTAGTCCTGCCTCTTCCATCTCATCCCACTGGCTGTATTTCTGGTGGCTGCACACAGCCAGTGACAAAGGGGATGGCTTGTATCTCAGCTGTAAGGTTCAGCTGGCCTAGAAGGCTCTCCCTCCCCTTCCCCTGCTTATGGAGGACCTACCTGGGGGTTCTCAGGTGTTGGCCTTATTTTTCTCCCCCTTCAGCTCCCCTTCTCTTTGACCTGGATGACTGAAGTTTCTCAGCCTTTTGTGGGTGTTTTGCAGGTTCACTGTCAAGCTCCCCTTCTGACTAGCTCTACATCTCCTACATCCTTCAAATATAGAAATTCTGGAGTTGCCACCAGTCAAGGCGGCCCTTGGTGCAATTGTTAGGTTTCCTGAGTCCACTTTCTCTCCTCTCTTCAAACTTCCAACACCTCCTCCCTACACCTCACCCTCAGCCGTGATTCTTATTTCACTGAGGAAAGAGAAGCAACCAGGAGAGAGTTCCAAGGGCTCCCACCACAGGATCTGCCATCGTGCCTCTCTCCGCCTTCCCTCCTGTGACAGTGACCTACCCATCAGCAACACTTCATGAACTGATGGCCACCCCTCCTCCTCAAAACACTGGCTTCCCACGGCTTCCAGGGTGACCACTCTCCCTCCTGGTGCTTCTCTCACCTCCCTGACTGCCCGTCTCTGCTGTCTTTTCTGATCTGTCCTCAGAGCCGTACTGATTGCAACGCCCCAGAGATCAATCCTTCGCCTTCTTATCATTTTTCCAAACACTTGCTTCAGAGCGAGCTCATTGTGTCTCATGGCTTTAAAATACCATCTAAACTCTGCTAACTAACCCATAAATTTCCATCTCCAGCCCAGACTCTCCCCTAAGTTCCTGCCTCGTACCTGCACCTGTCCACCCGCCATCTTCACTTGAAAGTCCCATCTTCACCTTAAGCCACCCCACTAGGAGCCCTTGATTTTCCTTCCAGACCCACACGTGCTGCAGCCTTCTCCATCTCAGTAAACAGCAACTCCATGCTCCCAGCAGCTCAGGCCAGACACCTTGGAGCCCACCTTGACACCTGTCTCTCAACACTCATCCAATCAGGAAATCTCACTGGATCTGCTTTTAAAGACTATCTAGAATCCGGTCATTTCTCCCCGCTCACCATCACCTTCCTGCCATCACCTTGGTGGAAACCGGCATCACCTCGTCTGGGTTACTTACTGCTCGAGCTCCTCTCTGCTTCTCCTCTTGTTTCTCAGAGTCTATTCTCAGCACAGCAGTGAGGTGATGTGTTTGAAATTAGGTGCAATGACTGATTTCTCTGCTCAAAATTCTGCCTGGACACTTAGGATAAAATACAACATCTTCACCTACATGGGATCACCAGACCCCCATCCGCCCCAAGACCTGGCACCCACCCTCACCCCCCGCGCCTCTTACCTTCCTTTCCTGCCTCTTTCTTCCCACCCGCGCTGCTCCAGCCCCACTGGCCTCTGCTGTTCCACTCCAACCTCTATGCCTGCTGCTCCCTCTGCCAGGAATCCTCTTCCCTGTCCTCTTAGCCTGCTTTTTCTCCTTAGCACTGTCACCACCTGCTGTCTGTCCGGCTGTCTGTCTCTCCATCCCCTACTCGGTAGAGCTTCGGGGCTTTCTCCACTTCCGCTCACGGTGGTACCCAATAGAGATCTCCCGCCCATGTCTCTGAAAAACTCCCCCTGGGCCTGCAGCTGCCTCTCCATCCTAGAAGCCACGGCATCTACCCCTCCCACCCCCACCTACCTCACCCACCCGCTTGGCCCTTTCCACTGTCTTTCTGCCTTGGGCTGCCTGTGGCCAGCCCACGAGACCAGCCACTCCAGGGCAACATCCGGGAACCCCACAGGGCTTTGCACTCAGTGGGATCTCAGTAAATGCTGGCTGCTTGCAGGGAGGTTTCTATGATGCTGATCTTGGATCCACGGGGCTGAGGAAGGGGTGGCTGAGAGTCCTCGGTAAATACACCCACCCCAACCCTGGAGCACCTAGAGGCCCCAGAGCTGACTTATCAAAGGCCCATTCAGGCCTCAAGAACACCAGCTGCTCTTGAGAGCTAAGGGGATCCCATGCTCCTTAGCCTAGAAGGAGAAGCAGGGGGCACCTCACAGCCTTCCCACCCCCCTTAATGTACTATTTCTCCATATGTGGGTCAAGTCCCACTGCTGACCCTTGGACGGGCATCCAATAGCATTGACCACACGATGAAAAAGTTCTTTTTCACTTCTATTTCAAAGACCCTGTTATGGGAAGAATTGTGCCTCCCGAAAAAGATACGCTGAAGTCCCAACCCTCAGGACCTCAGAATGTGGCCTGATTTGGAAATGGGGTTGTGGCAGATGTAGTTAGTTAAGATGAGGTCATACGAAAGTAGGGTGGACCCCGATCCGACATGACTGTTGTCCTTATCAGATGATGGCCGTGGGAGGTCAGAGACCCAGGGAGGAGACCGTGTGACAACAGAGGCAGAGATTGGAGGGATGCAGCTACAGACCAAGGAACGGCAGGGTTTGCCAGCCAACCGCCAGAATATATAAGAAGCAAGGAAAGGGGCTTCCCCGGTGGCACAGTGGTTGAGAGTCCGCCTGCCGATGCAGGGGACACGGGTTCGTGCCCCGGTCCGGGAGGATCCCGCATGCCGCGGAGCGGCTGGGCCCGTGAGCCACGGCCGCTGAGCCTGCGCATCCGGAGCCTGTGCTCCGCAACGGGAGAGGCCACAACAGTGAGAGGTCCACGTACCGCAAAAAAAAAAGAAGCAAGGAAGGATTCTCCCCTACAGTTTCAGAGAGAGCACGGCCCTGCCGACATCTTCATTTTGGACTTCTGGTCTCCAGAACTGTAAGATGACAAATTTCTGTTACTTTAAGCCACCCAGTTTGTGGCAGCCCTAGGCAACTAACACAGATCCTGATTACCTAGGAGAAAGTCTCATCTGGGGGCTAGCAGGTTTTTAATGCCTTTCCAACACTTGCTAAATTTCCTTTTTACAAAGGAAAAGCAGTCCTCGGGCTAAGAGCTTCTGGCAGGAAAGGCAGCTGACTAAATTTTAATAACCTTGTTTTGATCTCGTTATATTTATTTTGATGATTACCATCTATTCTCTGGCAAGTGATAACTGGTTTTCGTTGCACAATAGAAAACCAAAGTTTCATTTTTAAATAAATAAAGTTTAAAAAGAGTTCATTTAAAGAAAAATAGCTATGTCATATTAATAAAAGTGGAATAAAATTATGGCAGAAATAGCAAAGGTAGTGATGGTAAGTGAAGACAGTCTCAAGGAAAGCCAGGCCCAGCTGTAGCCACTATAGAGCTGCCTGTGATGTCATGAATCATAAATGCAAAATGGATAAAATGAAAATGACAACACATACGATTAGAAAAAATATGACACAGCGAAACTGTTGTCACATTGGTCTTGCTTTTCTACACCTTTTCTCCATCACACCCCATCCCCACCCACCTTCTTGGCCTTTCCTCATTTGGGGGCCAGGGCCTACATATGGCCAGGCTCCCTCTTGTCACCAAAGAAGACTGATCTGATAAACTACAGCCCACTGAGCTTGGAGTCAGAGGATGTGGGTGACAGTCACATTGCTGCCACTAACCTGATAAGTGACCTTTGGGCAAATCCCTCAGTCTCCCCAGACTTCAGCTTCCTCTCTACAAGAGAAGATAAAACTATCTTCAGACTCTGAAATCTATGCTTCTGGGATGTTAGTGATTTAATGCATTTCCCTCTTAGGGACTCCTATCTCACTTTAAATTCGTAGGAATGATTCCCCACTGGAGGAATTCCAGGTTCAGTGGCACATGAAGGAGAGAGATTTTCAGGGTGGTGGTATGGGGCACTTCTAAAATCACACAGCAGGCACCCTCTGTCTCTACAGGAGCCTGGCCCCAACCCCCAGATGAGGTGCCTACCATCATCTCAGACCCCTCCTCCTCTCCCACCAAGCATGCCCCTGCCCCCAGGCTCTCTGCCTTCCACTCTATCAGGAGTCAAAAAGCCAAATGTCCAATAGGGCTGAATACTGCATGTTTAATTTTTTAAAGCAAAACATAGGTATTTATTTATATGCATGTTTGTACAAACACACACACACACACAGTTGGGGGCAGGAAAGGGCCAAGGAGAAAAATCAGCTTTGACAACCTAATAAATGTCAATTTCTGAGGGGGGCTGATTTAGAAGATGAATCCCCTCAACTTTAATTGGAGACATGATGGTCTCACTTTGCCCAGCAGCTCCGCCTCTCCCCCAGATCCCTCTACAGATAGCAAGGCCCTTGGCTCACTCTAATTGACAAAGAGGCCTCTGTCTGCTAGGATTTGTTTCTGGGATCTCAGAGATACAAGGGGAGGGGTGCTTAACTGCCCCTCTGAGAGGAGAGACAGAAGCAGCATGGCATGGGACACAGCAGCCTCGGGATGGTGCCCACACTGTGCTGGCCCTAAATGAGATCCAGTAGAAACAAAGGAGTCCTCCCGCTGGTGATGTCTATCCCCACCTAACAAAAACTCAGGGCGCACCTTTCTGATCTAGCGATGGTGTCCTAATCCAAGGACAGAGGGAGGAGGGACAAAGAGGGCTGAGGGCAGCACTAGGAAGGAGACAAGGAAGCCAAGGGCCTTCTCCCGAGAGGTCGTGTCCCATAGTAGTCGGAAGGACGGCCCAACAGCCAGACTGCCTGGAATCACAGCCCAGCCCCACCACCGCTGCACCCTGGATACAGTGCTTGACTTTTCTGGGCCTCAGTTTCACCATCTGTAAAATGGAGATAATCACAGTACCCACCTCTGCTTCAAGAGGTGGAAGACGACCGGGGAGAAGGTTTAAAGGGCTAACACAGCACTTCCCTGGTGGTCCAGCGGTTAAGACTCCGCGCTTCCAATGCAGGGGATAAGGGTTCGATGCCTGGTCAGGGAGCTAAGATCCCACATGCCGCATGGCGCAGCCAAAAAAAAAAAAAAAAATGTTAATCGCTAACACAGGTAGTGCAGTCACACCCATGTCCAGCACACGGTAAGAGCTCAACAAAGAGGAGCTTCTCCAGCCCAGCATGCCTCTCTCAGCCAGAGCTTTGGAGCCGGCACTCCTCAGACGACTGTGGAGCCTTGGCACCATCACCCAAATAGGCTGCAGGTCGTGCATGAGAGAGCTCGGCTGTGACCGACAACAGCCAATGTGATCGATATGGGCGGGAACTGCAGTCCTCACCACCAATCCCCAGCCCACCACGTCACACCAACCAACCACTTTCCAGTAAAACACAGAGGAACACTTTTCTCTCAAGACCCCCCACTCCGAGTGCTCTGCCCTCTCCAGAACCTCCAGCCATGTTCCTTTTGCCACCCCTGCAGACCCCAGTCCTAACCATGCAATTTAGGTCATTTGTATATTAGTAATAGCCCAAGTAACTAGCACGCGCACAGTGCTTTACAGTTTACAAAGCCACCTTTAGTTTGCGGGTATGCATTGTTAATATACTCAAATGGTTCAAAAAATTAAAAATACATATTAAGAGGCAAACAGTGAAGACTCTCCGTTACCCATCTCCTGCCCTTCCAGAACTCAGACTCACCCCCAACACACACACACAGGCGACCACTGTTCTTAGTCTCTCAGAGATCCTTCTAGAATTTCATTACGTAGACACAAGCAAATACTCCTATTTCCTCCTTTTTTAAACACAAAATGTAACCTACTGTACATACTGTTCTACATCTTGCTTTTCTTCACTTAACAGTTTGTCTTATTCATCGATACAAAGCTTTTTTCTCTTTCCTCTTTACAGCTGCATAATACGCCATCACATGGGCGAACCATAGTCTCTCAGAGAGATTCCTCCCCATGGACATTTACGTTGTTTCAAATCTTTTCCCATCGCAAACAACACTACAACAAATAGCCATACACATAGACCTGTTGTACTTACACAACTGTATTTGTGGGATAAATTCCCCAAAGTGGAATTGCTGGGTCAGAAAATTTGTGTATTTACAATGCTGCTAGCTCCTGCCAAACTGACCTCCGTGCAGGTTCCACACACTTCCCTTCCCATGAGAAATACGACAGTGCCTGTTTCCTTACAACTTCACCATTCAGTGTGTGTTATCAAATTTCTGGACCCTTGCCAGTTTGATAGGAAAAATTATTTATCGGTGTAATTTTAATTTACATTTCTCTTATTTTGAGTGAGATCGAACATCACTGTATACGTTTAATAGCCATTTGTATTTCCTTCCCTTAGATGTACTTTGCTACCCATTTATATCCTTTGGTCTTCGCAACACCCCTGTGAGATACAGAGGGCAAGTATTAATAAGATCCACAGTTTTTAAATGATTAAAGCTCAGACTCAAAGCATTTAAGATACTGGCTCAAAGCCACAGGCTGGTGTGTGGCAAAGCCAAACTCCATCCTGCATTTTTCTCTCACCTGCCTTGCATCACCCCCCTGAAACTGGAACAGTGCTGAGATGTGTCACAAGGAAGAGCCAGGGGACAGGAGTCTGGAGACCTGGCTTCCCACAGTGGTTGTGAGTTACCAGCTCTGTGCCTTTGGGCCAGAACCTCCATTCTTGGGCGGATTTTCCGTATCTCTAAAACCAAGATTTGAACTAAATCACCAAGGTCTCTTACAGGAAATAATTATAGTGAGGAGCACTCCATGAATCTTTTATTATTATTTCTTTTTGAGCGGAGGAAATAAAACCATTTTCAAACCTCCCAAGATGAGAACTTTTAAAGCATACCCGATTATGTGAACCTAGTCTAAGTAGAGGTGTCAGAACGAAGGGGGCAGGGCGGGGGAGGTGTTGTTGCACTGGAGCGCTGGACTTGGCCCGTACTGAGAGCTGATGGTGAGATTTTCGGGAGTTTTGCAGGCCGACTGATGTCAGAGTGATAGCTGAAAGCGGCCAGAGTGGGAACATGTACACCACGGAAATCAGCAAATGTTACAAATGACAGCATCCCCACCTCCTGTCCCCAGAGACGGTTGTCTCTACCACCTGACCTCTGCTGGAGGGTCTGCAGAAAATCACAGGCAAGGCGGAGACTGGGGAGTTGCGTTGAGAGGACTCGCCGGGAGCGTGGAGGGTTCCGGGATTGAGGCGAGCATGCGCAGTACCTGCACGATGCGCAGACAGGCAGCTGTTCACACGCTCCACGTTACCTCCAGGGCTAAGAGCGTGGACCCTGAGGCAGACGTGGGGGTCAGATTCCTGCTCTCACATGCTAGCTGTGTGACTCTGAGTAACCACGCAGCCTCAGGTTCCTCGTCTGCAATAACCATGGTCCCTACCTCAAGGGGCTTTCTGCAGATGCATGAGTGAATCCACAGGAAGCCCTTAGAACACCTCCTGGCACGATCCTCCTTCAGTGATGGCTACTGTTGCTTTTACTGCAGCTGCAGGGCAAGCGCACCGGAGGAGCATCCTGGGAGGGGAACCTCCCCGTCTGTAGCTGTGGGGCCTTGGGACCTCTAGAACATATCTGACATTCCTCCCCTTCTCTAGAGCCAGTGTCCCTTGATCCTGCTGGGTCTAACCGTGATGAACACAGCTGTCAGAGGAACGCCTGCTCTGGGCCTCCTCCCTGCCCCGCCCACCAGGCCCAGGATGGCCTCTTCAGGATCCCTTCTTGAGAGGGGGTCCTTTCCGTTCTGAGACAGGACTTCCTTCGCTAATCACACTCATGTTGCCGTCTATCTAGTGACCAAACTCTCCGTCTCTCGGCCTGGAGGGCCCTTTTCCCCTCCCCGGTATAGGGTGCTGCTGCTGCATCACCTCCCCCGGGAAGCCTTCCCTGATGCCTCCTTCCTCCTGTCGGGTGCCTGAACTCCAGTGCTATGTCTGTAGCCCCCACCTCACCTCCTGAGCACTTGGCCTTGAGCACCTGCCCCACGAAATTCCTTGAGGTGGGAATTTGTCATTTTCTTCTCTCCCCTATACCTGGCCAAAGGAGACCCTATGGGGGACTGATGGAATGAGGGAGGGAGGCAGGAAGGGACACACCCTCCCCTGCCCCCCACAACACCCTCCTCTCCCCACACAACACCATCCCCTCCCCCACACAACACCCTCCCCTCCCCCCACAACATTATCCCAAGCTTTGACTTTCTATTGCAGAGTGACCCCTGTTACTCCACACGGCTGCACTGCTCCCTCCAAATCTTGGTGTGAAAAAAGAGAGAAATTGCTCAGATTAGGGCTGGGTAATGAGCCATGCCAGGTGAGCAAGCACCATATTTCTCACTAATCTTGGCTGGTCCAGAGCTTGCCAGCTCCACAGGCTCCCTCCTCCTGCCAGCTCAGGGAACATTTCCAGCTGGTGGTCTGCCAGGGGGCTATCTTCCCAGGGTCCCCTCCACTGGGACCTGAGAGCTCTGTGGCTCTTGGGACATTGGGCAGAGGAGGAAGCAGGCAAGCACAGAGGGCAGGCCCCAGGGCATTTGCGGGCCCCTGAGAGCAACAGCCTCCTTCTAAGTCCCAGAACCTGCAGAGGCCAAGAGGCTAGTCCTTCCCTCACAGCCAAGCCCCCTACGAAGAGGTTTGCACCTCCTCCAGCAGTAATCCTCCCCCCTCCCCTGCTTTATTCTTCCCCATAGCACAGACTGCCATCTGACATCCCATAAATTGTATTCATTTTCTTTGGTTTGCTTATTGTCCCCCTTCCGCCCAAAGAATGTAAACTCCACAAGGTCAAATATATTCATCTCTCCTTCACTCTGCATCCCCGGGACCAAGAACACTGGCTCTTCACAGGTGCTCGATATATATTTGGACAAATGGAAAAATACATCTCCCACCCTCAACCCAAACACACACACACTCACCACACACACTGATACCTCTATCCAGACCAAATTTCTGGCTCTCATCTATTTCCTACTAGAATAATAATGGAAGGTTTCACTGATAATGAACTTAATGCATGACCACTCTGTAGAGGTTTTTGCATTTTATAAAGGAGGCCTTTAGAAATGATAAAATCTTTCATGAGCAAATGCAATGAAGCCATGATGGGTGAATTATACGGGGGGAGATACTTGAGGGACCCCTTCTGCCCCACTCAAGAGTATCTCAAAGCAGATGAGCATATAGGGGAAAGTCGGGCCCCCAAAGCACACAGCCCACAGCTACACCCCCTCTGAAGCCCACTTCAGCTCCCTCTGATTCCTGAGGAAGCTGTATCAGCCATCCTGACCTCTCCCTGTCTCTCACTGAGGCTTTATTTTGGCTTTTCCCAGCCTGCCAGGGCCTGGAGTTAGAGTGTAGGGGAGCGTGGCTGTCTAGAGCAGCCGTCCCAAACCAGGCCAGGCCCCCTGGCATTTCAGCTAAGTGTTACTAGGCCAGGAACCTCAGGTGTGCAGAAGAGCTGGCGGGCTGGCACTGTGGGCACGGCCCCCAAAACAAAGGCCAGGTGATTATGGATGAAGCAGAGACCCCGCAGAGTGCAGGGGTCAGTGAGTCAATTGAGGAAATCCTCATGTGTGTAAAGCACGTGTTTGGGCTCCAGGAAGAGGAACATGCCATGCCCCAGGCCACTGTCACCTGCCCCCAGGGCCCCCATCAGCTCTGATCTGACCAGGGCTAAGGCTGCTTTAAGGAAGCCAATCCAGAGCCTAGCCCGGGAGGACCCCTGAAGGAGTCCTTTAGATTTTCCCTTCATGTAGGAAGATCCCATGCAGCAGGAGTCTGAGCTTTCCCATCCCGGGACCCCAGCTGGCTAAGCCAATCAGATCACCTTTCCTGGGGGCTCTCTGTATGGGGGCCCATCCCAGGTCCAGACCTCCGGGAGGAGTAACTGATGGACTAACCTCCTACAGCCCCACCTTCTGGAGGCAGGAGGAGACCCCGAAGACCAAGCCAGCAGTGATCTAAGGGTGCCCACAGGCACCAGCAATGACAAGCCTGGGACATTAGAATGTGACAACATCCAGACGCAACAACAGAAGTACATTCTCTCCACCCCACCTGATCGGCGTTATCTGGGGCACCTTAAACTGCTAGCTCAGGTGGAGACCACAGCCCCACTCAGACAGAGCCTAGCCTAGGGTGAGGTCAGCAGGGAGGACTTCTGGGCGGTCCTGGGGTGGGACGTGGGGGTGGGCAGGGGCACTGGGACTCCAGCCAGAACTACCGTCTTCTCTGGAGATGGGGCAGCATATAATAGGCTCCTGGGAACCTAGGCATTCACCGCCAGGGCCCTGAGTGCAGCCCCTTTATCCAGATGGTCTCCATTGATCTGCCGGAGATTTTGCCAACAGTTCAGTTCTCTATCCCAGTTCTTCTTGCAACTCCAATCTCTTCCTCCTCAGGCCATCCATCATCTGTCCACCTGCCTGGGGCAGCAGGAAGGGGCAGCCTCTTAAAGGAGCTGGGCCCAGCCCTCAGGTGCCCTGCCAGCTGCCCACAGGTACCAAAGCCTCCCTCTGCCCTGGAACCTTGACACTGGGTCTGGCCATCTGTGCTGCCTCCAGTGAGCTTCAGAGAGAGACTGTGGAGCCGAGATCAGGTGATCTGAGAGTTCTCCACCCCTCATCTCCTCCACGGGGCCACCTTGCGTCCTCTTCCCACTGCTCTTAGTCTGATGCCTCCTGGAAGCTCAGATGACTCCTGAGACACGTGCTGATAAGAATTTAGGCATTTGTCTGCATAGGGGACCCTGGAAGATGATCATGACTTACCATTGAAAAGAAGCACACAATTCCCACTCGCCCCCTGTGATCTTATTTAAGCTGCCCAACAACCCCATGAGGTTGTGGGTATCACTAACCCTATCTTACAGATGAGGAAACCGAGGCCCAGAGAAGTGAAGTGATTTGCCCAACCAGGACCTAGTGCTCTTTCCACTCTGCCACACTGCCTCTTGGAAATCTTCAAGTCACGGAGGACTTTCCTGCAGGGACTGTGATGAATAGCATAGGCAGGCAGCCGCCAGGCACTGCCACCCCACCACGCCAGGCGCTCTAGCAGGCTACAGAGGGCTTGGCTGAGCCCAACACGGTCACGTAGGAGCCTGGTGACCTTGGGCAAGTCATCAAGTCTCAAGTCTGAACTTCAGTTTTCTCATTTGTAAAATAGAGAAAACACCCACCGCCTGGAGAGGAACAGAGAACATGGGATGCTCTGGATTCTAGGAAGCCATGTGCCCAAGAGAGGGGCCGTGCTCACCACACCCCCAGACGCACCCACACCCTCATGCTTGACACAATGTGACCTACTGTGACAAAGCAGCCTCCATGGCTGACTGACTTCTGTAAACAAAAGCTGCGGTCTTCCTCTCATGGTTCCCTTTGTGAAGGGAATCAAGAGTACCAGGCCTGTGGCTGAGAGAAGCAAGAAAGACGGCTACACAGAGCAGGGAAGGGCTCAGGTCAGGGATGGTTTGGACCTGGAGAAGGGTGTTCCTGGTACCTGAACAAGGGTGAGCCCAGCTTGGGACCACGGGAGGGAGAAGAGGTGGCTGGACTGAGGGACAGCTCTGAGGCCAGCTTGCAAGGAAGGAGAAGCAGGATTTTACAGCCCCTTGCAGGCAACTGCTCATAGAGGACCCCAGTCCATGAAAAGTGCCTCCCGGGTGTTGTTTATGGCTGTCCCCAGGTGCTGGCTCTCTGTCTTCCGTCACTGATACTGCACATATAAGTGATAACATACGGTATTTGTCTTTCTCTGTCTAACTTATTTCACTAAGCCTAGTACCCTCCAGGGCCACCCATGATGTTGTAAATGGCAAAAAAAAAAAAAAAAACCCAGAGCCCTTGGATCTGTTAGCAATGCCTGTCAACCTGTAGCAAAGGAAGGAAACTCTCCCTTTCCTTTCCCTTCTCTGTATCAACCTCCACTATAAGAATGCCCAAGTGTGCAGCCAGTGCTCTAAGTGAAAGCAGGGATGCTGAGAGACAAGTCTTAGAAATAGATACCCAGACATGGCTCCACTGTGGTCTGTGTGAATGGTACCCCCTGCACTTGTGCAGTGCACAGCCTGTGCCACTGTACCTGATGTCCCTGTAGATACTATACGCTCCTCAAAGCACCCCATCTCTCTGACAACTTGCGCTTTATTCCTTGGTCAAGCATGTCAGGTTCACAGGAGCCCTCATTATGAACGGTGCCCCCTAGAGGTGTTCATTGCTCAACCTGCACAATCATGCACAGAGCTCCTGCAATGCCATCTCCTCCTATAGGGTAACTCCTCTCCCGGAGGCTCCTCTGTCCCTCACAGGATGGGACCCACCCCACCAATTCTCCAGACATTTCTGAATTCCAGCAGTGGGCCCCACTACATGTTTAAATTAAGACTTTGAAGCCATATTTTCCACACTTCCTCTTTTGAAAGCAATTTCTGCTTCCTTGCTGTCCTGGCGATTTCCCCAAAACAAAAGATTGTACAGTTAAGGGGAACTTTGACACTTCGAAGTTCTTCTTATGCAGCTCTGTCATTTTGCAGATGGCAGAATAAGCCCAGAGAGGATAAGAGACTTGCCCAGCATACCACAGTCCACAGCCAGTTAGTGGCAGAGCAGGGATTAGGGCTCCTAGCTCAGTGCTCTGTCTAGCATCCCTCCTCATGAACAGATGGAGGTTTAAGGACACAGAGATGCTGAACAAGCAAAGGTTTCCCAAGCACAGAGGCCTCGACACCACTGGTGGCCTCACTGCCTTCACCACCAAAGAAATCAAAAGGCTTTTTTTTTTTTTTTTTTTCTTTTTTTAAAGGAGGCAGTTCTGTTTTGTCCACTGGGAGGAAGGATCCTGCGTTGGGCCAGCCAAACCAGAAGGTAGAACCAGGAGAGCTCAAATTGGTTCTCAGGGTGTGACAAAGCCTGAAGGTTGGAATGTCCCACAGGAAGTTGGCCCAGTCTCTGCCTCAGGCTCAGGCTGGGTTTGGCTGGTCATTTCTGTCCGCTGGCCCTGCGGGCCCCAGACACTGGATGCCTGGCTCTGAGCACCCATTCTTACTTCCTGCAGGCTCAGCACCAGTCTCCCAGACTTTGCCGATGAAAGCCTGCTGAGTGCTGTACGTCCCTACTCAACAGCTGAGCCCATCTTGCCTGGCCCCCTCAACCCCTGCCCCAGCACCACCTCCCTGCTGTCCAGAGCCAGCCAGGTTCCCACTCCTTCTCAGCCAACAGTCCTGGAGAGAACCAGGGCTTTTCTCACTGGTTCTCAGGCGTAACCCCAGGTTTGGACAAACCAACCTCTCAGACCTCCCAGCAGCGCGGGAACCTGGCTTCACCAGCCACTCTGCTTTCAAAAGCTGCAACTTCTTTTTTTGTAAATTGATTTTATTTATTTATTTATTTTGGCTGCGTTGGGTCTTCACTGCTGCACGCGGGATTTCTTTAGTTGCATCGAACGGGGGCTACTCTTCGCTGGGTGTGCGGGCTTCTCATTGCGGTGGCTTCTCTTGCTGCAGAGCATGGGCTCTAGGCACGCGGGCTTCAGTAGTTGTGGCACGTGGTCTCAGTAGTTGTAGCTCGCAGGCTCTAGAGCGCAGGCTCAGTAGTTGTGGTGCACGGGCTTAGTTGCTCTACAGCATGTGGGATCTCCCTGGACCAGGGCTCGAACCCGTGTCCCCTGCATTGGCAGGCATATTCTTAACAACTGTGCCACCAGGAAAGCCCAAAAGCTGCAACCTCTTGATACTTCTCCTTCCTCTGTGAGCAGGAAGGGTGGTCTTATCCCAGTTGCTCTCCCGGAAGCTGCCCTAGATAACTCCTCCATCCTGACTCCTCCCATCCCACTGGAATCTCTGCTTCCCCACCCAGTCACCATCTCAGTCCTTTCCTTCTCTTATCCACACCTTCCCACCCAACCCATCTTCCTCTCCATCCTCCATCTTCTCTCCATCAGCCTCCCCCCTGCCCTCACCTCATACTCATGGACCAAGTGCTTCCTGTCTATAGGTGGAAACAGGAGCCTGGGAGCCAGGAGCTGGCTGCTGTACCCTGCTTTGGAGTTGTCTGGGCAGGAAAGCTGCCCCTGAGGATCAGGGTCAAGGATAACATGGGTGAGCGAGTTGGGGGCGGGGGTTGGGAGAGGGGTGGAGTAGTTACTGGAGGAAACTAGAAAGGGAATAGGACCACATAGCATCCCTTCCCATACGGACCAGGGAGGTAACCAGCAGAAAATGAACAGCCTCAGTCTAAGCTACCCTTAATTAACCTGGGCCTCTGGCTCAGGGCGTTTGCTTGGGGACTTGCCAGTGGTGACTTTGGAGAAGGGAAGAAAGCTTTGCTCAGAGATAGTGAAGTAGGGGAATCCAGAGTCCCCTCCCCTTTGTCCCTCCCCTGTCTACCTAAAAGGCTACAAATGACCTCCCTGTGGATGTCGCCAGTGTCAACATCAATGGTTTGTTCCTGCGGATTAAGCACAACGGTAAACAAATTCTAATAAAATGTAAATACATCTGAGAGGGATTTAAAAATCAACTTGGCCTCAGTTTCTTTAAGTGGAAGATAAGGACTCAGGCGAGAGGATTTATAAGGCCTCTTTCTGGCTCAGACATTCTGCTCCTTGAAGTGTTAGGGTAGAGGGGATTCTCGGTCCCCAGGGCACCCCAGGGCCCCGGCTGTGGAGGAGCAGGGCTGTGACGTGGCATGGAAAGGGGCACAGGAAGACAGGCAGGCATCAAGAGGGGGAAACCTGCCAATTCACGGTTCTGTTAAGAGTTTGGTCTGCCAAGAAGTGCATCCCATGCCGAGGGCCTGCCTGCACCTCCTGCACCTACAGGCCTGGCTGCCAGGTTTCCGGCTTCATCAGAGGCGCGGCACCAACCAACCATGCCTCCAGACCAGATCAGGGCCTCTCACCTTCAGCCCTCCTTCCTGCCACCACAGGGACCTCCTGCCTCCAGTCCCAAGACAGCTCCTTTCACACTCCCTCTCCCAAGGATTGTTAGTGGTTCCGGGGATGCCCTGCCCCAGGACATTTGCATTTTAAAAGAGACCTGGGGGGGCTTCCCTGGTGGCGCGGTGGCTGGGAGTCCACCTGCCGATGCAGGGGACACGGGTTCGTGCCCCAGTCCGGGAGGATCCCGCGTGCCGCGGAGCGGCTGGGCCCGTGGGCCGTGGCCGCTGAGCCTGCGCGTCCGGAGCCTGTGCTCCGCAACGGGAGAGGCCACAGCGGTGAGAGGCCCGCGTACCACAAAAAAAAAAAAAAAAAAAAAAAAAAAGAGACCTGGGGAGTTCCCTGGTGACCTAGTGGTTAGGATTCTGGGCTTTGGGTCTTTCACTGCCATGTGGCCAGGTTCAATCCCTGGTCAGGGATCTGAGATCCTGCAAGCCACGTGGCGCGGCCAAAATAAATAAATTTTAAAATAAAATAAAAATAAAATTTCCATAAAAATAAAAAATAAACAAATAAAAGAAGGCTGCTGGGAGAGGTTGGGTGGGTGGGTGGGGGGAGGGTGGGGTTGGACCAAAATGCTGAAGATGGGATTCCTGGAGCCGATGGGGGAAATGTTTCTGGATGTGGAATCCCCACAGGGCTCCACAAATCACCTGTGTCCACCCCACTGCAAGTAAAGTGGGCTTCATTTATTCTTTCCATCCTGAAATAGTTATCCGTGCCTACCTTGTGCCCGGCAGTGCGTTAAGTGCTAGGGGTACAAGGATGAATTAGGTTAAGAACAAATCCCACCCTTAGCACATTCACAGTCTAGCGGAGAGACAGTAAACCTCCTTCCTGCCCAGCCTCCAGCTGCTGCTGCAGGGCAGCAGCCCCCGGGGGGTATGTGATCGCACCCGTTGGCAGGCCTTGACAACTGGACCCCCAGGTGCTCCTATCTGGCAGAAACCTGCCCCCACGCCCAGATGTGCCAGCTGCCAGACCATGAGGGGATGCAGCAGCTCAGATGAAAGGAGGCAATCTCCCCTGTGGCTTCTGCTCTCTGGCCTTTCCTCAGGCCAAAGGCCTTCTAGTCTAGGAAGCAGCTTCCCTCCCAAGCTCTCCCATTTCTGGGCTTGGGAAAGTGCAGGCAAGCCCCACTCTGCCTAGGTGTACAGAGTCTGCCGGCCAGGAGCCACCCAGTTGGGGGCTGAAAGGTCTTTGACGTTGCTCCCTTCCCCTCTCCTCAAATGGTCATCTGGTTTTCTTCCTTCTTATCAGAATCCCAACCAGGTCCTCCCACTTCCACAAAGCCTGAGTTCACCCCAAAGCGAAAGGACTCTGCTTCTCCGGGCCTCCATCCCCTGGCTTATGAGACAGACATCTCTGCCTGCCCACCTGGCGGAACCCCTGGGAGGTAAAGGGCAGTCGTGGGTAACACGGAGCTCTGTGGTCCAGGCACCGTTCTAGGAGCTATGCATTCATCCGTTCACTCAGTCTTCACAACAAGCCTCTGAGAAACGTATTATCTCCATTTTACAGATGTGGAAACAGAGGCACAGAGCAGATACCCAAAGACACACAGCTAGCAAGGAGCAGAGCCAGAATTTGAATGTGTGTGTGCGTCTAACCAACTCTACTCAGCTGCCCCCAGAGCGCTTTATAAGTAAGGGCAAGCTGCACAAATTCAAGAACATTACTACTACCCAAATGCTGTTGCCCCCTCAGGCACCCCTCGGGCACCGCCTAGCCCTTTCTGATCAGACACCTGAAAGGACAAGCCTGAGCCGGTCCTGGGCTGCAAGTCCCAGAATTACTTAACCCAGCTCTGGGACTCCAGCTCCCCAACAAATCCCTCAGACCCTGGTGCCCCCTCCCTGAACCCACCAGCCACCTCTGGCCCAGGGATCCGGGAGCTGGTGTCAAGAAGAGGGCTCTGTCATAAAAAGAAACGAAATTGAGTTATTTGTAGTGAGGTGGATGGACCTAGAGTCTGTCATACAGAGTGAAGTAAGTCAGAAAGAGAAAAACAAATACCGTATGCTAACACATATATATGGAATCTAAGAAAAAAAAAAAAAAGGTCATGAAGAACCTAGGGGTAAGACAGGAATAAAGACACAGACCTACTAGAGCACGGACTTGAGGACATGGGGAGGGGGAAGGGTAAGCTGTGACAAAGTGAGAGAGTGGCATGGACAGATATGCACTACCAAACGTAAAATAGATAGCTAGTGGGAAGCAGCCGCATAGCACAGGAGATCAGCTCGGTGATTTGTGACCACCTAGAGGGGTGGGATAGGGAGGGTGGGAGGGAGGGAGACGCAAGAGGGAAGAGATATGGGAACATATGTATATGTATAACTGATTCACTTTGTTATAAAGCAGAAACTAACACACCATTGTAAACCAATTATACTCCAATAAAGATGTTAAAAAATAATAATAATAAAATAAATACTTGTGATGCAGGGGAAAAAAAAGAAGAGGGCTCTGGAGGTGGGAGGGAGCAAGGAGGAAGAGGCAGGGCCTGGCCAGAGCCTGGAGATAGATGGGCCCTGCTCCATGCTGGCCAGTGTCAGGTGGGCCTGGGAGCTAAGGAGCGAAGCAGGGCAGTGATGTACAGCCCCGCCCGCCAGGGGGAAGCCAACCTAATGCCTAATGAGATCAGACACCCCTTCCCAGACCCCCTCATTCCTCCCCCACCCCCTCCCGGCTCACTGACCTCCCTGCTCGCTTCCCAGCCCCACCCTCCCTGAGATCTCCAGCTGCTCCTGCTGATTTTATAAAGGGCTCTGGCAGGAGGTGGGCACCTTGGCTAAATGAATCAGCGCCCACGAGGCAGGAGGCAGGAGGCTGGTAAGCATCACGGCCAAAAGGTGGTGGCAGCAACAGCTTACGCGCAGCCATCAGGGAGGAGTCTGAGTGAGCAGAGAGGCCCAGGCAACCTGGGTCTTGGTTTATTCTGAAGCTCCAAGGTGGGAATTCACCAGGGGGCCCTGGCCGCCCCCACCACAGCCTGGGAGCAAGCTTATGGGATGGACCAGGGGCCAAGATGCACACACATAAACACACACACACAACACACACACCACACCACACACACCACTGCTATGCTCTGGAAGGAAGAAAATGTTATACAAGGGGAGGCAGAGAGGGAAAAAAAAGAAACATGAAGAATGATATAGCATGCTTGTGTGTGTGAACACACAGTTACACCAATCTGTGTACGCATCTCTATGCTGGGCACCAGTCACGATGCCATTCTTATCTGCCCTGATGTCACCTCTGCATAATAATTAGCAAATAAAAGCAGTCCCTAAGTGCCCTGGTCACGGCAGAGGATCTCGTGGTATCGAGAGCTGCCAGGTAGCAGACCTGGAGCCAGGAGACCCTTTCTTGGTGGAGCTGTCTCTTGGTCTTACATTGCCCCCTCCCCTTCGAGACCAATCTGCTTCCTCCTGTATGAATTTGCCCCTTGACAGCAGGCTGCCAGAGAAACACTGTAAGAAGGGCTTCATCTCTGTGTTTCTGTTTGCGGAGATTCATTACTGAGGCTCACGCCTGCATGAATCCATTTCTGTATAGCCACTCGGCGCGCAGGCTCCACGCACGTGGGGGGTGGGACTGGCCCAGGGAGGGAAACTAAGGAATGATGCACGTGTCCGAGGCGACGGTGCCATTGAGGATGGGGCTGACCCAGCTCTCTGCAGGAAGACCCGCCTGCCCGGTCACATCTTCTGAGAGGGACCCTGCGGGCTTGGTCAGCATTCTCAGGACACTCATGGCCCCGCCCACTTCCCCAAACGCTCCCTTCCCCTGCCCCCACCAGCCCTCCCCACCTTTCCCCAGGGCCCCAATCTACCACTTTCCCTTTCGAGCAAAGCTAGCTTCAGAAGGAAAAGCTCCGAATTCCTCGGATCCCAGCAGGGAGGAGAGAGGCCAGGAGAGGAGCAATTTTCAGCGTAGGGTCCCACACCTCTCGGAGGCAGGCTCCACAGTCCTCCAAGCGGGATTCTGAGGTTCCGAAGGGACAAGCCCTGAAATGCAGATTCTTCCAATTATCCCGCATTCTTTTGGGCAGTAAATCCTAAAGTTCCCTCCTTCGTGACCAAGCCCCCACGCCTGGCAGCAGCTAAGCCCCCAGTGGCCTTTTCCACAGGCTAACACTGCCCCCCTGCTGGATGCGCTGGGATGTCTGTCTCAAGTGCTCTGAAGGAAATTAGGGGGCATCCTTGCCTAAGAGCTCCCAACTCCCACCTGGAGAGGGGAACTACTGAACCCCTTAGAGGCATTAGGCCTGCCTGCCTCCAGTGTATTCTAAAGCTGGGATTGGGTGGTGGCAACCGGAATAGTCCTTTGGCACAGACAAGAGTCAGGGCTCCTGGAAGGCTTCTCCCTCTGTCTCCAGCCTGCTCACCCATTGCCTCAAATTCCTTTAATAAGGAGCAAAGGCATGGTGTGACATAATACTCGATCACAACCCACGTGGGAGGCTGGGAAGCCCACAGGTCTCTATCTTGTTTCCCTCCCCGGCTCCAGAGCCCCTTTCCAGCTGCTGCTGAGACTCCTCTAGTGGGATAGAGTAAGGCCATCTTAGCCTCAGTCAGAAACTAAGCTCACCTTCTTCCCCAGAACTGAATCTCTCCCGAAACCCTATTTCTCTGTGTTCCACACCCAATGTGAATCTAAGATCTGCAGGCCCTATCTCTACAATGGCATTTGAATCCCCAGTCTTCCTGCATTACCCCTCCCAATTAAGCTCACTCTGCCCCCAGACCATTTTCCAAGGGTTGTCAGGGTTATTGACCTAACACACAGCTCTACGCAACGCCCTGCTCAAAAGCCTTGTCAATAAGATTGGCCATGTGTTGATAATTCTTGAAGCTAACTGATGGATTCATGGGGATTTATTACACTACTCCTTCCGCTTTTGTGTATGTTTGAAATTTTCCATAATAAAAAAGTTAAAAAAAAAAAAGACTTTGTCATTCCTCCTTCCCCTTTAATTAGGTACAAATTCCTCCACATCACGGTTAGGATCTGCCTTCCCAACTAGATTGTCCCACGTCCCCTCCATTCTTAATGTAGAAGTCTTTCCTGAGTGTATACGTACCTCCCCCTACACCTCCATTCACGTTCTTCTACCTGGGATGCTCTTTTCACATTGCTTCCCACCCTTGAAGGTCCACCTTAAATGCCACCTTCGATATGAAAACTTTCTTGGTCCCCCAACAAACAGCTATGTCCCTTGATCCCCAAGGCCTTGATTCACATCTTGTGGCACTTATGTCCACCTTTTGTGACAGACGTGTGTGCCCCCATCTCAGCCTCCTCTAGACTATAAGCACCGTGAGGCCAGGGCAGGCCTTACACGCAGTGCCCCATAATATTGGCTGAGTTGGCCTGTAGCAGAAACATACTGACATCCCTTTCCATGGGAGCGGGTTTTGATGAGAGGAGACAGCACAGAGCCTGCCTGTGGGGAAATGGGATACAAGGGCCAATGGGGAAGTTCAGAGCAGGAAGGGTTCTCAGTGCCTACATGGAGGAACCCCCTCAGTTTACAGACGAAGAGGGCAAGTCTCAGGAAGGCAAGGGATTGAGTGGGAGTAGTTCCATTTCTAACGCTGAAGAGGCGCAACTCTTGCCTATCTTCCAGTCCAGGTTTACTCACACACACACACACACACACACACAGCTTCCCCGCTATTTTTCTGGTGTTGACCCTACCCCAGCAAAGGGTTAGAGATGCTTGAAGATCTTTCCTGGGGCGCCCTGACTTGCACAGACTTCTACCTCTGTGGGTAGATGACGCTTGGGATGGAGCTTAGGCCCAGAGAGGACTTTGCTGCTGGGAGAGGAGGTGTCAGTGGTGGCTGGTTGAAGCATTCACCCCCAGCAGGGCTGTGCCTGTCCCATCCCCGCCTCATACACTCATGCCGCACAGAAATATTTCAGAAATGTTTATGCCACAGAGAAGTCCAAAACCTGCAGGAAGCTGCAGCCATCCTCCAGGCTGCCCGGAGCCACGGATGTCCCCTGAAGGGGACACCAGCAGGCAGGTGGCCTGCAGAAGCCAAGGAGCCAGGGCGACTTGCTGACATCCTTTTGTCCTCTGCCCTAAATCTGGAGGTTCCATTTAGGCCGGTGGGGGGCGGGGGGAAGAGGAAGTGGAAAAGGGGTAGGAGAAGTGTGGGTCTCTTCAGGGTACTCTTCCTGCTTTGGGATGGTGACTCACCCAGCTGGCCCTGGGAGGGACAACTCCTCAGGCCAGACTAAGGCGGCCAAGACTAGGGTTGTGGAAGGAGCGGAGGGAGGTTCCTGGGATGCGGTGGCCAGGAGGAGTCGCAGCAGAAGCTAGAAGGGGAGGCTCACCTGCCCCCCCAGCCTTCTCACCAGCCTCAAAGCCCGGCCCGGCGTGCACAGGACCACTTCAGCCCTGGCAGCTGACGGAGTCCGCATCTCCTCCACCCTCCATCACTTTGGGCCTTTCTTAAGTACCATGACATTGTCATACTCAGTCCCCTGTGGCCAGCCAGAGGCAGCAAAGTCCTGTCCCGCTGGGTAGACATGCTGGAGGCCGCTGGGGTCCCTGTCAGCTGTGGCTTGCCCCCTCCAGGCCTCACACCGGAGCTCCTGTGGGCTGTCATACAGGGACAGGGCGGCCACCCCCTCAGGCTCATCGTATATGTGGTCATGTCGGGAGGGCGGGTGCTCCTCGATGCTCTCGTACAGAGGGTCGAATGGGGCCTGGGGAGGGACGGCCAGGATGCCCCTCAAGCTCTTCCCCAGGTTCTGTGCCACTGCATCAAAGGGCACCGCGTACTCCCCCTCTGGGCCCCGCTGCAGCCGGGGGGCAGGAACCCGGACGGTGGGCGATAGTTGTGGGAGTGAGTCGTGGGGTCGGGAGTAGGGACTCTCCAGCCGGGGCAGCACCGCAGGGTTGGGGACTGGCTGGGTTGGGGGCCCAGGAGGGGAGGCGTTCTTCTGGGCAGAGATGGCCTCTTCCAAGGCCAGGAAGATCTCATTGCCTTGCCGGGTTTCAAACTCAAAGTTGCCCTCCCCTGAGATGCAGCGCCGGCCTGCCTCAAAGGAAAAGGTTGCCTGGGTGGAGAAGAAAGCCGATGACTCGCAGGCCACTGGGCGGGGCTGCTTGCTACTCCTGGATCCAGCTCCCAACCACAAGCCTGTCACCCCAACCTCTCCCCAAGCTGCTTCCCCTTCCCTCCTGCCATGCTTTTGCTTACAAGCAAAGCCCTCTCTCATCTTTTCTCCTTCTTCCTCCCATCCATCGAGTATGAAGCTCGATGCAGAGTTCATCCTCCACCACGCCAGCCACTCTCCACCCTCCCACCTCTCCCCACCTCTTCCTCTCCTTTCCTTCTCCCCCACCTCGACCACCATTTTTCCCTGCCGTGGTTCTCTCCTCCAGCCCCTGGGCTGCGCTGTTTCTCTTCTGCCGGCCTTTATCTCGTCGTTTCTTCCTCCCCCATTCTCTCTTCCTTTGAGGGCCCCTTCGCCCTCTCCCTGACGCTCTCTTTTCTCTCACAGCTCATCCTTCCTCTCACCTGCCCGCGGCAGCCCCCCCCCCCCCCCACTCACCTTGTCCCGCCCAAAGCGCCGCAGGAACCTGTAGGGCCATTCATACAGCTGGGTGCCCAACTGAGGGCCGCCCCACAGCTCCAGGGCACTCTCCCCGGCCCGGAGGGTGTAGGATCCCCAGAGCCGGCACCTCTCACTGGCTTCTGTGGGTCTCACGGTCACAGCAAACTCCTTGCAGGGGGCCCCTGGAGAGAAGAGGGTAGACAAGGAGGCAGTTCATGGGAAGCAGCCGACCTGTCTCAACTCTGCCCTGCTTTACATAGCATGCCGGGTCTCCAGAAAAAGTATTATCCACAGCCCCATGACCCTGCAGCCTGCATCCTGAATGCTGAGCTGCCCCGCGCCAGGTCAGACTCCCTAAAATGCCAGGAACATCCCGCCCTCCCTCAGGAGGCATCATGCCCTAGCCACTCGCACCCCGACCCCGTACCCACATCCTTCCTGCCCCTCTCACCAGAGCCACAGCCTTGTCTCCATCTCATCTCTCTCCCCAAGCCAGCTGCCTCCCCAGTCCCGACTGTCGCAGCTGACCCTGCCCTCCCAGCTCTCAGCCTACCCAGCCCCTGCCCATGCCATCAGGTGCCCTCCGAGAGGTGGAGCCTGGATGTCCCCCCCACCCCATGTTCACCTGCTGTCCCCACGCGCCCACCCCGAGGGCTAGACAGATAGCAGGAGGGGCCTTGCCCAGTCAGCAAAAAGCTCCCTTGCCGCAGGACAGCTCAAATCCACAGAAAGAAAACCATTCTTTCCACAGACAATCGCTCGGATGCCAACAAGGGAGAGTTCAAGAGCCCCACCTTCACCTGGACCCCTCAGCCGGGGCCTTTCCCACCAGCAGGGCCTGCACAAGAGGGAGTGGGCCAAGGGTGCAGGGCTGACATTTCAGGCAGGCCAGCCTCCCCGACCTTGGGCTGTGCCGGAAGCAGCGATGCGGAGAGACTGATAAGGGGGCTGGCCGGGGGCCGGGGGCAACCACAAGGCAGGAAGACTGAGCCGGCAGCCGGCCAGCCCTCACCTCCTCCCCACCACGCCCTGGAGAGAGCACCCCGGGAGCAAAGGCAGGGCCCTCACCTGTGGTCGCACTGCTGTACAATTCATTCTCCTCCATGCGGGGCCGGCCGCCCTTCCCCTTCAGCTCCTTCCTCTGGCCCTGGCGGGGAAGGCCCAAGACTCACCACCATGGCCAATCCCAAGCCCCACCACTGACCACCGCAAGCTTTCTTTCAAAACACACTCAGCCTACTGCCCTATCTTTATTCTGAACTGGGATCCCTCACCCCCACCAAGGAACCACCTCCAGCATCCTGACCTTGGCTCTCACGACATCTGCCCACGGCAAGCATCCAGTGCCCCGTGCCCTTTCTACAGCCCTGGGCGACTCACGGGGAAGGCCAGGAGGCAGATGGCCTGTATCCAGTCACCCCGCTCTGCAGTGGGGGCCGCCAGCGCGTACAGGCGCTCCGTAGTCTCCAGGAAGAAGGTGCTGGTATCCCGGGGGCTGCTGGCCTCCCCTCCGGCCTCAGCCACCCGCAGGCAGTCACTGAGGCGGATGACCCTCCGGGGGGCCTCTCCCCGGCGAGGCTTCTCCGGGCCCTCCTGGAGCTCCAGCCGGGCCAGGGCGCAGCCCGACCCTCCGTACAGCGCCGCCCCGAACCGGCGCCATTTCTGCCCCCAGATGCGTAGCAGGTGGGGAGATGGAGAGATGGTGCCCAGCGGGGAGAGAAGGACCCGGGGGAGACAGAGGTGAAGATCGGGGGAGACCCAAGGAGGCAGAGAGCCTAACAGAGGCCTTAGGAGTTAGAAAGCATTGGAGATGCACCCCAAGCAACCCAATAAGAGGCCTACAATGACAGCAGAGAGGAAGCCAAAGGCAAGAAAGGCACAGGAGTGAGCCCCATGGAGGCGACTGCAGGGCGGCCGGGCAGGCCCAACCCAGGGGATCCAAGTCAAGAGGCAGAAAACCTGCGAGTCCCGGGGCCCAGAGGGCTGAGGAGGGCAGCCCAAGGGCCCAGACTGGGGAGCATGCTTCTCATTCTCTGTGAGGCCCCATAGAAGGCCCTGTCCCCCGGAACCTCAGCTGACCCTCCTGAACCTTCCCGCCTCATCCTCTGACAAGTTAGGCCATGAAAGAGACAGAGAGAGGAACCCCGGGGTGTGTCCGCTGAGGGAAGAAAGACGTCCTCATTCAAGGAGGCCAAAGAAGGAAAAGGAGTTTGGGCACAATGGGGCCCTGGCTCCCAGAGACCCCAGTTCAAGTCCAATAGCAGCCAAACGTACCCCACTGGGGCAGGAAAGGAGGAAGGAACCTCCACGGCAACCCTGAAGTATCCCCTCCACTGTGCCTTCCATTCCCTCCCAAGGTGTCCCGGTGAGAAGACATCACCACAGAACAAGAAAGGCAAGAAAAGCAGAGTCAGAGCCCTCTTTTTCCCCCCTCCTCCCGGGGCAACGGCTGTCAGCAAAGAGCACAGTTTGGAACCAGCTCGCAGAGGCAACAGCTGCTAAGGAAAGAGCCCTCCCAAGCTTTACTCTGGGCCCAATGTGGTAGATGGCACAGTCTCCACCATTCCATAAGGGTTTTGGAACATTCCGGGGCCTCCTCTCCTCCCCGGGGAAGTCTCTAGCAGCCCCCCAGCCCCTCGGCTCAGCCCCAGCCCAGCCGTGCTCTTCCTACCTTCCCAAAAGTCTGCTGCTGCTGGAGGTACAGGAAGCCCTGCTTCACCACCACGTCCTCCATCTTCCCACCATCCTGGGCCCCTGAGCTTCAGCTCTCTGCTTCCACTCCCGCCCTCTTTCTCTCCTCTCTGCCCTATGTTCCCCCTTCTCTCAAGTTCATTTCCTCTCTGCCTAGAGTTCTGCATTATTCTCGTCTGCTCAATGACGACAGGCTGATAAGCCCTGTGGTTTCTTGCTCTGTGTGTATGTGTGTGTGTGTTTTCTTTTTGATGAGTGAGTTTCACGCTCAAGCCTCCTGCATTTTCAGTGAGTAAGAGAGAATTTCCAAAAAGCCAAACTCCAGTGCTTTGGTGAGCAGCAACTCAGGTACAGAGACCCAGAAATGGAATTAGACAGTAAAACCAGTAGCCAAAGGCCCCCCGTGCTCAAGCTGGATGCTTAGCGTTACGGAGCTAGGAGAGAACTTAGAAATCAATCAGCCCAAGTCTGTCATTTAAAAATGAGGAGACAGGCTCAGGAAGGTCTGAGGGATGGGTTCAAGGCCACCAAACCAGAACCCAGGTCTCTCATCTCAGTAGGAGCTGAGCCACACTCACACACACTGGACACATGAGCCTCACCACTTTCACACACTCCACCGCAACAGTTTCAGTCTGTGGGGAGCACTCCCTGTCCCCCACAATGACACATGCTTACACCACCTCCTTGAGCTTCTAGAAACATGAACATTCCCACACTGAAACATGCTATGCTCCCTGAGCACATCTCAACTGTCGGAGTTCACCTTCTTTCCAACCTTTGAGAGCTTTATAAAGACACTGGAGTTCCATCTGAAGGTTAGCTTCTTAAGTTACAGTAGCAATTCTTATATTTTTTTTAAAAAAGCCTTACAATTATCAAAAGTGCTTCACAGTTACCAAAGGTTCCAGGCACACACTGTCTCCAGGCACCCTATCTAACCCTGAAAGAAGGAAGAGCAAGTATGAACACACCTGTTTGCAACCCTCCTGAGGTCACGGGGGCAGAGAAGGAAGTACCGGAGCAACTGATCTTTAATTCAAGTCTTTTTATTGCTGACCCCTAAGTGGGATCCAGACTCCATGCAAGAAGATGCATTGCTTTGGGGAAATCTAAGCTCCCCAGAGAATATTTAACTTAGATCCAGATGGTTTAGAGAAGCAATCTGAAGGAGGCATGGTGCAGAAATGTTGGGGGAACCAGAGAACTAGACCAGCACTCTTGGGGTAACCCCATAATGGGTGCTTATGTAACTGAGCCATTTCCTCTACCACAGGGGTTCGGTTGCCTTAGGAAGGAGAGCAGAACAGTACACCGCTCAGACCTTCTGCTGTACATGCCATGTGCTTTACCAGAACAGCTCTAAAAGATAAATGTTATGAGTTCTGGGAGGAGAGGACTGAGTCACGGCACTCAGCCCAGCTGCCTGGATTTGAACAGGTGAATCCACAGACCAAGGGGGAACCAAGGATGTCGGTGCAGGAAAAGCTCCTTGGGAAGTGGTTAGGAGTATGGAAATGGGTGGCCTATTTCATTTCTCTAGTTCCTTAGGGGAGGCAACATTACCTGGGGGCTGCATGGTGTGTGGTGGACTCCGCATCTCCTTATGGAGTGAGAAAAGAAGAGCTTTTGTTTTTTTTTCTTAGGGCCATCCTAGGGGCTGCCAGAGCAGTGCCTTTCAAACTTCAATGTGCAAATCTTGTGAAGAGTGTAGATTCTGATGCAGTAGATGTGGAGTGAGACCTGAGATGCTGATGCTGCTGGTGGGTGGACCAGACCTGAGTTTGAGGAGCAAGACAACAGAGGATGTTCCCCCCACCACGTTCTCTGATCACCTCCCCGCGAAGTCGATTGGACACATTCCACTCAGAACCACAGGGGGGCACCCGAGCTTGCCAGATTACTTGGAAACTATTTAAACCTGGAGGCCTGAGCCCCAGGAATTTCAGACACCCCGCATGCCATCCCTTGCCCGTGGGAGCTAGAAAAGTTCTCTTCCTGTGGCTGTTGTCTGCAGCAGGAATGAACTCAGAGCAACACCCACTTTTCCTAGCAGGACTTGTGGGAAACCCACAGAGGAAGTACTAACCCCAGTAACTTTCTGTCTGGCCACAGGCAAATCCTGTGAGCAGGGACCCAGAAGAGATAGCTCCAAGACACAGCAGAGGGACAGAGAACCAGAGGCCCTTAGGTTACCCAGGCACCAATGATACGGAGAGAAAGCAGCAAAGAGGAAAGGGTCCTAGTGGTTTATATTGAGGTCTGGGTGGGGGTGGGGTGCCCCTTGGCTCCTCATGGCTCTTACTGGAAAGAAAGGGACACCCCCACACACCTCATCTGTGCCTCAATATTCGCCACCAGGATGCTTTCCTTAACAAAGATTTCTCTCAGCGGGAGTTAGGAACCATACAGATCAAGAGATCACAGCTGCAGGAACTTGGCAACTTTTTGTTACTATCCTCACCAGTGATTAGCAACTAAATCTTTAACACAAAAGGGCTTCTGGGCTTGTCTTTGGGGGCAAGAAAGGAAGGAGCAGAAGAGACTGATTCCTTGGACATGTCTGGAGATTAGGCAACCCCCCCCCGCCCGAGGATGAACAGGGAGGTGCAGCTACTCAAGGGGCAGCTCTGGACACAAAACAGGAAAGAAGGTATAGAATGGGCAAGGAGCTGGGGGGGTCCTGAGAAGGATGGAGGACTGAGCACAGAAAAAACGTGAGTGGGGTTCATGAAAGATTCCATCCCTGCCTCCTCCCACCCCAGTGGCTCCTGACCGTGGGGAGGAAGGACCAGTCTCTTGAGTTTCATCCCCAGTCCTCATCCTTTCTCCACTACGTATATCATTATTAACATAATAATAATGTTACTTAACATTGTGATAACACTTCAAACTCTTTATGTTTTCATAAGACCCCAAATGCACCCTAGAATGAGACTGAGATAGGAAGAATTGAATTAACTCAAAAGTTTTGTTTTTGTTTTTTGGTTTTTTGTGGTTTTTTTGAGCATCTACTCTGTGCAGAAGTAGGAGGGACAGAGCATAAACAAGACATATATAGAATCCCTGTTTTCATCGTGGTTCTTTTCTAGTTGAAGACTCAGACAATGAAAAGAATAAATATGTAACTAAATAGTTTTGTACAGACAGTGATCAATGATGTAAGTATGACAGTGAAGGGGTCGGGGACAACTTTCAATAGAGCCGGTGAGAAAAGCTTCTCTGAGGAGATAACAACTGAACTAAGACATCAGTGATAAGAGGGAACCAGCCACTTAAAGATCTGAGGGGAAAACATTCCAGGCAGAAGTTCCTTCAAGGGCAAAGGCCCAGAGGCAGGTACAGCTGGATGTGAGGAAGTACAAGAAGGGCAGAATGACCAGAGCATTGTGAGCCAGAGGGGACACGGAGAGAGGGTCCCATCTCATGGCCTCTTGGGCTATAGCAAAGATTTGGAATGTACTCTAAATGTAATGGGAGGCCACCTGAGGATTTTTAAGCAGGGCTGTGAATGATCTGCTTTATGATTTTAAAAGGATGTTCTGCAGCTATAGGGAAAATGGATTATCATGGGGCAAGACAGGAAGCAGGGAAAGAAAGGACTGTATTATCAGAGCCCAGGATAAATGTGATGATGGCCTGGATCAGGGTGCTAGCAGTGGTGATGAAGAAGAGTGGCCAGATTTGGGTATGTACCGGATGTAGATTCAACAGGACTTGCAATGGATATGGGGGGACTGTTGAAACACTAAGTAATCAGGGCAACTCCTGGGTTTTTAGTTTGAGCAACTGGATGAATGACGGTATCATTTACTGAGAAAGGGAAGATAGAGGGAGAGAAACAGGTATGGGGAAGGGTTTTGGTGGGGGGTGGATTTGGGCCTGGCCCACAGGGAGCTGCTATTTCTACGCAATCAAGCAAGTAGGGAATTCGAAGACTGCCACTGCAATCATCACGTCAAGAAGATACCAAGGAAGCACCTGACCCACCACCCCTGCTCTCTACCCTCAGGGAGCTAAGGATTGGACATTGGAAAGTTGTTGAAAAACAAAAACAGAAAAATCCCACATCTCAGGGTCTAGACCTGCCAAAAGCAACAGTCAAAAGCTCTGCCTCCAAAGTCTTCTCTGAGTGAATCTAATTGGCGGAGCCGAACTTGCATACAGAACCCTAGCTGCAAGGAAGTCTGGGTAATGTAGTTTTTAGGTGTCCTACCTCTGCAAATCAGGAAGACACACTCGGAGGAGGACGAAGCTTGAAATGAATGCTGAGTACCAGTCCTCTCGATCCACAACATAAAGTGTGTGTCATTCACTACTATAATCAGTTCCATCGCACGTGGTGGCCCCTAGTCAATACAAACTTCAGACAACCAATACTCTCAGAATCCAGCTAAAATCTAATCTGGGGGCCATGATTGGAAGCCAGAGTGGAATCCAATTGAAAACGGGATCCGGCATTATCTAACACGGATCATTCCTAGTGGGAAAGGCTGGAATTGGCCTCAGCAGGCAGAGCCTTCCTTATCTGACCTGACCCAGAGGGATGGTTTCCCCACTCAGACTGAGCCAGGGGTCCTAAAACTTTATCACTCCCCACCACCACCTCCCCCAGCTTCTGACCCCTCTCAGGAGGCAGCCTAGACTGCTGGTTAAGATAACAACCTATTGGGGAAGATCGGAACCGTGCCTTCTGCACGTTTCCAACATCACCACTCTTTGGCGGCTACTTCCATGAATGTTCATCGTGGAGAAAAGGATAGAAATGGAAACAAGGAGATTTGGATTGCTGGTAAAACCCAGGATCAGAGAGCAGTGGCTCCTGTCCACTGGAGCTGAAAGACACAAACAAATTCGGCCACCGTCGGCAGTGTAAAGTAAAGAATAATGTCGGCGCCCCAAGCGGGGGTTTTGGGCGGTGGGCGCACCGGAAGACCCCCCTGGGGGTGTGGTGTTACAGCAGTGGCGCGGCCGCAGAGCGGTAGGGAGCGTCCGGGGGCACGTCGTGAGGACACTCGGGAAGAGAGGAATCCGCCAGGTGCAGGGGTCTGGGCGGGGACAGGTCCTGGCCCCTCGAGGAGCCCTCGCAAAGCCGATGAGCTAAGGCAGCGCCAACTCCCGCTACCGCTCTCGCCCGCCCGCCGGAGCGAGCACGGCCCCTTTAAAAACCATGTAAACAAAGCTTTGTTCCCCCGGCCCCCTCCCCTCGCGCCCCTCGGTCCGCTCCTTCCTCCACCCGCCCGCAGCGTCCCCGGGCCGCTGACGTTGCCGCGCCTTTACGCCGTCCCAACGGCGCTGCGCATTCTCCAACCGCGGCCCCGGCCGCCCGGGCCTACGCAGCCGGGCGGTGCTACGCCGCGAGCGCTGCGCGACGAGCCCCCAGCGCGCAGGCGCAGCGGCGACGGCGGCGGCGGCGGCGGCCCGGCCGAGGTGCGCGCTGGGGGGGAGGGGGGCCGGAGAGGAGCATGAATGGAGCAAAATGGCGGATCATGTGCAGGTGAGAGGAGCCGCGGGGAGGGGGCGGCCGCGGAGAGTGGGGAGTGGGGTCGCACGCAGCCCAAGGAGCTCGGGCCGGCTCGGGGCTCACCGGGCCCGCGCCGCCGCCACACGGGGCTCCGGAGCCGCCGCCCGTCCCGGAGCTCTGGGGCCTTTCCCGCCTCCTGGGCCGGGGGCCTCCTCCATCCCCTCCCACCCCGTCCCACGCCTCTCGCGCTGGGCTGGAGGTTCAGGGATCGGCGCCCCAGCTGGTACAGCCTACATCGCTATCAGTGACTGCCCTCCCACTGGAGGGAGGCCTCTTGCAAGTCCTCAGTGCCCCCCAAGACGGGGAGGGGAGGGAGACCCCTTGCCGACTCTGTCCTGAGGGGAACTTCCCCATCACACCCGCCAGCCCTAAACAGATAACAAAAAGAATACCTCGCACTGACAAACCTCGCTCTACCGAGTCTTTCCCGCCGCCTTCCTCTTCACGCCCCCGAGTACAAGAGACCCCCCTCCGGCCTCCTCCCCCCTCCCACAGATGCGTCCTACACTCCCCCACTGCTGATCGCACAGCCTGCAGGGCCGAGCTCCCCCGTCCTCCAAAATGGGTGCTCAGGCCTGGGCCCGCCCTCCCTCCGGTGCCCCTATCCCCAGTGAAGGAGTTGAGTGCCCACACCTCCTCTGAAACACGGGGTGGAGGGGGTGTGTCTGAAACGAGAGATGCAACGTTGGGTGCAGACGTTGCTCTGGAGGGTCCTGATCGGGCTCCAGGGCTGCCCCAGGCGTGCTTTGGGCCCAGGCCACTTTTCTTCAAAGACACGGCACAGGCCCTAGGAAGGGACAACCCATACCGAACCTAATAGTAGCTGTAGGACTCAGGGTTATTTCTTGCAAACTCGATAAAGTTTTTCCTCTCTGTGCTTTAGATCTGATATTTTTGTGACAGTTATTGTTACAAATCTGTTGTCAGAAACCTTTGGATTTTCTAGCAGAGGTTTTGTATTGTGGGAAGTAGAAAGAAAAGAGGATAACAAGTGTCGCCTTATTTTGCATACTGTATAGTTATCATTCCTCGAGTAAAGAGGATGATCTTATTCCTCACATTATGTCTACAAGGAGGTGGATGGTGTGACTTCTACCAGTTTCTTTGGGAGAGAAGGGACTAAATAAATTCTCAGGCCAGGGATCAGTAGAGTAAATCTTAGAAGTATGAGGTACAAGTTATCAGGACAGAATTATATCAAAAATTGTAATCACAGATGGAAGACCACAGGATTTGTGTTTCAAAGCCAGTATCATGGCCTAATTCAGAAGTAGCAGTAAAACTTGGTACAAGGTGATAGTAATAATAATAGTGAGCACCTTGAGTTTTATAGCAGCCGTTTCTAAGAAGCGTGAAGGATTTTTTATGTGTTGTTTTTTTTTTTTTTTAATTCTTCCATTCTAAAAGAGTAGATAGGCAAGAACTACTTCTGTCATTTTGAAGAAACAAACCAAAGCACAGAACTTATATGAGATTTGCTTAGGGTAAGGCTAAAGTGGATCAAAGGCTTTTGACTTTGGGTTCCGTGCTCTTATCTGTTGGGGGAAAAAAAGTAGTGACTGTGAGCATTCCAGAACATGGTTTGAATAGATAGCCTTTCTGAGTGATGCTTTGGAAGGCAGAGGAAGTCCGTGTACTTTTATGAATATACATCTGTTTTATCTCATGCAAAGAAGTTTCTCTTAATGTGATCTCTCCCACCTTTTGAACAAAAAGGTTGTCATTCCTCACCAGAGGAAAGTCAAGATGGGTCAAAGCAGTCTTCATAGCAATTATGTCTCAAAGGAGGGTCTGCCTTATTTTTAGTAAGGGGATTTTTTTCCCCCACCCATCCCCAAATAAAAATCTACCAAAGTAAGAATCTATTAATTTTTCAAAACAAAGAGGACTATGCCAGTCCATTGTTTTATTTGACTTTGGAGAGTTGTAGTATGTTACTCTCTAAATTAGCGGTCTTTATAACAACAGGGTGAGTTTGCGAGAGCTTTTTCTCTTTAAATAGAATGGGGCATATTGCTTTTCTTTGTTAGACCACTAGATTACTTTTAGTATTGGATACTCGGAAAGTTTAACGTGGTACCTTATTGTAGCAGAAAACCTTCCCAAGAAAAAGATAGATTCTCCCCTGTGTGGAAAGAGTAAATAAACGAAAAGATTAAAGACAAATCTGAAGTGCGTTGAGGGGGAATATTTCTGAAAACACTATTGGAACATGAAGTTTATAAAGGAGCCTATCAAAGGTTCAAGACTGATTATTTGAAAGTTTCATAGTAATACTAAATAGTTGACTCATTATGTATCTAGTGCTTGTCTGAACCACCAGGGTGAGCGGGTTTTTTTTGTTTTGTTTTTTTTCTATTGACACTAAGCAAGTGTCATGATTCTCAGGCTGGAGTCCTGAGCATCTCTTCTGATAAGTGTTTAATGGAAGTCACAAAATGGTAGTAATGGGAAAATTGTAATATTTGTGTCTTTTAGCTCTGTTGGTGTCATAGTCAAGCCTCTTAAGAAGAGAGACTTGTAAGAAAGAATCTCCTTGTTGCGATGAGTTTCTTATTCTTGGTCTTAGATGACTCTAACACCCACCATAGAGGCAGTGATTAACTGTCAAAAAAAAAGAAAATCAAACTCATTTGTGTTTATCTTCATAAAATGAACACTCCTCCTTCCTTTTTTTTTTTAATATCTAAAGTTAGATAAGATAATGAGAATTCAGTATTTCCACTTGCTGACTACTTATTGTACGGAAATGAAGATGGCTTAGTGTACAGCGGTAATGAAAAAATTAAGGATCAGATGTTAGCTTTAATAGTGCTAGCTATATTCAGGCTCTTGAGAGGAAAAGGAAAGCGTATATAATAATTGTATATTAAGTATATTTAACATATAATTATATGTAAATATATTAAATGAAGGATAACTCTGGAGTTCGTTGGATTTATTATGTTGTTATGCTGGGCCTTACCCACAGTCTTACAGTATTATTTACTGGGCTCTATATTATGACTGTGTAGTAACAGAAAATACGATTTTCAGATAGTCATATTTGTTTAAATATTGACCACCAGTGTAACTCTAGAGAGTCAAGAAGAATCATTTAAACTGGCAGGTTAAAATTTAACAGAGTGCAAAAGTTTAGCCTGATTAGAGCAAAAGATAGTTGTCTTTTTAGCTTTTAAAAATATGCTAGGAAACATCAGAGGATCTACCCATGGTTCATTTTGAGAAGAGAATTCTGTACAACTTTCGAACATTTTTAATGGGAAAAAAAGAAAGAACAGTTACTTTTCTAACTTTCTTTCAGTTAAGCTAATACCATAAAGTTTAATGTGTGCAAGGCCCTTTGCTGTGCTGGGCACTGCAAAGGATTCCAGGCTGAGAAAGATACGGGAGCCAGACTGCTGAAGTGTCAAATTCTAATGCTGTGTTGGGCAGGCTTCAGAAGGCAAATGGATACAAAAACTTAATACATTGATTTCAAAGCATGCTACGTCTGTGTTGGATGATATGAAATAGCTACGTCCCCTCACTCACCCCAGCTACCTCTTCTGTGGATTTGTATAAATAATATGTCTGTATTTTAAAAGAACATATTTATATGTACTTGATAATTCTGATTTAGTGTTACTTCCTCTTGTGAGAAAAACCTTCAGAAAAATTAAGGGTTGTATATATGCATGTAGTATCATTCAAACACTTATGCAATAAAACAAAATATATTACTGTAATGGAATCTCTATTTAGATGGAGGTAGGAGAAAGGAGCATTAAGATGATCCCTGGTCTGTGTCTTACAGATAAATTAACTTCCATTTGATCCAGAAATTGATATTCATAACCACCAGCTGTATTTTCTTTTTTCTTGGTTGGGTTTTGAAACCAATATTGTACCACAGACCTTCGAGAAGGGAAAGTTGCCAGTTTAAACCGATAAGCTGATATCTCTGTAGGTACAACTACTGAGGCCACTTTGCTCACTTTAGTATACTAAGGGAGATAGTATTTAGATGTTGCATCATTTTTTTTTTTTTAACACCAAACATATATTATCTCACAGGTATTCTGAGTCAGGAATCCGGGAGTGCCTTAACTAGATGGTTCTAGTTCAGGGTCTTTGATTTGCCCTCAAGCTGTGAGCCAGGCCTGCAGTCCTTCTCAAGGCTTGACTGAGGATGGAGAACCTGTTTCCAAGCTCACCCACATGCTCACTGGCAGGCATCATCAGTTAGTTACTTGCAGGCAGATGGGCTAGGGGCCACAGTGCCTCACTGGCTGTTGTCTGGAGGTTTCAGCTCTTTACCACATGGACCCTTCCTAGAACATAAATTTTAAGAACTTCCTTTTTACATTATGTAATGATGTCTGCTATGTATAAGTGACCCATCTTTGTTACTGTTTTTTTTTTTAACCTGTTATTGAAATATACCTTCGGACAGGTGCAAAATTCGTAACTGTTCAGCTTGATGAATTTTCACAAAGTGAACACTCTTGGGAATTCCTGGTGGTCCAGTGGTTAAGACTCCACACTTTTCCTGCCTAGGGACCAGGTTCGATCCCTGGTCAGGGAACTAAGATCCCACAAACCGCACAGTGCCGCCAAAAAAAAAAAAAGAAAAAAAAAAACCCAAAGTGAACACTCTTCTAACCAAGACCGAAACCCACAATATTTTCAATGCCTCAGAAGTCCCTCTGGTGCCCCCCACTCAACAACTACCCATAGATCCTTCTGCCTGAGGGTAACTATTGTACTATCCTGCCATTTGATTTTTAAGTATGCTTTTAGGAGTCCAGCTGAGGAAGGCCTGTCCATGAGAGCTTGAACTTCAGAGCCAGGGGAGAAGCTGTATAGGGCAGTGGTCCTTCAGCTTTGGGGGGAGTTGGTTTGTTTTTTTTATTTTTTTAGAGTGTAATGGAAGCTGTGTGCTCTCTAAGGAGGGAAAGTATACCTACACAAAGATTTGCCTACAGTTTTCAGGCCATTCATGAACTTTAGAACTCGAGTTTAAAGATACATTCCTTTTTAGATGAAATGCTTACCACATTTTATTGAGAAACTGATTTACAAGTCTTTCTCTTTTGACCTGTATGAAAGGCTAGTTCTCGGTCTCACTATGTATTCCTGGAGAGTTACATGCAGGCTGAATTTTTAAATATTGAATTCTTGAGGACGATTAAAAACAATTAATGACTATTAAGCATCTGATGGCCTGTTCTTAGACACATGCAAGAAAGTACAAGATGTAATGCCCTATTTTCGGGGCGTTGCATGTTAATTGGAGAGATAACGAGCCTGGGTTGAGTTGTGAATTTGCAGTGAGACATTGGTTTTTGTCAGCATGTCTCTGAATGAAGGGACTATTGCTCCCATCACCTTTTTCCTCCATTCCAGTACATCTGAGTTCATGCCCCACACTTATAGTGACTCACTGTGACAGGGAATTCTCAATGGAATGAGATTGGTACCCAGGAGTCATATCAAAATCTTGCGGAAAGGAGGGGAATTGTCAAAAATTGGGTCTTAAGTATATCTGATATTTGCATCCGTCGCTCTTCACTCCTTCATACATGTTTGTGCGCACGCACACGAAAACACACATACACACTTGCTCCTACCGTCATAAATGGAAAAGATGTGTTTGAGAGAAGGCAGCATTGGAAACTTCATGCTAGCATTTATTGGACTTTTAGCTGCTTGCCATTTTACATGATCTCATTTAATGCTCACAGCCAGTCTGTAAGGTAGGTATCATAGAGATAATAGTAATGGAATGTTCCTTGAAATAGGTTGATGAAAGGACTTAGTGTCTCCAGAAGACCGGAGAACTGTTGGAAGATTTAGGTGACAGTTGTGGTGGTGGTTATTGTACAGCTTACTGGTGGGGGACCTTGGTTGGGGGTAGATGAAAGGGTGACAGCAACATTTATGGAACATCTGTTATGTGCCAGCATGATGCTAAGCTCCTTTATTTGTATTATGCCATTTAACTGGGCAATTCATTTAGTCTCCTTGAACCTGGATTAGGTGATCTCTTAAGTCCCTTATACTTCCAGCATTGTGGTCGGCATTTCCAGTTGTCATTCCTTACCGTTCTCTCCCAAGTAAACTACATGTTCTCAATTCATATGTACATTGTCATAAATTTTCCTAAAATATTTATGCTCGTACTAGTATTTCCATTTCTTCTATCTTAAATATGCCTTCCTCTACCCCACCTCCCAATTTCTTAACTCTCAGAGGTGGTGTTTTTTTTGGGTGGGGGTACTAATAGTCTGTAACACATCTCACAAACTGAGCTCTGATATACCCCAAATAATAAGTAAAGAGCCCTCTTAGTTGGACAGTAAGTAGTGAAGGACATTTTCTGTGGGCCAAGAAATTAACATTATTAGTCAGATGTTGTTGCTTGTAGACTGAAAAATGATTCTCACTTAAAAGTCCCTGGGTTTAAGCCTCTCTTAGAGAGAAACTAGTTAGATGAAAAGCAGTCAAAATGCTTTCCTATAAATACCTTGGAAAACAATTAGATTAATAGAATATCCCTTGTACTACATCAGGAAGTTGTGATCCTACAGCTCTGGTGGCCTTTTAGAAGTTTTAAGTGTATGAATGTATGTTGGTCACAAAAGCTGATCTCATTTCTATTTTGTATGATAAGAAATTATGGTATTTGAAGTGTGTAGTCTCAGAAAGAATTGAGAGCTATGCTAGACATATGCCCTAAAATTTGAGTCAAGTTTATGATTAAATGGGGTGTATTTAAGGTCAGAAATGGGAAAAGCAGTGTTTTTTAAAGGATTTTTTCCAAGTGTATTTAGTATTGTTTGCAGCGTTTTGAAAGCTTGTGTCCTAAGTTTGGCAAATCATTTCAAATCTCTTTTTTTTTTTAACTGAGTCACCTCCACTAACTCCTGAATTTTGGTATTTTATTTCTCTCTTCCAAAAGGACATTGTCTAAAGTCAAGCATGACATTTAATTTGACTCTAGGAACCTGTAACACCATTTGCTCTGAAAAGAATCTGGGAAGCCATATTTGCATTTCACATATCTGTACTCAGTTAAAAAAAGAAAACTCCATCCCAATTTTGCCCAATGTATAGCCATAAATTATTTAAAATATTATTTATTTTGTGTTAGTGGGTGATTTTTTTTTTATCATTAACTTGTCATTGACCCATCTGACAAGTCGCTGTAAGGTCTTGTCAAAAACTAGTCTAGAATTTAAAAGAATGAATAAAACTTGCTAGAAAATGGGACCTTGTTTTCTTTCCTTTTAATATTTTTGAATTGATAACGTCATTCCAGAGTTGAGCAAGTTTCATCAAGCCTTCGTAAGCATATAACAAATGTTTTTAAACAAATTGAATCTGAGCAACAGGTTCGTTGTTGTTGTTTTGTTTTGTTGTTGTTGTTTTTGAATAAGGACAGTATCTCAGAGGCGTTACAAATGAAAGCTTGTTTTAACATAAAGCATTATTACTAATTCTTGGAATCTTACATTTTAGTCTAACTTAAAATACATGTTCCAAACAGGGAGATCAGAATGTTGTGAACAGGAAAGATTTCAATTCACAGAATTCCTAAAGCCTGTCCCTTCAAAGCTCTTTGATATAGGTTACTATTAATGTGCCCTGCAGATCCCATCCGCTGTGATAGTGTGAGACTTCAGAGTAACTTATCTATCCCTCCCTTACCCATCTCCTCAAATTTAAACAGCACTTACAAAAGTGAATATATCAATTCACAGAGATTGCTGTGAGTAAATCTGATGCCAGTGGAATCAAGACTTTCTTTAAATCACTTTTATATGTACAGTAAACAGCATCCATTTAAAGTGTACAATTTGACAAATATATACCTGTGACTGTTTCACCACAATCAAAATACAGAACATTTCCTCCTAACTGCAGTCTACCCCTCCCTGAACCCTCAGCCCCCAACAATCCTGATCTGCTTTTTGTCATTGTAAATTAGTTTGTATATCCTAGAATTTTATGTAATGAACTTACTATGTACTCTGGTTTTTTACTTGTTTTGCCCAACACAGTGATTTGGAGATTCATTCAGGTTGTTGCATAGTATTAGTAGCTGGTTACTTTTTATTGCTGAGTAGTAGTCCATGGTATGAAGTACCACCCTTTATGTATCCATTCACCCCTTGGAGGGGGGGGGTTGGTGTCCAGTTTTTAGTCCCTGTGAATAAAGGGACTGAGTATTCATATGGAAGTCTTTGTGTAGACACAGATTTTCTTTTCTCTTGAGTTAAATACTTGGAGTAGGATGACTGGGTCCTATGGTATGGTTAACTTTTTAAAGAAACTGTCAATTTTCCAAAATGATTGTACCATTTTACTTTCTCACCAGCAGTGTAGAACAGTTACAAAGAATCCATATCTTCACCAGCCTTTGGTATTGCCATTCTTGTGGGACCTTACTGCGGTTTTAGTTGGCATTTCCTTGATGACTAACAGTGTTGACTGTCTCTTCCTGCGCTCACTGACCTTTCTTGTATCTCAGAGGTTCGCGAACCAGGCTGGTGGTTTGGCCCTACAAACTGTTTTTGTATGGCCTAAAAACTAAGAACAGTTTTTACATGGTTGAAAAAATCTAAAAGAGAATAATATTCCATAACACATGATAATTACATGAAATTCTGATTTTTTTAATTCATAAATAATAGTTGTAATGGAACACAACCATGCAAGCTCCTTTACACGTTCATTGTGTATGGCTACTTCTGTGTTACAATGGCAGAGTTGAATAGTTGCAACAGAGACCGTTTGGCCTACTAGCCCACAAAGCCTAAAATATTTACTATCTGGCCTTCGAGAGAAAAAATTTGCAGACTCCTGGGGGTTGTCCCCTCAAATCTATTGCCTGACTTCTGAGTGGGGAGAGGGCTAGCCCAGTATGGTTCTAACCCAAGCCCAATTTGACAGGAACCAGATCAGACTTGATCCATTTTGTTGACTGTGGCATTTATACTGCACTGTCCAAAATGGTAACCAGTAGCCACATTTTGCTATTTTAATTTAAATTAAAAATTAAGTTCTTCACTCACATTTCAAGTGCCCAGTAGTCACATGGTGACTGCCATATTGCACAGTGCAGGTATAACGTCTTTCCATTATCATGGAAATTTCTTTTGGACAGTGCTACTCTAGAATAATAAAAATTTGCCACAAAACCAGAGATTGGGCGCAGAGGTGGAGCATAGGTTATAGAATTGCTTTCCTGTATGCCTGTAAAAATAAGCTAAATCCTCATTCTCCCAGGTATGTGAACGTAAATGGATATATTAAATAATTTACTTAAGATTACTTACTGTTTATGCTATGAACCTATGATATGTTTGTTCTCTTAGCCAAGGGAGTGAGAGGAAGCAGTCAAACCATAAAAGAAATTCAGAATTCTACTGATAGGAAGTAGTGTTTTAGGAACTTCTAAAAAGTACCCTAAATGTATTCTCCCTCAAAGCACTTTGCAAAAACAAACCTTCTAAAATCCCTGTGTATTTGTAACCATTTTACAGATAAGATGGAGGGAGAATATTGAGGAAGGTATTAAGCCATTACATCACTTATTCAAGGTGCTAAGTCTTGATGTAGTAGCAATTCTGGTTCCCTTCAGCTACTAATTTTAAAATATTATTGACCTTAAAGTATCTCATAATTATAGCGTTAGCTTTGAAAATAACCCAGAAATATTCTAAATTAAAATGGTTGAGATGGCCTATTTTAAGGTTGTATTTAAAGGCTTTCCTTCACATCGGTGAAAACTGTTTTTTGTGGTTCGACTCTTGGAGGCAAGCATAACCAATTCTGAATACTGAAGTGATGGGTCAATAAATATATTATCAAATAGTCACCCTCTTCTTTAGCAAAAAAGAATGTAATTATTATAGTAGATGAATTATCTTGTTCTTAACATGAATAGAAGTGTTTATAAGTTTTTGTTGACTGTTCAGTCATGTCAATATAGTACAACCTAGAAATGTTTTGCTGAAGTAAGAAAATAAATACACCAGCTAACAGTAAGAAAGTAGCATGTTGGTATTCTAGTGATGTTCTTGTATGTAGATATAAGGAAATGTGTAATGAGTGAGGTACAGCATCAATGCTCAAGGACCTGAATAACTAGAAATGTATACCAACAAGGACTATAGAGTGATATAGGCGATGTGACACATGTATGCATAGAACATAATGAGACATAAATGTTAGTCCTCCTTTGGAGAGCCAGGAAAGGCTTCTTAAAGTAGTGAATGCCTAAGCCAGATCTAAAAAGACATGGTATTCTTTCTCCCAGTTGGTAAGCGTATACCAGGCAGAGAGAATACCATAAGCAAAGCTATATATGTTCATGGAACATTCCAGGAAAGTGAAAGCAATAAAATATTGCAGCTGTATAGGGAATAAAGCGGAGCAAGGTAAGAAATGAGACTCTAATGGTAGAAGAGAGCAGAACATGAAGACCCTGTTATATCTTAATAAGGAATTTGTACAGTAGATGTGTAGTTGAAGGTTTTTAAGTAGAAGTGACAGAATAATCACATCACTGTGATGATGGTATAAAAGATTGATTGGATGTAGACAAAGTAGGAGATGAAGCAGTAGTCTGTGCAAGAAATAATTGGGACTTGAACTAACATAATTTAGCTGTAAGGATGGAGAATTAGGAGATTGATGTTAAGGAGGTTATACTATGGGGTTTGGCTAACAGTTGAATGTGTAAAGTGAGAAGGCAGGCTCCCACATTTCTGGGCAGCAAAGTTGAGAGCAAATGAATGAACAGGATGTTGAAAAGATAGTAAGGTCAGTCTTGAATATACAGATTTTGAGGTGCTGGTAAACATGTGAGTGGAGATGTCCAGTAGGCATTTGCTTACTTGTTGTCCACTTGGGTTGGAACTCATGTTTTCATAGTGAAAGTCCATTTCAGTAGCGTTTAGATATTGTAAATATGTAAAATGTTAGCTGCTCACAGTATACACCTATCATATTTCTTATTAAGTTTTACAGCAACTGTAAAACTTGAGTGAAACCCTGATGTTTTATTCTAGTTTGTTTTCTAAAACACCCTCATATTATGTTACCAGCAGCAGGAGTAAAAGGCTTTTGACAATCAGCAGTGAAATTGGCATGCATGTAATGCGAAAAATAGGTCATATTCCAAGGAGTTTGAGTAAACCTTACAATGTTGACAACTCTGGCCATCAATATGTCTTAAAGGTTTCTTTATTGTTAAGGCAGTTAAAACTAAATCTGCTTGAGCTTGAAGTAAATCTATAGCCCTTGGTCTGTTTTGTCTCCCCATCCCATTTTTATCTTTTGGAAAACCAGATTAGTTTTTCTTTATTCCCCATTGGAACTAGTGTTTGAGGGGTATCCAGAAAAGACTTCTTTTTTAAAAACTCGTAATTTCTTCTATTAGAGGATTCTCCTAAATCTTCTATTTCACAGCTTGCCTGGTCTTCCTTGTTTGGTGACTTGATGAGTTCTTGGCAAACATTTTTCATAGATCATATAATAGTGTAAACTTAAAAGGCAAATAGATACTTTACAAAACTGTTAAGGGAAAAATTATTTAGAATTCCAGAAAATCAGAAAACTGGCATGTACGGGGTGTGTATGCCAAAACATCTTAGGAAACATTTACTCAAAAACTCTTTTATACTTTTTTTATCAGAGGGTAAATATGGAACTCTAAATTCTTGCCTCTCTGAATCAGAGTTCAGGGTTCCAAGATTAAGTATTTGTGATTACCTTTATCTTTCTTCCTTTAATATTCTGTTTTGAGCTTCTTATACTTTTCTGTTGAGTCTTCTAAAGGAGTACATACGGTGTTTGGGGTTTTCTCATGGGAAGAGAGATAAGGAGAGTTGAGCAGCTTTCTTTGAATTTTTAGGCCAGTAAAAACTCTCTTTTCTCTTTATCCCTTTATTTCTTACATTTCTTTCATTCTTACTAACAAGCTTTTAAACATTTTTTAACAACAGTTAGACTGCTAGTCAATAGGCTAGAGGAGATGCTGTCTTAATATCTCAGAATATTAAATCTCACTGTGGCTCAGAAATTACAGGCTGTTCATTCTTGATACAAACAGACTGTTCATTCTTGATACCTGTAATACACAAGTATAAAGAAAGAACATACAAATGGGAGAATTTAAGGAAAGTCGTCTTATACACATTGTATATTGTGTATTTGATATACCCATTGACTTAGAGAACCAAAGACACTTTTCTGTAGGGCAAGAAAGTATTAATTGGCATGAGATATACTGTACTACTTTACTGCTACAATTATAGGTGTATCTGACATTCTGAGGTATTAGAAAACTATTAAAATGTCTCCTTATGATGTTATCGTCATGACTGTTATTTAATGGTTGATGTGCTGTTTTGAAAAATTCCTGTAATTCAAGGATTCAGGGTTATATCAATCATGAATTCCCCAGTCACATGTACAGATTTGTTTAAGATTGGAATACTGCCCTGACCCCTGTGTTTAAATAGACAGCTGTTTTAATGATGTACAATAGTAGCTTGCTTCCTATTTAATATTACATTTTATTTAAGAAAGCGTTTTAAAGCCAGTTAACATGTCTCCACCAAGTATACTGCTTTTTTTTGGGTTTTGGAGTTGTTGGTTTTTTTTGCAGTACGCGGGCCTCTCACTGTTGTGGCCTCTCCCATTGTTACGGAGCACAGGCTCCGGATGCGCAGGCCCAGCGGCCATGGCTCACGGGCCTAGCCGCTCCGCGGCATGTGGGATCTTCCCGGACTGGGGCACGAACCCGTGTGCCCTGCATCGGCAGGCGGACTCTCAACCACTGCGCCACCAGGGAAGCCCAAGTATACTGTTTTTGTTTAGCTACAACTGAGTATTTAATGTTTCATTTATGAATGCTATAATTGTATGACATGTCCATGGTAATGAGAATAATAGTGTTACCAGGTTAATGAAATGGGATTAGAATCACATAATTTTTAAGCTAAAAAGAATCTTAGAGTGGGATGATAAAATTTTTTATAATTCATATGCCCTCTTTTTGGAGGATAGCTAGCTGTATATTATTGTTTTTTAGAGATAATGCAAGAATTTTAACTATCCCAACCATTAAAATCTTAATTTTTTTATACAATCAGCAGAATTAAAGAAAAATTACACGTCATCATGCTTAAAGAAGGTTTATTAGACAAGAATAGGTTTAGACGAGAAAATTTTTTTTTAATTGCGTATTTCATTTCGATGGGGCAGGCACTGCACTAAATACTAGAGATTTAAAGCAGTGAAGGAGATAGGCATGGCACTTGCTCAGAGATAGATGCTCAGGAATTGTACCAATAAATATATATTTACAGTTTGTGGTAAGTGATACGAAGAAAAAAGGTTGCATTGAAATCTTTTGAGAGTGATTTCTTATTCTGATTTTTGGGTGGGCATATTAAGGAAAGGAAGGGGACAGTGTACCAGACAAAAAGAAAGGGCATGTTTAAAGGCCCTGAGGTCTGGAAGACCTCCCCTCACAGAACCGGAAGAGATCATCCTGGCTGCAGCTTAGTGAACCAGGAAAGATGACGCTACAGAGATTAGCAATCCCTAGCATATGATGGATTGCTTTTCAGGTATTCAGATCAGATTTTCAGAGATTTAAATGACTTATTAGAATGCTCATTCTATAAAGTAAATGAAAAGAGCAAGGAGTGAAACTTTGTGTAGTGTTCCAGTTCTGATTTTTGGTTGCCAGGGTGGAAGTTGTAATGGCAAGAAGGAAGCACACCACAAAGGAGATCGTGATTATCTGTGTGATTTTTTTTCCTTCCTATGTTTTCAGTTTGGCTATTTATTAGAGCTATGAGAAATGATATGACTAAAATAAGCATATTTGTGTTAGTAAATGGGGACTGTCTTTTGAATAAAATACCTTTTTCCCCAAGATAATTTGTTATCTCTAAGAACTATAATAGTTGTATATACGTTAAAAGTTGTGTTTTGGTATATCGTGTGTGTGTGTGTGTGTGTATACCTTATTATGTTATACATATATAACCTTGTAACCTTAGTTCCAACTAGCTGGAACATTTATTCTGGTATTCATCAAAAATCAAACCGTTTTCTCCAAGAATATTTAATGCCCTTTGATTAAATCATTCTATTCTGAATATATTGCCATTTACATGAAAAAGTAAAAACTCACATTTTTATTATACTTTTCATTTTATCCATTGAAATTCATTTTCGGGTAGAGATCTAATTTCACTTTTTCCCATGCGGCTTTTCTCAACCTTGTTTATTGTGTAGTCCACTCAGCTTTTCTCCCATGATCTGTATTACCATGACTGTGATACAAGTTTTCTTTTGGTGTTCTGTCTGTTCCATTGATATGTTTCTCTGTCCCTCTGCCTATACCATACTCTTAATCGATGTAGCTTTATAATAAATTTGGGTCTCTGGTAAGGCAGGTTCTCCCAAACTTGATCTTCTTCAAAATATTCTCCATTATTCTTGGCCCTTTTTCTCTTCCACATGAATTTTAGGATCAGCTGGTCAAATTTATTATATTCGGTTTGGGTTGCTAATATTTTATTTAGGATTTTTGTAACTTCATAAATGAAAATTGGCCTATAATTTTCTTTTGTCATACTTTGCTCTCCCATTATCTGGTTTTGGTATCAAGATTATACTAGCCTTAGACTCAGGTGAGGAGCTTTCCTATTTTTCTTTCATCCCTCCCTCCTCCCTCCCTTTCTTTCTTTTGTAGAGCAATTTAAATAAGATTGGTATTAGTACTTAAATGTTTGGTAGCATTTACGTAAATGTTTTTTGCAGTGGGGCAGTAGATCTTTTCAGGTAAGTTGTAATTTTCTAAAATTTTTCATTTTATCAAAGTTTTCTAATTAATTCACATAATGTCCATAGAATTGTTATTTTTTTTAATTTCTGTGCTGTCTTTCTAAGTGAATTTCTTTCTTTCTGCTATGTGCATCTTTTAGTAATTATTTCAGCAATTTGAATAAGAAACTCAGTCTGCTTTTGTCTGAAAATGTTTTTATTTAGCTCTCACTTTTGAAAGATAGTGTAGCTAGAAATAGAAGTATAGAAATACAATACTGTCGCTTTCTCTCACCCATTGAAGAGATTATTCCATTGTCTTCCATCTTTTGTTGTCAGGTATTCTGTCAGTCTCCTTATCGTTTCTTTAGTAAAATTACTGTATGTCTTGGCTGGGATATATAGTCTGGAACAGTCCCAATTTTTTACTCCTATTGTCTTGGGATCCCATCTGGTTTAACATTTGTCTCAGAAAAAAAAAGTGTCCCAGTTTGGAAAATAAATTATGTGCTCACTCTATTTAAGATCTAAGATCTTCTCCTCTTTGTTTTACTGCAAAGTGGGATGGGTTGATATTTATTGATTCTGTTTGATACATGTTATATTTCTTGAAATTGGGGATTTCTAGTTTTCATCAGTTCAGGAAAATTCTCTGAATATTGCCTTTTGCATTCTCTATCTTCCCTTCTGGAAACCTTTTTAGACATATGTTGGATCTTCTTGTTCTGTCTCCTGTATGTCTTAACCACTCATATTTCATGTCTTTTTTTTTTGTCTAGTCTGCATAATTTCCACAGATTTCTCTTTTAGTTCACTAACTCATTCTTCATCTGTGATTATTCAGCTGTTTAACTCATCTTCTGAACTTTTTGATTTAATTGGCTTATATTTTCCAAAGTTTTATTTCGTATTTATTCAAATCTGCCTCTTCTTTTTTTCAAGTGTCTTGTTCTCTTAAGTTTTGATTATTTCAACATCTGTACTCATCTCTGTCATGTTATCTTACGTGAATTTCTTACAGGTTTAATTCTTCTGTTGGTCTGCTGATTCTTGCTCTCTTCATGTTTTCAGTCTTAGATTATGAGATAAACTGGAATAGAGAGTTGTCTGTGGAAATCTTGTGTGGCCTGGATCAGATGTGCCCTCTAGTGGAGAGGTTTTATATTTAACTCCACCCGTCAAGAAGTACCATTGGCCCAAGGTCAATTTATATGTTACTTTCTTACCTGCGATTTCCTGAACCAGAGTTTGACACCAATCCTTGGTTACAGATTCTCAGGAGATTTTTTTCCTTTTACCCGGAGTCCAGATTAAGATAGACACGCTTCCTTATTGTCCCTATACAGTGGGCAGATTTTAAACTTATATTTTATATCTTCTATTTTTTTTAGTCTACCTTCTCTCTGAGATATTTTATTTACTAGTATGAATCAAGAATCCTTGGGGACTCATTTCCAACTTGGACCCAATGCAGGCCCAGAGCATCTCTTTTCCTTGCACAGATGTCGAAACGTAAGCCCCTAGATTACCAAGACCGAAAACCAACACCCCACCCTCCATCTGCACCAGGACAGTCACAGGTTATCTTTCATGCTTACTTCTCTGGTTTTTAGTTCTCTCTTAGTTTTTGGCCCTCATTGATTCCCCCTACTCTTTAGTTACCACAGCCACGCATTTAAAATGATTTTTGTCTTATTTAAATAGCAGCTCTAGATGTTTGTGTCAGGAAGGTTTGAAGCTAACTAGTTGACCATATTGCCGGAACCAGAAGTATGAACCTCATTTACAAAGTATTTTTAGATGCACTATTTCTTTTGATTTCCATATCAAGGTGCAAGCTTCCTCCGGGAAAGCAAAATAATTGGAAATTGAGCTTTTTGCCCAAATCAGTGAGAGCCAGAATTAAAATTCTAGTATTACGCTCCAAGTCTAGGTCTCTTGCCAAAACTCCCTCTTTTCTACTAAATACAGGTAGTAACTCATGTATTTATTGGAATGTATATTTGTTTTTACTAAATAGCTTGGTCTTTTGCTTCTTTAGGATTTAAAAGGAATTTATTTTTTCAGGAAGTATGGTTTAGTGGAAAGAGCATTGGATTTGAAGCAACACCTAAATTTTAATTTATTTAATGGTAGCATAACCTTGGGCAAATAATTTTAATCGTCGGGGCTTTAGTTTTCTTACGTGTAGGTGTTGTCTGGGGTATTGAGACTTCCTTCTAAATAAATCCGGGGCCCCTCTCATGCCCCCTGCAGTCCCTATGAAGAGTATGTATGGGCAGGATTTTTCTCTCTCCAGTTTCTGCAAACCCCGGGGACTCAGTCTGCTTTCATTTTTGTTATTTCATTTTCATGTTTCATGTTGCCCCCATCTTTTCTGTCCATTAGGGTTTTCTTTTCCCAAACATTTTTATGGCTTATATCCCCCTGAAACAGTGTCATAGGGCCCTTTTTTCTAACAGTTTTACTCCTACTCACTACTTGAAGACTGACCAAGAGTAACTATAGTAACGGTATATATTGAGCTCTTATCATATATCAGGCACTTTGCTAAGTGCTTTTATATATTATCTGACTTAAACCTCACAACACAATCAGGTATATGTTGTTATTTTCATTTTATAGACGAGGAAGCAGGCAGAGAGGTTAAATAACTTGCCCAGTTTCACACACTTAGGTGAAACCCAAATCTGAGTAGGAACCCAAATCTGAACTATTCCAAGTCATAGAATCCTGCAATATACACTGTACCGTAAAGCTCCAACGGTTACCAAGTGCTAATGGTCATGGTCCATGACCTAATGTTTCTTGATTTCCTTCTGAGGTGGCAGCTGGAGGCATCTCCCCTTCTATTCTGTCCTCTTGAAAGCCAAGCTCTCTAATCTCTTCCCTGTTTTCGAACACTACCTTTATTAGAATCACCTGGGACCCCACTTCAACCTGCTGAATCAAAATCTTGATTGTGGCAGTTTAATTTTTTTAATAGCCCCCCAAGTGATTCTGATTAGCAGTCATTTAGGGATCACTGGTACTTATTTCTTCCACCATGACTTCCCTTTAAGCCCAGAAGATATACTCAACAGAGTAGTTGATTTTTGCCCTTTTGTTTCACAGAGGCTGTTTGAATCTCAGAATCTACAATCCTTCATAACATCCAGGTCACTAGATTTCGGTTCTGTAGAGAATGATTGTGAATGATGCCTGTCCAAACCAACAATACTATAATGATTGAATCATACATATTCTGTGATAGTCTCAAAAGCTTAATTCCCAAACTTCCATGAATCGTCAAATTTTGTGAGACCACAGTAGCAGCATGTCTTAAGTTATTTCATGGCTCGTTGGTCTGTCACCTGTTCTACACACCCAAAAGGTTTATGTGGCCTTAGAAGTTACGAAGCTTACATATTTCTCTCTTAGAAATTCATGGTATACATTTGCATACTGAAGTACTCTTACAAGTTTTTCAGTTAAAAAATTCTTTTTGTTTTGTTTAACTTGGCAGTTCACAAACTGGAATGTCTTTTATTCGTGTCTTTTATCCGTGTAATTCTGTTAAGTAGCCAGTGTGAAACACTCAGTGCTCTGTAGGTAGAATTTTCTGTTTTTCATTCGAAAAGGGGGAATAATATCTACTTCATATAGGGTGGTTTTGAGGATGAAATGGGAGTTAAGAGGTCAGTGTTGAGCAGTTAACTAGGCTACTTGCTACCTACGTAAGTGCCTTGCTACTATATACCAGCCTCAGCAAAATAGAAAACTTACTCTGTCATCAACCTTTGGGTCACTCTTGATAGACACAGGCTTTGACTAATCAAATCTATGAGTTTCCAGTCATAAAAAGGAATGATATACTGCCATTTGCAGCAACATGGGTGGACCTAGAGAATATTGTGCTTAGAGAAATAAGTCAGACAGAGAAAGACAGATACTATATGATATCACTTATATGTGGAATCTAAAATATAATACAAATGAATGTATATGCAAAACAGAAACAGACTCACAGAAACAAACTTGTGGCTACCAGAGGGGAAGGGGGAGGGACAATTAGGGGTATGGGATGAACAAATACAAACTACTGTATATAAAATAGATAAGCTTAAAAAAATTTTTTTAATAAAATAAAATAGATAAGCAACAAGGGTATACTGTATAGCACAGGGAATTATAGGCATTATCTTGTAATAATCTGTAATATAATGTAACCTGCAAAAATACTGAATCACTATGCTGTACACCTGAAACTAATACAATATTGTAAATCAACTATACTTCAATTTTTAAAAATCATATTAGAAAAGGAATAATTTTTTAAGAAAAAAATAAAAATTTCTAATTTCACGGTAATGTGAAAAACCAGAAGAATATAAAAAAGAAAAATTTTAGGTCATCCATAGTCCCACAATCTAGATATAAACACTGTTAACATTTTGTTGTATTTTCATCCAGTTTTTGTAATATGTAAAATTGGAATCAATATAGCATTAAAAGTGTATTTTCCTATTTAAAAAAAACCAAATCTATGAATTTCAAAATTGGACTGTATTTTTAAATACCTATACAATAAGGGCTCCAAAAATTTTAAACTTACATATTTTCTGGAATTTTCAATATGGCTAGGAAAATTTTAGATTGACATCTATATATAATTATTGGTAGATTATAAATACACAAATTCTTTTTGGTTGAATGAATGAATGAATGAATCTTATTTGGGCTTATTAAATGTACTTCCAAAATACACTTGTCATTAAACTATTTGCTTTTTAAAACATCTTGATCTGTTGGCAGAAGTTACTTTTGATCTCTCTACTACCAAGATTAAACATCTTAGTACTCGTATAATAGGAAAGACTTGTATCTGCTCTTCTGCTGCCTGACTCCTCAGGATCTGAGCTTAGTATACTTTTCAAGCTGTGCTTGTCTAATTCCTTAGCATTCAGAAGTAGCTCTTAGCCGATTCCTTCCTATTCCCGTCGCTGTTCCTTTCACTGCAGGGTCACTATCTGAAACAGCCTACCAGTTGTCAGAACAGGGAAGGTATTCCTTTTTTAAGTTGATTAATTACTAAAAGACTCACTAAAATCACTGGAAGTTATTGACTAGTAACTCTGTTTAATTGTAGCGGATCAAGCAGAAACTGAAGTACCCTGGAGCAACACAGAAACCTGCATTTCTGTTTCTCAGTGCCTGACTCTTGGTATTTTTGTTCCTCTTTCTTAAAGCAGTGTGTATTTCTTGAACAACTACTGTGTTCAAATTGGTATTCAGTTTTTGCAAGTATAAATGATATATGGACAAATGAGAATCTTTTTTTTTTTTTTTTTTTTTTTTCGGTATGCGGGCCTCTCACTGTTGTGGCCTCTCCCGTCGTGGAGCACAGGCTCCGGACGCGCAGGCTCAGCGGCCATGGCTCACAGGCCTAGCTGCTCTGCGGCATGTGGGATCTTCCCAGACCGGGGCATGAACCCGTGTCCCCTGCATCGGCAGGCGGACTCTCAACTACTGCGCCACCAGGGAAGCCCGATAAATGAGAATCTTGAAAGGTCTTGGATTAATTTCTAAAGAAGATAGAAAATTTGTATTAAGTTCCCATTTTTATTAAACTGTTTTATTGCTAAAGCTTCAGAGAAATAAGGTATGGATAATGTTTATGAGTCTTACATATCAGTTTTTCTAAAACTTTCTTAATATGTAGCCATTTTTTCAAAGGCAAATTGTGTCTCACAGATCCCCAGTATTAATTTAGTATATAAATTAATGTATCTGTTTTAACCTGTTTTAATGTAACAAATAGGAATAAACATAAAACTAGACATAAATTTCACAGAGTTATCACTCTTAGGCAACTGTAAATGATTTTACAAATTTAAAACAAACCTTAAGACCAATTACATTCAAATTGGCAACATACATTTACAGTGCTAGGTGATGATGTCTATAATGCCAACTGCTGTGCTCTAAATTCTTTTTTATTGAGGTAAAAATCACATAATAGAAAATCCACCATTTTGAAAATATATAATTCAGTGGCTTCCAGTATATTCACAGTGTTGTTCAACCATTAGCACTATCTAATTCCGGAACATTTTCATCACCCCAAAAAGAAACTCTATACCCATTAAGAAGTTTCTCTAAGTTCTGTTTTGAGTTCAACATGCCGGTACTATTGTGTGCCATTTGATGACCCAGTTCTCCCTCCATTTTTTGCAGGGGAAACATTCATTCATACTGTAACTTGGCCTTCACTTGGCAGAATGCATTATTTACATATTAAGCCTACCTCTGCTCTTTTTTTATTAGCCCTCAATTATTCAAGTAGAACTGCTTGACCCAAGTATATCCTTAACCAAGTACATGAGCACCAAAATCATGAGGTAGTACTTGATACTAAGGTGGTTAGGCAGATGATCCAAAATAGGCTTATATTATTTTACAAACAATCTTAAAAGGGAAAGTACATCACTAAAATTCTCCTAGAGCACTTATGGACAACTGAGACTATATCTGAGGATCCCAAATTGAAGAACACTGGTTTATGTAATCGCTGAGGTCTTGTGTGTACTTAATGAGAATGAGGAGCATGGGCATCTTAAGTCTCTTATTACACTTGAAATTTTTTAAGATAATTGCCCTGCAGTGTGAAAATAATTTTTGGGAAAGTCTTATTCCTGTCTCATTTTGGTGAAAACAAACTTTTTATTTACATAATTTTGCTCACTGGAAACATGAAAAATATTTTCTCCCTTTTGGAAACTTCAAATTGATAATAAAATGAAATTTCATTTTTTGCCCTTCTGATTATTATTTTGTTCCGTATATATTCTTTGTAACTAGATATAGATTTTCCTGTAGAATGTGCACATGATTTTCAAGCAGTAACTTATTTTCAGATTTTAAAATTTGCTTTAGAGAAATTACTTCCAACAATTGAGCCGTATTTTTTATGCAAAAGTTGAGTCAGATTCTTATAAAATAATTGTAGGGGCTTCCCTGGTGGCGCAGTGGTTGAGAGTCCGCCTACCGATGCAGGGGACACGAGTTCGTGCCCCAGTCTGGGAAGATCCCACATGCCGCAGAGCGGCTGGGCCTGTGAGCCATGGCCGCTGAGCCTGCGCATCTGGAGCCTGTGTTTCTCAACGGGAGAGGCCACAACAGTGAGAGGCTCGCGTACCGCAAAAAAATAAAAATAAAAAAATAAATAATTGTAATATGAACTATCTTTAGATATTTATGAATAATTTTTCAACATTGTATCAGGAAAACAGCATCACCAAAACAGACAACTTTTTTTTTTTTTTAAACTTATACTACGCAAAAAGATTAAGTGTGACAGAGTGGCAAAATATGAGGCTAAAGAGACCAAATCATGACATGCCTTATGAACTAAGTTAATGAGATTTAACTTTATTCTGAAAACCAAGAAGTCACTGAAGGATTTTTAAAAATATAATTAGCAAAAAAAAATAAAAAAAAATAAAAAAAAATAAAATATATAATTAGCAAACATTTCCTAATCTTTTATATTTTGTCTGAACTTATCTTAGCATTTGTGTTAAGAAAATCATATTTTTAGATGTACCCTGAATTTTGTCATATATTTGAGAAGTAATTAGTTACCAGCCTCTTCCATAACTAAAATGTCTTTGCTAATGGGGGTAGACCTTTTCAGATGTTAAGCTGATCTTTACACAGCTAAATCTGTAGTTAAATCTAGCCCTTGGTGGCCAGAATGTGCTGTTTGAAAATTTGGCAGAGAAGTTAATCAAATATGTTTAAGTCCATTAATTCTTAATCGTATTTTAAAAGTAATAATAAAAATAATTGGTGGGCTTCCCTGGTGGCGCGGTGGTTGGGAGTCCGCCTGCTGATGCAGGGGACACAGGTTCGTGCCCCGGTCTGGGAAGATCCCACATGCCGCGGAGCGGCTGGGCCCGTGAGCCATGGCCGCTGAGCCTGCGCGTCCGGAGCCTGTGCTCCGCAATGGGAGAGGCCACAACAGTGAGAGGCCCGCGTACAGCAAAAAAAAAAAATAATTGGTCACCTTCAGAGGGTGATAGGAAACCAATTCATTATCTTGAAAACTGGTAAAGGAAAAGAATCAAGTATTACCCCTGCCTTTTCTAAGTGAACGGAGCCAGTAGATAACCAAATAGTAGATGAGGGGTGGAATCGCTTTATAAATGTATTCCAACTAACAAGTGAAAAAGAAATTGTAGAATTAAAGTATCACCATTTTATAATCCCCACTGACAGTGGCAGTAATTATCAGTGGCTCCTAACATCACAGAAGAGAGATAATTAGGCGTTATGTGCGTCCTGTCTTGCCACAGGGGGACAGAGCCTGAGTCTAATCCAGTCTCTGGATCCATCTGTCAATTTTTCGGAAATACCAAGGAACAGGAACATGCTGAACTGCACCAAGAATATGCAATTGGCAAAACCCAAACCTGGGGAACTCTATAGATTCCTGTTCTCTAGAGCAGCTGGGTTCTTCAGTAGACACATTATATGTAAATGAAAGGGAAGCTGGGGAACCCTGTGGATTGAAAGAGACCTAGAAGACACCAATTTTTTTTTTTTTTAATGGGGAGAACTAAACTGTAGTGTCTAGGGAATTAACAAAAAACGGAAAATGGCAAGGGAGTGATTAATGTAAAAGCAGGATAATGGTACATAACAGCAGGAGAAGGAAGGTGTGATTGGGATGGGGCTTCTGGGGTGGTTGGCAAAGTTCTATTTCTGGACGTGACCGATGTTCACCTTAGAATAGTTTATTAGGTCATCATCGCAATGTTGGAGAAGATGTACAAGTAGCAAATAGTAGTCCTAAGTATTTCTTGGTAAGTAAGATAAACGAGGTAGTTTGTAAGTCCTGCATGAAAGTGGAACAGGGCTTCCCAAAATGACGCTTTCTGTCAACTGCAGGAGCAGTTGTCAAATATTTTGGTCTCAGGACCACTTTACACTAAGATTATTGAGGACTACAAAGAGCTTTCATCTATGTGGTTTATATTTATCAGATTAGAAATTAAAGCAAAATTTTTAGAGTGTGTATTTAATTCATTTAATACAATAATCATAACTTGTAAACATTTTAAATTTTTTATTAAAGTATAATTGACATACATTATATATGGTTTTAAGTGTACAACATAATGATATATTTATATATTGTGAAATGATCACCACAATAAGTCTAGTTAACATCTGTCACCATGTACAAACTGGAAGTTTGTGCCTTTTGACTCCCTTTACCCATTTCACCCACCCCCAGCCTCTGGCAGCCACCAGTATGTCCTCTGTATCGGTGAGCTTGACATTTTTTTTGTTTGTTTGTTTCTTTCTTTCTTTGTTTTAGATTCCACATATAAGTGAGATGATACGGTATTTGTCTTTCTCTATCTGGCTTATTTCACCCAGCATAATCCCTCAGCGTCCATCCATGTTGTCGCAAATGGCAAGATTTCATTCTTTTTTATAGCTGAGTAGTATTCCTCTGTGTGTGTGTGTATCATATTTTGTAAATAATGCTGCAGAGAACATGAGGGTGCATATATTTTTTCAATTTAGTGTTTTTGTTTTCTTCAGCTAAATATCCAGAAGTGGAATTGCTAGATCATATGGTAGTTTTATTTTTAATTTTTTAAGGAGCCTCCACACTGTTCTCCATAGTGTTTGTACCAACTTACATTCTTATCAACAGTGAAGAAGGGTTCCCCTTTCTCCTCATCCTCTCCACAACCTCACTTGCTATTTATTTATTTATGTGTTATTTATTTATTTAGATAATAGCCATTCTAACAGGTGTGAGGTGATATCTCATTGTGGTTTTGATTTGCATTTCCCTGATGATTAGTGATGTTGAGCATCTTTTCACGTGTCTGTTGGCCATCTGTATGTCTTCTTTGGGAAAATGTCTATTCTGGTCCTCTACCCATTTTTAAAACGGATTGTTTGGTTTGTTGCTATTGAGTTGTATGAGTTATAAACATTTTTATGAAAAAATGTCCCAAAACACAAAAATTTAGTAAAGTAGCATTGTTCTGTATTTATTTCTAAATCTCTTTAATGCCTTGCTTAATAGAGTACACCCAGATTCTCATATTTACTTCTGCATTCAGTCTGTTAGCATACATTGTTTTGGTTGAAATGTGTTTTAAAAAAATCCAGCCTCACACAGGTAAGCAGTTGGAAAAGGGAGGAATATTTTAATAACCTTTTCAGATAATTATGGATATTCTTCTTGGATACTTCTTTGACAAGTAGTAGTTTCATGGAGATTAGTTGCAGTATGGAATCTGAAACCGGGTCTGAACTTTCCTTGCTCTGTTATGTGAAAACCCATTGGTATGCAAGAGAAATGTTTTGTGCATACTTCCCATTCATCACATAGAATATTTTTTAAAGTGCCCTCAAGGTTGAGATTTCATAAAAATAATTATTTTTCTGTTCCCTCCATCAAGGGTGTTCTTAAGTGAAACTGTCTTTTTTTTTCCCCCCAATAAGTGTGTGGCAGTGAAGAATACAATGACTACTAGTACACTCTGATGCCACTGCCTTGGTTTGTACTAAGTTACCAGCAATTTTATCCACCATTGCCTTTGTGCACCATTTGTGCAAATGTCAATACAGTGAAAAAGGTAAATAATGTCCTAGTATTATTATGAAGATAGCTTGGATCTTATAGACCTCCTGAGAGAGTCTCAGTAACCCCCAGAGGTCCATGAATCATAGTGTGAGAAACACTGAACTGGGAAACTTTGTGGATTCTCACTGGCTGTAATATTCAGCACTCGTCTTTGTCATTTTTTGAGAAAGATATGAAAATTTATCTTGTGTTTTCAAGAATTGGTACACAATGTGGCTTTCCTAGGCTTGTCAGTAATTAAGTACTTGATAATTTATGGAAGTTCCTTTTTGGGCATCATCAATTGGATAAAATATTTAGGACTGGAGTGTTAATATGCTACAGTGGTTGACAGTATGTTTCAAAAGATTCTATTTCACATCATCTGTAAAATGTATAGGCCCTCATTCTTTGGGTTGCTGTAACTGAATACATTTCTTTCACAAGTGTTTGTTGCTCTGCTGTTTGAAGAAATAAGATTTTAAGGATATAAAAGCAGATTTTAGTAGTATCAGAGGGTGAGTAATTTTATTAAACATACACAGTATTCTTTATTTACTTCCCTTGAGGGTAACTAAATACAAAATCCTATTTCTTTCCTACAGTTTTTCCTCCCGTGAGGGTGGGACTAGAGATGAGTTCTCCTTTTCTCCCCAAATATCACACATTTAAAAGGCATTCTGCTATAAAAAGCAATTATTTACTGACAATTTGCTATATGAACAATACTGTTAAATATCGTGGGAAGATAAGTTATAAACTCATTAAACAGTTAATAAATAGGCAGCATATAGTTGAAGTGTAAAAATGTGTGTTGCTGAGTTCAGAGTTGTACTAAAGAAATCAGTATGATCTGAATGTTTGGAATGGCTTCATGAAGGATTTAAGATGAGTCAGTAAGGCTAGTAGAAAAGGGAAATGCTATAGACAGAATATATCTGGATTTCAGCAAAGCACTGGATGAAATCAGGATATCCTCATAGACATTAGGTAATTGGCTGAAATGTAAAATTTAATACAGTCTCAAATATTTGTTGAATCACTGAATAACTAGTTGAATGGCCATACACAAGCATGCTAAACAATGAGTCATTGACAGCTAGGAACAGGGTCTCTGTTATGGCTCAGGGCTCTGACCATGGGCTTATCCTGTTCAGTACTTTTATTAGCAACTTAGGTAAGGACATCCATTCAGTATGCATTTATTGAATATCGCCTGTGAGTTATATTCCAACATGCTCTCAGAACTCAAAAATAACAAACATATATCCTATCCTTTAATCTCAACGGATAATAAAAGAAGCGATCATATAAACAAATAGCTGCTGTAATAAAAGTTTAATGGGCTGCTTATATACAGAGTGAACGGGTAAACTGTATGATAACAGGAGCTCAAAAGATCTCAATAGACTAGAGAAATTCTCCAAGCGTGACAAGGTAAGTTTATATAGATCAATGCATGATCCTACATGTAGGTATAGAAAAGCTACATAGGTATAAAATGGGAGAGATATAGTTTAAACACATGTTTGAAGAAAAGAGGACTCCTGAAATTTCTAGCAATGTGGCAGAGTACATTACTTGAAAATTCTTCTGTATAACACCTAGAAATGCTTAGTAAAGTATTAAAGTAATTCCTTTCAAATACGTAGTTGACCTTAGCCCAAAAAAAATTCCTTGGGAGCAAAAATGAGTAGGAAGGGACTTCCCTGGTGGTCCAGTGGTTAAGACCCCGAGCTTCCACTGCAGGGGGCACGGGTTCCATCCCTGGTCAGGGAACTAAGATCCCGCATGCCAAAAAAAATAATAAGTAGAAAGATAGAGTTGCATAAGTGGATCCTGTTGAATTTGAATAAGCATTGACAAGCTTGCAAGAAATAAGGGAAATCTCCAGGTCCTCCACCCCTATCGATTAATTTAAATGAACCCATTCTAACTGGAGTGTGGGGAGTCAGTAGTGAAGCAGAAGTGGCTCTAGGGTCAAATCCCGAAACTAAACACTTGTGCCCACTGCAAAGTAAGGAATCTAAAGCTGAAACTTCCACATTAATCCAGGACCCTAGAAAGCAATCGGAGTTGTTACCATTCCCTTGCCACTAGCAGAAACAGGAAAACGTAGGTATTCAGGATTTCCACAGCTTTATATCAGCCAATTGTGAATTTATATTATCCCCCCACATGGGAAAAGCCCCCATAAGTGAGGTTGAGCAGAAACTGTAAGAGCAGATTTAGATATTACATCCCCTATCATGCCCCCTCACACATACATACCAGATACTTCAGATATTGGAAAATCATCAAATGCAGAATAAAAAATTAATTAAACTATCTATGAAATGCTTAACAAAATAATGAATTTTTTTAAAGAACAAAACGTGACCATCAAAAATGATGAGGCACATTTGAAAAAAAGTCAAGTAGAATATAAGTTGAAAATATAATCGTTGAAATTTTAAACCCAGTGAATAGGTTAGCATGTTAGACAATGAGGAAGAGTGTTAAAGAACTGGAAGATCTAAAGATGTTGTTCAGAATACAGCACAGGGAAACAAGGACAGGAAAAGTGTGAAATATGAAGGGTCAAGAGACATGGAGGATAGAATATTTAACATACCTACAAAGAATGAAGGAAAGACAAATATTTGAAGAATGCTGGCTGAGAATTTTCTGAAACAAGTTAAAGTTGCTTTGCATATAAAACAAGATACATTTTTTTAAAATCACACCTACACATGTAGTAAAGCTACATTCTCAGAAAGAAAGTAGCTAAATTCTCAGAAAGAAAACATCACCTACAAAGAAAAATCATGCTGATAGAGACATCTCAACAGCAATCTAGAACCCAAAAAATAGTACAGAGAGAAATCAATATCAGAATTGTGTACACAACAAAATAATTTTTCAAGAATGAAGACATTCTTAGTCGTTTTTAGATAAAGAAAAGTTGAGTTTACCATCAGCAAATCTTTACTTAAGGAACTTTTAAGAAGCATACACTTAAAGAAGGAAAATACCCTAGAATAAGGGTAGTGGGAAGTAAAGCACAGCCAAGAAGTTGGCAAACATAAGTAAATCTAAACAAACATTATATGAAATGACAGTAGTGTCTAATTTTTAGGGCTAAAAATACACAACCAGTAAATCAACTATACTCCAATAGAATTAAACAATAAGAAAAAATAAAAATATGAAACCAAAGTAATGGGCAATAACAGACCAACACAGGAGAGAACTGATCATAGTTTATGTTCTAAGGGCATTGTTTTCTTCAGGATGGGGGATAAAATACTGCTAACTTTCGGCTTTATTAAGAATGTGAGGTTACTAGTATTGGGGTGGGGTTGGGGGGCGGAATTCAAGAATTAGCAAACCAAAAAAAATTTTTTAATCCAAAAAAGGTCAAGGAAAGAAAAACAAACAGAGAAAAAGAGGACAAACACAGCACAAAGGAAGAGTCCATAGTAATAACATAGAGAAATAAAGCTTGACCACCACCACCCCCAACATAACAAACAAACCATGCAAGATAGTCACTTCCAACTGGCCTTTAGATCTAAAGTTAAAAGTAAAAGAAACCAGGACTTCCCTGGTAGCACAGGGGTTAAGAATCCACCTGCCAAGTCAGGGGACACGGGTTGGAGCCCTGGTCCGGGAAGATGCCACATGCCACAGAGCAACTAAGCCCATGCGCCACAACTACTGAGCCTGTGCTCTAGAGCTCGCAAGCCACAGCTACTGAGCCTGCGTGCCACAACTACTGAAGCCCGCGTGCTTAGAGCCCACGCTTCACAGCAAGAGAAGCCACTACAATGAGAAGCCCGCACACCGCAACAAAGAGTAGCCCCGCTCACCACAACTAGAGAAAGCCCGCATGCAGCAACAAAGACCCAATGCAGCCATAAATAAATAAGTAAATGATGCTTGGATTTTAAAATTTAAAAAGTAAAAGAAACCAACATTTAAAAGATAACGTAGGGCTTCCCTGGTGATGCAGTGGTTGAGAGTCCGCCTGCCGATGCACGGGACACGGGTTCGTGCCCCGGTCTGGGAAGAGCCCACATGCCACGGAGCGGCTAGGCCTGTGGGCCATGGGTGCTGAGCCTGCGCGTCTGGAGCCTGTGCTCTGCAACGGGAGAGGCCGCAACAGTGAGATGCCCACGTACCGCAAAAAAAAAAAAAAAAAGGACAAGCAAAACACTAATCATAAAGGAAACTAATGATAAATTGTACTGTATTAGAATTAAGAACTTCTCTTCATCAAAAGACATCATTAAGAGTAACAATACAATCTACAAAGTGGGAGGCAAGATTTATGCACATAACTGGCAAAAACTTTAGAGATCAAAATAGTCACTAAATAGCAAACAGACCCAGCTCCTAAACTTGTATGCACCTCATGAAATGGCTTCAGAATATATAAAGTAAAACCTGATAAGTATAGGGCAAAACCACAAATCCACTATCGTAGTTAAAAATCACTCAGTCATTGATTGGACAAGGAGCCAGAAAGAATAAAGCTACAAAAGATTTTAACACAAATTACAGGGTGGATCTGATGGACAGCACATTCTTGTCAAGCACACATGGGACATCTGCAGAAATGAACAAGAAACAAAAAACTAAAGTATGAATAGTAAGCAGATCCTATAAGCACAGAAGAAGAGTGAGTGATGGATCTGAAAGCCAGAGACCGGAAGGTTTGCATTGAGGGGTAATGGAAAGTAGATAGGTGCATTTGAAGTCAGATAGTTTACCAACTTTGTAATATGGATCACCCCAATATATTGATCTAAAAGTGAAGTCTAACTCTCACTTAGAAGCAGGACACCTAACACCATACACAAAAATAAACTCAAAATGGATTAAAGACCTAAATGTAAGGCCAGACACTATAAAACTCTTAGAGGAAAACAAAACACTCTATGACATAAATCACAGCAAGATCCTTTTTGACCCACCTCCTAGAGAAATGGAAATAAAAACAAAAATAAATGGGACCTAATGAAACTTACAAGCTTTTGCACAGCAAAGGAAACCTTAAACAAGATGAAAAGACAACCCTCAGAATGGGAAAAAATATTTGCAAATGAAGCAACTGACAAAGGATTAATGTCCAAAATTTACAAGCAGCTCATGCAGCTCAATATCAAAAAACCCAATCCAAAAATGGTCAGAAGACCTAAATAGACATTTCTCCAAAGAAGATATACAGATTGCCAACAAGCAAATGAAAGGATGCTCAACATCACTAATCATTAGAGAAACGCAAATCAAAACTACAATGAGGGCTTCCCTGGTGGTGCAGTGGTTAAGAACCCACCTGCCAATGCAGGGAACACGGGTTCAAGCCCTGGTCCCGGAAGATCCCACCTGCCACGGAGCAACTAAGCCCGTGTGCCACAACTACTGAGTCTGCGCTCTGGAGCCCGTGAGCCACAACTACTGAAGCCAGCACACCCTAGAGCCCGTGCTCCACAACAGAAGCCACCGCGATGAGAAGCCCACGCACCGCAATTAGAGAAAGCCTGCGTTCAGCAACGAAGACCCAACGCAACCAAAAATAAATAAAAATAATAAATTAATTTTTTTTTTTTTTTAAAAAAAGAGGGCTTCCCTGGTGGCGCAGTGGTTGGGAGTCCGCCTGCCGATGCAGGGGACACGGGTTCATGCCCCGGTCTGGGAAGATCCCACATGCCGCAGAGTGGCTAGGCCTGTGAGCCCTGGCCGCTGAGCCTGTGCGTCCGGAGCCTGTGCTCCGCAACGGGAGAGGCCACAACAGAGAGGCCCGCGTACCGCAAAAAAAAGCAAACATTTTAGGTAGGTGGGTTTGTTTTTGACTTAGTTCACAGCCCTACCCTGAAATATTTCAGAATCCAGTGGGCTGAATGGATCTGAAATTATTTCATTTCCTTAGAAGTAGTTTCTTTAATCTTATTTGTTTCACGGGCTTTTAAGGACATTTTCAAAGGAACACTTATCCGAAGATTTAATTATCATTAGTACCATTCATCGAAGGAATATATCATGTTCCTAAATTATATGAGCTGATTTTTGTTCTCCTAAAGAGAAGAGTAAATTGTTCTCCCCATCAAATAAGTAAAATTTGTTAGTGAGGTTATGCTGAGAAGTTTAGGTTACATCATGTCTCTTTCTGGGATTATTTCTATTGTTTTCATTTCAGCTGCTGGATTGTCAGTTTCATGTTACCTTGATCAGTTTGCAAATGTTGCATGGACTTTCTTTGGCTGAATTCAGTTTGAAGTATCTTGCAATATACCATTGTTAATTTCAAAAAACAGCATTAGAAGGATGAATTAAATATATTACATATAGTATATACACATTTATCCCTATTTCTTTTTCAGTAGTCTTTCTTTAACTCATAAAATTTACATTTACCTTTTACTTTTTTAAAAATGAGAATAACTTCCAATGGGATTTTAATATTCTGCCTTAAATTTTTATAGAAAATGAGACACATATTAGTGTATAGCACAGGGATTAACACATACCCGGTACCCAGAAAAATGATAGTCTTTCCCTTTGAGGACTTAATGTATATCGTCTTATTCATAGCAAATCCTTGTTAAGAATCATAAGTAGATGTGCTTACCTCTTTGGTCAACTCCCTCCCTTTCTAAACGTGTTATTTCATTTTTTCACCTCTCTATGAGACCTACCTTAACTACCCTATTGCATGCTGCATCCTGCCCCCATCCCCATATATACTCTCTTATTCGTCACCTTGTTCTGTTTTTTTCCCGTAGTATTTACCACCTTCTAACATACCCTATAATTCATTCATTCTGTTTATTATGATTTGTCTTCCCTCACTGTAATGTCAGCTCCGAGAGGGCAGGTGTCTTTGTTTTTTCACTGATATGTTTCAAACATTTAGAATGGTGCTCAGATATTTGTTGTAAAATGAGTGCCCCTGTTTCCTATATGATGGAATAGAGACCTTCAAGAGTTAGGGAACTTTCAGTGTCACATAAATAATCTAAAGCAGAGCTGCACATAAAACCACCAACTAAATGTAGATATAGTGAACAGAGTAGAGGTTACCAGAAAGGAGGTCAAGGTGAGGAGGGCAAAATGAGTAAAGGGAATCAACTGTATAGTGATGGGTGGAAACTAAATTTGTGGTGAGCTCGCTGTAGAGTATACAGAAGTAGAAATACAATGTATACATGAAACTTACCTAATGTTATAACTCAGTGTTACTTTAATAAAAATAAATCTTGAAAAAACCAATTATTCATATCTTTATATACTATTACACACATGCATGCACACCACCAGTTAAAACCCTCCTTTCTTTTCATTGTCTGCCATTCTGCCTATTTAGTTAAAACATCGATGCAGCTTGTCAGTATCTGGTCACACTTGGAGAAGCCTGTAACCATATAGGTGTGTTATCAGCTGTTTTGTTATTGAGGGTCTCCAGCTACTGCTAATGTTTTTTCAGAGCCTCATGTTGTCAGCCCAGTATTTTTGGAAAATTACGTTTAAGGAGTATGGTATTTGTGGTACTAGAACTTACAGTAAGGTCATGTATTAATTATGAGTATAGTTAAATATGAGTCCTGTGGTTATGTTGACTGTGAAAGAGAAGATCCTGTGCTGTTTAAACAGTGGGAATCCCTACTGGGATGATGGAGACATAATAGTTCAAGATAGGAGTGATTATCAATAACCTAACCCAGTCTCAACAAATTTAAATAAAGATCATCCAATACCATCCCTACATTGTTAGAAAGTTCCTCCTTGGTATTAGTGACCTGTTTAGCAGATGTCTCTTCTCTTCTAGAATATCAAGTGCATTTGGCCTCTTTCTTTTCTAAGAATTTAACTCAGGATGTGAGAGATGGTAAAATACCTGTAGTCATTTCCTACAAGTTTGTGAATGAAGATATTAGGGCTGTTCAAAAATAACTTTATTGGTATGTTGCACACACTAGTTTTTTGCTGTTGTAGCACATTTTGTTAGTTGCATATGTGGCAACAAATCTGCTAAAATTTACTGTAAACTCTGTTCTTCAGGTGGTGGGGTGCTTTTTTAAAAAAATGAAGACAAACGCATGATTAAGCTGAAGAAACTTACAGAGAAGATATTTTCGATTGTCAACGTGCACCAGAATTGTATTCCTATTTTTGAAGGAGAGCAGAACACCAGAGATACTACATAAAATAGAAGGCTCATAAGGCAAACCAAGTTACATTTTGCTGACCTTTCCCATATAGACATATTTTTGAGTGGTGGGGGATGATTTAGAAGAGTAACACCAAGTTATTTAACATGAGCATTACTTTGAAATGACCTTATAAATCTAACTTTTGAAGATTTTTCCTGTATACATCCTCTAGCAGAAGAATATTTTATACCAGATAGATACAGTATGGATTCTAATTTATATCTTCAGAGAACCACTGTCAATTACATCGTCTCTGAATGATAGTGTTATAATGCCTATGTATTAAACTAGAGAATTTTAACCGTTTTATTGCCCTGTCAAGTGGACCAGCAGGGTGAAAGCTAGGATATGAAATGGCATGTTTTATGATAGAACATTGGTTAGTAAACTAGACAATATTAAGATAAAATTTGGGGAAGAATAGTAGGAATTTTTATAAATTGACAAATTAGATTTGTTTTTAATAGACTGTATTTTGTAATATACTTTGCTTTTTTTTTTTTTTTTTTTTTGGTACGCGGGCCTCTCACTCTTGTGGCCTCTCCCGTTGCGGAGCACAGGCTCCGGACGCGCAGGCTCAGCGGCCATGGCTCACGGGCCCAGCCGCTCCGCGGCATGTGGGACCTTCCCGGACCGGGGCACGAACCCGTGTCCCCCGCATCGGCAGGTGGACTCCCAACCACTACGCCACCAGGGAAGCCCTATACTTTACTTTTTAGAGCAGTTTTAAGTTTACAGAAAAATTGAGTGGAAAGTGCAGAGTTCCCATATACCTCCTTATCCTCAAGACAGTTTCCTCTGTTACTAACGTCTTGCATTACTGTGCTGTATTACAATTGATGCGCCAGTACTGGTACATTATTATCGTACTAACTGAAGTACACTCTGTGTTGTATGTTCTATGGGTTTTGACAAATGTGTAAGGGCATGTATTCATCATTAAACTATCATACAGAGTAGTTTCACTACCCTAAACATCCTCTGGGCTTTTCATCCTTTCTTCCCCTTCAAACTCTTGGTAACCACTGTGCTTTTTGCTGTTTCTGTAGTTTTGCCTTTTCCAGAAATTTGCATAGTTGGAATCATACAGTATGTAGCCTTTTCAGAGTGGCTTCTTTCACTTAGTAATAATGCATTTAAGGTTCCTCCATGTCTTTTTCAGCTTGATAGCTCATTTCTTTTTAGCAATGGTTAATATCCCATTTTCTGGATGTACCACAGTTTATTTTTCAATGCACCTGTTGAAGGACATCTTGGTTGCCTCCAGGTGTTGGCAGTTCTGTATAAACTTGCTGTGAACACTCATGAGCAGGGTTTTGTCTGTAGATGTAAGTTTTCAACTCATTTGGGTAAATACCGAGCAGCTCAGTTGCTGGATGCTATGGTAAGAGTATGTTTAGTTTTGTAGGAAACTGCCAAACTGTCCTCCCAAGTGGCTGCACCATTTTGCCTTCCCACCAGCAATGAGTTGAGAGTTCCTGTTGCTCCATGTCCTTGCCAGTAATTGGTGTTTTCAGTGTTTTGTTTTTTAGCCATTCTCTTAGGTGTGTTGTAGTACCTCACTGTTGTGTTTTTTGTTTCTTTGTTTGTTTTGTTGGGGTTTTTTGCGGTACGCGGGCCTCTCACTGTTGTGGCCTCTCCCGTTGCGGAGCACAGGCACCGGACGCGCAGGCTCAGCGGCCATGGCTCACGGGCCCAGCCGTTCCGCGGCACGTGGGATCTTCCCAGACCCGGGCACGAACCCGTGTCCCCTTCATTGGCAGGCGGACTCTCAACCACTGCGCCACCAGGGAAGCCCTCACTGTTGTTTTAACTTGCATTTCCCTGATAATGTACAATGTTAAGCATCTTTTCATATGCTTATTTGCCATCTACTTTGGTGAGGTGTCTGTTCAGATCCTTTGCCAGATTTTAAATTGGGTTGTTACTGTAGAGTTTTAAGAGTTCTTTGTATATTTTGGATACCAGTCTTTTCTCAGATATATGTTTTGCAAAGATTGTCTACCAGTTTGGCTGGTCTTTTCATTCTCTTAAGCAAATTAGATTCAGTTTGTAACTGCAATTCCTTTCAGCCATGGAAACCGAAAGAACTAGTAACATTAAAAGAAGAGGGGAGGGCCTTCCCTGGTGGTGCCGTGGTTGAGAATCCGCCTGCCAATGCAGGGGACACGGGTTCGAGCCCTGGTCCGGGAAGATCCCACATGCCGTGGAGCAGCTAAGCCCGTGTACCACAGCTACTGAGCCTGTGCTCTAGAGCCCGTGAGCCACAACTACTGAGCCCACGTGCTGCAGCTACTGAAATCCTCACGCCTTAGAGCCTGTGCTCTGCAACAAGAGAAGCCACCACAATGAGAAGCCCACGCACCACAATGAAAAGTAGCCCCCCGCTCACCACAACTAGAGAAAGCCTATGCACAGCAACAAAGACCCAACGCAGCCATAAATAAATAAATTTAAAAAAAAAAAAAAAAGAATGGGGGAAGCCCTACGATTCCTGAAGTTGTTTGAATACTCTCCCAGCCAGTTGCATTTATTTGGCTGTGCTATTAATAAAACAAGTATAGTGCTTGAACCTGAAATTCTTTTTATTTAGTCATTGGAAAACATAGTCATGAAGCTTGATGATTGGGGGCATCAGATAATTGATGATTGTGTGCCTCATCACTTTCTTTGCTCTATTATATGTATTTAATGGCACGTCTAATATTTTAATACGGTTCTGCATAAAATATCCCCAGTACTCTAAAGTTTGGATCTTGTACCGTATTGATATTTAAGAACATAAAATTGAAATAATAAATACACACTGACCCAACAGTATCCCTCTACAGTGTAGCTTAAATGGTAAAGAACTCAAAGACAAATAGCTCTTGGAAACCAGGACTAAATGAAGTGAAAGACTATACAACTCTCCCATTTTGGTCCCTTTAATACTTAACCAATAAGCCATCACTTTATGACCTTTAGAAGTCACTTGTTTGACCATACTTGCTATGTGGTAAAGAAAAAAAAAATTACTAAATTTGTAAGGAAAAATATATTATCAGTAGATAGTGTCATTCCAGTTTAAATTGTTAGAGATGTGATTTAACACTCTTAACAAGAGTATTGAACTATTACAGGATTTTTCTCCCTGCATAGACCTGCTTTTAAAAATGAGGTTTTAGGGAAATGATAATGTAGCAGAAAAGCTTATTTACAAGTATGATTGTTTCAAACTGCAAATTTGGGTTCCCACATGGCTAGGTGTTGACTTCCTTTTCTGAGGTGATCTACTTGGCCTTCATAATCTACTCTCTTACTCAGCCATTTTCATAGCAAAGTACATTGTTTTGGTCTTTTAATACTGTCAGCATGGCAAAATCAAGTTCCATAAAAGGCATTTGAGAGACAAACAACCTTTTTTATAAAGGAAGTGAAGGTGGCAAAAACCAAGTATGTTCTTTTTTTTTTCTTACTGGAACTCCATTTATAAATCATAGGATGCAGAATTTTTATGCCTGAAGTCTATTACAGCTTTTAAATGCTGTAAGTAACCATACTGTGCAGTATTCATTTCAAAGCTATCTTTTATGTTGCACAACTGCCTTTGTCCTTGGAATGTTAGTTTAAAATGATTTCATAGCGGGCTTCCCTGGTGGCGCAGTGGTTGAGAGTCCGCCTGCCGATGCAGGGGACGCGGGTTCGTGCCCCCGTCTGGGAGGATCCCACATCCCGCGGAGCGGCTGGGCCCGTGAGCCATGGTCGCTGAGCCTGTGTGTCCGGAGCCTGTGCTCCGAAACGGGAAAGGCCACAATAGTGAGAGGCCCGCATACCGCAAGGAAAGAAGAAAAAAAAAAAAAAAAAAAAAAATGATTTCATAGCTCTATAAAAAAAACTTTCCAAAGTTTAATGGAGAATGCTTACTTTGTCAGTTAAGGGCTTTTCTGTGAGCTAAACTTCAACATGGATTTAGGTGAAATTGTCTTAACATGAGAATTCTGTCCTCGATGGCAGCAGGGATCTTGGTGATGACTTCCTCAGCATGACTTGTCCCTTGAGCCACTTTGCTTGATTAAGGCCTCGTTGCTCTCCATGGGTAGCTCAGTTGTCATCCTAGTATCTCCCTTCACCATCCTCCCAGAATTCCTTCGATATCACTTTCCGGTGTTGGAGTTCCCATTTGCTGCACTCCATGCTTATACCTTTTTATGGTATTACTCTTATTTTGGTGTGATGCGCATTCTTTAATAGAAGCATGGGTGATAAATTCTTGTGGCCTTATGTGCCTGAAATAGCTTTGTTCTGCCCTCCCACTTGATTACTTGTTTAACTAAGTAAACATTCTGTGTTGATCATTTCCCTTCAGAATCTTGCAGACATTGTTCTGTTGGCTTGCTGCTGAGTGTTGCTTTTGTGATGCCCAGAGCCATCTGATTCATGATCATTTATGTTTACCTGGCTTGGGTTTTGCTTTTGGTTTTGGTTCCCATCACCCATCTCCCCACCCGCCTGGGCAGCTTATAGAATCTTCTTTTTGTCCTCAGGTTTCTCAGATTTCACAGCAATGTGCCTTGGGTATGGCTTGATTTTCATTTATTATGCTGGGCTTTGGTAGACCCTTTCCTTGTGGCAACTGATGTTCTTCAGCTCTAGGAAGTTTCCTTGAATTATTTTGTTGATATTTTCCTCTCCTCTATTCTCTGTTCTCTCTCTCTGGAACTCCGGTTAATTAGATGTTGGACCTCCGGAACCTGGCCTCTGATTTTAATCTTTGCTGTCTTATTTTCCATCTCAGTTCTTTTGCTCTATTTTCTACGAGACTTTAACTTTATTTTCCAACCCTCTGATGGAATATTTTGTCTCTGCTATTATATTATTAATTTCTAAGATCTCTTTTTTATGTTCCTTGAATGTTTCTTTTTTAGAGCACCCTGTTCTTATTCAACAGTTGCAGTATGTTTTATCTCTTGGGTGAGCTTAATAATATTTTTGTCTTTTTTACTCCCTGTATCATTTTTCAAGTTCCCTTCTCCCTGCATGGTTTCTGTTTGTTCCAGGTTGCTTTTTATGTGTTTGTTTTGATTGCTATTGTTAAAAGAGAAACTGAGGCATGTTAAAAATTTTAAGAGCTTATTTGAGCAAAAATCGATTCCAATCAGGCAGCATCCAATCTAGCATATAGAAAGGTCCGAGGAGCTGTACAAAATAAAAGACTTTAGGTGGGAACAAGGGAGTCACACTAAGCAAAAAAGCAGGTTAGTTATTGCAGAGTTGCTTTCCTTTAGGGGAGGGCAGGGGTCTATCAGGCAGGTTACCTAACTAGTGCTAATCAGGCAATTCCTGATTGACTGGTTTAAGATTCCATTTCTGGGAGAGCCGAAACTATAATTTAGTCCTTTTTTTGACCAACCATAAACAGTTCCATTTTAGGCCTGTTCTGTTTTTTTTTTTTTTTAAACATCTTTATTGGGGTATAATTGCTTTACAATGGTGTGTTAGTTTCTGCCCTACTGTTCTGTTTTTTAACACTATCTTCCATGTTAAAGGCTTTCGTCAGATTTCTGGTAATCCTTGATTATTTCCTCATAATCAAGATTGATAGACTACAAAGCTGACTGGAAGCTCTAAATGTGGAAGTGAGGCTTGTCTGCTTGAGGCATCACAGTCGGGTAATCCAATTGTGTCATTTGTTGGGTAACCCCATATCAGTGTATCTTTAGGTATTTCCTTTGTGACTAATGAGATTCTCGGGGAAGATTTTCCAAACACCTGCCGAGGGAGTACAGTTTGGACACAGGCATTTCTGGGTGGAAGGAGCCCAGTAAGGGAAGGCTCAGCAGCATTTGATGTGTATGAGGCTGCTGATCGACCTGTAAACTGTCTGGTGCCCATGTCCTCCAAGGTGCTTTTGGCTGGCTTGGTGTCCCCCAGTCCAGAGGAAGAGGGGCAGTCATTCAGAGGCATCGAGTAAGGGAAGGTATCTGGGAATCTTAACTTCTCAAAAATACTTTTACCCTGTTCTTCCTTGCTTTGGCCACCCCACTTCACCTTAACATCTGAGCATGGAGTGTAAATCAGATTGGCTTTCAGGTTTTCTTCACCACTGGCAAGATATTTGGCTTTCTTGAGTCGGTTAAGTCAGTTAATTTTGATGCTGTCGGTTAAGTCAGTTAATAATGCTGATTTTTCTATATTTTGCAGCTGTTGTCCTGTCTCCTGTCATAATCCTTGTGGGATTATGATTTTTTTTAATCCCTTTAATGTTGTTTTAGTTGGGTTTGGGAAAGGAACAAGATTAGATATGTTGTCAGTCTGCCATTTTAATCCAGACCCCTTTAGAAGCTTTTTAAGAGTTTATGCAAGACGTTTTTATGAAACTTCTACTGTGTGCCAAACACTGAGGCATGCTCTTGTCCTTTCCATGCAGTGTGTGCGTTAGTGCTCATTTACTAAAATCACAGTACCTAAATAGTATAAATGGCCATTTAAACAAACATTTGAGTCATCTGCAAGAGTTTGAGGGTTACGTAGTTACGTAAGTTAATAAATACCTCTCTTTGAACAAATGCCTATAACAATGGTAATATAGTTCTGTTTCTATGGGGAAATATGTACTGAATACCACCCAGTACTGGAAATGTGTGGAAATACAACTGATCCTCATTATTTATGGTAGTTTGTTCTATAAAGTCGCTGAGAACACTGAATTAGCAAATACTGAACCCTTTCTCCTATAGGATATATAGGGTTAAGTTCCTGCCAACCTCTGGTCACATTTTCATCAGACAACCTATAACCTTGTTTTATTTGTATTTCTATTTACAGACACCTTTTTAACACACCTGAATGAAGCTTATCTAACACGTTTTTTCACACAGCCTTCTTGAGCTTAGGAGCACTAGACAGCACTGCAGCACTGTGCTTGGGACCATTTTAAATGGCAAAATCGGCAACAAAAAGCACAAAACCACAAAAAAAGTGGCATTAAGTAAACTACAAAAAGGACACTTATACTTTCATTGTTTACAGTATGAGAGCTGAAGCAAGAACACAAAGCATTGCCTTGTTCCACCTCAGCTGGGAACATGTATGTCTGGCCACTCAAAATTTTCACCATTCTGTGCGTGTCTACAAATGACTGCACAATTGCTGAGAGTTTTGATTTGGGGATTACAAATAAATTTTAGCAGGTAGGTAAATTTGCAAATAGGGGACCCATAAACAATAAGGGTCAATTGTATATCCTGTCCCCTAGCCCTGCATGGAAAGGCATTTATAACCCCTCTAGAAGAAACTGCAGATTTTATATGCATTTATACATGTGCTTAAAAAGCTGCTGTTCTCCAGTTGTTAGTAACCAGTGTATGCCATATGAGCAAGTAATAAACGCAGTAATCAAGTTTACATAACTTACCTCATTGACTTTTACACTGATTTGTGAAATAGATATTATTTCTACTTAAAAGAAATGAAAACTAGTTTGAAAGATTTGAGGGGAGTGGGGATTTGCCTGACATCTGAGGTCTTAACTCAGATTGTACTGAACCTCCACTCCAAAAGGATCCTTGTTCCTGCTGCTAGGTCACGGGATGTGTGGGAGTGTTCACCTGGTTTATTTTTTGTTGAATTCTCTCTTTTAAAAATATTTGCCTGATTGTTTTCATGATCTTTTTAATTTTAGTATTTGCTTACTTTTAAATCTGATTTACTTGTATAATTAAAAAGTATAGAATTTAGGGGCTTCCCTGATGGCGCAGTGATTGAGAGTCCGCCTGCCGATGCAGGGGGCACGGGTTCGTGCCCCGGTCCGGGAAGATCCCACATGCTGCGGAGCAGCTGGGCCCATGAGCCATGGCCGCTGAGCCTGCGCGTCCAGAGCCTGTGCTCCGCAACGGGAGAGGCCACAGCTGTGAGAGGCCCGTGTACCCCAAAAAAAAAAAAAAAAAAAAAAGTATAGAATTTAGAACCGGGAGTATCTTTGTTCAATAACATAATAAAATCCACTTACTTTACCCATGAGAAAACTGAAGCTCCAGGAAATAAACTTGCCCGGAGTCACACCGTTAGTTACTAAGACCAGTATCCACATTGCTTAACTCTCAATCTAATTCTTTTCTCTGCCTAAGCTTTATGTAGCCCCGTGTACTCAAAAGATTGTTTTAACCAAGTTTGACAAAGAGTTAGTACCCAGAGTTGTTTGACAAAGAGTTAGTACCCAGAGTTAAGTCAAAATCTATTGTAATACGATATGCTCACTACTTTTTAACCTTGACATCCGGGAGTGAACCACTGATATGAGACAAAATTGCATTACAGCAGGTGGAGAAAACTCCGCTGTCTACAGGGGCCAGACGCTTAGGAACTGAGTCAACTAGAGAGCGCCTGCCCCCTGGGAAGCGCTGTGCTGTTACTGTCATTTGATTAGTGACACTTGAAAATGCAGGTGCAGTGTAATCAGATCTTCTAATTTTTCATGGGAAGGTAGAAAACCAGATATCACTATGAAATATTGGCAACTATGTCCGACTTTAAAACGACACTGTAAGACGAAAAACAAAAATGTCTGTGGGCCACTTTGAGGCTACCAGTTTGAAACCTGTACTTTAGAGGATTCAGCTCATACTGCAGCTTTCATTTCTCTGCACCATTAGTGACTCTGAGAAGGAACCAAAACTGGGTTCTAGTGACATGTTAAATGGAAACTCTTGAGTTAAATTTATAAGCCAGGCACAGTTAGTCTGGCTGTTTACCTCATGAAATAATTTTTTTACATGTGTTTTGGCTATGTGTTACCCACAATGCAAACATCATATGTGTTTATTACAAGTTAGGATTGATACATATTTTGAAGTTAAGTGTAGAATTTTGCAGTCTCATATGTTAGCAGACTTGCTGTCCTTATCTAACACACGCAAGGCTCTGGCACTGCATTATCACCTACTGAAAATACGTATTTTATCTAGTTTTACGACAGTAGACATTACATAGCATCTACAGCCAAAAAGCTTTACTCGCCCTCTTAGTACCCTCAGAAATAGAATGTCCCCACATACATCCAAAAGTCTTACCTTATTTATTTCCTGAGCAAATAATGGGAGTTACAGTTTTAAAAGCAGGAATTGGTGTAAAACTAAAGCATTCTAAACCTAATGTGCAATTGTCAGTTATTGATGAACTTCTTTTCCATTAGTATCAGAAAGAAATAGTTGAGAGTAAATACCTGAAGAATTTGGGGAGAAGTGTGTCATTCTTCCATCTTTTTAAAAAACGTATTGAAGTATAACATACTTATAGAAAAATACACAAATTATAAATGTACACCTCAATGAATTTTCTCAAAATGGACGTGCCTCTGTAATCAGCACCCAAATTAAGGAATGACATATTTATCCATATTACTATTGATGGACATTTGGCTTTCACATTTGGGAAGTATTACATTTAGTGCTGCCATGAACATTCCTATACAAGTGTTTTGGTAAACTTAGCATGTATCTCTGTTGGGTATATACATAGGAGTGGAATAGCTGGGTCATAGGGTATTTATATGTTTAGCTTTAATAGATCCTGCCAGTTTTCCAATGTGTTTGAACCAATTCCGACTCCACTGGCACTGTGTGACAGTTCCAGCATCCTAACCAGTGCTTGATGTTGGCCTTTTCATTTTAGTCATTCTAATGGATATCTCCTTGTGGTTTGGATTTACATTTCCTGATGATTATCGAGTTGAGCACCTTTCACTTATTGGCCCTTTGGATATTTTCTCGTAAAGTACAGATTCAGGTCTCCTGCACTGGCTTTGTAAACTTTTTTTTTTTAACTCTTTAAAAATAGGGCTTCCCTGGTGGCGCGGTGGTTGAGAGTCTGCCTGCCGATGCAGGGGACACGGGTTCGTGCCCCGGTCTGGGAAGATCCCACATGCCGCGGAGGGGCTGGGCCCGTGAGCCATGGCCGCTGAGCCTGTGCATCCGGAGCCTGTGCTCCGCAATGGGAGAGGCCACAGCAGTGAGAGGCCCGCATACTGCAAAAAAAAAATAAATAAATAAATAGTCTGCCTATATAAATATTCTCATTCAAAAAATGAGAATATCCCCCCCTGGCATTGACTCCACTGCAGTTGTTAACATCTTAGAGATCTGCTGATATATGTATAAAACTAAAATGGATTTGGCCCACAAGATTGCCTTCTAGGTAACTTTATAAACAAGAAGAAACCTTGCATGGAATGTTCTTTTCAGGCCATTTAAACTATCAGCATTTACTATTAGTAAGAAAGAACAAAATAAAAGTAGTAATAAATACAGATATAACTTTTTAAAACTTCAGCCATTAGAATATATTGCCTTTTTGGTTTCATGGATTTGTTTTATGAATTCTGATTGGAAACAATCAGCTGGTAATATTACTAATTAGAGGAGTTAATTTAGAAAAAGAAGGTAGCTTAAATTTTTCCTTTTAAAAAATATTTATCTGTATAATTGTTGGGGTTTTTTTCTGCTTACAAGTAATATCTGGTTGTGGTCAAAAATTTTAAAGTTATGGAAATACATGACAGAAATTAAAAGTCTCCCATAACCTCAGTTCCCAGAGATAATTGTTCTGTGTTTTCATCCAGATTTTCCTTTATGAATTTGCTAACATATATCACAAATAATATACTCTACATACTGTTTTCCCACTTGCGCTTTTTTTAATTAGAGTATAGTTGATTTACACTGTTGTGTTAGTTTCTGCTATACAGCAAAGTGAATCAGTTATACATATACATATATCCACTCTTTTTTAGATTATTTTCCCATATCGGTCATTACAGAGTACTGAGTAGAGTTCCCTGTGCTATACAGTAGGTCCTTATTAGTTACCTATTTTATATATAATAGTGTGTATATGTCGATCCCAATCACTCACTTTTATCCCCTCTGCTTTCCCCCCTGGTAACCATAAGTTTGTTTTTTACATTTGTGACTGTATTTCTGTTTTGTAAATAAGTTCATTTGTACCATTTTTTTAGATTCCACATGTAAGCGATATCATATGATATTTGTCTTTCTCTGCTACTTGCTTTTTTATACATATAAATTTTTTTTAAATTTATTTTTGTCTGTGTTGGGTCTTCGTTGCTGCACGCTGGCTTTCTCTAGTTGCGGCAAGCGGGGGCTACTCTTCATTGCAGTGCGCGGGCTTCTCATCGCTGTGGCTTCTCTTGTTGCGGAGCATGGGTTCTAGGCGTGCAGGCTTCAGGAGTTGTGGCACGTGGGCTCAATAGTTGTGGCTTGCGGGCTCTCGAGTGCAGGCTCGGTAGTTGTGGCGCATGGGCTATGTTGCTCTGCGGCATGTGGGATCTTCTGGGCCCAGGGCTCAAACCCGTGTCCCCTGCATTGACAGGCGGATGCTTAACCACTACACCCGCCGCTTGCTTTTTTAACCTAACAGTAGTTGTTGTTACTGGATTTTTAGGAGTTTTGAAAAACGTTATCTATGATAATTGGATATTCATTATTGACAATAGGAACGCCTTATTGAATAGATAAAAAATAAAATTTAATTAGTATATCAATTTTATTAGCCTTATACACCTCTTAAATCATTCATTTTCTGGCAGGTTCAGTATGCATCTTTTAATTTACCCAACACAGTTTTTTTCCGAATACACAGAAAAATTCCAACTAAGGAAGATCTAAATTAATAGAGTTTATGAACAGGTTGGAAGTGGCTTGATTTTTCAGCAATTCTTTTTATATTTCAGGCATCCTAATCATGAAAATTCAGCTACCAAATTGATAATTCTGACTACATATTCTTCGTGAGAACTTCTCTGGATTGAACCTGTACTTTTCACTTTGTAATAGGGTGGTGCTTCTGATCATTTCAGGTGGTTTGGGTGGCTGTCAGATCAAGGATGTACTTTGTAGAGAACCTAGTCATCCAAGGGTTATGCTTGTTTTCTAGTTCATTACTCAGCATTATTGGGAATGTCATCAAATCCTTCCTAAAAGCGAGTATCCTGGTGTCTGATTGGAAATCTCCAAGTGGATTTTTTTTTCTAAGCAGTGAGGCTAAAAGTGTATACTGTCGGGCTTTTTAAAGCAATATGTGACAAATTAAAATAAATTCCAAGGTATTCTGCTTTCTGGTGTAGTATAACATCTAATGCAGAAACAAAGTCTTCATTTTCCTGTAACGTACAGGTAACTCTCCAGATAAATCATTAAATTCTGAGGTCTGTAGTCTCAACTGGTTGTACCTTATATTGAAATGAGAGTAATTGAGCTGCATTTTCTCTATCCAGGCTTAAAAAGCTCTATAAAATAACGTTGTTGCTAAATATTAAGGAAGATATATTCATTTAATACCTTCATGGTAACTATTGTTGGTGAAATCCAGGTGGTTTAGGTTTGGAGGTTTGACTGTCTTGAGTTTCTTGTACTAAAGTAGTGCTTTGCTAGTTGAAGATCACTTTCCAGTTCTGTTAAGTATTTCACCCAGACATGCTTTTATGTTCCAGTGGGACCAGATGGACGTTTCTCTGTGGATTACCAATTTGGCAGCCTCAGGAATAGAAAATAGACATTCTTCTCTGGAGGCTCTTCTGTGACTGAACCGGCATCATGTAATAGATTTCCTTATTAAGAACTGGTTGAAGGGAAGAAGGGACTGCGTCAAAGGGGAAACACGGTGGTGTGTTGGCTGCTAAATGTGAAATAACTAGTTTCAATGGCTAATCAAACATTGTAGGATAAATTGTTTTATTCTGGGTCCCCAAGAAAGGTGATTCAAAGTAATCTATTAGATTTGCTTTCGAAACATTAGGATCCAAGAGAACAGAAATGTAAATGTCTCATTCCCCTCTCCTTCAATGCGTAGTACTGGCAACCCAAATTAAAATGACTTGGTTTTTAGATGTTTTCACTAATTGTTTGGGAAAACAAGATAGTTTCCCATTCGTTCTTCTGGAAACAAAGAAATAGAGCTTCGGTTCTTCAGACTGTTTGTGTAAATGGTCAAATTACTCTTTTGTTTTTTAAACGGTCTTGTTTCCTAAGCTGAGAACTCATTAACAGACTTACCCTGCAGTATGTTTTTGTCTGCTAAATTAAAGCAAATCAAAACAAAGCAACAACCAAAAAGCCCACCGTAACCTGCACGTAGTTTTTTAGCAGTAAGGAACTACCGGTGACAGATGCTTGGCCATCGTCTTGTGAACAACTTTGTTGTAGTAAACGAAAACCAGAGTTGCACTGGGGGAGCTACCGGAACTGATTGATCAGACTTCAAGGAGAGTCTATACCTTAAGCAGTCGGACTGTTTAGGGAGTGTCTGTTGAGGATACTGGGAAGCTCGTAGTGCGTGGTAGCTGTGGAGGTTAGGAGGCTGCTGCTGCTTCCTGACACCTAATACCAGATTGTGTAGCTATCTTTCAGTTTCAGTTAGGGTATCTTTCTATTGAGGTCTTCTGTGTTACCTATTTTGAAAATAATTTGTCCCCTTTTAAGTTAGTCATTTCATGGGGGCAGGGAGGGGGGAACCAGCCTGCTGGGTTGAAACAAAAACGTTGTGAAAGAGATTTAATCCCTTGCTTAGGAATGTGGGGATTTATAATTAAACTGATTCATTGGATGTTTGGCCAGTACTGGCAGGCGTAACACTGACTTTCACATGTGTTTTATGGGATAAATGTAGTTTATTAGCCTTATTCTCTATTCCTTGTATTTATATGCTATATGAAAACATCAGCTATTGCTTATAGAACTTTCATTACTTGAGATCTGGCTTTGCAAGTACAGTTTTCTCTGTGCTTTTGAATTGAGGAAGGGTATTAAACGGGACCTCTGGAAGTCAGAGAGGAACAGATTAAACAGGAGCCTAATCAGAGTCCCAAGATGTTCTGAAGGGTGGTTTGTTTATCTCGTTTTGGAGTGCAGGTGGTTGGTTTTTAGAGGGCTCCCTGAAGTGAGACTGGTGATCTTCGTGGGTCAGTATTTGTCTTTCTTGTTTTCTTTAGGTTAATGTTTGAAATTTATTAATCAGATTGAATAAAATAGGTATCCTGCCCTAAGGGCTTTACTGCTTAGTAGAAAAGCTGTGATTTATAAAGTCACAGCATAATGAAATAAAGTGATAATGAAAAGCCTTGGGCAGACTGTGTAATGTATTTTAGGCTATTTACACAGGTTGGTTTGTCTAATTATTCTTTTGTTGTTGTTGTTCTTGTCAGAATTGTCTCTTCTAATAGTAGGATCCATCAAACTATTTAAACCAGATCTTGCTCGCTACTGTAGAAAATAGGCTCAGAATTTCTTCGTAAAGTCCAAACTGGTCCTTTGAAAACGAGCAGATGTTTGCCCTTGTCTCCAGTCAGTGAAAGGCGACAGTTACATGAACGCTTACACATTCCTTTCCTCTTTGCTCTTGAACACATTAAGTGGAAGTGGATTTGCATCCCTTTGGGGTTTTGACCAAGGCACGTACCCATCTCCTTCCTGCCTCCCTGGAACTGGTTCAAGATTTGGAAAGGAGGGTTTGTTTGAGGGCGTTTCCCATGTCTTATCTCTGGGCACATTCTAGGGTTGAATTTATTTTGACCCTGCGTTTTAAATTTGGATCCAAAGCAAGAGTTTAAAGTGCAACAGAAGAGAGTCCGCTGAACTTTAGACATGAGGGATCCAGGGAGGAAGGTACGTACTTGTATTCGGAAGCTTTCTCATAGAGGTTGGCCATCTTTGTGCATACACATAATTGTGAGCTGATAACTACTAGGCAAAGGGAGAAGGCTTAAACCTGTGTAAAGATCTGTGTGATGCTTACATTGTGTGTTTATGTGCTTAATTGTACAGTGATGACTCTATTCATAATCTTGAAGTTGATGGTGGAGCAAGTAAATTCTGAATTTTTTTTTGGAAAAGCTTAGGATGGGTATTTGCAAGGAAAAAAATATGTCATTTGTGATTGATCTTTAAGGGAATGACTGAAAAAGTATCTAGATATTTTAGGCATTCTATCATTTTGTCTTCTAAAGCATCAAATAAAGAAGGCTATAAATGGTTATTATTAAAGGTCACCCAGATTCTCCTCCATGTTGAGAAGCAAGTCTCTCTTCATTGATTACTATTTATCTTTATCCAGTAATTTCGAGCACAGTACCTTGTATCTATAGTAGGCTCGACTGATTTCTTTTTTGACTGATCTTTTCCAGAGCCTGGCCCAACTAGAGAATCTGTGCAAACAGCTGTATGAAACAACAGATACAACCACTCGACTCCAGGCAGAGAAAGCTTTGGTTGAATTCACCAACAGCCCTGATTGCCTGAGCAAGTGCCAGCTACTCCTCGAAAGAGGAAGTGTACGTAAGATTTGAAAAATCCTAAAGGGTAACAGGTTTAGGAAAATATATTCTGGTTCTGAGTTTAGGGGTGGATTGGGATAACTTCTGTTCCTTGATTTTTCTAAGTACCTCTGCCTTCTTAATTTCACTTTTAAAACGCACCACACCTGCCAGGTTGGCAAAAAAGGCCTTACAGACTCATCAGGGAAAATCTCATTGAGGGAAAAAAAAAAAAATGTCATCGAGCGTATATTTTTGTCCTGTAATTTTTCGTCTTGAATCAAATTTCTGGGACTCCTTTTCTGTTTTTTACACTTAAGTACCACTTCGTATCCTTTACAAAGAAGACAAGGCTGTATATAATTGACATTTCTTATCCACAAAGTTCATGTCACCTTGTAAGATCCCTAGTCTTCTCTGTTTTTCCTCCCCTGTACCACAGCTGTTTCTTGTCTTAGAAGTGTAGGGGAAGAAATTACTTCGACAATGAAAATTACAGGAAGTTACAGTTTTTAAAACGGAATTAGAACCTCTTCCAGCTTAAAAATGGCATGCAATGATCAATAATGCTCTTAATGAGACATGATTTGATTAAGTTAATATTCTTGGCAAGATGAAGGTCTTGGGAAGGGTAAGCATCCAACCAGGGTATCATGAAAGGGCATCAAGAGAGTTAGAATCCCAGCTAGACCGGGATCCAGCAGAGTAGACTAGAAGGAAATGTGAAAAGGAGGAAAGCAGTTAGTTTGTTAAAAGTATAGAATTCTAGATGACTTCATTTTTGAATTTGGTTAGTAGTCACATGTCAAAGTCACTTTTATAGATTTTTATAGATTTTTTCCATAAACTTAAGTTATTTTTATAACTGATGTGATGATGTAATGTGTATGGATAGCCTACTGTCTTAAGGACTTATAGTTTCATGGGAAATTATGTTTGACCCTTGATTAAATTATTTTGATGATTCTGAGTCTGTCCCTGTTACGTGACATTATATAATATAGCCACATGGGGGTATCTGAATTTGCACACGGCTCCTCCTTATACACTATGATCAGATAGAATACTCTGATTCTCCGTAAGTTTAAAATTCATTAAAATCCACACTTGAGAATGATAATGCTATTCCATTGCTTAGGGCATAATTTTTCTTTCTCATAAATAATTGTTATGAATTTACTACTAAAACCAGCATATACATTCCCCAAAGCTGTAGCTGATTGGCAGTTGTGCTGATGGGAAGATAGAATTGGGGAATTAACTACCCAGCATAATGTGGTGGTTCCTTCTAAAACTACTTCTTCTTGTCTTCTTTTTTTTTCCCCCCTCTTTCTAATGCCATACTATAGGAATATTATGAGGTGAAACTTTTTGAAACATCATTATAACAAGGCTGTTGGAGGGAGAAGATTGCTTGATTTAAATGAAAGAGATTTAGCTTCTTTTCTGAAAATAGCCCCTCTAACTTCTGCCCCCTCAAAGTGATACAGATACCTGTATTAGATTCAGTTTGATCAGCCATCCACTTTATCCTGCCCTTTGTTCATGATTGAAATCAGCTTAATGAGCACATATGCTTTGTGGGGCTCATTTTTCCTTAGTATGTGACCCTTTAAAATCCTGAGGATTAAGTATAGCAAAACCGATTAATTTTCTTGAATTTGAGAACAGATCTCCAAGTTAAAAACTTTATGACTGACTAACTCAATAAAATTGAATTCTAAGTCCTTTCCCCCCTCTTTTCACAGTCATCTTACTCCCAGTTACTGGCAGCTACATGCCTTACAAAGCTTGTATCGCGCACAAATAACCCTCTACCATTGGAACAACGAATAGATATTCGTAAGTAGAGAGTTGTCTTTTTTCTCGTAAAGAAATTAGTTTAGTGATGTTCTAGTAATAGTTACATTTATGTTGCTTGTCTGATAATGTTCTGAAATTGCTAAGCATACAGAATATCTAGAATCCAGTTTCTTTCCAGAATTTGGGCTTAAAAGTGAAGAGGACCCAATATAATTGCTTCTAGATAAAGCCTGCATTATCCCTTCGGTTTTCAGAAGGTTTCTTTCATTCAGTCTTTACTGTCGCTAATAACTAAGAAAAACATTGTTAAGGATTTTGAATTCTGTGCAGACCATGCTGTTTAACCATCGAGGGATAGATTCAAGGCTACCTTACCTCAGATTCTTCATTGTGACACGTTGTATATTCTGAGTTGGAAAGCCTATGAATCTTAAATTCCAAGTCCCATTTCTCAGTAGTGTGAATAATTAGGGAAGTTTAGGGTAAATAGTTTAAATTTACCACTTCTTAGACATTTAAAGATGTACACCCTTCCCTGGCAGAGCCTTCTACGACGTAGATTACTTTTGTTTTATAGGGAACTATGTGCTCAACTACCTTGCCACTCGGCCAAAGTTGGCTACTTTCGTGACACAAGCACTTATTCAGTTATATGCCAGAATCACAAAACTGGGGTGGTTTGACTGTCAGAAGGATGACTATGTCTTCAGAAATGCAATCACAGATGTCACAAGGTTTTTACAGGTATGATTTATGTATTTCATGGAATAAAAATGGGTGAAGCAATATATGCTTACTTATATATTGATCTGTAAGTGGAATTACTTGGTATATATTCTTCTGTGTCTTTTTAACTCTTCATGTATCTCGGCTTTACATGTTTAGATGTCAGCACAAAACCTGCTTCATTCTTTCAAATGTTTACATACCATTCCAGTTTAAAATACCATAATTCATTTAACTCTTATAGGTGGGCATTTAGTTAGTATCTATATCTTGACTTAAACAAATACTTCAGTGAATATCCTAGTGTGCATGTGTGTGTATATATATCTTTTTATACTTTGAGTTGTGTGTTTATAGTGTGAATTCCCAGCCTTTGAATTATTCAATCAGAGGGATGTGTGTATTTTGGGTTTGCAAGGATATTTCCAAATTACCCTCAAAAAAAAAGTTGTTCCCTGCACAATTAAAAGAATGCCTGTTTCCCTGTACCTCCACCCTGTGACCTCAGCTTTTTTATTTTTCCAGTTTGGTAGGTAGAAAGAATTGGTAGCTCAGCATTTGAGTTACAAATGAGACAGAACAAATTTTCAAATGCTGATTTACTACTTATTTTTGTTTTTCTGTGAACTTCCTGTTTATATCTTACATACACTTTTTTATTGGGTTCTTTGCCCTTTTTTGTATACAGTCTCTTTGTAAATTATCTTACACGTTCATCATTTATCTTAAATGCGATTTGCTAGTTTCTCTTCCTGTGATATGTATGGTATGATACTTAAGGGTATTTTTTAAATACATAGGGTTTCAATTTTGATGAAGTCAGATTTAGCAGTCTTCTTTTATGACAGGTTAGATTTTATGTCCTGCAAAGCAGCAGTTTTAAACTACAGTTTCATGCTACATTGTCTAGGCAGTTTTAATAGCAGCACAGGACTCTGTTATTTCAAAAGTATGACTGCATTCCAAATGCTGAAATCAAGCTGCACAGGCCAACTCTTTCTGCCTTTTATTTTTTTTAAACCAGGATAGTGTTGAATACTGCATCATTGGTGTCACAATTTTATCTCAGCTAACCAATGAAATTAATCAAGTAAGTGCTACAGCCTTCCTCATTGAAGTAAGTGCCATATTTTTTCTTAGTATTGGTGTTTTCTGCTGTGTGTGGGATGATCTTTTTTGGCAGTTGTGTGCTTTTGCGGTAAGTGATTAATGCCCTTTTGAAACAAAATAGTTCCATTGGGTTTCCCTCTGTAAGTGCAGTCTACCTCACTCTTAATATCCAGATCCCCTTCTGTCTCCAGAATATTTTTTCCTCTCATCTCAGCTTTCCTCAGTGGTATTAACGTTCATTGTTAGAGATGAGAGCAATGGTCCTAAGTCAGAACTTAGGAAACCAGCATCATTGGTGTGCCCCTTCTGCTGTATAAATTAATGTGTTTGTAAAGATTCAAAAATCAGTTCTCATGTGCTATTATTAAAGATTTTGCTGATAATCTTTTCAGAATGCACGAAACATTCTGCTAAATACCAGGTAATTGTTTTAAATAGTCATTGACGTCACAGATTACTACAGAGGAAACACCAGTGGCTTTCTTCTGCTCTGGCTATCATTTTTAGTCATTTACTTCTGTATCCAGCTAAAATGTTATAATTATTGAACAGGCCAGAATTAATATTAATTGTAACATCTCACCCTTCAGTTGTCAGCTATTAATTACATTGGCATCATTGTTGCTACTGCTCATATTTATGCAGACATTTCTATTAACCCTGAGAAATTTTAACTGTGAGTTGGTACTATCTTAAATGTACTAGCTTAGAGTCTGTTAAAATGTGGAGTCCATATTGTGTTCTCTGCCACATGCAATCCCCATTGCGGTTGGTAATTATCGAAATAATGGCTCACACTTTTGAGTGATTTCTGTGTGACAGGCACTGTTGTAAGCACTTTACTTATAATAATTTTATTCTCACAATAGTCCTGTGAGATAGGGACTCTGGTTATCCCATTTCCTAGATAAGGAAACTGAGGCTCATAAAGGTTGAATAATTTGCCTATAGTGTCACAGTTACCTGGCAACAGTATATGAATTCAAACCCAGATAGGCTTATTGCAGAGCCTGTGCTCTTAGAAACTAACTTTTTTTTTTTTTTTTTTTTTCTATATGCGGGCCTCTCACTGTTGTGGCCTCTCCCATTGTGGAGCACAGGCTCCGGACGCGCAGGCTCAGTGGCCATGGCTCACTGGCCCAGCCGCTCCACAGCATGTGGGATCCTCCCGGACCGGGGCACGAACCCGTGTCCCCTGCATCGGCAGGTGGACTCTCAACCACTGCGCCACCTGGGAGGCCCGAAACTAACTTATTATTTACCCACTATTACCCCTGTAGTAAGAGAGCATGCGTTAACTAAGTACAGAGATTGTGGGGTTAATGCTCTCCCCTTTGAAGCTTGGTTCCAGAAAATCCATCAGTGTTGGTATTTTTAAAATCTTCGAAATTTTGTCTTTTTTAAGAAAATAATAGAAATGTGTGTGACATACTTAAGATGTAATTATTCTCTGTATTATGATCAGTATAACAGATTATATATAGCATCTGGTATATAATCTAGCATCACCTTTTTATCCAAGACATTTATGATAACACAGTGACACTGGAGCTAAAATTGAAACACTTTGAACCTCTGTGTAACTTAGTTTTCTGTTGGCTTTTTTTTTGGTTGTCATTTAAATCAGAAAGCATATTTCTGTTACCATTCCTATTTGAACTTAGAAATAAAATTAAGGGGGCATTCCATAACTTGGTTGTCTATCAGAAATCTTGCTGCATTTTTTCTTTAATGTGCCAAAAGCAAAATGAGCTCCCTCCTGGTTGAATTGAACAGTATATAGAAGAGATTTAAGCTTACAGTAAATGGTTGGACTGAAATTACTCTAGGCAGCCTTGAAATTCCTTTATTGCACTCATTGAGTACCTACTATGTGTCAGAAATAGAGGGCATACTAAAGAAGTAAAAGACTTAATCCTTGACCACAAAAACCTTTAAAATATGACGAAGAGACAAGAACAGAGGAGTGAATGAGAGACGAATACAAACACTTAAGTACTCACTTCTGTGGTATAGACTACATGTTGAAATAGGTTAGAGAAGGAAGAGAGTATTACAGGCTATCGTCTATCTTAAGTTCATGGCTGTTAGTCAATGACTGTTTTAGAAATTTTGTAGTAACTTCAGCCCTGACTGGATTGTTTACCAAAACCCAAGCCTTGCTACTGTCTGGTTTTGAGACTAAGCCACAATACAACATGATAGAAATTATTAGCAATGTCTTCCAACAGTTTGTTAAATTTTACCTCCCTGAGTGCAGAGGAAATTAAAATTTTGCAGTGGAGATACTCACCTCTCCTTCTGTCTTCCCTCTGTATGCAGTAGAGACATGATATCCTGGCTAGCTGTTATTAGCAGCTTATTGTCATCTGCAGTCTCTCACTAAATATGGTCTAACAGTAACTTAAATGTTTAAAATGTATTTTGTTATTTACGTTGGTCTTATTGAAAATCCTTCTAGTTTACTTGAAGTCTACATGAAAATTTTTTTTTTTGCAACTAATTCTAAAACTTGCGTTGGTTTGTTTTTCTGCACAGGCAGACACCACCCATCCTTTAACCAAGCACAGAAAAATAGCCTCTTCTTTCCGAGATTCATCGTTATTTGATATCTTCACTCTTTCCTGCAATCTGCTAAAACAGGTGAGATTGTATGTTGGGACCTGCTTCACAGATCCTTTTGAAAGGATGAGAATAAGTGGGGACTTGTTATGACCCCATGAGAGTTTATGCATCTCTTTAATCATCGTCATGTCTCACGTAATACATATGTCCGAGCTGTTGAAGGAACTTACCAAACTGAAAGAAAGAATTGTGATTTCCCTATTTCACATCTATTCCCCTAGGTAAAGAGCAGTATGTGAACACTTATCCCATGCTCCTATTTTAAAGGAACTAGTTTACCACAAAGTTTGAGGTTTTTCTTGTTTGCTTTTTTTATATCCACATAAGATCTTCCTATGTGGAGTAAAAGCATCTTCACTTTATGGTGTTTGGATTCTCAGTGCTTTGAAAGCAGTCTCAGACTACATTGTTAGCATACTAAAACTAGGCTGGCTTCCCTGTCCCCTGCTGAGTTACAGGCAACAAATAAACAAGCAACATCTGTAAGGAAAAGTAGATTTTGAATTTTTAACATCCACTTAGACTTCATAACCTGAAGGGGTAGACAGTATCACAGAAGGAAATTACCAGTTTTAAAGTAGCAAGTTGGTATTTCATTTATTGATAGACTTGAACTGAGGAAGAAATGTTAACTTGTGAGTTCTACACACGTATAACCATGTTTGGATGCTTTGTCGCTCTAGAAAGCCAAATGGAATTAGCCTCTGGCTTTGTGTTCATTTGGGGGTTTTTTGTTTGTTTGTTTTCTTGTTCTTGTTCTCATTTTCCAGTGTGTCTCAATTGTAGTATTAGAAGCAGGTTTGGATTTTTCTTTTGTCCCAGTTAATGATGTCCATCTTTTCCTTCAGTTACCTAGTTTTACTTCAGAATTCCCCAAAAATTCTCAGTTTGGGCAAGCTGCCTCGCAAAAGCTGTTGTAGCTCACAAGCTGCCTCGCAAAAGCTGTTTCTAGAGGGGAAAAGCTTTTGAGAAAATTGAGCCTTGAAACCTCCTCTAATACTGATTCTGTCTAAAACAATGAGCCAGCCAGTCACTGAGGTCACAGCTGGTGGAAATTTGAATCTCATAGTCACCGTAGCTCTGGACCACTATTGAGCTATAGGCCGGTACACTGCTGATGAATAAATAAAATTCAGTGGTGATTTTGTTTTGATTGTGGTTTGAAAGATTTTTGTTGATGCTGGCTATGGTAATGTTAAAAAGAGGAAGGAAGATAGGGCAGGGTGTAAAATTTACTAGAACTCCCTCCAGAGTTTAGTCCCAGCCCTGTCTAGAAATAATAAGGATCTAAAATTCAAATAAAGTAACCAAACATCCCATATTGCTTCAGAATTCACTGTGGCCACGATGCCTACAGCATATAAAGAGTAAGTGTCAAAGGGGGAATTTCTTTAAATACCAGCGTCATGTTTTTATAGTAAATATGTTTTCATAGTAATTAAGGAGCTAGGAGTTTCATAGTGATGGAAGGACTTTGAAGGTGATGGAAGTGCAGCATCTTTTGGGAGAGAAACGTCACTTGACTGTGTTGGAATACCGCCCTCCTTTTCTGGCTTAGCAGCCTCCTCGTAAGTAAGTCTGGTAGCAAGCTTGGAAGAGAGGAGTGATTGTTTGGGGCTCATTATGTGGTCATTTTTACAGGCTTCTGGAAAGAATCTGAACTTGAATGATGAAAGTCAGCATGGCTTGCTGATGCAACTGCTCAAACTCACTCATAACTGCCTAAACTTTGATTTCATTGGCACTTCTACTGACGAGTCCTCAGATGACCTGTGCACGGTACAGATTCCCACCAGCTGGCGATCAGGTAATACAGTCGCGCCCTCTGAAACAGGTGGCCTCTCCACTCTACCTGGAGTCTGCAGGGTGGTCTCAGGAACCCCTGGCAAATCCCCTGCTTGCTCTTAGAGAAAACTTAGGATGTCAGTATGGGTCTTTTTAAAGTCAGAGAGAGGCTGTTGGAGGATCCTCCAGCCGGGGAGAACTCTTTAATTACTGGGTTCCTGGCGGATGTGAGTTTGACCTTATGTTAATCACCTAGAGACTTCTGCTATCTTCCTCATTTGAGGGAATTTCTAACTTTAAAAACAAAATAAAAGAACTTGTGCTTATGCTTGGTATTGTATTCCTAAGGATAAAAATTCTTGCTATGAACAGAGTTCTGATTGTCTTAAGTTGTTTGAGAATCAGAAGAATGAATCCATTTCTTAGAGGAGCTAAAAACAAGTGCTTAAAAAAAAAAAAAGAACGGAAAAGAAAAAGCCCCTATTAGCTTATCACTTTCAAATGAAATAAACATTCTGTAAGATAAGAAAGCAGGAAGAGGTGTGGAGTCCTGCACTCGTCGAAGCCATGGGGTGGGCGGGTGGGGAGGGGGGAGAGGCGCTGACATACAGGTAACTGCACCCCTGCCCGGCGTGCGGTGCCCCCTGTCCGCTCCCGCTTCTGTTGCTTCACAGCAAGCACATGGGAAATACGGGCAAGGCGAGCTCCGGTCCCCCACCCGCTCTCCTGCCAGGTCTCCGCGTGAGTCTCTGGCGTCCTGCCCCAGCCGGGCCAGCTCGGGATGCCCCGTGGATCTGGGGGCTCTTAGGGGCCTTGCGAACCCGGCGGGCCGAGGCCGTCTTCCCCCGGGCCCGGCCGTTCCTGTTGGCTGCAGACCGCGAGCTCAAGGACGCTGGTGTCCAGTTTCCCTTCACCTTGAGGACCCGGGAAGGGAAGGTCGAATGAGCCATGGCTATGACTAGCGTCAGATTGCCCAGCAGCGTTTTAAGAAAGCCAGATGCCTGGATTGGGCTCTGCAGAGCGCTACGAGGGACACCTTCACATAAACACTGTGCGTCCTGGAATCGATACTTACATTTGTCTAGTACCAAGTCAAATGCTTCCAATTATAAAACATTTTTCCATAACATTTTCTCACTGAGACTCTCAGGTCTTTTAATATCTCAAGAATATATTTTTCCATAAGACTCAAAAGTAATGTAAGCCCTAAAAAATCCACTAAAAAGACTGCAAAAAGTGGAAGATGAAGGGGACTCTGATGAAGAGAGTGGGCATCATGAGATGAGTGAGCAGGAAGAGGAGCCAGAGGACGACCCCAGTGCAGTCAGAGAGCATAGGGGCCTGGGCAAAGTAGTGCAGTCTTTCCGACATGATGTTACCCTGAAGACGGGCCTGGATATCGGGAGAAACAAAGTGGAAGATGCATTCTACAAAGGTGAACTCAGGCTGAATGGGGAAAAATTATGGAAGAAAAGCAGAACGGTGAAAATGGGAGATACATTGGATCTTCTAATTGGAGAGGATGGAGAAGCAGAAACAGAGACAGTGATGAGGATTCTCCTGGAAAAAGTGTTTGAAGACCAGCAGTGAGAAATACGGAGTGGTGTTACGGCGGTGGCAAAAGTTAAAATTGCCTTAAAAAAGTACGCTCAAATAAATGGATTGCTTTTTAGCGATAAAGCTGCTTTCTAGTGGTGTGGGGGAAGGGGCCAGGTTAAAAAGAGGACGTTTTTATTAAAATAAGGTTCTCCTACCAAAAAAAAAAAGCAAGCCAGCAGGAAGATATGCTCCCCGATGACTGTGTAGCACCAGAGTGTGCCAGCGGCATTGTGCAGACATGCTCAGTAAAGTGCTCTTTTGTCTTTCAGCGTTCTTAGATTCTTCAACTCTGCAACTGTTTTTTGACCTGTATCATTCCATCCCTCCTTCGTTTTCACCTCTGGTGAGTCAGGACCACAATTTCTATTTCTAGAACGTAGCAATGGTGAATGAGCCTTATGTTCGTTTTGTTGTACAAAATCATAGGAGTAAAGCATAGAAATACTAGGGTTAGTTATCTAGCCTTTTGAGATAAAGCTTGTCACCTAAAGGTTCTCACAGTAAAATCTTAATTCCTTCTAAATTGTTCCTGGGAATTCCTTGGCGGTCCAGTGGTTAGGAATTCACGCTTTCACTGCAGGGACCCAGGTTCAGTCCCTGGTTGGGGAACTAAGATCCCGCAAGCCGCACAGTGCGGCCAAAAATAATTGTTCCTGTCATTAATGACAGATTGCTGCAGATGTCAAGTTCTTTCGGTCTCCCTTTGTATCTGACTTTATACTATACCTCAAATTGACACAGGCTAGAATGTGGGGAATTCACCTTATATTGTCTATTTGAAGATTGTCAAGACTTAAGAAAATTTCTGAAAATCCCTCAAGCGTATGTTACATAAGTGCTAAATGGAAGCTGTATTGGGAAGGCATATTTGCATACTTATCCTGAATAACATTTGAAACCTCTTGGGAATGCTGCATTTCTCCTTCAAAGCAATAATTAACCTCCTCAAATCTCAAAATTCATTCAGGTCCTAAAAGGCGTTGGTCTGATATTTCAGATTGTTGGTATAAAATCCCATTGTACAAAACATGCAAAGAAAATACAGTAAAGTAAATGGGTGTTTTGCATAGTTTTTCTGCAGTAGACTACTTTCCTGGTAGTAGTACTTTTCCAAATTAATGTGGACCTTCACTTTAGCAGAAACATGAGTTCGTGTTTTTTGTATCGTTAAGTTTACTTCAGGAAAAGGTAACACACTTAAGTAGGGTAATTAATGAAAGGACTGTTTGTAAAGGGGTGGGCAAAATTAAGGGAATCCAACAAGGGGTGGTGATGTACACCCCCTGGGGCTAGCAATAGTGGGGAGCCTCAAGGGGCAAGGGAAAGAAACCCTGGAGAGAGCTGAAGCTGTGACTTAGGGGAGGGCTGTTCACCAGAGGTAGAGAAACTCTGCCAACCATGGCCCAGCTGGGGATGGGGAGGGGGCTCCTCTTTCTTCCTGCCCTTGATCTCCTGCTGGTACTTTCCAATGGTTGAAGCCAATGAGAAGCAAGAAGGCAAGGGAACTTGGCTGTTGTTAGTCAACAGAGGTCAGCCTCCCAGGGAGCAGAGCAGGGAGGAGAAGGGCAGAAAATAGATCTGGAGGGGCAAACAGAATATAAATATCTAGCACAGTGGGGAAAGGGGAAAATGTTTTCATTATAAAATCTGTTTTCTTTAGGGCACAGATTGACTTGGTTATTTCATTATAGCACTACAGAGCAAAGGCTGATTAGCCAAAAGGCCTTAATAAAACAGAAAAAAAACCTAAATCTAAAGCATTATTTAAACTATGAATTGCTTGGTATTTTCAAGCTTTAAATATATATCTTAAACACAAATCAAAGAAGCCATCAGGGTGGTCAAAGAATAAAACGTAAATGAATTTCCAAACTATGGATTTAACTAGTTGTTACAATCAACCTGGATCTGATGCTCTTTTTATTTTTCTTTTAATAAAGCTGTTTCAGATATCCTAAGCTACATCCCCCTTGATCATTTTTTTATATCATTATAATGGTAGCAGGGGTTGAAAGAACAGCATTAGTGCCATATGTAAAGAAGAATATTTACAGCAGGGGAAAGGGTAATGAAAATAGCTATACAATCCTTTTGATCATTTGTGTTTGGGTTGTGCCCTGCTTTAGGTATTATCCTGCTTAGTACAGATTGCCTCAGTTAGAAGATCCCTGTTTAACAATGCAGAGAGGGCCAAGTTTCTCTCTCATCTTGTTGATGGTGTTAAACGAATACTGGAAAACCCACAGGTAAGATTTTTGAGAATGTATTTTTATTTGTGTGTGTATATGTGTGTATGATTAGTACATGCTTATCTGTTATGGCTCCAAAGAAAAATCAATCTAGAGGTCACACTTAGCAGAAATCATAGAAAACAGTTCAGTCTGTTTAAATCTTCAGAAGATTTAAGTGACTGTATATTTGTAGATTTAAATAATACTTACCCAGAAGAGGAGCTTGTATCCTCTAGCTTCAGGAATGTAGGAATTGTGGGAAGGGATCCCCTTTGGTTGTTGTTGTTGTTCATTTTTATTGGAGTCTAGTTGATTTACAATGTTGTGTTCGTTTCAGGTGTACAGCAAAGTGCATCAGTTATACATATATCCACTCTTTTTTTTAGATTCTTTTCCCACATAGTCCATTACAAGGTATTGAGTAGAGTTCCCTGTGCTATACAGCAGGTTCTTATTACCTATTTTATATATAGTAGTGTGTATATATCGATCCCAGTCTCCCAATTTATCCCTCCCCCTCTTATCCCCTGGTAACCATAAGTTTGTTTTCTACATCCGTGACTTTACTTCTGTTTTGTAAGTAAGTTCACTTGTACCCTTTTTTTTAGATTCCACATGTAAGCGATACATGATATTTGTCTTTCCTTGTCTGACTTACTTCACTCAGTATGACAATCTCTAGGTCCACCCATGTTGCTGCAAATGGCATTATTTTAGGGAAGGGATCACTTTGAAGGAAAACAAGGACAGAGCTAGTCATCTTTCCCAAAGAAATTAAGAATCTAAAATTTGTTTTTTGTTTTCATTTCCATTTTTTTGAATGTACATTATTTACCTAAGTGTATAGGGCTACATTTAGGTGGGAGGGGAGTTATTTCTCGTTCAAATATTTATTCCATAACTCAGTTGCCCTTTTTGTCTTTTTCAGTCCCAAAGACTCAGCTAACACCTCCTTTTTTTAAGTATTTCTTCTTCACACTAGAAAATATCATAAAAACAGTTCACTTTTAAATATACTCTGTTCTCTCCCTCTTTTTAAAAATTCATTTATTCTATCAAATTGTATGGAGCCACCTACCATGTGCCAGGGATTCAGTGGTAGCAAAACAAAACCTGCCCTCCTTCTCTAATAGAGGAGGACGTATGTAAGGAAACAAGTATGCTGGTGTAGTATGCAAACAGATGAAAAGTGTTTGATATAAGTATATAATAAAATACGTAAACATACTAATATAGGAGTATGTTTATTGTAGCAAAAATGATATAATATATGAAATATTTGTGTAACTTTGCTACTGTAGTTTAGTTGTGCTTATTGACAGATGTGAAAATAAAAATCTCATTACTTTTCATTTGATTGGTGGGAAGCAAACAGACCAGTCACATCTTAGATCGTGCCCATTTTCTGCCATTAATCAACTTTACAGCCCTGGGCAAGTAGTGTTGTCCTTCTGGGCTTCTGTTTCAGACTTTTCCAATTGAGGCTAATAACCCCATCTCACAGGATGATTATTATGGACAGATGAGATAATAGGTGTAATAATCGCTTTTAAAAGTGACTTTTTAAAAAATTGCTTTTAAACATTATACAAATGTGTCATTCTGAATGATGACCTGCAGCAGACTGCCCCCTCTCCTCATGCCATCCCAGATGTCATTCGGGAAGAAGTATAATGAACCACATTTTACATTTTATTTTCCTCCCTGTGCTGTCACCAGAGTTTATCAGACCCAAACAATTACCATGAGTTTTGCAGACTACTGGCCCGATTGAAGAGTAACTACCAACTGGGAGAACTAGTAAAGGTGGAAAACTACCCTGAGGTCATCCGATTGATAGCTAACTTCACAGTGACCAGCCTACAGGTTTGTCTTTGATTGCTTGTCCCTTTCTTCCTAAACATTGGAACCTCTTCTCTTACTCACTGGTTTTACTTAACCTCGTAAGAATTTTTTTTTCCCTTGGCAGAAGTGAATGTAAGTATAGGGCAGCCCTGCACAGAGTGCTTACTATTGCAGCCTACTCATTCACATTACAAAAGTTCAGGGAGTGTGGTCAGAGGAGCATGAGGGAACCGCAAAAGTAATATTTAGATTCAAGACTGGGAGAATTCCCTTGTAGTCCCCCAAAAAAGGCAAGATTGGAACAGGGAGCTGGGCAGAAGAGTGAAGAGAGACTCAGCGCCCTCTCTTAGTCATGTGTAGGCAGTGGTTCTCACAGGCGATGGCTTGCATCAAAATCATCTGGGGAGCTTGATGAGAAGTACACGTGCTTGGGTCCTACCCCCATAACTTCTGGCTCACTAGGTCCAGGGTGGAGCCTTGGCGTCTCTGTTTCTAACAAGCTCTCCACGAGATGCTCGTGCTACTGATGTTTGAGAGCCAGTTACTCAGCCAGCTCAGAACAGCTCTTGTCACTGGATGTTTAACCTCTGAAATACCACTAAACACGTTAGACTAGTTGCCATGCACAGAACAAAGCCCATCAAAGTTTATCCTCCTTCTCTCTTTTTTTTTTTTTTAAGATAACTCTTTATCCTTTGTGTCAGATGGCATGGGACTAATGTATTATGTACAAAAATGAGAACTATGCCTCCTACTCTCTTGGTTTTCCTTAGCATTGGGAATTTGCCCCAAATAGCGTGCACTATCTCCTGAGCCTATGGCAGCGGCTGGCAGCCTCCGTGCCATACGTGAAAGCCACAGAGCCACACATGCTGGAGACTTACACTCCTGAGGTCACCAAAGCCTACATCACATCCCGTTTGGAATCTGTGCACATCATACTGAGGTAAGGAAACCGGGCCAGCCTCCGTCTTTCCCCACAGGTATCCTGGCATCTGACTTGCCAGAGATCAAGACACCCAGTTGGCAAAAGCGTACTTGATATGAGTCATAATGGAGCTGACACCATAATGGGTATTTTTTTCACATTAGCACAATAGCTGAGGAGAGCATAAAGTCCAAAAGAAGAGTCTTTCTCTTTAATATCCTATTCATGTCCCTTCTTCACCAACCATAGCAGTATCTTTGAATACAAAGTATATCAGTATAATGTTTGTCCTTGCCAGTGATTTCCTTTAAACATGAGAGGAGCATTGATAAGCTATAGATGACAACAGTGTAAAATATAGGTGCTTAATGTGAACTTCTAAAGAAATAAGTAGATAAATAAGCTACACAATCCAGAGCTTACTAGAAGATGTAAGAATTCCAGGCAGCCGATCACTGACTGCATTATACTGACACGTGGTTTCTGTCTTCCTTGACTACTAACTGGACCAGAAATCTATAGTAAAGAAATGTCAGACCCTTTAGAAATGACCTATGTAAAATGGAGTTATTCTAGGGACTTCCCTGACGGGGAATGGTTTAAGACTCTGAGCTTCCTGCAGGGGGCATGGGTTCGATCCCTGGTCAGGGAACTGAGATCCCACCTGCTGCATGGCGTGGCCAAAAAAAAAAAAAGAATGAGGCTATTCTTTGTGTAGGGACTTATCTGGTATACTTTTTTCATTGGCTATTTCTCAGGGGATTTACTTGGACTCTGAAGGTTTGGGGTGTTTTGGGTTTTTTTTAACTCAGATTCTTAATTTGCTCAGAATCAAATACTTTTTTTTTTTTTTTTTGCGGTACGCGGGCCTCTCACTGCTGTGACCTCTCCCGTTGCGGAGCACAGGCTCAGGACGCGCAGGCTCAGCGGCCATGGCTCATGGGCCCAGCCGCTCCACGGCATGTGGGATCTTCCCGGACCGGGGCACGAACCCGTGTCCCCTGCATTGGCAGGCGGACTCTCAACCACTGTGCCACCAGGGAAGCCCCAAGTACATTTAATTGTCATAAGAATTATAGTCTCAACTGTTTATGACTTGAATCATTTCAAAATCTGAGTATTTGTGAAGCCCGTTGGAAAGCACTGTTCTGTTAGCTTCATAGTTTCTATTCCTGAGGACTCAGCTAGTTTCAGCAAGGCCATGCTGGGGAGGGTTACATGTATGGGCTCTGGGCCCACGTAGCCGGTTAATAGCTGTGTACTCTTGGGCACAGTTGTAATGAGGATTAAATTACCATGTCCCGGCCTCGTGTGTGGGTCATGGTAAACGCACAGCTCTGAACTGCTTGCTGCTGTGGTGCTGCTGCTGCTGGGCTGTCATACGATGATGTAACAGTACATGGCGAACTTATGGTAAGACTTTCAAGTCTGGGAACCAGTGGATAAGGCAAGACCTAGTATAGAGCCACAGTGCCTCATCTGCATTTCTGAAATTTAAGATGTGAAAATTAATTTTTCTCATAAGTTTGGCACAAAACTCATTTGGTGGCAAAACTTGACATGTGCTGATACGAGACCAGTTATAGTCTTTTTTTTTTTTTTTTGCGGTATGTGGGCCTCTCACTGTTGTGGCCTCTCCCGTTGCGGAGTACAGGCTTCGGACGCTTAGGCTCATCGGCCATGGCTCACGGGCCCAGCCGCTCCGCGGCATGTGGGATCTTCCCGGACCGGGGCACGAACCCGTGTCCCCTGCATCGGCAGGCTGACTCTCAACCACTGCACCACCAGGGAAGCCCTATAGTCATTTTTTTTTAATTCTACTTCGTTTGACTATTCATAATATTTATACATTTTGCTACAGGAATATTGTATTTGACATGCCACAGCCCAAGGAGGGTTCATATTACATGGTAGAAGCATCATAATGCCTCCCTAAAATCTGAAGGTTTCTGAATTCCAAAACACATCTGGTCACAATGGCCTCACACAAGGGACGGGTTACTTGTAGTCACAAAGTTTACTATAGTCAGGAACAAACAAGAGGCTGAGAACCAAGAGCTTTTAGGGGTGAGAAGCATAGGACTGAGAGGATCATGGCAGACAAATGTTAAGCCACTGGGAATTGGAAGACTGGACACCAATGGGCAGAGCATACCTACGGGAGACTGATGCTAGGTTGAGACACCTGCCTTCCACCTGTTCTTAACCTTCCTTCCTTGGTAAAAAGTGGGGTTGGGATCTGGGCCTCTACAACTGCACGGGGTGGATAAATGGAGAAGGAGAACTGCTGTGACGGAGAAATCAGTAGGCATATTTTAAGAGAGCGCCTTCCTTCTTCCCTTGGGAGTAGAGATGGACTGGAAGATCCCCTGGAGGATACAGGTCTGGTCCAGCAGCAGTTGGACCAGCTGTCTACAATCGGGCGCTGTGAATATGAGAAGACGTGTGCACTCCTCGTGCAGTTGTTTGACCAGTCTGCCCAGTCCTATCAGGAGCTGCTCCAGAGTGCCAGCGCCAGCCCCATGGACATTGCAGTGCAGGAGGGTGAGTGGACAGTGGACTGGGCCTGGCAGAAGGTGCTGTCAGCACGCTTTCGCTCGTTGCTACCTCTCTTTCACCTTTCCCCCCGGAATTCTTCCATCATCAGTTAGCTCCATACACACAAAAGAATACTTGATAATAAATGCCACAGGGAACTGGGGAGGAGCACCTGAGATCACACCTGCGGCGGGCATGTTTCACTTTAAAGTACTGCACTGTAAAAATAACGGCCCTGTCGGATGGGGAGCCTTGGTTACCGACTGAATTCCGCCCTTGGCATCGCCCTTACCGGAGCAGAGGAGTAGCTGTTCTCTGCAAGAAAAGTTAAACTTTATGACTTTTTCAGTTTCTTGAGATTAAGGAAGCTCATAGTAAGAAATGAACCTCACAGTGTGGAATTTCTTCATGAAATGAACACTGGTGGTGACACTAATGGGTCTTCTTCCTGTTGCAGGAAGGCTGACGTGGCTGGTTTATATCATTGGTGCAGTGATTGGTGGCCGGGTCTCTTTTGCCAGCACTGATGAGCAAGATGCTATGGACGGTGAGCTTGTCTGTCGGTAAGTGCTCCCATGGAGGCTTCCTATTTCACTGCTATGACCCTCTCACCCCCTTTTGGGTTGTGAGACCAGGGAACCTGACATGCTTCTGTTAGTGCATTTCTCCCCATTTACAGAATATAAATATAATCTCATGAAGCTGATTGCCCATGAAGAACCGTTACAAGTTCAAATTCAAACCTTTTATTAAGTACAGCAACAACTATGCCTGCAGTCCTTACTAAAAAACCATCTGCAGTAATTCAGCAAAGGAAATGGTGGACATAGAATTAAGCATATTGGATACAGAGTGGAGAGTAGCTTTCAGTTCTGTTTAAGTGCAGCATCTCAGAGTTAATGAAATGTGGACTGCTTTTGCCTTACCAGAGTAAGTCTAATAGGAAGCTGTGGGTCTTCAGCTATCCCCAAAGATGGAATTACAGAATTTCTACAGCCTTTCAGATCTCTTGACCATACACTTTCCCTCTTACAAAATCTCAAGTTACTTCGTGTCTGTGATTCTAATCTTACTAAAAACCTGTAAACGAGCATTTAGTGATTTCTGAAACTTTACTTAACATAGAAATAAAAAGGCAGGACTTTTTTAATAGCCTGCAGAGGTTCTCAGACCTTTTCTTCAGGACTCTTTACCTTCTTAAAAAGTATGGAGGCCCTCAAAGAGCTTCTGTTTATGTAAGCTATATCTATCGATACTTATTGTATTAGAAAGTAAAACTGAGAAGTTTTTAAAACATTTATGAATTTGTTTAAAAATAACAATAAGCCCATTTCATGTCAACATGTTTTTTTGTTGTTGTTGTTTGGTTTTTTTTTTGCGTTACGCGGGCCTCTCACTGTTGTGGCCTCTCCCGTTGCGGAGCACAGGCTCCGGACGCGCAGGCTCAGCGGCCATGGCTCACGGGCCCAGCCGCTCCGCGGCATGTGGGATCTTCCCGGACCGGGGCACGAACCCGTGTCCCCTGCATCGGCAGGCGGACTCTCAACCACTGCGCCACCAGGGAAGCCCCATATGTTGTTTTTAATAACTATTTTTTCAGAAGAAGTGAATGAGAAAACTGGCTTTGTTTTAATGTCTGGCATAGTAGAAGTCAGCTGGATTCTCCTCTCTGCTTCTGCATTCAGTCTGTTGTGATATCACATGTCTTACAGCCTCTGGAAAACCTCACTGCATCCCTCATGTGAGAATGCGAGTGAAAGGGCAAATAATGTTTTAGTATTTTTATGAAAGTGGTTTTGTTACCTTGCAGAGAACTGCTACCCTGAAGGGTTCTAAACTTGCAGATGCTCTCCTTAGAGATAAACACATTTTAACATGATGCCTTAGAATTTATTGGTCCCCAGACATTTCAATCCATAATTTTTATTCTTATTCTGAAAATCCCCATTGGTCTCTTTCCACCCCCACTTTATCTATCAGATGCCTATCTGCCCTTAGGTGCCTTAATCCTGACTAAAGTCTCCACGGCATATCACACTGGCATTTTTTGAAGAGTTGATCAAAGATTTAATAAAGATGAAATCCAATACCTTTCTGATTCTGTAGCCTGCTGTGATACTGTGTGTCATAACATAGATTGAGTTTAGACAGTGTCTCATATACTGGTTCTCAACTTGGGTGTTCCAACACGATGAATGAGTCCAGTTCGCTCATGACGTCAGAAATAGTCTGTTACCTATTTTCACTATCAAAATGCCAAATGACTCGCTTGTAATCGCATCATTCTTACTCATCCCAGCATTCCAGCATGCTTTCTTTTGAGGGGATGGGTGCAGGGAAGAGGGATGAAGTCACAGGTAGCATATCTGCTCTTGGTCCCTGGAAGTGTTACCTGCCTGTGAACATCGTCCTTCATGTGTCTCCTTTCCTTTTATGGCTCCATGAGAAAAAAGATTGAGAGCCACTGGTATTTAGTCCAACTGACCTCATTTTATAAATGAGGAAGTGGGGCTCAGAAAATAAATTGCTTTACTCAAGGTCTCACAGAAGTTTCAAGGATGACCATTACCCTGGTACTAGTGGTTTTTCCACTATTTTTAAGCAATTATGAGTTCTGCCTCCATCTACAGTCTCAGGCGACTGGAAGTTTTAAACATGTAACTGGTCATTCATACTCCTCGGCTGAGGTTCCTGTAGGTCAGAAATGGAGAATTTTGTTCCCTCAGTGGAGCTTAGAGCCTGCAGAGAATGCCTTTCCAATAGGTTGGGTGAGGAGAGGGGACGTGTGCCTATTTCAGGGGAGGTTGGTTTTCTGCAGTGACCAGGATATCCTGCTGTTGAGAGAATCATTGCTCTTCCACCTCTAGGGTGCTCCAGCTGATGAACCTAACAGACTCTCGCTTGGCTCAGGCGGGTAACGAGAAACTAGAATTGGCCATGCTGAGCTTTTTTGAACAGTTTCGTAAGATCTACATTGGGGACCAGGTGCAGAAATCCTCTAAGGTAACAGACTCTCAGTTGGCTCCATTTAGTTCTCACTTCTGGTTGTGGCATTTCTGATTAAGAGAAATGACAGAGAGCAGTTTAGATACAATCTCCAGATTTCATGTATCAGGATAAACCAAATAGTTCCTCTTGGTCTGTAGAATTTGGGGAGACTCATCAAAAAATTGGGTCCATTTTTCTAGTACTTCATGTGCTTAATAAATGACCAGTCAAAACATCTGTTGGTCTCCCCCAAATTGGCAATTCTCAGTCTCTGTACATGAGTTGATGTTCAGAACAACAAAAGGTTTTGACAGTCTTTTTGTAATTTCAGGGTTGAAGATAACTCAGCATCTATCCAGTATTTAGTAATACTTAGAAACTAGCTCATTCCTTCAGTAAAGACTTCCCCAGCATTGTTGTCCATTTTCTTCTTATATCTTAGACTCCTGAACGAGGACAAAACAATACTGGGATATGATTTTTCTAATCCATATTTTCTGGTTACTTTCTCTTCCCTAAACACACCACCAGCTGTACCGCCGACTCTCAGAAGTTCTGGGCTTGAATGATGAGACCATGGTCCTAAGCGTCTTCATAGGAAAAATGTAAGTGTTTTGGCTTGCCATCAGCAAGAGTCCCTTGCAATCCTGTTGCAACTGTAAGATGTGATCTTGGCATTGTGCTGCCAGTGCCTTGGTATTCCAGCATTGATCGTTTGCGTCAGAAAATTGTGCATTTGAGTGTGTGACAAGCTGTGCTTAGAGATATGGCCCGGCCCCAGAGCATTCCAGGCTTGTACAGGCAAGGATTTCATTTTGTTCACACGGAATCTCATCTACAGCCTCTGGAATCACGGGTGAAGCCCTGCCATGGCATTAGCAAAACAGACCTTCCTCCCCAGCGATTGGTGCTCAGCTCCTCACCAGATCACCCTGCTGCCAGGATGCCCAGAGTGGGCTTTCACTTTCTGGCACTGATTTCCACTAGGTGTGCCCCCAGGAGCAGAGCCCCACTCTAAAACAAGGCTTACTCCTCTCAAGAAGCATAACACCCTTCGAGAGTCTTGAATCTCCAAAATCTAGTGCTATTGTTTGGATTGTCATCAAAGTTGGAGCTCCTGATTGGCCCTTTTTTGTTTTTTTGTTTGTTTGTTTGTTTGTTTTTTAAGTTATGCCCCTTTGTTTACATTTCCCCCTTTTTAGGAGCTCAATTTCTCAAAGCACACATTAGGAGCCAAATAAATATATTACCCAGGGCTGTGTGCAGTGTGACGTTTTGCCTCCTTCCAACCATCCCAATCTTAAACACTCGTATCCATGAGCTGGTTAATCATTTAAGATGAAAAAAGCAAAGGGGGTCTAAAGGACTCTGCCAGCCAAGAACCCAGAAGCAAGGGCTACTAGAATTCTGCAGCTGACAGTGGATGGTGCAGGTGCAGAATTGCATACGTCTGCATGTTATCACTGCCGCAGAAATCTCTTACCCTTGCTGCAGAAATCAGCCCTGGAGTGCCCCAGAATTCCAAGGGCCTGGGTATGGGCCAGTGTAGCTTTGGAACCAAGTAGTGAAGATTATCTGAAGGATAATTTTTCTAGTCAACCAAATGTAAGTACGGAGATTTTATACCCATTTTTTGTGGTTGTGATGTCTGTGAATTGGTGATGCAGATGTGTGGTGATTCTTGATGGATGATTTTCTTCTTCTCCCAACTCTCAAAGATACCAGGCATATCAAAAGTGTCTCCTGCTTTTTTTTTCTTTTTGTCCTCCAGCATCACCAACCTGAAGTACTGGGGCCGTTGTGAACCAATCACCTCCAAGACACTACAGCTTCTCAATGACCTCTCCATTGGATATCCTTTTCTAAGCTGGCTTCTGGGCGAAACGGGAACTGTGGAGTGCCACAGTCTTAGAAATCATGGCCTCCTCCATTTCTCTTTTAATTTAGCTGTATGTGTACTTAAGTATCTTCCATTCTCATAGGAACCAAAGACAATACCCAAACAGAATCCAGGAATATATAATTCCAGACCCTAAAAAATGAGCCAACCGACAAGCTAATAGTCTACCACAGATTTATTCCTGTCTGTCTCTAAGATCCAGAAATACCCAACAGGTCTGTCTGATAGGTACACACTCTTTGTAAACAAGGTTTTAGCATAGGTGGCAGCAAAGTCCATCTGAATTTTTCTATCAGCTTATAGGTAGAAGCCGCCTGATTACAAACTTTGCAATAAAAGTAGCCACTGCACTTCCTTTTGACTTGGACTCAGTCTACTGTAAAGGTTGAATTGCTCTAAGACAGCCTTTCACAACCAGGGGTCTGCAAGAGAAGTAAACCCTATAAAAATGATCTGAGTGACTTTTTTCTCGGTTCTCCCAAAGATCGTACATAGCTAGTCTCATTCTAAATGCCTAGGAGAGAGGTTAATTCACCACACAGTGGATGCCTGACGTGGGCTTTAGGGCTTAATTCTCTCTTAGAAGCCCCATTGAGAAAAGCTACTCTAGGATATCATGATTCTTGGGGGAAACTGCTGAGTTTTATCTCTTTTCTTACAGATAGGACTTTGGTATGGGTATTCTCTCACTAATCAGTTAAATTCTGCTTAAAAGAGAACACCTGTTTTTCCCATTTGGCAGTGTCATACTCAAATGGTTAAGAAAAATAAGATAGCTGGGTATGGAATTCATAGTACTCTAACCTAGAAAGTGCTCATCCTGCATTAAAGATTCTTAGTTTGCATCACACTTTCCTTGACCCTCTTCCTTTGCCTTTACATACAGTAGTGTAAGGAAACTAGTGAAGCTGAGTGCGGTACAGTTCATGCTGAACAATCACACGGTGAGTGGTTGAGCCCCTCTTCCTGGTTCTGCTCTCCAGCCACACACACACACTCTCTCAGCAAACAAGGGAGATGTTTAAGTTGAGCTCCTCGGCGCTGCTGCCGCCAAAGGCTGTGCCCCGACTCCTGTCACACTGCCAGGTTACACTTACTGTCGTGAGAGCTGCTGTTTGGGATCCAGATAACCTGAGTTATGGTGAAGTCACCGACTGTTACTCATATGGAGATAAGTTAGTTGTAGGTAACAATAACAATAGTTTTTTTTTTTAAATTTTAATACCCCTTACACCCTTAAGGAATGATAATAGAGCCATTAGCTTGAAAGGGCTCAGTAATTCTGAAATTACTGGCTAGCATTCTACCTCTGACCCATGTTTTTATCTTTTTAACTTGTGTTCTTTTTTTCAATAGAGCGAGCACTTTTCATTTTTGGGTATTAACAATCAGTCCAACCTGACAGACATGCGGTGTCGAACTACCTTCTACACAGCACTTGGGCGTCTCCTCATGGTGGATTTAGGTACTGCAATAAGTCCTAGAGGCTCGTGAAGTAATCTGGCATGGTTCTAAATTTTCACTTGAGGCTAGAAAACTAGATGTGGGGGAGGTCTTTTTTGTTGTTTCAACAGTAACAAAACTAGCTGAAATAACAGTCTGATTTCACCAAGAACAGATCATGCTATCATGGTCCCTGTAACTGGAAGAGAAAAACAGTATGAGTCTGAAGTTTTCATTTGATGTGCAGTGGTTCTAAAATTCTTTTCATAATTCTCATCTATAAAATAAGGGAATTGAGAATTCCTAAATGCATCTTGTTAGCCAGATAATCCCCTCCTCCCACACTGAGGTGCAACCCACCTGAGCCGGCCAGCACTCCTCAGTACCCACTTCACTGGCACACGTGAACCAGGAGGGCTTAAGCACCTTTCTGGCTCTGGTTGTGATATTAGCAGTTTGGGCTCAACTTATAAACTGAAGCTTAATAGTATCATAATTTTTTAGCTATTTAAATTTAATCCTACTAAAATTACATTATAAAACCTTCTATATTTACGAAAAATTACTTAAAAAAACAAAAAGAAAGGTATAAAAAGAGGGGCCTCCACAAGCGCCTGATTGAAGTTCAAGTCTCATCTAGTTCTCATACCCCAGCCTCAGTCCTTTCTCAACTGACTGTAGTTCTCAATTAAGGAAACATAAGCAACATAGTACGTTGTACACATCAGAATCTCCGATATTGAATCTCAGTATTGAAAAAATTGGGGCATTCCCGGACTAGATGATTTCTGCCGTGATGATTTTTCTAGTTTAAAAATTATTTCTATACATACATTTTATTCTGAAATTGCTACTAGTACCTATTGGGATTATCAAGGGACCCCCTCTGAATTATCCTTGGGTCTGCTCCTCTGTCATACCATCTTATTTTCCATGCATACACAGCCTTGCGTTTTTTTCTATTGGGGTCACACCCCGGCTTGTTTTCCTTGCAGGAGAGGATGAAGATCAGTACGAGCAGTTCATGCTGCCGCTCACAGCAGCGTTTGAGGCTGTGGCCCAGATGTTTAGTACTAATAGTTTCAACGAGCAAGAGGCAAAGGTGAGTCCTTCACCCACTGACTGATCAGCTTCTGGTTGAGGGCAGTCCCTGAGAGAGACTGGATTGGGCAGCACTGCAGAAAATAGTGCTTATCCATAAATTTCCCACTAATTTAGCTTTTTACTCAATCTCTTGGACTCCAAGGATTTTGAAATAGAAGAACCAGTGTAAGTTTATAAACTCTATTTTTATGTTGAAGTGTGTTCTTAAACAGCCCTTAGGATTTTTTATCTAAGTTTTTAAATGTATTAGCATCAAGTTATTTTATGTTTTCTCATTGCCTTTTTAATCTCTGTTGTATATTTAGTTACGCCCCCTTTTCATTTTCAATACTGCTTATTAGTGCTTTCTCTTTTTTCTAGACGACTTGCCAGAGATTTGTGACTTTTTGCTTTGTTTTAGCTCCATTTTATCTGTGTTTTGTATTTCATTCATTTCTACTCTTTATCTTCATACTTTTTCCTTGGTGTTTATTCTGTGGTTGTAACTTCTTAACTTTTCAGCCCTTCTTTCCTAATGTAATCATTTAAAACTATAAATATCCCTCTAGGTGTATTATTCCACTAGTGTTTTTTGGTTTTGGTTTTGGTTTTTTTAATTGGCATAAAACTTAGTGTCTTAGCCATTTTTAAGTGAATGGTTTAGTAGCATTAAGTATATTCATATTGTTGTGGAACAGGTCTCCAGAATCCACAAGTTTTGATATGTAACATTTTCCATTAGCATTCAGTTCTCTGTATTTTCTAATTTCCATTAAGATTTCTTCTTTGACCCACGAGTCATTTAGAAGGGTTTGTGAATTTCCATACAAATGGAATTTTAAAGTTACCTTTAGTTACTGATTTCTGGCCGTCAGGATGGTCATTTCTTGGTTTTTTGCTTTCCTCATCTTTTTACTTCATGCACACCTGCTCTCTTTACCTATAGATCTCTGTACCAAAACCAGAAAACATTAGACTATTAATATTTGTAGGACTTTTTTGCAGTGTTCATAATGACACTGATACTGAATTTTAGACCCACCAAATAGCTCAGGGGTATTGCCCCCCAAAATGCCAGACTTTACCTGACATTCTAAAATTCTCCTTTTTCATCTTTAGAAAGCCTCTTAGTTTTCTCTCTCCAGATTAGCAGTGAAGTCAGAGAGCAACACCATTTGCCCGACTCGCTCCTCTTTACTCCAGCGTGCTGGGGTCTGAGATGGGTACCATTCAAAGCTAAGCTTAATGTGGAACAGATCAATAACAGGATAGAGTATCAACCACTGTCAAGGATAAGTGAGGGATATCAGTGAATATCAGCCCTTTCCCCCATCAAAAAACAAGTAAAGAACCACCTTGGCCATGAACTACAACCATCACCATATCTCTGTCATGCCTCATATAACAAGTCTTTTAGATTGCCCATGTCTTAGACTTAAAATTGAGCTTATGGTTATCTGTTCAGGAATAGAACTGTTTGCTTAAAGCAGACTGTTAGCAGAAGTGCAGACATTTTTGATAAATGAGTCAGGATACCCAACTGTGCCTACTGATGACTGTTGGCTTTTGAAAGTGCTTTTATTGCTGTTCAGAGCCCACTAGTAAAAGTTCTACTGGGAAAGAGAGCACTGGATTTGGAGTCTTGGTGTTATAAGTCCTAATCCTGGCCCTCTTGCCACCTGCCAGCACAACTATGGGCAAATTATTTGACCTCATTGGGGCTCACTCTTTTTTCTGTAAAAGTATAGTATTAGTACTTTTATAGGTCCAAGATCCAGCACATCAGTCTAATTTCCAGACACCCCAACCAAAGGGCAGATACCTGTAGACTCTTGTCTTGCTTCTGGCGGAGTCTACATTTGCATTCCTGTGGCGCTGGCACCTTTGTAATTAGATGTGGACCAGACCTTTAGGAATATGCCTCTTCTCCCTCTTCTTGTATGTACTTTTTTGCCTTTTTTTTCCCTTATTATTCTTGAATAAGCTTTTTTGCTTTTCTACTTTTTACATATGATTTATCACATTAATGTCTTAAAATTTTATCAGCCTCTATTTTTGCCATGATGGGCCAGGAACCATCCCTTTCTCTTGGTATAAAAAGCTTCCAAAACTAATTTTCCAAGTGAAGAGATTCCATTCTAGTATGGAAGAGATCGATTGAGAATATTTGGGAAGGAGTATTTGTTGAATGATGGGAGGAAGAATTTGATTACAGATATGTGAAATCCCCATCAGGTGGTTACAGGTTTGGTTTTTCTTGTATCTTAACGTATTTTTGCCTTCTACTACAGCGAACTCTAGTTGGCCTAGTAAGAGACCTGAGAGGGATAGCTTTCGCCTTCAATGCCAAGACCAGCTTCATGATGCTGTTTGAATGGATGTATCCTAACTCAAACTAGGAGCGTACCACAGCAAGCCTTGACTGGAGTGTGAATGGGTGATGAAGTCATCAGGGAAGGTGGGGGGAAGGAGTTGTGAGGCAAAAGAAGGTGAAGAGTTACCCAGAAGGCCTGCCATATGTCTTGTAAGCTGTCATTCCACAGTGGTCCAATAATATGATGCCGCCTGCTTTGGTCACTGAGATTGGGAAATGAGTGAGGTGGCTTCGCAGTTTCTCTTTTGGGTCCCAGTTATATAAATGCCTGTGGAATTGTCGCGTGGGAATTTTGCTACACTTAGAAAAGAGAGACATTACAATCTACAAAAAAAAGACAGCTGTACTAGGAATTAGAAAGTCTGACCTTACTAACTTCATAACCTTGAACAAATCACCTCAAATCTAAGTGCCTCTGTCTCTCGGATAGTTGGGTAAAGGAACTAGCTGCTTCCCTGTCACATCACAGAAGTGGTAAGAGGACAGAACAATATGAAATACATTGTGCTCCTCAGAAGAAAGGCATTATGTAAATTACAATGTGTCATTAGATGCCTATTACGAGTTAAAGGACACACATCGCTTTAGCACCTTCTGGTTAGAAAGACTCTTAAGATTAGCAAGCAAGAGACGGGAAATTAGAGAACTGGGATTTGGCAGATTGTGCTTGACCAGTGCTGAGAAATTACTGTAAGTTCTGTACCTTTCTGGATTCAGAATTCTTCCTTAGCTTTTCATTTACAGCTACCCATCCTACATGCCAATTCTCCAGCGGGCAATTGAGCTATGGTACCATGATCCAGCCTGTACCACACCTGTGCTCAAGCTAATGGCTGAATTGGTTCATAATAGGTAAGCAGGGAGATTTTCAAAGGGTACAGCTGCCCTTTTATCTGAGAGATCCCTAAGATAATTTGCTTTATCTAGTGTTTTCAGCAGATTGTGGAAGATATTAAGATTCACTGCTATCAAAATTTGAAAACCTCTAAAAGATTATAGTGTATGTTTTTATTTGTTTGAAAGAAGGGTGTCCCCAACCACACAATGCAATAGCTGCATGCAGGAAATAAGTCACTTTAAAAAGAGTCTCAAGGGGCCTCCCTGGTGGCGCAGTGGTTGAGAGTCCGCCTGCCGATGCAGGGGACGCGGATTCATGGAAGCGGCTGGGCCCGTGAGCCATGGCCGCTGAGCCTGCGCGTCCGGAGCCTGTGCTCCGCAACGGGAGGGGCCGCAACAGTGAGAGGCCCGCGTACCCCCCAAAAAAAAAAAAAAAAAAGTCTCAAGATAGCCACTCTTAAGAGAAGTGAATTTGGCAACCAAAATTCTGATTTCCCTGCCCACATGTATAAAAGTTAACATTTAGTGATGGTGCCACGTCCATCACATTCTATAGTTCACATTTCATAGAGACTATTGAGAGGGATGCAGACATGTTAGAACACTCTTTCTGCAGAAAGGGATTTGTTAGGCAGATTACAGCTGGATTGGTAAAGATTTATCTTAAAAGTGAGAAAGATTTCCAAAATACCACATTTTAGATTTGCCCAGCAACTTAAGAATGGAAAGGAAAGAAAACTCTAGCACCTTGACTTCACTAGGATTTCAGGTCTGTATCTGCCTCTTAAGGCACCCTGAGAATTAATAATTTTTAAAACTGTCTTAGTGAAGAAGTGGGTAATATTCATAGAAGCTATAGCCTCCCATGAGGCTTATAGTTAAGACTTATTCATTTATACAATAGACATTTAAGAACATCTACTCTTTGCCACTTAGGTACTTTCATATCGATTGTGCCAGACAAAACCTCTGCCCACTTAGATGTTGCATTCTGGGGGGATGACAGTAAAAAAAAAAAAAAAAAAAAGTGTGGAAGATAATTTCAGACAGTGGTACATGCTATGAAAAGTTAAATAAGGTAATAAAACACAGGGGAATTGGAAGGAGAGAAGGCCTCTCAGGAAGGTAATATGAATGAGCAGAAAGATTCTGGTATCCCTGCAAGGATAAGGGGGAAAAGCATTCTAAACAGAAAACAACTGCAGAGGTCCCAAGATGGGATGAACTTGCTGGGACTTGAGACAGCAGAACGCCACTGGCTGGAGCCTGGTGAAGGAGGGGAGGTCAAGGTAGGCGACGAGTCAGACAGATCGTGTGGTGACTTAGTACAGCAGTAGTGAAGAATGGCGTGTACTCTCATTACACGGGAAGCTACTGGAGTATATTAAGCAGGAATTAAAATGATATCATTGACATTATTTAAAGGTCTCATTCTGGCTACATGTGGAGAATGAGACTACAGGGGCAGGAGTGGAAGCAGAAGGACCACACAGGAGACGGGTGGGTTCAGGGCATATTGTAGAGCTGGCTCTTGATGGATTCTACGTAGGGAGGGGAGGAAGAAAGAATCCAGAGGACTTCTGGGTTTGAGACCTTAGCAGCCATGAGGTCCTCACGCTCATTAAGCAGTAGAACAAACCAAGGAGGAGGAGCTCTGGTCTAGGGCACAGTCAGGAACCCAAAACTCAGGTGGTTGACATTGTCTGCCCTCCTGACCTCACTCCCCTTGTAACATTCTCAGTTCCTTTACAGCTTCTCCTCTTCTAAAGTGGACACGATGCTCGTACCCCTCCTTCAGTTGCTACTGAAGCTGTAAAGGTGAATGTAGATTAAAGTCCGAAGGGATGTGAGTTAGTATGACCCAGAAGTGACTGTGATAAAAGCTAAACTTTAAGCAAATTGAGAATTTTAAGAGAATAATTTTATCTACTGCCTCATTTTCTTTGTTTCTTTTAAACGTTTTCAGCTTGAGCAGAACTTGAATCTAGTATGTTGGTCTTCAAGATACAAGCTACATCACTGGTTATCTTGGGTTAACTTGGTTATTTCACATTAGGATAAGTAATCTGCATGTCTTCGTGCAAAAAGTATCACCTAACGTACTCAGGGGAGAGCCTGAGGTAGCCTAGTCTTCCAGCAACATACCTCTGACTTTGTCTCCTCTGTGTTCTCTGCTCAGATCCCAGCGACTCCAGTTTGATGTCTCTTCCCCCAATGGCATCTTACTCTTCAGAGAAACCAGCAAGATGATAACAATGTATGGTAAGTGCTTAAGAGGAGCAGAACCCTAGAAGTGAGTTCCAGCTCAGTCACCACTCCGCACTGTGGGTCTCATACGCTCGTGTCACAGCGCCAGCTGGTGCCAAGAGGATTGAGGCAGTATGTGAGCTGTCAGTTACCACATGATTGAGTAAATCTGTATCTTGTCTACTCAGGCAATCGCATCCTGACACTAGGAGAGGTCCCGAAGGATCAGGTCTATGCGCTGAAGCTCAAGGGCATCTCCATCTGCTTCTCCATGCTGAAGGCTGCTCTCAGTGGGAGTTACGTCAATTTTGGAGTCTTCCGTCTCTATGGGGATGACGCCCTGGACAATGCTCTACAGACCTTCATCAAGCTGCTTCTCTCTATTCCCCACAGCGACCTCCTGGTAAGCCCTAAGCGTCGTTGACGGGATCCGAGCCCTACGTCATGTCGGTCTTTTTTTTTTTTTTTTTTTCTGCTGAGACCATGATTGAATGTTTCTCTGAAGAACTAGAAGCTGGCTCCACCTAGGTCTTCTGTCTTCCCGTCTGAAGGGAGCTAAGCTATTTTATTGAAGATCTTGGTCCACACATGCTGAGGTACACAGCAGCTAAGCCGATCTTCATCCTCCTTCTCCCACAGGATTACCCCAAGCTCAGCCAGTCTTACTATTCACTACTGGAAGTCCTGACCCAGGACCACATGAACTTTATTGCAAGCCTGGAACCTCATGTCATCATGTATATTCTCTCTTCCATTTCTGAAGGACTTACTGCACTTGGTAAGCACCTGGGTGGGCGGGCGGGTGAGTTGGTTGGTTGGTTTTTACCACTTAGCTAAACAGAAGGGAGAGTCTTGCCCCAGCATCCAAAAGGATTACTGCTTTGGGGAGCGCATCCTAACAACAGAGTGTATAGTTCACGGGTACGTTCTCAGGCAGCAAATACTTAGTGATGCCCTCCTGTGGACCAGGCACTTTGCTTGGCACTAAGGGTACAGTAATCAGTCCTTGTCCTTTAGGAGCTTTTTATCTGGTAGATGAAATAGACATGTAAACGGACAACTGCCTGTTTACCACCCTTACCTGTGTACACACAGCAGTAGGGTAAGTACGGAGTGCTGTGGGAGGGCTCGGGAAGAATACCTAAACTCCTGGCTTTGAGGAGGTAGGGTCCTGCAAGGCTGGCTGCAAGAGTTGGCATCAAAGCGTAAACCTAACAGGTGAACCGGCGTTATCAGATTAGTGGAGGAAGACGCTTCCCAGCAGCAGGAACCGCAAGTACTAGCACCTGTTGGCAAAAAAACCCCCAGGAAATCCAGATGGCTGGCACACTCGTGCAGAAGAGAAGAGGGGGAATGAAGTGAAGCCAGAGGGAGAGAGAGAAGCAGGGGCAAATCTGGAGATCACAAAGGCTGCCCTTAAGCCATATCAGTATGTTTGGGTTCTCTCCTTAGGGCACTGGAAGGTTTTACACAGCTAGCTCCATAAGTTTTTTCATCCTGTTCTACCTGGTTCTTGTCAACCATTTTGTTACCAAGCTGCATTCCAGCAGTCTTAGTCAGTGTGTATGTGTTCAGAGAATACAGTACATTTTTATCTTAGGCTGAGCAAAACATAAATAGGAAGATTAAGTCAACTGCAAAATAATCACGAAGCACAGAGAATGCCTTTGGATTGTCCGCTGTGGTGAGTTAGCCACACCTCTGCTCTGGGCCACTTCTTTGATACGCACTTACCTCCAGCAGGGGGCGTAGCCGTATCTAGAACAGTCCAGCCAGGGTATCAGACCCTGCTTTGGAAGGCTGTTTTTTAGCTTCTTGAAAATAGAGGGACCTCTGCATGAACGGAAGCAGCATGCTTTACTGTTTTAGGCCTGTGGCCTGTGCCTCACCTAGTCAGCTCTGTCTGCAGGCTGTGCTGCAGTGTCCCCTTAATAAAATGAACAGACAAGTCTGCAGCTTCCCACCGCACGCTCCCCCGGAGATGCTACAGATAAACAAATAGTACAGCGCCCCACTGCAACGAACTGTAGGTGTTGATAGGCTGTATTAGTTTAGTGACAGTCCCCCAGGTAACTCAGAATATGGGCTCACACCTCAGACTTGGATTCTAATCACAGCTCTTCCAGTGACTAGCAGTGTGACCTGGAGGCAAGTCAACATAACCTCTCCAAACTTCAGTTTACTCATTGGTAAAATGGAACACCTACCTCCTGGAGTTCTCAAGAGGATAAAATAGAGATGATAACCTGTAAAGTCCTTGGCACAATGTCTGGCACAATAAAAAATACTTGCTATATTGTAAGCTATTTGATATTTTTTATGAAGCATAAGACATAAATCCACAGCACGTTGAGTCAATAATTTCAATATTGTTTATACTATTACCTATCATGACAGGCTCATTTTCAAACTTAGAATTGGACCTTGCTGTATGATGAGGGTGAGAGGTTAATAGGCAGCATCCCAAGCCGTGGTCTTGGCTGCACTGACCACAGTGCCCAGTCTGACTGGGGACCTCTGTGGGATCTCAGCTACGGGCAACTCATGTCACCATGAGCAGCTCAGTATCTCTGCTCTATTCCACCCCTCCCCCTCTTTCTTCCAGACACCATGGTATGCACAGGCTGCTGCTCCTGCCTGGACCACATTGTGACATACCTCTTCAAGCAGCTTTCACGTAGCACCAAGAAGAGGACAACGCCCCTGAACCAGGAGAGTGACCGCTTTCTGCATATCATGCAGCAGCATCCAGAGATGATCCAGCAGGTAAGGAGCATGAGGGCTAGGAGGCAGTGCGGGTGTCCCACGGTGGGAGAACCTCTCTGTGAGAGAGGAGAGGCCAAGCAAGATGAAGAGGCTGGCTAACATCTCACCTGGTTAATGCTGCCAAGGTGAATTTTACACCTTAAAATTGCAGTGGATTTTCAGTTACCTGAGTAATCACTGGATATGGATATAGAAAATCTGAAAAAATCAAATTATAATTGTTCTCCGAGTGTCACACTAACCCCCATGCCTTGGGCCTGTCCCGTGAGCACTATCCTCCTTCCGTGACAGTGACTTTGCTCATCCATTGCTGTAAATGGAGCGTGAGTTAGCAGTATCCAGCTGTAAAACTTGTAATGCCACTTGCAAAACAGAAACAAGAGTGCAGGACAGGGAATTTCCTGGCGGTCCAGTGGTTAGGAGTCCAAGCCTTAACTGCCAAGGGCGTGGGCTCGTTCCCTGATTGGAGAACTAAGATCCCCGCAATCCTCATGGCACGGCCAAAAAAAGATTGTACCACCTTTGCTTTCAATTTAAAAAAAAAAAAAAAAAAAAAAAAAGAGGGGCTTCCCTGGTGGTGCAGTGGTTGGGAGTCCGCCTGCCGATGCAGGGGACGTGGGTTCGTGCCCCGGTCCGGGAAGATCCCACACGCCGCGGAGCGGCTGGGCCCGTGAGCCATGGCCGCTGAGCCTGCGCGTCCGGAGCCTGTGCTCTGCAACGGGAGAGGCCACAACAGTGAGAGGCCCGCGTACAGCCAAAAAAAAAAAAAGTGCAGGACAAAAAGAGATAACTGACCACGTGGAGATCAAACCATATGCTTACCATTATTTTATTTGTATGCAACATCTTTTCAAAAATAAGATTTGCAGGAATATACCAGATAAAAATACATAAGGAAAAAGAATCAATGGAAGTAGACTTTTAGCCAATAATATTTTAACCAATCTCATCTTTGTCTACGTTGTTCTCTAAAGGAGTAGTGAACATTCCCAAAATGTTATAAAGCTCTCTCTTCTGCGAAAAGATCCTGGGAGCTATAGTGCAAGGTGATTTTGCCTATTATAATCATTTACTTGACCCATCCCATTACCCACAAAACTCTAGGTTAACTGGAAAGGCCCATTTTTAATTGAATTTTCAAACCAATTTAAAGAACAAGAAAGGAAATATCTTAGAAACAAAACTTACCTTGTAATAGAAGATTTAAATGAAGCTTCATGAAATATTCGTCTGGTTTACTCTAGATAGAAAAGACTTCAACCTAATAAACACCTCTGTTTGGAATCTGTAATTCTATCTTGAGTAGCCACACACTAGGTCACTGCCTCAGATTCTCCATTTCCAGATGCTGTCAACGGTGCTGAACATCATCATCTTCGAAGACTGTAGGAACCAGTGGTCTATGTCCCGACCCCTACTCGGCTTGATACTACTTAATGAAAAGGTAAGAGAACAGCTCCCTGGTGTCCAGGGCACTGAGAAACACTTACAGCGACACCCTACGGTGGCGAAAGAGGGAAAGTGGCCCATTCTCTGAGCATGTCCTATTCATGCTCTGAACAGCATATAATCACTTAACGGTTAGAAGTCAGCACCTGTGGCAGTTCAGACAAAAGGGAAAGGATGAGGAAGTGTGACAAGGAGAGAAGATACCTAGAGATCAGAGCACCTAAGGCCTAAGTTCTAGTTCCAGCTCTGCCATAAACAGACATAAGTAAGTCTAGAGATTCCTATAAAAGAAGAATCTGGATCAGATGACCCCCACAGCATTTACAAATTTAAAGTTCTAGATTTTTAAGTAAGATAAAGATATATTATCCTACAGGTGCTTGCTTGAACTTTAAAAATAACCAAGTATCCAATTTTAATAGATATTCCATTTGTTGGAGGAGAACACTCCTTCCACTCTACAGATGATGAAGGGCTAGTCAGCCTTTCCCCATCTTCTCTCCTTACTGCCCCCCCCCCACTTTGCCCTACAGTATTTTTCTGACCTAAGGAACAGTATCGTGAACAGCCAGCCACCAGAGAAGCAGCAGGCTATGCATCTGTGTTTCGAAAACCTGATGGAAGGCATTGAGCGAAATCTTCTAACGAAAAACAGAGACAGGTGAGTGTGGAAGGCTCTGGCAAGAAACCCTAGGCAAGTGTTACTTTTCAAATCACTGAAATGAGGGAGACTCCTTAAAAGTCTTTTAGAGGCCGTCTAAAGCAGTGCTGCCCAATAGAAAAGCAAGCCACAAAGTAATTCTAAATTTTCTAGTTGCCACAACTAAAAAGGGTAAAAAGAAACAGACAGCATTCATTTTAATATATTTTATTTAACCCATGTATCCAAAATAATGTGTCCATGTGTAATCAATATTTTTAAATTGAGAATTTTAAGATTCTTTTTGTTGTACTGAGTCTTCAAGATCCTGTGTATTTTACACTGAACAGGGCATCTCAATTCATATGCTACCTTTTTTTTTTTTTTTTTTTTGCGGTACGCGGGCCTCTCACTGTTGTGGCCCCTCCCGTTGCGGAGCACAGGCTCCGGATGTGCAGGCTCAGTGGCCATGGCTCACGGGCCCAGCCGCTCCGCGGCACGTGGGATCTTCCCGGACCGGGGCACGAACCCGCGTCCCTTCCATCGGCAGGCGGACTCTCAACCACTGCACCACCAGGGAAGCCCCATATGCTACATTTTCATCGGAAATACTTGATTTGTATTTAGATTTCATAAAACTTACAGTTGCAATTAGATTCCCATACTCAAGTTGTTCCAAACATACTTAGAAGTTGTCCAATAACTGAACTGAACATCAGGTTTTTCTAAATTGATTTTTAATTTTTCTTTAATTTTAATTAATTTAAAATATGGCATTTTAATTAAGGTGCGATTGGGGAACTGAATTTTAAATTTCTTTTAATTGGATTCAGTTCCTCAGTTGCACTGAGCACAGTTCAGGTGTCTACAGCCACGTGTGGCTAATGGCTGCCATACTGGACAGCACGGGTCTCTTGGCATTAAGAAATGAGACAGCTTCATCCTCTCCCAGCTCTCACTTCGTGAGGGTTACTTCCCGTCTCTGTCAGTGAGATTCCTTTTGTGCTGCCATGAACCCAAGGTGATCCTCAGAGCCCCAGATTTGACCAGATCTCGAGGCCTGCCATGAAGTTGTCAGGTAGAAAGGGGTGCAAAACTAGCCCAAACTTTCCCTTAAAGTCTTAAGACTGAGATTAACTGACCTTAGAAACAACCGATTCATACGTTCTGCCTCTCAGTAGCCACTTGTCTGCTAGAAACATTTTAGGCAAAGATCTTTCCCTTCCACCCTGCTCCCCCAACCTACATGCATCCTCTCTGTAGGTTCACCCAGAATCTGTCAGCATTCCGTCGAGAAGTCAACGACTCGATGAAGAATTCCACTTACGGCGTGAATAGCAATGATATGATGAGCTGACACCTCCTTGGACTCTACCTGTACAGAGCAGCGTCCCTTTGGTCTGGCCCAGAGGGGCGAACAATTACAATGGAGAGGGCCTGGCTGATCCCGGCCCCCTCCTCCAGGGGTGTGGGGAAAATGGCAAAGGTCAACTAGCTTCTTCCCCAGGGAATAGGCGTGTGAGTGCACTCACTAGGGGGGGCAGGGCGCTGCTGGTTCCTGGGGGATTGGGTGGGAAGGGTGGTGGGAGGAGATAGAGACACAAATGTGTGAGACTCCAGCCCCCTCCTCCTGGGGCCGCCCACGGGGAAAGAACCCCAGTGTCCTGTCACAACCTGCCTTGTATAAACATGTACATTTTTTCATAACATTTTGAACAAGGTTTATATTGACTCAAGTTTAAAAACAAAGTGTGACTGAAAAATTTTTACAGAGTCTAGTGCACCAATGCTGATGTGAGGGGTTATGTATGCGAGTGAGGAAAAAATGTGTATTCTGGTGGCCTGAAGCTTTACTGGACGAGGATGTGTGAACGTGCAGAGATATATTTAGTGACACAGTGTAGAGAGGCAAAAAAGAAAAAAAAGAAAAAAAAAAGTAAAAATTCCAAATGTATATTTTTTCTTATTACCCTTTCCTTGCCCCCCAAATTATCACTTCCTGTTACTGTATCACCCTTGTTATTAGGAACTCTAAGCCATGCGGAGCACCATCCCTCCCCCTTCAACCCAGATGCTGCCCTAGGTCCCTTGGCCTCTTGCGGTGACAGACAACTCCAGCTAAAAGTGTTTGGTGTTCTTAGCTTCATCCTCTTTCCCACTTCGCTTATCCCCATCCTCAGACATATGCCTCTTGCTTTTAAAAGCCAGATGTAACTCTGTGATTTAGGGTTCTCGGTCTCTGTGAAAGTGGAGACCAGAGAGAAGGAATTGAGCCAGTTGCTCTCCTGTTGAGCAATCTGGATGAGTCCACCAGAGGCCCAGTCGTGTGTGGCCAATAACTTTTAGTCTTCCCCAGCCCTTGAGGCAGTGTGTGTGGATGTGTGCGTGTGGATATTTATATATGTACCCTGCACTCGTGAATGTATGGACTGGAGGAAGTTACGACAGCGGAGGGGTTCTTAATAACAAGGTCTACCTAGCATGAAGTATTTAACATTCTCCCACCCCTTTAAAAATATACATTTTTATAAAATGAAAACCATAATAAATGTTTTGAATATTAAAAAAAATTAACCTACGGAGGAAAATTAATGGAGAAAGCTATTTGCCTTGTACTTTTTCCACAATTGTTGCTGCTAGTTGTACGCATCTCTAGTTCAGCTCTTGCCCATGGGACACTCATCAATTAGGTTTTTTTTTTATTTCTCTCCTCTGCCCCCAGAAACAAGCCTGTTAATTTTTTTTCCTTCTCCTCTGGCGACTGTGTGGTGAATCCTTTCTTGCGTGGTCAGGTTGCGGATAGACTTGTGAGGGTGTTTGCTGCATACAAGTGTAAGCATTGTGACCGCCAATAAACTTCAGTGGTTTCTACTGACCTGGTTTCAGCGATCAAGTCTAGTGTGTCTGCAGGGACACGTCTCACTCTGAACTCATGAAGATGTTTGGAACGTGCATTCCTAAAAGCCAGTGGGTGACAGGCACCCCTCAACCTTGTGAAATTAGCTTCCCATCGGACTAAGTCTGACTCAATGTCATTTAAAAATAGGATTCATTTAGTTGATATATATCTGTATATAAAAAATGTGCTGGGTCCACAGTTATAAAAGTGAAGCCACTTTATGAGCTTCCAGGTGGTAACCAAGAAAGAAGTAATAATTGCAGAAATCCCAGTTTAGTTAATGTTCTGACATATGCTCCTCAATGTGGGCTGGGTTTCACTCATTAGACCCCGACAAGTTCAAGGATAAGTGTTATCCCCCAAAATACTTGGCAGACCTCATGAGCCAGAACTGTCAAATGAAGAACACTACCAGGAACAGGGACTGTTCCTCATCCCCCATGCTGATGTAGTGCCTAGGGGTTAAAGAATTTAGTTGCCAGGAACATTGAAAAGTATTAAGGTTCTGCGATACCTACCTGTACCCTAATTCAGAGTTGTATTCAATAATCACAGACTCTAGAGAGCCACTCTTGTCCACTAGACATTCTGCTACCTTTGTCTGCTGTTTCAGTCTGTGGCCCAAAGTTATTTCACAGCACACACACACACACCCCCCGCGCCAAAAAAATGTATTCTAATAGCTGGAAGGCAAATAGAATTGATTCATCTTAGCCAAGTCTATCTCTAAACCGAATAGAAAATGGTCAGGCTGCATTAATATGTAGAACACACCAGTCACACGTTCCAGTGACCTGAAATTCTAATTCTGCAGTAAATAAGACAAAAAAATAACTTTCTCATGGGTACTTGAAGAAGAAACCCTCTCCCCCAACTATCCTGAGCTGCTGATGGACCAGCAATACCCCATACCCCCTCCCTTTCCTTCCACAAAAACAATTTCAGAAGAAACTCACCAGAGCTGGTGTCTCCTCAGTGCAGCCCTAACCACAGTCCAGTCATGACTAACTGCCATAGGTAGAATCCTCCCCAACCACATCAAACTTTTTAAACAGTGAAGCTGCTCCTTTCTTAATTGACAGTTACAAGAGGGTTACCCAGAAAACAGCCTTTCTTTCTGATCAGTTATCAGCAATCTCACATGACTCAACCTAGTAAATGTGAAAGCCAGTTATCTTTAAACCTTGGTTTCCTCAAGAAATCCTGTGGAGGTTTTATCCAGTTGAAGCATGAGTCTATTACTTTCTAGGCTATCCTGGGCATCAAGTCAAGTGTCTTTTGACAGTGTTTCCTGACACAAACCGTACATTGACAAAACACCTAAAGTCTTGACTGTGGATCATCAAATTGTATTATGTATGTATGTATATATTGGTTTGCTGGCTCTGCCAACAAATAGGGTTATTTATTCCCACTAAAGTATAAATCAGACAAAGGATGAAGGATCAAATTTTAGGTTTTTAGATTTTAAGAAGCAAGGACTTTCAGCCAAGTATCATTTTTCTAATGACAAATGACAACCTACTAAGAAATAATAGTTTTGTATTCTGCAAACACAAACTTATTCTTCAGAACTTGTTTTCTTCCCCCCAAGTGGAAAAATATTCTAATACCTTATGAAGTTTCAACCAAGTTGAAAAACAGACCACTTTTCAAAATAGCCATGGTCATGGGGTAAGATGAATTAACTCCAGAGAGCCCAAACACCTCTCTATATCCTATCTACCACCAGCCAACCCTCCCGCCACCCAAGATTTTTAGCTAGATCTACAAACGTTAAGTTGCCATGTGCAGCTACCCAAGTGCCAAAGCAGAAAAGGAAAGCAAAGATAATTACAGGGAAACTGCAAAAGCCATAACTGATTAAGAGGGCCTGGGAAAATGTAAATGACTGTAACTATTTTAAAGTCCTAGTTCTTTAAATATTTTTAAAGTAAACTTGAAAGGATAAAAATGTACTCACCAGCCATAATTAATACAACAACCAGTTAGGTGGTAAATAACGTCTAAGAGGATTCTTGCCTCCGTAGCATGTCTCCTGGGTCCATCACATCTACTTTGGGTTTCTTAGATACCCTGGAATTCACTGGTCAGCCACTTTGTGTATTTCGGGTCAATGGGTCACTAAACAAATCAGCTGCCAGACAGTGGGACATCAAATGATCAGAATGGAGGATGAAATCAAGCTTGCAATATTATGCCCCCTTCCTCAGAAAACCCTTATGGTTCTCAGGACTGCCTGACTGCTGCTGTCTGTTCATTCATCAGCATCCACTATAAGCCAAATATCTTTTTGAGGGTCAGCAACAGAAAAGGAAACTAAACAGAAAAGCAAAAAACATCATTTGCAAAAGGCAAATTCATTGCCACTCTTCTGTGTGAGATCCCCAGCAGTACAAACTGATTCCAAAACAGTGTAGTGAACAATACTTACACAAGCACCGTGCACAGTTATACCTTAAATTCTGCTTGACAGTCATGAAGACAGACAACTCATAATAAATGTTAAGCATAACAGCATCGCCTGTATGGCCCAAACCATCCCATTATTGGGTTACAAAAGAATGAAGAGTGCCAAGTGGGGAATCTCCTAACCCCTGCTACTGGATAACAAATTACTCAAGTCCATGCATATCTGGATTCGAGGTCTGGAGGACAACCAAACCCAGGATAAAAACTGATTAACTGGACAATGGATTTGGCCTTAGGTAAAGCTCGGAGGGGCCACTCTTCCCGCGTCTGATAGTAGTGAAAAGGGTGGGCAAAGGTAAGAGCAGTACCTTCGAAGCCAGAACCCACACCATACCTCCTCAGCTCTTAAAGACTAATGACACTGCAGTGAGAGTAAAGCCTCCTCAAGGCTGAATTAGTTCACCTGGCAAATTAGTGGCAATGAAATCACTTTTCAGTTTAAGTATATAACAGGCCATTCTCATTTCTATTTACCAGGAAACCAGTTCCCCACCCTTTAACACCTTGCAGTCTGGGACATGTCACAAAGCAAACAAGTCATAAACTACCAGCCGAGGAGTTGGGTGCAGGAGAACGCTTCCACCCAACTAGGCCGCTGCCACTGCCATATCTTCCTCCACATCCTACCTCGTGCCTTTAACCCCGTCTGCAGGGCCCTCTCCTCTCGGTCTAAACTTTCTTGCCCTTTGCTCACCTTTACAAACCCAAAGTAGAGTCCCACTTCCTCTGTGAAGTCTCCCCCTACTGTCCCTAAGTCTCACGGGTTTATCTGCGTTATTGCTAACCCCACTCCCTCCTCGTCCCAGCAACCAAAACGTGCTCCTCAGGAGCCAGGGCCACACGGAAAAGATCATAATGAGTGAAAGGATGTATCTGGGGCGTGGGAGAGTCTGCAGAAGATGGGAAGTGGGAGTTGGAGAGTAACCGCACCTTCATTTGGGTGAAGCCCCTGCACAGCGAGCCCTGGGCTGCCTGCGTTGAGCGGGTTAAATCCACATCGTTACCACAGGCCTCTACCAAAAGGAAAAGAGCAGAAGCCTCTGACACCAGCCGCACGCGCTGCGAAGGAAAGAGAAAGAACTCACCCCCAACCCGGTACAACTTCCGAACAAGCCTCCGCGCCCCGGAGGCGTTTCGGGGCGTTCCTTCCGTCCCCGCCGCGCCTGCGCACTCTCCCCAGGCGCGTCCTCTCCGCGTCGACGCTCACCCCACTTCCGCCGCTGTGCGCAGGCGCAGTCATGACTCCTTAAGGCTGGTGTCCTCTTTGGTTGCCGGGGCGTTCTTCTTGGGCAAGGCCAGAGTTGGGCCGTGTGCCCGGTGCGGGTATCCACGGTGATAGTCACAGAGGCACTGTTCAAGGACTTGATCCCTGGATGGGAAGAACTCAGGGGAGTGGGCAAACAAGCTGAAAAGGTTGATCATTGCGCGCTCTGTTTGCTCTGGGATAACTGAGGAGACACCAAGAGGAGCGTTAACGCAGGAACGAGCTAATCGGAAGAAGACAGGGAAGAACACTCAAGCAGCGCAAAAACCCTGAGGCATGAAACATCTTGTACCTTTTTAGGAGCTGCAAAAACAGTATGACTGGAGGGAGAGTGCAGTCCTCTACGTGTCTGGATGAAGGGGGGCACAAGAGGTTGGGGTTTGATCCTAAAAGCCATTAAGTTTGAAAGCAGCCTAGTGACCAATCTGTAACTCACCAACTAGTGAGTAATAAAGATTTGAACCAAGACAAGGGCTGTGGAGAGAGAGCTGGGAAATACTGGGGTCAGGGGGTGGAATCCACAGGACTTTGGGAGGGTACAGGAAGGTGGATCGTAGTATGATTCAATTGTAGTATGCTTCTGCTTTTGCAAGCAGAGCACCTGGAATTCAACAAAAAATCAGAAAATAGAAGAGGGAACACTCCCAATCATTTTATGAAACAAGCACTCCCTCATACCCAAACCAAAGACATTGTAGAAGAAAAAAGAAAACTTCAGGCTGATATCCTCATGAACGTGAATGCAAAAATACTTAACGAAATATAAACAAATCAAATCCAGGACTATATTAAAAAGCATAATACATTGTGACCAAGTGGATTGGTCCTAGAAATGCCAGGTTGGTTTAAAACATTCAAAAAATGAGTAACTAATTCACCATATAAACAAAGGCAAAAAAGCTGGTCCTCTCAATAGATAAAAAGCATATGGCAAAATTCAATACTCATTCATAATAAAAAAAAATTCTCAGCAAACTAGGATTAGAAAGAAACATTCTTAAGAAGACATCCACGAAAAACCTACCACCAACAACATACTTAAAGGCGAAAGACTGAATGTTTCCCCTAAGGTGGAAAACAAGGAAAGGATGCCCACTGTTACCACTTCTATTCAACATTGTACCTGAGGTCCTAACTAGAGCAAATAGGCACAAAAATAAATAAATATACAAATAAAAGGCACACAGATCAAAAAGGAAGAAGTAAAACTGTCTTTATTCACAGATGTTGTGATTTGGGGTACAAAAAAGCTACTGGAACTAATAAATGAATTTAGCAAAATCAGAATACAAGGTCAGTATATGAAAGCCAACTGTATTTCTATATATTAAAAACAAATTATTAGGACATGAAATTTTGAAGTATATACTATTCGGTATAGCATCTGAAAACATGAAATACATAGGAATAAATTTAATAAGAGATGTGCTGGATCTGAACACTAAAATCTGTAAAACGTCGCTGAGAAAATTAAAGATCTAAATAAATGAAGAGATTACAACGTGTTCATGCATTGGATGTCTCAAAATCGGGATGACAATTCTCCCAAAATTGAACTATGCATGCAACAGGATCCCAATAAAATCCCAGAAGGCTTTTAGGCTTTTTTTTTTTAGAAACTGGCAAGCTGATTCTAAAATTTATAAGAAAATGCAAAGACTCTGGAAGAGCCAAAACAGTTTTGAAATAGAAGAACAGAGTTGAAGGACTCAACTACCTGATTTCAAGATTTATTATAATGCTACAGTAGTCAAGACAGTATGGTATCAGCACTAGGGTAGACAGACCAATGTAACAATAAAATCCAGAAATAGACCAACATATATGGTTAATTGATTTTTGACAAAAATGCCAAGGTAGTTCAATAGAGAAAGAGTCTTTTCCAAAAATGGATAACCACTTAGGAGGAAAAAAAGGAACCTTGACCCTTACCAAACACTATGCACAAAAATTAACTTCAAATGGATCACAGTTGTAAAAGTAAAAGCTAAAACTACAAGGCTTCTAGAAGGAAACAGGAAAAATTTTAATGGGTTAAGCAAAGATTTCTTAAAATACCAAAAGCATGGGGCTTCCCTGGTGGTGCAGTGGTTGAGAGCCCGCCTGCCGATGCAGGGGACACGGGTTCGTGCCCCGGTCCGGGAAGATCCCACATGCCGCGGAGCAGCTGGGCCCGTGAGCCATGGCCGCTGAGCCTGTGCATCCGGAGCCTGTGCTCCGCAACGGGAGAGGCCACAACAGTGAGAGGCCCGCGTACCGCAAAAAAAAAAAAAAAATACCAAAAGCATAAGGCATAAAGGAAAGAAATATTTGACTTCATCAAATTTTTAAATTTCTGCTCTCCAAATGATACCATTTTTTTAAATGAAAAGACAAGCCATATATGGGAGTGAAAAATCTTTGGAATACGTATACTTGACACAGAACAGGCATCCAAATATATATAAAGAACCACAATTCAATAAGAATAACTCAATTTTAAAATGAACAAAATATTTGAACAGGTATTTTTGCAAAAGAAGATACACAAATGACCAATAAACATTTGAAAAAATAACATCATTTGTCATCAAAAAAAGATAAGTAAAAACCACATGTCACTATATACATCCACTAGAATGGCTAAAATTAAGAAGACTGACAATGCCAATTGCTGACAAAGATGTAAAGCAACTGGAATTTTCATACATTTCTGGTAGAAATGCAAACTGGTACAGGATTTTTTTAAATAGTTTTACAGTTTCACATAAAGTTTAATGCACACCAAATGATCCAGCAATTCCACTCCTAGGTATTTATCCTAGAAAAACTAAAACATATATCCATGCAAAGACTTGCTCTCAAATGTTCATAGCATTTTTATTCATAATAGTCCACAACTGGAAACTACCCAAATATCCATCAACAGGTGTTATCAGTCAGGGATGTAGCACAAGGAACTGGCTAATGCAATCATAAGAGGTGGCTAGGCAAGTCTGAGATCGGTAGGACAGGTTGTCAGGAAGAGCAGGCTGGAAGCTTTCTGGCAGGAGCTGAAGCTGCAGACCACATGCAAAACATGACTAGCAGGTATCTGGATACACAAGTGTGGAGCACTACTCAACAATACACACAGACAAACTACTGATACAACAACTATGGATAAATAAATCTCAAACACATTCTGCTCAGCAAAAGAGGGCAGACCAAAAGACCCTGTATGATTCTACTTATATGAACTTCTAGGACAGTCTGTACTAATCTACAGTGTCAGAAAACAGGTAAGTGTCTGATGCCAAGTAGACAGTAAGGGGAGGATATTCACTGCAAAGGGAAACGAGAAAATTTGGGGGAGTAACAAATTGTAACTTGGCTGTGGTGATGGCCACATGGTGTATACATCTGTCAAAATTCAAATTATACACTTTAAACTGGTACATTTTTGTATATGAATTATTGCTCAATAAAGCTGGTATTTTAAAAAGAAAAAAAAAAACGGATTCCTGCACAGCAGAAGCTCCAATCAGGGTTGCAGAAAGATAAACCCAGTTCCTCCAGCACCATTTTTGGAAAAGACTATCCTTTCCCTTGACACCTTTGTTGAAAATCAGTGAAACTTATATGCAGGTGAGAAGTTTCCAGGATGGGAATGATGGATATGAATGCAATGAGAGAGATTCCTGGTTATTTCTGTCTCCCAAACAGAGGTGTTACTTGAGGGCGGTGGTCAGCTGAAAACCTTCCTCCTCTTCACTACCCCCCACCCAAACAAACGTTTAAGGGCATCACTGTGCTGTGTGAACTGCTCTTTGTGAAATGACGCCCTCGTAAGGTCACTCGCAGTGCCCCGTGGTGTATTCCACCCCTTCCTAGCCTTGGGAGAAGTCATCCTTCTGGAAACAGGGCTCTTCCTCTCCGAGGACAACAGCCCTGAGGGTCAGGCCCTCTGGGCCTGGCAAGAGGCCCACACTTAGAGGGTAAGGAAAGGACACGAAGAAAGAAGAAAGGCGATGAGCACGAAGAGCCGACAAGGCTGCGCTTCCTACCTGGTAGCAAAGCATCTCCACGCTGGGCGCTGGGCGGGCTCCGGCAGCAGACCTCAGTCAGTCCCTATTGGTCAGGACCGTGGTTCTCACGGTGCGGTCCTGGACCAGCAGCGTCCGCCTCACCTGGGCACCTGTTAGAAATGCTAATTCTCTGGGTCAAACCCAGACCTCCCCGTGGGAAACGATGGAGGTGGGTGAGGCCTAGCGCTTTGTGTTTTAACGAGCTCTCCAGGTGCTTCTGAGGAGCGAAGAGGAGGAAAGAGTGGAGGGACGGAATGGGGCTGATGAGACACCTCCCGTTGCCCCTTCCCAGGCTTCATAACCGCCCGCTGTGGGCGGCCGGCCCTCAGGTGAGGCCGGGATGAGGCCGGAGGGAGGGAGCCCAAGAGGGAAGCGATCCGAGGAGGAGCCTATGGCGTGAGCCTCGCACGCGGAGTAGCGACGGTGAGGTGGAGGAGGGGTTGCGAGAGGGCCGGGGCCCGGGGCCGAGTGGACATGAGACCGGGCACCGAGCCGCCTTGCCCGCGGCTGACCGGCGCTGCACCCCCGCGGTGCTGGGAGGGCCGGCGGGGCAGCCGGGCCCCTCGCTCACCTCTCCCGCTCTGGGCGATCTAAGCACCGTCCTTTGGCGGAGCGCTCCGCCGGGGTGTCCCCAGCTCGGGTGTGGGCTGCCTTGTCGGCCGGGGGTTGTAACGCGCCCTTCCTCGCAGCTGCTCGGCCCCCGCCCCGCATCATGAATCGCAGCCGTACTAGCAGCACCTCCGAAAAGGCGACACTGGCCTTGCTCTGGGGTGAGTGAGGCTCCAGGCTGTTCTCGGAGCACCCGGGGGGCTGGGGGTACGTCACCGGGGGCAGGGGGGCGGTTAGGGCTGGAGGCAGAGAGGCGCGCCTCTCTGGAGGCTGCCCGCCCCACGCCACGCCTTCCGCCCTCCGTCTCCCTTCGCAGGCTGTGAGCTGAGCCAGGAGAAGCCGACTTGGACCTTCAGACCCCGGAAGGTGGGGAAGCAGGACTGTATGCTGCTGCTCAGTACGGTGGGTACCCCCCAGCCCCAAGGAGGGGAGGAAGGACGGAGCAGGGAGGGACTTGGACAGCCACAGAGGAGCAGGTGGGATTGTCCGGTGCCCGCAGCTGGAACAGGGTTTGCCTCCTCCGCCCTCTGGGTGAAGAGGAGCCCTGCTCGTTTTCCACCCCTCTCAGATTTGCCTGGGGGAGAAAGCCAAAGAGGAGATGAACCTCGTGGAGATCCTGCCCCCAGCAAGCCAGGACGACAGAAAGAGGAAGCCCATCACCCTGGCCTCTCTTCGGGCCTCTGTCCTCCCCATGGTGAGCCTTTCCCTGCGGGCCTAGGACACCCTGGCTCCAGCCCTAGGAGACCCTGCTCAGGCCTCACCCGCTGCGTGGGAACGGACCCAAAGATGGGGTACAGGCTCCTGCACAAGTACAGCCAGTGCTAGAGAGGCATATAGCCCAGGACTAAAAGCTTGGACCCAGGAGGCAGGGAGCCCCATTTCCATCCTAGTCCACAATTTTTTTTTTTGGTGGGCCGGGGGCGGGGTGGCCGGCTGAGTCCTAACCACTGGACCGCCAGGGAACTTCCTCCTAGTCGACTCTTTACCAGCCGTGTGACTTTGGGCAAGTTAAATAACCTCTCTCCAAATCACATTTTTCAACTGTTTACTGCTGGAGACCGGTGTTGATGATTTACATACTGCCTGTGTATCCAGATTGTGTATCCAGAAAGTCTCACTCTAATAATTTATTTTGAGTTTTCTATGCAGATCTTCTTTGTGAGTAATGGCAGTCTTTGTGTTGTTTTTTGTTGTTGTTTTTTTTTTTTCTTTTAAATTCAGGTACACTGCCTAGGACCTCCAGTATAATATTGGATAAAATGATAATGGTAGATGTCCTCGTTTCATTCCTGATATATTTTTGGCTGCGTTGGGTCTTCGTTGCTGCTTGCGGGCTCTCTCTAGTTGCGGCGAGCGGGGGCTACTCTTCGTTGCAGTGCAAGGGCTTCTCATTGCAGTGGCTTCTCTTGCTGCGAAGCATGTCCTCTAGGCACACAGGCTTCAGTAGTTGTGGCACGCAGGCTCAGTAGTTGCGGCTCGCGGGCTTAGTTGCTCTGCGGCATGTGGGATCTTCCCTGACTAGGGCTCGAACCCATGTCCCCTGCATTGGCAGGCAGATTCGTAACCACCGCGCCACCAGGGAAGTCCCCCCCATACCTGATTTTTTTTTAAAGGAATGCTTCTAATGTTTCTCCATTAAGTATGAAGTGTTTGGTAGACACCCTTTGTCAGGTTAAGGAAGTCTCCGTCTAATCCTACTCTACTTTGAAAATTTGAATTTTCTCCTTTTTAATTATGATTATCAAATTGGTTATCAAATGCTTTCCTGTTCATATTATCAGGGGCTCTCTCTTCTTTAATCTGTTAATGTGGTAAGTTATACTAATAGAATAATATTCAATCAACTTTGCATTCCTGAGATAAACATTACTGATTGTATTATAAACTTCTAGATTTGCTTTGTTAATAAGACTTTTTTTTTAAACTTATATACTCATAAGTGAGGTTGGCCTATAAATTCCATATCTTATTTGGATGTCAAGGCGTATTAGCCTCATGAACCGAGGCATGGCGTGTTCCCTCCTTCCATGCAGCAGAACAGTGAATATGAGACCAGAATTATCTGCCCTTAAAGACCTGGGAGGCTGATCTGTAAAACTGCCCTCAAACCTATTTTTTTTCTCTATCTATGAGATCTCCCTAAATCTCATCCATTCCCATAGTTTTAAAGACCACCTATACAAATGAAGACTCTGACATTTATTCTGTAAACCCAGCCTCTCTGTTGTGCTCCAGATCCTCTGTCCAACTCAAAACACTTAACAGATATCTAATAGATGTTCCAAACTTAGCATGTCTAAATCCAAATTCTTGATTTCTATCTATAATCTCTTCCCCCATCCCCAGACCTGATCCTCTCCCAGTAAATAGCTATTCCTCCAATTAGCCAGGATAAAACCCTCTTTCTCTAACACCCCGTATCTGACCCACCAGCAAATCCTGTTGGCTCTACCTTCATCTAACCTCATCTCAACACCTCCCTGCTACACTCTGGTCCAGGTGACCATCACCTCTTGCTCAGGTTTATTGCAGGGCCTCCCAGGAGATATACCTGCCTTCATCGTTGGTCCCCTTTCATCAATTTCATGTCCCCCTATACCAGGGACACACTTGCCCCCGACTTCAACCTGGTCTTTGTTCAAATGTCATCTCATTGAAGGGTCTTCCCTGGCCACAAACAGCACCCTCATTTCTACCCCACCCATGATCACTTTTTCCCCCATAGGACCCATTACTGACATGAGGTTTCATTTGTGCATTGTCTTTTCCCCCCAACCAGGATATAGACTCCAAGAGAGCAAGGATTTTGCCTGCTTTGCTGCATTATCCATACAGCCCCTATACTAGTGTCTGGTATGTGGTAGGAACTCAATATATAATGAATGAGTGAGTAAATAAGTGAATGAACTGTGTGGGACTGGTTTGATTTTTAAACTATTGTGATTTATTTAATAGGTTTAGATCTTCTCAGATGTTTCGATTTCTATGAGTCAGTTCTTTTATTAGCTGTATTGAGATATAATTTATATACAGTAAGATTCACTAGTGTTAAGTGTGCAGCTCGATGCATTTGACAAGTTGTGCAATAGCCACCAACATCAAGGTAGAGAATTTCCACCGCCCTGCCCCCAGTTCCTCATGCCTCATGCAGTCTGTTCCTTCCACCTACCACTGCCTCTGGCAACCACTGATCTACTTTCTGTCACTATAGTTTTGCCTTTTCTATAATTTCATTTAAATGGAACCATACAATATGTAGTCTCTTGTGCTGGCTTTTTTCACGTAGCACAATGCTTTTGAGATTTATCCCCGTTGTTGATAAAACAGTAATATGCTCCTTTTTTATATCTGAGTAATATGCCACTCTACAATTTATATAAAATTTGTTCTTTCACCTGTTAATGGACATATGGACATTTGGGGTAGTTTCCAGTTTTTGGACTATTGTCAATCAAGCTGCTAGGAGTGTTTGAGTGTATTTGTATAGACGTGTTTTCATTTCTCTTAAGTACATACCTAGGAGTGATATTGCTGGATCACATAGTAAGCATATGTTAAACTTTATACAAAACTGCTAAACTATTTTCCAAATTGCTGTACCATTCTGCATTTCTACCCGCAATCTATGAGAATTCCAGTTGGTCCACATCGTCACCAACACTTGGCATTGTCAGTCTTCTTAATTTTAGCCAATCTAGTACATATACAGTGGCACCTCATTGTGGTTTTTATTCTTCCTTGAGGGTTGGTGATATTAACTGTCTTCTTATTTGAGTTTTGGTCTTTTGTATATCTTCTTCTGCAAAATACCTGTTTAGATGTTTTGCCCATTTTTAAATAATTGAGTTATTCTTATTGACTTGTAGGAGTTTTTTTAGTATATTTTGGATATAAGTCCTTTATTACAAATATTTTCTCCTAATGTGTGGCTTGCCTTTTCATTTTTGTAATAATGTTTTTTGAAGAGCACAAGTTTTTAATTTTGATAAAGTTCAACTTAACATTTTTTTCTCTTATGGTTCATCCTTTTGGTGTCCGAAGAAATCATTGCTTAAACTAAGGTCACAAAGGTTTCCTTTTATGTTTTCTTCTAGAAATGCTGTTGTTTTAGCTCTTATATTTAAGTCTATGATCCGTTTCAAGATAAGTTTCTTGTATGGTATGAAGTGAGGATAGAAGGACACTTTTTTCCAAATTGATATCCAGTGCTCCAGTACCATTCTTTGAAAAGACTGCTCTTTCACTGATACAATTACCTTGGCATTTGCCAAAAATTGGTTGACCATATGTGTATGCATATATGTCTATACACTATTCTGTTTCATTGATTTATGTTTACCCTCATTCCATACCAGACTAATTTGATTATTGTGCTTTTATAATAAGTCTTAAAATGAGATCGTGTGAGTCCTCCAATTTTGTTATTCTTTTCCAAAATTGGGTTGACAAGTCTAGGTTCTTAGCATTTTCCATGTAAGTTTCAGAATCAGCTTTCTTTAAAAATCAGTCTGATGGGATTTTGATTGAGATTGTATTGAATCTATAGATTACTTTGGGGGGAATTGCCATCTTGACAATTTTGAGTCATCGATAATTGAACATGATATATTTCTCCATTTGTTTACATCTTTAGCTTTTCCCAGGAATGTTTTGTAATTTTCAGGGTCCTGGTCCCCTACGTACTTTGTAAAGTTTACCCCTACATATTTCATGATTTGGGGTGCTATTAAAAATGAGATTAGCATATTTATTGGAAGAAAATTCACATACCATAAGCTTCACTCACTAGAGTATATAATTCAGTGATTTTTAGTAAATTCAGAGTTGTGCAACAATCACCATCTAGGTTTAGAACATTTTCATCAACCCAAAAAGAAACTCCATACCTACCAGTGGTCACTTCCCATTTCCCACGTTCACTTACCCCCAGCCTTAGGCAACCACTAATTTACTTTATGTCTATAGATTTGCCTATTCTGGCAAATCATATAAATGGAATCATAAACTGTATGGTCTTTTGTGACCACTTTCTTTCACTTAGCATAATGTTTTTAAGGTTTATCCATGTTGTTGCTTGTATCAGTACTTGACTCCTTTTTATTGCCAAATAATATTCCATTGTATTGATATACCACATTTTGTTTATCTGTTCAGTTGGTGGACATTTGGATTGTTTCTACCACTTGGCTATTAGGAATGCTGTTATTAACATTAATGTACAAATTTTTGTATGAACATAAGTTTTTTTTAACATTTTATTTATTTATTTATTTATTTATTTATTTCTGGCTGTGTTGGGTCTTTGTTGCTGCATGCAGACTTTCTCTAGTTGCGGTGAGTGGGGGCTACTCTTCGTTGCGGTGCACGGGCTTCTCATTGCAGTGGCTTCTCTTGTTGTGGAGCATGGGCTCTAGGCGCATAGGCTTCAGTAGTTGCGGCACACAGGCTCAGTAGTTGTGGCTTGTGGGCTTTAGAGTGCAGGCTCAGTAGTTGTGGCACACGGACTTAGTTGCTCCATGGCTTGTGGGATCTTCCCAGACCAGGGATCAAGCCCACGTCCCCTGCATTGGCAGGCAGATTCTTAACCACTGCGCCACCAGGGAAGTCCTGTCTGGTAATTTTTGAGTGGATGCTAGACATGAATTTTACTATTTGGATGCTGGATATTTTTACAGTTTTATAAGTATTCTTGAATTTTGTTCTGGGATGCAGTGAAGTTACTTACATACCATTTGATCCTTTTGTGTCTTGTTTTTAAGCTTTGTTAGGGATTTAAGCTGAATTTAGTCTAATTTTGCCCCACTACTGTAGCAAGACCCTTCTTAGTACTCCAATAGATGCCCCGTAAATTATGAGATTTTCCACTCTGTGAGCTCCAGACACCTTTAGGATGATTCTTTTTCCAGCCTCAGGTAGTTTCCTTGCATGGATGTTCTGATTACTACTTAACTGAATACTCAAGGGGGCCTTCTACAGATCTCTGGAGTGCTGTCTTTGCAGCTTTTTCCTCTCTTGTGAACTCTAGGTGCCTTGGCTTCTCTGGGCTCCAGTTCTATTTCCTAAACTCAGAGAGACCACTAGGCTTTGTCTGGGTGCCCCCTCCCTGCACTGTCCAGGAAGTAAGCTTGGGCAACCATAGGGCTCATCTCATCTCTGTCCCATCTCTCAGAGATCACTGTTCTTCCTTGACTTGTATCCAGTGTCTTGAGAGCTGTTGTTTCCTACACAGGCATACCTGGTTTTATGGTACTTCACAGATATTGCGGGAGTTTTGCTTTTTTGTTCATTTGTTTTTGTTTTTTACAAATGAAGGTTTGTAGCAGCCCTGCACTGTCAGATGATGAATAGCATTTTTAGCAATAAAGTATTTTTAAATTAAGGCATGTACATTATTTAGACATAATGCTGTTGTACACTTAATAGAATACAGTATAGTGTAATTATATGCACTAGGAAACCAAAAATTTCATGTGACTCACTTTACTGTGATAATCGCTTTATTGCAGTAGTCTGGAGCTAAGCCTGCAATATCTTTGAGGTATGCCTGTATTATAGTTTTTTAGTTGTGTCAAGCTGGAGAGTAAATTCAGTCCTTGTTACTTAGTTGGCCTGAACCAAACATCTCCTGAGTCAATTATGATTATTTATATTTTTCTAGATATTGTTCATGCTATTTGCTAATAATATTTTTCATCATGACTATATCTGTTATTATATTCCTCTTTTTAAAATTCCCAGTGGTGTTTATCATCTTTCCTTTTTTCCCTTCATTTCAATCACTGGATATTAGTCTTTTTCTTTTTTTTCAAAGAAAAAGCTTTTGATTTTGTTGATGCTTTCTATTGTTTCCTTATTTTTTATTTTATTAATTTCTCTGGTTATCTGATTTTCTGCTTTCTTTGTTCCATTCTCTTACTTCCTTAGTTAGATATTTAGCCCATTCATGTTATAGTTTATTTTTTCCAAGTAAGTTCTATTTATTTATTTTAAATACTACACATTTCCCTCTGAAGATGTTTTTAACTGCATCCCTTAATTTGGGATTTGTGGTATTTTCACTTTATCTTAGTTTAAATATTTTCTAATTTCCATTATGATTTCTTATTTGATGAATGAGTTACTTCAAATGTTTTAATTCCCAAAGGTATGGGTGGGTTGAGTCATCACCCTTTTTCTTAGTGTAATTGCATCAGAAAATATGGCGTGTGTGTGTGTGTGTGTGTGTGTGTGTGTGTGTGTGTATATATATATATATATATATATATATATGCCATATCAATTCTTTGGTTATTTGTTGAGACTCAATTTGTGGCTTACTACATGGTAGTATTATAGAATTCTATGTGTGTCCATTAAATCAGGTGTATTAATTGTGTCCAAACCTATATAGTTTTTGTCTCCTGGTGTATCAATTAGCAAAAGAAATGTGTTAAAATTTCCTGTTATGATTGTGGATCTTCGGGTTCTTCTTATAATTTTGTTTACTTTATATATGTTTATTTTTTTAATTGAAAATCATTTTAGATAATTGTAGATTCACATGCAGCTGTAAGAAATAATACTGAGAGATCCCTGTATGTTTTGCCCAGTTTTCTCCAATGGTAACATTTTGCAAAACTGTAATATAATATCAAAACCAGGATATTGACATTGATACAATGCAGGGATCTATTTATACAATTTTATCACCTAAGTTCCTTTTGTTTGTTCCACCACCACAGCCAAGATACTGAACAGTTCCAACACCCCAGGCATCCCTCATGTTGCCCTTTTATAACCACACTCACGTCCCTCCTGCTCCCTCACCTCCCCCTAACCCCTGGCAACCACCAATCTGTCCTCCATTTCTAAAATTTGGTCATTGAAATAGAATCAGATGTATGTAACTTTTTGGGAACTGGCTTTTTTTTCTCAGCATAATTCCCTGGAGATTCATTCATTTTACTGCTGACTGGTATTCTGTGGTATAGTTGTACCACAGTTCAACAATTCATCTGTGGAAAAACTGGGCTGATTCCCATCTGGGGCTCTTACAAATAAAGCTGCTATGAACATTTGTGTATAGGTTTTTGCGTAAGCTAAGTTTTCATTTCTCCTGGGTTAAATGTCCAGGAGTGCAATTGCTGGGCCATATGAGGGTGGTTACACATTTAGTTTCTTAAACTGCCAGACTGTTTTCTAAAGTGGCTGTACCATTTTGCATTTCTATCAGCAATGCATAAGTGATCAAGTTTCTTTGCATCCTCATCGACATTTCATGTTGTCACTATCTCTTTTATTTTAGCCATTCTAATGTGTGTGTAGTGGTGTCTCATTGTGCTTTTAGTTTGCATTTTCCTGATGGCTAATGATGTTGAACAGCTTTTCATGTGGTTTTTGCCATATGTATGTTCAGTTAAGTGTTCATGTCTTTTGCTCATTTTCTAATTGTTTTGTTACTGTTGAATTTTGTTAATTTTTTTTTTTTTTTTTTTGCGGTACGCGGGCCTCTCACTGCTGTGGCCTCTCCCGTTGCGGAGCACAGGCTCCGGACGCGCAGGCTCAGCAGCCATGGCTCACAGGCCCAGCCGCTCCGCGGCATGTGGGATCCTCCCAGACTGGGGCACGAACCCGTGTCCCCTGCATCGTCAGGCGGACTCTCAACCACAGCGCCACCAGGGAAGCCCTGAATTTTGTTAATTTTTTATATATTCTAGACACTAGTCCTTTGTCAAGTATATGGCTTGCAAATATTTTCTCCCCAGTTTATAACTTGTCTTTTCATCCTCTTCACATGAGCTTTTATGGAACAAACGTTTTTAATTTTGATGCGGTCCATTGTGTTCTTCCTTTTATGACTTTTGATGTTAAGTCTAAGGACACATTGCCTAGTCTGAGATCATGAAGGTTTTCTATGTTTTTTGTCCAAAAGTCATATAGTTTTATGTTTTACACTTAAGTCCATGATCCATTTTGAGTTCACTGTTGTATAAGCTATGAGGTTTAGGTGAAGGTTCATTTCTTTGCCTATGGATGTCCAATTGCTCCAGCTCCATTTGTTGAAAAAGCTTCCTCCATTTAATTGAGTTTGCATCTTTGTCAAAAATCAGTTGCAGGTATTTGTGTGTGTCTATTTCTAGGTCTTCTGTCAATCTATGTGTCTAACCCTCTAATATCACACTGTCTTGATTACTGTGGCTATAGTTTATGTATGTTCAGACTATGTTGTTGATGCATATAATTTACAGGTTTAGCTTTCTTGTAAAATTTTTACTTTCCTTGTATAATTGTAAATATCTTCCTTGTCTAAATTTTTTCATTATGTGGTGACCTTCTTTATCCCTAAAATACTTATTGAATTAAAGCTTATATCGTCTGATATTAATTTGTTTCCCAGATGTCCCTCAATCTCCATTATTCCTTTATTCTTTAGTAATGGATTCATGACTTTTAGCTGGTCACAAGGCTACTGAGAATAAAAACTATATTCCCTCTAAGTTTGGCATAACCATGAAGTTCTGGCCAATGCGATGTAAGCAGAAGTGGGATCTACAACATCTGAAAAATGTCCTTAAAGAGAGATCATGTGACCACTTTTCTGTCCCTTTCTGGAGTGTAGATGTGATGACTAGAACAAGAGCAGCCATCCTGGGCGAGGTGGGAGCCGTGTATTGAGAATGGTAGAGCAACACGGTACAAAGAGCCTGGATCCCTGGTGATTGAGGAGTGGTATACCCATAGCTTATGTATGGGCTTAGTTTATGTGACAAAGAAGTGAGTTTCTACCTGTGTAAGCCACTGTTATGGAGTTTTCCGTCACTTATTACCAAACCTAATCGTAACAAACACTACTAGCTTCATTTTTTAGGGACTTTTTTTTTTAGGGACTTTTTTTTTTTTTTTTTTTTTTTTTTTTTTGTGGTAGGCGGGCCTCTCACTGCTGTGGCCTCTCCCGTTGCGGAGCACAGGCTCCGGACGCGCAGGCTCAGTGGCCGTGGCTCACGGGCCCAGCCGCTCCGCGGCATGTGGGATCTTCCCGGACCGGGGCACGAACCCGTGTCCCCTGCATCGACAGGCGGACTCTCAACCACTGCGCCACCAGGGAAGCCCAGGGACTTTATTTTTTAAGAGCAGTTTTAGGTTTACAATAAAATCGAGAGGAAGTTACAGAGATTTCCTATATACCACCTACCCCTACACATACATAGCCTCCCCCATTATCAACATCACTCACCAGAAAGTACAACTAGCTTCATTTTCATTTTAGTTATATGCGGCTGCCATAACAGAGACCCAACTACAGGGGCTTAAGATTTATTTCTGTATTGCATAGAAGTCCAGAGATGGGCAGTCCAGAGCTGATGAGATGACTCCATGGTCACCAAAGACCAAGTCTCCTCGTATCTTTCTCCTGTCTTTAGCGCAGACCTACCATCCTCAAAATCACCTTACAGTCTAGGAAGGCTGCTGCAGCTCCAGCCCTCACTTCTACAATTAATGTAATAGGAAAGAAGCAGCAAGGGAAGACCACAGGGACTTCTCTGTCCACCTTTTAAGGAGTCTTCCCACAAGTACCACCTTCCAAATTCTGCTTATAGCTCATTGATCCAGAAATTAGTAACATAGTCACAACTGCAAAGGAAACTGAAGAATGCAGTTTTGGGCTGGGTATAGTATTTCAGTAATATCAGGGTGCTGTTATTATGGAAGGAAAGAATGGCTATTGGATAAGCAACTGGAAGCCTCTGCTGCACCTGGTATGTCTATTTCCATCTCTTTACTCCAGCATTTCTCCGGCCTTATAAGGTTTCTTATAAGCAGTATGTAGCTAGACCTTGTTTTAATCTATCCAGCCAGTATAGTCTGTTTATATTGATTGCGACTTGCTAATATACTTGGGTTTACTTGTAGCATGTAGTTTGTGCTTCTATTTTCCTTGCCTTTTAAATTTTTTTGTTTCTTTTTTCTAGTTTTCCTGTCTTTTATTAGATTGATTAAAGTTTCTTTTCCCCTTTTCTCTTCTACTGGTTTAGAAGCTATAGAATCTCATTCTAATCTTTATTTGTTCTCTTTAATTTTTTAACAGTCATGCATGATCAAAGTCGAAAATTAATGTTTTCTTCCTCCCAAACCAGGGGATTCTAATTACTTTCATTTTAACATACATATTGTCATCATGTAGCATTTTAGCTCCAACGTGTTTTAAACCAGCTCAACACTAGTCATGACTAGTGTTGTTTTATTTTACGGCAATGTTTCCTTAGGTCTTTATTTATTTATACCAATTTTTTTTCTCATCACTGCTTCTTGCACCTACTTCTTAATTTAATTGCCATCTTTTTGAACATCCTTTTGTAGACCTGGGAGTAGTAAACTTACTTGGGCTTTGCTCAGAAATACCTTTCTTTTACCCTCATTCCTTCATGATAGTTTGGCTGTGTATATACTTCTAGGTAAGAGGTCTGATTCCTGACCTCTTTCTGATTCCTGATGTTGCTGTTGAAATCCTCAGTCTGCCTGGTTATTGTTCCTTTTTTGGAAATCTGGCCTCTCTGGTTGATTTTAAGTTCATCTCTTTGTTCTCATCTGCCATTTCACCATAGTATGTTCAGGTGTGGATTTATTTTTATTTATCTTTTCAGGGATGAGGTTTCCTGCATATGAGGATCTGTCTTGGATCATTTCTGGAGAACTCTTGGTCGTTATCACTTGGAACACTGACTCCATTCTCTCCATTCCCTACCTCTGATTGGATGCATGTTGGACCTTCTCACCTGTCCTCCACGTCCAGCTTCTCTCTCATATTTTGTTCATTTCTCTCTGTGCTTCATACTGGGTAATTTCTTCCCAGCACTTCTCCAATTTACTGATTCTTCCTTCAGCTGCTTCACTCTGCTTTTTAACCATTTGTTCACTTTACTTCAATGCTAATGTTTTTGATGTCTAGAAGCTGCTTTTGGTTCTTTTTATTTTTATTTTATTTATTTATTTTTTTTGCAATACACGGGCCTCTCACTGTTGCAGCCTCTCCCGTTGTGGAGCACAGGCTCCGGACGCACAGGCTCAGCGGCCATGGCTCACAGGCCCAGCCGCTCTTGGCATGTGGGATCTTCCCGGACCGGGGCATGAACCCGTGTCCCCTGCATCGGCAGGCGGACTCTCAACCACTGCGCCACCAGGGACACCCTCTTTTTATTTTTTGTAATATCTTGTTCTTTTTATTTTGATTCCTACTCTTATGTTTATTTGATCTTCATCAAACATTTCATGTGGTTTAGGTTGTTATTCTCTTATCTCAGGTTCCTGGTTGTACATTTTGTTTTGTTCTGCTGCCAGACTCTAGCAGGGTTGTTTCAAACCTCTTCCAGTTTGGTTTGGTTCTGTTTTGTGAAAGAATTCTGTGTGAAAAGAATTCAGAGTGTCCCTAGAGACTGGTTTTGTGTTTGCATCTGCCATTTGCCCCAGGAATATCGCAAGCCTGGGATTTTATACAGATCTCTTGGCTTGGCAGTGCCCACCGAGTAAATTCAGAGTTGCTCTAAGTGAGAGGTACAACCACAGCTGTTAGCTTCTCACAGGAGACTCCGTTATCTCACCCACAGGTTCTTGTTTCCCTCCTTTTATGGTGGGTCCTTTCTAGTTAGATGGCTTAGGGTCCTTCAGTCCCTTCTCCTCAACCCTCACCATGGGGCTTTTTACTGAGATGTAGCCCTTTGAAGGTCCCCTCCCCAAGGGTTTGTCTCCTGTCCACATGAGTGTCACAACCCAAAGTCCTTCCTGTTTTCAAGGACATCCTCCCTTCAGCTGTGGCATCAGCCTCTGCACAGGCTGCTCTTCTTTCTGATGCACAGGGACACTTCTTTCTGTCTTACCATTCAACCAAGCAGTAAAAACATTGAATTACATTTTATCCAGCATTTCTAGGTGTTTGTGATCAGTTTTCACTTATCTGCTTCCGCTCTGAACCAGAAACTCTAAGTTAATCTCTCTAAGCCTCAGTTTCCTCCTCTGTAAAATAACAACACCTCCTTTGTGGGCTTCTTGTGAAGATTTAAATGAGATAAAGCAGGTAAAATGTGTAGCATGGGGCCTGGCACATGGTAAGAACTCAAGAAATTTAAGTATCATCATTGTTACTCTAGAAAATTTGCAAAGTTTGGAAAAGTGTAAAGAAAATAAATGTACTGTCCACTGAAAATTATGGTTAGCACTGTAATATATTTCTAACCTTTATTCCTATGAATATTCACACATTACTTATAAGATGATAGGAAGACTGTAATACAACTTTGCATCTGCTTTTCTCATTTGATCAATGCCTTAGTCAGCTTGGGCTGACATAACAAAATACCATGGAGTGAGTGGTTTAAACAACAGACATTTCTTCCTCACAGTTCTGGAGGCTAGAAGTCTGAGATCAGGGTGCCAGCACAGTCGGGTTTTGGTAAGGGCCCTCTTCCTGGCTTGCAGATGGCTACCTTCTTTTTGTGTCTTCACATGGCCTAGAGAGAAAGCAAACTGTGTGGTCTCGTCTTCTAAGGGCACTAATCCCATCACAAGGTCCCCACCCTCATGACCTCAACTAACCCTAGTTACGGTCCCAATGGCTCCATCCCCAGATACCAGCACATTGGAGGTTAGGGGCTTCAGTGTAAGAATTTGAGGGGACACAGTTCAGTCCATAGCTATCAGACTATTTAACAGCTGCACCTCAGCTTGGAAGACCATCTGTGATCTTGGCAGGAATGAGATTTTCAGATCCATGTTCTTCTCCAACAGAGTCCACCTCAGCAGGAGGGTCCAGGGGGCTGAGAGTGCAGAGAGGTCCAGGGAAGCCCTGAAGCATATGTGGTTGAGGGGAGGGAATAAACTGAGTATTTCTGCCTGAGGCCAGCCCCCATCCCCCACCCCCAGCCAGGTACCAGGCCCGAGTGGCCTGTCCTCTCTACTCCTGCCCCTACCCTCTACACCCTACCCCTGCAGGTTGTCCTGGCGGGATTGGAGCTTTCTCCTCCTGTCACGTTCCAGCTCCGGGCTGGCTCTGGACCCGTGTTCCTCTGTGGCCAGGAATGTTATGGTAAGTCCAAGCTTGGACCCGAGAAAGGTCTGCCGGTACAGTGCTCAGCACAGGGCCAAGGACATAATAGGTACTCAAACACTTGAGGGATTCTTGAATTATTGGAGAAGATCCCCAAAGGCAACAGAATCACCAGCAGCCTGGACCAGGAGGCCATGGGCACGCGTCCTAGCCCCAGTTCTCCTTTACCTCTCCACCACGTCCTCTGTGGGCTGCAGCCCTCCAGCCATAACACGAGGGTGGGGTTATATTTGGTTCCATCTTCAAGTGTATTCCTCCTAGTTGTGAGGAATAAATGGCATATTCAGAAAAAGCACTTAACATAACGCCTGGTACCAGAGCACACTCAAAACATTACCTGCTATGAAGTATGTAGCTGTAGCAGTAACATGGACCCTGGCAATTCGCTGTGCTTTTGACTCTTTTGACAGACCTTTAACTGCCTTCTCTGTCCAGTGGTGCCTCTTCCATCAGGGTTCTCTCCTGCTCCAAACCCCGGGCAGGTTCCACCTGCCTCAGGATGAGGCCTGAGTTCCTCCGCTGCTGTGTCCCCACCCTCTCCCTCCTTCCCCTCACACTCTCCTTCCCAGTGTGCATCCCCCGCCGGCCCGGCCAGAGCTACAGCTTACCACTTCCCCCCCTGCCCTCCTGCCGCGGCCTCAGCCCTCACTGCACCGCCCCCCCCACCCTGCCAGCCGCACTTTGGGCAGGTAGATCTGGGAAGGGGAGCCTGGCAGAGACCCTCGGGCTCAGAGGCCCTGCCTTCCTCCCACACCATCGCTGACACTTCAGACCAATCCTGGGAGGAAGAGGAGGGGGAGGAGGAGGAAGAAGAGGAGGAGGAAGAAGAGGAGGAAGAGGAAGAAGATGATGACGACGAAGACACAGATGTGTCCCTGGAGAAGGAGACCCCTGTCAAACAAGTCAAGAGGCTGGCGCCCCAGAAGCACACAAGCGTTGCCAAGGTGAGGGAGGGACACCCACCCCCCCGCAAAGGCTCCTCAGAAACCTGGACCAGGCCTCCCCAGTTGAGTGCGCTGAGGCCCGGGGCAACACCTGCCAGGTGCCCGGTGGGAGTCTGCTCTGCCCCTGGGCCTTGCCAGAACTCCCAATAACGCTTGTGTTTGGTTTCCAGAAAAAAAAGGTGGAAAAAGAGGAGGTGTCAGTGAGGTAACTCTTTCCATCTATTAAATGAGCCAAAAGCTTTCAGTTGAGGTACATCGTGCTTGAAAGAGGATGATGCACGTGTGTATGCAGGTGTGTGGTACACGGAGACACAGGTGCACAGGTGTGCTGCCACTGTCGGTTGGCACAGTCTTTTTGAAAAGCATTTAACAGTTCTTATCTTCTGACTTCATCCCACTTATGGCAGTTCCTTCCAAAGAATCCCATCCAAGAGATGAGGGAAATAGATGCACTAAGAAACTTATATCACTGCATTATTCAAATAATAGTATAAAATGGAAGCATTGTAAATGTCCATCAATATACCAGTTGCTTAAACTACGTCACGTCTTCTCAATGGCATGTGACATAATGCCCATGAAGAATATAGCAAACTGGAAAGTGTTTCTAGAATTCAAAAAGCAGGATATTAAATTATTTTCATCTTAATATTTAGTTATTTAATTTTTGGCTGCATTGGGTCTTAGTTGCGGCACGCGGGATCTTGGTTGGGATCTTCGTTGAGGTGCGCAGGCTCTCTAGGTGTGGCCCGTGTGCTCAGTAGTTGCCGCGCACGGGCTTAATTAGCCCACGGCATGTGGGATCTTAGTTCCCCGACCAGGAATCACGTCCCCTGCATTGGAAGGTGGATTCTTAACCACTGGACCACCAGGGAAGTCCCAAATTATTTTCATTTTATTTCACAAACAAAAGAGTTCTGAAAGGAAACAAAATGTTAATATTAGTAGGAGGTAAAGAAAAGTATAGGCAATTTATTCTCTATTTGCTATATTTTGCGCAATGTGGTTAACGTTACTTTTATGATAAGAAACATTTGTGTCTTATACACAAATAAAGGAAAGCAGATAGAAGCTTAAGAAGAAAAAACATCTTGTTTAAAAAGAGAGAGTCAGGGACTTCCCTGGCGGTCCGGTGGTTAAGACTCTGGGCTTCCACTGCAGGGGCCACATGTTCAATCCCTGGTCGGCGAACTAAGATCCTGCATGCTGCGTGGTGGGCCAATAAATAAATAAATAATTTTAATTTAAAAATTTAAAAAATAAAAGAGAGTCAGAGTGGTCCCTGGCAGGTGACAGGTGGAGAGGCAAACCTCTCCAGGTCACAGCCCCCTGCTTCCTGGAAGTGCCCAGGGCCCAGCTCTGCAGCCTGGGCATTAGTAGAAGGGCCCAGGGCTACTGGCATCAGACTGAGCTCTCTCTTTCCCACATCCCCACTCCTTGTCCAACCCCACCCCGTTCCAGATACCATCCTAAAGACAGGAGCCCTGTGGGAAAGGTGAGTACTGATAAGAAGGGACTGGTCTTCCTGGGGGAGGAGGGATGTTCTCTGGGAAGATGCCAGGATGGGATGAGGGTGGGACACTGGAGCAACGCCTTCTCTCACAGGCCAAAACCACACCCAGACCTAAAAAGCCAGGATTTAAGAAATGAGGAGCCAGGAGTGGCCTGGCCACTGTGACAGAGGGAGGGCCCGTGAGACCACCGTGCTGAGTCTGAATGTGATGGACGTGTTGGGGGCGACCCAAGAGCTCCTCACCCCAACTCTCGGTTGCAGCAGGACCTGGAGGGAAGAGCTCTGACCTCTCAGACCCACAATAAAGTTTGCTTTGCTAGGACTTTGTTGCAGCTGTCTCTCCCTTCCCCGGGAGCTGTCCTTGCCGGCTGCAGTGAGCCTGTGAGCCCGGCAGAGGGCAGCCGTGTGCCAGCACACCCTGGCCTGCCTGCCTGCCAGCCAGCCAGCTGTGTTCTGCCCTTTATCTCCCTCTCCCCCCACCGCCCCCACCGCCCCACCCCCCACGCCCGGCACCACCACCCCATCCCCAGCTTTGGGGGAAGGACCAAGTGTCTCAGCCCCTTTCCCAGCTTCGGCCTTCAGCCCTCAGGCCTGAGGGAGGGAGCTAGGGCTGGGGTGGGTCTTCCTGCGTCCACACTCCCTTCTGACAGGGCCTGGCTCTCCAGATACAGAACTGAAGGGTGACAGCTGCCCGCCGCCCCTACCAGGAAGGGACCAGCCTGAGGGTCTGCATCTCAAGGGCCGGGCCTAGCTCTGCTCTCCCAGGCTTGCGTCCTGTTAGGTGAGCTGCTCACAGGGAGGTCACTGGTGGGATCTGTGTCAGGCAGGAGCCCAGAGGCCTGCACCTTCAAGGAAACCTCCCAAGTGGGGAGACAGGCAGGCTTCCTGGAAGCTATAAAGTATCTCTTCAGGAGGTGGGCAGGTGAACAACTCCTGGGCTAGCATTCCCCAAGGGCAGCAGTCAGAGCCACAGGAACGGGGTTCAGTAAATTGTTGGGGTGAGACCAACAGAGGATTGGAAGGGGGGTGAATGACCCATCGCGTGGCTCTGACCTTCTGCCCCCTCCCAGCCTGCAGAGCCACTCTGAAGCCGGGTTCACCCACGGTGACGTGCAGGTGGCCGCCCCCCTCGGGGTCTACTTGCAGGGCCTCTGCTGGGCTTCTCCCTGCCCCTAACCAGCACCCCCTTTGGCCAGGCCTGAAGTGGGCCAGTGGGGAACTGGCCCTGCCCTCTCTCCCCAGGACCCCCAGGTATGGGTCCCAGAAAGTTGGAGGTCTCTGAACACCTGCATGGGAAGGGCAGCAGGCAGGCTTGAGTCTCCCCATTCAGCTTCTCTTGATGCCAGAAGAGATAGAGGAAGGCAGGGCTGGCATTCTTGCTTCTGCTTTCTACACCCCACAAGGCAGATGTGGGCTTTGTCCCACCCTCTAACAAAGGAGAACATGCTACTGACCTCAGTCCCCCAGAGCGACAAGGGACATCGGTTCAGGTCTGGTTCCAGGTAGGCAGCTGGCATTGACCATGGCTTCATGCCACCGCGATACAGGGTGGGCAAGACAAAGTCCTCCCTTCAAGTTGCCTATAGTCTAGTGGAAACACAGGAGCCAACAACATAATTTCAATTACTGTCCAGCGCTTTGGAGGACGTAAAACAGGCTAATTTCCAGGGTGGGGAAGTGCTGGTGGGGTTTTTTTGGGGAGGGTGGGGGATTTGGCCATGACGCATGGCTTGTGGGATCTTAGTTCCCCCATCAGGGATCAAACCCACACCCCCAGCAGTGGAAGTGCAGAGTCCTAACCACTGGACACCAGGGAAGTCCCGGGAAGTACTGTTTAGTTGGATCTGAGAAGGTCCTTCAGAGGAGACGATTGACAAAAAGGGAGTGGTGGCTACATTTAGAGCTGACAGAAGGACATTCCTAGGAGCAGGAACAGAGGGTGCAAAGGGCCTGAGGCAGAACAAGCACAGGGGTTTGGACAGAAAGAAGGCTGATGTGATGATTGCAGTGATAACGCTGTGAGCTGGGTGCTGCTCTAAGTGCCTTCCATGGATTCACACCTATAATCCTCACAACCATGCCTAGAGGTGGGTGTTATTAGCCCCATTTCTCAGATGTGGAAAGTGAGGCACAGAGAGGTTAAACAACTTGCCCCCCAAGGTCACACAGCCAGGATTCACACCCAGGTGGTCTGGCACTAGGGCCCTGTTTTTAACCACTCTGTGGGTGAGAGGGGGACGTGGAAGTTTGAGGGTGCCAGGAAGCCTCAAACTGAGAGTGGGAGTTAGAATTGAGTCCACAGTATAACCGGAGCCCAGGAGGGGCAGCTCCGGAGCCAAGTTATTGCAAAGCCTGTGTTGTCGCAGGTACTTCTCCGCTCCGCCAGCCCCAGGCAAGCGCCCCTGTTCTCTGGCTCCGCAGCAGGACTGCACAGAAGGGCACTTAACAGCTAGACATCTGACAATTTGATTTCCACGTGCCGGCAGGCGGTGGGGATCAGATAGCAAAGATGGGGGGGGGGGTCTGTCCGCATTGCTACAGTGCTCTTTGCCCTTCACCCTTCCCCAGCCCTAGCCCTTCTGTTTGTCAACAGGAAAAGGGTGGGCTGGGGTCAAAGCAGGTGGTGACAAGTGGCCGGCATGCAGGTGGACTCTGGTTCTACACAAGCTGGGCTGCTAGGAGCAGGCGTGAGACGCCCCCTTTGTGGGGGGAGGTGTTGAACTTGGCACTGTGGGATGGGATTAACCACCACGGCCTTGACTACTCCTCACTCCCCTTATCACCTCCTGCCACCCCCCATAAATGGTAATGAACCCTACCCTTCTCCCCCCACCGCCCCCCTCCCCAGCTCCCAGGTCCCTCTGGTGAGGGGAGAAAGTCAAAGTTTAGGCAAACTGAGGCTGGACCACGTAAGAGGGTCTCTGCCCCTCTCCCTCGTTCTTGTGGCACTTGACACTTTTCAGGAAGTGTCCTTCCTCTCAGTTGACAAGATGGCAGTTTTAGCAGCATCAGTAGTGGCCATTGCCTTTTTATAAATTAGGAAGCTGAGACCAGAGAGGTGAAGGGACTTGCCACAGGTCACATAGCCTGTAAGGGCCGGGGTCAGGGAATGGGGATAAAATTCAGAGTCTGGGACTGGAACACTCCCCAATTGGGGCCCACCACCGGCCTTCCCATGGGGGTAAAGGAGCAAACGGAGCCAGAAAGCCAGGCCTGCAGGTGCAGAATGGGCTACCCAGCTGTGCCCCTGAGCCCCCTGGCACCAGCCCCCTGTCTGAGCCCCAAGGCCAAGCTTGACTGTGGGCATCTGTTACCATGGAGACCCAGGCTGGGCTGGGGGCTGGCAGTGACAGCAGGCCCTTCCCCCACTGATAGGGACCAGGTTCTCGGGCTCAGAGACCTTGGGCCCAGATGGAACTCCCCACACCTGCCTCTTCTCACTGCCTTCTGTCTCCCAGCTGACCCCTCCACCCCTGAACCCCAAGCCTGAGCTGTCTCCTCCATGCCTCTCTGCTCTTACCTGTGATTCCTGGGGATTGAGGTCCGGAGGAGATAGCTTTTAATACCCTACCAGGGAGCTAGGAGCTGGTGAGCATGTGGGCATAAGGACAAGGTCTTCCCAGAGAATAGAGACAGAACCAGCACCGACCACAGTGGACAGGTAGATTCCAGATGTTTCCATGGAAGAGGGAGAGTTTAAATGGGGCCCCAAATGGTGGTGCGAATGTGGAAAATGGAAATGATTGGTACCTTGTTCCAACTAGCTGTGAGACCCTCTCTGGACCTCATTGGTGAATGAGGAGTCTGGACCAGATGAAGAATCTCTAAGATACCCTTCCAGTTTTTTTTTTTGCGGTACGCGGGCCTCTCACTGTTGTGGCCTCTCCCGTTGCGGAGCACAGGCTCCGGACGCGCAGGCTCAGCGGCCATGGCTCACGGGCCCAGCCGCTCCGTGGCACGTGGGATCTTCCCGGACCGGGGCACGAACCCATATCCCCTGAATCGGCAGGCGGACTCTCAACCACTGCGCCACCTGGGAAGCCCTCTCTTCCAGTTTTGACATTCTTTCCAACTGATTCCAACCCGGGACACCCCTAGTTACAAAGGTCAGGGCCGGAGCCGACCCTGCATTCCCCAGGCCAGCTCAGGCTCAACTCACCCTTGAGCCCCCAGCAGGGCACCTGGGGCGGAGCTGGGAGCCAAGTGTGGAGCTTGACCGGGTGGGCTGGAGGTGTCCCTGCTTGTCGGTGGGTGGGGAAGGGTGGCAGACAACTTTGTGGATTGATCTAGCTCAGGAAGGTGAGAAGGAGGCCTGGAGGTGAGAGTTTCGCCCTCCCACTCATCTCTTTAGGTAAATAAATCCACAGCCAGCATTTCCCCTTCTCTTCCCATCCTGGAGGCACTGAGACCTCCAGGGAGCCCAGAGCTGAGGTGTAAGCTTCCCTCAGAGATTCCCCCACTACGCACTAGCCCCCTTCTACAGTCACCATCAGCCACCTTCTGCGGGGAAGGAACCGCGTAGAGTTCCTGGTCATCAGCTTCCAGGACCAGGAATATTGGGACATCATGGGTGGGCGCTATGCTGGCCCCGGCAGGCGTGGGCACAGTAGAAGGAATCTGTGTGGGAGAGAAAGAGCATGGACTTTGGAAACCTGGCTACGCCGTTCACTAGCTGGGTGATCCTGAGCAAACGACCTACCGTGTGCCTCAGTTTCCTCCTCTGCAGAATGGGGTGATACCTGGTGTGGTACAGAGCAGCGTGGGACCGGAGGTTAGAAAAAGAAGAGGCCGCTGGGCACTTCATCCCAGACCGCTGCTGAGGGGCCGCAGGGAGGAGGCCCTGGGTTCCTCCCAGCTCCCGGAGGTTCTAGGGATGGCTGCTGTCGTGGGGGGGATGACAAGTGAGGCCCAGAACATATACCTTTGACTTCTGCCTCAGTGCGGCCATCTCACTGGGTCCTCCAACATCCGAGGCACTACTGTGCCCATCTCCCAGAGGAAACGGCCAAGGCCTGGAGGAAAGCGGCTGGTACCAGTGCACCCGCTCTCCTCGATGCCATGGGGTCCTTCTACGGCCCCACCCGCACCTGCCTCCCTACCCCTGGTCCCCAAGCTGTGGCGCCCACTGTTTGATGCCCGTCGGGACAGCCTTAACCCCTCCTTCCCGGTGGCCAGACAGCAGACAGGGGGAGTAAGGGATGACAGAGGCAGTGGAAGCTACGCTCCTAGCCAAGCCCACCTCCTGCCCCCTGGAAGGAGGCGCCTCCTTTTAAGGCTGCTGCTGGGAATTTCCACCCCCAGACCCAGACCCAGCGACCCCAGGCCTGGAATGATACCTGCAGCTCACCCTAGGGGAGGTGGGGCAGGAGAAGCTTGCCCTGAGAGGGGAGGAGGGGCCCTGCCGTCGGGTCCGTGAGGGTCAGTAAGAACGCAGGAGCCAGTCTCTGGGTCTAGAAGCCTCCAGCAGCTCCATCCTCTGCGCTGGGGTATCCCAGAGAGAGGCTGACAGCACCCCCCACCGACCCCCGCCAGCAGCTGCTTTGCAGTCTCACTGGCCAGGAAGGTGGACTCCTCACACCTCAGTCTCCCAATTACGCCCTCCTCCCCCCTCGCCCTCCTCCCTTCTCTCCTCTCTCCTCCTCCTCCCGTCTCTCTCCTCTCCCCACTGAAAACCTGTGGCTTGGAGAGACCTTGGCTTCTCTGGGACTCTGCCCCCAGGGACTGCCCACATCTGCTCCTGACTCTGGGGGCAGGAGGGCAACGGCCCCAAGAAATCTCTCCGGCGATGGGAGCCGCCCGCCTGCCCAACCTCACGCTGTAAGTGCGCTACCTCTCGGACTGCCGTCTTGTTGCCATCTCCAGCCCGGGGGCAGACCCAATCTTCCTGGGACTCGCACACGGACCGCGTGGGGCAGGGGTGGGTGCCTGTTGCGCCCCGGGGCTGGCTGCTGGCACCCACACCCGGGCCGCCTCGTCTCCCACACAGGTGCCTGCTGCTGCTGATTCTCTGCTGTCAAACTCAGGTAGGCGGGCGCCCCCCATGAGCTTTTCCCCGTTTCTCCCACACTACCGATTGGGGCGGTCAGTCTCCTTTCCGTGGACAGAGGCAGATCCTGGCCTCTCCCGGAGTCCAGAAGACTCTGAGGTTTGGGGGGGCGGTGGGTTGGGGTAGGAGAAGGGGCCACAGCAGATTGGGGGATTGACGGAAGTTTTTATTTCAGCCCTCCTTCTGACACCCCTCCCGTGTTGCCCTGGGGTCTCTTCTGCTCCCTCCATCCCTCCACACTGTGTTCCCCCCAAGGCTAAGCGCATGGGGCAGCCAAGCCTGAGGGATGGAGCCCGGGAGTGGTCGGAAGAGGGCGGAGGTGATGGCTCAGGTGAGGCTTGTACTTGCAAGTACCTGGAAGGACAGGTTTCCACGCAAAACCGCCTGTCTGTTCCACTCACCACCCCGCTCCCACCAACACGGAGGTCCTGTGGGTCGCAGTCCTGGGTGATCGCGTGGGCAGTCAGAATGCCCAGCCAGGGTGGGCGACTCCTTACCCACAGGGCAATGAGGTCAAGCCCGAAGAGGTTTGTATGGGATGAGATTCAGGGTTTGCTTCTCCACACCCCCCACCCCAAGTCAGCGCCCGCCCCCCCCCCCCCGCCCCAGCCTCAGCCCCCTATGTGAGGCTCGGTCCCTTTTTGTGATCCTCCATAAAAGTGCAGCTATTAAAATGCACTGGTCCAGAACCGCTCTGGGGAGAGATCCCTTGGCTTTCCCAGGCCAGAGGCCCGCTTCTCTTCATATCCAGTGGGGACTTTTTTTGAAGGTAAATGCCTTTTCTCTGGGAGAGGGAAAGGGGCTGCCTTTGAAGCAGTGGGGGGGTGGGAGGGAGAGAGGGAGAGACAACCCCCCCTTTCCTTCCCCCTTTTGCTCTAGCCCCCGTTCCAGGCCTTTTGCTTCACACATCCAGGGAGAGCAAGAAGAAAGCCCCCAGCCTGGCCGGGAGGGGTCTGGGGGTGGGCCCAACCTGTTCTGGAGGGGGAATTAGCACAATGGTGCGGCGGGCCGGCGTTTATGGCCTGGCTGAGGCCCCATTCAGGACCCGGGGAAGGTGGCAAAGCTGTCCTTTCCCCCTTGAAGTGCCCCCTCGCCCCCCCTCGGAGGGGGGGCCAGCAGGCCGGACCGCAGCCATGCTTGAGGGGCCGTCTGACAAGCAGCTGTCTGCGGCAGTGGAAGGGGAGGTCCCCCTGCAGCGGGAACATGAAAGGGACAAGCAAGGTCCCGCGGGGAGAGCGACTTGTGGGCTGTGGGCTGGGGGGGGCGTGGGACTGCTTTTGTACAGGGCTTGAAGGGGGACGAGTAGAGGAGGGGGCTTCGGGGGGGCCCTCTGCTCCCGACCTGGAACAGACAGCCAGAAGGAGGCTGCCCGCCAAGAGGGGCGGAGGGCCTGAACCTGGGCCAGGAGGCTGGGGGGGGGGGGGCGGCTGGGGACAGGCCGGACCCCACCCCCTGGCAGGGAGGCAGGTCCCCCACCCAAAATGCTGGCCTCAGATTTTCCCAGGGCGGGATGTGGGGTGGGCAGACCCTGCCCTCATAGACTGGGAATCCAGGCTGTGGATGAGCCAGGGTCGGACCTGGGCAGTGACACCCGGGAAGGGTTAACCCTGAGCAGGTTCTGCTGAATGGTAGCCTGGAGCTGCTCCCTCACCTCCCCGCTCTTCAAAGACGATACTACCCACCCCTCCCTCCAGGAGAGAGAGGCCCCTCACAGATGCTGGTCTGGGTCTAGCTCTGTCCGGTTGGTTGCGATTGGGCCTGGGATAACGGCGGACTTAGGGATATGGGGCAGGGAAAGGCTGTCCCAGCACAGGCCAGCAGGATCCAGATGGAGAAACTTTTTAGTGCTAGAGCTGAGGCTGTCACCAGCGGCTGGGAAACGTCATCCCGGTTTGCACCTTGCTGGAGAGAGAGGGCAGGAAGTGGTCTGTTTCTCTCCTACTCAGCACTGCAGATGGGTAAGGAGACACCAGGCCCGGAGGAGGTACTCGTCCTGGCTTTGTATCGTGTGCGGATGGAAACGTCCCCTCTCCACTCCCCTGGAAGCAGTGGGCGGTAGCATCACCCCCGGCTGGCCACGAGCCTCTGTTACACTGTGGCACACGCAGGTGGCCTCACAGGGCAGCCACGGGGCCACCACTGAGGGCACCTCTCACCACCGCCTCCACCGCCCTCAGCTAAGGAGGCGCCTCACCCCTAGAGGGGGAGGAACGCTGGAAGGGGCACTGGCTTCTCTGAGGGCCCTGAGCACCCAGGGGGAGCGGCAGGGGAGATGGGCGTGAGCTCAGGAGTCCTTTGTTAGTGCTATAAAGAAATGCTTCCAGGGGCCCTGCAGGAGCCTACAGAGAAGGGTCTTAGAGCCCCCCAAAAGGTCTCCAGTGACTCTAACAGACCAGCTGCTGTGTGTGCACGTATGTGTGTGCGTCCGCGTGCACACGTGTGTGTGTGCATGTGCTGGGCGTGGGCTCCTTTGAGGCCAGTGCGGAGGACCGGGGAGACATCTGGTCACCCTGGCTAACAGAGCCAAGCCCCTGGAGTTTTGGAGAGGAGACAAGCTTCCGTCCTAGAGGCAGGACAGGCGTCTGCCACTAATCAGCTGTGCGGCCCTGTGCACTTCCTCCCCAGACCACGGGGATTAGATACCAGCAGCTTCCTCCCTAGACCACGGGGATTAGATACCAGCAGCTTGAATGTTCCTTCCGGCTCGGCTCCCAGAGTCGTGATTCCAGGCCTGAGCTGTATCACCAAGTGTCCCCAGAGCTGGGCAGCTACCAATCCTGTGCTCCAGGGCAGACGAAGAGCCAAGTCACAATGACTGGCTCACACACTGGCCTGGGAAGGTCATGGCCAGATGCCCCCTGCACCTCAACTTCTCAGGGCAAATGACCTGCCCCACCACACTTGCCTCCGCACCCCTCCCCTGGATGGACCTGCGGTGGTGTCACCCAAAGCAAATTGACACTATTTTTCCCTTGGTAACCGCAAAGGGGGAGAATCACCCGTCTCCTAATTTTAACCAGTACGTGAGGGACCAGGGTGCCATGACGGACCAGCTAAGCCGGCGGCAGATCCGCGAGTACCAGCTCTACAGCCGGACCAGCGGCAAGCACGTGCAGGTCACTGGGCGTCGCATCTCCGCCACCGCTGAGGACGGCAACAAGTTTGGTGAGGCCCAGCCCTCACCGGAGGCCACCCACACCCCTACCCATCCTTGCCTGGTCCATCCCCAGACGGGTCAGGGTGGAGGCTGCAGGGGGAGAGCAGGGAGAAGCCTCTAGGAGGAGAGGCCCCGAGGGCCCCCCACCCAAATTCAGAGGGCAGGCTGGTAGGCGTTCCCTGCACACCCCTGGGCCAGCAGCCCCGAGGGACAGAGGTCTTTCTCCCCCGCCCCACCCCCAGCCAAGCTCATAGTGGAGACAGACACCTTCGGAAGCCGAGTGCGCATCAAGGGAGCTGAGAGCGAGAAATACATCTGTATGAACAAGAGGGGCAAGCTCATCGGGAAGGTGAGGCCTGGAGGGCAGGGAGTCATGAACGAATCCGTCTTCCTGGGGTTGCAGCATGCAGGGCCCCACCCGGGGCTCTGATGTCTCCTGCTCTCACCCCACCGCTCGGCCTTTCTCTGGTCTCTCCAGTCCCTGTGGGTCTAGAAGCCCTCTGAGGACACTGGCTGATCCATAAGAATCCTTGGCTCTGATGTATGAGGTACTTTCCCAGCAACAATGAGGAAGAATTTTAGCACCTACATCACGTCACAGCCTCTGTGTTGAGGGCTAAGAGCTGATCAGGGTTGAGAGGCCAGAAGCCACGCCCCCTCAGGTCAGTGGGGTCCTCGGGCTCCAAGTAAAAAGATTCGTGCTAACCACCTACTAATGTAACCACTAGTTACACTCTCTACAGTGGTGGGTCCAGCGTTGCTGTGCAGGGAGAATTCCATTTCCTTTGGCATCAGCCAATCCTGGCTTCTGATTCTGGCTGTTTTCAAATATTTGCTTATTTTTGTCAAGTCTCAGGCTTCTCATCTGTAAAATGGGCACGGTGTCAAGATTATCTATAGAGCCAGATGGGTGGCTGCCTGGCTCTTTACACAGTTGGTGTTCTACAGACGTTTTCCCCTTCTTTCCATCAGACTGTCGCGTCCCTCCCCTCCACCCAGCAACACCATTCACGCAGACCAAGGAACATTCTCCTATATACGAGTGCCCACTGGATATGCACTGAACTGCAGTTACCTTGATCTTTATGAAACAGCTGGGTAAACTGAGGCTCAGCCTGGCTAAATACCTTGCTCAATGTGTACAACCTCCAAATGACAAGGCTGTATTTAAGTTCAGATCTGACTCCAACAAAGCTTGCTCCTTGCCCCCTCCTTTGCCTCTCCAACAAGGGTGCCCTTCTCACCGGGCAGGGTGCCCGTCTCACCGGGCAGGAATTCTTGGGCTCACAGCCCCTGTCGCTCCCTCCTCGGTCCTACAACATAGGTCCATAAGGCAGACTAGCCAGCCAGGGTAGGCGGACAAACTCCCCTTCCTTCCCCTGCAGCCCAGCGGGAAGAGCAAAGACTGCGTGTTCACAGAAATCGTGCTGGAGAACAACTACACAGCCTTCCAGAATGCACGGCACGAGGGCTGGTTCATGGCCTTCACGCGGCAGGGCCGGCCCCGCCAGGCCTCCCGCAGCCGCCAGAACCAGCGAGAGGCTCACTTCATCAAGCGCCTCTACCAGGGCCAGCTGCCCTTCCCCAACCATGCCGAGAGGCAGAAGCAGTTCGAGTTTGTGGGCTCAGCCCCCACCCGCCGGACCAAGCGCACTCGGAGGCCACAGCCCCTGACATAGTTAGGGACAACCCCGGGGGGGCGGGCAGCCGCCCCTCACTCATGGGCCTTCCCATCCCCTTCCCTTCCTAATCCAAAGACAGGGCTGGGGTGGAGGCAGGGGAGCCAGAGGCCCCAAGGAGGATGCTGAGGACCACCGAGCATCAGAGCCCCCCCACCGGAAAGGTGGAGGACTGCCACTAACCCGGGCTGGCTCCTCAGGGCCCCACCCTGGCGTGGCCCCCTGGGGGCGGGGCAGGCCCCCCAGAAGGGGAAGGTAGAATAACCCGAGGTCAGGCTCCCCTGAACCAAGTGGGCAAAGTCAGCGGATTCAAGGCTCTGCAGACACGGTCTGGAGGTGGCTCTCCTCGAACTCTGCTGCCCCTGTCTCCCTCAGTCTGCCCCCCAGCCTCCAAATTCCTCCTGGCCAGACTGTAGGAAGGGACTTTTGTTTTGGTTTCAGGAAAAAAAAGAGGGAGAAAAAAAAAAAAGAGGGCTGGCCATTCTTCACATTCCACTGCCCAGGCCTGCACCCTCTCCCCCAACTCCCAGCCCCGGAATAAAACCATTTTCCTGCAAACGGGTTATCTGAAGCGGGGTGGGGGGGGTGGGGGAAACAACTGCAAAGCTGAACTGGGGACAAACTTGCTCCTCCGAGAGAAGAGGAGGCCGGCGCGCAGGCCCGGGGGTGGCGCGGCAGGTGGAGGCCAGGCCGGGCCCCGCACGTCCCCGCAGGGGCAGAGGACAAGGGGGCAGGAGCAGCGGCAAGGGATGGCCCGGCAGGCCCGCACCTCCGCCCCGCGGGAGGCTGGCGGCCCGGGGCGCGCCCCTCCTCCGCGGGCTCAGGTTTCCTGGCTGGCACCGCGCGTCCCGTGCTACCTGCTGGGGCGCAGAAACCCCAATCCTGGGGCCGGTCCGAGCCTCCGGGGCCGGGGCCGGGGCCGGGGCCGCTGGCCGGGCAGCCGCGGGCGCTGCAGCCTCCTCGCCGGGAGCCAGATTACTTTTTTCCGGTGAGGAGGTCGGGTGGGGGAGGAGGCGCGGACGGGCGGAAGCGGAGGGAGGGCGAGACCGCGTACAGTGCGCCCAGGTCCCCGCGGGGGGGCGGGGCGGGGGCCACACCTGGGGGGACAAGGCGATTAGAGGCGGCGGCCCGGGGTGTGGGCGCGGGCGGGGGGGAGGGGCAATCCTCTTCCCTCCCCCTCCCCCTCCCCCTCCCCCTCCCCCTCCCCGCCCAGAGCTCCTCTGGGGGGCTTTCCGGACGGCTCCAGGTGTGCATTTGGGGAGTGGAGCTAAGAGGCCATAAAACCCGCCTCTTTCCTCCTTTGCCACGGTTTTTAATTTTGTCCACTGGGGAGGCCCTTCCTAGCAGCGCCCCTCCTCTGCTCTTCACGGGGAACACCTCACTGAGCCCGCTCTTCTGCGGACGGACCCCCAGCCTCAGTTTCCCCTCCCTCCTCTTTCTGAGAAAATGTTGGGGAGGGGGATTTTGGAGAGAGAAGAAGGAGGATGAACGATATCTCTTCCCGTTTCTCCCAACAGTGGCCTAAAAATGAAGAAAGAATGGGAAGCTGTGGGGGGGGGGGCTGGTTTAGTCAAAAGGGGAGGCGAGTGGCGCGTAGTCCAAGTTGGGGGACGCGAGGGGGTCACTCACCTCTCCCTGGGTGAGGACCGGAGCCAAGGCTGACACCCCCAACTCGAGGCAATTTAGACAGCGGCAGCCAAGAGGGAGGTCCCCAGGCCCCAGGCCATTCTCCCTCCGGCTTGTCATAATCACTTTTCACCAGGTTGCTTTTTCCTCTCCCCCCAAATCACAAAGAGTCTTAATCCTGCTGAAGACTGCGGGAAACGTGTTGGGGGTCGTTTTCGGGGGAGGTGGGGAGAGTGTAGGGAGGGTGGTCTGGAGCCACAGCTGATAACTGGCGAGTTCAATGGGATTTTCCACGCAGGGGCGACACCCAGCAATTACCTGAGGACAAAGGGTCGGGGCCCCCAGGTGTGGAGGACTGGACTTGGGGGGCTGGGAAGGAGGTGTGCCGGGGAGGGGGAGCTCTTACAAGCCCTCTGATTTCCGCAGGAATTTGAGACATTCTTTAAAGCTCAGGCCCACCCCCCCCCCACCGGCTCGGGTTAGAGACAGCTTCAAAGGTGGATGGGGCCCTTTGTCTCGCCTCCCCTTTCTTTTCTGCCTTTCTCCGGCCCCTCCCTCCCTCTCTTTGACCTCCCCAGCACAGACAGGCCTCTGGGGGACGGCTCCAGAAAGCCCTCACTGTTTCCTTTCTTGCTTTCTGAGGTGAGACCTGGCAGGGAGGGACAGAGGACGGGGAAGGGTGAGAGAGGAAGGCCGCTCTGGAGGCCTGTGCCATCTCAGACGGGGCCCTTGCCCCAACCCCAGCCAGAGCCCAGCAGCTCTGACGCCCGCTTGTGGCCTTGGGTCCCCCAGCTGTTGGTGCTTCCAGGCTCCATAACCAGGGTGCCTCTTCATGCTCTGGGGAAGTCTCCCCATCCCTCCTAGTGTGTGTGGCAGGAAGGAGGCTTCCCGTGGACCTCTGATGGCTACAGCAACCCTGGTTGCTTCTGGGCGCCCTAAAGCTCCAAGGAGGTGGGCGGGTAGGGATGGACACAGTGCAGGAAGACTTAGGGTGAGTTGAACACATCCGTTTCAGGGAGGGTGTGACAGGGGGAGGGCGGCGGCGGCAGCAGCGTGCCTCAAATCCTATGCCTGTTTAGGATTACCAAGAACTCTGGCTAAGAATAGCCTACATATAGATCCTGGCTTCTCTGTCCTGTCCTCCAAACGGCCAGATGAGGCAGAGGGGAGCCGAAGCAGGAAGTCGGGGCGGTGGCAGGGGGCGGGAATCCATTCACATTTTAGCCCTCGCCACGTCTCTCTAGTCAACCCTGTCCCTCAGACTCCGCTGGCTGTGACTTCCCAGTCACCCAGCCTCAGCATCACAGCCCTGGACAGCTACGAGGGACCACCTGTCCTTGAAGCTCTTTCCTCCCTCACCTGCCCTAGGCGGTCCTTTCTTCCTTCTCTCTGGCTCGCGGACTCTTCTCTTTCCTGGCCCCTCTTCACAGAAACATGCCCCGAGATCTCTGTCACTCTCTCCTCTCCCTGAGCAAACCAGCATGTCAGCTGTCACCCCCTTTCACACGACTGCCTTCTCCTCCAAACTCTGGAACCCTGCACCACGGCCGGACCTCACTGGGATCTGTCTCAATGAATGCGGTAGTTCTCTCAGCGGTCTTTCTCCCTCCTGACACACACACACACACACACACACACACATACACTCCTCAGCACATCACATAGTTTGTTCAGCTCACCTTACCTTACCACAGCTCTGCCCGAGTCACACCATCACTAACAGACTCAGCATGGCTTTCAAACCCCCGCCCAGTCGTGCCAAGGCCCCCTGCTAGCCCTGTCCCTCCAGCTCCCCTCAAGAACGCTGGCAAAACTGCAGCCATTGGGGCTTCCCTGGTGGCGCAGTGGTTGGGAGTCCGCCTGCCGATGCAGGGGTCCGATGCAGGGGACACGGCTTCGTGCCCCGGTGTGGGAGGATCCCACATGCCTGAGCCCGTGAGCCATGGCTGCTGGGCCTGTGCGTCCAGAGCCTGTGCTCCGCAACGGGAGAGGCCACAACAGCGAGAGGCCGTGTACTGCAAAAACAGAAAGAAAGAAAAAAAAAACTGCAACGCTTGCAGTCCAAAAGACACTCTGGGCCCATCTTTTTTTTTTTTTTTCTGGCCACACCACGCAGCTTGTGGGATCTTAGTTCCCCAACCAGGGATCAAACCCCTGCCCCCTTCAGTGGAAGCACGGAGTCCTAACCACTGGACCACCAGGGAATTCCTGCTGGGCCCATCTTTTTTTTTTTTTTTTACATCTTTATTGGAGTATAATTGCTTTACAATGGTGTGTTAGTTTCTGCTTTATAACAAAGTGAATCAGTTACACATATACATATGTCCCCATATCTCTTCCCTTCTGCGTCTCCCTCCCTCCCACCCTCCCTATCCCACCCCTCCAGGCGGTCACAAAAAAGCTGATCTCCCTGTGCTATGCGGCTGCTTCCCACTAGCTATCTACCTTACGTGTGGTAGTGTGTATATGTCCACGCCTCTCTCTCGCTTTGTCACAGCTTACCCTTCCCCCTCCCCATATCCTCAAGTCCATTCTCTAGTAGGGCCCATCTTTGCTCATGAGTTTCCCACTGCCTTGCCTGCCCTTCTCCAGAATGCTGGCACATCCAGACCACAGCCATGTCCTCGGCTCTACAGACGCCCCTCACTCTCCCAGGGGCAGTGGCCATCTCTGCTGCCCCCAGCCCCTCCGGCCATTGACTTGCCCTGGCCTTAAGGCACATATCACAGCTCGTCCAGAACTGTACATATCTATGCTCGTGTCACGGTTCCGCTGGACAGCAAAGGCCTCAGATGTAGAACTAGTCAGTCTTTGCATCCCCCACAGTACCCAGCACAGTACGTTACACAGAATAAGTATTTCTTGAGGAAATAACCCAACTGAAGACCCAGAAAGAAGTCGTTGGCCATTGGCCCAGCACCCTGTGGTCCCTGAAGGTAGAAGGTAGGATGAGAAGCCAGAATCCTGCCTCCAAGCTCCATCCTTAGGAGGACTTGGGCAGGAGGGGTCCTAAGCAGTTAATCCAAATATTTGTGTATTCCCTACAATGTATGACGATGTGCTAGCCCTTTGGTTAATAAAAAAAGATGGACAAGATAGTGTGTCATCCCCTGTCAAGCTCTCAAGACACTTGAAATTTAATTGGGGGGGACCAACCCATAAAAAGGCAGTTCTTTTGAGGACTTTTGGAAATCTGTCTCTTACCCCTAAGATAGCAAAGCAGCATTTGGTACATCCCCAAAGAGTGAAAGGGGAGAAAATAAGGACACTGCTGTGTACTGAGCTCCAGAGATGTGCCAGGCAGTGTGCAAGGTGTGCTCACATTCAGCCCCTCATTTTGCGGGGTGAGATTGTTCCCATGTTGTGTGTGGGCAGGCTTAGATGGAGAGATGTTAACTCATCCAAGATCACAGTCCAGATTCTCGCCTGTCTCTGTTTTGTTTGTTTTTTTTTTTGGCTGCATTGGGTCTTCGTTGCTGCGTGCGGGCTTTCTCTAGTTGCGGCGAGCAGGGGCTACTCTTCCTTGCGGTACGCACGCAGGCTTCTCATTGCGGTGGCTTCTTTTGCTGCGGAGCATGTCCTCTAGGCCCTCGGGCTTCAGTCGTTGCGGTATGCAGGCTCAGTAGTTGTGGCACGCAGGCTCTAGAGCGCAGGCTCAGCAGTCATGGCGCACGGGCTTAGTTGCTCCGCAGCACGTGGGATCTTCCTGGACCAGGGCTCGAACCTGTGTCCCCTACATTGGCAGGCAGATTCTTAACCACTGCGCCACCAGGGAAGCCCTCTCACCTGTCTTTTAACACCTCGAGTGGGATGTTCCCCACTCCTCAGCCAGGCACGGTGGGTTCTGGGATGTACGTGGGGCAGGGGCACTGGGAAGGGCTGGGGTTTGCTTGACCTTGAAGATAGGAGCAGGATTTCCGTCAGCAAAGAAGACCCACCAGGGGGCAATATTGAGAGTGAAAACAGCATGGGAAGAAGGGCTTCAAGGCAGGAAAATGTGAGGTCTGTTGTGGGAGTGGGAGGGCGAGCAGTAGATCGGCTTGGCTAGCACTGAAAGTTTGCAGCCAGAAGTGGCAGGAAAGGATTGGGCCACGTTATGAAGAGCTGGGTCTCTGCTGTGACAGGAGGAGACCGTGAGGGCCTTCAAGAAGGGGAGTGACCAGACGCGATTGTGGGGTTGGGGTTCAGGGGAGAGGCTGGTCTGGTGCAGCTGCTGGGGCTGAGGCTCTGGGGTCCAGGAGTCAGACAGTCCAGTGATCGGAGGTGGGGGACGTGTCATCCAGACTGATGGGAAAGGGTCACTTGGAGGCCCTCGTCCTTTCTTTTGTTCTGCTGGCCCAGTTCTCTGTCATTGTCCCTTCTTAGGTGCACAGGTGCCCAGTCAGCCTCTCCAGGAGTTAATGTTTAGACCTCCCCGGGCAGGTCGGTGCAGGAGGCGGGGCAGGGGCAATGGAGTGAGACGGAGAGAGGACAGAGAAACCTACGCACAGCCCCTGGGGACGGGACAGGCGGCAGGGCCAGCGTCTGGTCAGGACATCTGGCAGCAGTGACCTTGCTGGGGAAAAGAGCCAAGAACTAGGTATCCTGGGCCTGGGACCACCCGCCTGAGAGGGGCAGGAGCCCCAGCGCCCTGCTGTGGACGCACTTGCCCATCCTCGAGCCTGAAGGTGCTCCTGAGCGTAAAGGTACGCTTGTCCTGTTGGCAGCCTGCTGGGGTGGGCGTGGCCAAGCCGTGCCCAGGAAGCCCACCCCGGGGCCTGGGCTCACAGGCACCTGGTATTCAGGGTTGCCTGCTTCTGGGGGGAAGCTTGTGCCTACCCTGTCCTCCCAGCCTACTGGAGTGGCAGGCAAGCAGTGCAGGAAGACCGACCGTTCAGCTGGCCTTGAGGAGTCTGGGGTCTTCCCAGGAGGAGGGGGCTAGAGGCAGAGTACGTCTCCTCCTAGGGCGAGGCCAAAGATGAGGAGGAGGCAGAGCCTGGCAGGCGAGGGAAGGGTCTTCTGGCCTGGCTGTGCCCTCCCACGTCCCTCCCAACACCCTCCCCCCACCCCAGGATCCCTCAGCAAGGAATGACCTTGACAGCTACCAAGCCTCAGGTCGACAGAGGGAGCCCTAACTCTGCAGTCCCCTTGGTTCCAGGGCTGGCTTGAGGGGAACTATTCTGCCCAAGGTGCTCTCCCGCCCCTGGAGGGACATGCCTTTGGAGTGAGAGGCCGTGGGAATGGGCCTTTCGGGACTGGAAGAGTGCTGTCCCAGGCTCTGACCTTCTCAGCCCATGGCCCACATGCCCACCCTAGCCACACCCGGGGCCTCTCCTTCCTGCCAGAAACCACCCTACGACCCTGCAACATAAGCCATCCCTCCCTTGTTCCTATCGCTCTTCCCAGCTCCACGCTGAGCTTTCTGGAATGGGGGACGTGGCCAAGTGCCTCCCAAGACCGGCCTGCTATCTGGCCCTGAATTAAGGTTCTCCTTAGGCCGCCCCAGGAGCCAATCCCAGAGCGTTACGGAAGGAGAGGGAACGGGAGAGTTGGGGGGGCTCAGTGGGAGCCCCGGCTCCTGAAGCTCCCCCACCCCCACCCCGGCACCGAGGCCCCCTCCCTCCATTGCTGAAGAAGAGGCAGTAAGAGCTACAGCCGCCTCCTCCCCCCTCCCTGCCGCTGCTGCCTCCTCGGCTGAGCCGGCAGGTTGTCTTGGCAACGGGAGGCGGAGAGGAGATGCGCTGAGGGATGGAGGTGTATGTCACCGAGGAAGCTGCCGAGCCCCACGCCCCAGGCCCTTGAAGGTACCGCAGACCCCCTCCCTTCCCCCTCCCCCTGCCCTCTCCCCTAGGCTTCCCCACTCTATCCAGAGTGCTTGTTTCCCTGAGGAATGCCCCCCTCCTCCCAGCCCAGCGACTCCCATCCATTCCTCCTGAGCCACCTCATTCCAGGCCCCTGTCCAGAGCTGTCCTTCCTGGCAACCGCTCATTCCAGCCCTGCCTCTGGGGACCCTTGCACCGGAAGGCAAATATCCTGGAATGGGGTCTTGGGGGGTGGGTGGCGCATGAAAACAGGGAAGGAACCGAGATAGTGGGAAAATCAGGAATCCTAAAGGGCTACCTGGCACTTGGTCTCCTGCAGAGGGGGAGGGAGGCTGTGCAGCACTAGGGTGGGGACAGGGCAATAAGGGTGGGGTTGAAGGGGCAGAAAGCTGAGAGGCCGGGCTGGTTGTCCAGAAAGGCCTGGTTCCCCTCCGCTAAGGCTGTGGCCCGCTCCTGCCACATCAAAAGTGCACCTCCTCCTGCATCATCTCCTGGCCTTTTTTTCATGGGTCGATGGATCCTGTGTTTCTCTCCCACTCCCAGGCTTTCTAGTACCTTTCCACGGGCCCCTCTCCCGCCTCTGCCGTACATGCAGCAGCTAAGCCCAGATTCTTTCCACCCTTCCTCAGCCACTCGGCTACCTGCCTTTTTCATTTCTCCTTTCTTTCTGGAGCCCACCCTTCAGGATTCATTCTTCTCTGTCTCCCACTAACCCAGACACATCCCCCCCTTCCTGTCCCTACCCGTCCTCGTCTCTTTGAGAGAGGTCCCAGGGCACACCCTCACCTGTCCTCTCAAGACCCTCCCCCCTGTGGCTTTTCCATTCAGATACCCCAGAGCCCCCTCCCCAGATTCTAGATTTCCCCAACGACAGCTGATACCATCAGCTGACCAGCTGTGGGCAGCGGTTACCAGGGCAACAGTAAGGGCTGCCTAGGTAGGCAAGTCTGCACAGAGGTGGAGAGGAGGCCGTGCTGGGGCCAGGGTCAGCTGGCCGGTCTCCCTCCCCTGCTCCCAGGGGTCACAAATGAACCAGGCTCTGCTCTAAGCCCAGAGGGAACGAAAAGGCCAATGACAGGGGCCTGGAGTCGTGGAGGTTTTCCCAGAGACATTCCTGTAGCTCAGTGCTGGGACTGGACATCACCGGGTGAGAACTTCTCTTGAAGACCCCAACTTGGAGAGAGATTGGGGTCCTTCCCACTCACCACCACTGTGCTCTGTCCCCGGGGGATTTGAGTTACCCAAGGGCCAACCCGGTCTCTTGTGCTGAGCACCTGGTTTCTCGAATCCTCCCATTCTGTCCTCCCCAGGAGAGGGTTAATCCTTGGGTAACCAATTCTGGCATCTAGCCCACACCCCTGCCCCTCACCATCTATGCGCTTTAGCACCCCAGGGAGGCAGGGACCCCAGAGGCCTCTGTGGTGCTGGTAGGTGATGAGTGGGAGATAGAGGTGCTTGAGGAAAGCGGGTGTTGTCACCCCTCTGTTATCAGTAGAGCCCCTTCCCCCTGACTTCAAACTCTGGCTGTTTAGGAGGCTGGAGGGGCTGTGTGTGTGAGCGTGTGTTGCAGGGTTGGGGGTGGGTGTGGGAAAGGGAAAAAGGCCAGCGGCTGGCCAAGAGTCTGCTTCCGATTCTGCTTCGTCATGACGCCCAGTTAATGGTCCTCTTGTTTGAGACGGATTGAACTGCAGCAAGCTAGGTGGAAGAGCAGACACACAAACACACACCCGCAGGCCAGTGGCCGCACGCTATCAGCTGGAGGTGGGGAGGGTGCAGGGGTGGGTGGGAGCCAGCGGCCCGCCCACCTGGCCGCCCGCCCGCCCCGCCTGGCCTGCCCACCGGCGCACACACCCGGCCCTGGGATTGCGCGCCAGGCTGGTGGAGAAGCAGGGTGGCGGCGAGTGGGTGGGAGCCTAGAAGGGTAAGTCCCCTCCTTCGCCGGCTGCCCACCCACTCACTCACCGCAAGCCAGCTTTTTTCTTGTTATTTGTGCTCTGGGAAAGCACGCCGGGCTCCTGGAAGAGCCGCCTGTTACCTGGGCTCTCAGGAAAAGCCGCAGCCCCGGGATCCGCGCCTGTCCCCGCCCCCACCCTGGGGCCTCAGAGCATCTGGGCCACCCTGTCCGGGAAGAGGTAGGTGGCAGGGTCTCCCACCTCTCTTCCCCTCTGTGGGCACTTTGGCCACAACACCTTTCTAGAAGTGAGGCTCTGGGTGGTGGCAGGGATCCCGGGGTGGGGGTGGGGGTGTCAGCTATGGCCCCTTGTTCAGTGGGAGAATGGGCCGGACCCTGGGACTAGCTGGGTTTGATCTGACCCAACCTCCTTCTGATTTGGGGAAGAGGGGCTGGGGTGTCACATGCTGCCACCCAGGGACCCCTTCCCCTAGCTGTGCTGGTCAGAAGTCCAAGTGATTGGGGGGTGGAGGCTCCGCCTTGAGTAGGCTGGAGAGCTGTGCCATCTTTGCTGAGTGGTGGAAGGGAAGGGGGCGTTGCCCGTCTCCCGCCACCATGCCACAGACGCTCCTGTTGTGGGGGGGAGCAGTTCACTCAGAGGCCTGAGTGCCACTGGTGTGAGGACTGCTCCTTGCGGGGAGGGGCCTGAGGAGCCTCCTTCTAGCCCTTAGCTGGCCAGGCTGGGGTGAGGACCAAATGCAGAATGAGGCTGGGTGGCAGGGCATGGCCACAGGCCTGACCACGATGCTCTCCTGGTGCCGGCTGTTGAAGTGCTTGCAGGGGCTGAGGGCCGAGCAGACACGCAGGCCTCCAAGGATCGAGGCACCCCCTTGCTAGCTCTGCCCCTCCCTTGGCCTGGCAGGCCAGGCGCCCTTTCCCGGGCAGGCACACCTGGTGGTTCTTTCCCAGGGCACTGAGTTGCCGAGTTGCGAGAGGCAGGGGAGCAGGGACGGGTGTAGGAGAAGGCAGGCAGTCTTGCTTTGGGAAGGGGTGGGGCCCAGAAAGCGCCCACGGGATGGGTAAGTGGGCGCTGTGTGCCAGGGACGGGGTGTCAGCACGTGGGGTGGGTGGCTGTGAGCGTGGAGAACCGGAGCCAAGGGGAGGATCGGTGGGTGGCGTGAGTGGGTGTCACAGGCACCGCGTGTCAGCGTGGGGGGTGCCTCACTGGGAGAGTGGGGGTGTGCGTTCTGCAACCGTGTTTCGGCAGGGGCTGCCTGTGTGGGTGAAGTGCCTGTGCCCACGGGGGAGGCTGGCCTCCGCGCTGCTGGCCTCACTATGGCCACATGTCCAACGCCGGGGCCAGCCTGTCCACCTGGGGGTGCAGGTCTGAGGAATTCCTCATTCACAGCTCATGCGTGTGTGTAACGACCAGAAGGGACGCCCCCAGGATTCAGAAAGCTGAATTTGGGAGGCAATCTCCCTTGCATCTCCCCCAGCCCTATCAATCAACTTGTACAAGTGACACCACAACCCGCCAACAGGACCAGCTATAAATAGAGACCAGAGCAGGAACAAGCTGAGGACCAAGCAAACCTAAGGGGCTGGGAGGGGGGACACAGAAAGAGGGCCTTCTTCAGGGGTGTGTAGAGAGAGGATACAGAAACCCAAGCAAGAGTGCTAAGAGAAACTGTGTGACGAGATGCATATTTGTGGGGGGGGAGGAAGGAAGGAAGGGGGCGCCCGGGCCCGCTCCTGCTGTCATCAGAAGCAAACGGGGAGCAGGGCCTTGAGCAAGTGGGTTCCCAGGCTGGGACCCTGATTCTGGGCTCACCTGCCCCTGCCTGATGCTTCACCAGAGTGCGAGAGGGTGCTGTTCAGGGTTAGCATTAGAGGAACCCCAACTCTAGTCCTAGCAGATAGAGCAGGGCTTAAAAATGGGGGTGCGGGAGAAGGATAAAATGAGAGGAGGGGAGTGGGAGCTTCATCAGTCTTAGAAAAGGCGCAGGCGCAGGCTTGGCAGAGGTTAAGAGATGTTCTGATGAGCCACCGGCCCGGGGCGGGGCGATTTTGGGGGCGATTGTGGGTGCCCCCTCGCCACGCACACACAGACACAGACCCCACCCTCAGGGTATGCCGGGGGGCCTCCCCTGTTGGGCTGGTCTGCTCCCACCCACCTTCCCCCTCTCCACCCTGGGATGCTGTTTTGGGAACTGGTGACCTAGCTGGATCCTGCCTTTATTTCTGGCACTGAGTTGTTGCCACAGTAACTGCGGGGGTGGGGCTGGGAGGGAGAGAGGGTGAAAGGGAAGCAGAGCCAAGGGAAGAAAGATGAAGAAAGGAAAGAAAAAGGGAATGGAAAGCAGAAATAGCGAGATGGGACCCGGAGGCACAAGGCAGGCCGGCACACTCTGAATGAAACTGGTGAAAAAGGAAAGCGGCGGAATGCTTGCCCACCTGACCCCCAGCCCACTGGGCCAGCTCAGCCATTTCGCAACTCGTTTACTATCTGCAAGGCCGGCCTCCAGCCCGGCTTGTCCCTGCCCCAGGGCACAGAGCCCGCGGCCCCCAGCCTCTCTGCTCTTGTCCACAGGCCAGTCCAACGAAGCAGGATTCTGGTGGCTCCACGGTATAAGGTTAGCACACGGGACCCCAAACCCCAAGTTCAGATTAAAGGGAGATCCTTGGGGACCCACTGAAAAGAGCATTCATTGGCTTTGACCTGAGACAGACCTGGGTAGGAATTCCAGGCTGGCTTCAATGGGCCGAGGCATGGGGGGGGGCATGGGGGGGGCAGATCAATCTCTCAACCACATTTTCATCTCCTAATTGGGAGACATGAGCTTTGGTGAAGCTAGAGAGGATGGGTGAAAGTCCCCGGCCCAGAGCAAGTGATGGTTGGTTTAGAACAGGGCGGGAAGCTGGACTAGAGGATACCAGGCTGCGGTTCTGCCGGTTGAGCCTTCATTTCCACAAGTCGAGGGAGCCAAGGCCGGCTCAGCCCCTACCTGTAGCGGGCGCCCATGGGAATGGGTGGGCGGGCCTTATCATCAGGGCCGAGCGGCTCCAGTTGCCATGGAGACGGGGCGGGCGGTGTGAGGTGGGGCCCGGCTGGGGGCTCAGATAAGGCGCGGCTGCACAGCTGGGGTAGGGTGGGACCGAGATGGAAGAACTGGGCGCAGCCGGGGCAGCTGAGATGGCCCTTCCGCCACCTGGGCTGGCCTTCCTCCGCAGCTCTTTCCCTTTCCTCCCTTTGCGCCCTCCCTTCCTGCTGCAGTCTGCCCTCTCGGTCTGTCCACGGGAGACGGCCCGGGCCTGGGAGCGCACATGCAGAAACGTGGGGTGTGCACGGGTGCGGAGGCGCGAGGAAATTGGCTTTGGGGGAGGGGCTACGAGTGGGTGGAGTAAGCGTTTGCGGGGCTTGTGATGTGATTTGGGAGAAGGCAAGAACAGTCTCTCCCTTTCTTTCCCCTCTCCGCTTTCCCCCTCCCCTCCCTCTCTCCCTCTCTCCCTCTCCCCCCACCCCACACTCCTACTCCACCCCAAAACATTTTCCCTGATGGCTTAATATTTAACGAGTAAGACCTTCACTCCTCAAGGTTGGCCCCAAATTAAAATGCCATGTCCCTGGAAGGGTAAGACATTAACAATTTCCGCAGCGTGCTTTCTAACGCACCTGGCGCTGGTGTGCAGGTTCCTGATGGAATGTGGCTCAGGGCAGAAGGCGAGGAGACGCAGCCTAGGGGATGGGCACGGGGCTGTGGACAGCTGTGGAGAAGAAGGGGCAGGGGACAGAGCAGGGACATCATTATTCTGAATCGTCTTTCCGAGTGGCTGCCTCTGTGGGACCGTGGTCGTGCACAGGCGAGTGCGGGTCTCAGTGCAAAAGACCTTGTAACCTGTGACCTGGCTCATCTTGGACCCCTCCTCTCCCTCCCTGGGCAGTGACCACTCTGAGAGGCAGTCATTACCCCACCCTGTACCCACCCGCAACTGGTGTTCGAGGGCAGGGTGCCTGGACCACCTCCAGGTTCAGCCTGAGGCTCCAGGACACGTAGAAGCTCGCCATTCTCCACCCCTCCCCCGCGCCACACTCCCCCCACCCTCACCCCGCACCACCACCCCTCCCCCGACCGTTCCAGTCCTTTCTACTCTCTTCAGTCTCTGCCTAACCCACCTGTAGGGTCTGTATATGACCTTATCTCTCACTTTTCCTGGGAAAATAGAAGCCTCCCAATCGGCCTGCTCCAAAGGCCCCTAGATTGCAATTACCCAACTTTCCCTTTCCTCTCCTTTCAGGGAAGCTCGGGCTTTCTTTCCAAAGGTAGACCTTCACTTGGGCCTGGACCCGATCCCGCTCCCCTTCCCCTGCTGGGACCTTCCTCCCTCAAGTGCCGCCCCTCTCCTGCAGCCACAATTTCTTTTCTACTCTTCACTCTCCACTGCCTACAAAAGTGTTCAGGTCTCCCTTTTCCTAAAAAACCTTCAGCCAAGCTCACCTCCTGCAAAGTAACTCTCCTAACCCCCTCCTGCCCTTCTGTCACACTTCTTGGAAGTGCCCCTCCCCCTGCCTGTACACCCTGGCCACCTCTCCCCATCCCCATCCCTAACAAGGAGGCCTCACTATTCCTCTGCAGATGCTCTCAGAAGCCACCAGGGCTTGACATCCAAACTGGCGAGCTGTCACTCCTTTCTGCATGTCTTGCCTTCTCTGGGCGATGGACTTCTGGCTTCATGACATTCTTTCTCAACCCCCCTATCCCTCCCCACAACTCTCTCTCAATGTTTTTGGCACACTTACTGTGTATTAGGTCCTTTACTAAAAGTACAAAGAACCACTAGATACACTCCCAGCCCCTCAGGGACCTGGCCATCTAGTCTTCCCCCTCCCTTTCATGCCACCTCCAGCTCCCTTTTTCTTCTAGTCCCCTAGCGTTTCTCAGGATGCTGGGTTTTGACCTTCTTTCTCCCTCGGCAACCTCATGGGGCAGACTACCACCTCTAGCTCAAATGGCTCCCAAATTTCTGTTGCCAGCTACTGCCCCCACCTCAGACTCAGCTGGCAAGAAGTGAACTCATTGCTTCCCCTTCTCCTGTCATTGCTACCTGTTCCTCCCCAGCGGTGAGGGGTGGGGGTGGGGGGGGCTGTCTCCAGATCAAGTTCTGTTTTGCACATTCTGCCTCTAGGATTCCTCCCACTTGGCCCTTTCCATCTTGGGCTCCAGGCCCAAGTCTAGAGCCTCACAATCCCCTGCTTGAACTACTGCCGTAGCTTCCTGGCTGGTCTCTCTGTGGACTGCCTCTTCCTGTCTATTCCATCTCCCAGCCTGCAGCCTGATTCATTTTCCCAAAGCACTGCTTGGATCCATCACTTCTTTGTTTTAAATGTTTCTAAGCATTCCATAGCCCTAGTTGCCCACAGAATACATTCGGAATCCCCTAGTCTAAGTTCAAGGCATCTACAAATCTGGCCCCCAACCTCCTGCCCCAAACCAGTCTCAACCTCATGAGCTCCACGATTCAGCCGTATTTGCTGTCTCCAGACAGACCCAGTGCTTCCCCGTGTCTCCAGTTTCCCTCATGCTGCTGTCTCTTTCAAGGATCCCTCTTTTAGTTTTTGCATGATCTCAAACCGGGCATCTTTCAAGGCCTGCCTTAAACACTTCCTCCTCTAAGAAAACCTTTTTATTTTCCCCTCTTGACACCCCAGCAGGAGTGATTCCTCTCTCCTGTGACCTCTCACAGCCCTTTATACTATCTTATCAGGCACACATAATTTTCTGCTTTGCATGGGCGTTATCTATACATATGGCCTCATTTCTGGAGGGACGGCTTAGCTCCTTTGACTCATCTTTCTGTTCTCCACAACACCACAACGCTCTGTGGTCATTGCAGAACAGGTGCTCAGAAAGTAGTGAATGAATGGATAAAACAATACATGACTGGGTGGGCGGGTGGATGTATATGGGTGGATGAATGAGTGTTTGCCTCTTGGCTAAGCCAGTGTATAGCTAGTTTGACAATGTCTGTTAACAAAGTAAAGACGAAATAGGAGTGAGAGGGAGCTAACAGCTCTTTGAGTACGTGCTAGAGTTTATTCCAGTCCTCACACATCCAGTTAAAAGCATTACAAAGTGAGTGTTAAGAAAGCAAGAGAAGGCTGAAGCTCTGGAATGGAGCCCTTCCATGGGCACCTAGGCACCAGTGTGACTCCGATGGCCAGAGTCTTGTCTTGGAGAAGCCTTGGCTCTAGAATTCCAAAAAGACTTGAGAACTGTGGCAAATGCTAGTCTGTCCCCACAGTGAACCCGACACAGTACTACGGAGGCACTACGAAACATGCCAATGCGGAAGACATAGTCACTGTCACCCCCACGACCCTGGACACGTTTTTAACCTCTCCGAGCCTCGGTTTTCCTCATCTGTAAAATAGGTCTACCTTATAGGATTGTTGTGGGGATGTCAGGCAACGTAATCGAGGACTAAGTTATATGATTCTCTTTTTAAGTCCCACTGGAATTCAGAGAAGAGTTTGTCAATGCGGACGAGAATAACAGGGGAGGCCTCCAAGAGGAGGAGGGTTTAGCATGGCCCCTAAAGGATGGGTGGCATCTGGGAGATGAGGATAGTGCGAGAGCGTGCGCAAAAGCAGGGAAGTGGGAATAAGGGCTGCTGGTGCGGCAAGTAGGTGGTGGAGACACAGCAGAAAAGCGGCCTGATACAAAGTAACGGGTGATAAAATTGGGAGCACCAATGACCTCAAGTCTTTCATGACCTTCTGTGGCAGAGTGGCTACAGAAAGCCATCTAAGTTTATCGGTCCTCAAGGAGATAGAAATAATAAACGCTCTACATAAAATCTATGTTTTAAACACTTCACGCGTTCTAACCTACCTAATAATCAGAGCAACCCTATGATACCGATACTATCACCACCTTCCATTTTATGGATGAGAACGGTGAGGCACGAAGAGGGTAACTTGCCCAAGGTCACACAGCTTCTGAGTAGCAGAGTCTCCTCTCCCCAGGCATTCGCGTCCAGAGTCCATGCTCTTAACCACTACCTTATTGCTGCCTCTTCCCTGTACGTCCTGTAGTCATCAGCTCTCTTCACTCTACGGCTTACTGCCAGCAGTTGGAAGACAGTTCCACTGCCACCATCACGTCAGAAACTCAGCCAGGCGTTCATTGAATGGTTATTTTTATTTATTTATATAAATTTATTTATTTTATTTATTTATTTTTGGCTGCGTTAGGTCTTCACGGCTGCACGTGGGCTTTCTCTAGTTGTGGCAAGCGGGGGCTACTCTCCGTTGCGGTGTGTGGGCTTCTCATTGCTGTGGCTTCTCTTCTTGTGGAGCACGGGCTCTAGGTGCGCAGGCTACAGTAGTTGGGGCACACGGGCTTAGCTGCTTTGCGGCATGTGGGATCTTCCCGGACCAGGGCTCAAACCCGTGTCCCCTGCATTGGCAGATGGATTCTTAACCACTGCGCCACCAGGGAAGTCCCACTGAATGGTTAGTGTGTGTCTGGTCCAGGTGTGTGTGTGGGGAGGATGGGAGGGCTGCTAAGGGAGTTACTGAGGAAGGAGACCTGGGCTGCGGACCCAGGGAACTCCTACTCTACTGCTGCAGACAGGACTCAACTTCTTAGGAACCAAGAGAGGGCAGTGCCAGCCTGGAGGCCTTCCTGCTGAACTAGGGGGCCCTGACTTGCAGCAAAGTAGCGCTTCAGAGGGCAGCCTCAGCTCGAGGGTTCCGAGATGGTGGGGAGCTGGGACGTGGCCTTGGCCCCAAAGGTGTTTTACCGGATGCCTGCAAGTGGGATTGCCTGCTGTACAGGGACAGGCACATGGGGCTGTGGCTCCCTCCAGCCGCCCCCTCCCTTCTCCACTGGGAGAGCGGCAGCCCCCAGCCAATGACCTGAGCGCTTGCCCCCAGCCAATGACCTGAGCGCTTCCCACCAAATCGCCTTCGCTTTGTCCTCCCCTCCCCCTATTGCCGTCTCATAGTATTACTAAGTCTCTCTGTGTTCAACCTTTTTGGGGCTATGAGAGAGGGGTGGCACCGTGGACATAGACTGAGGGGAAGGAGGTCAAGGGCACCAACACAGAGCCAGGGAAAGGCCACGGCAGAGGCCGAGGCGAGTGAGAACCTGGGCCTGAAACTGACCCGCATACCCGGCAGGGCAGGTGTGAGGAAGCAGGGATGTGTAGGCTGCCCCGGGAACGGCTGAGCCCTGCCGTCATTTCCTTTCCAGCCAGAGAACAATGGCTCAAAAACTAGCGCAGCCCGTCCACCTTCCCGTCTCGCCGCGGGCCACATGCGATCTCCGGTCCTCGCGGCTGAGCGAACGGAAAGCCGGAGCCCCGCTCCCGGGAGACACGCGGGGCCAGAGGGGGCTGCCCTCGTCCCCGCCCTCTGAGATCGCGGGGCTCGACAGCCCCGGCTGGCACGTTCTCCCTCCCCTTCCAGGCCCTGCACTCGGCCAGCAGCCTGGAGAGTCACCGAGGGATGAGGACGCCACAGCCCGGGGGAGCGCCCTTTCTGCTCTCGCGGCCCCGAGCGCGCAGCGCCCAGGAGCCGGATAGAGCCTGACGCCCTGTCGTCTCCCCTCGCGCACAGGGCTCTGCGAGTGATCCGGCCGGCCAGCTCCCTGCTGCATGGAACGGCTGCAGAAGGTGCGCGGGGCTACACCCACGCCGGGGCAGTGGGGTGCCGGGGGCACGCGGTGGGGGCCAGGCTCCCCGCGGAGGGTCAGGTCGGGAGTCGAGGATGCCACCTGGTGGTTGCCCGCGGCGCCGCACCCCGGGGCCCCAGAGGCCTAGAGAAGCCCTCCCCTGCCCCAGCCCCCTCCCTCCGGCCCGGCCCTGGCACCCACACACATTCCCACCCGCCCGCCTTCTCGCTCTCCCCAGCAACCACTTACCTCCCCTGGGAGCGTCAGCTCCTCCCGAGGCTCCAGTGTTCCGGGCTCTCCCTCCAGCATCGTGGTGAGTACCTCTTGGCCACCAGCACCCTCAGGCTGGGAGGAGGGAGGGGAGGGGCGCACGCTGGCTGCCGGGCAGCTTCACTCAAATGGTGATGGTCCTGCCAGGGCTGGCAGGCAGAGAGAACCCCAGATCCAGAGAAGGTTCTGCACACCCCGTCCTGCTGGTCTGGTACTGTCTCGTTGTACCCAAAGGGCTAGGTGAAGGACTATCATTGTTTTAAGGTGACACTCTAAACCTTTCAAATGACAATAATAGAAATATTAACTTACAGGAGCTGACATCTAAAACGGCCGCCCATCGTCTTCCTAATAAATTGCAGGTCTGGCTTGTAGGGCCAGTATTCTAAGGGAGGCTTTTGACACCTCTGTTCCATGTGTACCATTTCCCTTCAGGCCAAGATGGACAATCAAGTGATGGGCTACAAGGACTTGGCTGCCATCCCCAAGGACAAGGCCATCCTGGACATCGAGAGGCCTGACCTCATGATCTACGAGCCCCACTTTACCTATTCTCTGCTGGAACACGTGGAGCTGCCCAGAAGCCGGGAGGTAAAGGGTGGGAGGTTCCTCTTGGACAGGACCTGGGGGAAGGGCTCCCCCAGCCACATTGGGTGGGAGGCAGAATCCCTCTCATGCTTTCTTTCCTGGAGGCCAGACTTCAAAACAAGAAGGGGACCTGTGCACAGGAATCACCTGCAGGGCAGGCAGAGATGGGCTGGCGGCTGGAGGCTAGAGGCTAGCTCCAGGTGGAGAGCAGGGGAGGCCATGTTTGAATGGTAGCAGCACAGAGCGGGGTCATGTAGGAATGGGGTGGGACTGGGCAGAAAGTGAGCAAATTTGTGGAAAGCGCCCAGGAACACTGAGCTCGGAGGCCGGAAGTCCTAGCTGAGTGTGACCTGTGTGACGGTGTGGTCTCAGTTTCCCTTCCTATAAAATAGAGGTGATACTTTTACCCGTCCACCTCACCAGGTAGTCAAATGCATGAGAAAACACAGGACAGGTACTTTGTACACTGCGTTGGAGAAAGGGGCAGTGTCGTGGCTGAGCAGAGAGATGGGGCCAGGCTGTGGGGAGACTTAAACGCCTGACAAGGGGCCCGGACTCCATCCTGGATGCTGTGGGTCTTGTCCCTTCCCTCTGTTGCTCATCGGCTCTGAGGTCAGAGCCATAGCCCCTCCAGCTGGCCCTCAGAGCACGTGCACACTGCTCCAAGATCCTCGACTTCCTCTGCTTCTTCGTGGGTCCTAGGGAAAGACTTAGGACCCTGTCTAGGGAGAGAGAGGACGGAGGGCCAGCCCTGGGAGCTGGCAGGGACTAAGAGAGAAGAGGTGGCCCAGAAATTGGCTGGGCAATTGCAGAGTTGAGTGTGTGGGGGGGTGAAGTGACCCACCTGGGGTCCTAGGGACAAGGGTTTAATCCCACCCTTGTGGCTCTGACCAGCCTCCTCTCCATTCACAGCGCTCGCTGTCACCCAAATCCACATCCCCCCCACCATCCCCAGAGGTGAGTCTGCCCCGCACCTGACACTTGCCCAGCCCTGCTCTGACCGGGCTCAACCCCCTTCCCCACACACGTCCAGACTGGGCTTGGCAGAGCCTAGGGGGTGATGGAATCAGTGGACCTTGTTCTGTCACTGGCCAGCTCTGGGTCCATCTACTTCTGACCCAGGATCTCTTTTAATCCTTTCTCCTGGGTCAGGCAGCGTCAGCAGGTCGAGTCCTTGGATAGCCTTCCTCTGCCCTGGGGTTGGGGGCGTGTGTGCTAGGGTGGGAGGATGGAGATAGTGGAGGGGGTGGGGTGGGGGACCTGGGAGCTGCAGTGAACTGTACTTCTGCTCTGCAGGTGTGGGCGGAGAGCCGGTCCCCTGGAACCCTCTCTCAGGCTTCAGCCCCAAGAACCACTGGCACGCCCCGGACCAGCCTGCCCCATTTCCACCATCCTGGTAGGTTTTGGTGTCAGCATGGCTGCATCCTTGCCCTCGGTCCTCTTTTTTTCCTTCAGGAACCCAAGCCCCTTACTTTTAGTCTCCCACTCTCTGGAGTATATGCACACCACAGAACTGGCCAGACCCCCAGATGCCGGACCCCAGGCAGAGCTCCCAGAGATGGTGGGCCCTGCTGCATCCTCCCTCCCACCCAAACAGAGAAGTGCAAAAATCCCAACCCCTGAGGGGTAATTTCAGGATCTCTGGTTCTGTCTTGACTCTTGGCAGGAGGCCCTGAGTTTCCTGCCTTCTCCCAATCCATGTCTCTATTCCCTCCTCTGACCCAGCCTCCCCGCCATCCTCATAGCCTCCTTCTCATCCATTCTTGCTCCCTCTCCACAGAGACCACCCGCCCGGATTCCAACATCTACAAGAAGCCACCCATCTACAAGCAGAGAGGTGAGGGTTCCCCTGACCGACCAGAGCCCCCTTTTCGCCACGTGCCGGGAGGTTGTCCTGAGGGTGGGGGGGTGATGGGAAAACAGATGTTCATAACAGCACGTAAACTGCCCTGTGCTCTTCCTTGTGCGTTGCTTTTACACCCAGGAGCTCACAGGTGTGAAGAGGGAGAGAGGAGGGAGTGGGGGGCTAAGGTGGGAGGTGGCCTCCGGGGGGGAGGGCGTGCCCGGGCTGACCTTGACCTCCCTGCGCAGAGTCCACAGGAGGCAGCCCTCAGAGCAAGCACCTCATTGAAGACCTCATCATCGAGTCGTCCAAGTTCCCTGCAGCGCAGCCTCCCGACCCCAACCAGCCAGCCAAGATCGAAACAGACTACTGGCCATGCCCCCCGTCGCTGGCCGTTGTGGGTAGGCGAGAGAGGCCCTGCTGAAGCCCCAGGAACCCCCCACCCCCCCACCTGCATGAACCCTCCAGGCTCCTGCTTCCCCCGTCCCTGCAACCCCATCGCTCTTGGCGTAAGCGGCCCTGCTTGTTAGTCATTTAACCGCTTTCCGTTCATTTCTTTGGCCGCTCAACAGACATTTGTCAAATTTCTACTGTGTCCCAGGCTCTGTGGTGGGAGCTCTGGAAAGAGAAAGAGGAATGAGATGAGGTCTTGGCCCCCAATCGCTTTCAGGCGTGTGGGCGTGTGTTGCCCACCCAGCTTCACCGCAAGGCTAGAAAACGTTGCTTTTATAATAATAATTTGCGGCGTTCCCTTCAAGGTTGCAGCCCCGGGACATGCACAAAGCAGCCCCTGACAGATGCTCGTTGAGCGCGCGGTTGATTGACTGATGTGCCCGCTTTGGTCCGTATTTCCCAGAGACAGAGTGGAGGAAGCGGAAGGCGTCGAGGAGGGGGGCAGAGGAGGAGGAAGACGACGACGACGATGACTCCGGGGAGGAGATGAAGGCTCTCAGGGAGCGTCAGAGAGAGGAACTCAGTAAGGTAGCATCTCGCTGCCCCACCCGCATCCCTGGGCCACCCTGGGGACAGAAGTTCCATTCTGATCTAAATGGGTACATGTCTGAAGAGCGTCCTGGTGAGAACATGTGAGGAATTCCCTTTCTTTGCCAGGATGTCAGGCTGCTGCTTTTGAAGGGACACTAGGATTGCATGTTGCTTTAGGGGGACACCGCTTACTGTTAGGGCCAAAAGCACAGAAAAGGGTGGTCCCGCCAGTGCCAGGCTTCAGCAGGCGGAGTAGTTCATGGGACGAGGAGAAAGGAGAGGGTAGGCTGCTGGCCTCCAGGGGAGGAGAGAGGGTGTAGAGAGTCATGGAAAGGCCACTGACGGTGGCACGGGCTTGTGCTCTGGGCCTTGTGACCTGGTTTGCAGAAGCCCCTGGGGCAGAGTTACACTGAGAGGCTCTGACTCCTTGCTCTCGAGCGTGGCCAGACCCAATGTGGTAGAGCGTCTGACCAGGACAGGCTCCATGGGCTCCAGGCACCGCACAGCCCCTCAGGAACTCTGTCCCCACTTCTGCCTGGGATGGACCCAACTCTGAACCTCTTGGAGATGAGAAACAGGTATCGACGCCTTGGATCCATCTTCCTCTCTCCTTGCCAGGTTACTTCTAACTTGGGAAAGATGATCTTGAAGGAAGAGATGGAAAAGTCATTGCCTATCCGACGGAAAACCCGCTCTCTGCCTGACCGGACACCCTTCCATACCTGTGAGTGTCACCAGGGGGGCTCAGAGTCACCTGGCCAGACCCTGAGGCCAGAATCAAGTAGTCGCTGAGTTTGTCTGTCACGCCCAGCGCTGTGCTACTGTGGGTATAAGAGACATAGAAGTTTCGGTTGCTGGCTCAAGGCTCTGGCGCTCTCCTTACGGCAAGAGTACCAGTCATGGAACAAGATGAGATGACAAAGGATGGCATCAGCTAAAGCAGAATTAGCACATTTTGTTTAATTCGACAAACATTTATTGGGTGTCTACCATGTTCTTGGCCCTGAGGATATAAAGACTAAAACACCATAGCGCTGCCTTCCAGTAGCTTCTGGTCACGGGGAAAGTGACGTGGACACTGGGGTGTCAGTGTAGCATAGCAGGTGAGAGGTACACTTCAAATGCTTTGAGAGGACGCTGATAGGGCCTGGGTCCCAGAGTTGGGGTCTTGAAGGACAAGACAAAGTGAGTGAGGGAGAAGGGCAGCACAGACCCCAGGGACAGTGTGGGAGCAAAGGCCGGGAGCAGCAAACATCCAGCCAGCAGAGAGGACCTCCAGGAGCCTGGAATTACAGCGCACAGAGCGTGCTCTGCGGTGGCTGGGGCTTTGGTGCCATGCTGCACATCACTGAGGCTAACCTGGGCTTCCTTCGAGCGTGATGGCTGGAGAGGAGGGGGGCAGATCTGAGAAGCCCAAACTGGAAGCTACAAGGCCTCTAAGAGCCTGGCCTCGGAAGCCGCAGGGCATCCTTCTACTGCCTTCTGACGGTCAGAGCAGCTCCCAGGCCGCCCAGACACAAGGGAGAGGAAAGAGATTCTGCTTCCTGCTGAGAGGAACCGCCCAAGGGCACACAGGCTGGGAGGTAATGTTGCGGGCCATCTTCAGAGACAGTCTACCACACTTTCCAATCATCTGGGTAAGGGCTAAAAATATACATAGGTCCAGAGAAGACGGAATGGGTTTGAGAACTATACAGGCACAGTCTGTATAGAAATAGCCCCGGAATTACAATTTTTCATCTTTACGATGGTGCGAAAGCAATATGCATTCAGTGGAAACTGTTTGTCCAGTTTTGAATTTTGACCTTTTCCCAGGCTAGTGATGTGCGGTATGATGCTCTCTTGGCTTTTTTTTTTTTCCTTTTTTTTCTTCTTTTTTTTTTTGGCCGCACCGTGCGGCATGCAGGATCTTAGTTCCCTGACCAGGGATTGAACACGCGCCCCCTGCAGTGAAAGCGCAGAGTCTTAACCACGGGACAGCCAGGGAAGTGCCACGATGCTCTCTTGAGATGCTGGACAGCGGCAGCGAGCCTCAGCTCCCCGCCAGCCACATCATCACGACGGGAAACAGCCCATACACTTACAACCGTTCTGTACCCAGACCACCATTCTGTTATCCACTTCCAGTACAGCATGCAGTAAATTACATGAGAGGTTCAACACTTCACTGTAAAATAGGCTTTGCCCAGCTGTAGGCTCATGGAAGTGTCCTGAGCACGTTTAAGGTAGGCTGGGCTGAGCTCTGATGTTCAGTAGGTTTGGGGTATTAAATGCATTTTTTTCTTTTTTTTTTTTTTTTGCGGTACGCGGGCCTCTCACTGTTGTGGCCTCTCCCATTGCGGAGCACAGCCTCCGGACGCGCAGGCTCAGCGGCCATGGCTCACGGGCCCAGCCGCTCCGCGGCATGTGGGATCTTTCCGGACCGGGGCACGAACCCATGTCCCCTAGCATCGGCAGGCGGACTCTCAGCCACTGCGCCACCAGGGAAGCCCTAAATGCAGTTTTGACTTAACGATGGGTTTATCGGGGCGCGACCCCATCGTAGGTCGAGGAAGATCTGTAGAGGAGACGGAATCAACTGGACTTAGTGGCTGATTGAATATGGGTGGTGAAGGAGAGACGAGTTGGGGTTTTTGTCTTGGGTGCTGGGTGATGACAGACCTGGGGCTGAGATCATGAAAGAGGCAGGTTTCGGGGGAAAGATGAAGAAACTGTTTTGGGATGTGTTGGGTTTTAAGTGCATGTAGGTGGGAGCTGAGTTTGACTGAGTTGCAAGCTTGAGGCGCAAGTCAGGGTTCAAGCAGAATCTTCAGCTTATACGTGGTAGTGGGACCATGAGAAAAAATCCAATTGTGTAGAAAAAGGGGAGGGGAGGGCAGGGTGCCGAGGGCTGTTCCTTGGAGAGCACTCACACTGCAATCCCCTTGGAAGGTTGGCTGGGAGGAGGTCAGAAGTGAGACCCAGCCTCAGGACGCAGGAGGCTGGCCTTGAAGGGGTCGGGGACTTGGCTTTGGGAGCAGCCCACATCAGAAGTTGAGGTTCGGGACTTCCCTGGTGGTCCAGTGGTTAAGAATCCAAGCTCCATCCTGAACAATTTCAGAAGTACGGACAGGCGTGTCATTCTGACGTAAGGGTAACATTGAAATTAATGGTCACTTTCAAACATAAAAAGGCAATCTAGAAATCATTAGGAGTGAAAATCTTATACACTTTAGGGACTTCCTTGATGGTCCAGTAGTTAAGACTCTGCACTTCCGATGCAGAGGGCACGGGTTCGATCCCTGGTCGGGGAGAACTAAGATCCTGCGTGCTGCGTGGCTAGGCCAAAAAAAAAAAAGAGAGAGAGAAGTTGATGTCGTCTGCTGAGTACACGGAGGGTGAGGCTTGGTGAGAGTGGTGAAGGTTCGGAACAGCTTCTGCTGGGAAGGGGAACTGATGAGAGGCTTTAGGGTCTCTAGTGATGCTAAGGTACACGTGGTGGGCTTCATCTCCATAGCCTGCGGGCAAAAGGGGAGCCCTGGGCTGATGCAGGGTTAGAGTTTGGGTGCTGCTGAGTGTGGGTGAAAGTGGTTATGTACCCACCTATGGGTCAAAGGTCAGGGGGAAGTGGGGGATCAAGACACTGGAGGTTCCCCATGATATTGACCGGCAGATGTGCCAGGAATGTGGCTGAGGGAAAGCTGCGAACAAAAAAGGGCGCTGTGTTGGCTTCCCTGGTGGCGCAGTGGTTGAGAGTTCGCCTGCCGATGCAGGGGACACAGGTTCGTGCCCCGGTCCGGGAGGATCCCACATGCCGCGGAGCGGCTGGGCCCGTGAGCCACGGCCGCTGAGCCTGCGCGTCCGGAGCCTGTGCTCTGCAACAGGAGAGGCCACAACAGTGAGAGGCCCACTTACTGTAAAAAAATAAATAAATAAATAAAAAATAAAGGGCACTGTGCCCGCAAAGTGTGATACCCAGGCTTCAGTGTCAAAGCGAAGCGGTTGTGGACGACAAGATCCAGGGGCTGGCCGCCGGAAGGGGTTGCATGCTGTAGAGTGGAGGTGAAAGCCACTGGGCTGGGGGACTCAAGGAACCGTGAAGGCTCATATATGGCTGGGACATCCATAGGGTCATCGAAATGATATTTCACCAGGATGATATTTCATTGTGGGTGGGAAGAGCTTCTAATAGGTCTTTTTAGAGAATGTGGAATAAATAGTTAAGGCCCGAAGGAGGCGGCAGAGAGAGAGAGATGCCCCGAAGGTTGGATTCAGTCTTCATGCTCCACCAGGATTTGCTAGTTTGGCAAAATTAGCTCTTTAATGTGCATTTGGCCTTGCAAAGTTGAGTAGCAAAATGTCTGCCTCAGTGTCACTGTTGGCATCCTTGAACTCGTATGGGATCAGCGGTCATAGGATTGCGTAGGTTACTCTCATAGCTGATCAACCTGAACAATTTCAGAATTACGGGCAGGCGTGTCATTCTGACTTAAGGGTAACATTGGAATTAACGGTCACTTTCGAACGTAAATAAGCAGTCTAGAAGTCATTAGAGTGAAAATCTTATACACTTTAGGGATTTCCCTCGCGGTCCAGTAGTTAACACTCCGTGCTTCCAATGCAGGGGGCACGGGTTCAGTTCCTGGTTGGGGATGCCATGCAGCATGGCCAAACATTTTTCAAAAAAACAATCTTTTCAGTCAGTTGAGGGAGAAGTGTGTACTTATCCCAAAAGAGAAGTGCTTCAACAATGAGGGCTGTGAAAGTAGACAATTCTCTACACAAAAATAAGAAGCATTAAGGGAAAAAAAAACCACGAGGGTCCCCAAAACACATTTTGTTCTCACCAAACTTCCAAATAACATATTTTATTAAAACGTTTGAAGAAAACAATTCTTCCTTATACTTTTGAGTCTGTCCAGGCTAAACCTTCACACAAAAAAATGCTGGTCAAAACAATTGCTATACCATCCAGCAATTTCTAGTCATTGGAGATGAAGGAATTTTGAGATTAGTGCAAACTAAGAATCCTTCTAGGAAAACCTGTTACCGAAAACCAGTTTTCTTGACTTACAATCTGCAGTGCTTGAAAGCTTAGTGATATTATTGGACGTCAAGTTGAAAGTGACATCTGGTCATGCGAATGTCAGGTCCAGTGACTGCGGTGCCATCTAGCAGCGGAAGGTGCTGGGAAAACTGCAGCTTCTGTTTTATAACATCAAGCATTTGAAATTTGATTACCAACATTGCTAAACATAAAATTGTAATAATTCGATTGTTTTGACTAAATTTTAGATTTATTTTCATATTCCAGAGGTTCATTTTATGACTATCACTGGCTGACTAGCAATTTGAACACTCGGACATTTGGCCCAAATGTCTATTTTGTGCACATCTGTTAGAGAGAGGGGAGGCATTAGGGATAGTTCAGAGCTGCCAGCACGATGTCACCTGCTGAAGGTTACGGGCAGGAGCTGGAAGCCAACAGAGGCCCACCAGCTTCCCCCAAGTCCCCCCTCCACTGCCCTGCTCCTGGCAGGGAAGGCCAGGGAATGACCCTCTGGAATGACTGTCAGGCCAAAGGGTCTGAGACAGGGCCTCCTACTCTCTTCCAGCCTTGCACGTGGGAACATCAAAATCTTCTTCCCTCCCCGCCTACGGCAGGACCACCCTGAGCCGGGTAAGGTCCCAGGACGGAGGTCACAGGCCTCGTGGGAAGAGTGTGCGTGTGGGGCCTGTGAGGGACTGAGCTACGTGGGCACCCGGGGGTGGGGGAGGGCGGCCAGACCCTTACAGTGAAGGGAGACGATGTGGAACGCTCCAGCTTCCTCTGATTCCTTGGTGTTCTTTCCAGCTTCAGTCCACAGACTTCAGCCCATCCGGGAGTGAGACCGAAAGCCCAGGTGAGAGGCAGGGCCGACCTGATGCTGGGAAAGGGGCTCAAGAGGCCCCTGGGGCAGCCCGTGTCTGCGATGTGGGCAGGGCTCTGTGGCTGGAGGTCAGGGAGTCTGAGCTGGCGGGTTTGGAAGCCTGCTGACCTCAGAGCTGCCTCTGAACAATGGCTCTTCTCTCCCACAGGCCTGCAGGTGAGTGCCTTCTGGAGGGAGACACGTGGAGCGCGGAAGCCACGGACGGACGGGGGACTGGCAGCGTTGGGGGAGGGGTGCGGGGCTACGGAGTCACCTGGTGAGGATATAAGAAGCCTAGGGTAAGGCTGGGGAGGCCTCCCTGCCCCACTCTGGCTCACTGCGGCTTTGGTCTCCCCAGAACGGAGAGGGCCAGAGGGGGAGGATGGACCGGGGGATCTCCCTTCCTTGTGTGCTGGAGCAGAAGGTGAGGGGCAGGGGCAGAGGCAGGGGATGGTGGGCAGGGGACAGAACCGTCTCTATCGGGGGCTGGCCAGCTTGGGGAGAAGCCAGGGAAGTGAATGCACTGAGGGGTCCTCCTGGCTGATGATGGGAGGGGCAGCACGGAAGTTGGGGGAGTTGGATGGCAAGATGGCATGAGCCCCCATGGCCCCTGCAGGCTGATAACGGGGCCTGGGGAATGGAGGGGGTTACGCTGACAGGGACCTCGAAGAGCCTGATACTTACTGCCCGCCTCCCCTCCCCGCCAGATCTATCCTTACGAAATGCTGGTGGTGACCAACAGGGGGCGAACCAAGTTGCCTCCAGGTGTGGATAGGATGAGGCTTGAGGTACGCAGGGAGAATGTGCTGGGTGGGTGAGGGGCTACTGACGGGGCAGCCTCCCCTGCCCGGTGTGGGGGAAGGTGGCCCAGCCCCACCCTGTGCCTCCTGTCCCTACACTGCCGCTGTGTGTCCCCCTTGCAGAGGCACCTGTCAGCAGAGGACTTCTCAAGGGTCTTTTCTATGTCTCCCGAAGAGTTTGGCAAGCTGGCTCTGTGGAAGCGAAACGAACTCAAGAAAAAGGCCTCTCTCTTCTGATGGCCCCCACCTGCTCTGTGACTGACCCTCACCCTTGCTGCTTCAGGGCTCTGGAGCTGGGGTCACTAGACCCCAAAGCACCATCTCTGGGGGGAGCAGGGTGGTGGGGCAGAGGCGGGGTTGGCTCCGTTGCCGAGGTCGAGGGAGAGCAAGGCCTCTGCAGTGCTGGGGCTTGGGGACATGGACCTCCTTCCCCATGATGAGCTAGGGGTGGGGGCCCCTTCTCTCATCCCTGGTCCTCGCTGCACCGGGCAAACCCAGCGTGCACTCCAGCACACGCAGAGTTAGTGTCTGCACCCTCTCCCTGCCCCCACCCCTATGTGAAGGTCCCCAGAAGAGAGGGATGAGACACGAACATGACACTTAGCGGTCAGGCCTGTCTGCTGTCCTGACCAATGGGTGGGAAGAACCCTCGGGCCTGGTAGGAGGCACGTGAGGGTGGGAAGCAGCCACGCAGGCAGAGAGCGCCCAGGACCCTGTGTGCACCCAAGCACTCCTCCGCAGCTCACCTGGGACGGGTTCCCCTGCACCTGGGCCTCCCGCCTCTCAGCCTCCAGCAGGGAGGCCACCCAGCCCTCTAGCTCACCCTGTCCTCTCCTTGTGACCCCCAAGCTTCAAAGCCTCTTGCTCCAGCCCCGAGGCTTCCCTAGAAGCCTTGGCTTAGAGTGGAGATGTCGCCTATACAGACCCCCAGCCCAACATCAGCCTTCAGGCTGAGTCGGCTAGAATGCTACCTGCTAGCATCCAGGGCCCGGGCAGAGCCCAGGCCTTTGGGCTCCCCTGGACGGGATGAGGAGCCAGGCTGAGAGTCCTGGCTACCAGGTCCCACCCACACCCCTGCATCCCCCACCATGCTCTCTGAAGAATGTAATTTACTGGGGCACCCCCCAGCTGCTTTCCTCACCTAACTCTCTGCCCTACCTTAATCACGCTCCCAGCTTTTCTTCTCTCCAAATACACGTGTATATAATTATATATATATATTTTTTGCCGGGGTCTGGGTTTTGTTCCTGCCCAGACCCCGACATCCCTTTCCGCCGTGTGTGTGTGTGTGATAATGCTGGGGGAGGGGGACTCTGCTTGGAATTAAAAGGTTGCATCGGGGCCCCAAATCTATTTGTTCTTTATGAGCCACCAGATCTGAGTGAGAGGGACAGGTGATGCCAGGCTGAGAAAAGCCACGGAGCGAGGGTTCGAATGGCGGGGTACACAGAGTTGGAGGAGAGAGAGCGATGGCGCACATCCTACCCTCCCCCATCCCTGGGCCAGAAAAGCGGGGGCAGTCTAGCAGGTCCTGTCTGCCTCCTCTCCTTCAGGGGCTGTGCAATGGTGACATGGATGAGGGGACAGAAACTCACACTCTGGAGCGTGAATATAGAGCCAGCTGGGAGAAAAGGCTCTGCCCTTCACTGGGCCCCTAAATGCACCCCCTTGGCCGTCAGGCTCACCAACAACTGACATGGTTGTACCCCTCCAGGTCTGTGATACTCACAGTTCAATGGGGAGGCCAAACACCCAGTAAAGGTCAACTGTGTAGGAGTGGGCAGTGAGCTGATGGTCGAGGGTCAGGCGGGGAAAACTAAGGGGTGGAGAAATGATGGGGGAAATCCAGCAGGAGCAAGGGTCAAGTGGAGGCCAAGGGAGCAGGAGTAGCTCGGTCCCGGATGACTTGGCAGGACCGCCCAGGGGCAGCAGACATGGAACGGGCCTGCTGCAGTGGGTGGAGGGGGTGAAGACGGGACCGGAAGAGCAGAAGGACTTCGGGTGTGAGGGCCGGCGGGGATGGGGCCGGCTCACCTGCGGGGAACAGAACCTGGGTTTGGGCACCTGAAGTGGTACGCAGTCCAGAGGACCCGGTGAGTTGGAGGGGGCCCTGCGTGTGAACCCAAGACTGGACCTGGCACCTGAACCAACTCTCCTGCCCTTGGAGGAGTTTCTAGCCCCTTTGGCTGAAACAAAAGCAAAGTGGGTAAGAACTGCTCAAGTGTGAATGATTAAACTCTAGGAGTTCTGCTACATGCACAACATTGATCTCTTAACAAACTTGTGAGGTCAACAGCACATGCTACATGCACAACATTGATCTCTTAACAAACTTGTGAGGTCAACAGCACATGCTACATGCACAACATTGATCTCTTAACAAACTTGTGAGGTCAACAGCACATGCTACATGCACAACATTGATCTCTTAACAAACTTGTGAGGTCAACAGCACATGCTACATGCACAACATTGATCTCTTAACAAACTTGTGAGGTCAACAGCACATGCTACAGTGCACAACATTGATCTCTTAACAAACTTGTGAGGTCAACAGCACATGCTACATGCACAACATTGATCTCTTAACAAACTTGTGAGGTCAACAGCACATGCTACAGTGCACAACATTGATCTCTTAACAAACTTGTGAGGTCAACAGCACATGCTACATGCACAACATTGATCTCTTAACAAACTTGTGAGGTCAACAGCACATGCTACGTGCACAACATTGATCTCTTAACAAACTTGTGAGGTCAACAGCACATGCTACGTGCACAACATTGATCTCTTAACAAACTTGTGAGGTCAACAGCACATGCTACGTGCACAACATTGATCTCTTAACAAACTTGTGAGGTCAACAGCACATGCTACATGCACAACATTGATCTCTTAACAAACTTGTGAGGTCAACAGCACATGCTACATGCACAACATTGATCTCTTAACAAACTTGTGAGGTCAACAGCACATGCTACAGTGCACAACATTGATCTCTTAACAAACTTGTGAGGTCAACAGCACATGCTACGTGCACAACATTGATCTCTTAACAAACTTGTGAGGTCAACAGCACATGCTACATGCACAACATTGATCTCTTAACAAACTTGTGAGGTCAACAGCACATGCTACATGCACAACATTGATCTCTTAACAAACTTGTGAGGTCAACAGCACATGCTACATGCACAACATTGATCTCTTAACAAACTTGTGAGGTCAACAGCACATGCTACATGCACAACATTGATCTCTTAACAAACTTGTGAGGTCAACAGCACATGCTACATGCACAACATTGATCTCTTAACAAACTTGTGAGGTCAACAGCACATGCTACATGCACAACATTGATCTCTTAACAAACTTGTGAGGTCAACAGCACATGCTACATGCACAACATTGATCTCTTAACAAACTTGTGAGGTCAACAGCACATGCTACATGCACAACATTGATCTCTTAACAAACTTGTGAGGTCAACAGCACATGCTACATGCACAACATTGATCTCTTAACAAACTTGTGAGGTCAACAGCACATGCTACATGCACAACATTGATCTCTTAACAAACTTGTGAGGTCAACAGCACATGCTACATGCACAACATTGATCTCTTAACAAACTTGTGAGGTCAACAGCACATGCTACATGCACAACATTGATCTCTTAACAAACTTGTGAGGTCAACAGCACATGCTACATGCACAACATTGATCTCTTAACAAACTTGTGAGGTCAACAGCACATGCTACATGCACAACATTGATCTCTTAACAAACTTGTGAGGTCAACAGCACATGCTACAGTGCACAACATTGATCTCTTAACAAACTTGTGAGGTCAACAGCACATGCTACGTGCACAACATTGATCTCTTAACAAACTTGTGAGGTCAACAGCACATGCTACGTGCACAACATTGATCTCTTAACAAACTTGTGAGGTCAACAGCACATGCTACGTGCACAACATTGATCTCTTAACAAACTTGTGAGGTCAACAGCACATGCTACGTGCACAACATTGATCTCTTAACAAACTTGTGAGGTCAACAGCACATGCTACGTGCACAACATTGATCTCTTAACAAACTTGTGAGGTCAACAGCACATGCTACGTGCACAACATTGATCTCTTAACAAACTTGTGAGGTCAACAGCACATGCTACGTGCACAACATTGATCTCTTAACAAACTTGTGAGGTCAACAGCACATGCTACGTGCACAACATTGATCTCTTAACAAACTTGTGAGGTCAACAGCACATGCTACATGCACAACATTGATCTCTTAACAAACTTGTGAGGTCAACAGCACATGCTACATGCACAACATTGATCTCTTAACAAACTTGTGAGGTCAACAGCACATGCTACATGCACAACATTGATCTCTTAACAAACTTGTGAGGTCAACAGCACATGCTACATGCACAACATTGATCTCTTAACAAACTTGTGAGGTCAACAGCACATGCTACATGCACAACATTGATCTCTTAACAAACTTGTGAGGTCAACAGCACATGCTACATGCACAACATTGATCTCTTAACAAACTTGTGAGGTCAACAGCACATGCTACATGCACAACATTGATCTCTTAACAAACTTGTGAGGTCAACAGCACATGCTACATGCACAACATTGATCTCTTAACAAACTTGTGAGGTCAACAGCACATGCTACATGCACAACATTGATCTCTTAACAAACTTGTGAGGTCAACAGCACATGCTACATGCACAACATTGATCTCTTAACAAACTTGTGAGGTCAACAGCACATGCTACATGCACAACATTGATCTCTTAACAAACTTGTGAGGTCAACAGCACATGCTACATGCACAACATTGATCTCTTAACAAACTTGTGAGGTCAACAGCACATGCTACATGCACAACATTGATCTCTTAACAAACTTGTGAGGTCAACAGCACATGCTACATGCACAACATTGATCTCTTAACAAACTTGTGAGGTCAACAGCACATGCTACATGCACAACATTGATCTCTTAACAAACTTGTGAGGTCAACAGCACATGCTACATGCACAACATTGATCTCTTAACAAACTTGTGAGGTCAACAGCACATGCTACATGCACAACATTGATCTCTTAACAAACTTGTGAGGTCAACAGCACATGCTACATGCACAACATTGATCTCTTAACAAACTTGTGAGGTCAACAGCACATGCTACATGCACAACATTGATCTCTTAACAAACTTGTGAGGTCAACAGCACATGCTACATGCACAACATTGATCTCTTAACAAACTTGTGAGGTCAACAGCACATGCTACATGCACAACATTGATCTCTTAACAAACTTGTGAGGTCAACAGCACATGCTACATGCACAACATTGATCTCTTAACAAACTTGTGAGGTCAACAGCACATGCTACATGCACAACATTGATCTCTTAACAAACTTGTGAGGTCAACAGCACATGCTACATGCACAACATTGATCTCTTAACAAACTTGTGAGGTCAACAGCACATGCTACATGCACAACATTGATCTCTTAACAAACTTGTGAGGTCAACAGCACATGCTACATGCACAACATTGATCTCTTAACAAACTTGTGAGGTCAACAGCACATGCTACATGCACAACATTGATCTCTTAACAAACTTGTGAGGTCAACAGCACATGCTACATGCACAACATTGATCTCTTAACAAACTTGTGAGGTCAACAGCACATGCTACATGCACAACATTGATCTCTTAACAAACTTGTGAGGTCAACAGCACATGCTACATGCACAACATTGATCTCTTAACAAACTTGTGAGGTCAACAGCACATGCTACATGCACAACATTGATCTCTTAACAAACTTGTGAGGTCAACAGCACATGCTACATGCACAACATTGATCTCTTAACAAACTTGTGAGGTCAACAGCACATGCTACATGCACAACATTGATCTCTTAACAAACTTGTGAGGTCAACAGCACATGCTACATGCACAACATTGATCTCTTAACAAACTTGTGAGGTCAACAGCACATGCTACATGCACAACATTGATCTCTTAACAAACTTGTGAGGTCAACAGCACATGCTACATGCACAACATTGATCTCTTAACAAACTTGTGAGGTCAACAGCACATGCTACATGCACAACATTGATCTCTTAACAAACTTGTGAGGTCAACAGCACATGCTACATGCACAACATTGATCTCTTAACAAACTTGTGAGGTCAACAGCACATGCTACATGCACAACATTGATCTCTTAACAAACTTGTGAGGTCAACAGCACATGCTACATGCACAACATTGATCTCTTAACAAACTTGTGAGGTCAACAGCACATGCTACATGCACAACATTGATCTCTTAACAAACTTGTGAGGTCAACAGCACATGCTACATGCACAACATTGATCTCTTAACAAACTTGTGAGGTCAACAGCACATGCTACATGCACAACATTGATCTCTTAACAAACTTGTGAGGTCAACAGCACATGCTACATGCACAACATTGATCTCTTAACAAACTTGTGAGGTCAACAGCACATGCTACATGCACAACATTGATCTCTTAACAAACTTGTGAGGTCAACAGCACATGCTACATGCACAACATTGATCTCTTAACAAACTTGTGAGGTCAACAGCACATGCTACATGCACAACATTGATCTCTTAACAAACTTGTGAGGTCAACAGCACATGCTACATGCACAACATTGATCTCTTAACAAACTTGTGAGGTCAACAGCACATGCTACATGCACAACATTGATCTCTTAACAAACTTGTGAGGTCAACAGCACATGCTACATGCACAACATTGATCTCTTAACAAACTTGTGAGGTCAACAGCACATGCTACATGCACAACATTGATCTCTTAACAAACTTGTGAGGTCAACAGCACATGCTACATGCACAACATTGATCTCTTAACAAACTTGTGAGGTCAACAGCACATGCTACATGCACAACATTGATCTCTTAACAAACTTGTGAGGTCAACAGCACATGCTACATGCACAACATTGATCTCTTAACAAACTTGTGAGGTCAACAGCACATGCTACATGCACAACATTGATCTCTTAACAAACTTGTGAGGTCAACAGCACATGCTACATGCACAACATTGATCTCTTAACAAACTTGTGAGGTCAACAGCACATGCTACATGCACAACATTGATCTCTTAACAAACTTGTGAGGTCAACAGCACATGCTACATGCACAACATTGATCTCTTAACAAACTTGTGAGGTCAACAGCACATGCTACATGCACAACATTGATCTCTTAACAAACTTGTGAGGTCAACAGCACATGCTACATGCACAACATTGATCTCTTAACAAACTTGTGAGGTCAACAGCACATGCTACATGCACAACATTGATCTCTTAACAAACTTGTGAGGTCAACAGCACATGCTACATGCACAACATTGATCTCTTAACAAACTTGTGAGGTCAACAGCACATGCTACATGCACAACATTGATCTCTTAACAAACTTGTGAGGTCAACAGCACATGCTACATGCACAACATTGATCTCTTAACAAACTTGTGAGGTCAACAGCACATGCTACATGCACAACATTGATCTCTTAACAAACTTGTGAGGTCAACAGCACATGCTACATGCACAACATTGATCTCTTAACAAACTTGTGAGGTCAACAGCACATGCTACATGCACAACATTGATCTCTTAACAAACTTGTGAGGTCAACAGCACATGCTACATGCACAACATTGATCTCTTAACAAACTTGTGAGGTCAACAGCACATGCTACATGCACAACATTGATCTCTTAACAAACTTGTGAGGTCAACAGCACATGCTACATGCACAACATTGATCTCTTAACAAACTTGTGAGGTCAACAGCACATGCTACATGCACAACATTGATCTCTTAACAAACTTGTGAGGTCAACAGCACATGCTACATGCACAACATTGATCTCTTAACAAACTTGTGAGGTCAACAGCACATGCTACATGCACAACATTGATCTCTTAACAAACTTGTGAGGTCAACAGCACATGCTACATGCACAACATTGATCTCTTAACAAACTTGTGAGGTCAACAGCACATGCTACATGCACAACATTGATCTCTTAACAAACTTGTGAGGTCAACAGCACATGCTACATGCACAACATTGATCTCTTAACAAACTTGTGAGGTCAACAGCACATGCTACATGCACAACATTGATCTCTTAACAAACTTGTGAGGTCAACAGCACATGCTACATGCACAACATTGATCTCTTAACAAACTTGTGAGGTCAACAGCACATGCTACATGCACAACATTGATCTCTTAACAAACTTGTGAGGTCAACAGCACATGCTACATGCACAACATTGATCTCTTAACAAACTTGTGAGGTCAACAGCACATGCTACATGCACAACATTGATCTCTTAACAAACTTGTGAGGTCAACAGCACATGCTACATGCACAACATTGATCTCTTAACAAACTTGTGAGGTCAACAGCACATGCTACATGCACAACATTGATCTCTTAACAAACTTGTGAGGTCAACAGCACATGCTACATGCACAACATTGATCTCTTAACAAACTTGTGAGGTCAACAGCACATGCTACATGCACAACATTGATCTCTTAACAAACTTGTGAGGTCAACAGCACATGCTACATGCACAACATTGATCTCTTAACAAACTTGTGAGGTCAACAGCACATGCTACATGCACAACATTGATCTCTTAACAAACTTGTGAGGTCAACAGCACATGCTACATGCACAACATTGATCTCTTAACAAACTTGTGAGGTCAACAGCACATGCTACATGCACAACATTGATCTCTTAACAAACTTGTGAGGTCAACAGCACATGCTACATGCACAACATTGATCTCTTAACAAACTTGTGAGGTCAACAGCACATGCTACATGCACAACATTGATCTCTTAACAAACTTGTGAGGTCAACAGCACATGCTACATGCACAACATTGATCTCTTAACAAACTTGTGAGGTCAACAGCACATGCTACATGCACAACATTGATCTCTTAACAAACTTGTGAGGTCAACAGCACATGCTACATGCACAACATTGATCTCTTAACAAACTTGTGAGGTCAACAGCACATGCTACATGCACAACATTGATCTCTTAACAAACTTGTGAGGTCAACAGCACATGCTACATGCACAACATTGATCTCTTAACAAACTTGTGAGGTCAACAGCACATGCTACATGCACAACATTGATCTCTTAACAAACTTGTGAGGTCAACAGCACATGCTACATGCACAACATTGATCTCTTAACAAACTTGTGAGGTCAACAGCACATGCTACATGCACAACATTGATCTCTTAACAAACTTGTGAGGTCAACAGCACATGCTACATGCACAACATTGATCTCTTAACAAACTTGTGAGGTCAACAGCACATGCTACATGCACAACATTGATCTCTTAACAAACTTGTGAGGTCAACAGCACATGCTACATGCACAACATTGATCTCTTAACAAACTTGTGAGGTCAACAGCACATGCTACATGCACAACATTGATCTCTTAACAAACTTGTGAGGTCAACAGCACATGCTACATGCACAACATTGATCTCTTAACAAACTTGTGAGGTCAACAGCACATGCTACATGCACAACATTGATCTCTTAACAAACTTGTGAGGTCAACAGCACACATGCTACAGCCTGCACAACATTGATCTCTTAACAAACTTGTGAGGTCAACAGCACATGCTACATGCACAACATTGATCTATTAACAACTTGTGAGGTCAACAGCACATGCTACATGCACAACATTGATCTCTTAACAAACTTGTGAGGTCAACAGCACATGCTACATGCACAACATTGATCTCTTAACAAACTTGTGAGGTCAAACAGCAACATGCTACTGCACAACATTGATCTCTTAACAAACTTGTGAGGTCAACAGCACATGCTACATGCACAAACATTGATCTCTTAACAACTTGTGAGGTCAACAGCACATGCTACATGCACAACATTGATACCTCTTAACAAACTTGTGAGGTCAACAGCACATGCTACATGCACAACATTGATCTCTTAACAAACTGTGAGGTCAACAGCACATGCTACATGCACAACATTGATCTCTTAACAAACTTGTGAGGTCAACAGCACATGCTAACATGCACAACATTGATCTTCTTAACAAACTTGTGTAGGTCAACAGCACATGCTACATGCACAACATTGATCTCTTAACAAACTTGTGAGGTCAACAGCACATGCTACATGCACAACATTGATCTCTTAACAAACTTGTGAGGTCAACAGCACAGGTTGTTTTCATCCTTCTCGAGAATGAGAAAACCGTGGAAGAGAGACATTTCACAAGCCTGAAGCTACAAGCAACTAATGATTGCAGACTGGAAACACACATCCCACTTTCTTCACTGCTAACCTGGGTCATTCCCAGTAGAGACACAGTTGCCTCTCCAGGGGCAGCGAAAAGAGGAATGGTACCCACACTCACGTACCCAGGATTAGGTGTTCAGCAAAAGTTTGGAAGGCTTATCCCGTTCCGGCATGAGGGAAACGGGTGACGAGGCCAGCACCCCCCTGTCCACGGAGCTCCCAAGCTCTTGAGCACCAAGGGGTGTGAGGAGTGTTTGATCACAGTGCACTGGGAAATGTTTGTGGTGCGAGCAGACTGGACTCGAAGTCCTAAAGGATCTGAAGTTTCTGAGAATTTAGAGCGGCTCAAAGTGGAGGTCTGTCCTAAAATAAAACCTTGGTGAGGGCTTCCCTGGTGGCGCAGTGGTTGAGAGTCGGCCTGCCGATGCAGGGGACACAGGTTCGTGCCCTGGCCCAGGAAGATCCCACATGCCGCGGAGCGGCTGGGCTCATGAGCCATGGCCGCTGAGCCTGCGCGTCCGGAGGCTGTGCTCTGCAGCGGGAGAGGCCACAACAGTGAGAGGCCCGCGTACCGCAAAAAAAAAAAAAAAAAACCTTGGTGATTATTTAGTCCATTGGTTTCCAAACCTTTTTAGTAGTCAATCTTTTTAAAAATTAGATCTTACTATTAGCAATTAGAATACATTTATAAATTGATTTTATTTATTTATTTTTTTGGCCACGCCACGCGGCATGCGGGATCTTAGTTCCCAGACCAGGGATAGAACCTGTGGCCCTTGCAGTGGAGGCACGGAATCCTAACCACTGGACTGCCGGGGAATTCCCTGTAAGTTGAAATGTTAATTATTAATGAAATCAATCAATGAGCACAAGGAAGCTATTTGATGGATATAACAATTTTAAGTCAAGGGTTGTATATGACAGCCGCCCTTTCACCAAGCACAGGATCTAATTTATTCTTGTATTTGGTTGCACAGGAGAGAATTCTGATTCACACAGATAAGTAGTTACAAAGTTGCGGTGTTTTAAAAATGCATGCAAATGTGAACGGTCACATTCCTCACGTTGTTGAGCGGCAGCAGCTAAGCCCCATCTCTTTGAATCTGGGCTTAGTGCCTTGCTCTTTCAAACTGTTTATTATGCAACAGCCTTCTACCTTCATTTACGCTGACAGGAGGGAAGGGTTTATTCAAACATCTTCTTCCCAATGAGCTAAACTGGCAGCAGAATTTAAATACATCGGTGGGCTCTATCATATATACAAGTATGTCCACTGACTTATTAGAGCTTTTGAAATAAAATTTTAAAAGTTAAACCAAATAAAAGGTTATAAATTTCTTATACACTTCCCCTATATTCTACAGTTCCTTGAAATATCTTGAAGGAAAACAAGTAGATTTAATCCATCCAGCCTGCTTCCTTTACCTATAAGGAAGAAGATCCAGAGAAGAACAGTGTTGGACTGACTCCAGATTGCTTTTTTTTTTATTAAAAAAATTTTTCTGGCCACGCCATGCAGCATGCGGGATCTTAGTTCCCCGACCAGGGATCGAACGACTCGACCGCAAGGGAAGTCCCCTAGATTGCTTCTTGATACACAAAATAGGCTTGTTTCTTCCCTTTGTTCTTATACTTTTTGGCCTAAAAGCCTCCTCTCATTTCCCGTAGGCTCCTCACCTGGGACCAATTGTAGACGAGCTGTTTGAAACATCTATTTTCCCTAAGCAGCTGCCAGTGAACTGAGATCCAAATACTAGCTCAGCCGAACCCTGGCCTCCCCCGTGACTCGGTCTGGACTGCAGGCTCCACTCCACAGCACATGGCCAACTCTGGGCAGGCGGTGCCTCCTGGGCCTTAGTCCCACTGGTGAAAGGGGCCCCAAAGGCAGAGCCAGTGCAGTGAAACCCTAGTACCCCACAGCTCCAGGTCCTCAGATCTGTGACAGGGGCTACCTACCTATCCTTGTGGGACCCCTGGTGCCTCACCCTCTCATCAGATGGTGTCAGGGGTCAGCAGGAACACATTTTGAACAGATGTCAGCCCTATCCTCAGGAAGAATCTCTTTCCATTCCTGGGGGGTAGAGGTGGGAGATGGGAGCAGGGAGATGGGGAATGGGCTTTGAACTGGCAGAGGTGGCTGCTAGAAAGCCCCCTCCCTAAGGTCCCAGCTTTTGACATTCCAGGGAACCCTGCTCTGGTTGAGGGTTCTGCCTGTTTAACTCTTGGGTGTAACTTTCCCAGTGTGCCCCCGACACCGGAGACCCACCTTCTGTTTCTCTCCTTGGTGCATCTAGAAAGGCAAAACGAGGACAGTGTGACTTCCTCTGCAGGACCTCTGGACCAGCACCGTATCCACTTAAATTAACAAGCAACCGGTGAAATAATTTTTATAATATATTTGGTTAACTCGATTTATCTAACAGATTACGTTTCAACTTGTAATCAACATAAAACATCATTAGGGACTATTTTACATTCTTTCCTTTGTCCGACATGTCTTCAGCACATGTTAATTAGGACTAGCCCGTTTCAGCTCCATAGCCACGAGTGGCCAGTGGCTACTGTGCTGGACAGGGGTGGGGGAAAGAAGTCCCGCTGGCCCCGTTTTGCCCTTCTAGACGTATCAAGGAAAGAAACAGGTGTGTCTCGTGTGTGTGTGTGTGTGTGTGTGTGTGTGTGTGTGTGTGTGTTGGGGGGGACACACTGGGAAACTTATGGCCAAGAATTACACAGGCAGAACCCTCAACCAGAGCGGGGTTTCCCGGAATGTCAAAAGCTGGGACCTTAGGGAGGGGGCTTTCTAGCAGCCAGCTCTGCCAGTTCAAAGCCCATTCCCCATCTCCCCGCTCCACGCCCCCATTCCCCCAGGAATGGAAAGAAATTCTTCCTGAGCACATGGCAGTCAGCTGTTCAAAATGTATTTCTGCTGATCCTCGACGTCACATGATGGGAGGCTAAGGCATTATGCGGTCCCACGAAGAAAGTCTAGAGACTTCCAGAACCCACAAACCTTCTCATCCATCATGGGAAAAACCTGTCTGGTTCCACTCGCCCTTCTCTAAGGGTAGTTCGCTCGCTGCCTCCTGGTTCACCAAGAGGCCCCGGCGGACTTGACCCTGCCCCTCCGCTGCCCCGGCTGCCGGCGCCCCCGACCCCGGCACCCTTGCTTGTTGCCCGGCCCGGCCACGTTCGCTGCGGTCCTCTTCTCCGACCCCAAGCTAGGCCGGGCGGGGGCGGCGGGGCGGGGCAGCCGGGGCCCCGCCTCCCTCGCCGCGCCTCCGGGTCGCCGCCTGCGCCCGGGAGCTCCGCCGCCGCCGCCGCCGCCGCCGCCGCCCGGGAACCGGGAGCCGGGCCGCCGTCATGCTGAGCCGGCTCGGGGCGCTGCTGCAGGAGGCCATGGGGGCGGTGAGGCCGGGGACGCTGCGGCGCGCGGGGCCTGGGCCGGAAGGGCGGGCGCGGGGCCGGGGGAGGAGCCGGCCGGCACGCGGGCGGGCGGAGGGCGCGGGCCGCCTCCAGGAAGGGACCCCCCCCCCCACCCGGGCCGTGGTGCACCCTCCCGGGCCTCCTCGCTCCCCCGCCGCGCCCCTCCGGCGGAGCGCTCCCCGCTTCCAGTGGCTTCTTTCCGAATCGTGCGTGTTGCCAGCTCCTCTCCAGGTCGCTCCGGCCCCTAACCCTTCTCCCCGGATTGCTTCCTGTTTATTTCTCCTGCTCCCCGAGTCTCTTCCAATTCCCAAACTCCTCTGTGCCGAGTGATCCCTAGTCACCCAATAGTTTCTTCCCAAAATTCCCCCCAAGGCCCCTCCCCCAGCTTGGGTGCTTCCTCCTCCCCCACGCTCCTCCCTTCCTGGTCACCCGGCCTTAAAAAATAGCTGCCCCTTACCCTGGTTCCGAGCCCTCGGCCGCCTCCAAGACCACACACAGGCGCACTCTGCCCTCTCACCTTGGACTTGGGAAGTGCAGGCTCCGGACTGGCCAAGTCCCCAGGAAGGGTACAAATACAGTCGGGGGGCGGGGAGGGGGGGGTCGCCTGGCCCAGGAAACAACCGTCTGCAGGGTACAAGCGCGGTTTCCAGAATACTGTCTCAACACCAGGCCAGCCCTAGCCCCACTGACCTTGAGTCAGGAGAGGCCAGCTGCGGTGCGGCCTGGGGCGGCCAGCGGGGACGAGGAGTGTATGTTTCTGCCATTTTCTGTTGGGGTTGAAGGCTGGTGAGAGGCGCCCACGGCGGCTGTTCTCTTCATTGAGCAAGATAAAAGTGCCGTTTAGTTAGGGTAGGCGGGATCCACTTAAAGCAACCCTGCCAAGATTCTGCCAGTAAAGTTAACAATTCTTTTGTCTCACAGTATAAACCCTCCCCCTAATTGATCAGTTGAGTGTATCACATGTTCTCAGGAGAAACACCCTTGGGTTGCATCCCCTTCCTCCCCAACACACACACCAAATCAGAGCTTGTTAATGAGTGAGAACAGTCTCAGCCTTAAGCAGACTTGTGAAGAAAGTGAAAAGCTTCAGCTCTTTCTCCTCTCCCACCCGCCCCAGGCCTGCCCTGCTGGTGTTCAGGAGCCTCCGGCCATCCCACCTCAGAGTGGGTTCCAAAATGATCTCTCCTCCCTTCCTCCCCATCCCCAATCAAAATAACTGTCATTTTAGAAAGTAATCTGACACTCCTTCATACCTCTCTGGGAAAGCTCCACACACAAGGTGGGTGGACTGGATAGACAGGACCCTAGCCCTGAGAAGTGAATTTCTCATGTTTCCTATGTGGAAATTTCAGTGTCAGTGGCTGCAGGAGTATTGCTGGTCAAGGGGGATATTTTTAGGCAGGTGATCTTAGGCCCCTCAGTATACAACATATAGATGACGCCCTGGAAATTTGGCTGTCCCCGTGTGACCATCAGGAGAGATGGGGACCCCTCTCCCTCCCACCCCCAAGGTTGAGCATAGGTCTTCCCAGGGCTGGGTCACCGGGTTAAAACCCCCAGCAAGTTGCTTGACTCCTAGTTAAGGAGGAAGAGTGCTCCTTTCCTGCCCTCTTCTGACAAAATAGAATAGCAATCTTTAGTGTTATTTGTAAATATAATATTATCTTAAAAAAGTAATCATTTGGTGCAGTTTCCTTGGGCTGGAGTTACAGTAGCTAATAACAGATTCAGGCAAAGATTACCCCCCTGCTTTCTTAGCTCTAACGGTCTGTTTTGGCTAACCTTTGTTCTCCTGTTTCTCCTTTTCTTGCTGGATTTTTTTTTTTATTTTTTTTTTATTTTTGGCTGCATTGGGTCTTTGTTGCTGCGTGCGGGTTTTCTCTAGTTGTGGCGAGCGGGGGCTACTCTTCGTTGGCGGTGCACATGCTTCTCATTGTGGTGGCTTGTTGCGGAGCACCAGCTCTAGGCGCACGGGCTTCAGTAGTTGTGGCATGCGGGCTCAGTAGTTGTGGCTCGAAGGCTGTAGAGCGCAGGCTCAGCAGTTGCAGTGCACGGGCTTAGTTGCTCTGCGGCACGTGGGATCTTCCACGACCTGGGCTCAAACCCGTGTCCCCTGCATTGGCAGGCGGATTCTTAACCACTGTGCCACCAGGGAAGTCCCTGGATTGTTTTTTGATTTAAGTCCAGCTTAAGGCTTTAGGAGACTATAAATGAATTTTAAGGCAAGATGAGACCCCATCACAGGTTTGTGTGATGACTGTAGCGTGGTCAAGGGTCAGAGGGCTTTCCCAGAGACAAGGAACTGTGGAAGGGGCTGAAGGAGTTTGCTGAGATATTTAGTAAATATCAATGAGTAATCACTCCGTGCAGAGCCCTTTCGGGGCAGGCGGAAACAGAACCCTGGCCCCCAGGAAGCTCACAGTCTCCCGGAGAGATGACTGCTCACTCAACAATAATAGCATCACGTAGAATGTGGTAAGATGCAGTCACTCCATATGGATGGTGTGTTTGGAACGACTGTGCGAGGTGCCACTCCTGTAAGAGTCGTGGTCCCCACAGCGAACTTTGAGAGAAGACAAGACTGCCTGGGCCGCCAAGGCTGGGGGAATACTTCAAGGCCTCTGATTCAGTGTGATTGCTTCCTCCTCTTGTCATAATGGTCTGCTAAGCATTCATCCTGTGTCTGTCTCCTACACACCCGCCAGATGACTCTTCCTCACACAGTTCTGATATCACTGACCTGCACCCGGTGGCCTGCACAAAAAAATTTTTTTAATTAAAAATAAAATCAGACTTCTTGGTTTGGCCAAGAAATTCAAGGCCCCACACACTCATCAATCCATCCTTGGCCCCGACATGCTTTGCAAAGTTCCTTCTGCAGGAAATGTCTCTCCTGTTTCTCTAATTGTTGAAATCAGACCCAGCTCTTCAGGTTTTGGTTCCCGCACGACCTCAGTAAAGCGTCTTTGTTCCATTTGTTGGAAGTGACCCCTCTTCGCCCGAAGGTCATTCTCCACCTCTCCTATGTTCTCACACTACTTCAGTAGTTGAGTTATTCAGCGTGTTTTATATTCTCTTCTCCTCCACGGCATGTCTGGAGGACTGGCTCTTAGACAGCCTCGTATGGCTTGTAACATCAGGCGTGGTGTCTTGTACGTGGTAGGCACTCAGCAGATACCTACTGAGTGAGTTATGGAAGGAGGAGACACCCGGTCCTGTGGTGCAGTAAAGCGTGAGTTTAGAGATGCATCTGGGGACCGCAGAGATGGCTTTGTGGAGGTGGTGGCCCTGAGCTGGACCTCACTGGGGACTGCTAGGACCTAGACAGGTATAGGGGGAGACGGGGCCTCCTGGACAGAGGAGTGGTCGGAGCAAAGACTAAGAGGTAGGGATATAGGTAGGGACTATGCATTTTTCTCCAGCGAAAATTTACCCTGCAAGAAAAGAGAAGAAATGTGCTTTTTTGGAGAAGTTTTTAGGGGAACTGGTTGTTACCAGTTCAAGGTTAGTTCCAGCTGGGGCATGGAAATGGAGAGAGCACTTTGGGAAAGGGAGGAGGTTCGGGGGTTGCTCACAGCAGATCAGAATTCCCCCGGGGCAATCGAAGGAGTCAGAGGAGATGTGGACAGGAGCAGAGCAGAGAGGAGCTAGGGGTGCATGGCCTGTAGCCATGGACAAAAGATGCAGCACATTATAAGTAAGGCACTTTCTTAATATTCTGCTAACGTTACCCATCTGGCTGAACTGAGCTGTCGTGGCCTTCAACCCGGATTTTCAGACTCTCAGACCAAGAGGGACCTGAAAGCTTTGTCTTTGCCACATTTTCCATCTGTATCATTTTGATTTTGTTTTGGTCGTGCTCTCCTGTTTCCCTCTATGTACCTCTGTTGTAGCATAACCACAATATATAGAAATGATCTGTTTCTGTGTCTGTTTCCCCTACCATCAGTCTTAACTGCTCTGGGACAGGGGATATAGAATCATGACATGTGCTCATGTCACAGCATTTCCAGGAGGGAGAGGGGGGTCTGAGGAAAGGAACCAGGAGATTGTTGGCAGATTTGGAGACAATGTGCAAATGTCCTAGAGAAAATGTTTAACTGTTCAATTTGAGAACCCAGGATCACGGTGCCTCCTCCAGGGCCTAGCACACGTCCGACACTTAGCAGATGGTGGAATGTCCTTTTTTTTTTGCGGTACACGGGCCTCTCACTGTTGTGGCCTCTCCCGTTGCGGAGCACAGGCTCTGGACGCGCAGGCTCAGCGGCCATGGCTCACGGGCCCAGCCACTCCGTGGCATGTGGGATCTTCCCGGACCGGGGCACGAACCCGTGTCCCCTGCATCGGCAGGTGGACTCTCAACCACTGCGCCACCAGGGAAGCCCTGGAATGTCCTTTCTGATGAGTGCGGCGACCACTTAGGTTTTGTCTGCTCTCTCCACAGCGGGAGCCCAGCATTGACCTGCTGGAGGCCTTCGTGGAACACTGGAAGGGCATCACAAACTACTACATTGAAAGCACAGGTGGGGCCTGGTCTCCTTCTGAGCAGGGATCCCTGGAGGGAGCAGGGAGGAAGGTGTGGGTGGAGTCACCCTGCAGCTCAGAGATGCAGGTGTCCTGAGGAAGGTGACATCCGCTGCTCACGAGTTCAGAGTGGGGGCTGCCCCACCCTGACCTTCTGGGAGGGGACCTGTTTGAGGTAGGAGTGGGGACAGGGAGGCTGAGGTCTCACTGGCCTGACTCTGCAGCCCAGAGGTTGAATGCCACTTGCCCCCAGCTTCCAGTTGGGCAGAATGTCCAGGCCTTCAGTCTCCAAGTGCCTGGGCCCTGTGCCTAGGGCTTACTGATTAAAGAAAAGAAATGGAATAAATTCCTCTTTTCCGTGAGCCAACTTACAGGGCATTTCTCTTGTAGAGACCTGGCAAGGCATGTAGCACACCTGGTCCTTCTCCCCAAGCCGACACTCTAAAAAGCCAAAGCCTTGGGTCATCTGGGCCCATCAGGATCACTCACCGAGGGGGCAGCGTCTCATTGGCTGCTTTGTAGTCAGTGTGCTGGGATTGGTGGAGATGCACTGGTTGCCAGGTAACCTTTCCTGCATCCCTAGCCTTCCACCGCCTGGAGTTCAGACTGGGGTTTGATTCCAGCCTGCACCTTTCCTAAAGGCTTTTTTTCCAGCCTGCGCCAACCCAAGAAATTAAAAGTGGCCTTTGGACACTCTGAGGGACCCTCTGAGCGTTCTGTTAGACGAGGTTCCTCAGTCTTGGCACTGGTGACACCTGCACTGGATCATTCTTTGTTGTAGGGGGCTGGGGAGGGTACAGTGTATGTTTAGCAGCTGACCTCTGACCTCTACCCACTAAATGCCAGTAGCACCCCTTCCTTCCCCATTGTGATAACCATAAATAGCTCTCCAAACATTGCCAGATATCCTGGTGAGCAGGGGCGGGATCACCCGCAGTTAAGAACGATTGCTTTAGACTGAAGATCCCTTTTTTTTTTTAACTGAGATATAAAGGACACATTAGGTTGGCCAAAAAGTTCGTTTGGGTTTTTATAGCATCGGACGGAAAACCCGAACGAACTTTTTGGCCAAGCCAATATAATTGCTGTAATCAATTGAATATACTGATTCAGTACATGGAAATACGGAGAAATGATCCCCACAATAAGTCTAGTTAACATCTGTCACCACACATAGCTACATTTTTTTTTCTTATGATGAGAACTTTTAAGATCTTCTCTGTTAGCAACTTTTAAACATACAGTAAAGTATTATTAACTATAGTCACCATACTGTACATTACATCCCCAGGACTTATTTTACATCTGGAAGTTTGCAGCTTTTAGACTGAAGATCTCCTGACAGGGAGCCCCAAGCTACCGGAGACTAGGAAAAGATCTAGAACTGCCTTGGGTCCACCTGGGGCTTCACCTGGGCCCAATCCATTAATTTCCAGACTGGTCCCTGGACCGGAGATGCAGGGGTGGGCGAGGTGAGCTGCCCTGCTTAAAAGCCAATGCTTTCAAGAAAAGCTAGGGGGTGCTCCAAGGCCAGTCCCAAAGCACCAAAACTTTCTTTATAAAAATACTCTACCCTCTGAGACTGACTAAGAAAACCCCACTAATCAGCTTCTCCATCAGGACCTGGGCACTGTGCAGTGAGTTTGAGTCTGAACCCATGGTCATGCATGGATTTTTTTTTTTTTTTTTTTTTTGCTTTGTAAAAAAAATAGAGTATTGCCTTCCTTGAGTATAAAAGAGACATAAACAGGCCCCAGGAGGTTATCTGTTTGGAAGCTGATCGAAGATGGCTTCTAAATAATATAACAGAGACTCTTGAGCCCACAGCTTTTCACTCAGGCCCAGAGCAGGCCTGAAGCCCTAGCAGGTGTCCTTCTGTAGGCCCCAGGGTTCAGAGAAAAAATGCTGCTGCTTTCCTCTCATAAAGTGCTGGGGCCTGCACACATGCTCCGTCAGAGGGCTGTATCCTGGGCTTCATCTAGGAGGTCTTTTGTCTTTTTAACTAGAGAGGCATCAACTGTAAACTTCTCTTTTCTCTGGTCTTTGACGAAAAGTGTTAACCTGGCCTGCTCCAAGTTGGCCTCCACCTCCCTCCGCCCCCTAGGCCCTGTGGGCTTGACCCCATCCAGCCAGAGTGCGCCTCTTCACCCCATTCACCTTGTTTGCTGAATCTTGATTAGATGAAAACACCCCGGCCAAGAAAACGGATATTCCCTGGCGGCTGAAGCAGATGCTGGACATCTTGGTGTATGAGGAGAAACAGCAGGCGGCAGCCGGTGAGGCGGGGCCGTGTCTGGAGTACCTACTGCAGCACAAGATCCTGGAGACCCTGTGCACGCTGGGCAAGGCCGAGGTGGGCAGGACCCCGGGTGCCTCTGGAACTTTCCACCTGAGCCGGTGTCCGGCAGGTCTACCTGTGCTCCTCCCGGTGCCCACACTGGGGGCGGGGCACTGAGGCTGTCTCAGAACACCCCGGGCCCTTGCTTATTTGCTTTGGTGGCGTGTTCTCGCTGTCGTCGGGGTTGAGGACGTGTTTCCTTTCATTCAGTCCGCGTTCGTTCATCAAAGATGCACTGAGGACCAGCCGTGTGCCAGTCTGTGTCCTGGGTACTGGGGACCCGGCAGTGATTGAAACAGGCGAAAACTCTAGTGGGGAGAGGCAGAATAATCAAAGGAGCCCACGTATAGTATGTTCAATAAGGACAAGGTTATGGACGAAAATAAAGCAGGAAGGGGGCGGGACTTCCCTGACGGTCCAGTGGTTAAGACTCCGCGCTCCTGATGCAGGGGGCACGGTTGGATCCGTGGTCGCAACTAAGATCCCGCATGTGCGGCCAAAAAGGAAAAAAGCAGGAAGCGGGCTTGGCAGCGTAGAGGAGGCCGGTTTCCAAGCGTGAGGGAGAGAGGCTGGCGGAGAAGGCCCCTCCGCGCAGTGAAGGGGGGAGCGGTCCGGGCGGGGGCGTGGCCTCGCCGCCTGACTGACAGGCACTCTCCCCCGACCCGCAGTACCCGCCAGGCATGCGGCAGCAGGTGCTCCAGTTCTTCAGCAAGGTTCTGGCCCAGGTGCAGCATCCCCTCCTGCATTACCTCAGCGTCCACAGGCCTGTGCAGGTGAGGGACCCAGAAGCTAAGGGGTGTCTGGGGGTGAGGCCTATGCTTTCAAGAAAAGCTAAGGGGTGCTCCTAGGCCAGTCCCAAAGCACCGGACCTTTCTCTACAAAAACACCCTCTGAGACTCTAAGAAAGCCCCCAAATCCAGCTTCTCCATCAGGACCCGTGCCGCAGGTTTGAGTCTGAACCCACGGTCGTGCACGGGTTTTTTTTTCTGCTGCCCCATTCTTCCTTCTCTTCCCTGCCACCCCATTCCCCTCTGTCTCTGTCCTGCTCCGCTTCCAGAAACTTCTCCGACTTGGTGGGACAGTTCCTGGATCCCTCACAGAAAAGGAGGAGGTGCAGTTCACCACTGTTCTCTGCTCCAAGATCCAGCAGGATCCAGCCCTGCTCACCTATATTCTAGAAGTGAGCGCCTCTGGGGAACAGGAGCGGGAGGGCCCAGACCCCAGGGCAATCCCCCGTGGCCCTTCTGAAGAAGCAGAAGGATGGAGCAGGAACCGGGGAGGCACTCAGGCAGCTTCCCCTCCAGCTCCACGCTGAAGCCGCCCACCCCGTATTCCCAAGGGGCCATCATGGGGCGTGGTCTGCACCACAGCCTGGCCTCACGCAGCCTCCCTTGCAGGGTAGAAAGACCGTTGGTAGGAAGGAGGCATCCAGAGAAGCCACCGCCCTGCCGAGAGAGGCAGCCACCGTCAAGAACGAGGAGCAGCCCCACAGCAAAGCTCCTGACAGGGGTGCCCAGGGGGCCCGGGCCTTGAGCACCCAGCTGCCTGCTGAGACCGAGGAGCCAGATGGAGGCACTGGGGAGAGCAACCTCATCACCTCGCTGATGGGCTTGTGCAAGAGCAAGGTGCCGGCTGCCGAGACGCAGGGAGCAGGGATGGGGAGGGCGAGTTGCTGGGAGGGCACTTGGGGGATCCGCCGCACGTCACTGAAGTTGTACCCTTATCCCCTAGAGAGGTCGGGTGGCCCTGAAGGCCCAGGAGAACCTGCTGCTCCTGGTAAGCGTGGCTTCCCAGGCAGCTGCCACCTACCTGGTGCAGAGCAGCCCTTGTTGCCCTGCCATCGTCGAGCACCTCTGCCAGCTGTACCAGTCCCTGCCCAGCTTCCTGGACCCTGCAGACATTGCCACTTTAGAGGGCATCAGCTGGAGGTAGGCGCTCGGCCAGGGAAGGCTGGGCTGCATCTTCAGAAGCCCTACCCGTCATGTTCCCGGTAGCGGCTCTTCTTGTTTTCCAGGGGGCGTGGGGACCCCTGCTGGCCACCATCTTCCTGAGGTTACAGCCCATGCCCAAGGGCCTTCTCGCCTTCCAGGAAAGCATCACTTTGGCTTCTGCCCTCAGAGCCCCCAGTAGAACTGACCCCCCGCAACAGAGGTTCTCGGGCAGAGGGCCAAAGGGCCCAGCTTCCTGGACAGAGCTGAAGCAGGCCTCACAGACCTCCCTCGCTCTCCCTCAGGCTACCCAGTGCCCCGTCCGATGAGGTCTCCTTCCCCGGCAAGGAGACCTTGGCTGCCTTTTTGGGCTGGTTTGATTACTGCGACCACCTCATCACAGAGGCACACACGGTGAGCGGGGTGGGCGATGGCAGGGCTCTCCTTGGGTGTCCCCCGCTTCATGGTGCTCTGTTTGTGTCTCTACCTCAAGGCCCCAGGGGGTCTCTTGGGAGCTGGGTGGGGCCCGGGGTCAGCAGAGACCCTCTACCTGTTGTTAGGCTCTGTGCAAGGACACAGCTGTTTCTCAGTGGAAAATTGTCGATCGGAGGTAAAATGTGTTTGAGACGTGTTCTTTGGCGCCCAGGTGGTTTCGGATGCCTTGGCAAAGTCTGTGGCTGAGAAGTTATTTGTGGAGATTCTGCAGCCCCAGCTCCTGCATGTGTAAGTTCTGTGCAGTTCCCTTGGGCATAACCATAGTCTGGGCGAACCACCCACCCCACCAAGCCCCTTCCTGCGCCCGAGACCAGGGACCTCCTTGTCCAGAGTCATGGGGGTCTGTGGGCTCCGTCCGTTGATGTTTGCCTGTTCCCCTGACACACTCGTGGCTCAGAGCTACGTAGGCTAAAAAAGGCCTCCCACCCTTGGACTCTAGGACCTCAGGAGGGGGTGGGCTGTGAGCAGAGAAATACCAGCCGAAAATGCAAGGGAACCAGGAAAGTGTGCTGCCCCCTAGACCCCTTCCCTCCCTGCCCCTACTCTGGTCTCAAGGGCCCCGCCTGGCTCAGCGTGCCCTGCCTGTAGGTCTGAACAGAGCATCCTGACCTCCACCGCCCTGCTCACCGCCATGCTGCGCCAGCTCCGCTCCCCTGCGCTGCTGCGGGAGGCCGTGGCCTTCCTCCTGGGCACGGACCAGCAGCCTGCAGCCCCCGAGGACAGCCCTCACACCCTGGGCGGCCACCTCGTCAGGCACTGCGACCACCTCTCTGATGAGGTGAGGCGGGCGGGCCCTCCTCTCTAACCGCTCCCTGGCCCCCAACCCCTGCCCAAGGGACTTCCTGAAGCTTCTTCCCATTTGCATTAGCTTTCCAGGTGGTTCTACCTTTGAGGCCATTGAAATCCAACTCCCCACCCCCACCCCCAGCCAAAAAAAGGCAGAAAAAGGCAGTGACCCAGTGATTGGTAGCCAAACTGCTTTTGTCACACAGTTAATTTTCTGTGATCACATACTTGTGATGGCACTCTTTATCTTACAAAATGCTTATATATTCATTTGGCTTGTTTGAAGCTGACAGCTCCGGGCCATTTGTTAGACATGGAAACTAAGGCTCGGAGGAGCCAGTGGGCTTGCCTGATACCACACCTCAAATGAGTAATGGGACAGGGACCAGCCAGACTTCTGGTTCCTGGGCCAACACCCATCTGCTCCCCTTAAAACCTGCCACCTTAGCCCCCGTCTGGAGGAGGTGACCCCCTCCTAGGGGGACTCTTCTTATCTGGGTGAGCACTTCCCAGGCACCCCTAGAGGCCGGGGTGGGGAAGGGGTGTCCTGCTGACCGCTTCTTGTCCCAGATCAGCATCGCCACGCTGCGGCTGTTCGAGGAGCTGCTCCAGAAGCCCCACGAGCAGATCATCCACAGCCTGATTCTGTGCCACCTCGAGGGCCGCCCTTATGTGGCCCGGGGCTCGCCTGAGCCCGAGAGCTACGAGGACACCCTGTAAGTGAAACTCAGTGCCTCGGGGAGGCCTCAGACCATTCGGGACCTCCCGCCCCGGCCGGCCCCCAGCACCCCACACCAGTTCCTGCATTCACTGGTGCCTCGCTTGTCTGCCCTGGCACAGAGATCTGGAGGAAGACCCCTACTTCACGGATGGCTTCCTTGACTCTGGCTTTCAACCCTCCATGAAGCCTCCCCCTGCCCCCGTCACCAACCCCGATGGCAAAACAGCGGTGACCGAGATTGTCAACAGGTAGGAGCAGGTCAGGAAGTCTGAGCCACCTGAGTTTTGTTCCGTCTTTGGCCACAGCCCTGCTGGGGTGCAGCTGGGAGAGTGTTCCCTCAGGGCTGGAGGTGGAGCAGGGAGAGCAGGGCAGCCCAGGCGGGGACACCTCCACACCTAGGGTCCTGTCTCTTAGTTTCCTCTGCCTCGTTCCTGAGGAAGCCAAGACCTCGGCTTTCCTGGAGGAGACTGGATATGACACGTACGTCCACGATGCTTACGGACTGGTGAGTGTCAAGGCCTCTGCCGGCGCCCAGTTCTCACCGCTCAGAGCGTGGGCTTAATACACTCTGCTTCTGCGATCTCCCGCCCGAGGTGCTCCCAGCTCTGGCCTAGTGCCCGAGCCCCACCTGCCTGCGTGGCTCCCTCTGTCTGCTGGTGCCTCCTGACCGCTGGGTCCACCTAACTCTCCCCTCCTGTTTCAGTTCCAGGAGTGCAGCTCCCGAGTGGCGCCCTGGGGCTGGCCACCAGCTCCCCCACCCCTGGACCCCCATGAGCCCGAACGGCCTTTCTTTGAGGGTCACTTCCTCCGAATGCTGTTCGACCGCATATCCCGGATTCTAGAACAGGTGCCCGACAGGGCTGGGCCCCTGCCACAGGGCGAGGGCCTCTGGAGTCCTTCAGGAGAGCAGGGCCCAGCCGTGGGGGTCCAGTCATCTTCTCTGCTCTGGCTCCACGACGCCCCTCAAGCCCCACCTTTCCCCAGGCGGGAAGCCCCATCTCGCCTCTGCTCCACATGCCCTGACGTGCCCTGGTCCTCAGCCCCAGGGAACCCGTGACACACACATCACATGCATCTCCAACCCCCGCGCGCGTTCACACTGGCCAGGCGCCTTGCTGGGGGGTGGGGGGCGCAGAAGTGCTCACCGCCTGTGCCAACCCTTGCTTGTCCACCGTGCTCCCCACAGCCGTACAGCCTGAACCTGCAAGTGACCTCAGTCTTGTCCCGGCTCGCCCTCTTCCCCCACCCCCTTATCCACGAGTACCTCCTGGATCCCTACATCAACCTGGCCCCCGGCTGCCGGAGCCTGTTCTCTGTGCTCGTCAGGGTAAGGATGCCCAGGCCAGAGGGAGCGTGCCAATGCTGAGGACAGGAAGGGAGGGGGACAGGACAGGGGTGCTGGGGGCTGCAGGAGTGGGCACCCTTGCCAGCTCCAGGGGAAAGCACTGGTACCACCCCCCTCCCATGGTGCGACAGAGCAAGGGACCCTGCGGCAGTGTCGCTGGTCTCCTCCTCAGTCCCCTCTTGTTCCCACTCTAGGTGATCGGGGACTTGATGCAGAGAATTCAGAGGGTGCCCCAGTTCCCAGGCAAACTGCTTCTGATGCGCAGGCAGCTGATGGGCCAGGTCCCCGGGGAGCAGTAAGTAACAGCGGGAAGCGGGTGCCCAAGGAAGAGCCCTGGGGTGGGAAATCTAGGGCTTCCGGGTGGGGGTGGCGCCAGGCCGGGGACAGAGGAGGGCCCGTTGCTGAGGCCTGTGGTTCCTCACGGACAGAGGTGGCTGCCGCCGGGTGATCCCTCACAGACACTGGGATACCACGCTGGCACGCTCCCCACACCTCGCAGCCGTGACCCCCGCCATGCTGTCTCCTTCAGGCTGGACCACCAGACCCTCCTCCAGGGCGTGGTAGTCCTTGAGGAATTCTGCAAAGAGTTGGCTGCCATCGCTTTCGTCAAGTTCCCCCCACATGGTCCTCACCTGCGCCTCTCTGAACCCCCGGAAGGGCACGTCTGAACCAGGAACACGACACCTCTGCCCGAGAGCTGCCTCCCGCCTGGCACTGCCGCCACCACTGTCCTCCCGGGGTGGGGGCTTGGCTCCGTCTCCTTCACATCCCGGGGACCTCCGCCTGGGTGGAGGTCTGGGCTTCCACTCTCGGGTTAACTCAAGACGACCTTGGCCTGTTGGCTCCACCAGACTGGGTTTCAAGGAGTGGGTCTCTGAGGTATCAGAAGCCAAGTAGCAAAGGAGGTGGCTTTCTGGGCAGCATGGTGTCCTCGGGGCCTTCTCTGGGGAGCTGGGTGACGGCCAGGTGAGCCCCCACACCCAGAGCTTCATGCGTCCTGTGCCTGTCACCTGTCTCTGTGGGCCATCTGTGGCGAAGGCCAAGACCTGAGACTCATTCCAGGGGCACGAGGGGGAGTGAGCTGATGGCTGAGGCTGGTCAGGACCACAGGCCAGAGAGGTGCGGGCACGACCCTGTCTCTGCCACATCAAGTACCATAGATGCTGCCGAGACTTGACGTTTTCTCTCCTGCCTTCTTGGCTTAACCATTGGGGAAGCGGCAGTGGACAGCAGGGGAAGCCCCTCTTCCCGCTCAGCCCTCCTGGAGACTGTTGCACAATTGCCAACAGCCTCGTGGCAAATGCCCAAAGCCTGCTCCGCGCCCAGCTGGGGGCAGCCGCTTATGAGAAGCTTGGTGCAGCTGCAGCCAGGGTGGGAGAGGGCCTGGGGAGCCCGGGGGGCTGGATGCCAGGCTCCAGCTCCAGCTGGTTTCTCTCTGGCGCCTTCTGAACTTGTCTCGGCAGGTCCCCGACACCTGGGCAGAGGGGCTCAGAGACCGGGGGAAGCCAGGCCTTGCCCTTAGCATCCTGCCAGGGTTCTCCGTGGAATTCAATCCCAGTGGTGCTGGAAGCTCTGGGTCCGGGTGAGGCCAAGATGCCCGCCAGACCGTGGGCCCCACCCCAAGGCCTGGCCGGGGAGTGGGGCTGGGGCACAGGCAGCCAGCCGGTCATGGTGTGGTTCTCCCTGCATGACCTCCACGGCTGGGGCCGCCACCCCGCCCGGCCCAAATCTGTCTCAACCTGCAGGAGCACCCAGGCGGCGCCAGGCATTACCTCACAGCAAACTGCACTTGCTGGCTTCACTCCTGGGCAAGGAGGAGCAGGCCAGAGCCTCACTCGCTTCATTTTCCTGCCCATGCTGCTTCTAGAAGCCGTCCACAGGTTGCCAAGAGGCGACGTGAAAGAGGAGGAAACTCAGTGACCTCTACCTCTCCTGCATCCCTCCAAGCGGAGGAAGATTTAACTGCTGCCCCGGAGGACACTGCATGTGCCTGCACGCGTGGTGTGGGACAGGGGAGCCGAGCTCAGCGGGCGGGTTGGGTTTGGACTCTTCGATTCAGAAAACGTTTCAGCGTCTGGGAGTCAGACACTCCGCTCCCCAATGCACTCGGGCATTCGCACCGTGTCCCCCGCTGGACAGCACGGCAATAAATGGTGTGGTTGTGTGGACACAGCTGCCCTGTTCTTCTGCACCCTTTGTGTCCTTCTGCCCAGGGCTCCACTGCTGATTCAGGCCCATCTTCCTAAGGGAGGCGAATTAAATTCCTTTTCCAGCACAGGGGTGTACGGGGGCAGTGTGTGTGTGGTGGGGGCCGGAGGGGGAGTGGTAAACAGAGACAGGCTCTGGCAGTGCAGATCTGATGTTCCCCGGCACCTACCAGGAACCAGCCTCTCTTGGCCAAGCAGCACTATTTCTGCGCGGCTTGCCTACAGCTGAGAGCCGGCAGCCCTGGAGACGCCACGAGGGAATGGGCCACCTGAGGCATCTGTATGCAAGTCTCCTTTTTAGTGTTTATGTTGTGAGCGGTATGACTGCTTTAGTGGTGAACAGTGGGCCTGATACTTTAAAAGATCTTGTCCCTAAGTGTATGCGTGTGGCGACCCTCTGGGGGGGGGTCCCCAAGAGTACTCCAAGGCAGGGAAGATGAAGATGCAGTGAGGCCTGATCCGTGGCTTTCGCCTCCTCGTTGCTTTTTAAAAGCATCCCCCTGTGGGTTGCCTTTAAAAACACCAGTGCTCCAATCCCGCCCTCCACCAATCAATCACGTCTCTGAGGGTGGGCCCACAGTTGTTTTTAAAGCTCTCCAGGTGATTCTAATGGGCACCCAGGGTTGAAAACTACTATAGGCTAAATAATGGAAGATCACTGTCTTTCAATGTGGATGTGGACCAGCGGGTCTCTCAGACGCTGAGAGAAGGGAAACCAGAATGAAAGGGTTTGTCTCCCTCATTTGGAAAACGTCTGTCTGTAGAGGGAACAAGAGTATTCCTACCACAGCCCCAGAGGCCAGAAAAACAAGATGGCAGCCCAGAGAGGCAGGGAAGGGGGGCTTTGAGGTTATCCTGGTCCTTCGGTGTCAGAGTGGAGTTACTTCAGAAGGGAAACCCAGTCAAGTATTTCCCTGCTCAGAACAAAACCTGTATGTTAGTGGTGAGCGTATAGCAGTAAGTAGCGTGAAATATTTTCCTCATTTCCTTTGGTTTTCCCTTAAACTTTAGTAAAATTCTTTTTAAAAATAATTCCTACCATGATTCAGCTGAGCTGAGGGGAAATGAAGAGAGGGTTTTGGTCTGGCTTTGGGCTGGAGTTGTAGAAAGGCAGAGGCAGGAGCCTGGGGGGCAGAGCGAGGTCGGGAGGGATCTGTCGGAGAAGCTCAGGCAGAAAGACTGGGGGAGAGAGGCAGGGGCAGCTCTCACAGCTCCTCGCCCACCTGAAGCTTCTCCTGGCCTTCTCACTGCTCAAACCTTGGAGGGGATGTAGTCACATCCCACCTGGCAGGCAGATGAAGGAGCCCCAGCGGGCCCAAGACAGGCTGTGGTGGACAAAGGAAGCCTGCCAGCCGGTCACCTGCAGTGTCGCCTGCTGTCTGGGAAGGCCTGGGTGTTATCAGCAGGGTGAGGGAAGGAGCTTCTCTTGATGGCAGCCCCCCTTTCCTGCTCACTTCCAACCCACAGAGACATTTAGGCGGGAAGGCAAAGTAAACAACACCTATTTACTCAGGGACCCACTCCCTTGCAATGACCTCCCCCAGCACCCCTTCCACGTTCTAAGTGCCTGAGAATCTGGATGAGGCCCTTACTGAGGCGGGCACGGAAAACGATGAGGAGGTGCCACCTCAGGTCCAGAAAGTCCTCACATCCCCTTAGGGAGTCGTGCCCTCATTGTGCCCTCAGGGCAACTGGGTCCTCGAGCTCTGGACTCCTTGCTTGGTTGAAGGCACTGTCCCTTCTGATGCAGTGCAGGGACCTGCTCCATGGCAACAAGAGACGGAAGTCCCCCTGGGAACCAGAACTGCCCTGCTGCCCATGCAACAAGATCTCTACCAACCCCCTGTGCCTCTCAGAGGCAAAGCCTCCTCTGAAGCACAGACGCCATCATACAGGGGGTCAGACGGCCTGAGTGTAAGCGCAGGTTGTGCGATTACTGCCCGTGGGAACCCAGCTCCTGGCCCACTGACGGCAGCCTCCTATCGGTTGATTGGGACAACAGATGATTCCTGAAGCCTCTGTAAGAGCTGGCTTTGTAGGTCTTCCTCCACCACCTTCCACCAAAAGAAGTTCTCGCCCCGAACCTTCGGTGGCTCATTTTGGATACCTGGATTCCGAAAAGCCACCGTCACCAGCACGTTCAGGCAGATGCCATCGGTTTGGTCTTTGCCCAGGTGCTGCAGTCCAAGCAACCCCTTGGTCTCCACTGCCAAGTGGTGCAGGGTCAGACACTCCTGTAGCAGACGCAGGACGGCCATCTTGATGCCACCCCTCTGCTCTATGGGAGCAAAGCCACAGGCGGTGATGGGCAAGTGAGGCATCCCCACTGTGCCCACCAACACCCACACTGTCTGGACACTGGTAAAGGTGGCTACGAGCCGCTGGCAGACCAGACTGCAGGGAAGTTCTTGGGGCAGAAGGAAAGGGTGCCCGGCTCGCTGGCGATACTGGGCGGCTAGCTCTATCAGATGCAGAATGTCGTGGGCTCGCAGCGGGGTGGGCAGCGAGGTTCGTGGGTACCAGCCAGCCTGCAGGGACTCCGCATCTGCCTCCTTGGGAGTCTTGAGAATTCCACCTGGGGGTGATGTAGGTGACAGGGTAGGGGGAAAGGTATTATGTTGAGGGAGGTGCTGGGCCCGGCAGAGTAAAGGGCCACCCAGGGATCTAGCCCTGACCCGGGGGGGCCCCGAGTCAAGTCCTCAGGCTGGAATCCGGAGATGCCAGGTTTGTATCAGCCAGAACAGGGTCTCATCTCACCCGAGGACAAGCTGGGGAAACGGTGTCAACTGCCCTCTGCCCACACTGCCATCCACTGGGTCATACCTGTGGGGCGAGCGAGAAACACAAAGCGGATCCAGGAGGGGCCCCGCTCCTCCACAGATAGCAATGTCAAAGGCTCACACAGCAGCCCGGCCTCCTCCTTCACCTCCCGCTGCAGCGCCTCCACAATGGTCTCCCTGGGCTCCATCCTCCCCGCGGGAAGGTACCACGACCCACGGCACTCCTTCTTGGCCTCCTGGATCAGTAGCACCTCATCCTGAGGGGAGAGAGAGGAAGGATCCTCACCCACCACAGCCGGGATGGGAGCTCCTGGGGAGCAGCACAGCCAGCAGCCTTTGCTTGCCCTGGGTCCCTAACAAATCTCAGCTACAGCTGCTCAATACCCACATTCTGGGGGACACCCTGAAATTGCTGCGCTCTCCAGACGACTGGCCCTTGTGTGTCTGGGGACTGCAGCTGCCTCAGTGATTCATCCTTCTTTGCACTCAAGTTTCCATTTCAGAAAGGGGCTAAGATTCCTGGGAGCTGCCTCAGGGGCTGGACATTAGGCCTCCCAGCGAGGGTTGCCATGTGTCCTGCACTGATTCGAGTCTGCATAAGTCACTGCATAGCTTTCACCTCCCCTTGTGGTTTATAAACTGCTTGTGGCCAGTCCTCACACTGGAGTCTAGACTTTGAAACACACCCCAAACCCTCACCCCGTACAACTCCTACCTATGGCTCCGGCCCCTTCTAGCTGTTGTCACAGCAACCTGTACAGGGATCAGCACCAAAAAGAGCATCACAGGGGGGTCAGAAGGCCTGAGTGTAAGCGCAGGTTGTGCAGTTACTGCCCATGGGACCCAGGGGAGGTCTCTGAAGCACTGGACAGGTCTTTAAGAGAGCCCACTCCGCGGCGGGCACTGTGCTAGATTCTGGGGAAAGGAAGAGGCGTAAGATAGCCTCAAGGAACTGAGGCCTAGAGGGATGGGACAGGCAGGCTCCTGGGCCTTAGTTTCTTTCTTTGTACATCGGGACAATGGCAGGGTTGGGCTGCACAAGGCTCAGATGTAACTGTGAGAGTGCTTTGCAAAACTGGGAAGAGCCACACACCAGGAAGCGGTGGCTGTTGCCGGTATGTCCTCTGTCCCCACCGGGGTTGCCTGCGAGCCCGGGAGGCCTGGTCGGTGGGCCTGACGGGCGGACGCTCACCTGCTCGTTGAGGAACACGGCCAGCACCACGTAGCAGACGTTCTTCCGCAGCCGCACCTGCGCCGGCGTCTCCCCGGCCGGCCCCGAGTCATAGCTCTGCACGCGCAGCCCCCGGCCCCCCAGAACGGCCGCCAGTGTCCCTGCCAGGTCTTCCGAGGCCATCGGGTCCCCAGGGAGAAGGCGGGCCCCCCCCCCCCCCCGCAGACCGGCCAAGCCGGGTGGGATGAACTTGGGTGACCGTGGAACGCGCCGCCCTCACACCCTCCCCTTGCGAACTCGGGCCAGAAGCGCTCGCAAAGCGGAAGCGCCCGGCGAGCCCTGGCCGCTGATAGGCTGCGCGTCACCGCGACCGGCCCGGATTGGCTGGCTCGCATCTGTCACGGTGGGGCGGGGCCAGTCCGTAAAGGGGCGGGGACAGTCCGTAATGGGGCTGGGCACCGCGCCCTGGCAGTGCGGACCCCGCCCCGCTTCTGCCTCTCTATCGGTTTCTCCTCTCTCTTTCCCGGCGCAGCCAGCCGCCAGCCAAGCTAATTCCTCCCGCGCGCACTTGTCTGCACCGGTTCCGACGATGATGTCATCCTGCCCGCAGGCTGCGGAGCGCCGCAGCGGCCAGCGACGGTGACGTTATCCCCGGGCCCGAGGCTTGGACCCACTGTCCAGCTTTTGTCGTAAACTAAACCATGGCCTTGACCGAAATGACACTTCCCAGATAACCTTTCTTCACTAAAAATGGACTTGGCTGTCACGTGGCAGGGAGGACACGAGCTCCTGCCTTGGAGGAGATTTTGATCTAGTTGGAGACGTGGACATAGACATATAATGGAAAGTCAACTGATTTATAAGCCAAGGACTAAAAGATTGGTTTGGGCATGAGATGCTACAGGCGCTCAGAGGAGTGAGGGAGCAGAGCTGGGATGCTCAAGGTGTGCCTGGCGATGGAAGGCGGGATTTGGGGCAGAGATCAGCCTGCCCAGCCCTCAGTATTCTCCCGGCGCCCTGCCTGCCGCATTTCCCTCGCAGGGTCAGGGCCCTCTCCCCTGCAGGGGCCGGGTCCTGCTCTTTGTTGTCCCCCGCCCCCCGCCCCCGCAGTTAACGGAGCCCTGGAATATTGAGAGATGGTGTGTGGGTTGATTTGGGGAGCTCCTGCTTCCCCCGCAGCCTGATCTTTCCTCCTCAGAGCTTCCTTTAACCTCCTCTCAGGACAGGAAGGCAGGGCCAGCTGGAATGAAGCTGAAATCAGCCAAGTCTGAGCACTTCAGCCCCGGTGAGGGCTCCCCTTTCCCTCCTGCTGGCTTTGGGCATGTCCCTTTTGGGGGAACAGTAGCTTGGTGGAGCAGACAAAGCGCTGGACTTGGAGCTGGATGCCCAGCCACTGCTTCCTGGCTGGCTCTGTACCCTGAGTAAATTGTGGGCCTGTTCGCTCATCCAGTATGCTCCTAACAGCTCTTCCTTCCCAGGGCTGTCGGGAAGGTGAGACATCATGAGAGGAGCTCTGTGGGCTGTCTGGCGAGGGTCACCACCACCAGGCAGCCCACCAACCCTCCAGGCTGGGCCCCCCTGGCCACAGCACTTGTTGCTACCACACAAAGGCTCATTTTCATGAAATGTGCCTCCAGGGCCACCGTGAACTAGACCTTACTCTCGGGAATTCCAGCCACACCAGATCAGCCTCCTTAGGCCCTTCTCACATACTGAACTTACTGCAAGGTCCCTGGAGGCAGGGTGCTGGATTAGGCTGTGGAGTATCCCCGGGGGGCCTGCAATCTTTTGAGGCACTTGGTGAACGCTGCTGCCCCTACCCCTATCCAAGACCTGTCACGTCCCAAACAACTGAACTCACAGGGCTGAAGTCAGGCCCCCAGGACTGCAGAGCAACTTGTCGATGTATTTGCCGCACATACACGCGTGCGTGCGTGCGTGTGCGTGTGTGTGTTTAGACCTTGATTTTCCCATCTGTGAAGTGGGGACAGTGTTAGTCCCAGACTCCTTTCTGCCTCCCAGGGATGATTTGAGAGAGAGTGAGGTCATGTCTGGGCAGGGCTCTGAGAGTCTCAGAGGCAGCCTAAGATAAATACCAGATGTCCTAACTGACCGGAAGAGCAAAGGCTGCAGCAGACCGTGTCTCCACTCCCCCCATTATCACTGGGAAAAGCGCTCCTCTCCTGTTAAGTGGACCTAGTCACCGCTGTGATGAAGAGCACATGAGAAACTTGAAAACCAGTTGTAAACTGTGAAGGGCCCCACGGGCAGAAGGCCCTTGAGGGAGTGTACCCAGGCCTTGGCAGATTCTGAGAGGGACAACAGAAAGTAGACTTCCTCAAGGTGTTGGGAGACAGAGCACACACCAGACTGAGTCACGAGAGACCCCAAGACAGAACTGGAAAAGCCAAGGGAGGGAGGGGGGCTGAGATAGAAACTTCCAGAACCTGAAACAAAGGTAGGTCTCCATCAGGTTTGCTCTGCATCCTCCATTCCCACAGAGGGCAGAGCACTGGCGGGCGTGGGTGGCTGAGCAGCACAGTGGACGGAAGTGGCTGAACTGGTTGGCCCCGCGGTGCAGTGCTCCCAGCACCCACAGGAGCCAGGCCTGAGCCAGCCATTTTGGGGCCTGTGGACACACGTGCATGCGAACAGGAAGGCAGCTTAGGCAACCTCGGAAACAGGCCGGGCAGGCAGGGTGGGGCAAGGGTGTCTGTGAGGCTAAAGTCATTTAGGGAGCAGCAGCCCTGGCCCTGGACAAAGCAGGAAGGGTGAGGAGGACAGTAGCCCAGAGTACAGGGAGGAGGAGGTCTGGCTTCAGCCTGTGCCCTGCCACTAGCTTGCTGGGTGACCTTGCAGGAGCCACATCTACCCTCTAGGCCATCTGTAAGGTGGTTGGGTGGATCCTAAAACAGAAAACTGGTGAAATCCCAATAAAATCTGTTGTTTAGCTAATGGTAGTGTTAATATCAATTTCTTACGTTTCGATCATTGTGCCACAGTTCTATAAGATGTTAATGGATGAAGGTAACTGGGAACTCTCTGTAGTATCTTTGTGACTCAACCGGAAACCTCAAATCATTTCAAAATTAAAAGTCTAAAAAATGTACTTGAGGGCTTCCCTGGTGACGCAGTGGTTGAGAGTCCTCCTGCCGATGCAGGGGACACAGGTTCGTGACCCGGTCCGGGATCCCACATGCCGCGGAGTGGCTGGGCCCGTGAGCCATGGCCGCTGAGCCTGCGCGTCCGGAGCCTGTGCTCCGCAACGGGAGAGGCCACAACAGTGAGAGGCCCGCGTACCGAAAAAAAAAAAAAAAAGTACTTGATAAGAAAAAGAAAGGCAGCATTGGATATACACACTCTGAGGTCACTTCCAGCTCTGAGGTTGTGCCTCTGTGATATCCGGGCCAGTGAGCAGGGCTGGAGCAGGTGGACAGTGGGATACAGGGAAGCAGAGGCCCGAAGTGCAGGGCTGTCCTGAGGGGTGGCCTGCTGAACCTCCTTGAGGAAGAGGGCCACCAAGTGCCCCAAGCTGTCTCAGGGTCAGTTCCTACCTGGACCGGTTTTATTCCCAGGTCGAGTTCTGAAACATTTGGTCCACCTGCTGCTTGCTAGGAGCCACACCCAATATGCCCTCAAGGGTGCTGTGACCTGCCATGAAAGGGGAGGCCTCAAAGAGGCCTGGAGGGGAGAGAGGGCCTGTCCCGGGGCCATCGCCATCTTCCCACAGGAAAGACACTGTGTTTGGGGTTCTGGGGTGACATCAGGGCACGGCTATACAAGGTGAAGTGTAGGTAAGGATGGGTCACTCCGTGCCACTTGGAACGTGATCAGCTCTGAAGTGCATGTACCGGAAGGAGGAGGACAGAAGGGACAGCAAGCCCATCTGCAAAATCCATTAAACACGAAGACTGTAATGTAAATGAGGCAGCTTAAGTCAGGAAACTTGGTTCAAGTCCCAGTTCTGCCACTAAAATTGCTGTGTGACCTTGGGTGACACACGTAACCCCGGCCTGCCTGTTTCCTCTTCTGTAAAATGGAAATAAGTAATATCGATCCCAAAGTTGTGATAAGGGATTCAGTGAGATCCCTGGCACATAAAGTGCAGTAGTTCCTTAATTTTTTCTTTTTGCTTTTTTTCCTATCCCGTGGAAAAAACGAAAATAACCTAGCTTTGTAAACAATGAAGAAACCTAACTTTTTTAAAAATGAGAGATGTTTATGGAAATCACTGCCAAGCCACTTAAGGGAATATACGCAGCCATTTAAAGTAAAGGTTAGATAGCAACCCGGGAAATGATCACAATACATTTTTTTTTTTTGCGGTACACGGGCCTCTCACTGTTGTGGCCTCTCCCGTTGCGGAGCACAGGCTCCGGACGCACAGGCTCAGCGGCCATGGCTCATTGGGCCCAGCCGGTCCGCGGCACGAACCCGTGTCTCCCGCACCGGCAGGCGCACTCCCAACCACTGCGCCACCAGGGAAGCCCGATCACAATACATTTTTACGGAAGGAAATCCAGCATGGCTTCCCTGGTGGCGCAGTGGTTAAGAATCCGCCTGCCAGTGCAGGAGACATGGGTTTGAGCCCTGTTCCAGGAAGATCCCCCACGCCGCGGAGCAACTAAGCCCGCGCTCTACGGCTACTGAGCCTGCGCTCTAGAGCCCGTGTTCTGCAACGAGAGAAGCCACCGCGATGAGAAGCCCGCGCACCGCAACGAAAAGTAACCCCGCTCTCCGCGACTAGAGAAAGCCCACGCGCAGCAACCAAGACCCAACACAGCCAAAAATAAATAAATTAAATAATAAATAAACTAAAAAAAAAAAAAAACACAGGAAACCCAGTACAAAGCACCCCAATTCATCCATGTGTAAAACAGATCCCTGGAGAAAAGACTAAAGGAAATACACCAAAAGACTAACGGTGGTTGGGTTGGAGGTGAGTGGAGGTGGGTCTACAGGTTTCTTTTTCTTATTTTCTAAATGTTCTGAGAGTATATTAAATTTATAATAAAAAAATTTATTTCATAAAAACACATTCCCTGAGCCACTGCAGGAAAAACTGTAACACGAGTTGGAGGATGTTGTGGTGAGATGTACAAGGGCAGGGGAGTGGGTGGAGTCACACTAGAGGGTTCCGGGGCTGTCAGCTGTCTCAGGTGACCGGCCAGTGGGCATGGGGCTGGCCATGGGCACCGAGGGCAGAAGGCTGGGCAGGGGCTCTACCCGGCCAGACTCCCAGAGCTCCAGGTCAGGTCAGACAGGAGAGATGGGGTAGCCTGGAGTTCGTGGGGAGAGCGAGGGTTCCAGAATCTCTGGTGCCACACAGGGAGATGGCCTTGCTGCTGTGGCCCAGACCTCTGCCTTGCCCGCTGTCGCTGTCAGGAGTATCCTCAAGGGCAGCCCCCTTGGAAGCCTCCACCTGCTTCTCTGCGGGAGGGAGGGACCCTGCCCCCCACCCTAAGAAGAACAGGCAGGGGTGTTTGAGGTCCCCGTCACCACAGCCTCAGCCCCCTCCCACCCTGCTCCAGGTCCATGTGTCCCCTCCCTCCCCAGTCCATGTGGCCTGCAGGAGCAGGGCCAACCACACCGCAGCATTCACAAAACAACAGCCTTTAATGGAAATCAAGAAGGAAGGAGGCGAGAGGAGGGTGCAGGGATGGGGCTTTGCCCATATCAACCCCTCCAGCCAAGCCTGGGTAGTGGCCTGATACTGCCCCCTCCCCACACTTCACAGCTCTCTGGCAAGAGGACAGGATGTCGGTGGCCCTTGTCCAGCACGCCTGCAGTGCAAAGGGCCACCCGGGAGCCCAGGAGGATGTGGGGGGTATAAGCAGAGCTCGGGTACAGGTGAGACAGCAGGAGATGAAGCAGCAGCAGCAGGTGTTGCTTAAGCCAGAATGATTTCCGAGGTCCCCCAAGGAAGGGCTCTTCGTCTCCTGGGTTGGCAGGCAGGGGCTGGAGGGAGACTCACCCCCAGTGGTACCATGGAGAGGAGCTCGGGCCGGAGCAAGTGCCAGCCTGCAAAGGGCAGGTGCGAGCTCCAGTGGCACTGTGGTTGTCGGCCTTAGGGCCCAGGGCAGGGGCAGGGAACGGGGTGCCCTGCTTGTGTCCAGAGTGCTGCTTGCAGGATTGAGCGGAAGTCCCCGTTCTCTGCTGAAGCTGTGCCTGGGCTAAGCACTGGTCTGCCTGCTCCCAAGCCCTAACCCCAGACACCTGGGATCCCCCTATTTAGCCTCTTGCAATGTTCCCACAGCCAACTTCACTGCTTGGAACACAGCCCAGTCCATCTAGGAGAAAAGGAGACGACAAGGAGTTTACAGTCATGCCCCGGGCTCTCCCTGCCGAGAACACCCTCCCTGGGCGCAGCTGTGCTGTGGGGGGAGTCGGGCAGCACACTCAGGCTCCCGGCCAGTGTCACACTCACCTGGGCATAAAGCAGGCGGCAGTCAGGGGGCAGGCTGGGCCCCTGGTGGCAGAGCTGAGCAGAGAGGGCAGAGGTCTCGGGGGACAGGAAGTGCTGAGTGACACTCACTGTGCTGACCAGCCCCTGCACCTGTGCCGGTGGGGGGTGGGGGCGGGCAGGAGGGTCAGTGGGGACTCAGGATGACGCACCCTGCCCCACCTGTTCCTGAAGTCTGCTTCCCCAAATGACCCCCACCCAGCTCTCAGAGAGCAGAGGCCCTGGATGCAGCACTAGCCACCCCCGAAGGGCGCGGCCCAAACCAGGCCAAGGGGATGCCAGAGACGGCACAAGCAGAGTGGGCACCCAAGGACACAGAGCCCAGTTGGCTTGATGACTTCAAGACCACTAGGCTTCTCCTCTTCCCTGCAGTGGAGGCGTGACTTCCTGCTCTGCCTAGCTCCAGAGGGGAACTGAGAGGGACGAGGGCGTTCTCAGAGGGACTGAGAACACACTGGGGACTGCTTCCGATATTCTGAGCTCTCCGCAGGGCCCCCGCCTGCACGCGCCGGGGAAGCACCTGGTGGGGAGCCCCCGCGGGCACCAGCACGGCCTCTCCGGGGGCCTGCAGCAGAGTCCAGCAGCTCACACCCCACTCCTCCCGCAGGCGCCGCCGCAGCCCTGCGTCCAGGTAGCAGCTGCCCGGGGTGCCAGGCTCCAGGTTTCCAGCCCCGGCCGGGCACACCTCAAAGAAAAGGAGGAATGAGCAAGGCGGGAGGCTAGGGCGGGGCTGCAGGAAGAGGGGGCATGGGCTGCCCAAAGGCCAGAGGCACAGGAAAGAGCTGCAGGGGTGAAGTCTTGAAGGGCAGGGGGAGGACGTAGGGGTGGGAGAGAAAGGAGCAGGACGGGGAAGGGCTGGGGTCACGCAGGTTGGCAGAATAGAGATTCGGCTGGAAGGAGCTGAGAGGAAAGGATTAAGGGCTCTGAGGCTGGGGGTCTAAATCCCCTCTTTTCCCAGGGCTAGATGCCTTGAGTAGCCTCTGTGGCCCTGGCCGTGGGCGCTCTGCTCCCTCCTTCAAAGGTACCCCTTTCTCCAAAACCCAGGAAGACGTCCTGCATAACCTCAACTCAGAAACTGTCTACACCAGGAGCTCTTAATTGTGGAGTCCCGTGAAGATCCCGAACTGTGTGCTAAACTGTGGGTGAGCAGGTAGCCGTATGTCCCTGGGGAGACGATCCAAAGCATTCGTCAGATTCCTCTGTGATCCCAGATGCAGAAAAGGCACAGCCACACGGAAGTTCTGACTCCCCAGTGGATGGACCGACCGGCTTGCCTGTCCAGGCGGAGGCCTCTGAAGCAGGCACAGCTTTGGGGGCCTTCACCAGCCCAACCAGAGCGGGGAGCTCCTTGGGTAGATGGGAACTCGTGGAGGCCCGGGCCCAAGGAACACCTGCAGAGGTGCACCCAGCATCCCGCTTCAGCTGCCCATCAGCTCCATCCAGCCCTTCAGCTAGAACTTCAGCAATTACTCCTGGGCTTAGGGCTCAGGCCTCCAAGACCAGGCCACGGGAAGAGGGGAGGCTGGTGAGTCAGGCTGGACCCTTGGCTAACCCCAGGCAGGTGCCAAGGAAGTCCAACCTGGAACTAGAGCAGCGTTTCCCAGGCCACCCAGTGAGAACATGCCCCTCAGACCTTCCCGGTGAATTATCGGGTTTGGCCACGAGGGACTGCCCACAGCCAGGCACACCCAGATCAGACAAGGCCATCTATGTATGAAGGCGTGCTGCCGTCCGCTCCCCTCTGCATGTTCCAGCACCTGTGTGAGTGCATCCGTGTGTGTGCATCTCCCGTGGGCAGGAGGGTGGCAGTGGACAGCCACGTTGACACCTGCACGTCCGTGTGTGTTCATGTACCTGAGCAGGGGTGACACTTGGTGGGCGTCCTTTCCCCAGGACAGTCAGGGCTCAGCTGGACTTTGGAACCACGGGGCCTTGCCCCGCTCCTGCTCACTCCCTCCTCTTCTCCTTCCCTGCCCCCTCTCCTGGCCCCGTGTCTCTCTCCACCTACCACACTGCCCCCCCTTAGCCCTTCCTTGCTAGCACCTCAGAGGGCACCTCTCATAAGGTGCAGATTTCCGAGAGGGGAGCAGTGGGACGGATTCTCAGGTGAGCTTCCTGTTGCCCTTCAGCCAGCCCCACCTGGAGCCCGCAGCGGGGAGGCTGCCTGCCCCCGGGGGGAGCACAGTGTAGCGACCCGGGCTGGGAACAGCCACAAGCTCGGGTCCCAGCTTTACCACTCAGCCTCAGTATTCTCACCTGCAAAATGGGAAAGCAGCAGTACCTACCGCACGGGGTGGTCGTGAAAATTAACAGAGCTAACGTACCCAAGGCCCTGAGCACAGTGCCCAGCCTGTGGCAGCGCTTGCTTCATTTCACCACTAGGTCCCCCAATTTCTGTGTGCCCCACCGCACACCTCTTAGGAGGGCCCAGTCTGCCTTCTCTGCACCAGTGGAGTCCAGCTCACCTGAGGCAAGGGAGCGAGCACACAGGGCACACACACAGAGGGAGAGCTTCTGGGGCTGGAAGGGGAAGGGGAGAGCTCCCGGCTCCCTCCTCACCATCTGGAGAAAGCGGCGGATGCGCTGGGCGTCCTGTGCCCGGAACACGTGCCACACGGTGCTGACCTGGCTGCCCGGAGACCAGAGCCCCTCCCCGTCCAGGGCTGAGAGGAAATCTGGGGGAGAGAGACGGCTCAGGAGGGCCCAGGGCCAGCAGAGACAGCACCTCACATCTGCAGCCTGCGCCGACCCTCACTTCCGGCCAAGGACGCACCTTTCTGTGTCCGGTGCCAGGCAGGCAGTGGGGCTTCAGCACGTACCAGGACACTGACCAGGTCGGTCACCTCCACACAGAGGTTCTTGGTCCCCAGGTGCCCACACTGTGGGCTCACACCTGTATGGAGGTAGAGAAAAGACACTTGGGAATGGGCCCCAGGACCTCGGCGCTGACGCACGTGTTCTCAGAGATGACAGGAAGTGGGTAGGGACTGGGCAGGAATGGAGTGGACACTCACCATAGGCCGCCCACAGCTGGGGCTCCAGTGGTCGCAGGACAGAGCCCCAAGGGAGGTAGGAGGCCAGGTTGAGTTTCCCATGGCGCGCACAGTACTCTGGGAGTGGCAGGCTGGCAGCCAGGCTCTCTACCCTGTGTGTATGGGGGCGGGGGGGGGGTGTCACGCCCAGCAGGCTCAATCCAGGCTCCGGAGACCCCGTCGAAGCCCCCAAAGCTAGAGTAACTTCCCAAGGCAAGCACAGAGCACTGAGCATCACAGGGCCAAGGAGGAGAGGCAGGGAGGCCCTGCCAGCCAGCCCTATGGCACCACACACCTGCTGGTGTCCTCGTCCCCCAGAGCTCTGTGCAGCAGGAAGACCGAGCCCTCATCTGACTTTGGGCGAACTAGGGGAAGAGACAGAAAGGCCGTTGGCCCAGGGAGGAACCTCCTTGGCCCAGAGGCCCTCCTCCCGTGGCAGCAACAGAGTCCAGTTTCTGCTCTGGGCTCTGCTTCCAGCTGCCCCCAGGGTCACTCTGGGACTTCGATGCCCCCCCAGCATCACAGGGGCTCCCAGCTCCTCTACCGCACATCAGGGATACTCACTCTCAGGCCGGGAGAATCCCTCCCAGAACGTTGTGCTACCCAGGCTTGCGGGCTGGGGAGGTCTGAGGGGGGTCAGTTCCTGCACCTGGCCTCCAAGCGCCCCTAGGGCTTCTGTCCCCCACAGGTGGCCTTGCAATGTCCCCTGAATCCCTGACACCAACACGGGCTGTAGTGGGGAAAGAAAGGGGGACACGGGGAGAATGGATGGGGTACCCAACATGGCCAGGCCGGGGCATGTTGTAGGGGCACCAGGACGGAGTGGGGACAGGCCATGTGGTTCCCTCCGAGTGACGGACCAGGTCTGCCTGGGCCTCGGGATCAAGGCCCTGAGGGTAGGTGAGGCTGGGAGAGCTGGGAGCCTCACCTGGCCCTGCCTCCAGTGCTCCTGGAAGAGGTGGAAGCCTCGCGGAGGCCTGGGCTCCTGCAGCCACAGCAAAGCCCCGGGGGGAGGCAGCCGGGGCCGCACCGGTGAGAGGGGCAGGCCCGGCCGCAGCCCCGGCCCCAGGGCTCTCTCCTGAATCTTCCGTTCCACTACCTGCGCGATGATGCTGTCCAGGATGTTGGTGATGCGGTCGTCCTGCGGGGAGGGAGGGGCGGAGAGGCAGGCATGCTCAGGACCTGCCTGACCCTGCAGGGAAGGGCAGCCCAGTTTTGGCCCCAGGCCCCCAGCCCTCCCTTCGGGCCCTCGCTCACGCTGGGCAGGGCCGGAGTGACAGGGGCGAAGGCCATGTGTATCCGTTCGTGCCCCAAGCAGAGTTTGACAGCAGTAGAGGCCAGTAGTTCACAGAGAGAGGGACAAGGCAGGGGCCCTTGGCCAGCACGGTCCTCTGCCGGAGTCTCTCTGGAGTCTGGGGTCTCTGTTAGGAAGGAGAGCGGTGAGGGTCTTCACCTTTCTCTCGAGGCTCCATTGCCCGTGTGCTCTTCCCTCCTCTCCCGGCGGAGTCTGCTCTGTCCTCACTGGCACTGCCCATCTCAACTCTGGTCTGGATGCACTTGCCCCCCACCAGCTTTCCTGCCAGCGTGTCTAGGACCTCTCCAAAGGAGGGGCTCAGAACAGGGATCTGGCTGGAGAGGGGTTAGGAGGCTTGTCCTAGATTTTATTTAGATTTATTTTCTTTGGAATGACTTGAGAAGAGAGATGGTGACGGCGGGGGGCTGGGGGGATGGCTAAAGCCATTCCAATCTCTCCTGGGGATTCCAGCCTGGCTCAGCCTCCCCCGCACAGTCTGAGCAAGGCGCAGGGGGCTGCTCACCCTCTTTAATGTCCTTGGTCCTGTTGGTATCCCTGTTGCAGGAAGGTTGTGGAGTTGGGGGAGTTTTCTCCGTCGGCTCCTTCTGTTAAACCCAGCCGCCACCCACCCCCATCCAACCAGAGATTTAAAAATGGCAAATGCATCTCAATCCAATTCAACCCACAGGTATTAACAGTAGACTCAATGTTAAGTCCTAAAGTCGTGTTTACAAGGAGCGAAATGTCATACGATACAACGTTAGGTGGAAAAAAGTTGCCCATGGACTTATGCATACAGCACGATCTAAAGTATACTCAAAAGAGGCTGGAATAAATATACAAGCAAATGACTGGAAAGAAATATGTCAAAATGGTAACGGTGGTATTGTAAGCCACTGCTGTTTTCTTCCTTATCCTTGTCTGTATTTTCCAAATTTTCCACAGTGGGAATGTGTACGGTGCCTGGCACACAAAAGGCATTTGACAAACCCTCTCTTGAATAAATGACTTTTATAATAAAAACATGAACTTCATAAAAACTTTGTGAAACGCACACTGAGCACCTGCTCTGTGTCAGGTGCGGGGAATACTGAGAAGGTGGGCCGACACTCCACTTGTAGGAGCCTGCGCCTGGGGAGTGGAAAGACGGGACTCCAGCAGCTCTAGCAAGATGCTGGGACTAGCACAGAGAGGGTGGGACCTCCAGGCAGACAGAGAGTGCGGACTGCTGCTGGGCGGGGTGGGGGGAGGTGGGGCAGAGGCTAGAGCTCTAATGGATCCTCATCCCCAGGGGAACAAGAGAAGAAGCCTGACTTCACCCAGCTTCCATGTACCTCTTCATTCCCCTCGAAAGAAAAGGACCAAACCCTGCCAAAGTTAGGAATTTGCAGACACACCGCCTAACCCTGGGACGCACCAGCCAGTGCCCTGTCCCGTGCCCTGCTTCTTACCTGCTGGCCCCCATCCCCAGGGGTCCACATCCGGGCATCAGCTTGGCAGGGGCAGTGCCCCCGGATGTCAAACTTGACCCAGACCTGGTGCATTGCAGTGCTCAATTCCGCCATAGCTGTGAGGGGGAGAGGGGAGATGGAATTTGCCAGTGACTGCAGACAGGGGGCCACTTCCATGGTGCTTGGCCTCATCAACCAGGAGAGCATGGGATCGGGCTGAGAGACATCCAAACAGGAAGCTGGTCTCCCCCAGGACCTGCCCTCTGTACGCCCCGCCCCTCCAAGAGGGCTCACCCTGGCTGGAGACAAACTGGGTGAGCATCAGGGAACAGGCACTGTGCCCAGCCTCCTGGGTACACTTCTCCATGGACTGTTCCTGAGAGCCTGTTGGGGGTAGGAAAGGAGAAGCTGCAGGTCAGGAAATCAAGATAAACCCAGGTTAAGGTCAGGGAAGAAGAGCAAGGGCATGATATCAAAATTGGGGACCTTGAGAATCTACAAAACATGGGCTTTCTGGGAAACCTGAGTTCCCTAGTGACATAGGATCCTTTGCTTGCAGAACGCAGAGCCGTTAATATGCTGAGTGCGTTGCAAGATGTAAGACAATCATGTAGAATGTGGTATTCCGAAAGGTTTCTGACCCTGGAACTCTTTTTGGCCACGTCTATTGGAACACTGGGAAATTTCAAGTGTTGAGGTGGCGGAATTGAGCCAAGGGAGAGAAAGCTGAGAACCTTGAAGAGAGCAGGACTTGGAATCAGAAGACCTGCCTTTAAATCCTGGGCCCAACACTTATGAGCTGTGTGACCTTGCACAAGTCACTTAACTTCTCTGAGTTTTTCTCATCTGGAAAACGGAGGCAGTAATACCTACTTCACAGTGTTGTAAGGTTTAAAAAGGTGCAAGCTGAACAAGGTGGGAGATAGAGAGTAGGCACTCGGCTTCTTTTAAGGATATGGGCATGGCCCTCTGATCTGGGGAGAGGAAACGGTCTTCTCTAACGGGCATTGAGCAGTGGTAGCCGAGGCTGCGGAGGGAGACTTTCTCAGGGAGCCACAGCCAAGAAATGACCATGAACTTTTTTTTTTTTTTTTTTTTTTTTTTTTGCCATGCCATGTGCGGGATCTTAGTTCCCCAACCAGGTATCAAACCCTTGCCCCCTGCAGTGGAAGTGCAGTCTTAACCACTGGACTGCCACGGAAGTCCCTGGCCACGAACTCTAGAGCAACCCTTCTGAAGCCCCCAGCTCCTTTCCCACCTTCTTTCTCCTTGGTCCTCCAAGCGCCCACCATGCGACCACAGGCCACACACAGCCGGTGGCTGCAGCAGGGGCATCGCCAGTGGGTGTTGAAGAGTCCATGGTGGCAGCGGCTACAGCAACGTGGAATGCCTGGGTTGTCCTCTGTCCCGGCTGGCCCCTGGCCCGCTGACCACAGGAGAGAACAGGGTCAGAGGGGCCTCAAGTCAGCGGCCCCTTTGAGGACCTCATGTGGGAGGCCTCCAGGAAGGGATGGACACACAGGAGCAGTTTCCACTGAGGGGCTGCCCCAGAAGGGAGACAGGCTCCCTTACAGTCACCCTGGAGTGCTTGACAGCCCCTGTAAAGAACCTACTCGCCGCACCGTCCGTCTGCAGCCATCCCTCCCAGGCCGGTGCAGGCTGCACCTCCCTGGCGCCCGCCCCAGGGCTCCCTGAGCCACAGGACTCCCCAAACAGTCCTTCCTCCCCCCAGCCCACAACACAGTGGTGTTTCCTCAGGGGATTCCTCTGTGTCTCAGAAGAGGAAACCTTGGGGGGCTGCTCCTTCCCTCACCCAGAGTTTCAGACCAAGCCCTTGTTGGTAAGTGGGAGGGTGCCAGTGTGTACACGTTCATATACTCATCAACACACACTCGTCCCATCCAGGGCTGGGTGCTGGTGGGGACCTGGCACGTGCAGTCTCCCAGGCCTCACATCACAAGGGGGGAGATGGGCCCATAAACATGGTAATGCTCGTGGCATCATGGGGTGGGTGCTAGAGTAGGAGTGGGATGGAAGGAGGAGGGTGGGGACAGCTGCACAAACGGCCCTGAGTGATGAGTAACTTTTCATTCACCAGGTGGGAATGGAAGGGAAGCGCGTTCCAGACAGAGGGAGCGAAGGGTGCCGAGGCCGGAGGGGGCAGACAAGCCCAGGTGAGTCTAGAGGGCCGGGCAGACCATGATGCCAGAATCGGGGCGGAGGGAGTGGCAGGGTGGACAGGGGCTGGCTGTGAAAGGGGGAGGGGCTGGACTTCCTGGGACAAGAGGGAGCCACCAGGGGGTTCCATCCAGGCAGTGACAAGACAGCAGGAGGGTCTTGTCGTTCCCGTGGAAGGGATGCAGGAGGGAGAGCCTGGAGCCAGAGGGATCAGCTGATTGCCTCGAGCTCCTCCCATCTCTAACCTCGGCCCCAATCCTACCAGCTTCCCAGGGCCCAACCGCCTGCCATCCCGGAAGCCTTCCTTCCCTTGCAAAGCTGCAGGGAGCTCCCCGCGACACCCGCCTCCCTCCCCATGCTCTTGCAGACACTTGGCATTCAGTCTCATTTCCCCAGCAAGCCCAAAGCTCTTAGAGGGTTGGGCCAGACCAGGTTTTACACCTTCCCAACATCCCCCGTCCAGGCCAGAAACTGGAATACAAGTTGACTCAGAGCCTGAGCTGGGAATAAGGGCGCAGTGGGGCAGGAGCTCTCCAGCGCTGCCAGCTGGTTGGTAGGCAGTGCTGGGGGAGGGAGGTCCCATGCTCCTTGTGAAAGCACTGACCACAGGACCCGGCCGTCCTGGGGTCCTGAATGCCTGGTGGGGCCTGCTCACCTTCCCGCTGGGCCCAGGCCAAGACCTCCCGCTCCCTCCGCAGCACGCGGCACAGTCGGTCTCCCAGAGCACTTAGCAGGTGCTTGGCGAGGCCCATGCTGAGCCTGGCCTCCTCCGGGCCAGACCCTCCTCCCTCGGAGCTGGCTGCCGAGTCTTCCTCCTGCCGCTGCTCCCCTCCCAGAGGCAATCTGGAGGTAGGGCAGAGGAAGGTGAGCAGGGAGCCCCACTGGGAGGACGCTGGGGGGCAGCCAGGGGCAACAGGCTCACCTGGGCACTGGCTGGGAGTGGCAGGCCAGCCCTCCCGCCTCACCAGCTGCCTGGGCACAGCTTTGGCACTGAGTCATGCCTGCCGGGGGAGCCGCGCAAGGTGTATCCTGCAGCCCTGGGTCCTGGAGGCTGGCCCTGATGTCTCGGGGTCCTGAGGGGACAATGTTGCTGGTCAGGAGGCTGGGCTTCCTGGGTTTCTGTGAACCCCAGGCCCTGCCTTAGCACCCAGCCCGTCCCCACACAGAGCCAGCGCTGCCCCTAGGCCCGGGCCTGCAAGGCCTGATTCGGAACTAGAGAACCAGGCAGCCAGAAACTTCAAAAAGGCTGAGCCCTAACATGGACTCATGGGCCAAGTTTGGGGCAGCTGGGGCGCAGGATCCAGTCGGTGTAGACTTGGGTTAGCTCCGCCTCAGCCTCAGTGATACCGTTGGCTGTGTGACAGTGTGAAGAGACAATCCCGACGTGGACGGAGGGCGATGGAAGGTGAGAAGGCCGGAGAGTTTCAACACAGGCCACAGCTGCAGTAACCCAAGAAGTCAGAGGGGCCTACAGCTTCCCAGCCCAGGCAGAGGCCTGGAAGACAGACCCATGCCAGGTACAGGGGTGCAAGACCAGCGAAAGAGTCCTGATCCAGGCCCAGCAGTCTGGGAGGCCAAGAAACCGAGGTGACCCCGAAGAACCGAGGCTGGGACCAAGCAGTGCCAGAACGCTCCGTGAAGGGCAGAGCTTGACGGAGGGGTCCAAGATGTGCCCAAGTCCTAACACTGGCAGAGTCCAAACTGAGTTTCCATGATCCAGCTGGCCCAGAGAGTAGTTGTTCGTTCCTCAGGCAGGACAAGGGGTCCTTCAGGAGATGTAATCCCCCCAATGGGGGATTTGTGGCACAAGTAATCACAAAAGTGACTGTTCATTGAGTGCTTGTTGAGCGCCGTTTACGTGAATGATATTGGTTAATCTTTGCCTCACTGTTTACGGGGTAGGTGCTGTCTTTATCCCCATTTTATAGATGGAGAAACTGATGCCCAGAGAGGTGAAGTAACCAGCCCAAGGTCACACAGCACCAATCAGCAAAGTCAGGAGCCAGGTATTCTGACTCCGGAGCCCACACTCTGAATCCTGTCATTATACTGTCACCAGAACGCCACGGCTCGGGAGTAGGCACACGAAAATAGGAGCCACACGCTGGACGGGTCTGGCCTGTACATGCTAAGGACTCCCAGAGAGCTATCCCATCCAGGTGGGCAGTTGGACAGCTGGGTGTGATCCACTCATAATAGACTTCTGACCCCACCTCCCTGCAAAGCCCCAGTCCCGGCTGCACCCTCCCAAGTAGGGCCCCCTGCAGGCCCTCCCCTGTCCCCTTACCTCTGTGGTCATTATGCTGTTCTGCCTCTGCCTTGTTCCCAAATGATGAGTCCAGCAGCTCCTGCCAACCTCTGGCCCCCTGCCCCACACTGCCCGGGAAACGGCCGGACGGGCGCTTGGCGGCTGGGCTGCCCACTGCTCCCTGGACCTCGGGGCTGCTTGCCCTCTTGAGGGCGCGCAGCTGGGCCGCAGGGCTTTCCTCCTCCCCAGAGCAACTGTCTGGGCACCCAAACTGCTCAGAGTGTCGTGTGAGCCATGTCTTCTTCAGCTTGGTGTGATGGCTGGGCAGGCAGGCCCTGGGACCAGGGGCCTTGTTTACTTCCTCGCTGGATTCACTCGGCCCACTGGTGCCCCCCTCCAGGTCCTCCTGGCACTTCCCACAAGGGCCAACACCTCCATCTCTAGCTGGTGGGTGAAGTGAGCAACGGTCCACCTGGGTGGTAGGAGGCCCAGGAGAGGGGCACCTTGATGTGGCTGACGGCCCCAGCTGGTACCCAAGGCTCCCACCTCCCGGTACAGCCCAGACATTGCCATGAACCAGGCCTGGGGAACAAGTGGGCCATGGGGTCGGGGGAACAGTGTCTGGATGCCCCAGGACACGGGGGCAAAGATTCTGATGCCTGCCGACTCCTGTCTCTCCATCTCTCTGGTGGAGTGAAGGGTGTTCCACCTCCCCAGTTCTCTGGAGATGCCCCCCAGGCGCTGAGCCCAACAACCCGGGTTCCACAGTTGCCAGTGGCTCCTTGGCCAGCCTGAGAATGCTGGGATCCTTGTGGTACCAACCCTAAAGAGAGGAGAAGGGATTAAGCTCGTGCTGACTTTGCTTCCCAGTGCTGAAAAGGATGGGCAGAACTGACAACCAGCAGGTGTGAGCCTATGTGGCTTCAAGGGTTGTGAAAATACAGAAGAACATACTGGTTAATAGGCACTGGTCCCCTAACTGCCTCCGCCATAGCCCTGGCTACCCCAGATCCTTCCCCAGGATTTCTCAGGCCTCCCCATAATCCAGCAACTAAAGGCTTAATGCCTGGCACAGTCAAAGGTCCTCCAGGATCTGTTCAGATTGTGTGATGCCCTGTACCACACTGGATTTAAAATATTTTACATCTCATCCCTGAGGTGACCCTGGGGGTCCCTTGTGGGGGAGGTACCAGAGGTACAGGCCATGGGGCCACCTGCCCATCCCACTCCCAGATACAGGGCCTTGTCTGCCCCTCCCCCAGGACAAGACCACACATTCTGAGGCCCCAGTTCCCAGGGCCTTGTTCTGGGTGGACAATGCATGAGTCAATTCCTGAAATGGCCCAAAGGCAGGTGAGGCCTAATGAAATGGGTTTGCTCAGAAGAGGAATTGCTTGCGGTCCACTACGTCTGAGCTGACAGGCTCCTCCTCTGCCTGGGTACCACCTTATCTTTTCATCAGAATGGAAGGGCAGAGTGGTTTGGCCCCGGCAGGGTGGCTCAGGGGCCACTGAGCCCTGCTGCCTGGCCCCCAGGTACCCTCTCTGCTCCAACACTCACCTTGCTGTCTAAGCCGAAGGCAGAGGGCACTTTGGGCTGGACTCCGGAGCACTCCCAGGGGTGTGGGGTCAGGGGCCAGTCACACGGACGCTCTGGGGGCAGGCTGGACACTAGGTAGGGTGGCAGGCAGCTGGGCACCCAGAAGGGAGCTTGCTCAAGGATCTTGGTCTCCAGAAGAAAGGGGCAGTGCAAGGGTCGGAAGGCCACAGGGTCACTCTTGGGAGGGCCACCGTTATGCTCAGGAATCAGTGGGCCGTAGCAAGGCGGGCACGCTGACCCACGGAATGCCAGCGGATGGGTAAGCATAGCCTCCTTCCAGCGCAGCACCTCCTTGCTGCCTGGCCAGCCAGCCTTCCTCTCCCCATTCCGGGGACCTTTGCCCTCCACCAATGGGAGCGTGTCCTTGGGGATCTGGGGGAAGCCAGGGGGGAGCCAGGAGCCTGGGGTGCTCAGGACACCCCTCCAGAAGGGAGCAGGCTCTCCCAGGCACAGTGCTGCAGGGCTCAGGCCATCTTGTGGTGGGGTCTCTGGCTCTGGTCCCACGATGCCATTCTCGGGGGCTGTCTTCTCCCAGGCTGGGCTGTCCTTCAGGAAGCTGGGCGTACTCTCCATCACTCTCCTGCCCTCATGGGGCTCTCCCAGAGGGGGTCCCTGGAGCATAACCACCAAGGCATGAGCTGCTTGGACACACGCCTCAAGCACCCTACCGCCTGGTACAGAGTGGGCACCGCCCTGGCAGCACCGAGGCACCCCAAACCAGTAAGACAAGTGCCAACCTACAGCTGGGCTCCACGTTGCCTGCCACATGAGACTCGAACGACCCGCCTGAGTGGGATGTTCCAGTGTGGGAGGTCATCCCTTCCCCTGAATGCCTGGAACTTGACAGCCCACCTGGGCCAGAGCCCCTCAGCAGAGACTGCTGATTCTAGGATGACATGTCCTGGCCTCCTCGAGCCTGGAACTGGTCATGAGCCATGCGGAAGGACAGAGGGCAAGAACCCAAAAGAAGAGCTCCGTGGAAGGCACTGCACTGGGAGACAAGAAGCTTGGATCCTGGCCCTGATCCAGTCACCTGCTGTGTGACCTTGGGCAAGTCACGTCACTCCTCTGGTGCCCTTGTGTAAAATAGGGCTGGGAAATGGGCAGTCTCAGAAGCCTCTTCCCTGCGCTGCAGTCTGTGGTTCTGGGGATGCTGCTTCCCCACCCCCAGCCCTCAGCCCCACCTAGGCTTGTTTGGGTGGGAAGTGCAGACAGGGCAGGCTGGAGTCACGGGGGAGAGCAGGGCTGCTGGCTGGAATCTCTCCCTACACCTGGGCAGCCCCGAGTCTGCCTCTTCCAGGTGCTGTACAGTTTCTTGGCTTCTGAGGCAGAGCCCAGGACAACTGCTGGGGGATGGGATCTCCACCACTGCCCCCAAGGGAAGGAGTGAGCTGGCACAGGGGAGGGGAGTTAGAGGCCTCAGCTGGGATGGGTCAAGATGCCCCAGTCCAGCCGGCAGTGCTAGGGCGGCCGGTGGACGCTGGTAACTGCAGCCTGGCCGAGGGGAGGGAAGGAGGCGGGGAAAGCGGGCTGGGGCCCAGAGAGAGGCAAAGGAGGGAAAATTGAACGTGCGTGCAAAGGAGCAGGATGACAGGTGGCACCAGAGCCCCGGCGCTCTCCCAGCACGGCCACGTCTGCCCACTGGGGGAAGCTCCAGGAAGGAGGGGAGGGAGCCCAGGGAGCCGTGACACAGGGCGCTCGGGTTTTCTGGGGCCACCGCTCCGACGCGATCCAGCCCCGTCGGGCATCCTAACTTTCAGAGGCGTGGCCAAGCCCAGAGGAGCAAGGGGAGCTCATTCCCTGCGTGCGGCGCGGGCTCGGCTCAGAAATGCCCTGCTATGGGCGTCCCCAGAAGGCGAGCGCCCGGCGCCCCTCTCGGCCCTTACCTGGGCTTCACGCGCCGGGCGCGGCGCGGGCGGCGGCGGTCTTTGTGGCCGACGCCGGGTGCCCTCTCCCCATGGGCTGGTTCCGGGGCCTCCCGGCCGGCGGGCGAGAGCTCGTTCGTTCTCCCGCTCTCTGCTCAGCGCGCTGGCTCTCTCTTTCTCCCGGGGCGGCGGGGGCGCTCTAGGGCCGCAGGTTGGAGGGGTCGGGCTCCGGGATCTGCAGGATGCGGCACACGGCGCGGATCGGCCGCACCAGCTTCTGGGCCGAGGCCGTGGGTTGCGCCATGGGACGCCGAGACTCCGTGCTGCGCTGCGGGGAGGGCCGGGCCGGGGCTAGGGAGCGGGTGCCCCCGGAGGGAGAGAGGGAGCCGGGCCGGGGGGAACGCGCGCCCCGGGTCGGAGATGGCGGAGTGGGGGGAAAGGCCGAGGGGCCGGGGGAGGGGGTCGTGCCTGGAAGGGAGGCCGATCCCGTGACCCGGGAGAGAGGCACCAGCTACGGCGCAGCACGGCGCGGCGCGGCTAATGGAGGGAGTGCCCAGCGGAGAGCGCAGCAGGACCTCTGATCGCCATCGCCAGACGCGCAACTGAGAGTGGGGAAGCTGCTCCGCCGGTTTCCTCCTCGAGCACCCTGCGGGGAAACAGGAGCCCGAGATTCGGCGGCCCCGCCTGGGCCTGCCCCCTCCCGGGCCCCGGGGGCTTCCGCCAACGCCCCGGCGATGCCACCGGCTGCGCACGGGGAGAATGAGCCCTTTGTTCCCCCCTCCCCCCCGCGGCACCCGGGCGCCTGCCGAGAGAGGCTCCCCCGGGGCAGCGTGCCAGCTTCCCAGCCGCCCCACCCTCCCGTGGGCCCGGCCCCGGAGCCTGGCAGGCGGGCAGCACCCCCACTATAGGTGCCAAGCCCGGGAACTGGAGCAAAGGGCGGGAGGGGCCGGACCAGGCCACGATGGGGCGGGGTGCCCCCAGGGGTGCCAGGGCAGGGCTGCTGGGAGGGGTCAGTGCCAGAGCTGGCAGGGGCAGTCGAGTTCTCACGGGTCAATGATGGGCGCTGTGACCCACGCCAGCCACCCCGTGCTTGCTGGACCACTGGCTCTTGATCCTCTCCAGCTCTGGCACGTGGGCACACACGCTGGCCCGGGTCTGCCCTGCCCGGTTCCTCATCTGGCCAAGCTGCTCTTCACCGTTCCAGACGCAAGCCCCCTCCCAGGGCACAGTGTCCTGCCTTAGCAGTTCTAGAAGGGTCTAGGCTCTAGTCTGTTCCTGGTCTAAGGGCCCCAGTTTCACCAATTGTCCAGAGAGGAAGTGGGACCAGATGTGCTCCACCACCTGCTCCAGCCCCGTGTGCTGGGGGTCTGCGCCATCCCGTGCTCCTAGTGTTTCCAGGCCCAGCCCTGGAGAGGAGCCCATGGGAGTGGCTCCTGGGAGGGAGCAGAGAGGAGGAGAGGAAATGGGAAAGCAGGGCACCCTGCACCCGAGGAAGCATCCTGGCCCTTCTGTGAGGGTGGCTCCAGAGCACAGACACAGACAGATTCAAACACACACAGACAGATTCAGACACACACAGAAACCCACACGCCCAACGGGCGCTTCCCTTCCCCTCAGGCACCCACGTCCCACCCCGTGACTCCCCTGCCTCCCTGTGGAAGCCATCCTTGGCCTGCCTTCACCCAGCCTGGGACAGAGAGCACCACCCACCCACCCCCATTCCATCGAAGGGATGAGGTTTTGGATGCCTCTAGCCTCGTCCCAGGTCACACTACCATCCCTGGAGCAGGAAGCCATGAGGGTGGCTCCCTTCCAGGGACTGGAGGGGAGGCTGGGATCCTTTCACCAGTTGAGGAGAAGAGGAGGGGTGCTGAGGAGAGGAGGCCTGAAGGGGTCGGCACCAGGCAAGACTTAGGTCATGTTGGCATAGATTCTCCTGGCCCCTTCGCCTTCCCCCAGAGGCCGGTTCTGTGACAGGGCAGGCTGGTAGGGGGTGTTTACATGACTGAGTTATTAACACTCCCTTCCTCCTCCAGCTCCCCTGAGGGGTGACCTGGACCTGAGTGTGCCAGGGGAAATGATCCTGGAGGGTCTAACCCAGACTGCAGTCCCCAAGCCCCAAGCCCCAGCCTTCCGCTCCCAGGCTGGCTCCAGGATACGGATGGAGGGCTGGGGTGTGCCTGTAGTCCCCCATCTGTGTCCCTCTGGCAGCCAAAACTTGTGGGAGATTCCAGGGGAGATTCCTGCGGCTTGAGGCCTAGAAGAGTCTGGGCAGGGCAGGGTGGGAGCCTGGGCTGTCCAGGCCCCGAGGGGATGGGGACAGCCCCAGGGGAGTGGGACAGACACCTCCCCCCACCCCCTTTGCCAAGTCTCCCTTGCCAGATCACTGTCTCTGGACTAGACCAGGACTCTCAGGACAGGCTCCTAAAATGCCCAGGGGGTCGTGGGGGGGATTGGGGTGGCGGGGGAAGGAACCCCTTTCCACCCTCGCCCAGCTCCCCATCCTGCTCTACAGCCCATGCCACAGGCCCACGGAGCCCTTGTAGCCGGCTGTTCTGTGCCTGAGGACAGAGCAGATCTGAGGAGCCACACAAAGACACAAACAGAAGGAAAGCCACGCAACGTGTGGACACGGTGCCGGATCCGTGGACACAGGCGAGCTGACCAGCACCCCCAGACTCGCGTGGGTCCGCTCCGGCCCCGCAACGACCCCTCAAGAGCACTGACACACACACGCTGATACACACGTTCCCACTGACACGTGCAGCAGCACTCCTGAGCCAGCTGCCCTCACGCTGTCCCCAGAGCCCCTTACCTGGGCAAAGCACAAGTGCCCTTCGGGCGGAGCAGCCCCCTGCCCAGGGGAGGGCAGCAGGCGGGGGCGGGGAAAGGAGCCCCGGAGAGTCAGGCCAAGCTGCCACTAATCCGGGCAGGGAGAGGGGGGGCACCCACACGTCAGAGCGGGGACTGCCGGGTGGAGGGCATCTGAGGACATCCCCTCCCACACACGCGGCCGTCTGGGCACCTAGCCCTACTTCCCCAGCCCCTCCATCCTTCAGACAGCTGAGGCTGGCCTCCCCCCGCCCCACCCCCATCCTTGTGGCAATGCCTGGGGCGAGGGCATGGGGGAGGGGGGAATACCGGGGAGAATTCTCCCAGGACCTGGGGAGAGGGTCAGAGGCAGGGAAGTGTGGAGATGCTTCTGGAGCCAGGAGGAAGCTCCGCGGCAGATGCCCCCTCCCCTCTCACCCACCCACCCACATCTCTGACCTAGTTCCTCTTCTCAGTCTGCACCTCACCAATGCCCCTTCTCCTTCCGCCCAACCTTCCCTCCCCTGCAATCCAGCCACCCTGGTAGAGAAAGCTACCTCATTCCGCCCTGGGCTCAGGACCTTCTGCCTAGTAACCCAGCTCTGGCCCCCGGGAATTCCTAAGCAGTGGGCCTCACCCTCCTGCCGGGGCTTCTACGCCTACCCAGCTATAGGGCATCCCAGTCCCTGATGCTGGGCGGGAGACAAGGGGGCGAGAGCCAGAGTGCTCACCTCCTCAACCCCTTAAAGGGTGGGGCAGTGCCAGTCATGACGCCCCAACTCAGCCTGGGCCAGGGCTGTGTTGAAACAAGAGGCTAACCACACTGCTGCCGCCCAGAGTGGGAGCGAAAAATGCAGCAGTGGGGCTAGTGCACCTGGAGGCCAGAGTAGGGAAGGGGGACCGGGACCGGGAGGGGCCGAAGAGGTAGGGAAAGAGAGGAGCCACCAGAAAGGTCCAAGGGACAGCTGGGCTGTGGGGCGGAGGGAGAAGGGAGGGCTGGGAATGAGGGTCCACCTGCTCCTGGGAACTCGGAGGCAATGGGGGCATCCCTCAGAAGCAGGCAAGATGGATGGGGAGGGCAGAGCGAGCTCAAATCAGGCAGGGCTGGTACCTGGGCCAAGCAAAGGTGCGTGCTTCCAAGGTACTAGCCTAGGCTCTTCATCTCCCTACCAGTGCCCGGCGTGATTCTGCCTGGGAAGACAGTGGGCACACTGGTGAGTAATAGAAGGTGGGGGGCCGTGGGTAGGCCAGAGCAAGGCCTAACCTTCCCCTAGGAGCCAGGCTAGAGAGGGCATGGGCTGGGCCAGTAATCCCATGCAGAGGGAGATGGTGCTGGGCAGATGTGTCAGTGATTCTCAGAGGGACAGGGCAGGCTCTGAGGGAAGCCCAGCCCACACCCAATGCCCCAGTCCCGGGATCACATGTGCTTGTCCAGAACTTGGAATTCTCCTTGCCCCTTCCCTTCTGGCCCCAGGATGTCTTGGAATCCAAACAACTGCAGCAGACATTCGCCAAACATGTGTTACAGAGACCTGGGCATTTTCAAGGCTCTGTGATGGCCACCAAGGAGATGCAGGGTACAAAGATGAATGTACAAAGTCATCCCCGGCCTCAAAGAGCTTCTGCTCACTTGGTCCATGTTCTTTTACCAGCAAACATTCCCTGAAGCACCTTAGGTGTCAGGCCCTGTGCTGGGCACTGCAGGTAACGATTGGAGTCGGGCATGTTAACAAACGTTAACAAGGTGCTTCCAGTCCCAGCCTGGAAAAATCAGGGGAGCATCACAGAGGGGGTGATGCTTCGCTCAGAAATGAGGGAATAAGTACTTCACCACGTACTACAATATTTCACTTGGTCTAAACCACCATTTGCTCCAGGCCAGGATACAAAAGTAGGACGCACATCTATTCATTATGAAGTCACAATGTGGTGGAGAGGGAAATACGATGTGCTCAAGGCAAAAATAGAAGTCCATGCAAGCACAGAGACAGCGTGGTCTAGGTGAGCAATCAACCCCAAGGGCAAAGGGAAGGTTACAGAGGGGCTTCCTGGAGGAGGTGATGTCTGAGTGGGGTTCAGAGGGCAAATAGGAATAGGACAGAGTGTTGGGGGGACCGGAGAAGAGCATGGAGACACGAGAGAGTCCAGACTGATGAGGTGGGGAGCAAGAAGCAGTTGGGGCCTAGGGGAGTCTGGTTGGCCAGGGAGCGGAGGGAGCGGAGGGGGCGACGGGCACATGAGCACAGCCCACGGCATCGTGCCCCCAGGACAGGGTGAGTGGGCCAGAGGTCAGGAGCCTCAGGATCCTCAGGAGGGGTTGGAGTCAGGGGAGGATTCTTGGAGAAAGCAGATCATGAAGGAAGGCCGCGTCGGCCTGGATGGAAGACTCTTGGGAGCACAGGAGATACATGCAGTGCAGCAAAGGCCTGGAGGCCAATGTTGGAATGAAAGTGATGCGTTCTGCAGATAGAAATAGGAGCAGCGGGGCAGCCAGGCTAGCCAGGAGGCTGGGGCTAAGATAGCCATCAGGGACCATCTCTAATTCAGCCCCGGGGCCCAAGTGACCCTGCCTGTCACTGTAAGGCCCCATCCAAGGAATGAGGGCTGGTGAAGCCCCAGCTCCCAGGAAAACTCCCTCACTGGACGGCACCTTCAGGCCTCCCCCAGCTGCTCCCCGCTTTCAGTTCTTATCTCATTTTGTCCATTTATCATACACTCCTCTGTTTTTCTCTCTCGGTTCAGGGGTGTGGATTCTGCCATTCCACCCCCACCAAGGCGACTTCTGGACAAACTTGCATCAGGAGATGGGGCCCTGACCCACAGGCGGCACAATCATGGGCAAGTTGCTTCACCTCTCCAAGTCTCAGTTCTTCCATCTGTAAAATGGCTATAACCCCGACCTGACAGGCTTGACAGGAGGATTTAAGGAAATCATCTATTTAAAATGCCCAACACGAGGTCAGACAAACAATCAATGTTTCTTTATAAATTTATTTTTGGCTGCGTTGGGTCTTTGTTGCTGCGCACGGGCTTTCTCTAGTTGTGATGAGCAGGGGTTACTCTTCGTTGCGGTACGCAGGCTTCTCATTGCAGTGGCTTCTCGTTGCGGAGTACGGTCTCTAGGTGCGCGGGCTTCAGTAGTTGTGGCACATGGGCTCAGTAGTTGTGGCTCACGGGCTCTAGAGCGCAGGTTCAGTAGCTGTGGCGCATAGGCTTAGTTGCTCCACAGCACGTGGGATCTTCCCGGACCAGGGCGCGAACCTGTGTCCCCTACATTGGCAGGCGGATTCTTAACCACTGAGCCACCAGGGAAGTCCCCAGAATCAATGTTGGATAACTGCTAGTTTCCTTCTCCTTGCCTCCCAGGCAAGAAACTTGCTCATTTACTCTAGTTCTGCACAGTGGTTAAGTACACTGACTCTGGAGCCAGACTGCCTGGTTTCCAAGCCCAACTCTGCCACTTACTAGCTGTGTGACCTCGGGCAAATTACTTGCCCTCTCGGTGCCTGTTTTCCATTTGTGAAATGGAGATTATAATAATAGTATGTACCTCATGAGATTGTTGTGAGGATTAAATTAATATACGTCGGGGGCTCAGAGTAGCCCCTGCTGGGGCAGCCACATTCTAGGTGCTAGCTCTCACTTGACTTTGCATCCCCAGTTTCTTGAAAGATGCCTGGTACCTGGGAGATGCTCAATAAAGATTTCTGAATGAATAAATGAAGAGATAAATCAACCCCATGATGCAAGGGAACACCAAGATAGGAAGTCATTGAACACCAATCCGTGAGGAGCTAAGCCACCCAGCAGATTAAGTACTTCTCCCAAATAAACTCGGATAATCCCCATGCCCAGGGTTAATCCACGCTCCTCAGGTCACTCCGGGTGACCACTCCATTTCCCCTCTTCCTACCCGACACTCTCACCCATCTCTTGACTTAATCGAAAGCGGGAAAGAAGAGGAGGCATGTGGGTGGGAGAGGGGAGCAGCGCAGGGACAGTACAGTAAGACCAGCATCCAGGGGCAGGAGAGGGCAGGGCTGGGCACTGGCTGCCCCAGGGATTAGAGTAGGGGATGGAGTGGAGCCAGCAAACAGCCTGGGTCTCAGAACAGAGGAGATTCGTGGATGGGACTGGCTGATGACCAATGACCACGAGCAGCAGGGAGGGCCTTTGGAGGCCGGGCCAGAGTCCGGCATCATCCCTCCAGCCAGCTAGCTGACAGGCCAGCCTCCAAGCCCCGCCCTCCTTGACCTGGAAGCTGGGGGCAGCCCAGACCCTGGCAGCTGCTGCCCTCTCACGGCCACTCCGCAGAGGTGCAAAGCTCCTGTCAACCTAAGAGTTTACGAACTCGATGTACCGGGAGCTGCCTAGAGGCCTGGCAGGCCCTCGGAGGAAATCGGCCTCCCCAGCCCTAATCTTCCGCACAGCTTTAGCTAATCCCCATGAGATTATCGTGCTGCCTGAGGTCCCTCCACACCTTCGCTCCCACTGGTTTCTACTTCCCGTCAAGGCCTGATCCCATCCCCTCCGGACTGCATTCTTAGACTCTGGACTGCCCCTCCGCGCCCCCCTCCCCGCCACTCTCCCATCCGTGTTCTCAGAGGTCCCCGAGAGCTTTCCATAATAGTACTTGCCGCATCACAGCGATTTGTCGATGGCTACCTGCCCTGGAACACTGGGCCCCTCTGGCAGTCTGTCTGGCCTTTCAGCACCAGGCCCAGACTGGCCTGGGGCAGGCTGTTTAATAACACGTGCTGTGAGGACCGGGACTACAAACCAGAAGGGACAGAGCCCTTTGACGCATTTATTTATCAAAACTTCCGCAAACCTGGCCTCATTCACCAACACAAACCATACAACCAGGACACACACTTGGCCTTGGAGAAGGCTGTGAAGTACTCGGAAGGACAGGAAGGAACGAACACAGCTGGGTGGGCTTTGGGTTTCGTTTTTCAGGGGTCTGGGGAGGGCTCTGGTTCCACACCTGGGAAGGTAGAGCGGCAAGGAAGACAATAAATAAAACCCTGAGCCCAGCCTGCTTTGGTGCATGATGGGTGCAGCCCCACACACGGCCCGTAACCGACAGCAAGAGTCAGGAGGGCAGCACCCGGGCAGCTGGTGCAGGCAGGCCAGATGTGCAGCCAGAGGTCCCCTCCAAACAGTCCCAACGCCCTGCAGGGCACGAGGTAAGACTGGGCCAGGCTCCGTAGACCCTAGCCGTCCACGTCTGAAGGCGTGGTCTTTTTCCTCGTCCGAACCTTCAGGGAGCGCGAGGTGCCCTGTGGGGAGAGAGAGCAGGCACCCCGTGAGAGATCCGGGCTGAGGCGGCCACCAGGGCAGCTCACTCCCCTTGTGCCTTCCTCACCACTGACCTCCCGCACCAGCGGCTTCCTCTTGACCACACGAAGACTCTGGGTACGGCCCAGAGGCTTCTCTCGGGGCCGCACTGATGGCTGGGGGACCACTTCTGTGTCTGACCAACACTCATCCTCGGTGTCACTGTCCTGCAGGCCCCCTGACCGGTACCCTGTTGTGGAGGAGAGGGAGGCCGGGAAGCAAAGCTGGGCACGGACACAGTCTGAAGGCCTGGGGCCAGCTGAGCCAGGCTTTCCTCTGGCCCTGGGGGGAGCCACAGCTGGCCTGGAGGAAGCCATCCCTCTCGGGACAGCTCTGGCTTCCTCTGTCCACTCACCGATGGGTGGCCTGCAGTGGGGTACCTGGTCCTCCAGGTAGAGGGGATCCTGGTAGGTGGGGGCGGGGGCATCGGAGATGGTGCGCAGGTCCTGCATGGAGAAGCTCCGCAGCCTTCCGGCCAGTGCGCCCTGACTCTGCAAGAGAGTGGGATCCGCTGCACCACCTGATGGAGGGGGGCAGGGCTCCCGGCAGGGAGGGGCCTCAACCAGGGGAGCTGCCCAGGAAAATCAAGGCTGACCTGCAAGCAATCCCTGGGGCACAGGCCTCAGAACCGAAAGAAACACGGCAACCTCCTAGCCCTGTGCCTTTGTGGCGCCAGCAAGAAGGTAGGGCCTAGGGTCCAAGAGCAGCCACTCACGGTCAGTGTCAGAGCCAGGGAAGTCTGAACTTCCAGCTCTGTGCTCCTGCCAACACCCCACCTGTCACCTCTCGCCCCTGTTCCCCCGGCCTGGACAGCTGCGATCTCTCGGCTCCCTGACAGACAGCTGGACTCGCTCAAAAGGCCCTGGGGGTTGGGGTGGGGATGGGGGAGGGCTGGGGCCCAGGGCACCTTGGTGGCTGCCTGCACAGCAGCCGAGGCGGCAATGTTGAGGCCCCGCTTCCCAAAGCTGAGCACCGTCTCGTAGCTGCGCTCCTTGGCCTGCACGATGTAGGTGTCGATCTCCTGTGGACACGCGGGGGGGGAGGAAAGCTCAGGCGCACAGCCCTAGTCACTCCTCTGTGGCCCAGAGAAATCACTGGGAGCCACGCCTCCCAGCCCACCCCACCCACAGAGCACAGGGCTCCCCATCCACTCACCGGATCCTACACCTCAACGATCGGCCGTGCTCCAGCCTCCCCCCACCATGCCCAAACCAACTTCCAGCTGGTGTTTCACACCCCCTAAAGGTCATTCACATGTGTCCCCATTTGATTTTCCCAGAAGAGGAGGAAGGCTAGGCTCTGTCAAGGCCCCATGGCTAAACAGCAGTAGGACTGGGATTAGAGCCTAGGTGTCCCCAGTGTCTTGAGCTGCAAGTCCAGGGCTCTTCGCCTCACACCCACTCCTACACTGCCCGCCCTGCCTCCCGCTGCGGTACCTTCTCATGGCGAGACAAGGATGGGTGGACGAACTTGCGGTAAAGCAGGCTGGCCCCCTTGGTATAGGGCGAAAGCAGCCACAGCACAAATGCCATCTTGATCTCGTAGTAGAAAGGGAACCTGTCAGAGCAGAGCGGGTAAGGTCCACAAGGGAGCCAGGCCAGGGAGGACCACCCCCTCCCCGCAGCCCACAGAACCCCAGTGCCCATACCAGGAAATAAAGATGTCTGTGAAGGTCTCCACTGCCATGAAGAGTGCAAAGACGATCCAGTACATCATCCACCGAACCTGGACGGGGAGGGGCGGGCAGAGAGGTCAGAGGCCAGCAGCTGCGCCTGCAGTGCCAAATCCCCTGTCCCGGGCTGACCCAGCCCCGAGATTCCAGAAAGCCCGTCCCACTGCATTCCCCTGGCACCTGGCTGGCCTTAGAAAGTTGCCTCTGAGAAGCTGCCACTCATTCCTGTACCCACCCCAACAGGCTGCACCCACAAGATCCTGCAAAGAATCCCAAGAGCCCATCCTCCATCCACACCCACTCTGCTCTAGGGTACGCCACCAGATTATACCCCTGGAGGAAAGGGAGGCCAGCTCAGACTCCCCCACCTCGCCAAATCCTACCACACCCCCAAGGCTGTGGTCCCCCCACCTGCACTGAGCCCTCCTGCCCACCCCCGCACTCACATATTCACGAATGTTCTTGGTCTTCACAGCCTTGTAGGAAGCATAAGTTGGGTACAGCATCCCAAACACCAGCCTGAAGAGCAGCCCCCAAAGCAGAGGGAGAGTGTGAGGGGCGCCACTCCCCACACCCCTGCCAGGTGGCGGCCTCCCTCGCACCCCACGTTCGAGGTGGCAGTGCCTGCCCTGTTATTCCCGCTTGGCTTGAACGACCTGCACCTGAGTCAGTGCCCTGGAGGCCACCTCCCCACCCTGCTGTTTACAAACATCCCAAGCCTGCCCAGGCCTGCACGAGTGGCCCATGGGTGCATGATGCAGTGAGAGCACAGCCAGCCACTCCACAAGGTGAGTGGGAGGCAGGCTTCTGAGCCATGAGAGCACCAGGCTGTTCCCTCCCCTGGACGTGCAATCAGGCCCAGGGCCACCAGACCTGGCACTGCCAGGTTGCAGGCAAGGATATTCCAGCCAGGTGAGGAGTAGGACAGAGTGGGGAAGCTGGGGCCAGGATGGTGGGTCACGTGACTGACTGCTCAGATGGGAAGCCGGCACCTGGATTCTCTGCCCACAACGTGCCACATCCTGTGTTTGCCAAGGGGTGGCTGGCCGGCCTGTGGTCCTCCGTCCCACTCACCTGCCTGCAGTACGTGTGTGACTGCAGGGGGTCGCCATCAGCCAAGTAGGCTTGAGTGCGAGGTGACCAGCACACGGTGCCCAATGCCTTGTACAGGCCCGCAGGTCCCTTAAACCTTGCGGTGAATGTCGGAGGGAGGGGAAAGGTGTGACGTAGCTCAGAAAAGCCCCCTTTTCCACCAGACATTCCCAGCTTCCACCCCAGGTGTGGGCTGACATCCAGGGATAGAGAGGGTATTTGAGCGGCCATACTCACACCACCAGGCGACAGATCATCCAGGACACCATCCTGCAGTCTCGGGAGCGAAGGGAGATTCCGCCAGGAAGACGCCCAGAGGGACGCTCACGCCTGCGCTGGGATGGGATTAACAGTGGAGGTGTGGAAACCACAGGGGAGCTCGGGCTGCCCCTTGGTGGAGGCGGAGCCCACCGCCCACTGACTCCTCAGTGCTGGAAGCCTGAAGAATGGGGAGACCAGCGGGCCGGGTCAGGCAGGAACTGAGTTGGGAGCCGGTACCGGCCGGCACGCTCTTCCGCCCCGCCGCTCGGGCAGTTACGCTCCGACCCGCACTTCCTGCCCCGGAGAACCAGGCGTTCAGCCCTTGCCGGGGGCGCTGTGGGTCCCGAGCCAGAGGTGGCTGATCGCAGCCTGCGTTCGTGCGGGTACCCACGGCCCCAGTGTGCCAGGACACCTGCACCGTCCTCGGGGCGGAGTTTGCAACTCACTTGAAAGTTGCACGGAACTGGGCCCTGCCCAACCCCAGGTCTCCGGCGCGTGGCGCAGGCGCAGTGCGGCCGCGGAGGGGGCGGGGCGAGGTCAGGGAGGTGAGAGGCCTGCCCCTTAAAGTGGCGATGCGCCTCCGACTGGTGGATGGGGACCGTAGGTTGAGTAGCCCTCCGAATAGGAAAGATTTGAGGGTAGGAAGCGGAAACAGAAAGGTGCGGACTTCCCTAGTGGTACAGGGGTTAAGAGTCCGCCTACCAGTGCAGGGAACACAGGTTCAAGCACCTGGTCCGCGAAGATCCCACACGCCGCGGAGCAAGTAAGCCCGTACGACACAACTCCTGCGCTCAAGGGCCCGCGAGCCGCAACTACTAAAGCCCGCGTGCCTAGAGCCCGTGCTCCGTAACAAGAGAAGCCACCTCCGTGAGAAGCCCGCGCACCGCAACGAGGAGTAGCCGCCGCTCGCCACAACTGGAGAAAGCCCGCGCGCAGCAATGAAGACCCAATGCAGCCAAAAATAAATTAATTAAATAAATTTTTTTTAAAAAGTGCGACGGGGGAAGAAAGAAATGAAGGAAATCCGGAGTCCACTAGCTCTTCACTAGCTCTTCACTCACTTCACTTCACTCTTTTTCCTCGTTTTCTCCTTCTGTGAAATGGGAATGGGCATGAGATGGGTCGACGTCCTCCGTTAGAGGCTCAGGTGAGAACTAGAAGTAGGTTTGGCTGGGCACCAGCAAATCCGGGTCTTATAGAACTAGGTCGGGAGATCAGTAAGCGCCTCGAGCGCCTCAAAGATGCTGAGGTGACCTAGAGGGAAAGTGGGGAGGACGTGGAGGAGAGAGAACCTGAGGGACTCATCACCCCCATCCCGCTCACCCTGCTGAAGAGTGGGCTTCAGGGTTTGACTTCTCTCTGGGATACCTTTCCAGAGCCCACATCCTTGGGCAGGGATTTGAAAGATTCTGGGTGGAGTCCCCAGCCCCCCATGTCTTCTCTCCCAAAAGTTTGAAATCCCACCTATTTCCGAGAGTCAAGAACACAGATATCCCTGAGACCTTAACAGTATCAACGACTGCCATTTTGTAGTGCATTTTTGAGCGCAGAGACTTGATCTTTACAAAGATCCTTTTTTTTTTTTTTTTACCATTTAGGAAATAGGCTCAATGGTGGAAAGTAACTTGCCCAACGGCACCTGATGGCGAACGATAAATAAGTGCTTAGAGGGCTTCCCTGGTGGCGCAGTGGTTGGGAGTCCGCCTGCCGATGCAGGGGATGCGGGTTCGTGTCCCGGTCCGGGAAGATCCCACATGCCGCGGAGCGGCTGGGCCCGTGAGCCATGGCCGCTGAGCCTGCGCTCCGCAGCGGGAGAGACCACAACAGTGAGAGGCCCGTGTACCACAAAAAGAAAAAAAATGCTTAGATTAATCAGTCTTCTGAGGGCAGCCCTGGGAGGGGACAGGGAATGGAAAAGCTCCTCTAGGAGGAAGGTGTGTATCTGGAAGAAGGTGAGAGGCTCAAAAGAAAAGGCTTACAATATTGTAAATCAGCTATACTCCAATAAAAAGTAATTTTTTAAAAAAAGAGAGAAGGCGAACTTCGCTGCTTCTACAGCTTTCCACGTGGGGTTGCCTTCTTTGTACCTCTTCTGCTAGGTGCTTCATTCCTCCCTCTGAAAATGGGGAGCGCGTCATCCCCCCCCGCACCCCACACAGCTTCCCTTCTGCCTCATAGGGCTGAGGTGAGGGTGACAGCAGAGCTGCCCAGAGCGTGGGGGTGGAAAACTTGGGCAGTTATTACTTTTTATTAGAGCTACAGTTAACACGCACCGTCTATCAAAAGGATGGAATAGCTAATGATGGAGGGAAAGGAGGCTTCTTGGGAATAAATAAACACTCAGTGATTATATAGTCATAATTATCATCATCAGTTTTATTGGTGTTGCTGAGTGGGAGAGCTTGCAGTGAAACTGGCCCACAGGAGAAACTCCCCCAAGGCCCTGATGCCTCCCTCCCCGTGCCTAATCACCTCCTCACATTGGCCCTAGCTCCCACCCTAGTTTGGAGGAACAAGAACCACCCAGGGCTAGGATCCCCTCAGGAAGGTCCCGGCCACCATCCATCTCTGGACACAGACATTGTAATGAAGGTGAAAAGTATCCTTGTCTCCTTGGAGCGAAAGGATATGACTGACCCTCTGGACAGCTCAGGAGGAGCAGGGGGTACAGAAAAGGGAATGGACATCCATTCCTCCAGAAGTTAGGGTACTTGGGCTGACTGTGTGCATGTGAGCCTCGGGCCTTTGGTACCTGCTGCAGAACTGCCTCCCCTCCCCCACCTTCGCTGCCTTCCAGAGTCACCTGACCTCAGCATCACAGGCCTCACTTTACCCCCATTCGCTGGAGAGGAGCTCCCCTGTGCCCACTCTAAGCCAACCCAGCTGGGAACGTCTCTCACACGGAGACTCTTGGTCCCGATGACTGTGCTTGGAAAAATCTAAGGGACAAGATGTGAGAGGTCTGCTACTGAGAGCACGGAGGGGCGTGAGGCTGACAGCTGAGGGGGTCACCCTCCTGGGCTTTGGCAGAGTGAGTGAACTCTGCCTGTCATGCCCATTGGTCCTGAGCTGTTGACACAGTCACCCGGTTACACTGAGTTGCTAAGCAGCTCTCTGGACGTATGACGACCCACCTCTGGCAGGTGACCAGGCAGGCATACGGTGGGCTCCATTCCCCATGTGCAGAAAGCTGGGCATTCAGGGGGAGAAGTGTCTCCCAACCCTGGCGGGTGCCCTGGGGGGAGTGACAATCACAGCGATGTTTATCTTTCTACTGGGCAGCAGAGTGCCAACATGTCTGGGAGACTCAACCCTCTTTCCCCGGCAACCTCTCCCTGGCACAGCATGAGGGCCCATTCCCCATTTGAGAAAGCAGGAAGGCATTCCCAGGACAGTGTGGCTGGGGGGGGTCCCAAGAGATACCTGCTAAGCCAAGAGCGCGTGACTGTGGTTTTAGGAGGTGGAAACCCAAACACATCACCTGTGAGATTCCCTATTGTGAGGAGTGGGCATCTGAGGCTAAAGGGAAGATGTAGGGTACAGGGGCTCTGAGACTGAAGATAGATAAGGAACCCTAATCCACAGACAGAAGGTCGCCCCAAAGATCAACCTTCTCCTCGCCCACAAAGCAGCCTTCTCTGAGCCACCTGGGTATCTCCTAGAGTCCTACAATCAAAAAAAAAAAAAATCTTAGTTCTGTGCCAGACACCGGATTCTAAGCCTTACATATATTAACACATTATAAATCGAATGCATTCAAATCTCATTTTAACCCTCTCACATAGGTAGCATGACTATCCATTTTCCAGATGAGGAAACTGAGATACAAATAGGCGAAGGAATATGGTTGAGACCTCCAAGCTAGTAAGTGGCAGAATCAGGATTGGACAAAGTAGGTTTTATTATTTACTTTACAGAAGGAGAAGCTCAGCTTGGAGAAATCAGTCCACTTGCTTGAAATCTCACACCTAGGGCCGAGGGTGGCAGCGATGACACGTATTTGTCCAGCAGAGGGGGGTGGAGAGGAGACAGACTGCTGAGCTTGTCCTTGGCCCTGCTGGTTGGATTTGACCTGACCGAGGGACAGCCTCCAGTCTCAGCGGGCCCCAAGACAGTGATCTCCAAGAAGGAACACTTGGCCGTGAGTCAGCCTCAGGTGATGGAGACTAGTCACGCTCACCCAGCACCTAAGCGTCATCACCATGAACTCCTGACCCCAGCACTGGCTGACTCTGGGGTGCCTACTCACTCCTCAGAGGGAGGGGAGTAGGGAGGAAGGGGGTCTGAAACTGATGCTGGCCCCCTGCAAGCAGCAGGGACAGACAACACAGCTCTGTGCTGCTCACCATCACCATTGGCTACCTGAGAGCCGTCAATGGGGTGGAAACTTTTTATTTGAAGCAAGTGAATCAGAGCATTGGCCCCAAGTGCACCTGGGCATCCTCCTACCTGGAGGTCCCCACACAGTCTGGGCACAGGGAAGAGACTCCCCGCCCCGTGCCTTCCCTACCAGCCTAACATCTCAGAGCCCTCTATTCCCAGCGTACAGCAGAGGGCAGCAGAAGCTCGGCTGCTCCCACAGGACCCTCCCTCCCTCCCCACTGCGGCACTCAGCTTGCACTGAAAGGCAGTGCTCCTGGGGTGTGCCTCTGTGGTTTGGAGGGGCACCAGGGCCCCCAGGATGCTCTTCAGCCCAGCTCCACTCCTGGCACCTGCCCAGATGCCTCAGGTGCTTGCAGCCACCCTGGCTTGGCCAGCCCTTGGACGCACCCAAAGGAGCCAACACAGCGCAGGGTCCATATCCCAATGGCGGGGCTGAACCAGGGTGTGGTCTGGGGCTGGGGCAGCTACAGGAAAGAAAAGCAGAAAGGCTTTCATCTGGGTGGTCTCCTGTTCACCAGTGAGCTGGATTCAGGGTCAGAGAAGGAAACTCCAGTGAGCACTGAGACAGCGCTGGGAAGAAGGCAGGGTCTGCTGGAGCTGTTGTTATTGCTTCGGGCAGAGGGGCTTTGCCCCCAGGAGGTCAAGCTGGTGCCCAGAGGTTGGCACCACCATTCCAATCGTTTTCAGCTGCAGGCTGGGCACACCAGGGGTGAGCAGAGGAGGACAGGTACTCTGTGCCCCTCCAGGAAGAGAGGCAAGGTCATGGAGAGGACCCAGCGCTGAATCTGCATGTGTGCCCATGGAGATGGGAGTGTAGACAGGTGTGTGTGCGTGTAACTGAGGGAGTCTGTCCGTGTCCACGTGTGCGTGCAGAAGGCGGGGAGCGTGGGTGAGTGCACCCGGCAGTATGAAGGATGTGGCCATGGGCTGCAATGCAGAGCATAAGCAGTTAGACAGACACCTGGAGCACCAACAGGAAAGACCAGAGGGTCAGACGGATAAGCTGAAGAACAGGAGGGAGCGGTTCAGCCTCCAGCCCTCCCAGGACGCCTCCGTGGGCCAGAGCATGTGGAAGGCAGCAGAGCAAGGGAGGTGGTGTGGGGTGAACCGGCGTCCACATATGGGAGGGCACCAGGGGCTGGGTTGTCTGGTGCGTATACATGACTTCATGATGATGACCGTGAAAATGAAGTGGCATCCCTGGGCTAGAGTCCACGGTACGGTCCATGCTCACCGGGGGGATGTGTACGTGAGGGCATGTATGCAGGTTGGCTACATGTGTCTTCACACGGGCAAACACGCTGCTCACCCGGAGGCTCCACCCAGCCTCCAGTGCTCCGAGGAACCCAGAGGCCTCGGACCCCCTCTAGGCACTGAGATCCACCACCACATGTCGGTACACAAGTGTCTGTCCCTTGAAGCTGGGGGCCAGGAGCAGCTGGGCGTCCCCAGCAGGCATGTAGCAGAAGGCCCGAGGGGCCTGCACCGCCAGCTCCTGGAACCGCACAAATTTCTGCCGCCCCTCATCCCACTGGTAGATCTGTGTGAAGGAGAAGTCGCTGCCCAGGGCCAGGTAGCGGCGGCCACCCACCAGGAAGGGCTGCAGGGCCAGCGAGCCCCTGGAGGGCAGCGCCTGCACCTCAGAGAAGCGGGTGCCCTCCCAGCGCAGGATCTTGGAGTCGCCGATGTAGCGGCTGAGGCACAGGTAGCTGTCGCGACCTGCGCGGAAGTGTTTCACAGCCTGGGCATCAGGCACCTGGGTCACCTCGCCCTGGGCCACAAACTGCTTCTGGGTGCGACTCCACTGATAGATGATGGGGGCCTGGGAGCTGCTGGACACGATCAGGCGTGGCTTGCCCTCTCCGTCTACAAATTCCAGGTCAGTGTCACGGTGCCAGGCATGCAGGGCCTGCTGGGAGTAGAAGCCGTTCTGGTGCCAGCGGTAGAGGCTGGTGGCCCCCGCCTTGGAGCTGTCAGCCACGGCAAAGTACCAGTCGCCATCGATGCGGAAGGCCTCGAGGTCATTGGGCTTGCGCACGCGCTGAGGGTCAATGTCCTGCAGCTTGGTGAAGCGCGTGGTGTTGGGGTCCCAGTGGTAAATGTAAGAGCCACCAAACAACTGGGCCACCACCACATACAGCTGGCTGTCCACCACCATTGGCTTGCAGTGCACTGCAGAGGGGGCTGCAGGATGGAGGGAAGCGAGTCAGGCAGCGTCAGGGGGCCCGCGAGCCCCTGCCCCACGCCACACCCTCAGAAAAGTGGGTTGGTCCCTTCCAACGGTGGGCGAAGACTAAGTCTCTTTGCTACAGTATTCTCTCCCTGCTGAATATCCACTGGGTGCTCAATGCTTTCTAATTGTCCCACAGCTAATCATCAACCTCAGCATCACCCTCCCTTTGGTCTTGACCCCAAGGTTCAAACATAAGCTGACACTGAGCACAAAGTAGGTGCTGCTAGATATCGACCGATTGTATAACCGTCATGTCCATTGTTGATCTTCTGTTGTGTACAGTCACTGTGCTAAGTGTGACCACATTGCCTCAATGAATCACGCTGAAATACACCCTATTATTTTGTAATTTCACACAGAAAGTAACTGAGGCTCGGAGTCTTAGTGACTTGCCCAAAGCTACCCCACTGGCGAATGTCGAGGCAGGTGAAGGAGAAAGAGTTTGAACGCAGCCACAGCTGGTGACAAAGCCTAGGTAAACAGAGCTTTGGAGCCTTCTGTATGAAAACACAATCCCCCAAGAGCTCCCACTTGTGAGAGGGCTTTTATGTACAAGAACATCTGCACCACAACCAGGTTGCCCGGACCCCTTCTCAGGCACCGGAGTCGTGTGTGGACACACTCTCGCCTCTCTTGGTGTCCCCAGGCATTGCCTCTCCTCTCCTGCTTGCCAGCACTGCTTCACCACCCTCCTCCTCCTCGTGACCACACCTGTTTCCCAAGGGAAGCCTGTGCTGAGCCTCAGGCTCTGGAAGTCACCGCCCTGAGTCCTTTCCACAGCCTTGGTCTGTGCGCCCAGATGCTGATGACTCCCCCAGCTCCTGAGCAGCAGCTTAGACCCTCCTTCCCCCCACACCCACAAGCATCTCAAACTCTGGCATTGCCAGGACTGAGCTCCATATCTACCCCCAAACCTGTGTTCTTGATTTCAATTTGTGGCTCCACCCAGTCACCCCATCCTGAATCCTGAGAGCCATCCCCAACACTGCCGCCCTCTCCCTCACCCACTGCTGACCAGTCCCTAAGTCCTGTCAACCCTGCCTTCTGCTTTCTCATACAGTTTGTGTAAGATTGGTATTATTTCTTCCTTAAATGTTTGATGGAATTCACCATCTGGCCCTGGAGTCTTCTTTGGGAGAAGGGTTTTTTATGTAACGACTTCAGGTTCCTTCATAGATACAGGGCAATTTAAACTTTCTGTTTCCTTTTGTGTCAGTTCAATCCCCCCTTATTCTACCTCTCCATCCACACTGCTGCTGTCCCAGTCCAGGCTCCAGCTGAAGCCCTTCTGGTGTGCCCACCTGTCTTGCTTCATGCCTAGCACTCTCCACACTGCTCACAGAGGGAATTTTCCAAAATACGGATTGGATTGATTCATACACTCTGCTCAGAACCTGTCAATGGCCTGGTCCTCATCTCTCTCGGGTCTCGTCTGCCACTCTCCACCTTGAACGTTACGCTGTCATCCTGTGAGCTGCTAACTGTTTACACGTGCATGCTCTCACATGCTAAGCTGTTGCACACCCTCTTGACTTTGCTCATGCTGTTCCCTCTGCCAGAACACCCTTCCCACATTTTTTCTCCTAGCTAAGTCTCCCTCAGCCTTCTAGACTCGGCTTAAACTCGGTGGATCCCAAACTGAGCTCACTGGCCAATCCTATACCTTCCTTAGTTCTCTGGCACCGTCCAGTTACTTAAGCCAGGATCCTGGACATCACTCCTCCCTCTCCCTCATCCTTCAAGATTCAGCTTAGGCATCTACTCCACCAGGAAGCCTTCCTTGATTGCCCAGGGGAGGCCTCTCCTTTGTGCTCCCAGAGCATTATGGTCATATCTTCCTCCTAACACCTACGTATCATCTGGATGTTATGTGTGTATGCGTCAGCCTCCCCCCAAAGACTAGAAAGTTCTTATGTGCAGAGACCATGTTTCATCTATCCTTCTACCTATAGGAACTCAATGAACAGGAACAATGGAGCCCACCCCACCATAAGGACCACCGCAACCAGGCCAGGCGCAGATACCTGGGATTCTATCATAGTCTCGAAGCTGCCTTTCAACATAGTCCCACTTGAGGATGGTGCAGGCGCTGGCTCCTGGCTGGGCCAAAGCCAAATAGAGGTCACTGGAGTAAAGGAAGGGCTCGGCCGACACCGCTGGGAAGGACAGGGTCTGGTACAGCACGAAATCTGCAGGGATGGGTCGGGCGCGGGGTGTGGTGGTTAGGGAGGAGGGTAAGAGCTTTCTGGGTGGTGAGGGTTACTCGACTGGCAAGGCAGGGTGCTGGGAGCTTCCCTGGGGAGGCCCAGCCTGATGCCCGAGGTGGGGCACCTTCTTCCTACCTGTGGTGATGCAGTCGAACTCCCGCAGCGGTAGATCCTGCACCTTGTGCTCTTGGAAGCGCGGCGGGCTGGCGCAGTAGATGGGCGCCACCGTGGTGTTGGTGTGTGTCAGCCACTCCACCAGCCACTTCACCTTGCAGTCACAGTTGAGCGAGTTGCCCCGCAGGTCCCTGGATCATGAGGGTAATGGAGGGGCCTCAGAGAGGGACAGGCTCCCAGCTGCTCTGCCCACCCAGGCCATCTAGGTTTTCAGAAGTAGATATTGTCAAGGCTGCTGTTGGTTGCTCATGTGGCGTCTTTGCGCCAGTTAGGAAAATGTTCCCCTTGGGGTGGCTGCAGCCCCGTGGACGTGTGCTTGGCCAGCAGAGTGAAGGCTGAGTTTCATGCCCTACTTGCCTCCTTGGCCAGGTGCCTTTTGCAGTGTATGACGGGCACAACTCTCTGTTGCATCCCAATTCCTCCAAAGCTTCCACAATCCAGGGCTTTTGTGTTCTTGTAGAAACACTGATCAATGACTGTGGCTATGCTATCGGACTTTAACGCAGATTTAAATCAAACATAGCTTTTAAAAGCGCATGTTTTAAAAAACATATATTCATAACGTCTCGTGTGCATTTTAAGAGGGCCCACAGATGCCTTGAAGAACCCCAACTTGAAAGGCTGCCAATCTATATATAACTCAACCTAGCCTTCTCCCCACCCCAAACCCAAACCCTCCCGGCCTGTCAAGACCTTATGATCTTCCCAATTCTGGCTCCCACACCCCTCCCTCCAGGGACGTGTCCCTCTGTGCCATTGTCAAAAGGCCTTACAAGTCACTCAGGATGTCCAGGGGCCGAAAGATGTCTCTAGGCAGCGTCTGCAGGTTATTGTTGGCCAGTGAGCTGCAAGAGAGACCCCTGGGTCATCTGAAGATCGTGACCGAAGCCAAAGGCCACAGGAGACAGGGGGCTTTGGTCTGGTGAACGAGTGTGATGTACTCACAGGTGTGTCAAAGACTTGAGTCCTCTGAAGGTAAACTTGGAAAGTGCCCAGATGTCATTGTTCTCAATGAAGCTGGAGAAAAAGGGAACTTGTCTCAGCCACCAGTCGGGATCCCAGACCCTCGACCAGCTACTTCCCATGCCCCACCTAGATTCCAGCCCATGACCCTAAGACAGGCTTCCATTCTGAATCTGGCGACATTAAGTCTGTGGTGACAGGGCATCCAGGCGGGATGGTTTAGGCAGAGGGATGGATGAAATGACCTTCTGCTTGGGTCCTGCAGTCAGAGGATTCAAGGGCTCTCACCCCCTCACCTCCCCCCAGCCCTCCTCACTCCCCCTCCCCCTCAGCCCTCCTCCCTTCCACTTCCCAATTCCCCTTTCCTTCCCACGCACAGGTACTGCAGGTGAGACAGTCCTGTGAAGGCATTGTCTCCAATCAGTGTAAACTTGTTGGAATTGAGTAACCTGCAGAGACAAAGGTGAATTAGAGCTTCCAACGGCACTGCCTCGCCAGCCCCCAGCGGGCTGCCTCATCCCCGGGCCATGCCTCCCACTCTTGGGACCCCAGCAGAGAACCCCAGAGCAGCCTGGGCGGCAGGTCCAGGCAGGAGCCTGCTCTGGTCCCAGAAGCTCCCAGGGTCCTTATTTGCTCCTAGGGTAAGAACAGCCAGGGGCGGACCTTTCCTGTCAAGCTGGGTGCTTCCCCATGGCTCTGTCTCCCACCCTCACCGCAGCTCTCACCAGTCCCTCCCAGATGGATGGCAAGTTTGAGGATAACCACATATATTCTCTCCTGCAACTGGGGCTTCAAACATAAACAGCCCCTTTTAGAATTCCAGACCCTCCCGTCTTCCCTCCCTTTCAGTCCCCCAGCCTTTTCTTCAGAACCTGATCCCTGGGGCCACTTGTCTCTAAGATGAGCTCTCTCCCCTGCAGTGTCCACCCTCTGGCACCAGTCTAAGTTATTGCACCCAATTCTTTGGGATCTGCAGCGGAGGAAAGTCCATTCCTAACTGGGCCCCAAACACCCCCTTCTTTGTTTTTGTGGGCAACCTCCATCTTCCTTCCCCAAAACTGCTGGTCCCTGCAACCCTCCTGACTCCCCACTGCTTCACTGTTTGTGGCTCTCCCATTGGAGAGAAAGTAAGGGACACCTGCCTCTTAACCTCCAAAGGCTACTCACAACCTCTCCCCTCTGCCCCTTCCCCTGCCCCGCCCCCACCCCTCCCCGGCCTCCTTCAGCAAGGCTCTGTCCATACAGGAACTGCAGCAGTGGCAGGTGGGAAAATGCTCCATCGTGGATCTCTGAAAAGGCAGCATTCACCAGCGTCCTGCAGGGGACACCTGAGTCAGTACCGAGGGGAGTATGCAGGGACTCTGCTGGGGTGGCACGAGGTGGACAGGGCAATGGTTTCTGCATACCCTCGCCCTGGAAACTCCCCATGTCACCTGGCTCCTCCCCCAGCTTGAGGCTGTCTTTCCCTTCTCACAAGCTCACTGCCTGCCTTCCTCATCATCCTCCCCTACTGCCTCTCTGAGCACTAAGGACCTCAGCCCAAAGAAGGTTCCATTACCCGCACCTTCTCCATCATCCAGACACCCACCGTGTGCTGTTGAGGGATGGGGCACTGGGATGGGGATGGTGGATTAGCATCTTGCTCTCAGGGACCACACAGCCTGTCTAGCTCCTGAGGCCGCTTGCTGCAAGTGACAGGCTGGCTGGCCCCGTGCAGAGTGGCTGGCGAGACCAGTGGCAGGCATCTGCCCGTGCCAGGGCGCTGTAGGAGTGAGTGTATCTCACTTCCACCCCTCCCCCTGCTGCCACCCTTCCCCCACAAGAAACCTTCTGTCCTTGGTGTGACGTCACAGGCAGGGGCCCCCATGCTCATGTAAACAACTCCCTCCCTCCAAGTCCAGAGCCCTGCGCACAGTAGGTCTCATCGATGCTGATGGTGGTGATGATTCGTTCTTGGCCGTAAACACCAGCTTTCCCAGCCACGGCTGCTGAGCCCGCACGACTGCAGAGCTCCCAGCCAGGGCTGATGCCTGAATCTGCAGTCCCGAGGACCCCCTGGAGCCCTCCTGGTCCCCACACTTTGTAGAGGTGGAGCAGGGGTTCTCCCCACCCACTCCCAGAGCAGGTTTTTGCCTTCCTCCCCTCTCAGGCTCTCCCACCCCACCCCACCCCACCCCACCCCAGACGAGAGCACTCACAGAGAGATGACCTCGGAGGGCAGGTTCCTGGGCACTGCCTTAGAGTCCACGCAGAAGGCGGTGTCCCTGGTGCAGGAGCAGCTGGGTGGGCACGGGGGCGTCTTGGGGGGCCTCTTGGCGCCGACTTGCAGCATTAGGCAGAGGCCCAGCGTGGACAGCGCCAGCAACCCGAGCCCCGAGCCCAGCCTGGCCCGCAGCCCCGCCATGCTGCCTGCGAGCTCCCGCCCCACCGCTCTCGGCCACCCCGCGCGGGCGCCACAGGCAGCCGCTGCCACAGCTAGGGCCCCAGCTGCCCGCTGCGGAGAGCGACTCCTCGGGCCCTCGGGCGCCGGCGGCCGTCCCCTCCCCTGCTCGTTCACGCGAGCCGAGCCCTCGGAGAGATGCAGAGATGTGCGGAGCCCGGGGCGAGCCGAGGGCTGACCGGCTGGGAGTACGCGGACTGCGGCGGGCGGCGGGGGCGCGCTGGGCGGAGCGGGGAGTCCCGGGCGGGGAGTAGCCACTGAAAGGAGTGGTTGCGGCCCTGGCCGCTGCACACCCTGCGGGCGGTCTCTGGGGCCATCTGCTCGTGGCTGTGCGTGAGTGCGTGTGTGCGAGGTCTCCTTGTGCATCCTGCACGCGTGCACACCTGTCTCTGCACGGGCACAGGCACAGGCACATATTCCTCCGGGCAGGCATTTCTGCGCTATGTATAGATCCATGAACCTCTGTGTACCTGTGCGTATGTCTTGGCGCTCAGCGGCCTCTAAGCAGAGTTCATGGGCATGTCACGTGTCCTAAGTGACATGTGTGTATCTGTGTTCACGTCTCCACAGGCTACTAAACAGAATGTGCCTTTGTGTCTGTGGGAGCTGAAAGGGGAAATATCACTGGAGTTGGAATGGGAATGTGTGGAATTCCAGAACATTCCTCACTAAATAACCACAGCCTGTTGGAGCTGGAAACGGCCTTGGACATTTCCAGTCCAGCCCTTTGTTTAACAAACGAGGAGACTGAAGCCCGCATCAAGAGGAAAGTAGCCCAGCTTGATATCACATCTACTACGTGTTGTGTACTCTACTTACTTAATTGCCTCAACAACCTTCTGAGGTCTTTGAGATTAATCCCCTTCTACAGATAAGAAAAGTGAGGCCCGTAGTACCCGAAGAAGAAAGTGACAGAGCAGGGATTTAAATCCACCTGCCCAGCTCCAAAGTCCACAGCCATTCTTCTACACCAGGGGTTTTCAAAGTCTGGTCCAGGGAGCCCAGAGGCCCTTGAGAACCTTCCAGGGAGTCTTTGAGGTCCAAACAGTTTTCCTAACAATGTTAAGACATTATTTGCCCTTTTCACTTTCATGCTCTTATAGAAGTACCCTGGAATTTTCCAGAGGTACCTTCTATTCAACTGAATTAACACAATTAAAGAAATTTCCAAAAATGTAAAACAATGACAGTCTGCTCCCTAATATTTTTGCTTTGTAAAATAGTTAATCTCATAAAAAATTTTATGTTATGTATGTTATAACATAGAATGGGTTTATTATTGCTATTTTAATGAATTCATATTTTAAAATTTCTCAGTAAATATCAATGTGGTAAATATCAATAGGTATAACTCACATAAACAAAAGCACTTTGGGGTCCTCGCTACTTCTGTAAGAGTGTTAAGGGGTCCTGCAGCCAAAAAGTTTGAGAACTGCTGCTCTATACTACGTTATTTCCCAGGGGTGTGGAGGGGGTGTTTGACTGTCCCAAGAGCTCACAGGTACAGTCAGTTGGCTGGGCTGCCAGTCCAGTGCTCTTTCCATTAGTCCAGGAAACTGAGATCGCTAGGTATAAGATGCTTCCCCAGCTGTCCCCAGCCTCTGCTAGCAGGGGATTCTCTGGTCTGAGCTTAAGTCCATGTTCTCCCAGCCAGGGATGCCCCTGACCTTGGATGCTCACTTGCTGTTGCCCATCCAGCTGCCCGTGTTGCCCTCTCCATGCCAGCTTGTGGGAAGACAAGCAGTGGGGGGTGGGGAGAGTGGCTGGGGCAGCTGGGCAACCATCCCCCCCACCCCCGTCCCTGGCACGGCTCTGCCCAGCACACAAAGGGCAGAGTGAATCTTGTTCATCCCCTGCGGCTGAGGGGCTGGAAGGAGGAAAAGGGGAGGCGCAAACAGGAGTGGCTGCCATGGGGTTCTCCATCACCCACATTCTCAGAGAGGTTTAACTCAGAGACAGACAGAAAGGAGGAGTCTGGGTCCTATTCTTTCCTCTCTGTCTTTTTAAAGATTTATTGATTTATTTATTTTTATCTTTGGCTGCGTTGGGTCTTAGTTGCGGCACACGGGATCGTCGTTGAGGCATGCGGGATCTTTCGTTGTGGCGCGCGGGCTTCTCTCTAGTTGTGGCGTGCAGGTTTTCTCTTCTCTAGTGTGGCACACAGGCTCCAGGGCTCGTGGGCTCTGTAGTTTGCGGCACATGGGCTCTCTAGTTGAGGCGCACGAGCTCAGTAGTTGTGGCACAGGCTTAGTTGCCCCGTGGCATGTGGGATCTTAGTTCCCTGACCAGGGATCGAACCCGCGTTCCCTGCATTGAAAGGCGGATTCTTTACCACTGGACCACCAGGGAAGTCCCTGGTCCTACCCTTTTATTCTTTTTCTTTTTCTTTTTTTTAAAGAATACTCTCCAGCCCTAAAGCTCCACAAATTTTGCTTCCAATTTCTGACCATTTAAAAAAATTATTTATTTATTTGGCTGTGTCGGGTCTCAGTTGCGGCATGCGGGATCTTCCTTGTGGCATTCGGAATCTTTTGTTGGGAAGGAATCTTTCCCTGTGATGGGTGGGCTCTTCGGTGCAGCGCAAGGGCTTCTCTCTAGTTATGGCATGAGGGCTCCAGAGTGCATGGGCTCAGTAGTTGCAGCACGCAGGCCCGGCATGTGGGATCTTAGTTCCCCAACCAGGGGTCGAACCTGTGTCCCCTGCATTGGAAGGCGGATTCTTAACCACTGGACCACCAGGGAAGTCTCCGTCTGGGTCCTATTCTTAGCTACTGAGAAGAGGTGCCCTGGCGGTGAAGTAGATGATTATAGTCATGAAGATTGGACTTTCACATCGTGATGTCATTGGATCCTCACAACAGCTCGGAGAGGGGGACAGGACAGGCTGTATTAGACCCATCTCGCAGACGAACACACTAAAGCCAAGAAAAGCAGAATGACTTATTCAAAGTCCCAGAGCTGAGCTGGCCAGTGAAGCACTGAGGACATACTGAAGGCATAAACTACGGACCCCTCACCAGGAGCCCCCCCACGTTTGGTGACAGTCTTATTATCATTGAATAGAGTTACATGTTGGCTGCCTGCATGCTCCTTGCCCTGAGGGAAGCCTCAGGAAAGCACGGTCTCAGGGCTGGTCCCAGGGCCGGCAGGCTTTTTGGGAAGAAAGACACCCAAAAAAACCCATGTAGCTGATGGGTACAGCAGTGCCTGCTAAGTGGTAGATGAAAGTGCATCAGGAAGGCTGGGCGATCTTGGAGGAGGGAGGGGGCGCCATAGGCTGGGGTGGTGAGCACAGATGAGGCGTCATTGGTTCTTGCCTGGCCTTTTAGGGTCGGTGGTATTCAGAGAAGTAAAGAGGCGTTGAAGGTGCGTTTTCCAGGAAGGAGAAATGGCCTAAGTAAAGGCCAAAAATGTGAAAAGCCTGCAGCAGAGGGCTGGTGTGGGGGACGAGGTGACAGCCATGCATGCCCAGCGAAAGGTCCTGCCCCCATTCCTGAGAAGGAAGACAGGAAATCTCCACCAGGTCAGTGCCAGCATCTGAACTTCCCTTATGAAACTTGAGATCACCCTTCCTTCCCCAACCTCCAAATAGGCAAAAACAAGTTAAAAAAGAAAGAAGAAAGAAAAAAACAAAGTTGTAAGAACCACAGTCTAAGGGCAGCCTGCAGGGGAGACTGAGGACCCAAGAGAGCAGAGGCTTCTTTCCAAGGAAGAGATCCCTTTCCCAGCAGTCAGGGATGATGGCAAGCCCTAAGCACAGCACCTGCTCAGAACAAGCCCCACAGCTGGACTATGCGCCCCCTGCCCCAGATGCCCACAGGGACCCCCGAGATGCTTGCCCTTCTCCTTGGTTCTCCCGCTGGCCCGCTGCCCGCCTGGCTCAGGTCCAGTATTCGTGAGTCAGCCAATCAGTCCCAGTGTTGCCAGGACAACCGGGGGCGGGAGTGGGGGCCCTGGGGCGGGCTGTCTCCTGCATCTGGCACCTGCGCGCAGCTGAAGCTGCGCACAGTTGAGAGAGGATGCTTCTTCCCCCTTTCTCCCTGGAGCCCCTCCCCCTCTTTCACTCCTCCTAGGACACTTGCTGCTAGAGGCTTAGGCAAATATTTAAAGTGGCAGCTGGGGGGTGAGTAGGGTGGGGGAAACAAACACTTCTGTCCCTCTCTCCTTCTCTGAGCTTCTCGGGGCTCTCAGCTCAGATGCCGTGCCATTGTGCAACCTGGAGGCTGAAGGCTCTCCAGCTGGAGAGGGGGTCCTTGTGGGGACACGGGAGCCTGCAAGGGCTGGAGAGTTGGGGGCGAGCTCATGACTGAAGGGCAGGGCCAAGGTGCGAGGGGGCCCCAGCAAGGGACAGGAATTGGGGTGAAGTGTTGGAGTTCAAGTACAAGGAGGACAGGGGGTGAGGCCAAGAGAGGAGTGAGGTGTGGGGTTCTGACTTAACACTCGCGTGAAAGTTTAGAGGTGGAGGCGCTGTAGGGACCACCTGGCCCAGCAAGTGGAGGGAGCCCAAGAGAAAGGATGCAGCCATTAGTCGATGTGGTTTAGTACAACAAAACAACAGAGATGGCTTTGGGCAAAGAGGCAGGAAAGAGGTAGAGAGGAGAAGATCCAGAAATTGGTTCATATCTGGGTGAGTAGCATTCTCAGGGCAAATATAGGATGAGAGGATATAGAAAGAAGAGTGTCGAGAGGGTAGGGTGCGAGGCAGCACCGAGCAGGTGGGCTGATTCAGGGACGAGGAGATGGGGACCCCATCAGTCACCACCCTCAGCCCTGTGCAAGGCTGTCTGGGACTAAGTGTCAGGCATGGAACTGCTATCATAAGCCTCCAGCTTGATCTCTGAAAATGGTTTGCTATTCACTTGATACAGAAAACCCCACAGAATCATGCAAATCCAGAAGTTCAAATCTTCGTGTTCATTTTAGGAACATCTGTGAAACTGCTCAGGCTGTCGAGGGTATGCATATCCAAAAAGCCACCAAGTATTTGAATGATGTCACTTTGCAGAAGCAATGTGCGCTGTTCCCTTGTTACAATTGTGGAGCTGGTAGGTGTGCTCAGGCCAAACACACCTTGTTACAATTTGGGGGCTGGACATAGGGTCGGCGGTTCAAAAAGAGTGCGGAATTTTGCTGTACATGCTTAAAAATGCAGAGTGATGCTGAACTGAAGGGTTTAGATGTGGATTCTCTGGTCATCAAGCACATGCAGGTGAACAAGCCCCCACGACGCAGCACAGAACTTCACAGAGCTCACGGTCGGATTAACCCCTATAGGACACCCCCCGCCACATGGAGATGATCCTCCCCCCAAAAAAGAGCAGATTGTTCCTAAACCCGAAGAAGAGGTTGCACAGAAGAGAAAGCTGTCCCAGAAGAAACTGAAGAAACAAAAACATATGGTCTGGAAATAAATTCAGCATAAAATAAATGCAAATAAAAGTAAAAGCAGGTTAGGGAAAAAAAAAAAAAAAGCCTTCAGCTTACAAACAAGCCTATGCCAAAGAAAGAAAAACTGTGTGTTAGTAAGCATTTATAACCAGAGGGGACAGTGTTCAGAATCTGGGCAAGAATGACTGGGGGCATGTCTGAGGTTAGGTACGAAATGTGTGGGAGGAGGTGAGGCAGATACTTGAAATGAAAATCTGATGCTCTCAGAGAATTTATGAACCATTTATGAACGCCCACACTGATGCCAAAGCACCCCGTGCCTTTAGTACTGTCCCTGCGGGTCCACAGGGGCTCCCCTTCCTGGAGCTCAGCCCTATGCTTAGGGGAAATTCTGTTGGGAAATGTGGCGGACCCATTGGGTCAGACCCTTGGTTGCCTCAGAGGTTCAGCCTGGCAGGAGATCAGGAAAAGCCAAAGGACTGCAGGGGCAGGTGCCAGCAAGAATGGCGGGCACGCCAGCAAGACACCCACGGTGAGAGGTGTAGATCGCCCAAGGGCAGGTTGGCTCACCTTACCTAGCTTTGCTCTTGCTGGGGCCAAGAGGACTCATGTGCCAGCGCCAAGGGCCCTTAGGCACTCTTGCAGCTAGCTTATCGGGGCCTCGGCTCTGGAGGACCAGGAACAAACAGGCTTCAAAGCTGAGGGCTTGGCTGGCAGACAGGGGCTGGGTATTTCACCTCTGTCCCCTCTCTCTCCTGGCACATATAAGACCCTAGTCACACTTGGAGATAAGGAGGGGAAGGTGTCTACCGCGAGATGGATGTGGGCAGCAAAGAGGTCTTGATGGAGAGCCCGCCGGTGAGTTTGATCGTGTGTGTGCGCATGTATGCGGGAGTGTATCTGTGGGTAGTGGGCCCTACCTCCTCCAACCTCTGGGCCTGTTTCCTCATCCAGATTCATTCACTCAACTAACTTAGGACTGTGCTAAATCAAGATAAGGACACCAACCACTAAGACAGAGACCCTTGGAGAGATAGACTCGTCAGCCACTAATTCCCATATGAGGGGCCATGAGTCACCACAGGGGTCAGTGAAAAGGGCTGTAGAAAGCACTGGGTAAGGAGCTACTACTCGGGAGATCACAGGAAGCTTTGCAGAGAAAATAACATTTGAGCTGGCTCCAGAGGAACTAGTTGGAGCTCACCAGCTTGAGAAGAAGGAAGGCATTGCAGAAAGAAGGGATAGTATGCATAAAGGCATGGATGGGGGTGGGGCAGGACAGAGAGGGACTGGGCATGGTTGGGATGCCAGAGGTCTGGAGAAAACAGCAGGAGACAAGACTGGTGAAACAGTCTCTCTTGGGTGTCTCCAAGCCAGACCTCACTTCTAAGCATCTATGGGAATCTAGGCCCCCTCCTCCAGGAAGCCTTCTCGGATCTCCTCAGCCCTTCTCTGCATGTCCATAGCATTGGTTGTTCAGCCTCGGGAGAGTGTGGGAAGGTGTCCTGGCTGTGCAGGGAGAAGAAAGGGCATCCTCATGACCTCACACCTGTCTCCCTCCCTGCCCCACCACGTCAGGACTACTCAGCAGTCCCTGGGGACCAGTTCCGAATCCCCTGCTGTCTTGGGAAGATCAAACGTCTTCTCATCATGGTCGTGATCCTTGTTGTCGTGATTGTTGGGGCCCTGCTCATAGCTCTTTACATGAGCCAGAAACATACTGAGATGGTGAGCAGGCCTGGGATGGGGTGGGCAGTGGGTACAGGGCAGGCCAGACAAAGGCCCTGAGATGGGGTGGGAAGACAGCAAATTGCCCAAGGGGAAAGAGGGGAGGAGGCAAGTGGCACCTCAGGGAAGGACAGAGGTGGGAACAGGGTGGCAAACCTGGCCTGGGCTTTTTCACCAGGCCCCTGCCCCACGGTGGGATGACCTGTTCCCTCCAGCACCTGGTTCCACTTGGCCTCTCTGAGCTCCCAGGGAAGAAAAAATTGCCTTTGAGTAAAGGGGACTGAGGGTGGGCATGATGAGTGGGGAAAGAGGAATGCCAGGCAGCACTATGCCCTCCCGTAGGTCCTAGAGATGAGCATCGCGGGGCCAGAAGCCCAGCAACGCCTGGCCCTGAGTGAGCGTGTGGGAACCACTGCCACCTTCTCCGTTGGCTCCACTGGCATCGTGGTGTATGACTACCAGAGGGTGGGTGTGCCTGGACCTCTTGACCCTAGGGCTACACTGTGCTAGACCTATGCAGCTGTGGACTCGTACATGTCCACCTCTCCCCACCCCCCCAGCACTTTTGCCTGAGCCCTAGATTCCAGTATGACTCCCTCCCGTCCCCAACCTAGAGGGAGATGGCCAAGGACCAGAGTTAGGAGTGAGCTAGGCAGCACCTTCCCGAACCAACTCTGGGGTTCCTGTGCCCAGCTCCTGATTGCCTACAAGCCAGCCCCAGGAACCTGCTGCTACATCATGAAGATGGCTCCGCAGAGCATCCCAAGTCTTGAGGCTCTCACTAGAAAATTCCAGAACTTCCAGGTGGGTGTGTGGGTAAGAAAGAGTGGGCTGTCTCCCTCCCAGAGCTGCTATGAGGAGCATTGAAGATGATGGTTCTTTGTCACCTGTAAAGCGCTGCTCATCGTGGACTGCCAGGTGAATGCCCTCCTGGGATTCCCCTGCACCAAACCTTTCCTACCCGTTTACCATCCCCACCCCACAGCCAAGCTGCTGGCCTCAGCTGAGCCCACACACCCCCTGGGGGCTTCTGACTCCAGCACAGCCCCTTCTTTACTCAGAGAGATTGCCTGACACACCTGAGGTCCCACAATAAGGGCTGCAGGTGAGACAGAAACTCAGTTCCCAGCCTCCAAATCAGGTGCTCTTTCCAGGCCGAGCCCTCAGTACCTACCTCTAAGCTGGGCCAGGAGGAGGGCCGTGACGCCAGCTTGGCATCCTCTGGGGACCTGGCCTTCCTGGGCAGCACCGTGAGCACCCTGTGTGGCGAGGTGCCCCTCTACTACATCTAGGACCCATCAGGTGAGCAGGTGTGACCTCCAGGGCACTGGAGCAACAGTGGCCCAGGATGGTCATGTCAGCTGACCAGGCACTGGGGGAACCACGGAGGCGGGATCACCTACAGAGCTCAGGGGAGGGAAGGTTCACAGACACCACCACCCCACGTCCCTCTCCCTCACGCGATAAACAGTGTTCCTTTGCTTCGCAGGGCCTCAGCAAGGGACAGCAAAGCTCCAGGAGCAAAGGGTCTTGTGCAGACAGGCAGGAAGCCGCTCCTGCCAATACCACTGGGACTGGTCCTGGAGAAATGGGAGCTGTGGGGAGAGGTGGGCAGAGGAGAAGCAGCTCCCAGGACCCAAGGGGGTTCCTACACCAAAGAATAAAGCAGCCTGATTGAAAAACGAAGGGTGTACCTCGTCTATCCTCTCACATGCCTCAGTCCCGCGCTTGGTGGGGGCCAGCCAGGGGAAGGCTAGGGCCTTGGGCACGCCAAGCGGGCTTTCCCATTCTCCCCCGGTCTCAGGGTGCTGAGGCGAGGGGACTGGGGAGCAATCCGCGGGCTTCAGGCGCCCTCCAGTGGCGTCTCCCGAGGGAGGAGCGAGACGGAGACGGTGAGAGACAGGACAGAACTAGAGGGACAGGGACCGAGATGGGAGAGCGCGAGGGTCCGAGAAAGGCAGAGTGCGAGAGCCGCAGGCGGGGAAACACGGCCCAAAATCGGGGGACGGAGCGAGGCGGAGGCGGCACGATTGACCCGACGGCGTGTTCCGCGGCCCGGGAGGGGCGCCGGGCCGAACACCCCGGGGCCCGGCGCCCGGAGCCCTCTCCCCGGCCCCGCCGCCCCGCTCCCCGCGCCTCCCGAGCCCCCTCCCGGCCGGCCGGCTCTACACCCTCCCCGCCTCCGGCTGGCGCACGTCCCGGCCCGGCCGAGCACGGTCCCGGCCCCGAGGGGGGCCGAGCTCCAGGCGAAAACCCGCCCTCCAGCGAGCTCATTTCCCTAAAGAGGGGGAGAGGGAGGGAGGGAGAGAAGGAAAGAGACGGAAAGAAGGGAAGGGAGAGCGGAGAAGCCGGGCCGGAGAGGGGGCGGGAGACAGGAAGGAGGGAGGGCGAGGAGAGGGAAGGGGAAGAGGTAGGGAGAGCGCGGGGGGAGAGCGGGCGGCCGGGAGCGCCCTCCCCTCGCCGCCAGTCCTCCGCTTCCCCTCTCGTCCGCTCCCGCGTCCGGGCGCGACCCGCCGCCGCCGCCACCGCCACCGCGTCCGCCGCCGCCGCCGCCGCCGCCGCCGCGCCCGCCAGCATGCCCGGCGTGGCCCGCCCGCCGCTGCCGCTGCTGCTCTGGCTGCTGCTGCTCGCGCGCCCGGGCAGGCAGCTCGACTTGGCCGACTACACCTATGACCTGGGGGAGGAGGACGACGCGGAGCCCCTCAACTACAAAGACCCCTGCAAGGCGGGTAGGCGCCCCCCACCCCACCGGCCGGTCCCGGGGCGCCTGGGTCGGGCGCGGGCGGGCCGGAGCTGGGAGGGAGGCGCGGGGTGCTGAGGGTTCGGGGTTGGGGGAGGACAGTCCGGTGTGGGAAGCCGGGAGCTGCCTGGTTGGCAATGCAGTGGGGAACAAAAGAAAGAGGGAGAGAGGGAGGGGGAAGTTTGGGGGACTTTTAGGGACTGAAGTTTTGCTGCTGTTGGTGGGAGCTGCCGTGGCTGTCTCTGGTCTCTCCCAGAGGATTCCTGCCTGGGTCCCAGGAGAAACCTGCTGCCAAGGAGGCTTTTCCTTCTACTGGAAACTTTTCCGGCCAAACTCCTGTGTGTGTGTGTGTGTGTGTGTGTGTGCACTTTTCCCTTCTCCCCCATCCTGGGCTCCAGCACACTGGTGTTTTCCAGCCTGTCTGTCTAGGCTGCCCGGGGGCTGCCCGTCTGTCCCGCTGGGTTCAGGGAGGCCTGTATCTCCAAGGAGCAGGTCTCCTGAGGCCCCCACCCAGCAAGTGGAAGAAGAAAGTTTTTCAACGGATCCTCTGAGATCATGCCCACGGGGAATCCCATGTTCCCCACCAGCGGCAGCAGGTTTCTGACCTCGGAGACAGCTGTCAAAGTTAGAGAAGCCAGCCCAGGACAGGAACTTCTGCCCGTGTGCCAGAGGACCTACTAAGGCCAAGTGGGGTGGAAAGGGGAAAAACAGAGAACTCAGATACTGTCCTCTGTGTCCCGCAGACACTGGAGGCTAATTAGTCCAGGTCAGGGCCCCGGAGTGTGTGTGTGTGTGTGTGTGTTCTTTGTCCATGAAGACCCCGTGTAACCCTTTCACTCCTGCTGGGCCCAGAGGGATTCCCCCTCCTCCCCGCCACACAGAGTGACCAGATGGTCATGCACTCCAGCCGTTTGCCTGATCGGATGACCCTGACAGGCTGCCTGGGACAAGAGAACACACAGGGCATAAGATATCAGAACCTTTCCTCGACTTCCTGCCTCTGACTTCAGACTGTCTCCACATAGCCAGAGCCAGGGCAGTGGCACAGTGCCTGGAGTTCTAGAAGTGCCTGTGTGGAGCATGAGGTGTTGGGGCGCAGGTTGCTCTGGTCGTGACCCGGGGGACCCCTCTTTGGGTGATGGATCAGAGCAAACTGCAGCAGTAAGAGTCCTTCCAGTGCGAGGAGGAAAAGCCAGTCTCTCAGCCCTTCCTCCTCCACCCCTGATGGGCTGTGAGCAAACCAGACATTAGCCTCCATCTTTCTCGCTGGGCTTGGGGTGGACATGAGGCTAAGTGGACAGAGCGTGGGCTTTGGAGGCAGGCAGACCTAGCTCTCAATCCTGGACACATAACTCATTAGCCGTAGTATCTTGGGAATGGTAATTATCATCTCTGAACTTTGCTTTCCTCACCTGTAAAATGGAACTGATAATACGATTCTCCGATTCCCCGTAGAGTTGGCGGTAAGGATTATATGTGAGAACATATATAAAATGCATATGAGAGCATAACACTCAGTAAGCACTAAATAAATGTTGGTGGCCTACCCCCTGTTTTCTGTGCCTCACGCTCTGACTTCATTTTTTTCTGAGGGAATAGGCTTGGTTTTCAGGAGAAGGGATTGTCTCCCTAACCCCATCCTGGTGTCACTTATTCATTCAACTGGTCTACATTTACTAAATGCCTAAGAGGTGCCAGGCCCTGGCCTTGATGTTGTGGGAGATACAGAGAATTATAAGTCATGGCCCCTGCCCTCAAGGAGCTTACAGTCCAAAAGGGGCACAAGACTCACGTGGACATAACCAACTGCGCAAACCAAGGAGGGAAAGCCCGAAAGGCTCAAGGAGCCTCTTGCCCCTCTGCAGCCCTGGTGGTAGTGGTGGCAGAGAAACAGTGATCACAGCAAGCTGGGAAGTTTGGGGAGGTCTTTGTGGAGAAGGAGGGCTGGGCAAGGTCTTAAAGAATAGGTAGGAAGCCAATCTGATGTATTTCACTACCAGTTGGAAATTGGAGGGGTTTGAGCAGGGGGAGGCTGAGGGCTCTATCCCCAGTCTCAGATTTCATGGAAGGGTGGGGCTAGCTGAGCTGGAACTTCAAATGAGGACACTGGAGAAAGTTCTCCAGCTCGTGGGGCTTGTGGGGAGCTGGGCCAGGCCTGGGGGTGGCCAGGAGGGCCTGACAAGGCCAAGATTCAGGGTCAGACCAGGCTTCCCTCCTGGGTGTGACTGGTGCAGCCCTGCCTCCCTCCGGCCTGACTCCTAAGACCCCACACCAACACCCTCAGGCCTCAGGTCCCCAGGCTCTTTCCTCTGTTTGTGTTAACCTCTCCTGCCGGCCTTCACCTCTTGCCCCCTCTGAGCCCTGCCCTCCAGATGCGGGAGGTGGCAGTGGCAGGCGTGTCTGGCTTTACTTCCTTTGGACGCACCTGGCTCTCCCTGCTCCCTCTACCCACTTGATGCTCTCCAGCTCTCTCCTCTTCCTCTTCTCCTCCTTGCACGTGGAGGACCAAGGATGAAAGCCCCATTGACTCCCTGGCTCACCTGTGATCTCTCAGGAGAGCGGGGCCTCTTCATTTGAGGTCACCTCTTGTTATTACCATCAGAGTGATGGTTTACTGTTGCGGTAAGGACAAAGTTAAGACCCTTGATACCCTGGAGAGGTGCCTGGATCTTCTGGACAGGACCAGAACAATGGGCAGGAAGCCAAGCTGGCCTGTGTGTACTCAGAGCCGGTTCCACCAAGCCCTCTCTCTCTCTCCCAGGGAGATTGCGAGTCAGCCCTGATTTCTTGTACGTTGGGATGCCGAACCATCAAGGGAATCCTTCCCTAAGATTCCCAGTTCCATTTGGCTGCCCCAGATGACTCAGGACTCTGGGAGGGACCCTAGAGGCAGGGATTGGGACACAGCTGCTCCCATCAGCAGAGAAGCCCACAGGGATTCTCCCGAGCCAGCAAGGACCTTACTTCAGCCTCACCTGGCAGCTCAGAGGTCCGCTTTGGGGAGGTGAGGTGGGCCAGTAGCTCACCGGCCTTTGTCAGCATCCTCATCCCAGGGGCTTTGTAGCCCAGGTTTGGACTTCAGGGGGCCTCAGAGGAGTAGGTTATCAGCTCCAGAGATTGAGAAACAATTCCTTCTCTTGCCAGACCACATTCCCCCTCCAGACATGCTGAATGAGTCACCCACCCACCTATACCCCGGCTCCATGAGTCACCTTCTCTTTTAGGTGCCCCAAGGGAGCAGGAAAAGTCTTACAATCTCCCTGGGCTCCAGATGGAGGGGGACCGATGGGACTCCCCCAGAAGAAGGAACCCTCAATAATTCTAGTTTCTCCAGGGATTTGGGGAGGAGATATTGGGGGAGGGGAGGGAGTAGAATGTATCACTCCTCAGGCCACTAAAGCTTACCTCCTAAGGATAGCTAGGGGAATCGGCTAATCTCTCTCTCTCTCCTCTCCCCTCTCCATTTCTAAAGGTGCCCCTCTCCTTCTGGGGGTGTAGCCTGTGAAATGGAGTATGCACGTGCAGTTCTTTGTGTGTTTGAAAACACTAGGGCTTGCACAGGGAAGTAGTCAAGAGTGTGTTTTTTGTACGTTTGTGGGTGTGCCCCTGCTTTATGGGCAAGTCTGTTCAACTGTGCATGTTGGTACCCCTGAGTACATGTAAGTGCATGTGTGCACCTGTGTGTAAATGTACACCTGTGATTAAGTACACGCAAACACTTGCAGGAGCTTAAACATGTCCTCCCCCAGCAAGAAGCTTGCATCTGTGTAATGGGACATGCGTAGTATGCCTGGTACACATGGCTCTGGGGCTCCGTCACACCAGCCAGGCTCCTCTCCCTCCCCCTAAAAGGGGAGGAGACTGCAGTGAGGAGGCTGACCTGAAGGATGCGCTGCTTACTCTCTTCTTTCCTCTCCTGCTGTGGGGCGGGTGTGTGTGTGTGGGGGGGGAACTGGCTATGGAGCAGCCATAAGTGCTCCTGGCTGGTTTACAGCTGGAAAACAAAACAAAAACTTTTGATCCTGTGTTGAAAACAACTACTATCCTGACCTTGACCCTGACCCAGGGCTTCCTTCCTGGTAAGGAGGGGCATCCTGGACTCTCCAGGATCCAGATTCCCTAGCTTCCCCGGAGGGCATCCCAAATGAAGAGGGCTTTCAGGCCCAGCTCCTGGCCGTCAGGCTCTCCTACCTACCCCCATCTCTCCCCTCCCCCCTCAGTTCCCACGCATTCTTCAGTCATGACATTCCCACCACAGGGCACTGCTGACAGTGAGCTCCATGGCTAGGCTAGCCCAGAGCTTGTCCCCACCTTCCGCTCACCCTGTCCTCCACACCGCCTTGGTCCCGCAGGCCAACACAGTTCTGTGGCCTCTGTACTTGGAATTTAAGGTTCTGCTCTGAGCACCTGGGGGCTTCACTCAGCCAGGAGGCCAGTGTGGGTGAAAACTCTATGCCCTTGAAAGTAGAGAGATGAACTTGAGATTATAGGGCTACTATTGGGGCAATATTAACAGTGGCCGTTCTGTGGCTTCTTACTGTGCTCCAGGCTTCGTGCTAGATGCTTCATTTACATGCCTTATTTCGTGCAGTAATCCTGGGAGACAGATTCTTTTATTTGTTCCTTTTTGTTTTGTTTTGTTTTGCGGTATGTGGGCCCCTTACTGTTGTGGCCTCTCCCGTTGCGGAGCACAGGCTCCGGAGGCGCAGGCTCAGCGGCCATGGCTCACGGGCCCAGCCGCTCCGCAGCATGTGGGATCTTCCTGGACCGGGGCACGAACCCGTGTCCCCTGCATCGGCAGGCGGACTCTCAACCTCTGCGCCACCAGGGAAGCCCTGTTCCTTTTTTATATAGGAGAAAATTGAGGTTTAGAAGAGTTCATATGACCTGTCAGTGAGAAGTAGTCAAGCTGGGATTCAAAGACAGGTCTGTCTGACTCCAAAGACCATGCTGTTTGCAGCTATGTCTGAAGATGAGTCTAAATGTCCAGCCACATGTGTACTTGGTGATGTCTGCGGATGTGGCTGTGTGAGCCTGGAGGTACAGCGTCTGTGCAAAGGTGCAAAGTGAGCAGAGGTGTGAGGGCGTTCACGTGGGACATGAATGCCCGTATGAACACTAGCACGTAGGACCCGCCACCACCTCCGTGGGGTGTACCTACCATCCCATACCCTTGCTAAGGCCACCCTTGCACGTCAGCTGAGAAGCGCCTTGTATTGCTATCCCCTCAGTTGCTGAGCCAAGGCCGCCAAGGGTGATGTTTTCAATAAGAGAATCTTTCCCGTGTGGAGGAAGAACTTCTGGGCCACCTACCGGCTGGTGACCTTGGCCCAGTCATTTCCCCACTCACATCCAAGTGTTTTGATCTCTCGGGTCAGGGAGGTGGGCTCAAATCTAGCCACTATCTTATCTCTCCAAGAGTTTGTAATGGGACACTCCTAGGTAAGTGTATGGGTGGAGCTTGGCTTAATGGGCATGTCCCTGGTGGGCCAGGATTAATGAAGTCATTAATATGAAAGCACTTTGTCAACTGGAAAGCACCACGTAAATTTCAACAGACATTTACATAAGGTGTCATTTATTGCTACTGTTACTGGCTTGATGGGCTTGGAACTTGCAGTTGGGTTTGTGTGAGTTGGAGCTTTTGCATGTGTGTTTTAGGACTGTCTGTGATGTGTGTATTTTTTGGTGGATGTGTGTGTCTGAGTGAATATTTAGAATATGGGTTCTGCAAGATGATGAACTTCAGTGCAGTGAGCACTGGACTGGGAATCAGGAGGTGTGAGTTATAAATCCAGCCTTTGTAGTGACTAGCAACATGGTCTCAGTTAAATCATTGCCCTTCTGGGCTTCAGTTTCCACATCTGTAAAATGGAAAGTTGGCCTAGATAACTGGTAAAGTCACTCCCGCATTCTGCCCATCCAGCTCCAGGTCACATCTATAGAAGAGAGTGTGTCTGGGGCACGTGTTTGCAAGCCCAAAGAATATCGATGTGATCCTTAACTTGAACAAACGTTATTGAGTGCCTCCCACCAGAAGGGGTGGTATGGGTGCTGCTTGTGCGTGCAGGGTTGTCTCTGTGACTCTTATAGCTCTGTTTTTGATGGCATGGCTGTGGATGTCACCGTGTGTCTGGAGGAACACTGGCCCATGCGTCTGATTCTGTGTTGATGAGTAGGTGTGTGTGTGTGTGTGTGCGCGTGTCTGTCTGTCTGTCCACCCAATGGGCCATCTGGGGAGGAGAAACCTGTGTGCAAGGCCTCAAGGTTAAAACAATTTGTGTAACGCTGCCCACCAGGCCTGTGTAGCTCTTGGGATGAGAAGCAGATGTCACTGTGGGTGGAGCTGGGGGGAGGCTGCTCTCTGCTCCACCTCCAGCCCAGCCTCTCACCTCCCCCACAGCGGCCCAGCATGAAGCTTGCATCTGAGCTCCTTCCAAAGCACTCAGCTCCAGGGCCTCTGTTTCTCAAAAAGCAGATAGACTGTTTAACCCATCCCTCTGGAAACCTCACCCCCAGCTCCAGAAATCAAAATGTCCCGTTAGCGGAGTTCTTTTCCCCCAGGCCTTTCTTCCCCCAGAGAGGGGACTCTGAGACTCAGAATATGAATCACTTGAGAACTATTAAACCTTTTCCTCCAAGCCCATCAGGTGTCCTGGCTCCCCTCAGTATAAGCTCCCCTCAGTGTAATTGAAATGGCATTTGTTAAGTGAATTCCAAATGCTCAGCACAAATGCTAAGGTTATGGGCCCCCGAAGTAGACACTCTGTCCTCTCATCCCCTTTTATTTTCTTGGTAGCACCCATCCCTTCCTGGAATTCTCGAGCTCCGTATTTGTTTACTTGTGTTTCTTTGAAGGTCAGTTTCCTGCGAGCAGGGACCTCTTCTGTCTTGCTAATCACTGGAGTAGCGCCGGCCCACAGTAGGTGCTTACTAAGCATTTGCTAAAGAATGATGGAATAAATGACACGACTGTGGCTTTCAGTAGCTAACAGTCCGGTGGGGGTGGGCATCCGCTTTGCCGAGATTCCGACTGAAAAATGATCATGAGTCTCCCTAGGGATCCTCAAAGCCCCCACGTCGCTTCCCCTTCGTCAGAAGGCACTTGAGGATTACAGTTGCTGGGGCCAGGGGCTGTGCCCACAGGGCTGGGCTTTCAGTGCTGGGTAAGGGGGGACTGACTCGCCCCGGCCTCTTCTCTCTCCAGCTGCCTTCCTTGGGGACATCGCCCTTGATGAGGAGGACTTGAGGGCCTTCCAGGTGCAGCAGGCCGCGGACCTCAGACAGCGTGCAACCAGCAGGTCTTCCGTCAAAGCTGCAGGTACACCCAGTACGGGCCGGCCCCTCTCTGTCCCAGAAATGGGTTCCAGAATTGGAAGAACAAGGAACCTCCCTGTTCCCAGCCAGGCCCTCCCAGGACAGAGGCCATGAGCTTCAACCCAGCATAAGGGTTTGTCTTCCCTTGGGATATCTTTATCCCTTCCCCAGGGCAGTAGCAAGTGTAGACATACCCAGAAGCTAAGCACCCACATTGTTTTTATTTTTATTTTTTTTAAAGAATCTTTTTTTTTTTAATTAATTTATTTATTTTTGGCTGTGTTGGGTCTTCGTTTCTGTGCGAGGGCTTTCTCTAGTTGCGGCAAGCGGGGGCCACTCTTCATCGCGGTGCACGGGCCTCTCACTGTCGCGGCCTCTCTTGCTGCGGAGCACAGGCTCCAGACGCGCAGGCTCAGTAATTGTGGCTCACGGGCCTAGTTGCTCCGTGGCTTGTGGAATCTTCCCAGACCAGGGCTCGAACCCGTGTCCCCTGCATTGGCAGGCAGATTCTCAACCACTGTACCACCAGGGAAGCCCCCGCCCACATTGTTTTTCGCTTACAGTTTACAAAGTACTTCCAAAAGCATTGTCTAACTTGACTGTCCCCAATCACCTTCACAGGTAGGTCAGGACGACTCCCACTTTACAGACACAGATCTTCCTCAACTTGTGATGGTGTTACATCCTGATAAAACCATCATAAGCTGAAAATATCTTAAGTCAAAAATACATTTAATACACCTAATCTACTGAACATCATAGCTCAGCCCAGGCTATCTTAAAGGTGTTCAGAACACTTAACGCTAGCCTACTGTTGGACAAAATCTTCTGACACGAAGCCCATTTATAATAAAATGATGAATCCCTCACGTAATTATTGAATATTGTCCCGAAAGCGAAAAACAGAATGGTGGTCTGGGTACAGAATGGTTGTGAGCGTATGGGCTGTTTCCCGTCGTGATGGTGTGGCTGGCAGGGAGCTGCGGCTCGCTGCCACTGCCCAGCATCTCGAGAGGATCACACTGCCTATCACTAACCCAGGAAATTCAAAATTCGAAGTACGGTTTCTACTGAGTGTGTTATCACTTCCGTACTATCAAAACGTTGTAAGTAGAACCATGCGAAGTCAGAGACCATCTGTACAGAAACTAAGAGTCACAGAGGTAATGTGACATGCTTAAGGTCCCAAAGCTAGTCAGTGGCAAAACTGGGACAGGAGCCCAAGCCTTCTCACTCCAAATCCCAGGCTCTTCGCTGCACATCACAGTCCCTCCTGGCTTCCTCTCCTGCTCCCACTTTGCAAGACTCGACGCATCCTTTAAAGCCCATCTCAAGAGCTTCTCTTGGGAAATCTTCCCTGATCTCATCCCCAAGTCCTGACCATGCCACCATTCGCTGTGCTCTTTCCTCTGGGCTTACACTGTTAGCATCTCACAAGTCGCACCACAGTGCAATGATTTGTTTATATGTCTCTCTCCCCAGCTGGACTCAAAGCTCTTCAAGGTCAAGGGTGGGTCCAAGTACACCCCCTCCCCCGCCCCCCCGCAGCGAGCCTGGCACTTGTGCATGTGTGAGGGAATGGGAGGGTTGAGGGCCTGGGCTGTCTTGATTCTGTTCAGCCTTCTCACCGCTCTGGACCGTGGTCCTGCTCACAGGTAACCCTTCCATTGCCCGAGTCGGGGATTCTCACCTGGGACCTGTTCTGGGGACACTCTGGTGGTGCCAGGCAGTTGTCCTGTCTGGCAGGAGGGAGGATCCTGGCATGGGCAGGCCATGGAGTAAAGGTCAAACTACCCCAGAGAGCAGCTGGCATTGGAGGGTGACCTGGTAGCCTGGTAACTAGCAAGGCTTACTTGACCCTAGTGGGGACGAGTAGACATGGGACAAGAGGAAAGCAGAATGGAGATTTGGATCACTTGGACTTGCCACTAACCCACCATCTGACTTTGCGCAAATCTTGGGCTTTAGTTTCCTCATCTGTCAAATGTAGATAGCGACACTTGCCCGGTCCATCCAGAGAGCTACTGTGTCAAACGAGAACATGTACTTGGGAATACTTAAAGAGGACATCAAGTTCTGTATGCTCCATAAATATGAAGGTTTATTGGCCGAGACGGGACTGTTTCCTAGTCTCAGGTCCGCTGCAGGTCTGGGGAAATGAGTACACCGCTGTTCTCTTTTTCACTGACAGTCAGTTCTCTCTGTTCATGGTAGTTATGAATAGAGTTATAGAATAACCTTACAGCTATTCCATAAAGTCACTGCGAACACTGAATTAGCAAATTCTGAGCCATTACTCCTAGGAGAAATACAGGGTTAGGTTCCTGCAAGCCTCTGGTCACATTTTCATCGACTCATTAATACATAACCCAGTCTTATGTGTGTTTCTATTTAAAGACACCTTAATTAATATAGCATTGATTCATTAACGTTGAACTCATGGCCAACAGGACTGTAACTCATGCCTGAACAAAGCTTCTCTAACCCAGGTATTTTCTCCATAAGGTACGTCCCAGCCCTCTTGCACTTGGGAACACTAGACAGCCCTTCAGCACTACAGGGGGGTAAGGGGAGGCTCATTTTAAACAGGAAACTCACCAAGAAAAAGCACAAAATGCAAAAAAATGTTGCACTGAATAGATTGTGAAAAAGATATTTACAGTATAAGCTGAAACAAGAAGGCAGCCTGTCGCCTTGTTCAGGCTCAGCTGGGATCATGCCTGTTGGGTGACTGAAATTCTTCACTGCTCTGTGCATGACAGCAAGTGACCGTGAAAGAGCTGAGGGTATTGATTTGGGGGTTACAGAGAAATTTTACCGAGTGGGCAAATACGGAATCCCTAGATAATGAGGGTCGGTTGTAATTTGCTTTCTCCTGCTCTTCATTCCCTTGCTACCAAATGCCTTCTTCTTTCAATTTCAGGAAACTCTTCCACCCTCAACTGTCAGAGCACTAGTGGGCAGCCGCAGAGGAAAAGTCACGGGAGATGGAGAAGCAGGTCCCGGAGCCGGAGGGCAGCAACGTCTAGACCAGAGCGCGTGTGGCCCGATGGGGTCATCCCCTTTGTCATTGGAGGAAACTTCACTGGTGAGCGTGATGTCGGGCATGTGGGGAGCGGCCTGCACCGTGGCCTGGCCTCGGGACAGCCCCGTCGTGCACGATGGTGTGAGTGGTACCTTCTGCCTGTCTGTCCAATGAATGGCTGACTCTTTAGCAATGGGTAGAAGTGGGCCCACCTGGACAACTGTAACAGCCTGGCCGCCCTTGTCCCGGCAGGCAGCCAGAGGGCAGTCTTCCGGCAGGCCATGAGGCACTGGGAGAAGCACACCTGTGTCACCTTCCTGGAGCGCACAGACGAGGACAGCTATATCGTGTTCACCTATCGACCCTGCGGGTGAGCAGGGGCCCCTGGGCACTGTACCCTCGGCCGTCGCCCCAACCCATGTTCTGTCCTGAGCACTGCAGCTGTCCCATCTGGGCACGGCCCTGCGTCATCTGTCCCCTCCCGCCATGGGGCATCTCCCCAGGAGCTGCCCCGGATGTGGCTCAGACCCCAGCACACAGTCCGGGCATCCCGCACTCGGGTCCCTCCCCGACCCCTCCACTCCCTGGCCCCCCTGGCAGCCACACCCGACCCCTGAGTGGATGCACTCCCCCAGCTCGGGACCGCCCCCCTGAGCTGGCCCCGCCCTCCAGGTGCTGCTCCTACGTGGGCCGCCGTGGTGGGGGCCCCCAGGCCATCTCCATCGGCAAGAACTGTGACAAGTTCGGCATCGTGGTCCATGAACTGGGTCATGTCATCGGCTTCTGGCATGAGCACACGCGGCCTGACCGAGACCGCCACGTCTCCATCGTGCGCGAGAACATCCAGCCAGGTACGCACCTCTACCTGCCCCTCCAGGGCTCCTGGTCAGGGTGGGAGCTGCTCCCTCAAGCCGTCGCCTTTGGTCAACTCAGCATCATAGTCCCAGCCAGCTGGGTAGTCACAGCCCTGCCTGGGGTCCAGACCCTTCCCCTGCAGCATCTCCTCCGGGTCAGTAGCAGCTCAGGGACTGCAAATCAGTTGTCAGATGGGGGGCCAGGAGAGGTCCAGGTCCGGCACACAGGGGCTGTCTGGAGCAGCCAGAACCCACCTGGCCTTTAGGGGGGGGCAGGTGGGAAGGGGTCGGCCCATCTCCCATGCTGCCTCAGACTTTCTCTTCACTTTTACCCAGTCTCCTGCTCTTGGCCTATGCTGTCCTCCGAGGGTTTTTTCCTCTCTCCTTTCTCCCCACTGTGCTCTTTCTTCCCTCCCTTCCTGCTTCCTCCCTTTCTCCCCAGGCCTCCTCCACTCTTCACTGCTCTCATCTCCCTGTGGTTCTAGAAATGGGCACCTCCTTCCCATCTTCCCTTGAGCCTTCCCTCCAGCAAGTCCTCAACCCCACCCACCCCCCTGCTAGACAGACTCTTCTAGAGACCCGCCCCTCCCCCAGGCTTCCCTTGGCAGCTGCCCAGACCCTCAGGTAGGGGGTCACCTCTCAAGTGCAGGGAGGACCCCGTTCCCCACCCTGAAAAGGTAGCACTGCATCCCTCACAGACCCGCCCGCTCCCACCTCCCCACACCCTTTTCCTGGTCTTCGCAGGGCAGGAGTATAACTTCCTGAAGATGGAGGTCCAGGAGGTGGAATCCCTGGGGGAGACCTATGATTTTGACAGTATCATGCACTATGCCCGGAACACATTCTCCAGGTGAGAGATGGGGCCCAGCCTCTTCTGGGGCAGCCCAGCCCTGCCCTCCGTAGGCCTCCCGCTTTGCACTAGCCTGCCCTGCTGGGGTCGTTGGCGAGGACAAGGGTGGGCCTCTGGGTGGCTGCGGCCCCCGAGCAGAGGACCCGTGGGTGCTGCCTGCCCTGCTGTCCTCTTCCACGGTGGGTGCATGGCAGGGCCGGGACTCACAGAGCCTGGGTTCTTCGCCTAGTACTGGGCACACCTGGCCCGGGAGGCTGAAACCCAGCTGCCGTGCAGCCGCGTGGTGTGCTGTGGCCCCGGAACTGTATCCGCCCAAAGGAGCTGAGCTTTTCCCTCAACCCTCAGCCAAAGGGGGCATGTCTCTCTGATGGATCTACCTTTTCGTAATTGGCTGATTGGCACAAAGTCTGGCTTCTGTCCTGGACCAGCCCCGCTCCCCAGCTCACGAGCACGTATACACCTACTCTTTATCCTGGGCCTAGGTTCCCAGAACTCACAGCCAGAGCCCCCAGAGGTAGTGGCCCAGCCTCCCCGTCCCAGCTTCTCCTTAGCAGAGTGTGGGAAACAGCCCCTCCTCCTCCTCTGCCTCCCCCCAGCACCCCAACTCGCACCCCCTCCTGGCCTTTCCCATGCCTGGCTCTGTCCTCATCCTCTGTCTCTGCTCAGACCCTGGCCCTCCCCCTCTCCTCAGATGCTCCTTCTAGACCCACTCTTCCTGCCTCCAGACCTGAGGGAACAGAGACCAAGGAAGGGTGGTGAGGTCATCCCACCCACCACACCCACAGACCACCCCCTGTACATTTCCCACCACATCCCACCCCACCTCCTGCTGAGTTCTACCCAGCTGGGTGTGAGTCAGGGGCCCTGGGGAGGTGGAGGGATGCCTGCTCCCCCTTCCTTCTGCTCCTCCCAGATGGAAACATCCAGGACCTAGCAGACAGGAACTGAGGGGACAGGGGACACCGATGGATCAGGAGCTAGCGGGGCTGTTCCTGGGGTCTGGTCTGGCCACGGTGGAGCCTGCCCTTTGGCCTTGTCCCAGGTGCCATCAGGAGTAGCCCGTGCCAGCAGGGGCTGGCCCTGGGTAGTCCTGGGAGAGGTGTAGTCAGGGCTGAATCAGCACAGGGGGCCTCAGAAGCAGGGCCGGGCAGGGCTGAGACATGACTGACAGGGATCTGGAGCTCTCCCAGGGCTGGGAGTTGGGCCAGACTGAGCCGGAGCACAGGTGTGTCCCCAGGGCCTCCTAGGTCCATGTCCCCGACCTCCCAAAGTGTTCCTGGGGCTCCCCCAGGCCCTGTGGTGTGGCTGCCACGGAGCAGGGTGGCTGCTGGTCAGAGGGCAGTGTAATGACAGGGTGAGATGTCTCCACCCATCCCTGACCCTGCTGAGGAATGTCTGGGCTCTTGCGGGGTTGTGACCTTCGGTGCACGCATGCCAGCCGCCCTCCCTCCCATCAGACTCTCACCCAGGCTGGTCTTCTCCTCCTCAGGGGCATCTTCCTGGACACCATCGTTCCCAAGTACGAGGTGAATGGGGTGAAGCCTCCCATCGGCCAGAGGACCCGGCTCAGCAAGGGGGACATTGCCCAGGCCCGCAAGCTCTACAAGTGCCCAGGTCGGGGCAGGGGTGGGGACAGGCCAGGGTGGGGTGGAGGGCAGTTCCTGGGGCCAAGAAGATTGAGGCTGTGAGACTTAGAAAAGGCTGAGGCTGCCTGGTGTCGGGGGAGGGGGCACCCAGGGAGGGGGAGTGTTCAAGTTACAGACCCAAACTGGGGCTTGGATCAGGTGGGGAGATGCTGAGCCACCCATCTTCTGAGGGTGAGAGTGAGGGACAGTAGGAGCAGAAAATGGGGGGCGCAGAGCGATTCTCAGTGAGTGAGAGGGAGTGAGGCCCTCCGAAGGAGCTTGACCTTAACTCTGGAACCCATGTTGCCTTGACAACAGGGCATCCTGCAGCACTAGGTAGAACGGAAAGGAGAAGGGATGGATCTTAAGGGGACAGGGCCATCCCAGACTCTCTCCTCTCCCCGCAAAGGATGCCAGGGCTCAGGGCAGGGAAGCCAGAAAGTTGTGGGGGGGGGGATTGGGCACCTGCAGCCAGCAACCCAGTCATTTCCTTCCCTCGACAGCTTGCGGAGAGACCCTACAAGATAGCACGGGCAACTTCTCCTCCCCCGAGTACCCCAACGGCTACTCCGCCCACATGCACTGCGTATGGCGCATCTCAGTCACACCTGGGGAGAAGGTAACTGAGCATCCTCTCCTCTGCCAGGACCCCTGAGTAGGAGAGCTTAGTCCATGTGGCTGTGAGTGACCTACCTGGGAGTATAAACTCTCACCCTGCAGGATGATGAGCGGCTTCTACTAATAGTCGTATATAAATGCTAACTTGTGAATAGCATTACTATGTGCCAGACATTTTTCTAAGTGCTTCTCAGATCCATTCACAGGCTTTTCATGTGGAGTCTGGACCTCTCACCCACCCCTGGACCTTCCATGTCCTTCATATTTTTATTGCTCCCAAGAGTCAGCTTTAAGGCTTTATTTCCCTTGATTGGAACTTGGTTCTTAATGTCCTAGTGCAACCTTGAGCTGGGTTAGATTTTATTACCGGTTGCGTTGCTCATTCCGACAGCTCTCAAGATCATTTTGAATCAGAATTCCACCATCCAGCAGGTAGCCGTCCTCACTCTGCCTTGAGCTCATTTGATAAGCGTGTCTTCCGGGTGTTCCGAACCTGGCTTTTGATCAAAATATTGAACAGGACATGAATTAAAGCAGATCTAAGATCTCCCTCTGAATTGACATTGACCCAGTAGTCTGCAGGCTTTGGGCAAAGCTATTCCACTAGCTATGACTACGCTAAACGTCATTACCAGCCAGCCACTGGTCACCACCTTATTGACCAACCACCGTATGAGCTGCTTCTGAGACCAGGCCTTTGTTGTCTTTATGTCTCTGGCACAGGAAGTGATTAATAAATGCCGAATACATGGATGAATTGCCTTACCAAAACAAATCCACTGTTTCACCAGTTGGTAAATCCCCTTTTAAAAAAGAAGTGAGATTCGTCTGATGTACCTTGTTTCAAGTGAACCCAAAAGTAGTCAAGTGTTTCTTTTCTAAATGGTCATAGACCATCTGTTTAGTTGGGGATCACCACTGAACTCAGTGGTTTGCAATTCCCAGAATTCACTCTAAACCCCCTTCCCAACACACACATGTGCATGCACACATGCATACAAACCCCTTTTGAAAACTGGGAACGATTTTGTTCTGAGTTCTCAAGATTACAGACACTGCTCACATCTGCAAGTTATTTGAATGTCCTCTGATGTCATTTTTGAGTCTAGAGGCAAAAGCCAATTTAAAGAGGCGCTCGCTGACTCTCCTTCTGTATTATTGAGCTTCTATTTCCTTTCCAAACGATGTTGATTTTATTTTTTTATAATTTGAAGATCATCCTCCCTTACGACAGACTTTTATTGAGAGCTGAGTAATTCCCTATCTCCCTTGGTTAACTTTCTAGCAGCTTCCCTCAAAAGTGAACCCACCCCTTCCTTGTTCTTGTTCTGAATCTAAGTTAAAAATTGCAGTCCTTTTCACTGTCTGGTAGTGACCTTGCCCTGGATTCCTTCCTTCCTCTTCTGAGGGTTTCCAGCCTTTGGAAATCTCACCGCAGATAACGATAATAATAATAACAACTAATGATCATTGAGCATATGATTGGCCAGGCATGTGTTAAATCTCTGTGTTACGTCTTTTAGCACAACGTTATAGGCTGGGTGCTGATGTTAGCCTCATTTTGTATATGAGAAAACAAACTTGGAAAAATTAACTTGCCCAAGATCTCATAGATCCTGGATTATGACATAAAAGTCTGTGATTGAAATACCGTGTGAATTCCAAAGCCTTGTCCCATTCCAACAGCTAAGTGCCCTTCGGCAACTTGTGTGGCCACTAGGTGCCCAGTGCTGGGCCCAGCCCTGCGGATGGACAGGTGCACGAGACAGTTCGCGGCCCCACGGAGCACAGAGTAGGGTAGAGCATCACTCTCTTTCCCGTTCAAGAGGTTTGCTCAGTTGGCAGGCATATGGCAACTTGGTCAGGACCCTCTTCTTTCCTTGCTTTGTGGACTGGCATGGGCTGGCCCTAGTCTCTAGAGAGCACGCGGCCTTGCCTTAGGAGCCTCTCTGTGCCTGGGACCTGCTCCCTTCATAGCTCCCACAAGACTCCCATCCTTTTTCAGAGGCCTGCTCGGAGCTCCAGGGGGAGAAGTGGGCTACGGATAAGAATTCCAGATTAACCAATGCATGATTGTAGAAATGCAAAAAGTAAAACCCACCCATGGTCCTGGTTGAGATTGTAGAGTTGTAACTGAACCAAAGATGGAACCCTGGGGGACAGAAACATTTAAAGGCTGGGGAGGCAGAAGAGGATGGTATCATCAAGTTGGCATGGCCACTTTTTGTTACTTACCAATTATGTGCCAAAGTATTGGCATCTTACATGCAGGATCTCATTATTCCTCACAACCGTTTCATGACGTAGGTACTGTTATCCCTACTGGAGAGTGGAGGGAATTGAGGCTTAAAGTGCAGGAGTAGATCTGGCCAGGTTTGCTCAGGTAACAATGGTGGAACCAGCATTCAGTTCTAGGACTATCTGACTCCAAAGTCTACTCTTTCAACAGCAAACCTTAAATAAATCCACGTGTGTTAGCGGATGGACTTTGACATCTGTTTGGCTCCTGAGAGGTTGTTTTTCACTTGCCTACCAGTTCTCAGCTTATTGCCAGACATGCAAGTGATATGTAAAACTTATCTCGTACAATTGTGCACGTCGTAGGGATGTCAAACAAGAGGAAGAGCCACTTTGGAGGACTTCTTGGAGGATCCTCAAGTCTTTACACTGCACGTAATTAGAACTGCCCTGAAGAGGATTTACAGTGTTTCCCAAGCAACGAAGGGAACTCCTTTATGAGCAGGAAAGTGGTTTCAGAAGGAGACCATAGTCAAATGCTGCAGAGGAGCCAGGAAGATAACTTAAAATGCTTTTGGATTTGGCCGTATCCACCCTCATTCCCATCAAGGTCCAACCCCAATTCTGCCTCCTCCCATCCCCCAGCTGGGCAGAGATGACCCCTCCCATCCCTGCTCTGCAAGGCCTGGGCTGGGTCCTCCCTTAAGTCCCTCTTCTCAGGCACTGAAGGGCGTAGAGCTCTGAGCATGGAGGGAAAGTTGATGCTCATTCTTTGCACAGCCGTTGGGCAAAATTGATTGGTAGGCCTGGGGAGGCCACGTGGAATGGAGGTTAAGGGTATAAGTTTAAGATCCAGAGTGCCTGGGTTTGACTCCCAGCTGTGCTCTTTACCGGATGTATGATCTTGGGGAAGTCGCTTACCCTCTCTGTGCCTTTGTTTCCCCATTTGTAAAATGAGCCTGGTGATAGTACCTCCTTCATGGGGTTGATACGAGGATGAAGCAAGTGCTTAGGGCACTGCCTGGAACATAGCGGGAATTCAATCAATGTTAGCTGCTAGTATCATTCTCTGGTCCTGATCTATTAAATGAGTGAGCCCTGGTCAACTTCCCCGGGTACCTCATTTGCCTCCCTCTATTTCCTGCATTCCGATCCGGACCGTCCTGTGAACCCAATATCAAACTATCTAAGCAAATTCAACTCCAGGAGTGAAATTAATGTTTATCAAGTGGCATACACTGTCATATGGATGTGTGACATGTATGTATGGCACCCGTGTCAGACAAGGTCGTAAATTTTACATGTATTAATTTAATTCCCCTAAGTCCTATGAGGCGGGTACTGTTACCATTACCATCTTACAGATAAGGAAACAGAGGCCCAGAGGAGTTAAATGAGGCCTAAGATGTGACTGTAAGCCAGACAACAGGTCCCCCAGGGTTGGCGTGTTCTCCCAACTCCTCCCTGAGAGCACCCAACAAGCATGAGGAATACTTCCCACACACAGGGTGCACCTGGGGACTCTGTACCCGTATCTCATTTGCCCCCGACTCCCCAGTGGAGTCGTTATGGTCACGTCCATTTTTCGGACAGAGACAGCGAGGCACAAAGTCACCAGCCAGGAAGTGGCAGAGCTGGCCCAGTTTTTCTTGGCAAAGGGCAGTGCCCCTGCCACCAGCGCACAGCTGTTTCCACACGACAGAAGTTGTGACAACTCTTAATTAGACACCTCCGGTCTCAGTATAGCTGTGGCTGCGCCTCCCTGAAGGATGCCCCTGACTGCTCGCCCAGGTCTCTTCCTTCCACGTGAGGTTGCCTCTGCTTCCTCCTGCCTGTGGCAGGTCTTGGGTGGGCCCCGTGGGGCTCTGCGGGCTGGGCACGGTTTCTTCTTCAGAGGCCTGAATCCATCCCCCCTGGACAGAGTCACAGTTGTTTCCGGGGAGGGAGGGAAAGTGGCTGCCGTTCTCAGGGCTGCTTGCTGAGTGAAATTGATTGGCAGGCCCAAGGAGGCCACGTGGAGTAGGGGTTAAGGGTGTAAGTTTAGGAGTCAGGGAGCCCTCACTCGGCCCTCTGCATTCCTTCTTCCACCCAGCAGCTCTTCGAAAGATATTTTTGTTGTTTGCTAGATATAAAGATAACATATGCATGTTATAAACATTTTGAGCCATATAGGAATGCCTACGGTAAAAAGTGAATTTTCTCCCCTTGATCATCCTCCAAATCCTACTCCACAGAGACAACTAAGCATTGGTAACACTTGGGATGTCCTTCCAGACCCTTCTAGTGTGGGGGTGTGGGGGTGGGTGTGGCCTTCTGTAACTTGCCTTTCACTCAACAATAAATCACAGTCATCATTCCATGTCAGCACATATAGATCTACCTCAACCACTTTCGTGGTTGCTTGGCATCCCATCCTCTTTTTTTTTTTTTTTTTTTTTTTTTGCGATATGCGGGCCTCTCACTGCTGTGGCCTCTCCCGTTGTGGAGCACAGGCTCCGGACGCGCAGGCTCAGCGGCCATGGCTCACGGGCCCAGCCGCTGCCGCGGCATGTGGGATCTTCCCGGACCGGGACACGAACCCATGTCCCCTGCATCGGCAGGCGGACCCCCAACCACTGCGCCACCAGGGAAGCCCGATCCCATCCTCTTGATTGCCCTTAATTTAATTATTTAATCATCCCCTCAGGTCTCTTGATGGATGCTGATTTAAGTTTTTCCAAGCTTTCATTACTACCACAATAAATACCTTGAAACTTAAATCTTCATGCACTTGGGCAAGTATATTAGAATAGATTCCAAAAAGCAAAACCCTATTCAAGAAATATTTATTAAACAAGTATTATGTGCCATGCACCGAGGATTCCGTAGCGAATTAAACTTCCACGGTGGTCATATTTGGTCTTTTCTAAAAAGGTAAAATATCGGGTCATAAGACACTGGCTCTATAGCAAGAGTTAGAACAGATTTTCAATTTCAGTTTTTCAGAATGCCAGGACTTGTATTTTTATAATAATAATAATAATGTTCCCAATGGTTCCCTGGCAGCCTAGTGGTTAGGATTCTGGGCTTTCAGTGCCGAGGCCCAGGTTCAATCCCTGGTTGGGGAACTGAGATCCTGTAAGCCATGCGGCACGGCCAAAAAAAAAAAAAAGGAGTAATATAGTGCACTTTCCGTGTTTTTTTAATTTTTCTTTATTTTTTGGCTGTGTTGGGTCTCCGTTGCTGCACGTGGGCTTTGGCTAGTTGCGACGAGCGGGGGCTACTCTTCCTTGCGGTGCGCGGGTTTCTCATTACGGTGGCTTCCCTTGTTGCAGAGCATAGGTTCTAGGCGCACAGGCTTCAGTAGTTGCAGCACGCAGGCTCAGTAGTCGTGGTACGCGGGCTTAGTTGCTCCACAGCATGTGGGATCTTCCCAGACCAGGGATCGAACCTGTGTCCCCTGCATTGGCAGGCAGGTTCTTAACCACTGTGCCACCAGGGAAGTCCCCTGTAGTGCACTTTTCAAAACGTGATCTCACTCGATTACATCTCAGAGTAACAAAATTAATGAAAGCTCCCCCAAACACAAACATATTTAAACTCATGTGTGAATCAAAAGAAAATATGAAAGATGGACCATGGGTTCCAAGCTAGGTCAGAAGAAATGTAAGCACACGGGGGTGAAAGGCAGTGAAAATACAACAGGCTCAGTAGATTGAAGGTTGCAGTGAACTGGAAGGATCGTTGAGCTCTGTGTACAGAGGGAAGGAGCAAGGAAAGATTGGGGCACATGGATGTAGAGTGGGGTCCTTGGATTTGACATTATGGATGATAACAAGGTCCAGGGTATGATGTGCTGGCTGAGAAGGGGCAGAGAGAGGGTGAGAGAGGAGGTTAGGGAATGCAGAGGTCAGGAAATGGCAAGGATAGTGCAGGTGGATATTGAAAACACCAAGAAGGAACTTCCCTGGTGGCGCAGTGGTTAAGAATCCACCTGCCAATGCAGGGGACATGGGTTTGAGCCCTGCTCCAGGAAGATCCCACATGCCGCAGAGCAACTAAGCCCGTGTGCCACAACTACTGAGCTGTGCTCTAGAGCCCACGAGCCACAACTACTGAGCCCATGTGCCACAGCTACTGAAGCCCGCACGCCTAGAGCCCGTGCTCCGCAACAAGAGAAGCCACCACAACGAGAAGCCCAAGCACCACAAAAAAGAGTAGGCCCCGCTCGCCGCAACTAGGGAAAGCCCACGCGCAGCAACAAAGACCCAATGCAACCAAAAATAAATAAATAAAATAAAATAAAAAAGTAAAATTAAAAAAGAAAACACCAAGAATTCTGACGGGGTCAGTGCTAAAGTGACCATGAGCCGGGAGCTCTTCCTTGACCAGTGGTTTTCATTCTGGCCTCCACTCTGTCTGCCTCTAACACTGCAGTGAGCCACAGGGGAGATGGACACCCTTGTCCCCTTCTCCTCCAGCGGGGAACCCAGCTAGCACCTAACAGGTGGGCCCCTTGGGCCTTCTCATGCCCACTGCACACTCCTCGCAGATGGGGGTGCCATTCTCTGGAGCCCCTGCTTGTTGGACTCTGAACATACAGCAGACTTCAGGGCTCACTCCGGAAACAATAAGGAAGCGGTTTCCCTCCTAGTAAGTGTGCTTCTCTACCTGTTCATATGCCCCCCTGCTGGGGAGACTTGGTACTTACCGAGGTATCAAACGTTCCTCCAGTACTAGGTGAACGTTCGATGAGTTCAAGGGCTGAAATAAGTTTATGTGAAGGAGGTACTTAGGGCAGTATCTGTACCTATGTATTGCTGTGTTAGGGTGAGATGCTCTTTCCTCATTTTATGCACCATTTTATGCAGAGGCGAGATTCAAACCCAGGCTCGTATGACTGGAATCTGAGTTTTCCACTAGGTGGTCTTTTCATGCATATGTCTTATTCTTCTAAGTCCTAAGCTCCTTGACAGGGACGTATCTTTTTTTCTTTTTCTATTTATTTATTTTTGGCTGCGTCAGGTCTTTGTTGCTGCGTGCAGGCTTTCTCTAGTTGTGGCGAGTGGGGGCACCTCTTTGTTGAGGTGTGCAGGCTTCTCATTGCGGTGGCTTCTCTTGTTGTGGACCACGGGCTCTAGGCGCGTGGGTTTCAGTAGTTGCGGCACACAGGTTCAGTAGTTGTGGCTCGTGGGCTGTAGAGCTCAGGCTGAGTAGTTGTAGCACACGGACTTAGTTGCTCTGTGGCATGTGGGATCTTCCCGGATGAGGGCTCGAACCCGTGTCCCCTGCATTGCCAGGCAGATTCTTAACCACTGCGCCACCAGGGAAGCCCTTTTTTTTTTTTAACGGAAGTATAGTTGAGTGTCTTAAACCCATTCTTGGGAGGCATGCAGACCTGATACTCCCTTCAGCGGTTAGCACGAGCCCTGCCTAGAACCAGCATTCAGTAAATGCGCGATGATGGGTAACTCAGGCCTTCTTCCCCCTGCTCGTCCTCTCTGGACCCTTCATTCCCGTTCAGACCGCCCCCTGCCCCCAGTCCCACATGCCTCCCCGGGCCCTTCCTCTCACCAAGGAGACCTCTTCCCTCTAAAGATGCTGTAATTTATATTATTTAAGTTGACCATGAAGAGAGCTGGGTTTGTTTAACCCTAAGCAACGGCTCCTTACTAAGGAGATCAGTAAAATGAGACCCCAGGTCTCAAACATACTTTCAACGAGGCTGTGCATTTTAAGTGAGGCCTGGCTTGGGGTATCTGGGAAGAATGCTGACTAGAACTGGCAGATGGCTGTGGACGAGGGACACTTCTGGGCCAGGAGCTCCTTTCTGGAACACTTAACTATTTATAACCCATGGCAAACAGCCTCACGAGGCAGGCAGCGGTCATGGGGCTGGTGGGCGAGACCGGCGGGCGATGTGTGGGCAGCGGTGTCACCTTCTTCCTCCCCCATTTCCCCAGATCATCCTGAACTTCACGTCCATGGACCTGTACCGCAGCCGCCTGTGCTGGTACGACTACGTGGAGGTCCGAGACGGCTTCTGGAGGAAGGCGCCCCTCCGAGGTACCGGCACAGCCCCGCCTTACCTCCTCCACAGCTGCGTCCTTCTTAGAACTACTCACATGACACGCTGTGCATCCTCCCCCCAGCACTAGCACTTGGCTACGGGCAGCACCCTAGCATGGGAACCAGGAGTCCTGGTATAGTCAGTGCTGCAGCTCCATCACTAAATGTGTGACTTTGGGCAAGTCTCTTCCCCAGTGTGGACCTCAAGGTCCTCAGTATGGGCTTCCAGGCCTCCCTCAGAGGGTGGCTGTCAGTGTATAGGTGTGGGCAATCACACAAGGTGACAGAGGGAGATGGACAGGCCTGTCCTCTCAGCTCCAGGCTCTCTTCCTCATCTGGGCAATTTCAGAGGCTCTGTTTTCTGTCTGCGAGATGCGGCCTGAGGGTGCCCACAATGCAGCCTGGTGTACCACAGAGACCTACATTCCTGGCACGGTCGCCCAAACTTGTTTGCACAGGGTGCCTTGTCTCAGGGGGTAGGGGAGTGGGTAAGTGGGGGATGGATGGGTCAGAACCACAGGACAGAAGATGCTGTAATGGACACAGAGTTAGAGCCTGAGGAGCTACATGAATTCTTCTTCGATCTGGATGTGAGCCTAAGTAGCTCAGGACCGCTCATTAGCGTTAGAACTTTGTCTCACAGCCCAGCCTCTGCCTGAAGCAGGCTGACGAATCCTCCCTAACCATCTCTTTTTTCCCCCAGTTTCTGATGTTCGAATATTTCTTATTAGTCACTCAAAGCAGCTGTCATTACGACACTTCTTGCTACAGAAGTGTTAGCATCTCCAAGATTGCTGTTTCTTTCTTTCTTTCTTTTTTTTTTTTTTTGCAGTTTCTTTTTCATAACTTACATTCCTAGGCCAGCACCCTCTGTCCGTTGCTGTAAGTTGGGAAACACCCATATTATTACGAACACACAAATCAGCCCCAGTCAATTCTTGACTACAGAGAATTCCACAGATGGCCAGCCTCATCCGCTTATGTGGATTCTTGTCAGGTTTTATTTCAAAGAGGACATTTTCTCACCCAGTCCTCTGGGATTTATTTGTGGTCCCATGGCATCCCCTGCGTTTGAGCAAAAGAAAACTGTTGTTTGTTTTTGGTTATTACTTGTTTGCATGGAGAGCAAATAAGAAAGGATACGTAGTGACGGTAATGCTCTTTTTAAAAAGTAAATAAAACACAGATACCGTTGGCTAAGGTGAGGAGTCACCATTCCTCCCAGAAACAGACTCCTATCCTTTCCCTCAAGGGCAGGAAATCTTCTAGAGTGGACTCTGGCCCTTCAAGGCCAAACTGGACCTTGGACCAGACGCAGACCAACTTGAATGTGTGTCAAGTGCAGACCAGGGCCAGAGCCCCTGAGCCCCTCAGAGAGGTGGGGAGGGCTTCCTGGAGGTGCAGCCCTGGTGCGGGAAGGGAGAGGGCCTTGCTTTGGGCCTCACTGCCCGCTGTCCGCGCCGTCTGTGCAGGCCGCTTCTGCGGGGGCAAACTCCCGGAGCCCATTGTCTCCACCGACAGCCGCCTCTGGGTTGAATTCCGCAGCAGCAGCAACTGGGTCGGGAAAGGCTTCTTTGCGGTCTATGAAGGTACCGAGGCAGGGGGACGGGGGAGTCAGAGGTGGGGTCCCTGGGCACCCTAGAACCACTCCCTCCTGGCACCCCAGAGGCAAGGCCGAGGGCCCGTGAAGGAGGAAGCAGAGATCCCACAGGGACTGGCCGGGGCCAGGGGCACTGGGAAGCTGGGGATGCGGGTGGGCAGGGCTAGAAGAGGGGGTAGAGGGGCTCTCGAACATTGCAGAGCATTCTGACCGACATCCTCTTTTTCCCACCTCGTCCCCTGTCCCCAAAGCCATCTGTGGGGGAGATGTGAAAAAGGACAACGGCCACATCCAGTCGCCCAATTACCCAGACGACTACCGGCCCAGCAAAGTCTGCATCTGGCGGATCCAGGTGTCCGAGGGCTTCCATGTGGGCCTCACCTTCCAGTCCTTTGAGGTGGGTCAGAGACCCCCAGGATGGCCCACCTCCTGCGGGCTTCTGGGGCTTGGGTCTGGGCCGCCAGGGCTCCTCCTGCTGACGGAGCCTCCGACCCCCAGATTGAGCGCCATGACAGCTGCGCCTATGACTATCTAGAAGTGCGCGACGGGCACAGCGAGAGCAGCACCCTCATCGGGCGCTACTGCGGCTACGAGAAGCCAGACGACATCAAGAGCACATCCAGCCGCCTCTGGCTCAAGTTCGTCTCTGATGGGTCCATTAACAAAGCTGGCTTCGCCGTCAACTTTTTCAAAGGTGCCTCCTTCCCCGCTCCCCTACCCCGGCCCACTCCTGTGGCCAACCCACCTCGTTTGTTCCTTCTTTTTATTTTTTAAATTTTATTTGATTGTGGTAAGAACACTTAGCGTGAGATCTACGCTCGGAGCACATCTAAGCGTACAAACCAGTATTGCCGACCAAGGCGCAGTGCTGTGCAGATCTCCTTGCTCGACGGAAACTTTATGCCCGCTGATTCATAACTCCCCCCCTCCCCCTCCCCCAGCCCTGGGCACCCATCATTCCACTCTTTAATTTTATGAATTGGGCTATTTTAGATACCTCATGTAAGTGGAATCATGCAGAATTTGACTTTTGGGGACTGGCTTATTTTACTTAAAATAATGTCCTGAAGGTTCATCCGTGTTATCGCATATGGCAGAGTTTCCTTCTTTTTTAGGGCTGAATAGTATTCCACTGTGTGTCTGAGCCACATTTCCTTGAGTCTCATCCATGGATGGACACCTTGGCTATTGTGAATGGTGCTGCCATGGCTTCATTTGTTCCTCATTCACTCACTCAACACACTGTGAGGGATTCGTAGACCCTGGCGCCCTGCCCTTGAATTTATGGCCTAACTGGGCAGGAAAGGTCCCACTGAAAAACTACATACCTCACTGAGTAAATGACAAACGTAGGTAAAAGTAGCTGACACACGGTAGGTGGTCGACAGAGAATTGACATAACAATTCAGGAGTTGCCTCAAAGTCCAAAAGTTTGTACTGAAGGAATGTTGGTGAGATGTGCAGGCAGAAAGTACCGTAGGAGCTCAGGGAGGAGACAAGGCAGCGTGGACTTTTTATCGGCGTGACCCTGGGCATTGAGGGTGTTCTGCCCAAGTGTCATTTCCTCGTCTGTAATCTGGGCACAGTTACAGCCCCTCCATCACAGGCTTCATGTAGGGATTGAAGCAGAGGTGAAAGAATAGTACTCAGCCGGGGATGGCACATGAGAGGCCCCAGTGAATGGTGGTGGCCACCAGCCCAGCCAGTGTGGTCAGAAGGAAGGCTCCATGGGTCCACCTGTCCCCTCCTTCAGGGAACTGCCTGTCCCTTTGGGGTTGTCACAGACAGGATCCCCTGGGGACCGGGTGGGGTTCTGAGCAGGTCACAGCTGACTTCCTCCCCCTGGAATGGGACTGCGGGTGGTCCTAGCAGCCTGAGGGATCCTGGACTTGACTCCCAAGCAGAGGGCAGGAGGAGGGACCCAGGCCCCGTACTGGGAGTCACTGACACCCTTTCCTTACGACCGCAGAGGTGGACGAGTGCTCTCGGCCCAACCGCGGGGGCTGTGAGCAGCGGTGTCTCAACACCCTGGGCAGTTACAAGTGCAGCTGCGACCCTGGTTATGAGCTGGCCCCTGACAAGCGCCGCTGCGAGGGTAAGTGCCCCCAGGCTGCCCAGGACCCTGTTCCCTCTCCCACCCCAAACCCTCCAGCCCGGGTCTCTTCTGCCCTTGGACAGACCCCTTTCCAGAAAAACGAGGATTCCATGGTACTTTGGTCACTACTCATGGGTAAGGAATACGTTGTCTCTTTCAACCCCCTGGAACACACTGTGACCAGGTGCGATGTACTCTGGTTTGGTTTTCATTCTTGTTCTTCTTTTTAAATGCTGATCTTGATTGATTTCATCACCCAGCAGAAGGTCACGATCCACAGTTTGGAAACCACTGTTCTTAGACAGGCACTGAGTTCCAGCCTCTCATTATAAATGTTCCCAGGAGGTGGTGAAACGCTCTCTGGCTAACTCTCTCCATCTCAGCCTGATCTTGCTGTCGGGCTTCTCTCCACTCACCTCTGAGCAGCTCCCTCTCCCTCCGTGCCTCCCAGTCCCTGCCCCCTGGTCCTCCCTGCCTCCCTCCCAGCACCCCCTGCCCACTGGTACTGCCTTTCTGGAGCCCCTCACCCCACCCCCCACCTCTAAGCAGACGCCTGGCCTGTTCTCTTGCAGAGAAAATTGAAGTGACCACACAACTCCTCCTAACTCTGAAGACACCCCCCCTCCCCTGCCTCCTTCCCCATAGAGACCACACACCAGCCCCCCAGGCTGGGGGAACCCACAAACCCACTCCTCCTCCTTCATGCACCCCAGCCCGTGTCCATGCCCTTCTCTAGAGCCGGGCCTCCTGGTGGGTGACGCCACCTCCCTTGTCCCCCCAGCTGCCTGTGGTGGATTCCTCACCAAGCTCAATGGCTCCATCACCAGCCCGGGCTGGCCCAAGGAGTACCCCCCTAACAAAAACTGCATCTGGCAGCTGGTGGCGCCCACCCAGTACCGCATCTCCCTGCAGTTTGACTTCTTCGAGACCGAGGGCAATGATGTAAGTGCCCGCCTGGGGCTGAGGAGACGCAGGGAGGTCTGAGGCGTGGGAGCTCAGCCTGGTGCCTGCTTCCTACCCTCCGAAAGAAATACTCCAGGAATGTAGAGGCAGTGTGTGTCGGGGGGGTTCAGAGGAAGCAGGGGAGGCTCAGGGAGGAGGGCCTTGAAGGCCAGGGAGCACGTGGCACGTGGGAATGAAGGACATGGAGTCCAGAAGCCTGTGGGGAGAGGCAGGGCTGGGGGCTTGTGTGGGGAGCGCAAGAGGAACTGATGGGGTGGGGTGGCACTTTTTGAATTGTTAGATGTGGCAAAGCAGGTAACTAAAGGCGAAAGGACCCACAGAACAGGGAGCCTCCTCAGGCGAGGGTGGTCAGGAGAGGCTTCCTGGAGGAGGTGGGCCTGGAGCTGCGCTGCCCCACAGGTGTGCAAGTACGACTTCGTGGAGGTGCGCAGCGGACTCACGGCCGACTCCAAGCTGCACGGCAAGTTCTGTGGCTCCGAGAAGCCTGAGGTCATCACCTCCCAGTACAACAACATGCGTGTGGAGTTCAAGTCCGACAACACAGTCTCCAAAAAGGGCTTCAAGGCCCACTTCTTCTCAGGTAACCCCGGACTCCCCAGCTCCGAGCCCCGCATCCCTTTCTTCCTGCCGCTGCACCCCTGTGCTCTGCAGCCCCTCTGGTGCCGGGCAGCAGGGTCTGTCCCCTGCTCCCCCCACTGGCCCTCCACCACCAGGACAGCCCTCCCTGCCTGAACCCCGCTATTCCTGAGCCCTCAAGGCTGTATGGGAGCCGACCTGAGGCTGGGCAGGACATAGGCCTGCAGAAAGGAAGGGAGAGGGCGCTCCAGGCCTCAGGGGCCGCAAGCCAAGACCCGAGAGAGGTCAGGCCCTGGGAACAGGGAGTGCAGTGAGGCCGGACGCTGCCGCATGCAGAAGAGGAGGGTGTCTGCGTTGGACTGTGGGGCAGGTTATCGGCAGTGGTTGAATCTTTCATCAGAACCTGCACACACCAAATGGGGTCATGCCGGGGCCTTCAGAAGCGATAAGGAGCCTCCCTTCCCTCAACCCCAAAGCCTTCCCACGCCCCCGAGGCCCACGGTGGGGGACTCAGATCCAACCAGCACATGTCTGTTGACAGCTGCCCCGTGTTAGGCTAGGGGTCAAGTCCCTTTAAGGGCCCCATCTCCGGGCAGACAGGAGGCCATGGGCTGGCTGGAGCAGACAGTTTGTCGGGGAGCAACCCAGGGATCCTCATCCCCAGCACGCCTGGTGGGCCAGGCATGGACGGCAGGAAGCCCAGAAGCCTCCGGCCGGGTCCACGCCGCCTTCCTTCTCCCCTCCTTTGCCCAGGGTCCTGCATCCTCAAGCCCCCTATGTGGCCGCCCTGCACCCTCGCCTGCCCCACTGGATGCCACGCACTGCCCCTGTGCCCTGGTTCCCCGCTTGGTACTGCCAGCCACCCCGCTCCGCTAACAGTGCCTCACGGCTCCTGCCCCACTGCTGGCTGAGACCCTTGCAATGCGGCTCCCTCTCTTCCCTGGGCCCACCTGGAACCCGTGTGAGGTGCTCACCAGAGGGCTGAGGGGACGTAACATCCACTCAGGGATGGGCTCGGCCCTGGGGAAACTATTACCTGCTTACTCTTGTCTCTTCCTGCCCTTCTGTCGCTCCAGTCTTGGTAGGGGGTCGGGGCGGAGGGAGACCAGCACCACATCTGTCAGACCTAGAGCCCAGGGCTCTCCACCCACGGTTACTGCCCTGCCCTGGCCCGACACTGCTACCCTCAGCCCACCCTCAGCTCTGCACAGACGTGCGTGCACACACACGCGCACACACACCTGCACACGCACACTCGCACTGCCCCTTCTCACAAGAAACCTGCAGAGGACCCTCACCGCTGGGCATCAAGGTTCAGCCCTCAGGGTCCAGGGCATCTGACTCTGACCCCCCAGGAGGGGGGCTATTTGGACTTTTGGGACACCCAGCGAGGAGACCATAAGGCAAGAAGAAGAGAGAGCCTGAAGACCTTCAGTGTGACCCCAGCCACCTTCCGGGGCATTGGGCACTGGAGGGTGAGTGCCATCTCCTTGTCCCAGCCCGTGTCCACTCCCTGCTCCTGCCCCTTCTGCAACCTGCATCCCTGGCTCCCAGGAGAGGCTGCCCCCGACCACGGCAGAGCCCCTCTCCGGGCACTAAAGCAGCCCTTTCTCAGGGCTCGCAGCTCTCAACACTGCACTCAGCACTCACTCACCCACTCACTCGTTCATTGGGCAAGTATTTCTTTTACCCCTACAATGTGCCAGGCACTGTACCCGGTTTTGGGGGTGCAAATATGAGGAAGGCATGGGGGTCAATTTCAGGACAATCTTTGCTCATTCCGTGAGCTGGAACTCCTGAAGCTCCCAGCATAGTCATCAGTGAGTTACTCGGTGAAACCCCAGGATGGGTTGTAGGGTGCCCATCACCCCACATTCTCACAGGGCTTGTGCAAAGGCAGCTTCCACAGGGCCCTCTGTCAGGGTCCCTCGTGATGCTCTAACTGAGGAGACCTGGGGAAGGACTTGGGGACTCCACCTCTTGACCTTGGGTTGTTTGGGTCCCACGGGGTCTGGCTCACGTGAGAGTGAATTGGAGAAGCAGGGCCATCTGGGAGCCAGTGCTCCAGCCCTCGGGCCCCTCTCCCAAGGGAGACCCGGAACAGGGCCGCTGTTGTCACAGACTCCGCCTGGCCATGTGAATGTCAGCAGGCATCTTTCTACCTCGGGGCTCATCTCTGGAATTCTGTGTGTCTACTCCCCTTCCCTGAATGCCTGCCTCCGTTCCAGGCACACAGTACCCAGAATGACCATGGAGAGACTGGAGAATATGTGTGTGTGATGTACCCGTGCCTGTGACCACGTGTCCCTCTGTGTGTCAGTTTCTGTGTTCATGGGAGAGCGCATGTGCAGATCCACCCGAGAACGGGAGGAGCTGCGCCTGTGAGCCCTCCTGAGTCCGCAGTGGCCCGCCCATGAGTCCGTGGTCTCTGCATCCACGTGTGTCTCTGTTTGTACCTGTGCTTGTGTGTGCCTGTGCACGCTTCCTCACGCACAGGGAGTGAGCCAGCGGCGTCTGTCCCTGGCACGTGTACACAGGTGGCCGATGGCTGACGTGTGTGAGTGTGGTGTCTGTGTGTGAGGGGCTGACGTGTATCCAGTGCATGTGTGTGTGTGTGTGTGTGTGTGTGTGTGTCAACCTGTGGGTCAGTGTCTGTGCTGCCGTGTTGGGACGATGGTACAGGGTGAGGGATAATATGTCTGTGGGTGTGTTGGCGTGAGTGTGTGTCTGTGTCTGTAACACACTCTGTAGTTGCAGCACCAGGAGAGAGCCGAGCTCTGGATGAGGCCCCCTTCCCATGGACTGCTCCCCTCTGCTAGAGACTCTGCGTCTCCTTCCCCAGCGTGCGGGCCTCATTCCCACCCCCAAGGCCTTCTCCCTGCCGCAGGCTTCCTCCCGTCTGTCCCCTGTCGCTGTGCCTCCTCCCACCCGCTGCCCCTCCGTGGCCTGGCTGCTCCGGACATGGCCGTCCTGCATGTGTGTCCCGCTGCCCCCCAACCCCGTGCTGCCCGTGGACCCCCCTCGGAGCCGGGCCTGGTTTTCACTGCTCTCCCTCCCTGGCCCCCCGCCCTCCACCCGCACCCCTTGGTCCCTTTTCTCCTTCTCTCTCTCGTTTCAGAAAAGAGGCCAGCTCTGCAGCCCCCCCGGGGACGGCCCCACCAGCTCAAATTCCGAGTGCAGAAAAGAAACCGGACCCCCCAGTGAGGCCCGCCTGGCCTCCCGGACCCTTTGTTACTCAGGAACCTCACCTTGGACGGAATGGGCTGGGGGCTCTGCTGCCGCCCACCCCGACCTCCGCTCTGCCATGCCGGCCCGGCTCCCTCCGGCCGGACAGAACTGGTGCTCTCCTCGCCCCCGCCCCCGCTCACGTGGACAGGGGACCCTCCCTGCCTCCCGCCCCTCCCATTTTGATGGTGTCTGTGACATTTCCTGTTGTGAAGTAAAAGAGGGACCCCTGCGTCCTGCTCCTTTCTCTTGCAGTCTGCTTGTCCGTGTGTCTATTTTTCCACTTGTCCGTCTGTCCAGTAAGCAGGTAATGGTAGAGGGTTCCCATGCTGGTCAGCTCCAGACCCCAGCCTCCCTCCGTCCACTTCTCCTTTCTCTCCGCACAGCTGGGCCCCCCTCAGCCCCCTCCGCTTGATGCAGTGCCCTGGACCCCCACCATCGCCTTGACCTCCGCTCCCCACCCTGCCTGTGGGGGGGCGGGGGGAGGGCGAGGTGGACACCCAGCCGGTCCTCCCACTTCCCCTGGGGTGATGCAGCCCTCATCCCTGCACAGACCAGTCTGCCCTCGCTTGTTCCCCCTGCAGACAAGGACGAGTGCTCCAAGGATAACGGCGGCTGCCAGCAAGACTGCGTCAACACCTTCGGCAGCTACGAGTGTCAGTGTCGCAGCGGCTTCGTCCTCCACGACAACAAGCACGACTGCAAGGAAGGTAAGCACTGCCAGAGCCCCCGGGCACCTTCCCCTGCCCACGGCCTGGGGCCTGAAGGACCGAGGCTGGGGAGCGGGCTCAGAGGTGCCATCTCCTTCGGCCTCTCTTTGGACTCAAGAAGCTGAGTGACCTCTGAGGTCACCTCATTTTGCCTCCCGCCTAGTGCACGGACCCTCCCCATCCCTCCCGCCCGCCCCCCCAGCAATATCCAAGCCACACACACTTCTGGAGAGGAGGGGCTGCCCCCAGTCCCCATTGTTAGGCTGTTCTGGTAATTAGTGCTCCTTAAAATCCATGTCCGAGTCTTTCTCTTTGTCCGACCTCCCGCTGTCAGGGACGCAAGCTGGGACAGTGGTGAAGAGCACAGACTCTGGTGCCAGGCTCCCAGCCCTACCACTTAGCCAGCCACGTGCCCTTGGGCAGCTGACTTCCTTTCTCCGCACCCGGGTTTGCTCACGAGTGACTCCTGGATGGTACCAACACTCTCCTCCCGGGGGCGGGGCGCTGTGATGTGCTCCGAGCAGTGCCTGGCTCATAGCAAGCAGTCCCGTATGTCACTGTTATCGGTCACATCTCTGACCCCTGGGGACACCCAGAACAGGGCTGCTGCCTCCCTGACTTTGAAGCCCTGCAGATCCTTGGAAACAGCTCTCAGGTCATTGCCCATATCACGTGATACCTCTCTGGATGCAGTAAAACCCTGGCCTGCTCCCAGTTGCTGATTCCACTGTGGCCCGTGCCTGCTGGGGATGTACTATCCCAGCAGCACAATGTAGACTCGCCTCTGACACTGAGAGTCTGTGTGCCGTTGGGTGAGTCATTTCGGCCCTCTGAGTTTCAATTGCCTCACCCATGAGATGGTCCTACGCTTTAGAGCCCTTGCTTTGAGCGCTTAGCACAGTGCCTGGCAAATGCCTCTTCTCACCATTACTAGGTGGACAACAAAAGTACCAGCAAATAAACTGCCGACTAGGATAAACAGAGGTGAAGCACCCAACGGACGTCCCAGGGCTTCCATCCCCATCGCTTCGGGCTCTCCAAATATAGAGTACCTGACTCACGGAGCCCCCATATCTTTTAGCTAGAGGAGACCTTCTTCTGATGTTGTCTAAACTGTATGCCATCTCTGTACTCTCTATGAAAAACAGGGTTTTGCTAAAGAACCCTCAGCACTGACATCAACAAGAGAGTAGGAGCAGGTGTAAACCCCCTGGGAAGATGGCCTGTGTGTAGCTCCGATTCACTTTAGAAGAACTCATCGTTTCTTACTCAAGTGCTAGGCTAGTAACAAATCAGTATTTCCTGACCCTCTGTGGAGGGCATAGCTCTGGGCAGAGTTCTGTAGGGGGTTCAAGAGGGGATCCCTCTGCTTCCGAGGAGACTGCAGTGTAGCTGGGGAGAGAAGTGGGCGTGGAAGGAGAAATCAGAGGGTGGGGAAAACTGGTGTAAAAACGGGGTGGGGGGCAGTGAGTGTGGACATGGGAAGCTGAAGATGGGTCATGGAAGCAGCTCATAGCTCAAATGTGGAGGCCAGGAGCTCCACCTGCCTCCACCCGGGCCGCTGGGTGGCCTGCGAGGGCACTGCCCCTCTGTGCATTCATCCTGTGAGCCTCTGACTATAGGCACAGCTGTTCAGCCTGCACCCCACCCACCCCTTTCTCCTCCCCAGTCCAGCAGTGCACTGGCTTTTCCTCAGAGGGACCTGTCAGATTGGATGATAACGCATAAGGAGCATCAGCCTTGGAGTTTGTGAGGCCATGCTGTTCCGAGGCAGAAGGCAGATTGCAGTGGATCAAGGAGCCATGAGTAGTGAGAACATGGTGTAGCAAGTTTTCTTGAAGACAAGGAGACAGGATGGGTGGGAGCAGGAGGAGAGCGTTGTTTCAGGATGGGCAAAGCGTAGGAAGGGTTCGTGGCCTGGCCGAGCTGGCAGAGGGAGTGAGCGCGGGTCATGTGTGACATGAGGGTCCCCAGATGGTGGGCAGCAACGAGCTCCAGCTCAAGGAAGGAAAATCCATTCCTGCCCAGGAGGAGTGGCACCTTCTCTAAGACAAGGCAGGAGGGAAGGTGAGCGGGGAAGGTGAGTTTGCAGGTAGGGGTTGGGAAATTGAAGTTGTTCATATCTGAGGGCCCTGCTTTTCTCCAGGAGGCAGGAGGTGAGGTGGTCTGCTGGGAGTGGGGCTGGGAGTTGAGGAGAGGGCCAAAGGTTCGGAGCCGTGGCTGAGGAGGTGAGAGATGGAGCTGGTGAAGGACGAATCCAAAGAATATCAAGGGGTGGACGCTTGGAGACCACGAATGGGGTTTTCCAAGATGGTGCCGCTCAAGCACGGCCCTTGATGAGCAGTTGGGGGTGATGGCCCACATGGTCCAGCTGATAGAGAAGCAAGTCAACCCAGGAGGAAGTGTTGGGAGGAAGTGGAAGGATCAAGGCCATGGAGGCCTCTCTAAAGCTGGAGAGCTGTCAGGGAAAGGGAGGGCCTGAGCGCCCTGGAAGAACGGGAGGTGGCCACGGCGAGGGTGATGTGTTCGTAGCATCGAGAATTGGAGGGTGATGGCGAAGCCTTGGTGGTGAGAGGTGAGAACCCCTAGAGCTGAGAAGGTCAGGGGCACGAGGCGTGTGGGTGGACCATCCACGTGTTTGTTGACATCACCTAGGATGGTGGCAGGAGTGGGGTGGAGAGAACTGAGTCAGATGCCAAAGTCTTCTGTGGATATGGAGGCATGGCAGATCAGAGGATGCCAGCTTCGTGGAGAGCAGAGGTGGTATGGCCAAATGGCCTCAAAGGTCCAGGAGTGTACACAGGGCGCCTGGGAGGGCTGCTTCCATGGATGGTGCCAGGTGAGGTCCAGCTTGGAACCAAGCAGCTAGATTTCCCCGGGCTGGGTGACTGAATGGAAAAGAAGTAACGTGAGCTTTCATTCCATTTCTAAGTGGGGGACAAGAGAAGCAAGAAAGGGGGAGGAGGGGAGGGAGGGGCTTCTTCCTTCCTTTCTTCGTAGGGGCCATTGGAGCATTGGGGTCCCTGCTGATCTCCTTCCCCTCACTCACCTCTCCACAGCCGGCTGTGACCACAAGGTGACATCCACCAGCGGCACCATCACCAGCCCCAACTGGCCTGACAAATACCCCAGCAAGAAGGAGTGTACCTGGGCCATCTCTAGCACCCCCGGGCACCGGGTCAAGCTGGTAAGGTGCCCGCTCCCCACCCCGCTCCTCTGTGCCATCTGCACATCACCTATTTCCTGTCAGCTCCAAAGCCCCACGTCGCTCAGAGCACTGCTCAGGGCCATGCAGGCTGCAGGCTTGTGGCCTGGCTGAGCCCACAGGGCTGCCATCCCTGTGAGAAGCCCAAGTCTGGTGTGGACAGAGGCCCTTTCCCAGCATACGGTGGGTTTGTACCTGCCATCACCTCATTCCTAGGTCCTCCCCGTCTCCCATCCACCAGCAGCGGCTACTGCCCTGGTGTCCATGAACTGGGGTCCGGGGGCCTTGGTTTGGTGCCACCTGTTTTCCATGCCTCCTGCCCCCGGGCCATATAACTCCTAATTCGCTGTCCTCCCTCACGCCCTCCAGACCTTCATGGAGATGGACATCGAGTCCCAGCCTGAGTGTGCCTATGACCACCTGGAGGTGTACGACGGGCGTGATGCCAAGGCCCCCGTCCTGGGCCGCTTCTGCGGGAGCAAGAAGCCCGAGCCCGTCCTGGCCACGGGCAGCCGCATGTTCCTGCGCTTCTACTCTGACAACTCCGTGCAGAGGAAGGGCTTCCAGGCCTCCCACTCCACAGGTGAGCCCGTCGCAGGCCAGGGTGGGGGCAGCCGGTGCCCTGTGTGGTCATTTGTCCTGGAGGCGTCTGCCGATCCTGGTCTCAAAGGCAGGCCCTGGGCTCCAGTCGGAGGTTTACAAAGAGCTCCTGAAGACACAGACAGGCCCAGCCCCTGGCCGGGTGGACAGACAGCATGTCCTGAAGGCCAGACCAGAGGGGCAGAGAGTCAGCCTCCTGGGCCAGGGAGAGGAGGTCCTGATTAGGGGTGCGAAGGTCAGAAAGAAAACAGGGCAGTGACAACAGTGGGTAGAGAACCAGAGATGGGGAGAGAATCCCCTGGAGTCCCCAGAGGTAGGACGCTTGACTGTGCGGTAGGCCACCCACATTCCACCCCCCCCAGATTCACGCGTTCATTCATTCTGCAGACATTTGTTAACACGTGGCAGGTACGCGGCAGCATCTTAAGTGCGGGTCACAAAATGAACGAAGCAGGGCTTCCCTGGTGGCGCAGTGGTTGAGAGTCCGCCTGCCGATGCAGGGGACGCAGGTTCGTGCTCCAGTCCGGGAGGATCCCACATGCCACGGAGCGGCTGGGCCCGTGAGCCATGGCCGCTGAGCCTGCGCGTCCGGAGCCTGTGCTCCGCAACGGGAGAGGCCACAGCAGTGAGAGGCCCGCGTACCGAAAAAAAAAAAAAAAAAAAAAAAAAAATGAACGAAGCAGACAAAGCTCTCAGTCCTTGAGGAGTCCTCAAGGGGGGGGGGGGAGTCCCCTCAAGGACTCTGCATTTACTTGTTCGTTTATTCAACAACCTTCTACTGAGCCCTGGTCCCCTGCAGGAGACTCAGAGGGGCACGGGGAGATGAATCAGGCATAAGCCCTTCACCCTGCCCACACGGGAACCCACAGCCCAGGGGAGAGACAGGACATGGACAGATAATTACAGCAGGAGACAAAACACGCTAAGGGCCTCGCTCTGGGTGTGAGGTGATGGGTCATTGCGGGCAGGGGAGGAGCCCAAGCACAGCCACAACCCCAGACAGCTCTGGGCGTACACAGGTGACTGCAGGTCATTTAGTTTGGCTGGAGCAATGGGTGTGTGAGGACAGCAGTGAACTGGGAATGGTGTGGCTACCGAGAAAGGCTGGAGCCCAGTCCTGTGAGGCCTGGGACATCAGGCCAACGGTGACCGCTGGGGGCTTGGCAGGCTTCTCGTGGGTCTTAAGCTACCTGTTGGGGAGGCCCCAGAGCTGATGGGTCCACAGTCCCGCTCCTCCCTTTTAACTCAGCCCCTGACCCAGGCCTCGCCCATCCACTCCCCACCCGTGAGCCCAGGTGTCCTGGAGGCCAGAGGGCATAGGAAGGGATGGACGGGATGACCCTGCCCTGCCTGCTCTCGTTTGCCCTTCCCAGCACAGGGTCACACACTGGAGGCCCGGAACTCCATCTGGCCCTCAGACCTGCTCTGTTTGGCCCACACTGTGTTTTTTTTTTGTTTTGTTTTTTTTTTTGCGGTACGCGGGCCTCTCACTGCTGTGGCCTCTCCCGTTGTGGAGCACAGGCTCCAGACGCGCAGGCTCAGCGGCCATGGCTCACGGGCCCAGCCGCTCCGCGGCACGTGGGATCCTCCCGGACCGGGGCACGAACCCGCGTCCCCTGCATCGGCAGGCGGACTCTCAACCGCTGCGCCACCGGGGAAGCCCCTGTGTTTTTTTTAAAACATGAGCCAACGTTTAAAAATTAGGAGTTTTCGCATAAAATCCACGAGTACGTCTTCTCGCTTAAGAATGGGAGCTCAGGCGACATAGGGCCCACATTCTTCCGTGATAGCCATCAGCTGGAGCAAATTAGCAGCAACCTCTTTCAACAAGCGTGCTCTCCCTGGGGCCTCCGCTCAGAGCGGCCTTCCACCCACCACGTCCCCGGGCCTCCGCGGGCATCTCTCCAGAGGGAAAGCCGCAGAGCACTTGTTCCAGGCCAAGGCCTGGGCCAGGTCCAAACCCACCTATCACTAGCCATGTGGCCTCGTCCCAGGGCCTCCATACGGCCAGGAGGCCTGAATATGGGGAGGGAGAGTGCCTGGGCCACAGCCGTGCTCGGCGGGGGTGGTGGTGGCTGATCTTGTGTCCCCCTCCCCCCTCAGAGTGTGGAGGCCAGGTGCAGGCAGAGGTGAAGACCAAGGACCTTTACTCCCATGCCCAGTTTGGCGACAACAACTACCCCGGGGGCGTGGACTGCGAGTGGGTCATCGTGGCCGAGGAAGGCTATGGCGTGGAGCTGGTGTTCCAGACCTTCGAGGTAGAGGAGGAGGCCGACTGCGGCTACGATTACATGGAGCTCTTTGACGGCTACGACAGCACGGCCCCCAGACTGGGGCGCTACTGCGGCTCCGGGGTGAGACCCGCCACCCCTCACCCCAGCGCAGGGACCCAGCGCCTCTGCAGGCCTGGGGTCCTGGCATGGGGGACAGCCCCTGCCTGGCACGTTGTAGGAGCCAGAGACCTACAAAGTGGGTGGTTGCTCACAGAGGCCCGCCCCGCCCTGGGCCATCCCCACCCAGGAAACCAGGTCCTTTCTGGTCAACACAGAGGTTCTTGCAGCCTCTGGGAGAGGCCCTGCCCTGACCCAAGCCTGCTCAGCACCAGTTTGGTTGGGTCTCCAAGGTAGTTTGCATCTGGAGAGGAGGGTGGAGTTCCCTCTGCCCTCTGATTCCCTCGTCCCAGTCCAAAGGCAGCTGACCAGGGCCCGGAATGAGGGCAGAGGTTGGGGCAGGAGCCAGAGACCAGGACTGAGCTGAGTCGTGCTAGGCAGTCGTTCTGGCGGAGCCATAACAATACCCTCATCTCTTCCACTGCCCGTTTCTCTTCTTGGTGAAAGGCCAGCTGGTCCCAAAGCATACTGATGCCGCTGTCCAAGCAGATACTGAATATTACTTCTTGGTCCATAAAATGGCACTTTCAGAGGCAGTGGGCAAAAGTTTGCTTGATGCGGTTTTAACTAAGGCCACAGGAGAACCGCAGAGGTGGGTTTATTTTCCTCCAGGCAGAGCTTGTGAGTTCTTTTTTTTTTTTTTCTTTTCTTTTTAATCCTCTCCTCCTTCAGTGAATGCCATCTTCCCCTCACCATTACACACACACACACACACACACACTTTTGCACACGTACTCACATATGCACACTCAGACACGCCCTCCTTCCCATCACTTCCCTGGTCCCCTGCCTCTCTCATGGCCGTGCTCCAGGGCTGCCTGGGCGCCCCAGGAAGGGTTAAACTTCCCAGAAGCAGCAGTAGCTGCTGAACCCAGCATTGGCCGGTGGAATATCCCCTTAGGAGCAGAGCTTCAGCCTTTGTCAACTGGCAAGGGCCGGGCAGGGCTGGGACAGGGTGGAGAGCTGCGGAAGTGGAGCACACAGCCCCCCTGCCTGCCTGGCTCAGCCTCTCCAGGATCCCCAGGCGACCAAGCTGGTGCCCCCTCCCCACTTGACTCTTTGTGACTCCCTTGACCTGACACCTTTGGGTGAGTCACACACCAAATTGGGTGTCCCCAGGTGGCGTCTTCCAAAGACTTCCATCAGGCTGGAGCAAACGGCAGGGACCTGGGGAAGGAACCCAGTTCCGTCAGGGCTTCCTGGCATGGTTGCTGGAAATGTCCCCAAGGTTTTCGGAGGGCTTTGAGGGCCAGGGCCTCTTCGTGCTGATGCTCTGTGGGCGGCTGTCATGCTGAGGGCCTGCACACAGAGGTGAGGAGGGGCTTGCAGGCGCCTAGGAAGGGGCATCACCCGGAGCTGACCATGGCCAGCATCGGGGGAGGGCAGGAGCGTGGTGGCCAAGTCCAGGTCTGGGGGACCCAGCTGTCCTGTCTTCTCCAAGAGACAGCCGGGACAGCAACAAGGCGGCCACTCAGACAAGCTGCTCCCTTTCCCGGCTATCCTCTTTTTGTTCCTGCCACCAGCCCTTCTAGGCTTGGAGAGCAGAGAGCTTCTGAGGGAAGCCAGGCCCAGCGGGGGGGCAGCGCCTTGCCTAAGACTTCACAGCTAACTAGTTAATAGCAGCGCTGGGTGTGGAATGAAAGTGTAACTCTACACTTAAGACAAGCTCCTCTACCCCCTGCTACCTCCCCTCCTCCAGGCACCCTATTAAACCCCTGCTCCCAAAAATCCTCCTCCTGCTTCAAGGCGCTGGGGGAATCTGGCGGAAGTCGGGAGCTGCCCGCCTTCCTTATAGCTGGGGAACTCGGGGAGGGAAACAGCAGCCCTGCCCCTGGTCCTCAGTCTCATGCCCACCCCTTTCCTCTGTCAGCCTCCCGAGGAGGTGTACTCGGCGGGAGATTCTGTCCTGGTGAAATTCCACTCGGATGACACCATTACCAAAAAAGGCTTCCACCTGCGATACACCAGCACGAAGTTCCAGGACACGCTGCACAGCAGGAAGTGACCACTGCCCTCACACGGCGGGGACGGGAGGCCCGCTGCCCTCAGTCGACTGAGCCGGACAGCGGGGGCTGGGCAGAAGGCGGGACCCCGTCCCCGTCCCCCAGGTGCCAGGACCTGCGGGCCAGTGGTCCAGGTGAGGCAGGGCACTGGACTCCTACATGAGCCACTGCCCCACGATCCCTTCCTCCCTTGCCCCCGCCAGGAGTGAAGGGCCAGGGCCAGGGAGCCAGAGCTTTCCCTGAGACACTTGAAGTGGCCATTCCTCTCTGGGGGCCCAGCCCGGTGGGAGAGGGTCTGTCACCGGGACCCGCCCACCTTCCCTGCCCGTCTCTACACGCTGTATTGTGTATGGCCGGTGGCATATCTTCATTGTAATGTACATTTCCCACCCCTTCTCCAACCCCGATTTGGTTTTATTTTAAGCCTCCGCTTCCCCCTGTTTCCTGGGGCGTGAGTTTCCGTACATGTCCCACAGGAGCCAGGGTGGGAGGATGAAGGGGAGGGAGTGGGGCAGCAAGACAGGGCTTCTCTCAGGCCCAGTGGCTGGTCGGCTACACCAGGGCACCCCAGCCAATAAACCGAAAGTGTTACAGCCAGTATCCCGTGCCGGATGCTGTCTGGGGTATGGGGGCGGCGGGCGTGGGGTGGCTCGTCTCACTCCAGATGCGCAGGCTTGCTGTGTCTGGGGCCGGCCCCCAGCCAGGACACCTGGCCTCACTGGCTGCCCTTCCTTCCGTCAATTCCAGGGCCCCAGAGGGTGGGATTTCACGGTCAGGCACACACAGATACGCCTCGCACACTTCAGCCTGCAGGCGCCCCATGTACACACACTGCTCGAGGCTCTCCCACACAGCTGAAGGGGTGGGACATTCTGCAAACAGGCTGTTCGGTGGGGAGGGAGGAGATATGTAAAAGGGCATGGCGTGTGTCTGTCCATCCAGCGTCCATCCGGGTCTTCTGTCTCTGGGTCTGGGTGTCGGGCTAGGGGAGCCCACCAGGACCCAGAACACCAGCACCAGCCAGAACAGATCCACCAGCCGGCCCCCAGTGCCTGCCCTCCTGAAGGTTGGACCCCGAGTGCTGGCCCCTCGGATCCTTCTCTCCTCAGTGAAACAAGAGTCAGATGCTCGGCAGCCACTGAGCAAACACTGCAGCTCTGGCCTCCTCTCCCAAGGGGACCCATGGCTGTGTCTTGTCTGGCTTCTTCCTTCCTGCCATTGCCTTCTCCCTGTCCAGGCAATAGTGAGGCACAGACCTGTCTCCCCGAGGCCAGGTGGAGAGAAACTACATCCCCGCTCCTTCCCTTCAAAGGAGCCTCTCTCTACCCTTTCTCTCCGTGGATCTCACAGGGAAAGAAAGCCCAGAGAGGACCCAGGTTCTCTGCCTGGACTGGCCACTCCCAGATTCCAGAGCGAGCAGGCAGCCTGTTTCAAGCCCCGGGGCTCCCCGAGAGCCTTCGGGGGACCGTAGGTCTTTTACTGGCCCCAAACTCCTTCCCATTGCAGAGGGAGATGTTGTGCCAGCTGCTGTCTGGACTATGTGGGGGGACCTACCCCCAGGGAGCAGTGCGGCACGGTGCATCCCATATTGGTCCTTTAGGCAGAAAGCAGCAGTGGAAACCAGACACATGGCTAGTATCTGATGTGCATGCAGGACCAGCTCCCATGGTCAGGCTGCAGCCTTCTCTCCTAGTCCTGAGCGCAGGTGAGGGAGTCGGTGCTGGCCGGAGGGCCAGCGAGGTCACAGGCTGTGATGTCACGGCCACCCCTCCACCTCCTCTGACCAAACTGCTCAGGACAGCTCAGAGGGCCGTGAACAGAATAGAAAAACTCCCAAACCATTGGAGCCGCCCAGGCATCTCATCTGGACACTTTGCCAACAAACTCGGCCTCAGCTCCATGGCAGAATTTGTAGTCAGTGGTCACAGCTCTCCTCACCAGCCCTGCAGGTTCGTCTGAAGCTCAGAGCCAGTTTACAAGCCACATGTGCCAAGAGAGTCAGGATCACAGCCCCGTCCAGACTGCGGGACTGCGGCCCAAGAGAGTACCCAGTCCTCCCCGACCCAGGTCAGGGCCCCTGTGAACAGCAACGGCACAGCCGGAGGCAGCTCAGGACTGACCCATGCAGCCACCCTGGGCACCCGTCCCAAGACTCCATCACCACCGTAGACTCGGGCCCCTCTAACGACTCAGGGGCCCGTGCTGGTGGGCCCTGCCAGTCTTCCCTGGGCCCATCTTCCCAGAGGCTGCCTCTGGGCGCTGCAGGCTTGATCAGGAGCTGGCTGCAGGCCATCGATGCACATCCCAGAAGTTAATGAATGTGTTCTCCAGACCCGGCCTACCCTCACCTTCTGCCTACTTCAGGCTTCTAGACTAGATGAACTCCAGCGCAGCTGCCCAGCCACTCAGGTGATTCCACGTCAGAGGACGGAACCCTTCCTCGTCCAACTGTCTCCAAGTCCCTGAGGTTTCCTGGGTCCTGAGTGTGCGGCCAGCAGCAGAAAAGCTAGGATGGACCTGCCCCAGACTGCGCTCCCAACCTGGTAACCAGGTTAAGATAACCACGTACCCTGGAGCTCTGGCCTCCTCCCTCTGGGCGCACCTCTCTAGCCCTCGGAGGACAGGACACCAGCCCTGGCCTGGCGGTCAGGAGATCTGGCTCTGCCTTGCTTCGCCCTGTGACATTGACCAACTGTCCCCTCCCTGGGCCTCTGCTCCCCAGCCTATCACCTTTCCCCAGCAACCCTTCCCATCGGGGTCTAGTCTCCAAGAGCCAGAGGGCAGGGCCACGCTTCTGAGGCAGCTGGGGGCTTCCAGGGCCAACTGTTGGCTCAACTGTAAAAGAAAGAAGGTTGGATGCCCTGCACTGCCCCCTCACTCCTTTTTATCCCTCGCCCTCTCCCTTACCCCACATTCTTCTCAGTAGGTCGTGAGAAGGTTATAAGCTTGAATGCAACACAGCCAGTTTGGGGCTTCCCTGGCGGTCCGGTGGTTAAGACTCTGCGCTTCCACTGCAGGGGGCATGGGTTCAATCCCTGGTAGCGGAACTAAGATCCCACATGCTGCGCGGCACGGCCAAAAAAATTTTAAAGAAATAAAATAAAAACAGCCGGTTTTGAATACAGGCTTTCCCATTTGGTGGCTCCATGCCCCTTGGTGAGACATTTAACTGCTCTGAACCTTGGTTTCTTCATCTAGATACAGAGGATGATAGCACACTGTTTCAAGAAAGGAAGAGATAGACTTTGGAAGGAGCCTGTCACAGCGCCTGGATAATAGGCTCTCTGTAAATGGGCCTTCTTTTCCTGTCATCTGCCAAACAATTCTCCAGTTCCTGGATGAAGCTCTTCCTATGCCAGAAGGAAACTTCTGGGTTCACCAGTTTCCAGTCGTGCGTTAGGAGTTTAGCGCAGAACTACATGTGCCAGAGAGGGCAATGCTTAACCCACGGCAAGGCGGGGCTTGCGGGGCAGCGGGGGACATATTTCTGGCTAGCTGGTAGCCTTTCTGGGCACCTCCCAAGTCACACCCTGTGCTTGACTGTCCCTACACACAAAGCTGATTCTAGAATATGTGAAAAGATTTGCTGCCCCAGTTTGCAAAAATAGTAGTGCCTGACTTGGGGAGAGGAGTAAGGAGGGGAGAAGGAGGCCAGATGTTTTCCCCTGAGAGTCAGAAGGCCCACCCCCTCACTGACCAGCCTGCTTCTCCTGCTGCAGCCCCCTCCCAGCCTCCCAGCCCTCCCCTCCCCCATCCCAGGAACATCTGGTTCCAATCTCTTCCAGATGCTGTGGCCAAGCTGTTTTATGGCCAATCACCTCAGCTCAGCTTCCTGAAGGCCTCCCTCCATTTCGGGGAATGGTCCCTCCTCGTCCCTTTCCTTGGGACCTTGGCCACCTCTTTTCCTAACATGGAGAAGAGACACATATCGAAGCCAAACGAAACCGTGAGGGTCCTCAGAACTGGCACCTTCCTTCCCACTTCCTTGGGTGGGGGGGGCCTGTCATCCAGCCAGGTTTAAAAGAAACATGCTGTCCCAGAAGGAAAGGAATGGATAGGGAAGTATGGGGGTGTGTGTGTGTGTGTGAGCGAGGTATGAGTGTACGAGGCTGTGCCTATATATTGGGTGTGTCTGTGTTTGTGTCTGCACAGCAAAATACCCCACTGTAACCTGGAAGTGCCCCTTGGTGGCCACCACCTCATTTTCCCTCCCTGCCTGTGCTAGCTAACTCGGGGCCCCTCTGCCGGACAGTGGCAGCTGCAGCCCAAGGTTGTCCCTTACCTTGCAGCTCTCTGTGGCCGCCAAAGCTGTCTTCCATATCCAGCCCAGGGAGGCGGTGTGTGTGTGTGTGTGTGTGTGTGTTTATGCACACATAGACCTCTCTCCCTCCGCCAGGTCAGATTAGAGGGACACAGGCCAGAAGGGACCCCAGGGCAGACTCTGGCAGATGCCCTGACCCAGCTCTATCTGACAGGTGCCTGGAGCTGCCCAGGGCTGGCCGAGTGCCGGAGAGCGGCCATCTGGAGAGAGGAAGGAGGGGCAGGCTCTCTGGAGGAAACCTGTATGCAGCGCCCCCCGCCCCACCTCAACTGGCTCCTTTGTCCCCCACTAAGAGGACCCTGGGAGTCAATCTCTCCTCCTAAGAAACCCAGAAGGGTTTTGCAAAAGGAAGATTGAAGCCTGTGCCTCTGGGGGACTCTGAAAACCCTTCAGCTGGTGCTGGGGGGTGGTCCTGCCCAGAGGTAGAAGGATGGACCCTGGAGGTCACCCCCCATCCTTAGAATCCTGGACTCCAAATAACTCCCCACTACTCCTTCAAAATAAGCTTCCTTGGCATTTTTGGCTCCACAGCCCCCCCTGGTGTTATTCGGGAACTAAGCATGGCCATGGTCCCCCAGAAGCTCTGTGGAGACCCTTGGGTGGGCCACTGTGTCTGAGACCTGCCCCGCCCGTGTCTTACTGTCCCAGGTGGTCCCTGGCATACACTGGGGAGACAGGGCAGTGAAATGGAAGGATTCTAGCTTCTGAATCAAATCCTGGGCATTGTTGCCTACTGGCTGTAAGACAGGGGCAAGCCTTTTAACCTCTTTCTGCCTCAGATTCTTCATCTGTTAAATGGGAATCATACGGTGCAGGGACATTGCGAAGACTAAAGGAGCTGATGTGCGTGAAAGCACCTGGCTGGATACCTGGCACGTAGTAGGCCCTCAGGAAGTGGCATTTGACCTTCAGCTTTCCTTCCTAGTGCAAGGAGGCTGTGCCCCAAGCTTTGGATGACACATGTTCATTTGGCCCTGAGCCAGGCAGTGTCAGGGAGGTGACTCTGTTTTTCCCGGAGCTTTTCCACTCCAGCAGAGGATCATTTTAATAAGTCCATAATAATAGACGCAGAGGTGACTCAGATCTGCAAACGAGGAGCCCTGCTGGGGAGCGGACACTCGGGCTCTGGGGGAGGGAAATTCAGTGACATCTGAGTCCGATGCAGTGGTGGGCTGCTGCAGTGGGAAGGGCTCCAAACAGGGGGCCTGTGGACCTCGGCTAGGCCTCCAGATGGCTACAGGTTGTCCCCTAGGAGGCCTCAGTTTCCCCATCTGCGGAGTGCATGGTAGTGCCAAATTGACCTCCAAAGTCCTTTCCAAGCTGGAGATGTGGCTCTGCTTTCGGAGCCCTGCCTCTCACAGTGAGATGTGGAACAAACTTGACGGTTCCAGGTGGCCTGTCCTGGGGGGCATCCTCATTGGCGCTCTTCTGTGACTATGCAGCTTGCCCACCCCTCCCCTCCCAGAGCCCAAGGAGAGGCGGGGCTCTCAGGCCATGGTGGCCTGTCCTGGGGGGCATCCTCATTGGCGCTCTTCTGTGACTATGCAGCTTGCCCACCCCACCCCTCCCAGAGCCCAAGGAGAGGCGGGGCTCTCAGGCCATGGTGGTTTATTGATGCACGTCGCAAGCACAGCACACAGGCGGGTGTGCCCCCAGCCCAGGGCAAACACGAGGCCAGGGGAGGGCAGCGGGCCTTTTCCGCTGCCCTCAGCAGAGGGGAAAGGGCCTGGGGCCCACGTCCTCTCCTCCATGCATCTCCCACGGCCCCCAGCCCTGATCCATGCCACGGAGACAGCTGACCACACCACTCCCTGTGGCTACAGAAGAGGCAACCAGCTGTCCTATCTGCCCAGCTCACTGAGATATGGCCTTGTTGGCCTGCTGCCCACTTCTGTCCTTCATCGCAGAAATCCGGCTGTCACCTTAGGGGCTGCTTCCCACCACCTGACATCACCTCTGGCATCCCCCAAACAGCTGCCTGCCTTAATTGACACCTCTCCCCGTCACCCCACGCAGTCTGCTTGTCCCCAGGGTCCACTCTCACCACTCCCGTGACCCGTACAAAAGTAGGAAAGAGGTGAAAACGTTGAGTGGCCCAAGAAAGACCTCACCAAGAACTCCCCAGGGAAGGGCCTCTCCGCCAATAGGCTAGCTTCGCGGTGGGTACCCGACAGGGCCAGTGGGCAGGGGCGCGAGGGGGGGCGGGGCAGGGAAGCCACAGTCCAGATGACACACAGGCACGGGGCAGTGGCGGCGCCGCGGCAGAGCGAGCGAGCAAGCGCGCAGCCAGGCGGGGTGCCAGGGCTCTGGGGAAACGCCCTCACTTCCAGTTCCACGCCGGGTCCCCCCGGCGTGAGGCCGCCCACTCCCGGCTGAGGAAGGGGTCCCTCCGGGTCTCAGGGGTCTCTTGCCCCCTCCTCGACCCCAGCGGCTGCCCTTGCAGACCCAGCACTCTGAGCAAGGGAGAAAGTACGCCGGGATTTACACCATCTCCAGACGGAAGAAGGGGAAACACCAGCAGCCAGGTGCTCCCGAAGCTAAGAGAAAAAGAGGGCCCTTTTCCAGAGGGCAGGTGGAGAAGGGGAGGCACAGCCCTCCCCGTGCAGGAAGAGGGTGCCTCGGGGTAAGAAGCAGGGAAGGGGGGGGAAATGGGGGCGGGATGGGGGCGGGGGTCATAGCGGTGCAGGAGACTATTTATAGAGGGAGAGGGTCGGGCCTGCGGTGGGAAGCCCCCAGGCTCGACTCACGGGGTGGGGCATTCTGTGATTGGCCCTGAGCGGGAAGGGGTGGGGCTGAGGAAGAGCACGCCCACAGCTCTCGGCTCACCTCCGGAGGCAGGCAAGCTACAGGTGGGCCTTGGAAGGGAAGGCTTCCCCGGGAGAGCCCTAGGCGGCAGGTCTCCTGAGATGGAGGCCTGGGATGAGGCAAGAAACAGCAGGGCAGGGAAACCAGAAGAAAGGGGAAGTCTCTAGAAATCCACCCGCCCCCCCACTCCCCACCAACCTGCTGAGGCTAAGAAGCCTTCCCAGCCCCACCAGGCATGGGTGGGCCATGCCTACCAAGGGACCACCCTCTGTTGCCTCCAATGCCCTGGGGAAGGGAAGGGAAGGGAAGAGGGAGATGGATGGCATGGAGGGAGCAGGGCGGCAGGGGAGAGAAAGCCAGCTCCCTGCACCTATGCCACCCATCACCACCCTGCCTGCCATCTCTCCCTAGCCCCCCAGCTCCCCAGAAGTCCCTAGCGGCCCACGCTGATGTTGCAGGTCTTGCAGCTGGGGTCTTTCTTGGCGTCAGCAGTGGACAGGCTCATGAGCTGGTGCCCGCTGATCTCCCCCAGGGTGCCCAGGGACAGGTCGACAGGCTCGGTGTAGATGATCTCCAGGATGAGGTCCTGGGCGTGGCGGAAGACCAGCTCCCCATCCTCCACGCTGCAGGTCAGGAACTTGTTGCAGGCAATGTCCAGGAGGGGCAGGCGGTCACGGCAGAAGCGATCCCCCAGGGAACCCTTGGGGGCCAGCACCAGGATGGCATAGTGGTAGGCCGTGTACATACAGTAGAAGTCCGCAAAGTAGAGGTTGGTGCTGGGGTTGAAAAGGCGCTGGGCAGGGATCTGGAAGCGCCAGCGGCCGTAGGGGGAGTCCTGCGGGGGCTGGCCTGTGTTGAACTCCGTGTTGCAGCTGAAGAAGACCCCGTGGAGCATGCCGCTGGTCGGGGAGCCATGGCTGCCACTGTTATCCTTCAGGTAGGGCTGCAGCATGTTCCCGCAGTGGGTCCTGCCCACCCCGGGCGGGGGGAAAGGCCCAGGGGAAGAGAAAATGCCGTTGGTTAGCTGGACTGAGGCTTGGCTGCTATGTGTGACCTTGAAGGGTGGCAGCCCAGCTCCCAGCTCTCCCACCAGCTACCGCCTCCACCAGTCACAAATAGAACATTCCAGAATGCAAGAGAAGGGAGGGCCCCGGAGACGGGCTGATCCAGCCCACTTCTTCACGGAGGAGAGATCTGAACGCGCCACTCCCCAGCTTACAACCCTTTGATGGGACTTGCACAAAAAGCAACGCCATAAAGATCTGTTCTTTCGGGCCCTGCCTCCCAACACCCCCAAACGCACAGGTAACAGGTAACATCCTCCAGCGGGAACCCCACCCCAGGTCTTTCCTGCCTCTGTGCCTTTGCAGTGCTCTCCCCTCTGCCTGGGCTGCCCCTCCCACATTTTTCCACCTGGCCTGGCAAACTTCTAAGCATCCCTCAGGTGTCCCCTCCTCTCCAAAACCTTCCAGGAACAGCAAGCACTTACATTCAACAAAATTTTGACTGCCTACTATGTGCAGGACACTGAACTTTACTCAGCAATCACACATACTTATTATATTCCATCTGTCTGTACTTCCCCTGATAGACTCTGAGGTTTGCCAGAGGCAATTAAATTGAAGCCTCTCTGGTTGGGTGACAGGTGCGGGGCTCAGCAAGCCTCATCCTCTGATTTCCTCTCCAGTCCCTCGGCACCACCTTAAAGGGCGCCCTGAGACCCTTCCCCGGAGCCTCCAGGTTTCCCAGTGCGCAGTATGAAGACCACAGCCCTTCACGTTGAGAATCCTCTCACTCTCTATTCCCCTCACCACCTCCCTTGGGACCCAGGGCCTGAATTGGAGGGACAGCTGACCTGCAGCCCTAGAACCCAATGAAAGGAGCTCTCCAAAAGGAGGATCAAAGCCAGGACCTCGTCCACTCATGACTGTTAGCGTGGTGCCCCCAGGCAGCCCCATCCTGAGAGCCCTCTCCTTCCCTGGGGCCTAACATCCCCCCCAGATCCAGCCTGGGTTATGAGGGTGGTGAGGACTCCAGAGGAGGGTCTGGCAACTAACAGGGTGGGGGTGACGTCAGACGGCCGGGGCGGCGGGCAGATCCAGGGCAGGAAGGAGAGACCCAGGCGTACCTGGCGTGCTGGAAGTACTCCTTGTGATGGTTGCGGTAGAAGACGGAGAAGCGGAGCATACGGCCTGCGATCTGCTCGGCCTTCTCCTGCAACTGGGCCAGGTGCTCCTTGGCGTAATCTGCAAGAGGCCAGGTGGGTCAGTCGAGGGCCAAGTGGGGGGTCGCAGCCTGCCCCACAGATCACCCACTGCATACCGTGAACGCACGCCAGCCCACCTCTGTCGTCAGGGCGCAGGGGAGACCAGACAGTCACAGCACCTAGGACCAGTTAGGAACAGACCACCTGGCCTGGCTGGGAACATGAGCAGCTGGATGCTGTGTGTCCTTGTCACCTCTGGGCCCTGTTGCCAGAGGCTCAGGGCTCTGCGTCAGAAAAGGGCAGAGGGCTGCCCAGTTTATACAGTCATGTACAGCGAGGGCCCCAGAGGCTATGATCCCAGACCATCCTCGTGTGAAAAGAGGACCAAGAGGCAAAAGACTGAGAGGAGACGATCTGAGGTCCTTTGGGGAGGGCCCCTCAAATCCACCAGCTAGGAGGCTGCCCACACAACCGCATGGAAGCCACTTGTAATTTCAGGTGGAGAGTCAGGAGGAAACTGCAGAGAACCAAGGTGAATATTTAGGCAGACCAGGGTCTGGGGCATCCCATGAGAAAGGGGGAAGGTTGGAAACAGCATAGTCAAATTGGACTCCCTGGGCCAGGGCCAGAGACTGGGGCCGTGGAGCCCAGGCAGGGCTGCTGCTAGCCTAGACAGTGCCTTTGCACAAAGTAGGAAGAGGTGCCCTTTCCTCCTTGCTGATGCAGCCCTGACCAGGGTGCTGGGTTTGACGAAAGGAGGCGGAACTGAATTGCAGCCATCGCCAACTCCCCAGTTTGCATGACCTCCCACTACATGTAGAGTTCTGAGGTGAACCAAGAGGCTTTCCCTGCAAGGTGTAGGAGCACCTCCAGAGAGTGGCGTTTTGCAGCTGAGCTAAGAAAAAAACACCAGTCAAAAGAGAAAGGCAGGTCAAGGAGACTTGGGGCACAGACTTTGGCAGAGGATGGAGTCAGCAGCCTCCGAGGCCTGGGGCTAGGGATGTTCATGCCCCTTCCTTGTGACAGAGGGAGATCTGGAGCAGTTCTCACCGTGGGCACCAAAAGAATGGAATATCATGGGGCCGATCCCGGGTCATCAGTGAGCAAGTACGCAGAGGCCCACTATTTGTTCATGTTGGAATTTGCAAGGTAATAGGTGAGTTTGTGGGATGGTTTTCCCAGCCTACGTGGAGGCTCAAGACAAACAAAATGTGATTGTCCTACAAAGTGTCCAGCAACCAATGATCAATAAACAAAACATGGTCCGTCCACACGATGGGGTGTTATTCAGCCCTAAAAAGGAAAGAAATTCTGACACACGCTGTAACATGGATGAACCCTGAGGACATTATGCTAAATGAATAAGCCAATCACAGAAGGGCGAATACTGTGTGATTCTCCTCACACGCGTTACCGAGAGTAGTCAAATTTACAGAGACAGAAAGTGGAAGGGTGGTTGCCAGGGCGTGGAATGAGAGGGGAATGGGAAGTTGTTGTTTAAGGGGCATAGAGTTTCAGTTTGGGAAGATGAAAAAGTTCTGGAGATGGATTGCACACCAATGTGAATGTACTTAACGCTACTGGACTGAAAAATGGTTAAGATGGTAAATTTATGTTATGTGTGTATTTTCCCCCACTTATGCTTGCCCCAAGCCAGAAAAGTAACTCCATCCCTTTCTGGAAGAGGTATTGTCAATGTAATTAGCAGTGCTCGCATCTGCCTCCTGCATCAGACCGCAGGCTTCGCGGGGGCACGGGTGGGTCTCATCCATGGGTGTCTCCCCGTTGACCGAAGCATGGTGCCTGCGTACAGCAGGTGTTCCTAAGTGCATGCCGGGTTAAGAGGAAGTCCCTTCCTGACCATTACTAAACCAGATGTGCCAAAGCAGCCAGACAGCAGGGCCTCACCCCCAGTGCAGAACTCGACCGTCTCGCTCCAGCCAGACACGAGGTACTCCCCGTCGCTCTGCTTCACGGCGGTCTGCACTGCTACACTATACTCCGTGCGGGGGCTCAGGAACCAGTGGCCTCTCACCGTCATGGGCAGCGGCACGGCCTTGGCCACGAGCTTGGTGGGGACATCCTGAGAAATGGGGCGCGGACAGAGAGCCTAGAGTCAGATTGGGGGTCACGTCCACTCTTGGCATTCCCCCAGACCTCCCACTCCCCCAGATGGCCGCCGTCCTGCTGAGGAGAGCGGGAGCCTCGGGGATTCAATGGCTCGGTGCCCTGGCCACCATTTTCCCGCAGAAGCAAGCAGTGGCCGTTGGGAAGGCCATACAGACACTCCCTGGCCTCCACCCCCTTAACCCCCGATGCCCGTTCTCTTGGGAACTGAGGAGAAAGACCACTGGGGTGGAGGCCTGCAAAGTTGAGGGCAGCGAGACCTTCTGTTCCGAGGGAGACTTCGAGAGCTCTGCACACTGCAGTACCGTCTCCACGGCAACGGCAAATGCAGAGAAGCCAGGGAGGAAGGGAAAATATGCCGCCTTCTTTGGGGGGGAGGGTTAAGGGGGTGGTGTTGAACAGTCACGTCACCGTGGCAACTGGCCTGCCAAAAGACACCCAGATTGGAAAGCCAGTTCCAAAGAGAGAGAAGGCGAGTAACCCACACGATGCGGTCGTCGTGGGAACCGGCTCCTTCCCACCTCACTTTTCCCCCTGCCTCTCTGCCAGCTTGAGAAGATGGGAGCCTTCCTCCCACCCGCCCCCACGCCGGCTCTAACCCAGGGAAAGGACATCCCGGCCAGTGCAGGACTCGCCGTCCCTCTTCTAAACCCAGCAAAGAATAGGCCAGAGGGTCAGGGACACTGAGGACCAAGCAAATGGGCACAACCCTGTTCGTGGCCCACGTTGCCCACCCGGTCAACAATAAGGCTGCTTTCTCAGTCGGGGGCTTTGTCGGACCCCTGAGACGCCATCCCCAGGTGTGACGTCTGTGGCCGCACCCTGGGTTTTCCCATCCCGTGTGAAGGTCCAGTCATTATGCCGATGATGGTGTTTGCCGTGTGCTGGGCCGAAGCCAAATACCACGCAGACAATTACCTCAATGAAGCCTCTCCCAGGCTGGCGTTATTATTATTCCCTTTTTACCAGTGGAAGAGAGAGGTTAAACAACTCTCCCAAGATTACACAGTAAGAGCTGGACTGGAGTCGGGCCTCTCTGACTCCCAGCTGTCCCCTCTAGGTGCTCTGTTATCCTGCCCCCTTCAAGAGCAGGGGCTCGGAGGAGGCGCTCTGGGCACCCTGCACTCACCCGGTGTTTGAACTTGTTGGAGTTCTTATTTTCTTTCTTGTTCAGGTCAATGAAGTAGTGGGTGACCCTCTCCAGGTCACTGTTCTCCATGGTCCAGGAGATGCGAAAGGAGTCACAGGTTATGTTGCTGACCTCGATGCTGTGGGGCGTGGACAGCAGCTCCATGCTCCCCACTGGTTTGGCTTCTGTGTGGACTGAGGAGAGAGGAAGACTCAGCACCTCCCTCCCCACCACGGAATCTTCTAGAACGTCTTGCTCCCAACATCACTTGCAAGGTGGAACCTTGAGGAGCCATCGATTGCACCTGCCCCATCAGATCTGATGGGAAGATAGCACGAGGAGGACTGGAGGGGTGGGGCCGAAGGTGGGCTGGGGTGGCCCCCTCGGGGGCTCTTGGCTCTCCTGGGAGGTGTCTGCAGAGCAGATGGCACCTGACAGGTGGCGGAGGCAGTGGGAATGCTTCAAACGTGGGGCAGGACAGATTTGCAGCAGATGGAGCCAAGGAGGGGGGCCCTCAGCCAGCAGGCGTGAAAAGAGAAAGGGGTGGGGTGGAGAGAGCAGTGCCAGGCGGTGGAGGAGTGGCAGGAAGCCCCCACCGGGAGCAGGGTGTGAGGGTGAGGCAGGCAGGGGGCTCTGGCAGCCAAGAGGCCCAGGATGCCAGGGCTCTCGGGTTCAGGCCCCTCCTCCCTGGGGGTGACTCAGCAAGGGCCACCACAACTCGGGGCTGGGAGTACGAGTGCCACCGAGATGACGTGAATCCACGGGTGGTGGGAGGGGACAGCGGGGCCACGGTTCTCTTCCACCTGTAACATTTCAACTCTCGTTCTTTTTCTTTCAGCAGATCCTCTGTCACTTGACTCTTAAATTACTAGTTTTTACCTTGACATCTCTTGCAGGCCAGCTACATGCTAATAATTTCACAAACGTCATCTCGTGCAAGCCTCACAATAGGTAGGTGCTATGATTATCCCCATTTTACAGATGGAGTAGCTGAGGTCGGTGGGGTGGGGGTGGTACCAAGATGTCAAAGGTCACACAGCTGCAAAATGATTTGAACTCAGGTCTGTCTGATTCCAGGGCCCAAGCTCTTTATCATGAAGCTAAGGTTGTGTCCCCTTGTGTGTGTGTGTGTGTGTGTGTGTGTGTGTGTGTGTGTGTGACGCATGTGGTGTATGTGTGCACAGGTGCACGTGGTTTTACCGCTATTTGTTTTTCCTTCTTCCATCCTTCCCTTTCAAGGAATTGCTTTTTCTCTCACCTCCCTCTCTCACTCCTTTGCTTCTACCCCTGGCTGCTGTTCCAGGTGGGAAAGGACCACATCACCATTACTCTCAACTGTGCTTTAGCTATCGGACGAGGTGACTCTGGCCTTGACTTTGGCCTGGCTCACGGGAGCTCTGGGGAACAGGGTGGGGAGTGAGAGGAAGGGGCAGTGACCGTCTCTGGGACAAGAAGGTGAATGTGGTTGGACTCTGTCCTGGGGCGTGTGCTCATTAGCCCATAGAGCTCATGCCTGCCTCAAGCTCAGCCCAGCACACCTCAGATTTCTCGAGTGTCATCTCCTTTTCTCCCCCTGCCCTCTTCCTCACCCAGGCGCTAAGGGTGAAGGCACCTTGTGCCTTCGAAAGCAGGTACTTCTATTTATAGCTCCCAGAAGGTCCAACCCACACTTTCCTGTCAATTAAGCCTGCTCCAGAGACTGGCACCTCTGGGCTGCCTGGGCGGCAGGCACAGGAAGAAGGATATGGGTGATGGCCCTCACCTGTCCCAGGATGTCACCTGAATCCTTGTTTCATCTTAGCTTCCCACCCTAAAGTGTGTGCCTGCCTGTTGTGAAATTCAGCCAAATGCCAGTGGCTTCGCGTATGGGGAATCCTATGGTGAATAAGCACAGGGGTGCTACCAGGTCCACCCCGAAATCAAACAGAATGGAATCAGTGTCTAGAAACAACTGTATGATAATAAACCAGCTGGTAATTCCTGGGGACAGGTGTGGAGCGGGGGGGGGGAGTTGCCATCCCTCGGGCTCCCAGTGAGGAGCTCCCCCTGGGAGACACATGTGTGCCCCCCACATGCACCCCCCCACACACACATGCACCCACGCACACCAACACAGACACACAGCCACCCCAGAGGGCCTGAGTGGCCACCTCCCACCCTCATGGGACACAGTCTATGCCTAGCCTGTGGGTAGACACCTATTCCTGTCCCCGTACTCCTCAGTCTTCTTAGAGGCAGGGGCAGCAGGGGCAGCCGTGTTTGGTGGCAGGGGTCTCCAGGACCTGGCTCCCCCTTTCCTCTCTCCAGTTCTAGGAGAGCTCAGATCACTTCCCCATGCTAGCTTGGGGGGAGGCAGTGAGTGACACCGGGAGAACAATGAAGCCGAGTGGACCAAGGATGGGCGTGCACCTGGGTCTCCAAGCCCTGATGATGGAGAAGGGCAGGGTTTGAGGGACAGGCTGAGACAGCACCTGAGAAACACCCACGGTCCCGTGTAATCCACCCCAAGACAAGCATTTACACACCCACACACAGGCAGGCACACACACACGCACACAGATGCACTGGGTATGCCCACCCACACCTGCCACACACGGCTGCACACGCCTCCTCAGACATCCTCATCCCACACACTCACCTACGCACTCAGGTACCCTCCGCCACCTTCCACGTTCTAAGAATGTCCCACAGTTGTCCCTCCACAAGCTGTCACCTCCACACAGACCCACGCATGTTCACGTCCGCAGGCTCTCACACACACACGTAGGCACACACGCCTTCCCACAAGCCATATTTGGGGAAGAAAGGAGGCCACAGGCACCAACATGCATGAGTGCCGCCTCCACAGAGGCACGCCACCCCTCCGCCTGCTTGCACACATGTGTGCCTTCGCATACACATCAACCTCTGCCCATATTCTGGCGTTCTCTCTCACGGCTTCTCCAGGCTCAAAGCCACAGACTTTGAAAACATGTTTGTCTCCGCCAGGCTCCGCCAGCCCTGATCCTTCACATGCCAACAGGTTTGCGCACCTACGCACGCGGGCCTGCCCACGGACAGAGGCTTCTGCCCGCTCTCCCCACCTCCATCCCCCTCCTGCTCTGGAGTTGTGCCTCCCCACGTAGAAACCCTCTGGTCGCATGCAGTCAGCCCCCCAACAAAATGAACTCCCACACGCGTGACAAGTGAGATGTCCACACCATAAATATACTGCCTCACACCAACCCCCGCCCACACAGCCCCCAGGCTGCTCAGATAACCGATCCCCCCCACGGACCTCACATGTACATGTATGTTCCCAGACCCACCACGCGTGAGCATAAGTGCAGGCAGACAGAACTATGTACGCAAGCAAGCCTCCACTTCCCCGGCAAGCAGGCACTCTTGCTGAACACACCGATACCCCCGGCCCATGCCCATTCAGAACAGCCACCACACGCCAGAGGGGACGCATCCCCCCACCCCGCTGTCCCCGTTGGCATCGCTGACTGCAGCAGAATGGTCACGGGCTGACTGTGGTGCCCCAGGGACTGGGTCCAGCTGTGAACCCCTTTGCCAAGGGCCTGGGGACAAGGTCGTCAGCCCCGGCTATCCAGGTGGGCACCTCGGGCAGTGGCAGGACCCTGGCACCCCCTAGTCCCTGGGCACCCGAGTCCCTCTCGGGATTGATAGCTGGATCTATGCTCTGGGGAGGAAGGACACTCACCTGGCTCCACCGGGCTCTGCAGAGGAAGATCTGGAAGGGAGGGAGGGGAGAGACCTCTGCGTGGACAGTCTCCCCAGGCTGAGGGGCAGCAGCTGGATGCCTGGGTCAAAGGCGGCAGCGCTCTCTCGCTCCCCTGGCTCCTCTCTCAGCTGCCAAGGAGGCTTCTTCCATGCCCCGCAGGCAGCTCCTCCCTGGCTCTGCAGCACAACGGCGCTGCCCCCCGAGAGGCGATGTTCCCAGCCGAGCGCCAGGAGAGAAACGAGCGAAATCAAAGCGGCGGCGTGGAGGAGAGAGAGGCAGAGAAGGCGAGGAAGAACGAGAGAGCCAGACCGAATCTGGATCCACCAATGGGATCAGTGGCTGCCCAGCGTCAGGTGACAATAAGCAAGCTTGGTCCCTGCTCGCCTGGGCTGGTGGGAGGGGGAAAGGGCAGAGGGTCTCCCAGGGAGCTACACCGATGTCCTTGGAGACAGTGGCAGTGAGCACCTTTCCCCCATTCTTCCAGGACAAGCTGCCCTCAGAAGAAGTCCCTCCAGCACACCCCTGCTTGGAAATCTCTCACTTGAAGGCAGCCCCTAAACTTCAGGATGCTGGGAGAGGGGTGGGGCTTAGCCTAAGGGCTCAGGAGCTCCAAAGCAAGTATTCTGATTGGCGGATGGGGAGGGGGGCTGTGAAGGGGAAGGGTTCACATGGGGTATGTGAGCTGCAGGCGGGCAGGAGGGGGGTTCTGTCTACAGTCTGGATTCTCTCCTCAGGGCCTTTTGCTGATCTGTGGCTCCATTTTCTTACCAACTCTGTCAAGAGATATCAGACCTGCAGCTCCAGGGCCCCCTGATAGTCAAGGGAGAATGTCTGGCTACTTAAATTCCCCAGGGGGAAAAAAAAAACAAGAGAAAGAAGTTGTGGGGCAGTGAAGGAAGAGCAGAGGCAAGAAAGTGGGGGTAGGAGGGACACACAGAGCTTGGAGTGTTCTCATCCCAGCCAACCACCTGGGCTCAGAGAAGCCAAGCCCTGAATCCCTTGACCAGAGAGATTCCTATCTGCTGTCTTAACAACAGGAAGCTTTTCTGCCACCCAGAAATGAGGACCCTGAGCATGCCACCATGAATAACACTCAAGGAAATCTGAGTCAAGCAAACAACAGTGACGAAGAGTATGTACGGTGTGGAAAAGCACAGGCTTTGCAGTCAGACAGATACGGTCAAAATTCTTGCCCTGTCACTTTCTAGCTGGGTGACCTTGGACAAGTTACTCAACCTCTCAGAGCTTCAGTTTCTCCATCTGTCAAGTGGGATAATAACACAGGTTTGTTGTCATCACTGAATGAGAAATCACATCCTAAATCTCAAAGCTCTGGCTGATCCACCAGATGTGCCCAGTCACGCATCAGAGCTGTTATCATCACCATCATTATTGACCGTGCCTGCCTGCAAAGAGCCCACTGCCTTTTAGGGGAGAAAAGATGGGCATTTAGAGACCCAATTAGAGAACAAGGCGTATACAGCTAAATTGAGGGTACAGATGTGGATGCACAAAAGGAGTGAGGACCAGCTCCAGAGAGCAGGGGGAGCGCAGGCAAGAGGAGAAGGTGGAAGCAGCAGCGTGGTGGAAGGTGGGGAGGTCTTGGTGCAGACACAGCAGACACACCAGGCAGGCCCTGGGTGAGGGCCTCAGAGAGCCGTAGGAGGCCTGAGCTGAGTGTAGGGACACTCCCTGAGAGGGACTCAGAGGCTGCAGATATCGGTAGCAAAGGTTAGAGGAGGTGACAGTGGACAGAAAGTGAGCAGTTCACAGAAAGCAAAGACAGCAGAAGCCAATCCTACCCTAAATGGGCATGGAGAACCCGGGCAAGTCTGGTCAGATCCTGAACCTCAGAATGCGGTGTGGGGTGTTACACCGAGGCAGGGTTAAGCCCTCCCTTGGCCAAACATGAGTAGGTCCCGCTCCTCACACACCTACACTGAGAAGTTGAAACTCCAAAGAGATGCACCGTGTCATCTCATAGTCATGGCCAGCATCAGACATCTGGACCGACACCTGGCCCTACAACCCACCTGAGGACAGCAACTCAGTTTCCCCATCTGTAAAGGAAGACTAGTCTCAGCACACCCCCACCTCCCACCTTCACAGGATGGCACACAGACCGCATGAGATCATGTGTCCCAAGCAGAGAACAGTCGCTATCTGAATGCACTTTCGTGGAGCTGGGCGCTAGTGTCAAGTGAAGACGCAAACCCTCTCAGAGCTCCTGCCTCCTCTTGCCTCAGAGGACTTCTCTGCAGATCACATGAGAAAACACATGGTAAGAAGAAAGCATGATGGGCCAAATATAACTAACTCCGGGTGGAACCAAACAACTGCCAAGATGCACTTTGGCTGCATTTTTTTTTTTAAATAACTTTTTTATTTTTGCGGTATGCAGGCCTCTCACTGTTGTGGCCTCTCCCGTTGCAGAGCACAGGCTCCGGACGCACAGGCTCAGCGGCCACAGCTCACGGGCCCAGCCGCTCCGCGGCATGTGGGATCTTCCCGGACCGGGGCACGAACCCGCGTCCCCTGCATCGGCAGGTGGACTCTCAACCACTGAGCCACCAGGGAAGCCCTAAATAACTTTTTTTTTTTTTTTTTTTTTTTTTTTTTTTTTTTTTTTGCGGTATGCGGGCCTCTCACTGTTGGGGCCTCTCCCGTTGCGGGGCACAGGCTCCGGACGCGCAGGCTCAGCGGCCATAGCTCGTGGGCCTAGCCGCTCCGCGGCATGTGGGATCTTCCCGGACCGGGGCACGAACCCATGTCCCCTGCATCGGCAGGCGGGCTCTCAACCACTGCGCCACCAGGGAAGCCCCCCTAAATAACTTTTTATTACACAAGCCATACGTGATCATTGTAGAAAGACGAGAAGAATTAATTCTAAAATTTGAGAGAATTAAAATTGCTGGTTTCCTCACCATTCAGAAATAGATGTATATGATATATAGTTTATTAGCAAAAATAGAAAGTATAAATACTGTTTTATAACCTGCTTCTTTCACTTACCAGTACTTTTTCTGTTCATTACATAGTCTTTCTACAGTTGTGTTTTTGTTTTTTGGCCACACTGCTCTTAGTTCCCTGACCAGGGATTGAATCTGGGTCTACGGTAGTGAAAGCACCAAGTCCTAACCACTGGACCACCAGGGAATTCCCTACAGTATTGTTTTAAATTTAAATATGTTCTATTTCTTTGGAGCCAATTCCCATCTCCTCTGATTAACTTAGTTTACTTTTTCTCCATTCTAAACAACACTGCAAGGGACATTCTTGCAGCAAAATCTCTTCCCACGCTTTAATTATTTCTTCCAGTAAAATATTAAGAGGTATAATAAATATAAAGGGACCTTATTTGGATACTGATTTCACAGCAGTTAAACTTTGAATACTAACTGGATCTTTGATAATATTTAGGAATTATTAGTTCTGATAATGTTTTAGTTCTTTTAAGTTCTTTTAAGAGAATATCCTTCAGCGATACACACTCTAATATTTATGGATGAATAACATCATATCTGTGATTTGTTTCAAGATAATCTCGGGGGGACATGGGGTGTGTATATGAAAGATCAGCATGGGTGGATAATTATTGAAGCCAGGCACTTTGAGATTCAATAAGCTATGGTCTCCACTTTTGTGCATGCTTGGAAGTTTCCATGTTAAATATTATATCTAAGCTATGATTACAATTATAACAAAAGCGTCTTTTAAGCACCAAGACACAGTGCTAGGCATGCGATTCTCACAACGACCTCGAGGGGTGGCTCTATCAATCCCATTTTCAAAGGCAGATAGTGGGAAATGAGACTCGATCCATAAGGAGTCAAGCTAGAGTCAAATCACGTCTGAGTACAAAGGCTGGGTTCTTCGTGGTAGAAGGGCACAGAGCAAATATAGAGTCTGAGGTAACAGAGAATGAGTCTGTAAGTGAAAAAAATCTACAGTCTTAACATTGCTCATGCACTTTTTAGACTCAAAATGTTTACGTCTGTTTCCCCATGGTTGAACTACGTGTGGAGATCTCAGGGGCCAATGAATGCAGACACATCCAGACAGCCCATAAAAACCACCTTGTTCATTTACAAGTGTTGACAATGACAGGAGAGGGCAATGACTGTTTATGAGAACTGTGTGGGTTTCTCAGTGCTTATTTTCTTTACCTGTTCAAAATTATGTTTAGACCTCCTACAACCCTCACCAGTCACCTATTTCAAATTTACTAAAGAACATTAATTCTAAAATCTGGACACATTCCTGAGTATTCATTCAACTAAAGAATATAATATGTTTTTTTTAGCTTTTTTAAACTTAAATATGTAACAACTTTAAGACGTGGAAAAATACCGAATTATATTTAAGGACTCTGAAAAGCTATTAGAAGAGACACTAATGAAACGTTGGAGGGGCAGAAGAAATTTCAAGGGAAGATCAAGAACAATGAAGAAAGAATCACAAGTGAAATGAGAAGGGGAAGGACTAATCAGATAGAATGAAGGTACTGGAATAGTCACTAAACTATACCTGAAGTGGACCAGCATAGCGTAGGAACTATAGAATACCCCTGGGCACAGCATGGCAAGATACCTGGGACAACACATATTGAATACGTGAACTCCTGCCAGGCTGGAAAGGCTTCCCTCCACACTTATCTATTTAGAGAGTTGCATAGGAAAGAACCTATAGAGAAGACATAGGAAAATGCAAGGCAAAGATGGCTTTTACATCAATGGTGCCAAAGTTAAATTACAGTTACAATCCACCTGGAAACAATCCACCCTTATTTTTCTTTTTTTTTTTTTCCCAAGATTTTTATTTTTTTGGATGTGGACCATTTTTAAAGTCTTTATTGAATTTCTTACAATATTGCTTCTGTTTTATGTTTTGGTTTTTTGACCGCAAGGCATGTGGATTCTTACCTCCCCGACCAGGGATTGAACCTGCAGCCCCGACATTGGAAGGCGAAGTCTTTTTTCTTTTTTGCAGTACGCGGGCCTCTCACTGTTGTGGCCTCTCCCGTTGTGGAGCACAGGCTCCAGACGCGCAGGCTCAGCGGCCATGGCTCACGGGCCCAGCCGCTCCGCGGCATGTGGGATCTTCCCGGACCGGGGCACGAACCTGTGTCCCCTGCATCGGCAGGCGGACTCTCAACCACTGCGCCACCAGGGAAGCCCTGGAGAGTACTCTTAATGGGAAATGATAATAATTGTTGTTAGGAAGTAAACCCCAAAATGTAAAAGGTACGAGGCTTAAGTATTCTTTCCTCTTGTCCTTTCGGCCTGAAAAGTGCTGCGGAAATCCAAGAAGCACTGCAGTAAGGAAACTCGTTAAGTAAAGTATGATGTAAGACAACAATTTGGAATAATATTTAGCCATTAAAAACCATAATTTAGGGTTTCCCTGGTGGCACAGTGGTTAAGAATCTGCCTGCCAATGCAGGGGACATGGGTTTGAGCCCCGGTCCAGTAAGATCCCACATGCCGTGGAACAACTAAGCCTGTGCACCACAACTACTGAGCCTGTGCTCTAGAGCCTGGGAGCCACAACTACTGAAGCCTGCGTGCCTAGAGCCCGTGCTCCCCAACAAAAGAAGACACCGCAATGAGAAGCCTGCGTGCCTCAACGAAGAGTAGCCTCCAGTTGAAATTAGAGAAAGCCTGCGCCCAGCAACACAGCCAAAAATAAATAAATTTTAAAAAACATAATTTAGAATATTTAATAACTTAGAAATGTTTATAGTATATTAAGAGAAAAAAGCAGATTATAGAACCATATATAAAATGTTTCCATTTTTAACTTTGATATAATTTTTAAAGGTTATTTTCCATTTACAATTATTACAAAATATTGGCTACATTCCCCGTGCTGTACAATACATCCTTGAGCCTATCTTACACCCAATAGTTTGTACCTCCCACTGCCACACCCCTATATTGCCCCTCCCCCACCCCCACTGGTAACCACTAGTTTGTTCTTTATATATGTGAATCTGCTCCTTTTTTGTTATATTCACTAGCTTGTTGTATTTTTTAGATTCTACATATAAGTGATACCACACAGTATTTGTCTTTCTCTGTCTGACTTATTTCACTTAGCACAATGCCCTCCAAGTCCACCCATGTTGCTGCAAATGGCAAATTTTCGTTCTTCTTTATGGCTGAGTAGTATTCCATTGTGTATATATACCACATCTTTTTTAATCCATTCATCTCTTGATGGACACTTAGTTTGTTTCCTTGTCTTGGCAATTGTAAATAATGCTGCTATGAACATTGGAGTGCACCTATCTTTTCAATTAGTGTTGGTTTTTTTTTCAGATATGTACCCAGGAGTGGAATTGCTGGGTCATCTGGTAGTTCTATTTTTAGTTTTTTAAGAAACCTCCATACTGTTTTCCACAGTGGCTGCGACAATTTACTTTCCCAATAACAGTGTACAAATGTTCCCTTTTCTCCACATCCTCGCCAACATTTGTTATTTGTAGACTTTGATAATAGCCATTCTGACCAATGTGAGGTGATATCTCATTGTGGTTTTGATTTGCGTCTTTCATAATTAGTAGTTTTGAGCATCTTTTCATGTGCCTGTTGGCCATCTGCATTTCTTCTTTGGAAAAATGTCTCTTCAGTTCTTCTGTCCATTTTTTAATTGGGTTGTTTGCTTTTTTTGATGTTGAGTTGTTATACTTCATTTGTAGTTATTATACTCCATTTACAGTTATTATAAATTATTGGCTGTATTCCCATTGTTGTACAAGATATCCTTGTGGCTTATTTTACACCTAATAGTTTGTACCTACTGTTGTACCCCTACTCCCAGATTGACCATTCCCCACTTTCCTCTTCCCACTGGTAACCACTAGTTTGTTCTCTATATATGTGAATCTTCTTTTTTGTTACATTCACTAGTTTGTTGTGTTTTTTAGATTCCACATATAAGTGATATCATACGGTATTTATCTTTCTCCATCTTACTTATTTCACTTAGCAACAATGCCCTCCAAGTCCATCTAGGTTGCTGCAAATGGCAAATTTTCATTCTTTTTTATGGATGAGTAGTATTCCATTATGTATATGTGTCTCTCTCTCTCTCTTTCTCTCTCTCTATATATGGATGCTTTTTAAAAATTTCCAAATTTTCTACAATGAATAAGTATCTTTGTAAAAAACAAAATAAAACAAAAACCTAGGAGCTGCTAGAAAGCTGCTGGACCTCAAAGCCCAGAGAATGAAATCAAAGCAGTTTTATCTAGTGCCCCAGTCAGAAGCGAAGAGCTGCTATGCGTCGCTCTGTAAGGGACAGGAAGAGTTTTCCTTTGTTTAGGTTTAGTTATATAAAACCAATATGGAGAAAAGAAGTTGAAAAAAGTCTGGTTTAGAAACCAACACAATATTAATATATTATTAAATTGACAACAATTTAAACAATTTTAAGAGCCAATACTCAAAACAATGTGGCAAAATCTTATATATATTCTTATATATGACATACATTTATGTATACGTTTTCTTACTGGTGATGCATATCAACACAACCCTTTGAAAGCAATTCAGCAAAATGGATGAACAACCATAAAGTGTGCATGTTCAGAATGGTACAAGCCACTGTGGAAACAGTTTGGCAGCTTCTGATAAAATTAAGCATACAACTATCATTCAACTCAACAATCGCACTTGTGGGCATTTATCCCAGAGAAAGAAAAACTTGCACAAAAACCTGTACATGTGTGTTCATAGCAGCTTTATTTGTGATAGCCCCAAACTGAAAACAACCCAGATGTTCTTCAAAGGATGAATAGTTAAACAAACCATGGATATTCAGCAATAAAAAGGAATGAACTAGTTATACGTGCATGATACATGCAACAACTTGGATAATCTCCAGGGAATTATGCTGAGTGAACAAAGCAATCCCAAGAAGTCGCATACTGTATTATTCCATCTTTGAATGATTTCCACTCTGGAAATAACAGAAGTATAAGATAGAGGACAGATTAGCAGCTGCCAGGGATATGTGGGAGGGAGGGAAGTGTGGCTGTAAAAGGGCACTAGAGGATCCTTGCCGTAATAGAAATGTCTTGTATTTTTCCTATCAATGTAGATATTCTGGTTGTGATAGTATACTATAGTTTTACAATATGATACTATTGGGGAACCTGAGTAAAAGGTACTTGGGACCTCCACATTATTTCTTACAACTGCACGTGTATCTACTATTATCTCAAAATAAAAAAAAACTTTACTTAAAAAAATAAAGTACGTCTTCTTTTGGCCAGTTATCAGAAGTCTGGAAATTTGTTCTAGGAATATAATCCAGAAGAAGAAAAAACTTTAAAGGCACCAGATGTTCACTACAGTGGTATTTACAATAGGGAAAAGAAACAATTTAAGTGTCCAAACAGGAACACAGACAAGTGGTGGCATAGCCACCCAAGAATTATGCAGTCGTTTGATGCATCAACGAAGCAACGTTATTTGAAAAGGGAGGATTCAAAATTGTGGTACAATGTGAAATCTCTGTGAGGGGGATTGTAATATATTACAGAAGTTTTAATAGTTAGTCTATGTGAAATTCCAGCAAATGTTTTCCTTCCCTCAAGCTATCTGTAAAGTTACATGGTTTTTACATGGTTTGGGGGTGGAGGGAACGACAGTAGAGGACATTTTTTTATGTTAAATTACAAATGTCGGAGTCACGATAAAAGTTCTTTAAATCTGTCCCTCAGAACCAACAGAACAAACTTCGTTTTTCAAGTTCCAGGGTGGGAACAAGAGTGCATACAAGGGCCCACAGTCACGAGTCCAGGGCAGGTGCCATTAGGCACCCGATTCATCCGCTGCAGCTGCTCCAGCGCTATGCCCACAGCCCAACCCCAGGATCCCACCAGGATTCCGGGGAAAGGACCCCCGAACAAGGGCGAGGATGCAGCCCGGAGGTGCAGTGACCACTCCAAGGTCACCAGAGAGCTGGCAGTCGAGGCTCGGCCCGGCCCAGCCCAGAGCTCCCTGACTCTGAGTCGGGGTCTCGCTCTCTCCCCCGCGTCCCCCGCCCCAACCCAAGCTTCGACCCCAAAGCTCCGCAGCGGCGAACTCCCACGTTGCGTCCAAGCGGCCACCCAGCCCCCATCCCCTGAGCTGGCGCCCCCACCTCACGCCGCCGGCCAAGACCCCCCGAGCGCTGCAGCGTGGCGTGACCTAGACCATTCCCCGCTTCCTTTTTCGCCCTCTCAACCCAGCTTTTCCCGACTCCGGGAAGAACCGGGAAGAGAAGGCGGAGGGGAGCTAGGCGCCGCCGGATAAATACTGTGGCTCGGCCCCGCCCACCGACCTCACTTCCGCCCCGCGACAAGATGGCGGTGCCCGCGCCGTGCCACGCAGACTTCCGCCCGGCGCCGAGGCCCGGGGCCGACCGCGGGTCGCCTCGGAGGTGAAGTCGGGACGTGCGTGGTGCGGAGCTGCAGCCTGGGTGCGCTGAGGTGCGTCGTTGCCTCGTGCTTGGTCGGGAGCCTGGGGAGACGGCGAGCCAAGGGGTCTGGCCGCGGTGGTCCGGGGAGTCTCGCCACGTGGGAGGGGGAGGAGCTGAGACGCTGCGGGAGGGACGCCCTGACGGGGGGGGGGGGGCGGGAGGCCACGTGGGTGGGGTTCCGCCCAGGGTCCGCGTGTCCTCCCCCTCGAGTGACTTCGTTACCCCTTTCCTCCTTTTCTCCCAGGCACCATGTCAGAAGGAGACGCCGCGGGCGAGCCCAGTGCTCCAGGAGGGCCCCGACCCCTCCTTTCTGGGGCGCGGGGGCTTATCGGGCGGAGGCCGGCGCCTTCCCTCACCCCGGGCCGTCTTCCCTCCATCCGCTCCAGGGATCTCACCCTCGGGGGAGTCAAGAAGGTACCCGACGGCACCTTTCTAAAGAAACCCAACTACCCTGAATTCCAGGCACCTGGGGGTTTGACTGATGTTCCTGTAGGGCCTAGCGTGGTGTTGGGCCTCACGAATCTTGTCCTCAGACTTACGCCTACAATTTCTGGGGAGCCCTACCTTCAAATCAAGATACTGGGTACGAAATATTGACATGGCTCTCAGAGATGACTGAAGAGCAGAGAATCCTAATTAGCTCAAAAGCAACTTGAGCAGTGTTTATTTTGTTTTTGTGTGTGTCTTGGATACCTTTAACAAACCCATGAAAGCCACGCAGACGTAAACTTTACCTTCAATTTAAGAGAGTTCTGAATTTGACCTGGATCTCAGTGTGCAAACTTCGGATCCAAAGTATTACGATTCTTAGACATGGTATCAGAGGCTCTGAGTCCTTTCCTATTATGTTTATGACTGTAGATGTAAAGGGTAGCCCTTAAAGAAGATGGGGAGGATGACAGCATAAAAGCAGCCAGTTTTTGAAGACCAGAGTTTACCTTTGGAAATTCTGGTGGCTGTCTAACCCGATCCTCTGTTTGTGAGTGCTGGCAGGTCTGTCTTCCCTACTTGAGCCTTGCTGCTAGAGCTCTTTCACTATGATACTGTCTGGTCTCTATAGCAGTTTGAAGACAAGGGGTGAGGTGAGGTAAATTGCTTTGCTATTAGAAGTCCTGAGGGCTCTCCTTTCAGGGGGCAGAAGCTGAGGCTGCTATTTAAATGTTTTTTGATGCCCCTTTTCTTCCATGTGTAACTCCACTGTCATCATGACATGACATTCCTCCTTTTCAAACACATGTCCCTTTCTGTAAGTCTTTGACAACAGTGTGGAATGTGCAGAAGAGAGCCATGTTGGTCTTTGTCCACAGAAGTTGCCCCTTTGAAAGTTTTTATTTTCCCCTGTACTTTGGGATCAGAATCTACCAAATCAGTGACTCCTGTATTTTACTTTCAGAAAACCTTCACCCCAAATATCATCAGTCGGAAGGTCAAGGAAGAGTAAGTAGCTAGGCCTTCTGAATACTTGCCCCTTATTTACTTGTTCTGAATTTGGGCCTTTGGGGAAATAACTAAGTATGTGGCTCAGAAATTTAAATTTGTAGATTTAATTCTTTTCAGTAGTGATTTCCAACCCTGGCTCCCAGGTGATTCTAGCGTGTAAGCTTTAAAAAATACGGATGCCTGGGAGTCCATCCCTAAAATAGTGGTTTAACTTGTTTGCAATGAAACGGAGTGATTATCTTTTATAGCCAGAGTTGAGAGCCAGTAGTTTGGGCAAAGATGTATCAGGTTCTCCCTTAAATTCTTTTGCAATGCAGCTTTCCTACTTTCAGTTAATACCCAAAAATCCACATTTTGGGGCAGTCTCTATAATTCAACTTTGGAGTTATAGTTCTAACATACACTCTCAAACAAAAAGGTAAGGTACAGTAAACTGAAAGGACTCTGCTTCAGCAAGGAAGTGAAAAAGGTGCTAGACTTATGATTGGGTGTTCTGCCTCTCGTGATGTAGTTGTTGACTCATGTGGAGCGGAGTGTATGGGAGAGTAAGACCAGTTCTCAGAGGCAGGGGAAGTGAGTGGTTTCCCCTAATCCAGTGTCTTTTCCAGGCCCAAGGAAGAAGTAACTGTCAAGAAGGAGAAGCGTGATAGGGATAGAGACCGACAGCGAGAGGGCCATGGACGGGGCCGGGGGCGCCCAGAAGTGATCCAGTCCCACTCTATCTTTGAGCAGGGCCCAGCTGAAATGATGAAGAAAAAGGGTACAAAGCTGCCGGGGCTCCGGGAGGAAGGAATTGGTGGATTTCAGTTCAGACTGCTCGAGAGAAGGGCAAGGGCGGTGGCATTCCCCTGCTTGCTCCCAGTTAGTGGTCCTTGCTGTTGGCCCCTTCCTTACTCCTGGTGAACTGGGTGGTTTCCCACAGGGAACTGGGATAAGACGGTGGATGTGTCGGACATGGGGCCCTCTCACATCATCAACATCAAAAAGGAGAAGAGGGAGACAGATGAAGAAACAAAACAGATTCTGCGTATGCTGGAGAAGGATGATGTAGGTACCAGCAGGCTGAGGGGATGGGGCTTCTTTGTGTGATGAAGAGCGCTTCAGGGGAACCAATTCGGGGGAAGCAGAGCTGTCTGATGTCCCGGAAGCCTGGTGAGCGGCGGGAATCTTCGATTAGAAAAGGACTAAGGTGGACTGCACTCCCACGTATTTGTGTGTGCTGGCCCCGCCATGTGACCTCCGACTCTTCTTTGGCAGTTCATCGATGACCCTGGGCTGAGGAATGACACTCGAAATATGCCTGTGCAGCTGCCGCTGGCTCACTCGGGCTGGCTTTTTAAGGAAGAGAATGAAGAACCAGATGTTAAACCTTGGCTGGCTGGCTCCAAGGAAGAGGACATGGAGGTGGACGTGCCTGCTGTGAAAGGTACTCTGTGTCAGTTAACATCTTGTCTCCTTTTCTCCAGCTGTCCCCCAAGAGCGAGTTTCCCAGACTGCTGCTGCCAAGCCGGTCCTCTCCCACTCCACAGGACCTGAGCACGCTCAGCGGGTTCACGCTGTTGGGGGTCGGTGTGCCAAGCCTGCGATACTCCTTTTTAAATAAGTCACACAGCTCCTGGATCCCTCTTTCAAAGCAGAGTTTCCTTGCAGCTTCCTGGCTGAGTGACAGTGGAGCACACCAGGCCGAAGGGATGGGTGCAGTGAGATGGCATAGGGGCTGGCCACTGATAGCCCTTCCAATTCTGTTATCTCGGGCAGTGAAAGAGGAGCCACGAGATGAGGAAGAGGAGGCCAAGATGAAGGCTTCCTCCAGAGCAGCCAGGAAGACCCCGGGCCTCCCGAAGGACGTATCTGTGGCAGAGCTGCTCAGGGAGCTGAGCCTCACGCAGGAGGAAGAGCTGCTTTTCCTGCAGCTGCCAGACTCACTCCCTGGCCAGCCGCCCACTCAGGACGTCAAGCCTATCAAGACGGAGGTGCAGAACGAGGACGGACAGGTGGTGGTTATAAAGCAGGAGAAAGACCGGGTACGTTCACGATTGAGTTCTGTGAAGATGCAGGGGACCAGGAGGGGAAAGAGCCACCTGCAGGGGGAAGCAAAGGTGTGCCGCCCGCCCACGCTGAAATGCGAGAATAATGTGCATTTGTTCTTTCTGCCCGCGAGGGCCTTGGGGCTTTGTACTTCAATGCCAGTTGTATGTGTGTGTTTCACAATGAAATATTTTGAATGTGTACAAATAAGAGAACATAGACTCTCATATCACCCAGCTTTATCAGTCACTGATATCTTGTCCGTTTATTTATGTTTGCTGTGGTTTGGGTTTTGTTCTGTTTCCTGAGCATTGCCAGGCAGCCCTAGGAAAAGGCCCTGTCTGGGGAGCTAAAGGATGGAGGGAACGGCTCCTCACCCAGTGTCCATCCCCTCGTTGTCTTCACAGGAAGCCAGGCTGGCAGAGAATGCTTGTACCCTGGCCGACCTGACAGAGGGTCAGGTCGGCAAGCTGCTCATCCGCAAGTCGGGGAAGGTGCAGCTCCTCCTGGGCAAGGTGACTCTGGACGTGACGATGGGGACCACCTGCTCTTTCCTGCAGGTGAGAACCTGCTGGGTCGGGACGGAGGCTCTTCGAGACATTGAGGAGTGTTGAGGACTTGGTGCTGAATATGGAGGAAGGGTTCTTGGGATTATCACGTTGAAATCACAGGACTGAGTGAGTGATAGGCTATGCGGTTTTGGTTCTCATCTCTGTCTCTCTTCATTGGCAGGAGCTGGTGTCCGTGGGCCTTGGAGACAGTAGGACGGGTGACATGACGGTCCTGGGACACGTAAAGCACAAACTTGTATGTTCTCCCAATTTTGAATCCCTGTTGGATCACAAACACCGGTAAAAGGAGCATATGGAGGATGGCGGTGATTGTGTCCACGGCTGCTGCCTGCTCCAGACGTTTTATTCTCAAATCTGTTCAACCCAGAAGGCGCCTGTTTAGCCCACCCACTCCAGCCATCGTCCCAGTTTTCCCCACATGGCTCCTTCCCGCAGCAGCTGTGAACGGCGCAGTGACCTTCCCACAGCACGGAAACTGCACACCCTCACTGCTGGGGGGCTTGTCCCTGCTATTTATTTTTATATTTATGGCTTATCTCTTCAACTGACTGCACCCTCCCCAGGTGGAGAGGCCGCACAGTCTGGGAAGGGACGGGCTCCTTCTCTAGGTGACGTCTTTGTTCTCAGGGTAGGAAGTGTAAGGACAGCTGCTGCTGCTGCTCCTGCCTTCCTCCCAACAGGCGGCACCAGAGAGAGAGCAGGGGCTTCTCGAGGCTGAGACTCAGCCCCAGCCCTGCCCGTTACTAGTTGTGTGATTGACAAACTACCTGACGTTTCTGAGCCTCATATTCCTCATCTGACAAAAATGAGGACGATACCTACCTCACTGGGTTGGCATGAGGATGCGGTGGAATATTGTCGATGAAAACTTGCACAAGGCCAGACATACACAGTAGGCGCTCAATAAATGTTAGTTTAGTTTCCCTTCGACTGAATCTATTTTCAAACAAAAGAGAGATTCTGAGAATCTCAGATAAAGTGAATGGAGCTGCTTTATCCCACGTTCTTACTCCGTGTCCTATCCCCCCAGCCTGATGCTCTGAAGGTTTGGGTTTGGGCCCTTCTATGCCCTTTTTTTCCTAAGCACTCTTAGGCAAGTGCTTCCTGTTAATTGCTGCGAGGCCCTAGCTGTAGGTGCCATCAGAAGTGACAGAGTCAGAGACTCACTCCTCCCAGTGCCCTGCAGATGCCTTCGGGTGACATGGTGGTCCCAGGACTCCCTCCACCCTCACTCCTGCAGTAAGTAGCTGTTACTCTTCCAGTAGCAGCTACTGGAAGAGTAGCTGCTTCCACTATTTCTCAGAAGAAACCTGTGACCACTCCTGGAGAATTATCACCACACCGAGGCAAATACTGCTGAAAAACAACCCTGGCTGAGAGAGTAAGTAGAAGATTTATTGAATAATGGCCTCACTTTGAATTTGAGAGGCCCACCTCTGTCTCCTGTCCTGGCATCAACTTGGATTCCACTGCCACTGGCCGCGCTGGCCTTGTAGTTCATTGGTCTGTGGTCTTGTTCCTTTCAGCAGCTCACCACACTCTTGATCCTTCCAGTGTGTGGTCCCTAAGGAGCAGCTTCTCTTTCCTCGTCCCTTGTCTGCAGGGCAGGGTCGGGGAGGCACCTCGGAGGTTGGGGAAGGCCTCCTGTTGCAGTGTTCGTGGTCATTAGACACCGGCAACTCAGCTCCCTTTGCTGTGAGCTTAGCAGACCACCTCTGGAACAGGTGTGAACCACACAGACTCCTGTTAACTTAGGTGGCCCAAGAGGTTTTGGAAGGATATGCCTTTCTTTAGTCTCGCCTTCTGTTCCTTGAGCCTGTTTTTCATTCATCACCACTGGGGCTTCTCCACCGAGCCCCTCAAGCTGCCTAGCCAGCAGCTAGGAGGCAGGATTGACTGTGTAGTCCCCACATCGCCCCTTCTGTAGCTAAGAGCTCACGTGAGCTCTGTTGGATGGTACTGTTCTGGTCTCTGTTCTCACTGTAGAGGACAGGTGAGCAGAAAGGGTCTTGGAGATGTGTGCCATGGAAGTCCTGTTTGGTCTAATGCTGAGCTTTGATGAACCAACTCCTTTTTTGTTCTCTGGGCTTCAGTGTTTGCTGCTTCTCCTTTTCCACAGCTAATGAACTGCCAGTGAGTCTCCATTGTAATCCTCTCTTTCTCTTGGTTACTTTGGTTCAAAAACACTCTTCTGCTTTTCCCGGCTAGCTCAAAGGCCCTGCCTCGTTAGATGTTTGGTGTTTTGTAGTCTTGAGTTCTTTGACTCCTCCACAGAAGCTTGAGGAAGAGTGTGTACCACTTTAACGTTCACCACTTTGCCATTTCAAGTATCTTGGGGATCGACCGTTACGACCCTGCGTCACAGTCCCCACGATCTGTCTCTGCATTCCTGATACACAGATTGAACATCGTCAATAAAAGTGTGGCAAAAAGACGAGGCAAGTCTGCTTTCTTGGCCAAGCCTCCAAAGCATACATTTCTACCAACAAATAAATGCAAATGACAGGAGTAAAAAGCCCAAAGCCAAATTCATGTATGAGTGCAAATGGATGCAAATTTATTACTACCTGCATCTGTGTGTATGCATTTTGTTAAGATGCCGAAAGCAAGCTGTAGGCTTGTTCATTTCTTAATTACATGATTAAGTGACAGAGTGTGGGCCTTAGAGTCAGGGTGGGGTTTGAATCTAACTCCACCAGTATAACATTGGGGAAAATCATTTATCCTCCCTAAGCTCAGTTTTACTCATTTTCTGTAAAAATGAGATAATAGTAGCTTTTTAATAGGGTTGCTTTTAAATTACAGTGGACATAAAACATTTATTTCCTGCCAGACAGAAAAGTGCTTCTGTCAGGACGTGATCCCCACAAGTAACAGAAAACTAGACTGATAGTGACGTAAGCAATAAGAATGTTTAATTATCTCATGTAACGGGCGGTCTGGAGATAGATGGTTCCAGAGTTGGGTGGCAGCCAAAACATCAAGATTTTCTTGGATGCATTTGTTCTGCCATCCTTGGTGTTACAAAGTGGCTGTAACAACTCAGCATCATTTCTTCAAATGACAGTGTCCAGAGCCAAAGCAGGAAGCAAGGTAGACAGCAGTTAAGGAACTTCCTCCTCATTCTGCTCATATCAGGGAGGAATGTCTTTCAGAGGCCCAAAGAGACTTGCCCCTATGTCTCTCTGATAGAGCGGACCACATAACCACCCTTGGATGGGCACTGGAAAAGAGGGATGGGTGGACCAGTTTGTCCCCTGGCACTGACGTCTTGTTGCCTTTGAGACAGGGTTTTGTTAGGAGGGAAGAAACAGGAATGGCACTTAGGTATAAACAGTCCATGATAGTTGCTACCGTGATTAAAAAATACTGTCTATTGTACTAAACTCTAACTATATCTAGGTAGAATTTTTTTTTAATGTTCAATTACCTTTTATTCTAAATAAACCAGTTTTAACATTTTAGTGCATATTCTTTCAGACTAGAAAATTGTGTATGTTACATATAATGATATAAACATGCTGTTTTATCACATTTCATCTCACTCAAAAATACAGTTCTTCCATGTTAATAGTAAGCCTCTTGTACTTCAGATACTTCTGATCTAGCTGAAAATATCAGAGACAGCGCCCTTTAATCCTCCCAGACCTACCCACATGGTCCAATTGATCACTCACACTTGGCTCTTTAAAGGAAGAGGCTTATTTCCTAGGTATAGTCACAGTGAAAACAGTGACGTCCATTGCCTATTCATCCCACCCCCAGCCTAGTGCAGGATACTTCCACAGTTGGGGCGTCCCCCTCTTAAGATGGCTACAGCTGTAGTGACAGATGCCATGTTGACAGCTGCTCTTGGACTGTGGTTCAGCTGCCAAAGTTCTACTGATGGAGGGTCGGAACTGGAGTGGGCTTAGGTCTCAAGGGCATCATCTGAAAAAATGGAGATAGAATGCCAATTCTAGGAACCCCTCTGTGTGGCCAACTTCTGACTCAGCTCTTCTGAAGCGTTTCTTCCGTCCCCTTCCGTGGGAGCAGTCACTGGTCCAACTCCCTGAAAGCTGAGGCAGAGGTTAGACTTCCTTCTGTTTGGTTCATTTACATTTAAGACCCAGTCAGTTGGAAAAAATGCAGTCTTGATCATCATTGGCCCAACGGTTTTATCTTGAGTACTTTTCAGGATTCAGTGGAGAAATAGAAACCATTCTAGGTACTCTAAGCAAAAAAGTTTAATACAGGAAGATGAGTATTTTTAGACTGATTGGAAAGCTGGAAGAGTGAGCCATAGGTTGAGTCTCCAGGATTCAGAACCCTAGAGAACTGATTTACCAGGGGAGCTACACCCTCTGCTAGAATCAGGAAGGCGGAGGACCTGGATCGAGCTATGAGGACACACTGCACGGCCACAATCTAGGGATCAGGCAGTGCCTGCAGTCTCAACTGCCTGGGGAACCACAGAGCTAAAGGTTGCACCCTGAAACACCTGAAGACAACCCCCCACATGCTGAGTGCCCTCTGTGTGCTAGGTACAGTTCAAGCGTAGTATTTGTCAGTGACAAAACAGAAAGGTCTTTGTCCTGGTGGAACTTGGATTCTTGTGAGGGAGACAGACAATAAGTATAAGTAAGTTACAGAGTATTTAGAAGGTGATGGGTGCTTGGGAATTTTTCTTTTAAAGGGTAAGGGGAGTCTATGGGTGGTAGTATCACAGTAAGTAGGGTAGGCTTCATTGAAAAAATATTTGAAGTGAAGCAGCCGGATCAGTAGGCAGTGGGGACAGCTAGGAGCTGACACTGTGAGAGAGGGGACAGTATCAGAGGTGGGGTGGGCAGCCCAGGTCCTGCAGGGCTTCGAAGCCATCATAAGGACTTTGGCTTTATTCTAAGGGGAATGATTAGCTGTTGCAAGTGTCTCTTAGGTTTCAAAAGGCTCCCATTAGCTGCTGGGTTGAGACAAGGGTAGAAGCAGAGGCACCAGTTTGGAGGCTGCTACATTGACCCAGGCAACAGACGGCAGTGGCTTGGACCAGGGTTAATGGTGGAGGTTTTGGGAAGTGGTTGGATGCTAGATACTTATTTCAAAGGTAGAGCCACCTCGATCTGCTGATAGAGTAGATGTGGGGTGTGAAAGAGCAGAATCAAACAGCCAAAGCAGTAGGAAGGAAGGTGGGCCATACTTCCACCTTTCAAATCCCAATTGATAGAACCTAGCTCACACCCAGCATCCTCGTGCAAGTGATTTTGGGAAATGTAGCATCCCCCTTCTAGCCCTCGTAATCCAGGTTGGCACTTTATAAAGTGGTGGTTGTTGCGTGCATGTTCAACCACATTCAGCAGAGTTGGCTTAAGGATCCAAAATTTGCAGGTAAAGCTTTTTGTGGCCATGTCGTGCTGCCAATACAAAGTTCTCTGATTCATTTCCTCAAAACAGTATACTCCAAATGAAAACACAATACCCAAGACTGACTGTACTCAGTGTGACTCACGCATTTTCCCAGGGCAAGATAATACAGGAACTCTTTTGGAAACAGCTCTTACACTGTACAACATAACATTAATGGCTACATTAGAATGCATCTTTGGACTATCAAAATTGACCCAAATATTCCCCGATTTCTGGACAATTTTGGTTTTTCCAATTTTTCACGATTTTAAAAGTGATGTGATAAACAATTTGTAGTTAAATTGTTTCTGATATCCTCATTATTTCCTTAGGATGTTTTTAAATTAAAAATGGCTTTTTTGGGGCTTCCCTGGTGGCGCAGTGGTTGAGAGTCCGCCTGCCGATGCAGGGGACACGGGTTCGTGCCCCGGTCTGGGAGGATCCCACATGCCGCGGAGCGGCTGGGCCCGTGAGCCATGGCCGCTGAGCCTGCGCGTCCGGAGCCTGTCCTCCGCAACGGGAGAGGCCACAACAGTGAGAGGCCCGCGTAACGCATAAAAAAAAAAAAAAAAAAAAAAAAAAAATGGCTTTTTTGACATTAAAAGTGTCAAATTCTATGCCATCTTTAAGGCTTTTGGTAGATAACGCCCTCCAGAATGTTTGCACCTGTCCACATGCCCATCAACAGTGTGTAAGAGTTGCTTGTGCATTTGTAAAGTTAATGTATTAATCAAGATTCTGGTTTTGAACTATATAAATGTAAAAAGATGCTGAGTAGAGACCTGACCTGGTACTCAGCTGACCCTCAGGGTAGATAACTAATGTTTTCTCTCTTCCCTCTGTCAGACATCAAAGGGGGTTGATGTGTAAAGAACACGCTGCCCCCACGGTTGGGTTATATGCTTTCCAAAAGTCAGTTGTGTTTTTCCCAAGTTTGCTTTTGCCAGTTGTGTTCACTATTGTACTTACATAATTCAGTTAAACATGGTATAAACTAATAAAATATGAGGATTAGAAGGAAGTATTTCTGATGAAAATAAGGTAAGTACATAATTTAAATATATAAACTGATGAAATATAAGTGCTAAAATAAAGTTCTTATTTCTGTGTAAACCAAGGTAAATGCATTGGAAAGAATAAACGTGAGTCACTATATACTACCATTGAATTAAGTTTAGGCAAGATAAACGTAAAGACGGGGGCAATCATAATTATCTAAAGTAATTCTGCATTCACATTTCCCCACCAGGTGTCTAGTGCTTTGACTTCACATTCTGCTTTTGGAGATATCAAAACTGGTGATCTTAGCAGTGCATTGTAGGTGTGTGTAATTTTCATGGAATGCTAATCAGTGGACCCATACTCAAAGAAAAGGACTTGTCCCTACACCAAAAGGGGATGAATGTCCATTTATAAGTGTTAAGTTAAAATATTTAAAATAGATACATTTCTTTTTTTTTTTTTGCGGTACGCGGTACGCGGGCCTCTCACTGTTGTGGTCTCTCCCGTTGCGGAGCACAGGCTCCGGACGCGCAGGCTCAGCGGCCATGGCTCACGGGCCTAGCTGCTCCGCGGCATGTGGGATCTTCCCGGACCGGGGCACGAACCCGCATCCCCTGCATCGGCAGGCGGACTCTCAACCACTGCGCCACCAGGGAAGCCCTAAAGTAGATACATTTCTTGTATTAAAAATTTTCCCCAAAATATCAGTTAAGATTAGGTTCAGCTAAGAGAAATAGAGCCCCAAAATAACAGTGGCTTAACCAAATAGACTTTTGTCTCTCATAAAAATCTAAAGGTGCACAGTCTGAAGTGGTATGGCAGCTCTGCTCTACAGAGCCCCAAGGGTCTCCGCTCTTTCCAGCTTACCTTCCCATGGTGTCTAGGGTGTGGCTCAGCCTCAACTTCTAAATTGAAACCAGACCTCTGTTCATTGCATCCCCACCCCTGGCAGCCAGATGAATGAAAGGTTTACATATTTCCCCATCCCCCCACCCCTTGCCAAATGACAGGGCATGTAGTCAATATTATAACTTCTTTAAGGAAGACACCTAAGAGCTGTCCCATAACGTTTACGATTACAGTTGACCCTTGAACAACACAGGTTTGAACTGTATGGGTCCAGTTAGGTGGCGATATGGAAGGGACTTGAGCTGACTGTAAGGGAATTGAGCATCCATGGATTTAGATGTCAGCAGGGGGTCCTGGAGCCAATTCCCCTGGGATATGGAGGGATGATTGTACGCACCATTGTCCAGAAAGCAGTGACATAGCCTCAGCCTCCAAGGAGGCTGAGAAATGTGGTCTTGATCTGGAATGAGCAGGTACCCTCCTAAAAATCAAGATTCGTTATCATGAAAGAAGGAAACTGGATACTAAGGATCAACCAGCAGCCTCTGGCCCATCTATTTCACTTACTTTAAGAATAACTGAACATCTACTGGTCTCAACTGTGACACAGAAGAGCTTCCAATTTTCATCACTGGTGTAAGCAAACCCTCAACTGCCGGCACAGATATAGTGTGCCGTTGTTATAACCACTTCCTTGCATACACTCTCAGTGTCCTTGCCCCTCTCTCCTGTTTACTCATAGGACAAAAGCCCACTTCTGGGTAAATCTAAATCTCTGCCTACTCTGCATCTCTCCTGAGGGCTTAAACCTGGCTGGAGAAGCACCTGACACCATGCTGAGTCATCTCACTTCAAGACCAATAATCTAGCACATTTTCCTTGTCCATTTACTCCTCGCACTCCCCAGAGAGTACTGTGTTCTCAAACCTCCAACACCCCACTCTCAGCTGGTGACCCTGCTTCTTATCGCAGTAAGAAAACAGAAGCAGTCAGAACACCACGTGTTCCCACTACTGTATCTGTCAGTCTGTTTGCAGCTGTGTCCAGGTGCACCGTCTGACCTGTTACTATGGGTGAACTGTCTGTCCTCCTCCCGGAGATCAGACCCTTCACAGGAGCCTAGCTAGATTCCATCCCTCTTACCTACTCAAAGGTTAGTGTTCCAGCAACCCCCTACACACACATCTATTTCCCTCTAGTAGGTCAGTGTCACACGATCCAAATAGGCTCTTAGGGATCCATCTTGAAAATAAATTTTCCTTTGAGGTTGCATTCATCTCCATTTATCACCTCTTTTCTCTGCTTCCGTTTGCAGCAAAACTTTTTTTTTTAATACATTTATTTATTTTTGGCTGCATTGGGTCTTCGTTGCTGCGCACGGGCTCTCTCTAGTTGAGGTGAGCGAGGGCTACTGTTTGTTGTGGCGCACGGGCTTCTCATTGCGGTGGCTTCTCTTGTTGCGGAGCATGGGCTCTAGGCGCATGGGCTCCAGTAGTTGTGGCATGCAGGCTCAGTAGTTGTGGCTCGTGGGCTCTAGAGTGCAGGCTCAGTAGTTGTGGCACACGGGCTTAGTTGCTCCGTGGTAAGTGGAGTTTTCCTGGACCAGGGCTCGAACCCGTGTCCCCTGCATTGGCAGGCGGATTCTTAACCACTGCACCACCAGGGAAGCCCTGCAGCAAAACTTCTTGAAAGAGTTGTCTTTGTTTATCTCCACTTCCTCTCATCCATTCTCTCTTGAACCCATTCCAATCTGCCTTCACCACTCCTCCCAACGGCTCTTCTCAAGGTCACCAGTGCCAAACTCAATAGTAAACTTGCCATCCTTATGTTACTGAATCTATTATCACATTTGACATAGTTGATCACTCTTCCCTTCCTTAAATACCTTCCTTTCTTGGCTTCAGGGTCACTGTCCTAACTGTTCCTTCTTGTCTCACTAGATGTGCTCTCCATCTCCTTTCCTGGTACCTCCCCATCAGGCCTTAGAGCATTTCTCTTGCCTGTCTACTCTCGTTCCCTCAGCCATCTCACTTAGAATCATGGCTTTAAACTCTCCATGCTTATGACTCCCAATTTATTATCTGCAGCTGAGACCCCTCTCCCAACCTTACATCCAACTGCCACTCCCTCATCTCTTCTTGCATGTCTGGCAGGCAACTCACCCCTGACTACCAATTTTGGGAAATACAGGGACAAAGAAACATCTTAAAATAACCCATGAGCGTCCCGTCAGCAAAGCCTTGAATCTGTGGGACAAATGACTCAGGTTCTTCAACAAATTGTAAGGGAAAAAAGAAGAATGAAGGAGGAATCTACAGATAAAAAGAGATTTAGGATATAATGTCAATCATACAATGCAATGTATGAACCTTATTTGTATTAATTTTATTTTTTTTAATTTATTTGATTGAAGCATAGTTGATTTACAATGTTGTGTTAGTTTCTGGTATATAGCAAAATGATTCAGTTATACATATATATATATATATATATATACATTCTTTTTCATATTCTTTCTCATTAAAGTTTATTACAGAATATTGAACATAGTTCCCTGTGCTATACAATAGGACCTTGTTGTTTATCCATTTTATATATAATAGTTTGCATCTGCTAATCCCAAACTCCTGAACTATCCCTGCCCCAACCCTCTCCCTTGGCAACCACAAGCCTGTTCTGTATGTGAGTCTGTTTCTGTTTTGTAGATACGTTCATTTGTGTCATATTTTAGATCCACATATAAGTGATATATGGTATTTGTCTTTTTCTGACTTACTTCACTGAGTATGATAATCTCTAGGTCCATCCATGTTGCTGCAAATGACATTATTTGTATGAACCTTATTTGGATAGTGATTCTGAGAACTGCAGTGAATCTCAGTGTGAAGACTCCATTCAAACTCCTGCACTGGGAATTCCCTGGTGGTCCAATGGTTAGGACACTGCGCTTCCATTGCAGGGGGCACGGGTTCCAAGCTGCATGGTGTGGCCAAACCAAACCAACCAAACAAACAAACAAAAAAACCCTGCACTAGGAGAGTCTCGACCAAACTTTAACATGGCCTCTAGCAGTTTAAGGCCATGTCTCTGGGACCACCCAGCCCGTTTTGAGTTCCTGTTTGGAAAAGCTCAGAGCTGTCAAAAAAATTTGTTGTTTGTCAAAAAACTTTGCTGTTTGTTTTAGCTAACACCTGACAGGAGTCCCCTGGCCTCCCTTTATTAGAGCATTTACTCAAAAAGGGCTTATAATTGTGAATCCTTCCTCTGTCCCTTTGAGATGATGTGTATCTTCTATAACTGTGGAGTGTCTTGTCTTAAGGACCCGAAAGCCATTCCTTTGAAATGTAATTATCCGGAAGGAGAGGGCTCCCAGTCTCTGGGAGGATAGAATCCTAACTTCCATAATCGCCAGCAGTCACTGCTGGCCTAATCACGTTTACAGTGACCAACCCTTTGTAATTTTTCACTTGAGTCCTGTCCCCATTCTCCCTTTACAATTCCTTTTTGCAAATCAGGATGGAGCTCAACTTTTTTGCCTACTGTCAGTAGTTACTGAGTAAAACCTGTTTTCACCATTTTAACTAATACCTGGCTTTGTTTATCTTTGATATTTTTAACAAATTCTTAAAAAAATCATGAGGCAATCAGGAATGTTGGCATGTTGACTAGATATTTGATGATATTAAATTATTATTGTTTGTTTTTTTGGTATGATAATGGTGTTGTGGGCTATATTTTCAAAATAATCATTAAAAAAAAAATCTATCCCAAATGTTATCACTTCTTACTACTTATCCAGCATTGTTACCCTTGACCAAACTAACATCCTCTCTTGTGGGATTTTTTTACAATTGCTTCTTAAATGATCTGCCTGCTTCCACGCGCCCCCCCCCCGCCCCGCCCCAGCCCATGCCACCAGTCTGTTCTCAGCACAGCAGCCAGAGACACCCTGGTAAAATGTGCCATATTATACCACTTCCCATCTCATTCAGAGGAAAAGCCAAGTCTGTTCAAGCTACAAGACCTCATGGGATCCTCCTATGATCCCTGTGACCTCGTGTCCAGCTCTTCTGGGTCATTCCACTCCGTCCATTTCTTATGTAAAAGAGTAGGCAGGCTCCAGCTTCAGGGGTTTTGCATTATTTTCCCCCTGCCTAGAACCCACTTTCCCCAGAAACATTCATGTCTTGTTTCCTCATTCCCTTCAGGTCTCTGAGACTCTCCCTGACCATCCTGCTTAAATTAGGAAAGTTCCACTTCTGATACTCCTTCTGCCCCTTTCCTTGCTCTTTTTCTCCATAGCATTTGTCACCATCTGACATAATATCTATTTCCTTTTTTTTTGTCTGATATTCCCATTAGAGCATAAGCTATGAGAGACTGTTTTGTTCATTACTGTGTCTCCAGAACTTAAAATAGTGCCTTGTACATAATAGACACCAAACAAATGTTAGTTGAAAGAATGAAGGAATGACTGCTATTGTGTGAAGGCTGTGTGTGCTAAAGTATTGATAACTGCATTTCTGAGCAAGTGCAAAAAAGACTTTTGAAGTCTTCCAGGCTTCCTCCCAAGGGAAGAATGGCCCTCACTTTTCCAGGGACAAGAAAGGAGCTGGCCAACCTTGTGGGCAGGGCTTTGGGCCAATTCAGTGGACTGTCCTCGTGGCTTCCACTGCTGGGTGTGTAATTGGCATTGGTGTTTTCCATGAACATTCCGTGAATTCTCATAAACGCCAGAAGGGATGATACCTGTGGGGAGTTGCTGCATGTAGAGAGGTGCTAGTGCCTTTGAGACCCCACAATCCTATGATCCCTTTTTGGTTTTTTAAATTAATTTATTAATTTATTTATATTGGCTGCGTTGGGTCTTCGTTTCTGTGCGAGGGCTTTCTCTAGCTGCGGCGAGCGGGGCCACTCCTCATCGCGGTGCGCGGGCCTCTCACTGTCACGGCCTCTCGTTGCGGAGCACAAGCTCCAGATGCGCAGGCTCAGTAGTTGTGGCTCACGGGCCCAGTTGCTCCACAGCATGTGGGATCCTCCCAGACCAGGGCTCGAACCCGTGTCCCCTGCATTGGCAGGCAGACTCTCAACCACTGCGCCACCAGGGAAGCCCCCTATGATCCCTTTGAGCTAAAAATCTTTCTGATTGATCATTTTTCTGATCAGAACATTTGAGAGGCAGCCTCCCCTGGGGGGCATCCATTGATGGGGTTTGTTGCCTCCCTAATGATGCTAAGAGGTACACCTCTTTTGAAAAGCATCTCTTACCTTGCTCTTGGGTTCTTGTCAAGAGTGAACACCCGAGAGTGTTAAACACACATAGAGGCCTTGTGACTGATATTTTGAGGGGTAGGGTAACTGGGACTCAATAACTAACAGTGTGGGGAGGGCCCGATAGACCTCCCTTGTCAGATGGAAACGGTGTATTTAGGTCTCCAGCTGGCCTGGCCCCGGTGGCGTTTTCAGCTTTACATGACAAACAGACAGCCATCCCTTTGGGGGACATGTTATCCTCCATTCCACAGCCTGAAGCAAAGTCACTTGCTCAGTGGGGCTTTCATTCCACAGTGGTTCTTCTAAATGCCTGGGCCTGGTTCGCTGATGGTTCGGCTAAGCTAAGACCCATGGTGTCCACTGGGTAGACACCACGCTGTAGCTGTTCAGCATCCGCGCCATCTACTTGGAACAGAAAACAGATGTGGTCTCTCTGCTCCGTAGGCAGAACTCAAAGCTGTCCTCACGGCTCCAGCCAATACTCCTTGATGAAGCTTGTTATATTTTTGCTAACTCTTGTTTGGGCTGTTGACAGTGTCCTAGCCATTTGGTCTGCCACTTGGAAAACTACAGAGTGGCAGATTAAAGATTTCCCTCTTTGGGGCCATCAACTATGGAAAAAAATCACGGCTGCTAACGGAACCATCTGGGTGACTCCTATAGGTTCCCGTGGTGAGGACCCATTCTCTGATGAGACCGGCTGGAATCAAGCTGTGGATTGAGCCTGCACTGCCCAGGCAGCCATCTTTGCTGCCTGGACCGGTCACTGAACCAGACATGTAACATACCCACCACCGTAGACTGGGCACCAGGCAAATGACTCTATGTTTAGGTGCACACACTACCACGGCGTGCTGGGCCCGCACGTCCTAATAAAAGTTGAACTGTTGGTCTCGGTGAGGGAGGCCCGTTGCACGGGGCAAAGCCATCGAACCTGTGCCCCACTCCTGGGGCTCACCACTGTTGACAGTCTTTCAGGTTGCAGTGTTGCTGTCTCAGTACAGTCAGCTGGCTCTGCCCAGACCACTGTGGTCCTTGAAACTAATCTTTGCTACATTTCTGGCTTTCCAGACGTTTGCAGTCTGATGCCGATGCATCTTTGATTGCAATGGACTCTCAAGCCAGTCACGGTATTTCATGGACTTTCTGCACAGGCCACCCTCCACAGGCATCTGGGCTTGTTAAGCATTGGAAGAGCCTCCTCAAAAATCAACTCAAAGGGATTTTTGACCCTATGTCTATCACCTCTGCCTGATCCGTGTGTGTTAACAAGGCAGCATGGCCACTAACTATGACTATTCTTAGAAAGTGATCTTTCGTTCTTGACCACTCCCTGGGTACTAATCAGGATGAAAAGGTGGAGTGTTATGTAGACCTATTTTGAGAAATTGGGATTCCCTTCTATGTCCAATGTTTCTTTCTTTCACCTAATGGCAACCCCAGCAGGCCTGATTGCTTCCCCCCCTAGTAGCTGCCCAGCCAAAAGAAAGACCTAGGGATTTCAAACTTAATGCTAAGTTTTTAAAAAAATATTAACTCTCTGTGCGGTTTGCGGACATTCAAACTACGGAGTAGTATCAAGTGTGACAATCTGATTTTGAATTTTTTCCCCCAAGAATTTTGTCCCCCAAACTGAATAATAATTCTGTACTAGACCCACAGTTCCTAAACTGTGTTCTGAGACACCCCAGGGCGCCTCGGCAGCAAGCCCACGGAGCACCATAGAATACAGTTGACCCTTGAAAAAATGGCCTTGAACCGCACCGGTCCACGTGTACGTGGGTTTTTTTCAATAGTAATGCTATGGTACTACACAATCTGTGGTTGGTTGGCTCCGTGGATATGGAACCTTGGGTACAGATGAATCACATATAGAGAAGACTGACTATAAATTACACGCAGATTTTCGAATGCCCCACGTGTTGTTCAAGGGTCAACTGTATTTTAAAAGTGCAAGGGAAACACAGTGATACTCATCATCTGTCGGAAACTACGCAAATTACTAGTACAAGGTAGATCATGACTGCAACGTTAGATTGTCTTCCTTTTGATAATGTCATATCTTTGCAAAGTTGGGTTTTCTGCGGTTGGTGTGATAAAAAGCAAATACTGCAAGAATATCAGTGTGGTACAGGAAATGACTATGGTAGTGCCCAATCTGAGTCCAAGGTTTGAGAAGTTGTATGGCACCCAGCACGTCCCAGGGAAGTAAATACGATTGCAGTAGTCTCCCTTATCCTCGGGGGACATGTTCCAAGTGGATGCCGGAAATCTAAGATAGTACTCAACTTTATATATACTATGTTTTTTCCTATACTAACAGGCAGTGTATATAGCATGAATATGCTGGACAAAGGGATGATTCACATCCTGGGTAGAACAGAGCGGGGTGGTGTGAGATTTCATCATACTATTCATTTAATGGTGCACAATTTAAAACTTATGAATTGTTTATTTCTGGAATTTTCTGTTTAACATTTTGAGACAGCAGTTGCCAGAGGGTAACTGAAATTGTAGAAAGTGAAACTGTGGATAAGGGGAGACTACTGTTCTTTAAAATAGAATAAACGTATATTTATATGTATTCTTTTTCATATGGCTACAAAACTGTGACAACATAAATATGTGTTAAGATAATTGGATCTGACAACTTAATAAATGGAATTTTGAGATATTTCTTTTGTCCTGAGTTGCTGTAAAAAATTAAAGAGACACTAGAAGCACAACTGATTAAATTTTTTTAAAAATACACTTGTCTCTCTTTTACCTGATCCTTCTGAACAAAAGGTCTAGGTGTGACAAATGGTAAATTTATTGGAATGGGACCCAGTGAAAGGAGAGTACTGACTTAGGTACCAGGGAGGACCACTTTGGTCCCCGGGATGGGGGCATGGGACAGGGAGGGACATTAATGATTTGTCTCTGGAGAATTGCCTCCGGAGCTTCCTCAAAAAAGAAGACACCCTGGTTCTCTCCAACTGTGGCAAGCCCTTTAAGTTGACCTGACTGCTGAGTTGGCCATTCCCTGCAAGATGATTGGACCTTGATTTAATCACCGTTCTCTTTAATCTCAGCTGAGAGCCTGTTGGAAACAACAGGGCTTGGTCCTCGCTCCTGTCCCTTCTACACAAAACACCCATCAGATCTCACCATCATTCCCCTGGCCATTGCTCAGTCATTCCATTGGGTGAATGAATGCCAGTTGGCTCGTAGCAAAGAAGAACTGTTCACCAAAGTCATGGTGACTTGCACTTCCTCCCTTCCTTCTTTCCTTCCTCCCTCCCTCCCTTCCTTCCTTCCTTCCTCCCTTCCTTCCTTGCCTGCTCCGTTCCTTTTAACCATTTGACTTGCAGTCTTTCTCTATTATTATGTTTTATGTCTATCTTTTTCTTTTAAACACCATATAGGTGGATTTTGTTTTTAAATCTAGTTTGGTAATCTTTGCCTTTTACCTAGAAAGTTCAGCCCACTTATGTTTATTGTAATTATTAATACTGTTAGATTTATTTCTACCACTTATTTTGTGCTTTCTCTTTGTCCAGATTTTTCTGTGACTTATTTTTCTTCTTTCTTGCCTTTTTTATTTGGATTGATTGTGTTTTTCTCATTTTATTATTTTTTCCCTCTACTGATTGGATAGATATGTATTTTATTTCTTTAAAAAAAATTTAAAAATAGAACAACCATATAATCCAGCAATTCGATTTCTGGGTATTTATCCAAAGAAAACAAAAATGCTAACTCCAAAAGATGAATGCACCCCCATGTTCATTGCAGCATTATTTAAATAGCCAAGATATGGAAACAACCTAAGTATCTACTGATGGATGAATGGATAAAGAAAATGTGATACACACACACACACACACACACACAATGGAATATTACTCATTCATAAGAAAGGATGAAATCTTGCCATTTGTGACATGGTTGGACCTTGAGGACATTATGCTAAGTGAAATAAGTCAAAGACGAATACTGTATGATTTCACTTATATGTGGTATTTAAAAAGACAAACAAATAAAAACAAAAAAACAAGCACATAGATAAAAAGAACAGATTGGTGGTTGCCAGAGGTTGGGGGCAGGGAGGTAGGAGAAATGATTGAATGGGGTCAAAAGGTATAAACGTCCAGTTATAAAATAAAAAGTCCTGAGGATGTAATGTACAGCATAGCAACTATAGTTAAAAATACAGTATTGCATATTCAATATGTATTCAAATATGCATTGCATATTGCTGCTGAGAGAGTAAATCTTTTTTTTTTTCAGTTAACACATTTAATTATTCCTTACTATGAAAGTAATATATAATCAATATACAAAATTTTGAAACAACAGATTTGTGACTTGCCTAAGGTCATGCTGGTCTAATAAGTGGCACAGTCAAGGCTTAACCTTCCCTGGGAATCTATGCTGCCAACCACAGTTTTGTATGAAACCATTTCCCTATGTTTGCCTCCTTTGGCTGACTCCCATACAGGGTCAAATTCATTGTTATTTAACATACTGGCACATCTCAGTTCAGGCCGTTTGTTTGTTTTGCACCGTTCCATCTGTCTTTAACATAGGTTAACAGTATGGAACTTCTCTTGGCCAAAAAGGCAGCCAATAGTAGTAGTATTGGGGGATAGTAGTAACATCCTCATGGTAGCAAATGTAACTGGAGAAGCTATTGGGGCAAATGGAATGATACATGATAAACTGGCTCATTTCAGAGACTATCTAGTGATCTGAAAACTTACGTCTAGCTTGATGGCAATGCTGTCATATTATATGCAAATTAGTAAATTCTTGGCATACTGTTTGGCCAGGGGAGGTCCCAGGTCACCTCCTCCTTTCCTTGTGTTTCCCCAAGCTCTGCTGATGGGGGTGTTTGTTTGCTTTGTTGAGAATCATACTTTAAGATGATGCCTACATATGGGCTTCCCTGGTGGCAACAGTGGTTGAGAGTCCGCCTGCCGATGCAGGGGACACAGGTTCGTGCCCCGGTTCGGGAAAATCCCACATGCCGCGGAGCGGCTGGGCCCATGAGCCATGGCCGCTGAGGCTGCGCGTCCGGAGACTGTGCTCCGCAACGGGAGAGGCCACAACAGTGAGAGGCCCGCGTACCCCAAAAAAAAAAAAAAAAAAAAAAAAAATGATGCCTGCATAAATACATCATCGCATTTGTTTGTTTCCTTGGTAAATATTGGCTTACTTCTCTTTTTAGTTTACATTTAAGTTCAAAGTAAGCCCTATAAAGTGTTGGAGAAACTATGTATCAGGGTCTCAGCACCTTCATCCATTATATTAAGGGTTAGGTTAGATGATAACTGAAGACTTTTCCATCTCTCAGGTCCCTTAAACTTTCCATTAGTCGCAATGGAAGAAATTTCAGGACCTGGGATCACACTGACAAATTTTTTTTTCCAGCAAATTTGGGTGTATTCCAGGAAATGTTGCTAATTCCTTTCCTGCCAGCTGTAGAGAGTGGAATTTGTGATTTTCGTCAATTGATGAGTGTCAGGTAATATTCATGACAAACTGAAATCAGAAGGGAAGCTGACTTTTAGTAAGGACATCAACATGATAGGAGGTTAGGAACTGGACCCCATTTCTCATGTGTGAAGTGGAATAAAGTGAAATAAATTCTCTGCCACAAACATGTTCAGTGAAGTATAAAAAAATCTCCAGTTACAATTTTGGCTTATAAAAATAATATCGCACTCCTTTCCTTTACTCTCAGAGCCTGAATGGAATGTAGACAGAATAATGACTGTCCAGTTACATGCCACAGTGATGCTCCTTTGAGGAGGTGTGGTAGGAAATGCACTGGTGGTAGAGGTAAAGAGACTTCCTTCGATTCTCGATTACCCCTCTTACTGGTGTGTGAGCTTAGTCATGTTATTTAATTTCTTTGAGCCTAAATTTTCTCGTCTATAAAATGAAAATAATAAAATGTTCCTGAGAGGTTTATTGAACATGTTAAATTTTAACATATTGGTAATGGCTACTGCTCAACCTGTCTAGGTCCACAGCTTCGTATTCAAAAGTTTGCAATCTAAAAGTTGTAAACATTATTTCCTTGAAACCTCCTTGGTGGCAAAACCTCAACTGTCTGATCTGATTTCACTTGGTAGAAATTTTTACCTCATCATGTGAAGCTATTTACAGTCTTTACGCTACTTGAGGTGAATATTCATGTTTTACTGCATAAATATGTGTTTGATTATTTGTGCTGTCTCAGACCACTCTAGGGGAGGTATACAATGTACAATTTAATATCTTTTTAAAATTTAAAACTTCCTGAATTCTGAAATGTACATGGCCCCAAGGATTTCTGATAAGGGATTTTAGGGCTATTGAGAGAGTAAATCTTAAAAGTTCTCATGACACACAAAATATTTTGTAATTGTGTAAGGTGATGGATGTTAACTAGACTTATTGTGGTGAGTATTTTTCAAAGTATACAAATATTGAACCCTTACGTTGTGCACCTGAAACTAATATACCATTATATGTCAATTATACCTAAATTAAAATATTTTAAATATATATTTTAAAAATTTAATATGCATGCTGAGAGTGTAGAGTTAATTATTATTACCCTCCTCCAGAACCTTATAATGCTTTTATTCTAATTACCTCACTCCTGACTTATATGCTATTTTTCTTAACCTCTTAGCTCTATCATTTTTTTTAAAATTTCACTGTATTGGACACCTCTTATGCTCCATTACAGATCCTCTCGGTCTTACGTGTCCCTTTATATAACCCGTACTATGGTGAACAGTTTTCTGTGAGCACTCACCAGGTCTACAGGGATACAAGCTGATAATGCCTAGCCTCAGGCTTGCCCTGTGCATCTCCTGCTTTCTGCCCTGAGGCTTCTGTGTTGATGCCAAGGCATGGAGTAGCATGGGAACATCGTGGTGCACCTAGAAAGTATAAGGGGTTAATACTCATTTTTCTTCATTTTAGTACTTGGAAAGTCCCATACAGAGGGTTTATTAGAGGTAAATCTCTGTGTTTGTCTGAAAATGCTTTATTTTACTATTGTTCTAGGAAGAAAATTTCACTGGATATGCATTTTCTAGGTTGACAGTTCTTTTTTTTGCTTTAACTTTCAGGCCTGTGGAGGTGTGTGTGTGTGTGTGTGTGTGTGCATGCCAGTGTCTTCCAGGCTTTTTCTTTTTCTTTTTAAAAAATATTTATTTATATTGGCTGCGTTGGGTCTTAGTTGCGGCACATGGGATATTTCGCTGTGGCATGCAGGCTTCTCATTGTGGTGGCTTCTCTTGCTGTGGAGCACGGGCTCTAGGCACATGGGCTTCAGTAGTTGTGGCACACGGGCTCAGTAGTTCTGGCTTGCGGGCTCTAGAGTGCAGGCTCAGCAATTGTGGCGCATGGGCCTTGTTGCTCTGCGGCATGTGGTATCCTCTCAGACCAGGTCTCGAACCCATGTCCCCTGCATTAACAGGATGACTCTCAACCACTGCACCACCAGATTTATCTTCTAATTCACAATGTCTTCCTTCAGCTGTGTCTTTTCTCTTGTGTTACTTTTCTTCTGAACATTTAATTTCAATTTCTATATTACTCATTTGTAGAAGTCCTGTTTTGATTCTTTTTCAAATCTGCCTAGTCAATTTTGATAACCTTTGCTCTTACTCATGGTTTTAATTGCCACCTTTATTTCTTAAAACGTATTCCAGGGACTTCCCTGGTGGCACAGTGGTTGGGAGTCCGCCTGCCAGTGCAGGGGACATGGGTTCGAGCCCTGGTCTGGGAGGATCCCACATGCCGCGGAGCAACTGAGCCCGTGCGCCACAACTACTGAGCCTGTGCTCTAGGGCCAATGAGCCACAGCTGCTGAAGCCCGTGTGCCACAGCTACTGAAACCCCAGCGCCTAGAGCCCGTGCTCTGCAGTGAGAGAAGCCACAGCAATGAGGAGCCTGCACACCACAATGTGGAGCAGCCCCCGCTCGCCCCAACTGGAGAAAGCCCATGTGTAGCAACAAAGACCCAACACAGCCAAAAATAAATAATAAATAAATTAAAAAAAAAAAAAAAAAACGTATTCCAGATTTATTTATATTCTGGGTCCAGTGATTCTTTTTTTTGAAATCTTTGTGGATCTGGTTCTGTTCACTGTAGTTTCTGCTTGTTTGCTTATGTTTTTAAAGGAGGTTTTATTAAGATCTATTTTACATATCATAAAACTTACCCTATTAGAATATTCAATAATTTTTGGTAAATTTAATGAGTGGTACAGACATCACCACAAATCAGTTTTAGAACACTGTTATCACCCTAATAAAATCCCCCAGGCCCATTAACAGTTCACCCTCATTCTCACTTCCAGCCCCAGACAACCACTTGACTACATTCTGTCTCTATACATTTGTCGTTTCTAGACTTCCCATATAAGTGGAATCGTACAATATATGGTTTCTTGTGTCTGGCTTTGTCTTTTAACATAATGTGTTTTGAGGTTCCTCCATGGCATAGCATAGTACTGTGTTCCTTTTTAATGCTGAATCTGTCCATTGTATGAACACACTACATTTTGCTTATCCATTCACCAGTTGATGAGCATTTAATTGGTTTTCAGGTCTGGGCTCTCATAAAAATTGATGCTATGAATGTACGCTTGCAAGTTTTGTGGGAGCATATGTTTTCGTTCCTCTTAGGTAGTTACCAAGAAGTGGAACTCTTGGTTCCTAAGGAAATTTTTTGTTGAACTTTTTGAGAAACTGCCAATGTTTTCCAAAGTGGTGCATCCCCTAACCTATCTGCTTATATGACCTGAGCCACTGCTGTGGCTGCACTGGCCGTTGGGTTCTTATGACGACTGCAGGATGCACCACAACAGCAACCATCAGGGAACTTTGAAAAATCAAGTGCTGGAGGGTACATGGCACGCCTGAGGGCCACACAGCAAGGTCATGGGGAAATATATACATATATATATATAGAGAGAGAGAGAGAGAGAGAAAGACAGACAGACAGAGACAGAAGAGAGACAGAGACAGAGAGACAGAGAGAGAAAGACACAGAGACAAAGACAGAGACAGATACAGAGACAGACACAGAGACAGACACAGAGGCAGATAGAAAGTGAGAACCTGCAGTTCGGCCTTTATTAAGGTTGAGAGTGGGGTGGCTAGGGTTTTGCAGGTTCACTCTTCATTGGTGAATTTAAAACCTAGGAGCATGGACTCCCACAGGAACCTGCAGCAACAGCAGACATGGAGGTGGGGCACCTGGCCAGGCGCTAGCTGTGTGATGCATTGGGGGAGCCTGACCCCCTCCAGATGCCCACCTTCCCACCCTACTATGGCTTCCTCAGGCGCAAGGAGCATGGGATGGTAGCCCCTCAGCTGCAGGTGGAGCAAGGCGCAGCCAGTGCTGCATCAGTATGACTACTGTGCTCACTACCTCATCGGGCTTCTCAGGTGTAAGCTGTCACATTCCCCGACTTCCTGGCCTGCAAGCACGACAGCACAACTGGGACTACTGCAAGTACATGGACTACGGGAAGCGCATGAAGGAGTTTGAGTCAGAGCCCCTGCTGCTCCAACAACAGCAGGAGCAGAAGAAGGCAGACACAGCCAAGAGCCAGGGGCCCAGTGAGGTGGCCTGAGAGGTGGGCTGTAGTGCAACTGCCTACCATCCCGTGGACCAGTCAAGAAATAAAACCTGCAGGCCCCGCCACCCAAAATAAATGAATGAATGAATGAATCCCAAGAGCAGGAATTAGGGCACGGGGAGGAAAAAGCAGGAGCACTCAAGAGGTCAGTGTCACCCAGGGCTTTCTAAAAGGGGAACTTCTTGGGTGGAGGTGTCCTGGTTCCTTATCTAGTTATTTAGATGGCAGCATATTTATTTGAGATGGACGTCTTTGAAACGGGTGTCTTGGCAATGAGAAGCTTAATACCAGGCACTTGAATTACAATGAAAAAAAAGCTTAATGTCAGGCACTTACAGCACAACATCCTTGCTGACTTTATTATTGCATTAGTCATCTAGGGCTGCCATTACAAAATACTGCAGACAAGGTGGCTTAAATGACAGACATTTATTTTCTCACAGTTCTGGAGGCTAGAAGTCCATGACCAAGGCGCTGGCAAACTTGGTTTCTGGTGAGGGCTCTCTTCCTGACTTGTAGACAGCCACCTTCTTGTTGTATTGTGTTTTCACGTGGCCTTTCCTCTTTGCTCACAGGGAAAGAAAAGAGAGATCTCTGGTGTCTCTTATTCTAAGGACACCAGTGCTATGAGTTGGGCCCTACCCTTATTACTTCATTTAACCTTAATTACCTCCCCAGAGGCCCTGCTCCAAATACAGTGACGCTGGGGGTTAGGTTTCAACATATGACTCTTGGGGGGACAAAATTCAGTTCGTAACATCCTGCCCTCTGGTCCCGCCAAATTCACGTCCTTCTCACATTCAAAATACATTCACCCCATCTCAATAGCTCCAAAAGTTTTAACCTACTCCAGCATTAATTCCAAGCCCAAAATCTCATCTAGACATCATCTAAATCAGATATTGGTGAGACTTGAGGTATGATTCATCCTGAAGCAATATTCCTCTCCAGATGTGAAGCTATGAAGAGGAAATAGCTTTGTCACATAGGCTTGTGGTGACAGTGGCAGCACTGGCGATGGTTGAATCACCTTTGGGGTTATTCTTCCTTTTTCTTAAAGGATTAAGCATGTTGAATCGCTCTATTGTCCTGTCCTGTAGAATTCCAGAAGTCCAAAAGCCATCCTTTAGAAAGCCTTCCTTTATTTCATCCAGTCTCTCTTCCCTTTGGTCCAAACTGGCAGTGTTTCTGCTGATGTTCAACATAATCCTGTTTTTGCTTCTAGCTTCTGCTGAGATGGCTGATCAGCTCCAGAGTTAACCATGGATAATCTCCTAGTAGAGTGATTGTCTAGCCGCACCCTTGGGTGTTCTCTCCAGAACAAGCTTTCTCACTTTTTTTTGCACTACAGATAGGCTGAGAACTTCCCAAATCTTCAAACTCTGATTCTTTTTTGCTTAATCTTTCTTTCAATTTATCTTTCTCCTCTTACAGTTTTACTGTAAGCAGGAAGGAGAGGCCAGGTCACGCCTCAACAGTTTGCTTAGATATCTCCTCAGCTACATATCCAAGTTCATTGCTTGGGAGTTCTACCTTCCACAAAGCACAAGACTACAATTCAGCCAGTTCTTTCCCAGTTTATAACAAGGATCACCTTTCTTCCAGTTTCCAATAACATGTTCCTCATTTCTGTCTGAGACCTCACCAGAAGCACCTTTAACATCCATATTTCTACCAACAGTCCCTTCAAGGAAATCTAGGCTTTTTCTAGCATGTACCTCAAAAGTCTTCCAATTATACCCATCACCCAGCTCCAAAACCACTTCCATATTTTTATGTATTTTTTACAACAGCACCCTACTTCATGGTACCACAGTCTGTATTAGTCAGGGTTCTCCAGTGAAACAGGACCATTAGGAGCTTATATGTATATATATATATATATTTATTTATATTTATATTTATATATACATACACTTTCTACTAAGGAATTATAATATGTGATTATGGAGGTTGACGAATCCCAAGATCTTCAGTGGAGTTGCAGGAGAGCCAATGGTGTAGTTCTAGTCCAAATCCAAAGGCCTGAAAACTGGGAGAGCCAATGGTGGTGTTCCAATCTGAAGGCTTGCAGACTTAAGACCCAGAAGAGCCAATGCTTTAGTTTGAGTCAGAAGGCAGGAAAAAGCTGATGTTTCAGTTCAATGGCAGTCAGGTGAGAAAAATTCTCTCTTAATCCAGCGCGGGTAAGCCTTCTTGTCCTAGTTAGGCCTTCAATTGATTGGATGAGGCCATCCACATTAGACAGGGCAGTCTGTTTTACCCCATCTCCCAATTCAAATGTTAATTTCATCCAAAACACCCTCCAAGAAACACACAGAATAATGTCTGACCAAATATCTGGGTACCTGTTGGCCAAACTGATACATAAAAGTAACCATCACAATTATTATCTGTCCTATGTATTATAGCCATTCTAGTGGCTGTGAAATATCTTACTGTGATTTTGTCTGTTTGTTTGCATTTCCTGAATGACTAACGGTGTTGAGCACATTTTCATGTGATTTTTACCCATTGGTACATCTTCTTTGGTGAAAGATCAGTTCATATCTGTTGCCCATTTAAAAAATTGCATTGTTTGTCTTCATATTGAGCCTAATGTGTGTTTTTAAAATTAATTTAAACAAAACAACCCAACAAACAATCATAGCAGTTCACCCATTTTATTGACCCTAATGTGTTTTGTGATTTATTTTTTCTTGCGAGTTCCTGTGTGGGAACTTTGAGGGCCAGGTGGAGGGTGTATTTCTCCTGGGAGGATCTGTGTTTACCTCTGCCTGGAACCCAGAGGTATTATAGATGTACGTCCAATTTCAATTAAATCTTCCCTGTAGTTTCTAGGCCAAACAGGTAATGTCATTTTCTGCCATTTGTCTTGCTGTGGCTCTGGTGACTTTATTTTCTCAACAACAATAACAACAACAAATCAGGATTTATGGTCAGAATGGAAACACTTACTGGGGACAAAGGGCCAGACTCTTTGATGTCATGACTGCCTGGGAAAATCCAGATTGTATACAGTGACAGGGCCATCCTCACCCTGAATTTTAGAGCCTGGCAAGGCCAAGTGGACAGAATTTGGTGTTATGAAAATATCATCTTATATCATCTGTAATTTAATTTTAAATACTTTAAACAGTACAATATGTGTGTGCTCTTTTAAATCAATATCCTAGGTATGGTTAATTAACAACTGAAGTGTTGGGGAATGTAAACTCCAGGAGAGGTTGATTAGCTTTTGAAAGCTTCTAAGCAGATGTCCACTCTTTAGAGAGCTTCAACTATCTTTATTTCCAGTCAACACTGAGACTGTGGATTTTCCTTTGGTGAAATAACTAGTATTCATTATGTGTGGGTTGGCTAGAAATATTGTACAGGGTATTTCTATATCCTGTCTACTCTTTTTTTTTTTTTGCTACGCGGGCCTCTCACTGTTGTGGTCTCTCCCATTGCGGAGCACAGGCTCTGGATGCGCAGGCTCAGCGGCCATGGCTCACGGGCCCAGCCGCTCCATGGCATGTGGGATCTTCCCGGACCGGGGCACGAACCTGTGTCCCCTGCATCGGCAGGCGGACTCTCAACCACTGCACCACCAGGGAAGCCTCATGTATAATTATTTTTGAGTGCACTTGCTACTAAATGTTGGCATGAACAAGAGAATTCAGTATACATGTTATTATAACATAACATTGTAACATTGTAAAGTAGGAAGGCTGTGAGGTAGAAGAACTCACATATAGTGTTAAACAAATAACATCTACAAAGAGGGAAGGGGTATCCCACCAATTAGATTCCCGCTTTGGAAATTCTCCTGCTCCAAAAATTTTCAAGCTATTCTGTTTTGGGAAGGAGAGGAGAGTCCTTGAATGTATGGATTAAAACGAGGTATGAGATATCTGAGGCTTGGAAAAGCCATGTCTAGCCCTATTCCATATAGAGTATTTACATGTCTTTACAACATCAGCCAAGGTCTCTGGAAGCTGGACCCCAACCACCTCAGAAAACTTGGGGTTGGAGAGGGGTGCAGTCATTTGCCAAAATGATTGGAGAGGGAGAGAAATCTTTATTTATTTGGAAATTATACTGTTGCTGCAGAGTTAACCACCAATGCTTTTACATAGTTTGAAGAAAGCTCTTCTTGGCTCACAGATTCAGGTATTAATAAATAATAATGATAGGCAAAATTTATTGCAGGCAATCTTCTCCTTGTGCCAGGTATTTTACACGCATCATCTCATTAACGTATATACATTTCCATACAATCCTATGAATGGATGATTTTCTTCCAGTTTTATATATAAGTACAGTGAGGCTTAGAGGTCACATAATTAGGTGTTTGAATGTCAACTCAAGCTCTTTCCTATTCATCACCCACATCCTTATATCCTCTAACTGGGAAGGATGGGGCAAGTCAATCTCTTCATGAGCGTGTAAGCTAACTCTGTTTACAGGAGTTGCCAACGGCATGGGAGTCAGGATCTTAAAAACGTAACACATTTTAACGCTTAGGTTCACTCCTAACTTCTGGACCCCCACTTAGAGCACCCCTTTCGGACGAACCTAGTGCTATAGTGAAAGAAGCTGCTGGAACGGGAGAGGGAGGCACTCTTTGCAGAAGAGCCAATGAGACCGCTGGTTCTTGTGAGTGGCACTTCGTTTGGCCAATGGGTTCAGCCTCGGAGGCACCGCGAGAAGACGGGAACTTGGGGTCTGGAGCATGTGGGACCGTGGCGCTGCGCGAGCGTTGAACCCGGGGTTAGCTTGAGGACTCGCTGAGGTACGCGAGTGCTCGAACGCTGGTGAGAGGAGGGGACGCAGGTGTGGAAGGCCGGGGGGGCCAAGGTCGCTCTGCTACAGGCCAGGTGCGCTTTCGCTCAAGCTCTTGCTGGTGAACGGGGGCCCCTCCGGCCCACTCGGACCCTCCCCTGTTCTCTCACCCCGTATCCCTGGGGAGCCGCGAGGGCCTGTGGGCCCCTGGGTGGAGCCTGGGCCGGGGGCGGGGGCGGGGAGTTGTTATTTGAGGCTGGGGGGTGGGGGGGGGCTAGGACGAACGCAGGACCTGGGAGAGGTGGGAAGGTGGTGCCTGGGGAGGGAGGGGACTCTGATGGGGAGAGGGGTCTGGGCGGGCGTGAGTGTTACTCGCACACAAGGGGTGGGCAGGACCCCCAGGGGAGTTTTGGTTTGGGGAATGATGCTTTCTCCAGGGTGGAAGGGATGTAGTATTTGCCTTCAGGAACCTCTTTTCTGGTTAGGCCCAGTCATATGCCCCAGCCCAGAGCTCGCACTTGGAGGGGTGGGGAACGTAGGCCTCACCGGTCCTGGGACCTGCCTGTCCTTGGACTCTCCCCGCTTGTACCTTATAGTCAGCCAGCCACCTGCTAACTAATCAAATGAGAAAATCCACATTAAGGGAGGGCCTGAATCTGTAGAAGTGATGGTGGAGGTGAGGGAGGGGTGGAGAAAGAAGAGGATTTCAGAAATCCAGTAATTGGTAGGTGTTATAGTGCCTCTCAGTGTGTACCAGTTAGGCTACTGAATGTTCTGGTTTCTTCCAGTGGTGGTGAGAAGTTGTGAGTGAAGAGGCCAAGCTAACTGAAAAGGAGTTTAAACAATTAAAGGGGAGAACTGTAGTAGCCTTTGAGTAAGGGAGGCATATCCTCCCATTTTAGTGTAAAAGATAATAATTTATTTAAAAATTTTTTGCCAGATCCTGAACCGCCTTCACCTATAGTTGACTTAGGAATTGTATGTCAGTCTTGTCTTTTTTTTTTTTTTTTTTTTTTGCGGTACGCGGGCCTCTCACTGTTGTGGCCTCTCCCGCTGCGGAGCACACGGGCCCAGCCGCTCCGCGGCATGTGGGATCTTCCCGGACCGGGGCACGAACTTGTGTCCCCTGCATCGGCAGGCAGACTCTCAACCACTGCACCACCAGGGAAGCCCCCAGTCTTGTCTTTATATGCATGGCCTGATTTCTCTGTAGCTAATACTTACGACACGTTTGCAGAAGTTAAGAAGAGGCTTACTTGTTGGTTACAAAAGATTCTTCAGGGAGCAGGGGTGAGTCCAGACAATGAAGGGAGCCCCTGAAAGAAGGAGTCCTGAAGTCTACAGATTATAAAGTGATTTTGAAGAAGCTTAGTGAGTCTGAGACTTGAGGGGCGAGAAGAGCATCATCCCTGGTTACCTTGCGGGGTGGGGGGAAGTGTTAAGTGTCACCTGTCAGACTCAGCAGGAATCATAGGCTCAAACCAGAAAGGGTCTGTACCCTGGAGACCTCAGTTCTGGTAGAGTTTGAAAGAAGAGTTTTATAGAAAGGAATTGGATAAAGATTCAGAGAAGCAGCTAAGGAACCAAGGAGGAGATGGAAAAGTTTAATGTGAAAATAGACTGGAAAAATATTAGGACTCTGGTAGAAGAAAGAGTGACCCAAAACGAAGCAAAACCCATAAATATTTATGGACAAAAAATTTTATGATATGGCTATGTTAACTATAAACTTACTTATAAAGCAAAATCAGGCCCATACATAAAGAGTGTTTCCCTCTACAACTGGTAGTTAACTTACAGGACTGAGTTCTCTAAGAGGCCGTTTGGGTAGAAAATATAAGTAAATTCCAGGAGGGCTTGGCCTTTAAGAGATTGCTGATGGAGAGTGTTTAGAATATTCTGTGCTAAACAGAAGCTTTTGAAGTGAACATAACATAGGAGGCTGGTTGTATCACTGGTCTGATCCAAAGTAGCTGTTTTTTTTTTTTTCTTAATGCTTTGTGGGTCTGTCTTGAAGGAGAAGGAAAACAATTGGGAATCATTTAAATTATAAAATGATGGCAGATAATTAACCAGAACAGACACCTGTGTCCTCTGCAGCCTTGCAATGGATCCTGTCCGACCACCCTTCAGGGGCCCGTCTCCTGTGCACCCATCTCAGTCTGTTCGGATGCCGGGCTCTTGGCAACAGGCTCCAAAACCTTTGGACCCAGCTCTGGGCAGGGCAGGACCTGCAGGCAGAGGCCATGTATTTGAAAAGCGAGAGGAGCCAGGCCCACAGAGTGGGCCAGTGCAAAAGGTAAGACCGTGTCTGCATACATAGTAGCAGCACACAGCTTATCATCAGGGCAAATAAGGGATTTCAAGGTACTTAGGAAACTGGGAAGCCCTATATGAAAGCAAGGGTTTGTTTTTTTTTCCCTTGAACAAGGTGGTTGCCTCTTGGAATATATTTCAAATTCTTGAGTTGAAAGTCTAGAAAAAGGGCCTCGTAATGAATGTTAGATGGACCCGGGTAAATGCCTTAGTTCTCTAGCTTCTATAAATATAAATATATGCATACATAAATGATAGGTTTAAAGGTACAGTCTTTTCTTTTTTTGTGAGTGTTTAGATTTCCACTCTGGGTTTGACTCTATGGTATTAGCAGCCACTCTTGCCTCTAAGGTCATAATTGTTAAGAATGGTTTCTTTCAGAAGGCTCTTTGCCTGAATCTTAAAGAAAAAGAGGATCTTCAGCTATTGTTAGTGCTGTGTGTATACTTGCATGGACATGCATTCTTAATCTCCTAATTATATAGTAATTTTAAGAATGGTATTTGTCTATAATTAATCTCAAAGAATAAAGAGTTAGCAAATACAGGAAGAATCTAATAGTGCAGTTATGACAATTTTAAGTAGGTTGACAATGTCAGATGTAACGTTCTGTAAGAAGAAACATAATTGACAGTAATCCTGTATTTTTACTCAAATGGATTGCTTGAGTCTGTATGTGGCAACTCTAATTGGTGTAACAGAAGTAAACTTCCAAGACTGCTACAGGAAAACAGTAGCAAGTTTTGTTGAGGTTATTTAAAAAAAACCCAAAATTCTGATACCCTTAAATGATCCATTTTTTGGGAAAATTTATTAGCCAGTACACTTGTTCTCTCTTACCTTAGGTGTACAGGAAATGAACTAGAAAAATAATTCTGTTGCGTTTGTTATACTGTATATCAAATCATGAACTGTAACTGTTTATGCTTGAAAACCTAATATGACATAAGTGTTTTGTTTTTTGTTTTACATAAATTTATTTATTTTTGGCTGCGTTGGGTCTTCGTTGCTGTGCATGGGCTTTCTCTATTTGCGGCGAGCGAGGGCTGCTCTTTGTTGTGGTGCGTGGGCTTCTCATTGCGGTGGCTTCTTTTGTTGCGGATCACAGGCTCTAGATGTGTGGGCTTCAGTAGTTGTGGCTCGTGGGCTCTGGAGCACAGGCTCAGTAGTTGTGGCGCACGGGCTTAGTTGCTCTACGGTATGTGGGATCTTCCCGGACCAGGGATCGAACCCGTGTCCCCTGCATTGGCAGGTGGATTCTTAACCACTGTGCCACCAGGGAAGTCCGACAGAAGTGTTTTTTTTTAAGACCATAAGGATTTAAACAATTTTTGTAAGGTATTTTTATTCTTGTAACATTTATAGAATTTGAAGTGGATGATTTTTATTATTTACCAAGACTTGAAGAAAACCAACAGTGTTTCTGAGGTTTTAAACTACATCTTAGAATAACTTTATTCTTTGACTTTCTGTAGGAATCTAGGGGTTTGGTCTCAATGTTCCGAGGACTGGGCCTTGAAACAGTGTCCCGGACCCCTGTGGAACAGGAAATGCCTCCTTTAGGTATGTGGAAGACTAACTTGAGAAAACGTGGTGTTATATATGATTGCTTTGTTCTTAAATTCACACAGTTTATCTTCAGAAAAATTACTGTACTTTATAAAATGTTCAGCTCACGGTTACAGCTGGGGTTTGACTCTTCCGTTTAGGTAGAGGCATTTTAGGTCGAGGCTTGTCTACCAGTATGGCACGCAAGGACAAAAAAGAACCCCATCCCACTTTTCTGGATCCTTCAGTGTTGGCATCTGGAGATAGCAAGATGGCAGAGGCCTCCGTTGGTTGGAGTAGGTGGGTAAAGTTGCCTTCTTGGGTAGCCATCAAATTCAGATGAAATATCTGTAAGTCCAGAGAGAAACTCTAAAGTGGGTTGTATTGTCTCACAAAGAAACAATGCATGGCTTCATGGTAAGAATGGGTATTTTCCAAGAGTAGTCAGCAGCTACTGATGCAGTCAGTCTTTGGACGAGGGTAAAAGCAGTACTCCACTGCACAGTTCACCACCCTGTTTGCCCACTTAAGAATTCAGCCTGGTGGTAGTGGTTCTTTAACCCAGGTGGGTCAAACTTCCATCTCAATTTCTGCTGTGGAAGTTGGCCCTGAGAGTCAATATTAATAACAATTGATGAATAAGTCATGTTAGCATATTGGATTTGGAGAGAATCCCAATGCTTGGGTCTCTTTTGCTGACTCCTCCAGGAAGAGAATATAGATTTGGGGGACTCATTTAGATAGGGCACAGATAGAAGCATGATTGAGAAAGTTCTGATTTGCCTCTTTTCAACATTTCAGAACGCTTGGAAGAGGGAATTTGGATGCCTTTTTATTACCGATGGGAAGAGCAGCTGGTGGTATAGGCAGAGGAGTATACAAGGCTCCCGGTGCTCTCAGCCTGAATTCTCAGGATCCTGCCCAGCTGTCATCTCCGCCACCTCTGCCCCCGGCCCCACTGCATTCTCTGGATCGCCCACCACTTGGGACTGCAGAACACAAGGAGAAGTAAGTCAGGAGTGCTGCCATCCCTGCTTGGTGATGATGTGGAGGAGGCCTTCGCATAGTATTGCAAACTCTGTTCTGTTGTGTCTGAAGTCCTCCTTGGGTGGTAGGTACTGCAGGGTTGTTTTGTTTTTTGCCAGTGGGGAGAATGACAGAGAGGTGGGGCAATTCCTGATGAGGTGAAATGGGGTTAGTGATGATAGTATGTATTTATCTAGAGTCTACTCATGGCTTTTCATTTCCTTCCAAATTCAGACATAGATAATTCTTTGTCATGTTGAAGATAAGGAAATTATCTAGGAAATACATTGCAGCAGTTCATTTTTCTCTATAGAACTAATTCTTATGTTCTTAGTTAGCTGGCCTAGTTATTCTAGTGATATTACTAGGACAAATAGGGTGACCTTGCTTCTCTAATTAGAGATTGCTAAGAATTTACCTTCTGGCTTTCAAAGCTTCTTTTGTATGTCTTGATTCTTGGTCTGTGTACCTGTAAGCAAAGTGTGAAATACTACTTCCCCCAATCTATCTTTCCTTTCCTTTTCTTTCTTTGCATTTTTGTGGCATGGATTATTTGTTTGTTTTTGGCATATGTGGGTGCTTTTGGTTTTTATTTTTATTTTCTAGAGAGCCTTTTGTGAAGCAAGGATCAAAAGGAACACCTCAATCTTTGGGATTGAACCTTATCAAAATACAGTGTCGTAATGAAGCAGTTTATCAATATCATGTGACTTTCAGGTATTCACAGCGTTTTTCCCCTCTGTATTGTTTACTTCTTAGAGAACAGTAATGAAATAGTTCCACAGGAATAACTGAATTGTTTTTGTGTATAACTCCTGATGCAGCTCCCCCTACAGTAATTCATGTATTCAGATCCTTGCAATAAGTTTAAAGTTAACATTTTTTGTGTGTGTGTTTAGCTATATTACCAATCCAGATTTTAACTTAATAGGTGCAATTTTATGCATGAGGTTAGAGGTGGATTTTCTGTAAAGTTAATGAAACTTAAGTTCAGGGCCTTTTACTTGCATAGACCCCTTCATAACCTTTTTAACTTACCTTGTATCTGTAGTTTTGTATTCCTCTTCTTAAAGAGACCCCCCCCCCCCCACAGTGGTATCAAAAACACACCCCACAATACCTGGATCCTCCCTGCATGAGTGCTATACCAGCATTTGATGGCTCACCAGTGATAGTCTAGGGTTAAACTTGAGGGTGAAAAAACCAGAGAAAATAACTTTAATTTTATATCAGTAACTTTAGGATTTATCAACTTATTTAAAAGTTAAGAATTTATATTAGTCTGTGTTCTTTTTTAAAATCTCAGGAGAGCCATTAACTGAAGGTTATTAGCTGGAATTGTGAAAATAAATGAGTGTTCTGGAATATTTATGGAGAAAAAGGAAGATGGAAGACTGAATTTTTGAAGCACAGCTATTAATTGGTACAAGAAGAAGAAGTGGAATGAAAGAGAGAAGAAAGGAACAGTTAGGGGAACAATACCCTGAAGACAGGGTTATAAAGCCAGAAAGAAGGACCCATTTGAATGAGGGAGAGGTGGTTGACTTTGGCCACAGGGAAAAAAGTTGTTGAATTTGCTTTCAAGAGGCACCCTTGGTGATTTTCTAGTAGCTTTATTAGTGTTATGGGGAAAAAATGAGACTAAAAGAACAAAGGAGAGCCTGGGCCATGAGAAATAGCCAGTGGATTGGCCACTTATTTTAAAAGTATGTAAGAGGAATGAGAAATGGAATGATAATTGCTTTAAAGGTTTCGGTGAGGTAAGAAACTGGACGTGAACACATGTGACAAGTGAAGAGAAGGAGTCAGGAAACCGGGTGAAATTGAACTAGCAAGAGGGGAAGGTGGTGGGAATGGGCCTGTTCTGGAATGTAAGGGATGGAGATGGGTGTTAATGAGAGGGAAGAGTACTTGCTCTGGAAATGGGTTGACAACTGATAATGAAACAGAAAGGAGTGTGAGACTCCTCACGGGTCTCTGCATTGACCAGGCTATGGAGAAGACATGGATTCTATAAATTTCGAGATTGTAGATGCAGACCTTTGAAGCCACAATGTGAAGAGGATGAGAGAATACCGAGAGGATGTATTACCGTGACTGGTCATCCTGTAGCTTCCTTGACATCATGGGGCTCTAAAAAGACAAATTTAAATATAGTGTCTTGGGCATAATGCCATGTATGTGTGAATTTTTTAGAAGAAGCATTTTGGAATGTGATGGTAGCATATGAGTGCTTAGTTTTGGCGATGACTGTATTGGATTACCGCTTGATTTTTTTTGTTGATGTTATCTTTCTTCATGTACTTGAACATGCTTGACCCCTTTTAGCCTTGGATTTGTTTAAACTTCGAAGTTGTAGAATAGGTTGTGTGTTACTGTGATCTGTTGGGACAGTCATTGTACAAAGTAGCTACTGGACTTTTTCAAAGCTGTAAGATTTGTGACAGTGAATTGATAAAAAGTTGAGGGCTTCCCTGGTGGCGCAGTGGTTGACAGTCTGCCTGCTGATGCAGGGGACACGGGTTTGTGCCCCGGTCCGGGAAGATCCCACATGCTGCGGAGCGGCTGGGCCCGTAAGCCATGGCCGCTGAGCCTGTGCTCCGCAACGGGAGAGGCCACAACGGTGAGAGGCCCGCGTACCGCAAAAAAAAAAAAAAAAAAAAAAAAAAAAAAAGTTGAAATTGCTGTGAGTGAAAAATGGTTAGAGTAAAATCCTATATTTTTTAAAAATATATTTTTAAAAGTGTATATTTCTGTAGATGCTAGAGCAGGGATTAGCAAGCTGTGGCAGGCCTGCTGGGCAAATCTGGCCCACTGCCTGTTTTTGTAATAAAGTTTTGCTGGAACATAGCCATACTTATTGGTTTACATATTGTCTACGAGGCTTTTGTGCTATGTTAGCAGAGTTGAATAGTTGTAACAGAGACCATATGACCTGTAAAATCTTTCCATAAAAGTTTTCTGACCCTCTGGTCTAAACTCTCGAAGAATGTACACTGACATGATAAGGCAGTTGTGTTTGGGTGGTGGATTTATGGATTATTTTTATTTTCTGTGACCCAGTATCCTTGGGTCAGAGTTCTTTTTTCAGTCAGATGTATTTCAATATTTTAATATGACCACTAGATGGAGCAGTAGTCATAAGTGACTGCATTTCTAACAGACCTACCACACAGCTGTAAAGTCAAACTGAAATAAAATCCTCTTTATTATTTTCTAGCCCCAATGTGGAGTGCAAAAGCATGAGGTTTGGCATGTTGAAGGACCATCAAGCTGTCACCGGAAACATCACTGCTTTCGATGGATCCATTCTCTATCTGCCTGTTAAGCTAAAACAAGTGAGACCAAATAGGAAGTGCACTTGGGGGCGAAGCACGGGTGGTGGGGAAATCATAGTGTCCCTGAACATTTGAGTTGTACTTTCCTATTCTGAGAGGAAGGGCAGACTTCTCCATACAAAGAAATTGCAAACTGAGAAACTTTTACATCTGAGTTCTTTCTAGTCCCTTCTCTCTTAAGAGGAGTGGTTGGAAGCCTTTGACCTTAGTGACAAAGAATATTCAAGATTGCTAATTCGAAAGCCTCTATTGCTAGTTCTCCACTGGGTTTCTCTTACTAAATCCTTTCATAAGTCCTACTTGTCATGCTGTGATGTTGTCTAGTGTGGACAGCAAAGTAACAGTAAAGAATAAAACATGTTTAAGATATTATAGTGTTCTAGAACACAGTTGGATTAGATTAGCGCTTGGTAGTGTTGTAATTTCTCTTTACTTGCATATGTTTATTTGTTAGGTTCTTGAGTTAAAAAGTCAAAGGAAAACTGACAGTGCCGAGATCATCATTAAGATTCAGTTGACAAAGATCCTGGAGCCCTTTTCTGACTTGTGTGTTCCGTTCTACAATGTTGTTTTCCGTCGGTGAGAAACTGCTGAAGTCTTATTTTCTTTAACCTCAGTCTTGTATTTGTAACAGAGCTCTTCAGGAAGCTTGGGTGGTATTAAAATACAGTGCGTATATAGATGAGTTTGGAAACATTTAATAAATAAATGGATGACATTAAGGCTAACTTATTAAAAGTTATCTCAAGTGATTGTCCAGATTTGGGTATATGAAAGTAGGTTTGAAGTAGCTGGACAGAGGGGGCTGGTTTCCTTCCATTCATTCAGGAACTTTAAAAGCAAATGTTTATGGTACATATTTAATGGTGTCAGTGATGGGGCTACTTGAAGAGGTAGCATGTAAAAATTTTTGCTAGAATTTTTCCCAGTCCTTTGAATTTTTGGATACAGACAGCTCATAATTTTTTAACTTTTCTGAAGACTCCCAAATTTTCATAAAACTGTTATTCCCAAACCACCTTTTTTAAAATGAAACAGACCTGATTTCTACTTAGTCAGTTCAACTGCCAGGAACAAACATAACTTCCTAAGCCTGACTGATAGTCACAAATTTAGAAATGGACTTTTTTTTTTTTTTTGGCGGTACGTGGGCCTGTCACTGTTGCGACCTCTCCCGTTGCGGAGCACAGGCTCAGTGGCCATGGCTTACGGGCCCAGCCGCTCCGTGGCATGTGGGATCTTCCTGGACCAGGGCACGAACCCATGTCCCCTGCATCGGCAGGCGGACTCTCAACCACCGCGCCACCAGGGAAGCCCAGAAATGGACTTTCTTGTGCTCTTTTTAGTTAATGGGGAAAAGTAATGTAAATCGAGCTTGGGAAGCCAACTTGATTTTTGGTTACCCAGTTAGCAGAAAAAGCTGCAGTCAGTTGCATATACTGCAAGATAAATACTTTGGTAATTTTTATTTTTCTTTTGGCAAGAGTGTTCTCAGCATAAAAGCTATATTGTGCAAAGAGCATCAACATTTCTGCTCTTTTAGGCTTTCAAAGGAAAATGTAGCTAAGAGCAATTGAACTTAATTATTTTTAATTTTTCTACTAGAAAACCCATTCTTGCTCTTTATTTCAGGGTAATGAAACTTTTAGATATGAAGCTGGTGGGGAGAAACTTCTTTGACCCTACAAGTGCTATGGTACTACAGCAATACAGGTTGGTGGTGTTTTCTTCTTCCTCACTTGTGAATGTTCTGGAAATAAATTTTTCATTGCAATCACCGTATTAGTATTTTATGATAGTGAGTACAGTTTTATGAGTTAATTATTTTCCATAATTTAGGTTTTCAGTAAGTTCACAATGATGCTGACTTAATTTGTTTCCTGTTGCTTTCTCAATGTTATTGGGGAGGGGCAGTATCTGCTCAAAGTATTGCCTCAAATGGAGGCATGGAAATATCTGTGGTTCTTTTAGAACCCCAGCGTAAAGGCCACGTATGTCTTCAGATTGCAGATCTGGCCGGGCTATGCAGCTAGCATCCGGAGGACAGATGGAGGTCTTTTCCTGCTAGCTGATGTCTCCCATAAGGTCATTCGGAATGATTCTGTGCTGGACATCATGTGAGTGGATGGTGGCATCTACGTTTAACAAACAATTTTCTGAGAAGTTCAGTAATAGCTGGTAATAAATACAGATAAGCCATTGTTCTGTTTGGGTTTTAAATTGTAGAATAGATTGAGAATGCTGAATTGATGTGCTCTTTCTGTGAGTCCTACCAGGATAGGCATCTGAATAGAGACCTGCTGCACTTAGACTGAGGAGGAATGTATGTAAGTTTCTGGTTACGAAGACTTGGTTTAATACATACCTACCCTGAGTTCTTTAAGTGTATTACTCTAGTAAATATTTACTGTAGTAAATATAGATGTGTATAATTTGTAATCGTTACGTGAAATCCTGTCTTATACATAAATCTGTGTGCATCTGATTTTTTTAGGTTGTGTACCTAGAAGTGGAATTACTTAATGAAAAGGTCGAACATTTTAAAGACTTGAAATATTTACTATAATAAGATGTTTAAATATGTATTGACCGATTACCCTCTAGAAAATTTACTTAGTTTATTTTCTCACCAGCTGTGTATAGCTACTGGGTGTTACCAAGCTTATGAATCTTGGCTTATCTGATAAATTCATTCATCCCATCAACATACATGTATAGCGCTCCAGTTTGTACCAGAGTTTTGGAACTTAGCAGTTAACAAAACAAAGATCCCTCTCCTCATGGAGTTTGCATTGTAGTCAGGTGAGATAAATAGTAAATAATAAGCATGATAAGTAAATTGTATAGGGTACTAGAAGTGATAAGAGGTATGGAGGAGAGAAAAGATAGAACACAGGGTAGGAGAGATCAGGAGTACTAGGGGTGGGATGGAGAGGGGAGAGAGCTGTCATTTCAGTAACATGTCAAGCTCATTTGAACCAACACTTGGAACAGGTGAAGGAGTTAGCCAGGTAAATAATTGGGCTAAGGGAATTCTTGTTAGAGGGACAGCTGAGGTAAAGGCCTAAGCCAGAAATATGTCTGGCTCTTCAAGGAGCAGCAGGGAAGCCAGGGTGGCTAGAGCAGAGCAAGTGAGGTGAGGGCAGTGGAAGGATGGAGTAGATGGAAGGAAGAGCTGAGGATATAGAGCTTTGTAAGTCTGTTGTCAAGAGTTTTGGTTTTAGTGTGAGTGAAACATAGGGCTTGTAGCCAAGGAGTGACACAATGTGACTTGAGTTGTGAAAGGATCCCTCTTGTTACTTACTGCGTGGAGAATAGGCTTGGTGGGATGGGGTAGAAGTGGGGAGACCAGCCAGGAAGCTCTTGTAATAATCCAGTGGAGAAATGAGGGGGTGGCAGCAGTAAAGGTGGTGTGAAGGGGTCGGCCTCTGGATATGTTCTCAAAGTAGCGTTCAATTTCCCAACTGGGTGGTGGAGTGTGAGAGAAAGAGAGAGGTTAAGGAAGACTCAAACCTTTTTGACTGAATTTTTTTTTTTTTTTTTTTTTTTTTTAATTTTTTTTATTTTTGCGGTACACGGGCTTCTCACTGTTGTGGCCTCTGCCGTTGCAGAGCACAGGCTCCGGACGCGCAGGCTCAGCGGCCATGGCTCACGGGCCCAGACGCTCCGCGGCATGTGGGATCTTCCCGGACCGGGGCACGAACCCGTGTCCCCTGCATCGGCAGGCGGACTCTCAACCACTGCGCCACCAGGGAAGCCCTTTGACTGAATTTGTAATTATTTATTTTGTCTCTCCTAGACTCTCTCTCCTTGATAGTGGGGACCATCTCTCTTTCTCTCACATGGTACACCCAGACGTAGTTTATTCCTGGCCTGTAGTAAGTGTTCAAGAATGTTTATTACATAAAAATAGATGTCTTTAAATTCACTCTTTCTTTCTTTATGGTTACTGTCTTTGTTTTTCTACTTAGAGAGGTCTACTTGTTTTAATTTCCAATGTTTTAAACCTTCTGGAATTCGGTGTGATGTTAGGATCATAATGATTGTTTTGGTACCGTTACACAATTTATTGAAAAACATTTTTCTTTAGATTTAAATCACTATCAAATGCTAAAATACTTGGATTTATTTCTGAGTATTTCATTTTGAACCACTGGTTAAAACCAGTGTGATACTGTTTTAATTATTGCAGTTTTATTAGGTTTTATTATTTGTCAAGGAATTCTGTTTTCAGAATTTTTATTCTGTACCCCCCCCCTTACTCCTTCATGTGAAACTTTGAATAATTTAGTGAAAATAAGACAGAAAGTCAATTGGCAATTTGATTGATATTGACTAGGGAGAGTGTTCAGTGACCCTGGACTGGTTGCTCTGCAACGTAGCTGATAGTTACTGTCTGGGATTCCCCTTCACTGTGGCGTCGACTCCCTTTCCCTCTCACCACAGGTATCCTGTAGTTCGATCCCATGACGACTTCTTCCTGGTTTACTCTCTTGTTTCTGAGCTCTTACGTGTTTGAAATCTCTTTATTTTACCTTAGTTTGATTGGGCATAAAATTTGAGATTGGAGATAGTTTTCCCTTGGAATTTAAAAATCATGGTTCCATTGTTTTTTTTTTTTCCTTCGGTATAATCTTTATTCGTGTTCACATATTCTTTCACAGTGAGACTATTTCCTTATTTAAATTTAACTCTTTGGGTGTTCTCATCGTACTGCTGTATTTGAATACACCTTATTTCTGAATTTTCCCACTTTTTCATTCTGTAGGTGAGTAAACAACCACCTCTTACACCATCCTTATATCTTTTTTACCTTATTTGTACCTTTTGAGCAAGTCCAAACTTGATTTTAATATTGCTTCATCCCTTTTTTTCATATTTTAATTTTTGATTTGATATGTTAAATGCTGTGTAGGTACTACACTTCTAAAAAATTATTATGGTTAGTAATATATTTTAGTATTGGTAAGGCAAGTCCTTCTACCTTGCTCTTATATCCACTATCTTCCTTTTTCTTTCCTATAACTATTTTTCACATTTATTTTCCAGATTAATTTCAGAATATTTTTGTTGAACTCTCCAGAAAATGCCACTGCAGTTTTGCTCCATTTTCTTTTTGCTTTTAGATTTACTGTTGAAAAAATCTAAAGCCATTCTGATTTCTTTTTTGAAATTAAGTTTATTTTTTTATTGAGGTATAGTTGATTTACAGTATCATATTAGTTTCAGATGTACAATGAAGTGATTGAAAATTTTTATAGATTATACTCCGTTTAAAATTATTATAAAATATTGACTATGTTCCCTGTGCTGTATGGTATATCCTTGTAGCTTATTTATTTTGTACATAATAGTTGGGACCCCCTGAATCCCATACCCTTATCTTGCCCTCCCCCCTTCCCTCTACCCACTGGTAACCACTAGTTTGTTCTCTCTAACTGTGAGTCTCTTTCTTTTTTGTTATATTCACTAGTCTGTTTTTTTAGATTCCACATGTAAGTGATAAAATGCAGTATTTGTCTTTCTCTGACTCATTTCACTAAGCATAATACCCTCCAGATCCTTCCATATTGTTGCAAATGGCAAAATTTCATTCTTTTTTCATGGCTAAGTAGTATTGCAGTGTGTGTGTGTGTGTGTGTGTGTGTGTGCGTGTGCGCGTGCACTTGTGTGTGTATGTGTGTGTGTATGTGCATGTATGTATCTCAGTTCTTCTTTATCCAATCATTTGTGGACACTTAGGTTACTCCCATATCTTGGCTATTGTAAATAATAATAATGCTGTTGTGAACAGTGGTTTGCATGCATCTTTATGAATTAGTGTTTTCTTTGGATATGTACCCAGGAGTGGAATTGCTGGCTCATATGATATATTTTTAGTTTTTTGAGGAACCTCAATACTGTTTCCTCAGAGGCTGCACAAATTTATATTCTCACCAACAGTGTACAGAGGTTCCCTTTCCTCCACATCCTTGTCAACATTTGCTATATGTGGTCTTTTTTTCTTTTTTAAATTTATTTTATTTATTATTTTTGGCTGCATTGGGTCTTCTTTGCTACGCGTGGGCTCTCTCTAGTTACAGCGAGTGGGGGCTACTCTTCGTTGTGCGTGGGCTTCTCACTGCAGTGGCTTGTCTTGTTGCAGAGCATGGGCTCTAGGCGCATGGGCTTCAGTAGTTGTGGCACGGGCTTCAGTAGTTGTGGCTCGTGGGCTCTAGAGCGCAGGCTCAGTAGTTGTGGCTCAGTAGTTGTGGCACTCGGGCTTAGTTGCTCTGTGGCATGTGGGATGTTCCTGGACCAGGGCTCGAACACGTGTCGCCTGCATTGGCAGGCAGATTCTTAACCACTGTACCACCAGGGAAGCCCCATCTGTGGTCTTTTTGATGATAGCCATTTTGACAAGTGTGAGGTGCTATTTCATTGTGTTTTCTATGTTTTTTTTTAACATTTTTATTGGAGTATAATTGCTTTACAGTGTTGTGTTAGTTTCTGCTGTATAACAAAATGAATCAGCTATGTGCATACGTATATCCCCATATCCACTCCCTCTTGCATCTCCCTCCCACCCTCCTTGTCCCTCCCCTTTAGGTGGTCGTAAAGCACTGAGCTGATCTCCCTGTGCGATACAGCTGTTTCCCACTAGGTATCTATTTTACATTTGGTAGTGTATATATGTCAGTGCTATTCTCTCACTTCGTCCCAGCTTACCCTTCCCCCTCCCCGTGTCCTCAGGTCCATTTTCTACAGCTGTGTCTTTATTCCTGTCCTGCCCCTAGGTTCATCAGAACCAATTTTTTCTTTTTAGATTCCATATATATGTGTTAGCATATGATACTTGTTTTTCTCTTTCTGACTTGCTTCATTCTGTGTGACAGACTCTAGGTCCATCCACCTCACTACAGAGAACTCAGTTTCGTTTCTTTTTATGGCTGAGTAATATTCCATTGTATATATGTACCACATCTTCTTTATCCATTCATCTGTTGATGGACACTTAGGTTGCTTCCATATCCTGGCTATTGTAAATAGTGCTGGAATGAAGGGTACATGACTCTTTTTGAATTATGGTTTTCTCAGGGTATATGCCCAGTAGTGGGATTGCTAGATCATATGGTAATTCTATTTTTAGTTTTTAAGAAATCTCCATAGTGTTCTCCATAGTGTATCAATTTACATTCCCACCAACAGTGCAAGAGGGTTCCCTTTTCTCCACACCCTCTCCAGCATTTATTGTTTCTAGATTTTTTGATGATGGCCATTCTGCCCAGTGTGAGGTGATACCTCATTGTAGTTTTGATTTGCATTTCTCTAATGATTAGTGATGTTGAGCATCTTTTCATGTGTTTGTTGGCAATGTGCATGTCTTCTTTGGAGAAATGTCTTTTTAGGTCTTCTGTCCATTTTTGGATTGAGTTGTTTTTTTGATGTTGAGCTGCATGAGCTGCTTGTATATTTTGGAGATTAATCCTTTGTCAGTTGCTCTGTTTGCAAATATTTTCTCCCATTCTGAGGGTTGTCTTTTCGTCTTTTTTATGGTGTCCTTTGCTATGCAAAAGCTTTTAAGTTTCATTAGGTCCCATTTGTTTATTTTTATTTCCATTTCTCTAGGAGGGGGTTCAAAAAGGATCTTGCTGTGATTTATGTCATAGAGTGTTCTGCTTCTGTTTTCCACTAAGAGTTTTATAGCATCTGGCCTTACATTTAGGTTTTTAATCCATTTTGAGTTTATTTTTGTGTATGGTGTTAGGGAGTGTTCTAATTTCATTCTTTTACATGTAGCTGGCCAGTTTTCTGAGCCCCAGTTATTGAAGAGGCTGTCTTTTCTCCATTGTATATTCTTGCCTCCTTTATCAAAGATAAAGTGACCATATGTGCGTGGGTTTATCTGTGGGCTTTCTATCCTGTTCCATTGATCTTTATTTCTGTTTTTGTGCCTGTACTATACTATCTTGATTACTGTAGCTTTGTAGTATAGTCTGAAGTCCAGGAGCCTGATTCCTCCAGCTCCGTTTTTCTTTCTCAAGATTGCTTTAGCTATTCAGGGTCTTTTGTGTTTCCATACAAATTGTGAAATTTTTTGTTCTAGTTCTGTGAAAAATGCTGTTGGTAGTTTGATAGGGATTGCATTGAATCTGTAGATTGCTTTGGGTAGTAGAGTCATTTTCACAATGTTCGTTCTTCCTTTCCAAGAACATAGTATATCTCTCCATCTGTTTGTATTATCTTTAATTTCTTTCATCAGTGTCTTAGTTTTCTGCATACAGGTCTTTTGTCTCCCTAGGTAGGTTTATTCCTAGGTATTTTATTCTTTTTGTTGCAATGGTAAATGGGAGTGTTTCCTTAATTTCTCTTTCAGAGTTTTCATCATTAGTGTATAGAATGTGAGAGATTTCTGTGCATTAATTTTTTTTTTTTTTTAATTTATTTAGTCTATTTATTTTGGCTGCTTTTGTTCTTTGTTGTGGTGCACGGGCCTCTCATTGCGGTAGCCTCTCCCGTTGTAGAGCACGGGCTCTAGTAGTTGTAGCTCGCGGGGTTGGTTGCCCCGCGGCATGCGGGATCCTCCCGGACCAGGGCCCGAACCACCGTTCCCTGCACTGGCAGGCAGACTCCCAACCACCGCGCCACCAGGGAAGCCCTCTGTGCATTAATTTTGTATCCTGCTACTTTACCGAATTCATTGATTAGTTCTAGTAGTTTTCTGGTGGCATCTTTAGGGTTCTCTATGTATAGTATAGTATCATGTCATCTGCAGGCAGTGACAGTTTTACTTCTTCTTTTCCGATTTGGATTCCTTTTATTTCTTTTTTTTCTCTGATTGCTGTGGCTAGGAGTTCCAAAACTATGTTGAAAAATAGTGGTGAGAGTGGGCAACCTTGTCTTGTTCCTGATCTTAGAGGAAATGGTTTCAGTTTTTCACCATTGAGAACAATGGTGGCTGTGGGTTTGTCATTATATGGCCTTTATTATGTTGAGGTAGGTTCCCTCTATGCCTACTTTCTAGAGAGTTTTTATCATAAGTGGATGTTGAATTTTGTCGAAAGCTTTTTCTGCATCTACTGAGATGATCATATGATTTTTATTCTTCAGTTTGTTAATGTGGTGTGTCACACGGATTGATTTGTGGATATTGAGCCATCCCTGGAATAAAGCCCACTTGATCATGGTATATACATCCTTTTAATGTATTGTTGAATTCAGTTTGCTAATATCTTGTTGAGAATTTTTGTATCTATATTTTTCAGTGATATTGGCCTATAATTTTCTTTTTTGGGGATATCTTTGTGTGGATTTGGTATCAAGGCGATACTGGCCTTATAGAATGAGTTCAGAATTTGCCTTCCTTTGCAAGTTTTTGCAGCAATTTGGGAAGGATAGGTGTTAACTCTTGTATAAATTTTTGATAGAATTCACCTGTGAAGCCATCTGGTCCTGGACTTTTGTTTGTTGTGAGTTTTTTTATTATTGAAATTTCATTACTGGTAATTGGTCTGCTCAGATTGTCCATTTCTTCCTGGTTCAGTCTTGTGAAATTGTACATTTCTAGGAATTTGTCTATTTCATCTGTGTTGGCCATTTTATTCACATAGTTGTTTGTAATAATCTCTTGTAATCCTTTGTATTTCTGTGGTGACAGTGTAACTTCTTTTTCACTTCTGATTTTATTGATCTGGGCACTCTTTTTTTCTTGATGTGTCTAGCTAAAGGTTTATCTATTCAGAGAACCAGCTCTTAGTTTCATTAATCCTTTCTGTTGCCTTTTTAGTCTCTATTTCGTTTATTTCTGCTGTGTTCTTTATGATTTCTCTCCTTCTACTGACTTTGGATTTTGTTTGTTCTTCTTTTTCTAGTTCCTTTAGGTGTAGGGTTAGGTTGTTTCTTTGAGATTTTTCTTGTTTCTTGAGATAGGCTTGTATCGCTATAAACTTTCCTGTTAGAACTACTTTTGCTGTGTCCCATAGATTTTGGATCATTGTGGGGTTTTTTTCATTTGTCTTCAGGTATTTTTAAAATTTCTTCAGTGCCGCCTTTTTTAGTAGCTTATTGTTCAGCCTCTACGTGTTTGGTTTTTTGCAGTTTTCTTTTCTTTGTAGTTGATTTCTAGTCTCATAGTGTTATAGTCAGACAATATGCTTGATATGATTTCAGTTTTCTTAAATTTACTGAGAATTGTTCTGTAGCCTAGCATGTGATGTACCCTGGAGAATGTTCCATATGCACTTGAAAAGAATGTGTATTCTGCTGCTCTTGGATGGAATGTTCTCTATATATCTATTAAGTTCATCTGGTCTAATGTGTCATTTAAGGCCAGTGTTTCCTTACTAATTTTCTTTCTGGATGATCTGTCCATTGATGTACGTGGGGTGTTAAAATCCCCTACTATTATCGTGTTACTGCCAATTTCTCCCTTTATGTCTGTTCGAACTTTTTATGTGTTTAAGTGCTCCCAGGTTGGTTGCATATATATTTATAATTGTTTTATCTTCTTCTTGGCTTGATCCCTTGATCATTATGTAGTGTTCTTCTTTGTCTCTTTTAACAGTCTTTGTTTTTAAAGTCTATTTTGTCTGATATATGTATTGCTACCCTGGCTTTCTTTTGATTTCCATTTGCACAGAATACTTTTCCATCATCTCACTTTCAGTCTATGTATCTCTGTAGATGTAAAGTGAGTGTCTTGTAAGCAACATATATATGGATCTTGTTTTTGTATCCACTCAGCTCCTCTGTCTTTTGATTGGATCATTTGGTGCCTTTACATTTAAAGTAATTATTGGTAGGTATGTACATATTGCCATTCTTTTAATTGTTTTGGGTTGTTTTTATTCTTTTTTGTTACGTTTTTCTGCTTTTGTTCTCTTCCCTTGTGATTTAATGACTATCTTTAGTGTTATGTTTGGATTCCTTTTTCTTTTTTGTGTATATCTATTATGGATTTTTGGGTTGTGTTTATCATGAGGTTTATATATATGATTATTTTAAGTTGCTGCTGTCTTAATTTCAAACACATTTTAATAGCGCTGCATTTTTTACTCCTCTCCCCCAATGATTACTGTTTTTTTTTTTTTTTTTTTTTAAACATCTTTATTGGGGTATAATTGCTTTACAATGGTGTGTTAGTTTCTGCTTTATAACAAAGTGAATCAGCTATACATATACATATGTTCCCATATGTCTTCCCTCTTGCGTCTCCCTCCCTCCCACTCTCCCCATCCCACCCTTCCAGGCTGTCACAAAGCACCGATCTAATATCCCTGTGCCTTGCGGCTGCTTCCCCCCAGCTATCTACCTTACTACGTTTGTTAGTGTGTTGATTACTGTTTTTGATATCATATTTTTATCTTTTTGTTTTGTGTATCACTTAACTACTTACTGTGGATATAGAGGATTTTACTGCTTTTGTCTTTTAACCTTCCTACTAGCTTTGTATGTGGTTGATTTACTACTTTTACTGTATATTTACCTTTACCAGTGAGCTTTCTTCTTTCATAATTTTCATGTTTGTAGTTGTGGCTTTTTCTTTTTTGCTTAGAGAAATCCCTTTAACATTTCTTGTAAAGCTGGTTTGGTGGTGCTGAACTCTTTTAGCTTTTGCTTGTCTATAAAGCTTTTGATCTCTTCATGAAATCTGAACAAGAGCCTTGCTGGTCAGAGTGTCCTTGGTTTTAGATTTTCCCCTTTCATCACTTTAAATATATTATGCCACTCCCCCCCCCTTTTTTTTTTCTGGGAGAGGGAAGGATTTATTATTACTTGCAGCAAGTAAGGAGAACACCGGGATTGTTTCCCAAAGCAGTGTCTCTGTGCCACTCCCTTCTGGCTTGCAGAGTTTCTCCTGAAAAGTCAGTTGATAGCCTTATGGGAGTTCCTTTGTATGTAACTTGTTGCTTTTCCCTGGCTGCTTTTATTTATTTATTTTTTTTATATTTTTTTTTGCGGTACGTGGGCCTCTCACTGTTGTGGCCTCTCCCGTTGCAGAGCACAGGCTCCGGACGCTCAGGCCCAGCGGCCATGGCTCTTGGCCCCAGCCACTCCACGGCATGTGGGATCTTCCCGGACCAGGGCACGAACCCGTGTCCCCTTCATCGGCAGGTGGACTCTCAACCACTGCGCCACCAGGGAAGCCCCCCTGGCTGCTTTTAGTATTCTCTTTTTATCTTTAATTTTTGCCATTGTAATTACAGTGTGTCTTGGTATGGTTCTCTTTGGGTTGATCCTATTTGGGACTCTCTGGTGCTTCCTGGACCTGGATGTCTGTTTCCTTTCCCACGTTAGGGGGATTTTCAGCTATTATGTGTTCAGATATGCTCTCTACCCCCTTTCTTTCTCTCTTCTCCTTTTGGAACCCCTATAATGCGAATGTTATTGCAATTGATGTTGTCCCAGAGATCTCTTAAATTGTCCTCATTTCTTTTTATTCTTTTTGCTTTTTTTTTGGTTCAGCTTCAGTGATTTGCACTACTCAGACTTACAGCTTGCTGATCCATTCCTCTGTATCATTTAATCTACTGTTGATTCCATCTAGTATATATTTCATCTCAGTTACTGTATTCTTCAGCTCCTTTTGATTTTCCTTTATGTATTCTAACTCGTTTTTAAGCTCCTCACTCTGTTCATCCATTCTTCTACTGAGTTCTTTGATCATCTTTATGGTCATTACCTTGAACTATTTACTAGGTGGATTCACTTAGTTCTGGTTTTATCTTGTTCCTTCATTTGGGCCATGACCCTCTGTCACCTCATTTTGCCTAACTTGCTATTTCTATGTATCTGGTAGGTTGGTTATATTTCCTGACTTTGGTGGAGTGGCTTTTTTTGGAGACATTCTATGTGTCCCAGCAGCTTGGTCCCCTCTGGTCTATATGCCCCATGGGTGTCCCCATGTGGGCTGCATGGGTCCTTCAGTTGTGGTGGACTGACTATTGTGGGTGGTCTGGTAGGCGTGGCTGGCCCTGGTCCAGTTGGTTGCCAGGCCCTGCATTGTGCAGAGGCTGCCAGCCTCTGATTGGCATGACCAGTCACAAGGTGGCTGGCTGTGGAACTCCAGGGTGTCCTGGGACGAGTGCTGGCTCACTGGTGAGCACAGCTGGCTTCTGGCATGGGTGTTTGTGACACTGGTGTTCCCAGATGATTGGGGCTGGTTCCTGACACAGCTGACTGCAGGTTCTGGGGTGTCCTAAGGCTGATGCCAGCCTATTGGTGAGTGGGACTGGATCCCGGAGTGGTTGGTTGAAGACTCCAAGGTATCTTAGAGCTGGTGTTGGCCTGCTAGTGGGTAGGGCTGGGGCCCAGGACCTCCTGGGGCTGTGTCAGCCTGCTGGTATGCAGGAATGGGGCCCAGGGGGTCCTAGGGATAGTGCTGGCTCACTGGTGTGTGGAGCCAGGTCATAGGCCATCTGGTGGAGAAGGTCATGTCCAGTGGTGGCTGTGAGCTGAGGAGGGTCTTAAGGTAGCCTGCCTGCTGGTGGATGTGGCTGTTTCCCTGCCTGGGTAGTTGCCAGGTCTGAGGTATCCCAGTACTGGTACCTACAGGCTGGTGGGTGAGGTATGGGGTTGGGTCCTGAGGCTGACAAGCTAGAGGGAGGATTCCAAAGTGGTGCTTACCAGCACCAGTGTTCATGTGGTAGAACAAGCTCCCCAAAATGCTGCCAGTGTCCGTGTGCCTAGTGTGAGCTGCAGTTGCTTCTTGCCTCTCTGGGAGACTCTCCAGATAAGCAGGTAGGTCTGGTCCAGGCTCCTTTCAAATTACTGTTTCTGCCCTGGGTCCTAGAGTATGAGATTTTGTGTGAGCCCTTTAAGAGTGGAGTCTCTATTCCCCACAGCCCTTTGGATCGCCTGAAAATAAGCCCCACTGGCCTTCTAAGCGAAACATTCTGGGTGCTCATCTTCCTAGTGTAGGACCCTTGTGCAGGGAAGCCCAGTGCAGGGCTCAGACCTTCACTCCTTGGGGAGAACCTCTGCAATTATCCTCCTGTTTGTGGGCTACCCACCCAGGGGTATGGGACTTGATTATATCAGAACTCCATTCCTCCTACCCATCTCATTGTGCTTCCTTCTTTATATCATCAGTTGTAGAAGATAATTTTCTGGTAGAGTCCCGTCTTTCTTATCCGTAGTGCTCTGTATATAGTTGTAATATTGGTGTGTCCGTGAGAGGAGGCGAGCTCAGAGTCTTCCTTCTCTGCCATCTTCCATTCTGATTTCTGATTCCAGAATCTATGTGTCTCCCACATGCTCCCTTGGGAGTTTTGGGAGCCTCTCTTTACTCCAGTATTCTGAAATTTTATTTGTTCTTCATTTCTTCTGCATCTCTTAGGATTCTTATTTTCCCTTTGCTTGAAGAACCCCCTGTAGTATCTCCTTTAGTGTGGAATCTGCTAATGACATATCTTTTTTTTTTGTTTAAGGTATAATATCTTTTTTTTTTTTTTTGCCTTTGGTTTTCAGCAGTCTTGCTATTCAGGCATTCCTCATTTTATTGCGCTATGCATTATGGTGTTTTTTTACAGGTTGAAGGTTTGTGGCAACCCTGCATCAAAAAAGTCTGTTGGCACCATTTTTCTAACAACATTTGCTCACTTTGTGTGTCTCTGTCATATTTTGATAATTCTCACAATATTTCAAACTTTTTATCATTATTGTTTGTTATGGTGATCTGTGATCAATGATCTTACTATTGCAAAAAGATTACAACTGGCTGAAGGCTCAGATGATGGTTAGCATTTTTTAGCAATAAAGTATTTTTAAATTAAGATACGTACAATTTTTAGACAACGCTATTGCACACTTAATAGACCACAGTATAGTGTAAACACAACTTTTAAAAAAAGTGTTTATTTCACTTTCTTTTTTTTTTTTTTTGAGGTACACAGGCCTCTCACTGATGTGGCCTCTCCCGTTGCAGAGCACAGCCTCCGGACGCACAGGCTCCGTGGCCATGGCTCACGGGCCCAGCCGCTCCGCGGCATGTGGGATCTTCCCGGACCGGGACACGAACCCGTGTCCCCTGCATTGGCAGGCAGACTCTCAACCACTGCGCCACCAGGGAAGCCCTCACTTTCATTTTTGAAAGATATTTTTGATGAGTATGGAATCTTAGCTTAAAGTTTTTTTCTTTCAGAGCTTCAAAGATGGCACTCCTCTTCTGGCTTTCCATGTCTCCACAAAGAAGTTTGCTATCATTCTTATCTGTGTTATCCTGCATAATTTTTCTTCTTAGACTGTTTTTTGGATTAAACCAACTTGATTTAATCAATTTGATTAAAAACTGCCTTCAGTTTTCTTTATATATTTTAAATTACTGGGGCTCATTGAACATCTGTGAGTTTACAGTTCCATCAGATGCAACTTTTACATGCACTAGGAAACCAGAAATTTTGAGGGACTTGCTTTGTAATACTCGCTTTATTGCAGTTGTCTGTAACTTAACCGCAGTATCTCTGAGGAATACCTGTAATGTGTCTAGATGTGGTTTCCCAGTATTTCTGCTGCTTGGCCCTTCTGTAATCAACTCCTCCTGCCCACCCCCCACCCCCGAGTGTGGGCTGGATTTATTGACTTGTTTCTAATGAATGAAATATGGCAACAACTAACCCAATTAAAAAATGGTCAGAAGACCTAAATAGACATTTCTCCAAAGAAGACATACAGATGACCAACAGACACATGGAAAGATGCTCAAAATCGCTAATTATTAGAGAAATGCAAATCAAAACTAGAGAAATGCAAATCAAAGCTACAATGAAGTATCACCTCACTCCGGTCAGAATGGCCATCATCAAAAAGTCTACAAATAATAAATGCTGGAGAGGGTGTGGAGTAAAAGGCACCCACCTCTACACTGTTGGTGGGGATGTAAATTGGTGCAGCCACAATGGACAACAGTATAGAGGAACCTCCATTACTTAAAAACTAAAAATAGAGTTACCATATGATCCACCAGTTCCATTCCTGGGCATATATGCAGAGAAAACTCTAATTTGAAAAGATACATGTACCCCAATGTTCACAGCAGCACTGTTTACAATAGCCAAGACATGGAAGCAACCTAAATGACCACTGACAGATAAATGGATAAAGATGTGGTGTGTGTGTATACACACACACATATACACACACACAGTGGAATATTACTCAGCCATAAAAAAGGATGAAATAATGCCACTTGCAGCAACATGGCTGGACCCAGAGATTATCATATTAAGTGAAGTAAGTCAACAGAGAAAGACAAATATCATATGATATGACTTATATGTAGAATCTTAAAAAAAAAAGTTACAAATGAACTTATCTACAAATGAGAAATAGACTCACAGACATAAAAAAACAAACTCATGGTTACCAAAGGGGAAAGATGGGGAGGGATAAATTAGGAGTTTAAAATTAATATATACACACTACTGTATACAAAATAAACAACAAGGACCTTCTGTATAACACAGAGAACTATATTCAATATCTTGTAATAACTTATAATGGAAAAGAATCTGAAAAAGAATAGATATATATGTATGACTGAATCACTTGGCTGTCCACGTGAAACTAACACAACATTGTGAATCAACTATACTACAGTTTAAAAAAAAAATATGGCAGGGCTTCCCTGGTGGCGCGGTAGTTGAGAGTCTGCCTGCCCATGCACGGGACATGGGCTTGTGCCCCGGTCCAGGAAGATCCCACATGCCGTGGAGCGGCTAGGCCGTGAGCCATGGCTGCTGAGCCTGCGCGTCTGGAGCCTGTGCTCTGCAATGGGAGAGGCCACAACAGTGAGAGGCCCGCGTACCGCAAAAAAAAAAAAAAAAAAAAAAAAAAAAGACAAAAGGGATTGAACAGAATATTACTTAAAAAAAATTGAGATGTAATTGACATATGTCATATTAATTTCAGGTGTACAACATAATGTATGTATATATTGCAAAATGATCACCACAGTAAGTCTTGTTAACATCCATTACCAGACATGAACAAAGTTTTTCTTGCGGTGAGAACTTTTAAGATTTGAAAGCAACTTTCAAATATACAGTATACTATTATTAACTATAGTCACCATGTTGTACATTACAACCCCAGAACATATTTATTTTATAACTGGAAATTTGTACCTTTTGACCACCTTCACCCATTTTACCTATTTCCTACCCCCTGCATCTGGCAACCACCAATCTGTTCTCTGTATGAATTGAAGGTTTGGTGTCTCCCTCCCTCCCTCCCTCCCTCCCTTCCTTCCTTCCTTCCTCCCTCCTTCCCTCCCTCTCTCCCTCCCTTCCTTTCTGTTAGATTTCACACATACGTGAAATCATACAGTATTTGTCTTTCTCTGTCTGCCTTATTTCACTTAACATAAATGCCCTTGAGGTCCATTCGTGTTGTCACAAATGGCAGGATTTCCTTCTTTTCTTTATAGCTGAATAATATTGCATTGTGTGTATACATATATATACCTTTCCTTTTTCCATTCATCTATTCATGGACACTTATGATGCTTCTAGGTCTTGGCTTTTCTAATAATAATATAGCAAATATGGTAGTGTATATATCTTTTTGAGTTAGTGTTTTTATTTCCTTCAGATAAATTCCCAGAAGTGGAATTGGCTGAATCATATGGTAGTTCTATTTTTAATTTTTTGAGGACCCTCCATTCTGTTTTTCATAGTGGCTGCACCAATTTACATTCCCACCAAAGTGTATAAGGGTTCCCTTTTCTGCACATCCTCACCAACACTTGTTTCTTGTATTGTTGATAATAGCCATTCTAAGAGGTGTGAGGTGATCTCGTGGTTTTGATTTGCATTTCCTTGATGATCAGTGATGTTGAGCACGTTTTCATGTACCTGTTGGCCATTTGTATGTCTTCTTTGGAAGAATATCTGTTCAGATTCTTTGCCCATTCTTTAATCAGATTGTTTGCTATTTTTTTTGCTATTGAGTTATGTGAGTTTTTTATATATTTTGGATATTAACCCCATATCAGATATGTGATTTGCAAATACTTTCTCCCATTTTGTAGGTTGTCTTTTCATTTTGTTGATGGTTTCCTTTGCTGTGCAGAAGCTTTTAGGTTTTTTTTTTTTTAAGAGAAATGGGTGTTGCTTTTTTTAAATTAATTAATTTTTGACTGCATTGGGTCTTTGTTGCTGCACGTGGGCTTTCTCTAATTGTGGTGAGCGGGGGCTACTCTTCATTACGGTGTGCGGGCTTCTCATTGCAGTGGCTTCTCTTGTTGCGGAGCATGGGCTCTAGGTGTACGGGCTTCAGTAGTTGCGGCTCGCGGGCTCTAGAGCACAGGCTCAGTAGTTGTGGCGCACGGGCTTTGTGCTCTGCGGCATGTGGGATCTTCCCAGACCACGGATTGAACCCGTGTCCCCTGCATTGGCAGGTGGATTCTTAACCACTGCGCCACCAGGGAAGTCCCAATCTTTTTGGTTTGGTGTAGTCCTACTTGTTAATTTTGCCTTTGTTGCCTTTGCTTTTGGTGTCAATGGATGTCACTTCTGAAGTGAGATTATAAACAGACTATGGTGTCTGTCTTGGGTGCTCTCTCTTGCTGTCTCAGGTCACTCACCCTGGGGAAGCCAGCTGCCAGGTTGTGGAGTACCCCAATGAAGTGAGCTTGGAACCAGATCCTCCTTCAGTTGAGGCTTGAGATGTCTGCAGCCCTGGTTGACACCTTGCTTGCAGCCTTGTGCAGGATGCTGAACCAGAGGCACCCAATTAAGCCACACTCAAATTACTGACCCAGTGAAACTGTGAAGTAATTAATATGTGTGATATATATATATATATTTAATATTGACATATGTCGTGAATTTTAAAATTTTATTTATTTATTTATTTATGGCTGTGTTGGATCTTCGTTTCTGTGCGAGGGCTTTCTCTAGTTGTGGCAAGCGGGGGCCGCTCTTCATCGCGGTGCGTGGGCCTCTCACTATCGCGCCCTCTCTTGTTGCAGAGCACAGGCTCCAGACGTGCAGGCTCAGTAATTGTGGCTCACGGGCCCAGTTGTTCCGCGGCAGGTGGGATCTTCCCAGACCAGGGCTCAAACCCGTGTCCCCTGCATTGGCAGGCAGATTCGCAACCACTGCGCCACCAGGGAAGCCCTGTGTGTGATATTTTTTAACAGCTTTATTAAGACATGATTCACACACCATTCAGTTCACCCATTTTAACTGTGGCTTAATATATTCACATAGCTGTACATCCATCTGAACAGTCAATTCTAGAACATTTTCATGGCCTCAGAAAGAAATCCTGGGGCTCCCCTAGTGGCACAGTGGTTAAGAATCCACCTGCCAATGCAGGGGACATGGGTTCGAGCCCTGGTCTGGGAAGATCCCACATGCCGCGGAGCAACTAAGCCTGTGCACCACAACTACTGAAACCCACACGCCTAGAGCTCGTGCTCCACAGCAAGAGGAGCCACTGCATTGAGAAGCCCACGCACCACAACAAAGAGTAGACCCCGCTCACCACAACTAGAGAAAAGCCCATGCACAGCAACAAAGACCCAATGCAGCCAAAAATAAGTAAAATAAATAAATTTATTAAAAAAAATAGAGGGGCTTCCCTGGTGGCGCAGTGGTTGAGAATCTGCCTGCCGATGCAGGGGACGTGGGTTCGAGCCCTGGTCTGGGAAGATCCCACATGCCACGGAGCAACTGAGCCCGTGAGCCACAACTACTGAGCCTGCGTGTCTGGAGCCTGTGCTATGCAACAAGAGTGTCCACAATAGTGAGAGGCCCGCGCACCGCGATGAAGAGTGGCCCCCACTTGCCGCAACTGGAGAAAGCCCTCACACAGAAACGAAGACACAACACAGCCAAATATAAATAAATAAATAAATAAATAAATAAATAAAAATTTAAAAAAAAAAAAAAAAAATAGAAAAAGAGGGGCTTCCCTGGTGGCGCAGTGGTTGAGAGCCCACCTGCCGATGCAGGGGACATGGGTTCGTGCCCCGGTCCGGGAGGATCCCACATGCCGCGGAGCGGCTGGGCCCACGAGCTATGGCCGCTGAGCCTGTGCGTCCGGAGCCTGTGCCCCGCAACGGGAGAGGCCCCAACAGTGAGAGGCCCGCATACCGCAAAAAAAAAAAAAAAATAGAAAAAGAAATCTGCACCCCTTAGCCATCACTTTTTAATTCCCTCATTTTCCCCCAGACATAGGCAACCACTGATATACTTTCTATATCTATAGATTGGCCTATTCTGGACATTTCATGTAAATAGGATCACATAATATATGTGTAATAATCTTTCACTTAGCAATGTTTTCAGGGTTCATACGTGTTGTGGCCTGTATAGGTACTTCATTCCTTTTCAGTGGCTGAATAATATTGCATTGAATGGTTGTATCTTATTTAGTTTTATACATTCGTTTATAGACAGACATTTGAGTTATTTTCACTTCGGGGACTATTATGAATAATGCTACTATGAACATTCACGTGCAAGTGTTTCTTGTAGACTTACGTTTTCATCTCTTCTGTAGATACCTACAAGTGGAATTGCTGGGTCATGTGTTAGCTTTATGTTTCACCATTTGAGGAACCGCCACACTGTTTTCCAAAGTGGCTGTACTGTTTTACATTCCCATCAGCAGTGTGTGAGGGTTCCGATTTGTCCATATGCTCACCAACACTTATTATTATCTGTGTTTATGATTCTGATCATCCAAGTGGATGGGAAATGGTGTGGTTTTGATTTGCATTTCCCTGATGATTAATGATGTTGAAAATCTGTTTATGTGCTTATTGGCTATTTGTATATCTTCTTTGAAGAAATGTCTATTCAGATCCTTTGCCTGCTTTTTAAATTGAGTCATTTGCCTTTTTATTATTGAGTTGCAAGATTTCTTTATAAATTCAAGATACAAGTCTCTGATCAGATACATGATTTGGAAATTTTTTCTTATTCTGTAGGTTTTCTTCAGTTTCTTGATAATGTCATTTGAAACACAAAAATTTTCAGTCTCATGAAGTCCAGTCTATCTGTTTTTTCTTTTGCTGCTTGTGTTCCTGGTGTCATGTAAAAACCCATTGCAAAATCTGAGGCCATAAAGATTTACCCCTTTGTTTTCTTCTAAGAGTTTTACAGTTTTAGCTCTTACATTTAGGTCTTTGATTTATTTTGAATAAATTTTTGTACGTGGTATGAGGTAGGGGTCCAACTTCATTCTTTTGCATGTGGATATCCAGTTATTTCAGCACCATTTATTGGAAAGACTGTTCTTTCCTCCACTGAATGTTCTTGGCACCCTTGTTAAAAATCACTTCAACACATGGGTTTATTTCTGGACTCTCAGTTCTGTTCCATTGGTTTATATGACTGTCTTTAATACAGTGCCACACTGTCTTATTACTGTTACTTTGTATTAAGTTTTGAAATTGGGAAATACGAGTCTTCCAACCTTGTTCTTTTTCAAGATTGTTTTGACAGTTCTGGATCTCTTGCACTGTATATGAATTTTAGAATCAGCTTGTCAAACTCCACCAATATGTCAACTGGAATTCTGATAGGGATCTGTTGAATCGGTAGATTAATTTGAAGAGTATTGCCATCTTAACAAAATTAAGTCTTCTGATCTATGAACAGAAGAGTTTTTCCATTTATTTAGACCTTCTTTAATTTCTTTAAACAGTGTTTTGTAGTTTTCAGAGTATAAGTTTCACATTTATTCCTAAGTACAAGTATTTTAGTCTTTTTGAGGATTTTGTAAATTGAATTTTGAAATTTCATTTTTGGATTGTTCATTGCAAGTGTATAGAAATACAGTTGATTTTTGTATATTGATCTTTTATCCTTCGGCCTCTTTTTTTTTTTTTTTGCGGTACACAGGCCTCTCACTGTTGTGGTCTCTCCCGTTGCGGAGCACAGGCTCTGGACGCGCAGGCTCAGCGGCCATGGCTCACGGGCCCAGCCGCTCCACGGCATGTGGGATCTTCCCGGACCGGGGCACGAACCCGTGTCCCCTGCATCGGCAGGCGGACTCTCAACCACTGCGCCACCAGGGAAGCCCCCTTCAGCCTCTTTGAATTCATTTATTCTAATAGTTTTTTCATGGATACCTTGGAATTTTCTGTATAAGAGGTCATGTCATCTGAAAATAGAGATATTTTTACTTCTTCCTTTCCAATATGGATGTCTTTTATTTATTCCTTGCTGAATTGCCCTGCTGGGACCTCTAGTACAGTGCTGAATAGAAGTGGTGAGAGTGGACATCCTTTTCCAGTTCTGATTTTAGGGGGGAAAAGCATCCAGTCTTTCATTATTAAGTATGATGTTAGTTATGGGTTTTTGAAGATGCCCTTTATCAAGTTGAGGAAGTTCATTTTTATTCTTAGTTTGATGAGTGTTTTTATCATGAAAGGCTATTGGATTTTGTTGACTGCTTTTCCTGTGTCTATAGAGATGACCACTTTAAAAATTCTATCTGATTTTTAAATTGAGTTTTGGATGTTAAATCCACTTTACATTCTTGGGATAAATCCTACTTGGTCATATTGTTTAATTCTTTTCCTAAGTTGCTGGATTTGGTTTGCTTGTATTTTGTTGGGAATTTTTATGTCTGTATTCATAAGAGATATTGGTCTGTAGTTTTCTTGTGATGCCTTTGTCTGGTTTTGATATCTGGGTAATACTGACCTTATAGAAAAAAAAAAAAAAGGGAAGTATTCCCTCCCTGTTCTATTTTTTTGAAGAGTTGTAAAGGATGGGTATTCATTCTTCTTTGAATGCTCAGTAGAAATTCAACAGTGAAGCCATCTGGGCTTGGGTTTTTCTTTGTGTTCAGCTTTTCAATTACTAATTCATTGTCTTGTTAGAGGTTTCTTCACATTTTTAATTTATTCTTGGGTCAGTTTTGGTAGTTTATGACTTTCTAGGAATTTATCCATTTCATTTAAAGGGATCTAATTTGTTGGCATTACTGCTGTTCAAAGTATTCCCTTATAATCCTTCTTATTTCTGTGAGGCCAGTAGTGATGTCCCCTCTTTCATTCCTGATTTTAGCAATCTGGGTCTCCTTTTTTCCACAGGTGGTCTAGCTAAAGGTTTGTCAGTGTTGTTGTTCTCTTAAAAACACCAGCGTTTGGTTTTGTTGATGTCCCTGTTTTATTACTTTCCACCCATATTGATTATTTCCTTCCTTCTGCTTGCTTTATTTTTAGATGTTTTAAAACTTACTATTACTGGTTCATTATAAAGGGTGCAAACTCAGGAAGAGCCAAATGGAAGAAATGCTTGGAGCAGTGGAGGAGAATAGGGGGTCGGGGGCTTCCATGCTCTCTCCAGGCACACCCACCCTCCCAGCACTTCCATGAATTGAGCAATCAGGAAGCTCCCCCAAACCCATGAGTTAGAGGTTTTTATGGAGGTTCTGTTATGTAGGCATTATTGGTTAGATCATTGGTCTTTGGTGACCAAGTTCAATCTGCAGCCCCCTCTCCCCTCCCCAGAAATTGAGGGGTGGGGCTGAAAGTTCTCAGTTATGGGGCTGAAAGACTAGGTTATGCCTTAGTCTTTCTGGGGACCATCCCCAATCCTGAAGCTACTCATGGGCTCCCAGACCCCTGTCATCTCATCTTCTGCTTGTTTCAGGTTTAGTTTGCTCTTCTTTTTCCAGTGTCTCAAGGTAGAAGTTTTGGTTATTTATTTGAGGTATTTTTTCTTTTTAATGTAGGAATTTACAGCTATAAATTCTCCTGTAAGTATTGCTTTAGATGTATACCATAAGTTTGATTATGTTGTATTTTCATTTTCATCTAACTCAAAGTATTTTTAAATTTCCCTTGTAATGTCTTGTTTGACCCATTGATTATCTAGGGTAATATGTTGTTTAATTTCCACATACTTGTGTACTTCCCAAATTTCTTCCTGTTATTTATTTCTAATTTCATTCTGTGGTTGTCAGAGGACTTACTTTGTATATTTCTATCCTTTTATTGAGGTTTGTTTTATAATTTAGCATGTGATCTATACTGGAGAATGTCACATGTGCACTTTGGGCATTTTAACTTTAACTCAAAAAAAATTTTTTTTCTATTTACCAAGGAAAGTGCAAGAGTTAGGATTGTAGTGTGTCTTTATATCAGAAACAGGGAGATGTTGAGACTTTGACATTAGCAAACCCATGACAAACAAGAGAAAGAAGCACTAAGGTTGTCTAAGGATGTGTGTTTGTGAACCGTATCTCAGGTTCCAACCACAGATAGGAAGGGGCCATGAGATCAGTGACCCAACTATCATTGACCCTGGAATTTGAACTAAATAAACAGTCACCTTCTTTCACAAATTGACAAGGAATGCCTTCATGACATTTGAGAAATTTGCTTTTTTACAAATTGGTTGCTGATCTAATGGACCTCCAACCATAATGTCTCAGGAGTAGGTTGGCTTGTTTTCAAGACTTACCTGGCTATGCTTCTATCCATTCCTTATAGAACACTCCCTCGTACATTTAACAGAGACAAGGAAATCGAGGACAAAACAAAAACAAATGAAAGAAGACTTTATGCATATTGACAAGTAATAGCAACAGCAAAATAAGCAAATGAAGAATAATCAGTTTAATAGCAAAAATATTTTCAAATAGTATATCTTCAAAACAGAAAGCCTAAAAACCTTGTACAAAGAGCTAGGTCTAATTATATACCAGATAATGCACTTCTAAACTGAAAGGTCAATATTATTAAAGCAACTAGAGCCTAATGAAACTAGTTAGACGTCAGATGGTTGTTGGGATTGACTAACTTGGCAGCAGATCTGAAGGACAGTGGAATTAAGCATAAGGGGCCCAATGAGTGCAACTGTTGGTTTGAGACTCCCTGGAGTGTTGCCTGGGAAGAGTTTTCACAGTTATCTTGCTGAGACCTCCAGAATTATCAAAGGATGATGAGACCTCTTAGAGAAAGCTGATTTACTGCTTACTACAGTAAGAGACTGTTGATCTTATATAGAGTACTGTATTTGAGAAGTGTGTAGTTCAGGACTGCAGACTTACAACGGGCCAAGTAAGGTCAGCATCATCTGTAAAAGCATTGTTGCTCAGGTGAGGCTATTGATTGATTAGCGCTTGGTGGGATGCTTATTGGATTATCATTCCCTCGTTTCCAGAAACAAGGGGATGGCACTGGTTGAGTTGGCTTGCAAAAGTGTGCTTTCGAGGTGAGTTGATGTAGATTAATTAAGCAGGTTTAAAATTGGTTCTTATGACTACTTGTTACCATTACTACAGAACAATCCATCTTTTCTGAAGTTTGTGGGGATTTTTTTTTATTCCCAAGAGTGTATGAATATCTATGTTTTCATCCAGTTTTATTGTTTAATTTTTTACATATTAATTTTTAAAAATATTTTTAAAATTTATTTTATTTATTTATTTTTGATTGTGTTGGGTCTTCGTTGCCGCCTGTGGGCTTTCTCTAGTTGCAGCGGGTGGGGGCTACTCCTTGTTGCGGTGCGTGGGCTTCTCATTGTGGTGGCTTCTCTTGTTGTGGAGCATGGGCTCTAGAGCGCAGGCTCAGTAGTTAGTTGCTCCATGGCATGTGGGATCTTCCTGGACCAGGGCTCGAACCCATGTCCCCTGCATTGGCAGGTGGATTTTAACCACTGTGCTACCAGGGCAGCATCTACATATTAATTTTAAATTCATAGAGAATTTTAATTTTTAAATGAGTAGGAAATTATTCTGTTTTTTTCTTTTCTTTTTTTAAAATTGAAGTATAGTTAATTTACAGTATTGTGTTAGTTTCAGGTGTATAGCATAGTGATTCTTCTTTTTCACAGATTATAGTCCATTATAAGTTATTACAAGATACTAGGTATAATTCCCTGTGCTATACAGTAAATTCTTGTTGCTTATCTATTTTATGTACAGTAGTTTGTATCTGTTAACCTCATACTCCTAATTTGTTCCTCTCCCCCTCTCTCTCCCCTTTGGTACCCAAAAGTTTGTTTTCTATGTCTGTGAGTCTGTTTCTGTTTTGTATATAGATTCATTTGTATATTTTTTTAGATTCCATATACAAGTGATTTATGTTTCTCTGCCTGACTTACTTCACTAAGTGTAATATTCTCTAGGTACATCCCTTATCGCTGCAGATGGCAATATTTCATTCTTTTTTATGGCTGAGGATTTTTCCATTGTGTATATATACTACATCTTCTTAAACCAATCATCTGTTGATGGGAATTTGAGTTGTTTCCATGTCTTGGCTATTGTAAATAGTGCCGCTATGAACATTGGGGTACATGTATCTTTTCAAATTAGAGTGTTTGTTTTTTTCTGGATATATACCTAGGATTGGAATTGCTGGATTATATGGTAGTTCCATTTCTAGTTTTTTAAGGAACCTCCATAGTGTTCTCCATAGTGGCTGAACCAATTTACATTCCCACCAACAGTGTAGAAGAGGGTGCGTTTTTCTCCACACTCTCCAGCATTTATTATTTATAGACTTTTTGATAATGGCCATTCTGACCAGAGTGAGGTGATACCTCATTGTAGTTTTGATTTGCATTTCTCTGATAATTAACGATTTTGAGCATCTTTTCATGTGTCTGTTGGCCATCTGTATGTCTTCTTCGGAGAAATGTCTGTTTAGCTCTTCTGCCCATTTTTTGATAAGATTGTTTATTTTTTTCATATTGAGCTGTTTGTATATTGGAAATTAATCACTTGGCAGTAGCATTGTTTGCATATGTTTTCTCGCATTCTGTAGGTTGTCTGTAGTGTTGATGGTTTCCTTTGCTGTGCAAAAGCTTTTAGGTTTGATTAGGTCCCATTTCTTTATTTTTGCTTTTATTTATTTATTTTTTTTGCCTTGGGAGACTAATCTAAGAAAATATTGCTACAATTTATGTCAAGAGTTTCACCTGTGTTCTCTTCTAGGAGTTTTATGGTGTCATGTCTTACATTTAGATCTTTAAACCATTTTCAGTTTTTTTTTTGTATATGGTGTGAGAAAGTCTAATTTCATTGTTTTCCATGTAGTCCAGTTTTCCCCAACACCATTGTTGAAGAGACTGTCTTTTCTCCATTGTATATTCTTGCTTCCTTTGTCATAGATTAATTGACTCTAGCTGCATGGGGTTATTTCTTGGCTCTCTTATCTGTTGATCTATGTTTATTGGTCTACAGTCTGTTTTTGTGCCAGTGTCACTGTGTTTTGATTACTGTAGCTTTGTAGTATAGTTTCATGTCTGGGAGGGTGATACCCCAGCTTGTTCTTTTTTCTCAAGATTGCTTTGGCAGTTTGGGATCTTTTGTGGTTCCATATAAATTTTAGGATTATTTGTTCTAGTTCTGTGAAAAATATTCTGTGTATTTTGATAGGAATTGCATTAAATCTGTAGGTTGCTTTGAGTAGTATGGCCACTTTAACAATATTAATTCTTCTAGTCCAAGAGCATGGGATAGCTTTCCATTTTCTTTGAATCATCTTTAATTTCCTTTATCATTATTTTATAGTTTTCAGAGTGTAGGTCTTTCACCTCCTTGGTTAAGTTTATTCCTAGGCATTTTACCTTTTGTTTGATGTAATTTTAAAAGAGATTGTTTTTTTAGTTTCTGCTTCTGATATTTCATTATTAGTATATGTAATGCAACAGATGTCTGTGTATTGATCTTACACCCTGCTACCTCGCTCACTTCATATATTAGTTCTGATAGTTTTTGTGTGGAGACTTTAGCATTCTGAAAATGGAGTATCATATCATCTGCAGGTAGAGACAGTTTTACTTCTTCCATTCCAACTTGGATACCTTTTATTTCTTTTTCTTGTCTGATTGCTGTGGCTAGGACTTGCGATACTATGTTGAATGTAAGCAGTGAGAGTGGGCACCCTTGTCTTGTTCCTGAATTTAGTGGAAAGGCTTTCAGCTCAATACCATTGAGTATTATGTTGGCTGTGGGTTTGTTGTAAATGAACTTGATTATGTTGAGATATGTTCCCTCTGTACCACTTTGATGAGCAGTTTTATCATGAATGGATGTTGAATTTTTTTCAAATACTTTTTCTGTGTCTATTGAGATGATCATGTGGTTTTTGGCTTTCTTTTTGTTAATGTGGTGTATCCCATTGATTCATTTGCATATATTGAACCATCCTTCTGTCCCTGGAATGAATCCAGCTTGGTCATAGTGTATGAACCTTTTTATGTATTGTTGGATTTGGTTTGCTAATATTTTGTTGAGGATTTTTGCATGTATATTCATCGAAGGTATTGGCCTGTAATTTTCTTTTTTTGTAGTGTCTTTGTCTGGTTTTGGTATCAGGGTAATGGTTGCCTCATAGAATGATTATGGGAGTGTTCCCTCCTCTTCAGTTTTTTGGAGTAGCTTGAGAATGATAGGTATAAGTTCTTTATAAGTTGGAAAGAATTCCCCAGTGAAGCAGTCTGGTCCTGGACTTTTGTTTGCAGGGAGTTTTTAAAAATTACAGATTCAATTTCACTTCTAGTGATCAGTCTGTTTAAATTGTCTGTTTCTTATTTTTTATATATATAAATTTATTTGTTTATTAATTTTTGGCTGCATTGGGTCTTCGTTGCTGTACGCAGGCTTTCTCTAGTTGTGGCGAGTGGGGACTACTCTTCATGGCAGTGTGCAGGCTTCTTCTTGCAGTGGCTTTTCTTGTGGAACATGGGCTCTAGGCACGCGGGCTTCAGTAGTTGTGGCACACAGGCTAGGTAGTTGTGGCTCGTGGGCTCTGGAGCGCAGGCTCAGTAGTTGTGGCGTACGGGCTTAGTTACTCCGTGGCATGTGGGGTCTTCCTGGACCAGGGATCGAACCTGTGTCCCCTGCGTTGGCAAGCAGATTCTTATCCACTGTGCCACCAGGGAAGTCCCCCTGTTGTTCCTTTAACTCTATTTTATTTTATTTTTTTTTTATTTTTTTTATTTTTTTTTAACATCTTTATTGGGGTATAATTGCTTTACAATGGTGTGTTAGTTTCTGCTTTATAACAAAGTGAATCAGCTATACATATACATATGTTCCCATATGTCTTCCATCTTGCGTCTCCCTCCCTCCCACTCTCCCCATCCCACCCTTCCAGGCTGTCACAAAGCACCGAGCTAATATCCCTGTGCCTTGCGGCTGCTTCCCCCCAGCTATCTACCTTACTACGTTTGTTAGTGTGTATATGTCCATGACTCTCTCTCGCCCTGTCAAAACTCACCCCTCCCCCTCCCCATACCCTCAAGTCCGTTCTCCAGTAGGTCTGCGTCTTTATTCCTATCTTACCCCTAGGTTCTTCATGACATTTTTTTCCCTTAAATTCCATATATATGTGTTAGCATACGGTATTTGTCTTTTTCTTTCTGACTTACTTCACTCTGTATGACAGACTCTAGTACTCTATTTTATTTATTTCCTCTCAGATCTTTATTATTTTCTTCCTTCTGCTGACTTTGGGCTTTGTTTCTTCTTCTTTTTCTAATCCTTTTAGGTGGTAGGTTAGGTTTTTTATTTGAGATTTTTCTTGTTTCTTGAGGAAGACCTGTATCACTATGAACCTCGATCTTAGAACTGCATTTGCTGCGTCCCATACATTTTGTAAAGTTACGTTTTCATTTTCATTTGTCTCTATCCATTTTTTTTTTTTTTTTTTTCCGTACGCAGGCCTCTCACTGTTGTGGCGTCTCCCATTGAGGAGCACAGGCTCTGGATGCGCAGGCTCAGTGGCCATGGCTCATGGGCCCAGCCACTCCATGGCATGTGGGATCTTCCTAGACCGGGGCATGAACCCGCATCCCCTGCATCGGCAGGCGGACTCTCAACCACTGCGCCACCAGGGAAGCCCTCCATTTTTTAATGATCCTTTTTTTCTCACTAATTTGAAATGCCACAAGTAATTACTGTGTACTCAATCCTAATATGTATTTCAGTCTAGTTCTGGCTCCTTTATTCTATTATTTCTTTTTTTCATATTTGTTAAGGCACAATTGACACACAATAAACTGCACACATTTAAAGTGTACACTTTGATGAGTTTTGACATATTTTTGTATCTATGACACATCATAATGTAGAAAATGAACATATCCATTGTCCTCTCAAAATTTACTCATGTTCCTTTGAAACCTCTTCTCACATTTACTTTTCTTCTGCCCTGTGGGCAGCAAACGCTGATCTTCTCTCTGACACTAGAGATTAGTTTGCATTTTCTAGAATTTTATATAAGTGGAATCATACAGTACATACTTTTTTTTTTTTTGCCATGCCACGTGGCTTGTGGGATCTTAGTTCCCTGACCAGGAATTGAACCCAGGCCCTTGGCAGTGACAGCACAGAGTCCTAACGACTGGACTGCCAAGAAAACCCCAGTATGTACTTAGTTGTAGTTGTAGGTATCAAAAGTTTGTTCCTTTTTTATTTCTGAGTAGTATTCTTTTATGTGAATATACTATAGTTTTTAAAATCTACTCACCTGTTGTTTCCACTTGTTGGCTATTACACATAAAGTTGCTGTAAATATTAGGGCACAAGTCTTTCTGTGGACACATACTTTTATTTCTCTTAGTTAATACCTGGAAAGTGGAATGGTGGGTCATGTGATAGGTGTACATTTAACTTTCTCAGAAACTGTGTTCCAAAGTAGCTGTACCATTTTACATTCCCACCAGCAGTGTATGAGATTTCAGTTTGTTCTACATTCTCACCAACACTTGATATATTCAGTCTTTTTAATATTAGAAAATCTGATCAGTATATAGTGGTATCCTGTTGTGGTTTTATTTTGTTTTATTTTATTTCTTTTTGCGGTGAGAACATTTAAGATCCTGTGTTTGATTTTAATGCTTTCTAAAGGTTTTTAAAAATTTTTTATTTTATATTGGAGTACAGTTGATTAACAATGTTGTGTTAATTTCAGGTGTACAGCAAAGTGATTCAGTTATACTTATACATGTATTTATTCTTTTTCAAATTCTTTTCCCATTTAGGTTATTACAGAATATTGTGATTTTAATTTGTATTTCCCTAATGACTAACGATGTTGAGCATCTTTTCCTGTGCTTATTTGCCTTTCATTTACCTACTTTGATGAAATGTCTGTTCAAAATTTTCACCTATTTTTTTTGGTGTTATCTTTTGTGTAAGAATTCTTATATGTGAGAAATATAATCCCTTTATCAAGATACATTATTTGCAAAACTTTTCTCTCAGTCTGTGGCTTGTCTTTTCATTTTTATTAATGATGTCTTTTAAGGATAGAACATTTTTATTTTGATGAAGTCTATTATTAGTTTTTTCTTTCATGGATTGTGTTTTTGGTGTCATATCTAATAAATTGTTGCCTAACTCAAGGTCATAAAGATTTTCTGTGTTTTGTTTTAGGAGGCATATTGTTTAGCTGTTACATTTAGGTCTGTGATCCATTTTGAGTTAACTTTTGTGGACAGTTTGAGGTAGTGGTCTAAGTTCATTTTGTTGCATATAAATACCCAATTATCATAACACTGTTTCTTAAAAAAGACTTTCCTTTCTTATGATTTACCTATGACACCTTTATCATAAACATGTAGGTTTATTTCTGTCTTTCTTTCTCATATAATTTAAAGCTATAAACTTCCCTCTGACCACTGCATTAGCTATAACTCATGATTTTTTGATATATGTTTTTTTTTGTTTTCTTTTAGTTTGAGATATTTCCTAATTTCTCTTGTGCTGCCTTCTTTGAATTATTTAGAGGGTGAAGTTTAATTTCTTGATATTTGGATGTTTCCTTTTCTCTCTGTGTTTGGTTTCTAGTCTTATTCTGATGTATTTGGAGAACGTATTTTGTATTATTTCAGGTATTTTAATTTTACTGAAACTTGTTTTATGGCCTAGTATAGAATCTGTGCTAGAGAAAGTTCCATTTGTTGTTGAAAAGGATATGCGTTCTGCTGTTTTGGGGTCGACTTTTTTATATATGTCAGTTAGGGTCAGTTGGTTTAATAGTGTTGTTCAAGTCTTCCATAACTTTCCTGATTTTCTACTTATGGTATCAGTTACTAAGAGAGGAATATTGAAATCTTGTCAAGTTGTTTAATTCTTCTTTAAATTGTCAGTTTTTCCTTCAGATATTTTCCTTTGGATACACACACATCTATATTTACATAAGTACATATATTTATAATTGCTATATCTTACTGATGTGTTAAGCCCTTTATCATTGTGAAATGTGCCTCTTCGTCTCTAGTAATGATTTTGTCTTGAAGTCTATTTTGTCTGACATTAATGTAGCCAATCTAGCTTTTTTATGGTTACTGTTTGGTATATATTTTCTGTTCTTCTATTTTCAACCTGTTTATGTCTTTGAATATAAAATGTGTATCTTGTAGACAGCATATATCTGGATTTTGGGCTTTTCATCCAGTCTGACAATCTCTGCTTTTGGATTGGCCTATTTAATACTTTTTGTTTGTTTGTTTTGCGGTACGCGGGCCTCTCACTGTTGTGGTCTCTCCCGTTGTGGAGTACAGGCTCCGGACGCGCAGGCTCAGCGGCCGTGGCTCACGGGCCCAGCCGCTCCACAGCATGTGGGATCTTCCCGGACCGGGGCACGAACCTGTGTCCCCTGCATCAGCAGGCGGACTCTCAACCACTGCGCCACCAGGGAAGCCCTATTTAATACTTTTTAAAAAATTTATTTATTTATTTATCCATTTATCTATGACTGCCTTGGGTCTTGGTTGCTGCGCATGGGATCTCTCTAGTTGTGGCGAGCAGGGGCTACTCTTCGATGTGGTGTGTGGGTTTCTCATTGCGGTGGCTTCTCTTGTTGTGGAGCATGGGCTCTAGGTGCGTGGGCTTCAGCAGTTGTGGCACGCAGGCTCAGTAGTTGTGGCTCATGAGCTCTAGAGTGCAGGCTCAGTAGTTGTGGCGCACGGGCTTAGTTGTTCCGTGGCATGTTGGATTTTCCTGGGCCAGGGTTCTTACCCGTGTCCACTGCATTGGCAGGCGGATTCTTAACCACTGTGCCACCAGGAAAGCCCTGTTTAATACCTTTATATTAAACATTAGTATTTACATTGTTGGCTGTATGTCTGTCATTTGCTATTTGTTTTCTGTATGTCTCCTGTCTTTTTTCCCCTTCATTCCTTCTTTATTGCCTTCTTCTGTGTTAAATATTTTTTAGTGTACCGTTTAAATTCCTCTGTTGATTGTGTGTGTGTTTGTTCTAAGGACTTCAGTAAGTATCTTACACGTATCATATTCTATTTTACATTAATACACAATTCTAGTAAAACATAGAAATTTTGCTCCAATATAGTTCCATATTTCTCCCCTCTTTATGCATACACACACACACACACACACACAGTATATATGTTATAAACCCAACAGTACAGTATTTTAGTTATTGCTTTAAACAATCAATATAAACAATCTTATGATTTTTTTAAGAAATGAAGAAAAAATATATTCATATATAGTCTTTTTATATTTACTTACATATATATCATTTCCAGTATTCTTCCTTCCTGTGGATCCAGGTTGCCATCTGGTATTGCTTTCTTTTAGCCTGAGGGACTTCCTTTAGTATTTCCTGTAGAGCAGGCCTTCCAGCAATATGTTCTCTTAGTTTTTGTTTACCTGGGAATGATTTTATGTCGCCTTCATTTTTTTTAAACAGCTTTATTGAGATGGAGCTATATACCATACAGTTCATTCATTTAAACGATACCATTAATGGCTTTTAGTATATTCATTATGCATCCATCACTACAGTCAATTTTAGAATATTTCCATTACCCCCAGAAGAAACCCTACACCCCTTAGCCATTACCCACCCCTACTCCCTATCAAATTTCCCTCCCCAGTTCTAGGCAACCACTAACCTATTTTCTATATCTATAGATTTACCTGTTCTGGACATTTCATGTAGGAATCATACAGTATATGGTCCTTTGTGACTGCCTTCTTCATTTTCATCTTTGAAAAACAATTTCGGGAATTCCCTGGAGGTCCAGTGGTTAGGACTCCATGCTCTCACTGCTGAGGGCCCAGGTTCGATCCCTAGTCAGGGAACTAAAATCCCGTAAGCCACAAAGCGTGGTCAAAAAAAAAAAAAAAAACGGATACAGATTTTTCTGTTAGACATTTTTTTTTTCCTGCCTTTTCTGCCCTTTGAGCATGTCATTACACTGCCTTCTGGCCTCCATTGTTTCAGATGAGAAGTAGGTTTATCTGTTTGTTTATTTATTTATTTATTTGTTTATTTTTGGGTGTGTTGGGTCTTCGTTGCTGTGCGGGGCCTCTCATTGCAGTGGCTTCTCTTGCTGCGGAGCATGGGCTCTAGGGGCGCAGGCTTCAGTAGTTGTGGCACGTGGGCTGGGCTCAGTAGTTGTGGCTCGCAGACTCTATAGCTCAGGCTCAGTAGTTGTGGCGCATGGGTTTAGTTGCTCCACGGCATGTGGGGTATTCCTGGACCAGGGCTCGAGCCCGTGTCCCCTACGTAGGCAGGTGGATTCTTAACCACCGCGCCACCAGGGAAACCCGAGAAGTAGGTTTTTAACCATATTGTTGTTCCCCTGTATATGATGCGTCATTTTTCTCTTGCTGCTATCAATATTTTTCTCTTTGGCTTTGGATTTTGGTCCATGATGTGTCTAGGTGTGGTTCTCATTGTGTTTATCATACTTAAGATTCATTGAGATTATGGATTTACAAGTAATTTCTTTAATCAAATTTGGGAAGTTTTAGGCCACTGTTTCTTTTAATATTTTTCTTTCCTCTCTTATCCACCTTCTGGGACTCTCAGTATATTTATGTTGGCACTCTTTATATTGTCTCATAGGATTTTGTGTCATTTGTCTTTAATATCTTTCTCTTCTTTGCATTGAGTACTTTCTATTGATCTATCTTTATGTTGTTGGCTATTTTTTTCTGCCATTTCAAATCTGCTGGTGAGTTCATCTTATCAATTTTTCTTTTTTGTTGTTGTTTTTTTGTTTGTTTTTGTTTTGCGGTATGCGGGCCTCTCACTGTTGTGGCCTCTCCCGTTGCGGAGCACAGGCTCTGGACGCGCAGGCTCAGTGGCCATGGCTTACGGGCCCAGCCGCTCTGCGGCATGTGGGATCTTCCCAGACTGGGGCATGAACCCGTGTCCCCTGCATTGGCAGGTGGACTCTCAACCACTGCGCCACCAGGGAAGCCCCAATTTTTCATTTTGATTGTATTTTCCAACTTTACAGTTTCTTCTTCCCTGCCCCCTGCCTCTCCCCCTCCTCCTTCTCCCCTTTCTCCCCCCTCCTTCCCCTCCTCCTTCTCCTGCTTTTTTTTTTCAGTTTCTATTTCTCTATCGAGATGTGCCCTATTTGGCAATTTGTCATCATATTTTCCTTTAGTTATTTGAAGATGCTTATAATAGCTGCTTTGAATTCTTTGTGTGCAAAGTCCAACATGTAAGCCCTCTTGAATAAGTTTCTGTTGACTGCTTTTTTTCATGATTATTGACCATGCCTTCCTGTTTCTTTGCACATTTAATAATTTGTAATTGAAAAGTAAACATTTCAGATAACATATTGTAGCAAATCTGGATCCTGTTTTATTTTTCTGAGTTTTGAAAAATTATGACTTGTTCCTACTTAAACTGTGGACTCTGTATCCTCTGTGGAGTGCTGCTGCTGATGTTTCTGCTCAATTTTTCTATTCTTATTTTGATATTTTAGCCTAGCTTCCTTGGGATCACACCTTTGTATAGTTTAGAGGCTCAGGCAATAATTTGAGTAGAGGTTGTACCTTATAGGTTGAACCCATAAGGCTTTCATTCTCTGCTGATGAGTCTGTGTGTGGGTTGAAAAACTCAGTCAAAGTTATGGGTAGTTCTCACATGTGTCTTGGCTTTCACTTTTAGCAAGTCTCTCCTGGCTTTCTCCTGAGCATATGTAAGTTTCCTAGTCAGCCAAAGATGTGTGGTGAACTTATCTTAAACCTTTCTGTTGCCCTCTGATTTCCAGGATCTATTTGTTAAATTTCTAGCTACTCTGCTCCTTGTACTTGGGGTACAACCTTGGACTAGCAAAACTTTGGTTTTACCCATTACCATAGGTAGCTGGCTTGCCATCCATTTCCACTCCATCCTCAGGTTGTATTTTCCCACTCTGGCAGGTAAAACTACCCTTTCTCGGTGACTGAAAGGGTGGGATAGAAAGCATGGGGACTGTCCCAGGAAAGGTCACAAATTCCTGCTGTTCTTACCAGAAACTTAAGGTGTTGTTTAAAATAAAAAAATGCTTCTCAATTTGTTGTCTGCCTTTGGTTGATTTCCAGTGTGTTAAAATGGTTGTTTTTGACAATTTTGTCTAGTTTTATACTTGATTTTTATAGAAAGGAATTGCTGACGTCTTCATACTGCTGTAATGAGAGGTCCTTTTTTAATTTCATTTTTTGTTATTGAGGTATAATTAACATGCCATAAAATTAGTCACCTTTAAAATTCACTGGTTTTTAGTATATACACAAATCACTGTATGTAAAAAATGGTGAAAGCTAAATAAGGTTACTATCTTATTCTAGAACATTTTCATCACAACCCACAAAAGAAACCCCTTACTTATTACCCCTTTTTATATTTGAAATGTAAATTTTTTCAGAACCTTCAGATTCAGGTTCCTTTACATTAATTTGCCAGCCATTTTTTGAGCTCTTTCAACTGGACCCAACTCTTTCTTCAGCTTTTAAAAATTTTTCTTCGTTTCCCTTCTGTAAATTATTTTGTATTTATCTTTTATCCCTTGGACTTGTCTTCTGTGTCTGGATATCCTTCATTTTATCATACTCATCTCTTTATTTCCTCAGAGTGCTAAAACAATTTCTTTCTTTTTTCATGGAAAGGCATTTTATTTTAAATATAGCAGGGTGTACATGTCAATCCCAAACTCCCAATCTGTTCCTTCCTCACAACCCTCCACCCTGGTAGCCATAAATTTGTTCTCTAAGTCTGTGAGTCTGATTCTGTTTTGTAAATCAGTTCATTTGTATCAGTTGTTTTTAGATTCTACATATAAGCAGTATCTTACATTTGTCTTTCTGTCAGACTTCACTTAAGTATGATAATCTTCAGGTCCATACATGTTGCTATAAATGGCATTATTTCATTCTTTTTAATGGCTGAGTAATATTCCATTGTGTATATGTACCACATCTTCTTTATCCATTTATCTGTTGATGGACATTTAGGTTGCTTAAAACAACTTCTTAAGACCAATTTTTAATTCATAAATTTGATTTTCTAGGTCACGATTTGCTGCCTCTGTTACCTATGCTAAAATTTCTAATGGTTGGCACTCTTGCTTTATTCTTTTATAAATTTATTTATTTATTTTGGCTGCGTTGGGTCTTCGTTGCTGTGTGTGGGCTTTCTCTAGTTGCGTCGAGCAGGGACTACTCTTCGTTGCAGTGCACAGGCTTTTCATTGTGGTGGCTTCTCTTGTTGTGGAGCACAAGCTCTAGGCATGCGGGCTTCAGTAGTTGTGGCATACAGGCTCAGTAGTTGTGGCGCACGGGCTTAGTTGCTCCGTGGCATGTGGGATCTTCCTGGACCAGGACTCGAACCCGGGTCCCCTGCATTGGCAGGTGGTTTCTTAACCACTGCACCACCAGGGAAGCCCCGCTTTATTTTTCATTAAAGCAATCTCTGCTGCTTTCAAATTATTGTCCTTTCATAAATTCAGTAGTCTTTTTAATATCATTAAAAATAAGAATTACTGTTAAAATATTTTTTATTTTATAGATGCTTTTTTCTTTTCTAGAATTAGAAAACTTAGTGTTGAGTTTATTTTTCCCTCTTTCCAGTGTTTGTATTTATGTTTTAATTATTATTATATATTTTTAATTTATTTTTTTGTTTTTGTTTCTTTTTGCTTCATATTTTTTATGTTTAAAAGACTTTAGGGCTTCACTGGTGGCGCAGTGGTTGAGAGTCTGCCTGCCAATGCAGGGGACACGGGTTCGTGCCCCGGTCCGGGAAGATCCCACATGCCATGGAGCAGCTGGGCCCGTGAGCCATGGCCGCTGAGCCTGTGCGTCCGGAGCCAGTGCTCCGCAACGGGAGAGGCCACAACAGTGAGAGGCCCGCGTATACCAAAAAAAAAAAAAAAAAAAAAAAGACTTTAGTTATGAAAAATTTTAAACATTTTCAGAAATAGAGAGAATAGGATAATAAATCCCCTCATTCCTATTTTATACATTCAATAATTATTAATTCATGAGCAGCCTGTTTCATGTGATCTTCTACCACTTTTTCCCACTAAACTTAATTATTTTTTTTTTTTTTTTTTTTTTTTTTTTATGCGTTACGCGGGCCTCTCACTGTTGTGGCCTCTCCCGTTGCGGAGGACAGGCTCCGGACGCGCAGGCTCAGCGGCCATGGCTCACGGGCCCAGCCGCTCCGCGGCATGTGGGATCCTCCCAGACCGGGGCACGAACCCGTGTCCCCTGCATCGGCAGGCGGACTCTCAACCACTGCGCCACCAGGGAAGCCCTAAACTTAATTATTTTGAAGCAAGTCCTGGACATCTTATTTCTTTCACAGATATTTCAGCATTTATCTCCTAAATCGACTCTCTCTTTAAAACATAACCATAATGTCATTATTACACCTAAGTTTTAAATTTCTTATGATCATTATTATATTGGTCTATCCATAGGTTCTTCCTGTACCAGATTCTCTTCATAAATCAAACCAAAACTGGCAAATGTCAGTTCTTTGAGATCTAAAGCAATTTGTTTAAAAGTAGTCCTTTGTTTTAAGAACCTTATGTATTTGTATTTACATGGAAGACTATCTAAACTATATTAAGTTAAAAATCAAGTTGCAAAATACTGTATCTGATATGATTATACACTTCGGGGGGGAAATTATTAGTATTCACAAATTTAAGAAAAGCTGAGGGAAAGTGGGTCTCTCACGAATGGATTACAAACCATGTTCAATTTCTGTTTTTTTATAGTAACACTTTTATTTTATAAGCAACATGTAACACTTTTAAAGCAAAACCATAGTAAAGATTAAAGAAAAACAATGATCCATTAAAAATTGGGCAAAAGATATGAACTGACATTTTACCAAAGAGCTGATTTGTAAGGTAAATAGGTACATGGAAAGGTGTTCAACATCATTAGCCATTAGGGAAATGCAAATTATAACTACAGTGAGATACCAGTATACATCTATTAGAGTAACTAAAATAAAAACTAGTGAAAATACCAAATGCTGGTAAGGATGTAGAGAAACTGTCCCTCACTTACTTGTGTGTGGGAATGTAAAATGGTTCAGCTATGCCAGAGAATTTTTTGGCAGTTTCTTATAAAGCTAAGCATATACTTATAAAACTAAGCATGCACTTAACCATACGACCCCACAGTCACACACTTGGGGCACCTTTCCCAGAAAAATGAAAATTTAAGTTCACACAAAAACTGATACACAGATAGATGTTCATAGCAGCTTTTATTTGTAATAGCAAAAAAGTGGAAACAACCAAAATGGCCTTCAGCAGGTTAATGGTTAAACTCTAGTACCTCCATACAGTGGAATACTACTCAGCATTAAAAAGAAATGCGCTATTGATACAACAACCTGGATGGATCCTTGGGCATTACGCTTAGTGGAAAATGTCAGTCTCAAAAGGTTGCATAATAAAGTTCCATTTATATGGCATTCTCAAAATGACAGAACTATAGTAGACAACAGATCTGTGGCTTCTGGGGCACAGGGAAGGGGAAGGAGTGTGACCGTGATGGGATAGCACGAGATAGTTCCCTTTATGATGATATGGAACAGTTCTGTGACTGTGATGGTAGCTACACAAACCTATAAATGAGATAAAATTGCATAGAACCACACACACACACACACACACACACACACACACACACACGTCAATGTGTGCAAGAAATGGTGAAGACGGAATAAGGTCTACAGTCCAGTTAATGATATAACCAGTGCCAATTCCACACATGAAGTTCTCTGTACGAATTTTACAACTTCCTTTGATTTTATAATTATTTGAAAGTAAGAAAAATTTTTAAAGAGATAATTTTTAATGCCATTAGGCTTTCATTACAAGAATCTTAAAGTTCTAATCTTATATTTATTTTTTTTTTTTTAATTTATTTATTTATTTTTGGCTACGTTGGGTCTTTGTTGCTGTGTGCGGACTATCTCTGGTGCGGTGAGTGGGGGCTACTCTTCGTTGCGGTGCGCAGGCTTCTCATTGCAGTGGCTTCTCTTGTTGCGGAGCACGGGCTCTAGGTGCTCGGGCTTCAGTAGTTGTGGCACGCAGGCTCAGTATTTGTGGCTTGTGGGCTCTAGAGCACAGGCTCAGTCGTTGTGACGCATGGGCTTAGTTGCTCCGTGTAGTGTGGGATCTTCCCAGACCAGGGCTCGAACCCGTGTGGATTCTTAACCACTGCGCCACCAGGGAAGTCCAGTTCTAACCTTTTAATCTAGTGATTTCACTTATGGGAAGTCTGTCTCAAAGAAGCAATTTTAAGTATAGAAGAATCTTTATAAAAGATGTTCATCCAGAATTATTTGTTAAGAGTGAAACAGTAGAACTATTATTTAAAAAGTAAAACCAGTGAATTAATGTACCCTCCACTTAGTGAAATAGTATTATGGAACCATTAACATAGTTGAAGGTTTTGATTTAAAATACTTTTAATTAATTTTTCTACAATGTTGCATGCATTTAATAGACAATAGTGAGTTAGACAAGCATAAAATGTATTGATGACTAAAACTGTGCAAATAGGAAGCAATAGTTCATGAAACTATCTGAGATAAAATCTCTAACCTTATTTCAAAACAACTTTATGTTCTAAGTGCTTTATATGTATAAAGTCATGGAGTTCTCTCAGCAACACTGTGAGTTAGGTGGTTTTTTCTGACTGCACTTTCACACAAGGACACTGAGGCACAAGGAGGTTAAGTAACTTGCTCAGGGTCTCACGTGCTGCTAAGTGGCAGAGCCAAGATTTGAACCCAGGCTTTGGCTCCAGGGTCTGTAGTCGGTGTTGAACTGTTTCAAGTTTCTGATGGTTTTTCATCACTTACCGCAGCAAGTTCTGCAGGATACTAATTGCCTACAATGGTAATAGGTGTTCAGTGAGGGAAGAGGGAAGGAAGAGTCTGTGGTTCAATAAATTTGTAGGTAAATGAAACTAAATATGTTTCTCTTTTTTATCAGCCTGATGTGGTAATGTATGTTGTGAACCTCTAAGAAGGGATTATATTATGCAGAATGGACTCAACTTTTTTGATTGTAGAACCTTTTTCACCCCCCTCAGGACCTCTCAAGGGACCAGTGTTCCTGAGGAATGTACCATAGTTGACACTGGCCCATAGAAGAGTCCATGCTCTGACCCACAAAGGAATTCATATCTGGTCCCTGTCTGTCTTCAGCCTACACTGACCGTCTTCTGACCCTTTTTCACCTCCTTGCTCGCCCCAGTCCCAGATCCCTGATTGTCCCCTGCATACCTATGCTTCTGCCTAGAGTGTTACTTACCAGCAGCCGTGGCATCTCTGCCTGGCAGGTTGCTCCTTCAAGTATCACCTGCCTCTGTAAACTTTCCTCGACTCCCTGTGCATGCTCAGACATGCTTTCTGTGAGTTTCTGTTGTTACCTTGTTCATGGCACTGTTATAGAGGTTGGCTCGAGAGTACATTTGTCTGTGGTGAGTCTTTTCATCTCTTCATATTTAGCATCTTCACCAGTGATGTCTTCTGATAGGTAGTTGTAATTTCTTCCTTCAGCTAGAAAGGACAAATATAGTTTAAAGAATGTTTTATTGTTCTTCTGTAGACTATCTCCTAATAATGATACAAATTACTTTGATGATTAGTGTACCTTATTTTAAGGAATGCAGTGAATTTTGTCAATTTATAGTTGCTGTTTTTAATTTCATTTTTATCCTTTCACTTTTTTTTTTTTTTTGCGGTACACGGGCCTCTCACTGTTGTGGCCTCTCCCGTTGCGGAGCACAGGCTCTGGACGTGCAGGCTCAGCGGCCATGGCTCACGGACCCAGCCGCTCCGCGGCATGTGGGATCTTCCCGGACCGGGGCACGAACCCGTGTCCCCTGCATCGGCAGGCGGACTCTCAACCACTGCGCCACCAGGGAAGCCCTATCCTTTCACTTTTTTGGGTAATGTTAAAAAGGAAAGAGATGAGGGTCCTATCTCTTAAAAGAGACAGCTGGAAACTTTTGGTGCTATATAGTTGCAACTGTAACTCTAAAGTACTTATTTGCATCCCCTGTGCCTTTCATGCTGCTCTGTGTATACTGCATATGATCCAAAGGTCTTTTGTCTCTTTCCAAAGGCATGCCATGTACCAAGAGCACAAAGAAGACTTCCAGGACGAGTGCACTAAGCTTCTGGTTGGCAGTATTGTCATAACCCGATACAACAATCGTACCTATCGTGTTGATGATGTGGATTGGAATAAGACTCCAAAAGATAGCTTCACGATGTCTGATGGGAAGGAGATTACATTCTTGGAATACTACAGGTAGAGGGAAGAGGCTGCGCTTGGGCCTGCGGGTTGGGGCCGTAGTCTCCTGTTCTGTAGGAGGAGTGGCACACAGCAGGACACTTCAAAAATAATTGGATTGGTCATGCACCCCAGATTGATGAGCTCATTTGTGGGATTTGACCTGAATTTGCTACCCTTACAGTTTTATTTCTTTCAGTACTTTTTGGAAGTTATTTCGTAAGTTAACCTCAGGGCTTCGAATTGTGTTTCCTTTGCTGTTTTGGTTACAAGTCTGTTTGGAGAGATTAAATTCAAGTCATTAATCATTTGACTATCATTTTGCCTTTCTAGTTACCTAGGTCCTTGAACCTGATACAGTTTTTAAACAAAATCTTTCCTGGACTGTTATCCTATTTCCCCTCTATTTAATTGCAGTGTTAACTTGAGCCTGCTTTTTCCAGTTATGTGTATGCTATGGTGAGTTTCTGATGCGTGAACTTCAGTGACACACCTCAGTCCTGGTGAACACTTTGACTGTGATGCCATAAGAGTGGTGATGCTGCTTCTGACTTTTTCCCCTGCCTCTGTTTGGCTCTAGCAAAAACTATGGGATCACAATAAAGGAAAAGGACCAGCCACTGCTGATCCACAGGCCCAGTGAGCGACAGAATAACCAAGGGATGGTGAGTTGGAGGTGGAGTTCAGGGTGTCAGGCCTATGCTTCCATCTAAGTTCTCCACCCATCAGCCCTGGGAGCCATGGGACCTATGATTACAGTGGAGCTATGATTACAGTGTGGTTGGGGAAAGCTGTGTAGGGTTTTGTCTGTCTCCTCTAGCCAGAGTTGCTTTTGCAGTCTCCTTAGTGAGGAACTAAACATCCATAGAGCGAGTTAGATTAAGGAATAAGGAGAGTTTAGTGCTAAAGAAGATGAAAACACTGGGTCCGTTAGGGAAGTTACAGGCATTTTAATAGAACTGGGAGCCAGGGAAAAGTGCCTTGGTACCTGACTCCTCTGTCTTCAGAGTAGAGACTGAAGATCAGTAGGTTAAGATGAGACAGAGGCACCAGCTTGATAGGAGGTATTGTGTCAGCTTATCTGGAGGCTGAAGTGGAACAAACCTTGTAGTTTTTCTAGTTTTTTCTCTCCTTTTGACAATTGGAATATTTTTCTCTTTACCTAATACAACAGGCTATCGTGACTTGAGGGAGAAAAGGGTAAAACACTTGTAGTGTTTCCTGCCCTCTTCTCTGGGGTTTTGTGTTCCTTAGTGTGCCTGATACACCTGCAAGACCAGCTCTGGGCCTGGGAGCTCTTGTACTGGTCAGGGGAAGAAGATTCTCTTTTACTGCCTTGCTTTCCCTCTGTTCTCTCCTCAAAGCTGCTAAAAGGCGAAATCCTGCTGCTGCCTGAGCTCTCCTTCATGACTGGAATCCCTGAGAAGATGAAGAAGGACTTTAGAGCCATGAAGGTGAGAAGTGCCTGCTTTGAACTGAAGACCTTTTTGATAGCAGATATAGCTAGAACTGGGCCAGGTTTGCACGTCACCTGGGCAGGTTCATTTTTCCTCTATATAAAGCATAATCTGTGTCCCTTCCCACACACTGTGAAAAAGCCAATCAGAACTTTCTTTGGAATGTTGTTACAATAGTAGAACGACTGGATTATAAAGTAAAAGGAAACAAATGGTTCTGGCATCACCCTCGCCAATCAGATGGATGACTGTAAACTGGTCATATGACCATAAATGAGGTTCTTTGAGAGCAGTGAATTTTTTTTAACATTTCTGTAAGCCTTCAGTTTATTTGAAGGGAGGAGGAGATAATTTAGCAAAAAGTCAACAAGTGAGAGAATGAAATTAAAGGATAGAAGTTTACACTGTGGGACTCGGGGTGTCCTGGAAGTCTCATGTTGGGCACAGTCTTGTAGGAAATAGCTGGGAGGCAGAGATGTCTGCAGCAGTGTGGGTCTAGACCCCAAGGGCTTCACCTCCACACTGTCTGCTTGGGGCTTTCCACCCTCACACTGCTCTGCTCCCTCTCTCTCAGTCCTTGTCTGTCCTAGTTTTGGAACCCCGGCCCTGTCTCAGATGCCACGTATTGTTTTTAGTAACATCATAAAGAGCTAAAATGAATTTCTGTAAGAGATGTCTTTCATGTTTACCTTCTGATACTTCTGCTTTTAGTATGTAGGTCAAGGCTCCTTCCTTACAACTCTCAGTAACGTAATGATTTTATGATCTATGGGGCTACCTGTATAGCTCCATAGACTCAATGCCCTAATGACTGCCACACAGGGAGCAACAGCTGCACAGTTCATTAGTCCCAGAAGAATGAAGAAAGAACTCACTTACTTGATTCAGAATCTTCATACACACCTATTAGATATTCATTCAAGAATAAATACTTAGAAAACACCTATTATGGGCCACACACTGGACCTAACAAGTGTCTTACGGTGACATTAAGTGGCTAGTATCATGTGACATAAAGTATAAGACTGGATGTGTTTTTCCATTCCATTATGTTGGCCTGCATGCCTGGCATAGGGCATTCCCCCCCACACCCAGATATTAAATAGATGTAATCAAGCCCCCTTACATGGCTTTGAGAAAAAGAATAAGATTTAGATGTCATGGGGGTTCCCTGGTGGCGCAGTGGTTGAGAGTCCGCCTGCTGATGCAGGGGACACGGGTTCGTGCCCCTGTCCGGGGAGATCCCACATGCCGCGGGGCGGCTGGGCCCGTGAGCCATGGCCGCTGAGCCTGTGCTCCGCAACGGGAGAGGCCACAACAGTGAGGCCTGCATACCGCAAAAAAAAAAAAAAAAAAAAAAAAAAAAAAAAAAAAGATTTAGATGTCATAAGAAAAAAACTGTGACAATTTTAAATACTTACTTTTAAGTATGTATGTATATGTATAACTGAATCACTTTGCCGTACAGCAGAAATTAACACATTATAAACCAACTATATTTCAATAAAAAAACCCCAGTGGTTAACCTTTTAACCTCGTACTTCATTCACATTCATGAGATATTTATTAAAGTCCTTGGAGATATTTTAAAATTTCTATAGATTTCAATGGGAAGGAGGTTTTCTATGGAAATTTGTTATACATTAGGGTTTATTTAACCTCATACTGGAGAAGGTAATAACTTAGTATCTCCATTTTGATTCTATTTAGGATTTGACCCAGCAGATCAACCTGAGCCCCAAACAGCACCATAATGCTTTGAAATGCTTGCTACAGAGAATTTCAAATAATGAGACAGCCAACAGTGAACTGACACGTTGGGGACTCTGTCTGCAGAAGGATGTACATAAGGTAAACCAGAAAATACGATGGTAGGAAACAGCATTAACCAAAGATTTTAGAGCTTTGTGAGACTAGGTGATAACTTCCTATCTTGTCTTTATTTTGCAGTTTTTGCTTTATAATTACACTTTTTTTTTGGTCCTAGTCATAATACTTGAATTTCCTTGACTTAATTTGCTAGTATCTCTTACAGATTTTCTTTTGTATTTCCCAGGATCTGAGCTGTTAATTTCCAGTCGAGCAAAAGGAATATTGACTTAAAATTTACCTCATTTTTAGTTTTCCAAACCAAATTATTCTTAAAGTTCTCTATGTCTTTTTCCATTTTTCCCCCTACGTTTTTCTTTATCTTTCCCAGTAATTAACTTGTGTTTCTTTGAATATACTACTCTCATTCTTTCCGTAGGCGTAAAGTCTCAGACTTGAACATTTTAATTTTCGCATGGCCGTTTCTGCCTGCAATTTGCCTGAGTCCATTCTGTTGTATTTTGTGCAGCGTGAGCCATAGTGTAGAGGCTGCATGAGGTGGTGGTGAAGTCCTTGGCTTTGAATCTCAGTTCTACCACTTGCCATCTTAGTTACTTGGAACAAATTGCTTAGTATCTCTTATTTTCTTTATCTGTGAAATAAAGATAATGATTGAGTTAAAGGAATTAAATGGTAAAATCTTCAGCATACTATCTGACACTAGCAAGTGCTCAGTAAATATTAGCTTTTATTACTTTTAATTTTCTTTCTGGATTATACCAAAATAATTAATTTTATCTTTTCTCTAGTTCTCTTGCACTCTGAATTGACTCCTTGTTAAAAACTGTTTCTTTTTTCTTTTTTCTTTTTTTTTAAATAAAAGTAATGGAAAGTCAATAAAGAAAATGTGGGTACTGTGTAGAAAATGTAAAGAAGGAAATAAAAACATCAGTAGTTTCATCACCCAAAGATAATACCTTAGTGATTTATTTTAGACACATAAAAGATAATATTATTTTCGATATATTTTGTTTCCCTAAACTTTTTTTCTGTGAGGATGAATCTTTTCTTAAAAAATTGTGCTTATAACTGTATATGGTTTTGCATCTTCTTTTTCATTTATTATTATATCTTGAACATGTGTTCATGTTATTAAATATTATTTGAAGAGGCAGAAAACTTAAGCCAGAGAAAAGAAAAGTTTATCCATAATCATGCTGCATCAGAATAAACACTGCTAACATTTTGGTATATATCCTTCAGTGTTTTTTGTCTGTGTGTATGTGTATGCACACAATCACATGTAGCATGTTTTCAGATGGTTTCCTTTTCTTTTTTTTTTTTTTTACTCAGTTTATTTAGAATTTTTCTCCATGTCATTTAATATTTTTCTAAATATTTTAATGGCTAACAGATACTCATTTTATAATAATTTCTTATTCTTTTACATTCAAATTGAATTTAGTATTTTCCTGTTATAAATAGTGGATCTGTGAACATCCTTGTAACTAAATCTTTGCACATGATGTTTATTTTCATAGTCAGATTTATGGAAGTGTAATTGTTAGGTCAGAGGACATTTATGTTTTTAGTACTTTTTATTACATATTACCAACTGCCTTGTAGAAAGGTTCAGTTTTTTACTTTCATAAGCAAAGGTGAACATTCTTGCTAATACAGGTATTGTTATTCTTTGTGTTAAACTTTTATAATATTAAGAAAATCATTAAAATTTTTTTGATTATAGGTAAAATAAGTATTTTGTTACATTTTTAAGAAAGCAAGGAGTAGAGCTCATAAAAAGTAAAAATCCTACATAATTACATATTCCCCCAGAGATACTCATTACTAAGTGTGGACTCATTCAGTTTTTATAATGCATACATTACTATTTATTTTTTGCAGAAACAGGATTATATTAAATGCACTTAGAAAGTTATTTTAATAATTGCAAATATCCATCATATTGCTATGTCATCAACTTAGTTATCGTCTTACTTTTGGATATTTAGATCTGATTGATTCATTATTATTAACTTTAATTTGGTCTTTCATTATATTTATGCTTTTATTCCTGCTTTTCTTTTGTATAAAGTATAATAGTAGTTTATGTTCAGCCTCATTAAGAAATATTCTCTAATTTTCTACTTAAATTTTTCCCTTAAAATATTCTTAAAGATTATTTTCCTGTTCGCCTTGTATTTATAGGCATTTTACATGAATTCCCTGGTTCTAAAGAGACAGTGTTTTCTGATTCCTTTCTTGTGGACCATGTTGGAAGCTTCAGTAATTAAAGAGCAGCGCCTATCAAAATTCACCTGTATGTGTGTCCAGAGTTGTATTGACGTGGACTCTTACTGCTAACAGTTGCATTTTTCTACCATTTTCAGAAGTTATGACAGGGACAGGTCTATATGGTAGAGTTGACCAGGCCCCAGAACAGTATCAGCGTTTTCCTAAATAGTGTTTACAGATGGTTCATGTCATAGGCACTTTATTTTCTGTTTAGATTGAAGGACGTGTTCTGCCAATGGAAAGAATTAACTTAAGGAATACGTCATTTATCACATCTCAGGAACTAAACTGGATTAAGGAAGTAACCAGAGACCTTTCCATCTTAACTGTAAGTGACTTGTGAGGTGGTAAAGAGGGTTCCAGTATTCCTAGAAGTGTGGAAATTAGGAAGCAGGAATTATTTAGTGTCCTGTTTTTGAGAGGAAGTACCAACTGAATTCCCATCCTGAATTATTTACAAAACAGAGGTCCTTTGAACAAGAGCGAGTTGATGCGTTGGTAGAGGGAAGCCCTTTGCTTGACCACAGACTTAAGACAAGGAAATAAACTGCCGTGGTAATTCATTCAGTGCCAGCCTATTACCCACTCTCTCTTTGTTCTTCCTTCTTCTTTTCTCTTTCCTTCCTCTTTTTCCCTATAGTTTCCATGAAAGAAATAAAATTAAAACAGTTTCCCACCAAGGCAACCAAAGAACAAAATGGTATATATATATTTTTTTCTTTGTGGTATGCGGGCCTCTCACTGTTGTGGCCTCTCCCGTTGCGGAGCACAGGCTCCGGACGTGCAGGATCAGCGGCCATGGCTCACGGGCCCAGCCGCTCCATGGCATGTGGGATCCTCCTGGACCGGGGCATGAACCCGCGTACCCTGCATCGGCAGGCGGACTCTCAACCACTGCGCCACCAGGGAAGCCCGGTATATAATTATTTTTAAATGTTTTTGGCTCACCTGGTCTCTGTGGCCGTGCATAAAGTACACACATTTGTTTCTAAAACTTTTTTTTTGAAATATATTTAAAGAAAAAGTACATTTATGTATATAACTTGATGAATTTTCACAAGTTAAATAAACCTGTGTAATGAACACTGAGGGTTAAGAAACAGAACTTTACCAGTGCCTCAGAAGCCCCACCCCCATGCTCCTAATTACTACCTACCTGGCACCCTTACCCAACCCAAGAATGACCACTATTCTGACCTCTAACAGCATTGATTTTTTTCAGCTGTGTTTGTACTTAATCTATACATGAAACCATACTGTATATATTCTGTCATGTCTGGCTTCATTTCTTCAGCCTTGTTTGGTAAGTTTCTCCATACTGTTAGGTATAGTTACAAATCTTCGATTCTCATTGCTGTGTAGTATTCCATTGTGAGACTGTGCCATAATCTACTTATCACACACATCTGCATTAGTAATCAGCATTAGATAAGACAGGACTCAAGCAGAGAGAGTGAAAAGCAATTTGTTCTTTAGAATAACATCTCCTGATATGAAGTTGGGGTGTTGGGGAAGTTGTGGGAAGTACTAAAAATAGCTTGTTGTTGCTCCTAGGTCCCCATGCATTTCTGGGCGCTGTTTTACCCAAAGAGAGCAATGGATCAAGCCCGAGAACTGGTGAACATGTTAGAGAAGGTAGCTGGCCCCGTTGGCATGCGCATGAGCCCGCCAGCCTGGGTGGAACTGAAGGATGATCGCATAGAGACCTATGTCAGAACCATTCAGTCCATGCTGGGAGTTGAGGTAATAAATTAATTTGAGTAAATTTTCAGGATGTCCATTCTGAAATAGTTGAATCCTTGATTTTTTTTTTTTTTTTTGCCGTACACGGGCCTTTCACCGTTGTGGCCTCTCCCGTTGTGGAGCACAGGCTCCGGACGCGCAGGCTCAGCGGCCATGGCTCACGGGCCCAGCCGCTCTGCGGCACGTGGGACCCTCCCAGACCGGGGCACGAACCCATGTCTCCTGCATCGGCAGGCGGGCTGTCAACCACTGCGCCACCAGGCAAGCCCTTGAATACTTGATTTTAAATTATCTTGGTTATTGATCTGCTGTTGATGATGTCCAGGAATCTGTATCTTACTCATGTGCACGTGAAATACTGAATTAACAAAGTAGTCGTTATGCCCTTTGGTTGGTTTCGCTTCTCTCCTCCTTTGTTGGCACTCTCACTCACTCCAGCGTTCTGTTCCTCACGTAATTGGCTGAGATAATAGCTGACTTAACTTCAATTTTTTATCTATATAGAACATGTTGTGCTCAGAAAGCAATTTCCTGGGCCAGGTGCCATCTTGCGCGATTCAGTACTGAGCTGTCACAGTCTGGTTTGACTCAAGATTCACATTGCTCCAGTGATGAACTTGGCAGTGGGCCCATCAGCTTGGTCCAGATAGCCGAACGGGGACTACTGGAGCTGAGCAGGTCATAGTGTTCACAACTCAGTAGTTCAGGCCTGCAGTTCTTATCTGTTCGTACATAAAACAGAGGAAGAAGATTAAGGAGGGAAAAAAAGCAGACCAAAAGTTTTTGGAAATAACTAGTCCTTGAATTGAAGAGTCAGTTCTTGTGAGACCAATACTAGAATTGCTATTCTAGTATTGACTAGAGTACTAGTCAGTCATGACTTTTTTCTCTGTTCGTCCAGCGCTCTGGGTGTGTCATCTGTAGCGGCACACTCATGCTCTCTCTTTCTTTGTATTTTCCTCCTGACTTCCCATGCCTTCTTACTCTGCCATGGCCTCCCCCGGGCCTGATCATTGATAAATTCTGCCCTGCTTTCAAAAGAAAAACCCAGCCGAGCACCTCAGCTCCCCCATCTCACGACTTGGCCTCTTCTGTGTATGAGAGTGCATTGCCAACAGTCTTCATGTAGCATGGATATGAGTGTCATTCATAATGTTGACTCCTATTGGTCTTGCTGTCTCTCTGCCATCTCTAGGGCATTCTGTTTTATTATTCTCTCTGTTTCAGGGTCATAAACTCAGATGTCTATGGGAGTGAAGTGGGCCAGGAGGGGACTCTAGGGAACTAAAGAGAGTAAACCCCATGACTGCAGATAACAGCCCAGCATTGTCAAATTGATTTTTAGTTTGTTTATTTTTCAGTGGAAGCCAAAAGTCTAGATTTGCATATGTGTACACCTACCTATGTTTAAATGTTAATTTTAAAAAGACTTGTGAATCATTATAGGGACTAAAAAACCACATCTGTTTCCTAGATCCAGCCCACAGGCTCCCAGCATGCAGCCCATGTTCTACGTGACTTCGGAAGTTCTTTGATCTGATTGCTGGAACATGTGTCCTCTGAGAAGTCTTCATTTAAAATTAATCTTGGGGCTTCCCTGGTGGCGCAGTGGTTGAGAGTCCGCCTGCTGATGCAGGGGACACTGGTTCGTGTCCCGGTCCGGGAAGATCCCACATGCCGCGGAGCTGCTGGGCCCATGCGCCATGGCCACTGAGCCTGCGCGTCCGGAGCCTGTGCTCCGCAATGGGAGAGGCCACAACAGTGAGAGGCCCGCATACCGCAAAAAAAAAAAAAAAAAAAAATAAAATAAAATTAATCTTGATTTGGAATAGTATACTGTTGATTTCTGTTTCTGTCATAAAGCATTGGCAGCTTTATTTCACTTGTGTGCTACTTTACTTTATTGAGATTTTGAAGGATCCTCTGTTCTTAATGTCAGATCTCTTAAGCAGTGAGAGGTAGAAGATGCCGATGTAAGATATTCTTCTGGCAATATCATTCTCTCTCCTAATCAGAAAGTTAGGAAGATCTACGTATGGATTTGGCAGTAGCTTCATTTCCTCTGCATTTGGCTCTGAATCCTTTCTTCTGGTATTGTATCCCATGTTTCCTAGTTAAAGTTCTATGGCATGAATGTAATAAGGTGCTTAGTTTACTAAAGAGAGTGGCAAAAAACATTATAGTGCATTGAAAGCATCAACTAATAAGAAACCCTTGCATATTTTTAAGCCTGGTTCTTTTCCAGGGATCTTAAGTGTCCTAATAAATTAATCAGGTAATCAGGACCAGCTCTAGGTAACTTACGGTAACATGTTATGTAGCTAAGCGAAGAAGCCTGGAACCCAGCAAATGCTCACTCAGGTTCAAGGACCTTTTTCTCTGTTGGAATGTCCACCATCTTTGGTTCAGTCCTCTCTTTACCCTAAAGGTCCTGTGGCTTTGCAGACTCTTGAACTGCCCCCGACTGGAGCCCTATCAAGGTCTGCTCAGAGTTCCAAAGCCTGACTTATATATACTTTATCTCCTCAAGGGGAAGATACAGATGGTTGTTTGCATCATCATGGGCACACGTGACGATCTCTACAGGGCCATTAAAAAGCTGTGCTGTGTGCAGACTCCCGTGCCCTCGCAAGTGAGTGGAAACTGGGCAGGAGGCACAGAGGGAAACTCTAGCCTCCCTTGAGGCTTGGAAAAGAGGGACTAAAGTAACTATTAGAAGGCAGCATATGTAGACCCACCTGGTGAAACTTTCCTGTTACAGTAACCTGGCTAATAGCAGATGTTCTTTGTAAATGCTGCTTTCATGTTCCCAAATGAGCACTTTTGCTTGTTCATGGGTGAGTCGCCAGGTGGTTTCACATGACTGGGTTCTGAGAGTATAGGCTTTCCTTTGAAAGGAGAAAGCTGGTTTTCCTACGGAGGTTAATTTTTTTTTTAATCTGCGTGAGATCTTTTTGAAAGTTTTTGTTGGCTGGTTGTTTTTTGGTTCTGATTTGTGTCTCGTGTGTGCACACACACACAACATGCCTGACCAGAAACTCTAGAATTAGAACTGTTAGTACCAAGTGTATTATCTGCCAGCCGGAGTTTCTTAAACAAATGTAGTACTTGCTCTAGAATTGTTTACATTGTTTGAAAGGTTGATAGTGTCCGCTTTCCCCTCTATTACAGGTCATCAATGTCCGAACCATTGGCCAGCCCACCAGGCTTCAGAGTGTGGCCCAGAAAATTTTACTTCAGATTAACTGTAAATTGGGTGGTGAGCTCTGGGGAGTGGATATTCCTCTGGTGAGTGATGCTGAGATATGTCTTCATTCAATTCAGCATCCCAGAGAGTCCTACCTAGCTGTTTTCCTAATTTTCCACCTAGAATTTTCCTCATTCTCAGTGCTTATAGTCTGAGTGGTTCATTGCTTGTTTTTGTATAGCCCACAAGCTTTGGAATGGTTTTCACATTTTTAAGTGGTTGAAAAAAATAAGACTAATATCTCCAGACACATGAAAATTATATGAAATTCAGTTTTCAGTGTCCTTAAATGCGTTTTTATTGGAACGTAGCCATACTCCTTTATGTACTACCTGTGGCTGCTTGTGTGCCGTAATGGCAGAATTGAATAGTTCCTCCAGAGACGGTGTGGCTCACAAAGCCTAAGGTATTTACTTCTTAGTCCTTCACAGAAAGTTTGCCAGTCCCTGGTCTTGACGATCTCTGACTTTGTTCATAGTGTTTAAAAAATATCAAGTTGATTGCACTCTTTCTCTTCCTTTCCCAGAACTTATTTTCATATGTTGCTTTGGGGTTCAGATAACAATTAAAGATGGGGTGATGTGTTGCTTGGATTTTTGGTTTGTTTTTGTCTTCTAACCCAGAAACAATTAATGGTGATCGGGGTGGATGTTTACCACAACCCCAGCAGAAGCATGCGCTCCGTGGTTGGCTTTGTCGCAAGCATCAGTCTGTAAGTACCACTCCTGGCTCTATTGTGTTTGGTTACCTTATTTTAATGCCTAATCTTACTGTAAAGCCAGAAAAAGTTTTTGAATATTTAATATTGTAGTAAAAGTATACTGAAATTCTTCCTTCTCTATCTTCCTATGATATTAATTTGTACAATCTCTTATCACATGTGTAAGTTTGTTCCCTGACTACAGTGTAACCTCTTTCAGAATGGGGTCTGTGTCTTGCTGTCTTGCTGGTGGTGGGTTTTTTCCCCTAGAAATGAGGGGTTTTGTTTGTTTTTCCTGATTGTAAAAATAAAGCATGCTCATGCAAAAATCTCCAGAAATTTAGAAAGTGAAAATTCCTCATGGTCTAGCCTTCATTAACCACCACCAAAGATTTGGAGTATGTATGTACTTTTAGGTACTCTTTTATGCATATATTAACATATAGGTAGCTGGTATACACATACAAGTGGCACATTACTATGTATACTGTTCCTCATCTTCTTTTATGTACTTAAACTGTATATTTTGGTCATTTTCCCGTATTGACGCAAATAAATCTCCATCAATTCTTTTTAACTGCTGCATGGAATTTATTATATGCTATAGCGCTATTTATTTAACTAGTCCTCTGTTGGTGGATATCTAGGTTGTTAAATTTTTTCAATTGGAAGCAGTTTTGTAGCAGATATCCACAATTATGCCTGTATTTATTTATTTATTTTTTGCGGTACGCGGGCCTCTCACCGTTGTGGCCTCTCCCGTTGTGGAGCACAGGCCCCGGACGCGCAGGCTCAGCGGCCATGGCCCACGGTCCCAGCCGCTCCGCCGCATGCGGGACCCTCCCGGACCAGGGCACGAACCCGTGTCCCCTGCATCGGCAGGCGGACTTTCAACCACTGCGCCACCGGGGAAGCCCATGCCTGTATTTTTATATTCTGTAGCTGGCTTACATGTATCTTTTCCCTACATCTGTGTGTTTTTACATGTAAAATAAATGCGTTTGCTGGGTACTTGTGTGATTGGTGCATGGAGAAGCCTGTGTATGCTGACATTCAGCTGTGGGCCTTCCTTTGTGAGTGTGTGTTCATCTTCCTCTCTCTCTCTCTCTCTCTCTCTCTCTCTCTCTCCTTGCCTCTGCCCCAGCACCCTCACAAAATGGTATTCACGAGTGGTATTCCAGATGCCTCATCAGGAGATTGTGGATAGCCTGAAGCTGTGCCTGGTGGGCTCCTTGAAAAAGTTCTATGAGGTGAGGAGAACAGCAGTTCTAAAGTATCAGGGTTTTAAGGCCTGCCTTCCTGATCACTTTAAGAGGAAGTCTGATTTAGTGAGAGGGATCCCAACTCGAAGGTGAGTTTCCTAAACAGACTGACAGGCAGCTCAGAAGCACTGTTTTCAGGCTTCTACTTGTACAGAGCAGCTTAAAGAGCTCAGTGCTTTGATTTGATTTGGTAAGTAATGACGATTTCCCTGGTTGTCAGCCTGATGCCTGCGTGCATAATCTTCAGGCCCTTATCAGGAAAGTCAGGGTAAATTTTAGTAATTGAAGCAGCTTATTAATTTTCTCAGCTTTCTATGGCTGTCATTAGGCGCTGGTTCTTTTCATTTAAGTTCAAGACCAGTGCCTCCCTGAAAATCGCCCCTAGAACTCCAAAGAATGCTAACCATGGAGAATTGCTGTCATTAAGCTGATGTTGGGTCTGGAACAGTGAGCAAGCAAGGTACTGGGTTTTGCCTTGGCCAGTACATCAAAGGAAGCACTGATAAGTGGCTTTCATTTCTTAGGGTTCAGTGTTAGCCCTTTGCATAGAGATTAAACAGCAAGAAATTTAATGATTTCGCATGATTAAAGTCAATCTCTAGAACTCCACCTTGTTTCATTTTAGAATAACATTTCCTATAGTGTCCTTCCAATGGTTTGGTACTGTGTTTCAGTATTAGAGATTATGTAAACCAGAAGTTAAATTTTTGTCCCTGTAGAGGTCCATGTGATATGCTACTTTGTTATGAAGTCCCACTCACACCTTCCTTCTTGTTGTCGCTATTGTTTGCCTGCAAAGTTGTGTATGTCTTTTCAGCCCTAGCTCAAAGATTAGTTCTGTGAAACCTTTCTCATTTCCCCTCCTCTGCTCCATCCCTTAGCTAGACTTATTTCTTTATGATCCTCTCCCAAGGCCCTCTGTTAACATTCTGTGTAGTGATTATCACATCCTGCCTTTTATTAGTTGTTTGTATCCTTATTTATCTCTCCCTCTGGGTTGTAAATTACTTGAGCACTGTTTGGTTATGGATGGTTCTGTAGTAAATTACCCTAAAACTTAGTGACATGCAGTGAGCAGTTATGATGTTCCCTGTCAGGAAGTTGGACAGGGCACAGTGGGCTCCAGTTCTGCTCCATTTGGGCCCCTTCATGTGGTCTTTTCACATGAGCTGGTTTGGGCTTCCTCACAGCATGGTGGCTGGGTTCAGAGCTTGAGCATTCCAAGAGATTGAGAGAGCCAGGTAGAAAACGTGTTGCCTTGTATACCTTAGTCTTGAAAGCCATGTAGCGTCACTTCCACTGCATTCTGTAAGCCAAGTAGTAGTATCATTGTGAATATGCCTGAGTTTTGGAGGAGCCAGTGTGGGGTAGAGGTGGACTTAAAGAAACAACTGATATGCTCTATAAGGCCATTACATATGTTCTGATATTTCTGTACTAATTACTCTTTGCCCCCTTCATCTGTTATAAGGCACTGTTTGTACCTTACAATAAACTTGTGCAGAACTCTTTAGCATAGAAGTTAGCTGGTGGTTAGCTAGTCCTGTTCTTCCTCAGGCCAGTAGTTTTTCCATTTATATTACATCCTGAGGAGGCTTTAACCCAATTTCCCAATATATTTGCTTATCAATATTGGTATTATCATAAGACTTATGTACATGGTATAGTTGAGTCTTACCAACAAGGTCACCCTACATCATGATGCAGGGCGGTAGTAGACATAACCTGAAATATAAGAGTCAGCAGTGGCACATTACTAGAGACCCACGCAGGCATGAATAATTAGTTCAGTTCATCATTCTATTGTAGGACCAAAGTATCTCCCAGAGCCATGCCACTTAAGTTGGCAGGCTTCCATTCAACTTTGTCAGGTTCTGAAAGCAGCAGTTCATTCGCCATTTCAGACATTGGTATACTTGAGCTAACAGACAATGTCACATCTTGCTCTGAGTGTCTTTTAAGGCACCAATGTAATATTGTATTTTCCTTGTTGCACAACCATTTATTCATTCCTTTATCCTCTCAACTACCATTCTTCCTTCTCTGTATTTATACCCAAACTTTTCCACCTTTAAATGGAACATTAGGTTTAGCCACTGTGCTGGTCTAGGATGCTGCCAGCAATACTAGTCTAGCAATTGCCTCCCCCTCAGTCCACTGCCATTCACATAGGGTAGGATTACATAGGTCAGAACGAGTGGGCTGTCTCACCTCCTAGGCAATATAGGTGCGTGTCCTGTGAACCTCAATTTTGCCCGAGGGGGTGAAGGCACAGTCCACCCCGTTAGGCCCTTAGGAACTCTAATTATAGTTTCTTGCTTAGGGACTGTTACGGGTTGAATTGTGCCCCCTTAAAAAGATATTGAAGTCCTAACCCCCCAGTACCAGTGAATGTAACCTTTTTTGGAAAGAGTGTCTTGGCCGATAATCAAGTTAAGATGAGGTCATTAGAGTGGGCCCTAATCCAGTATGCCTGTGTTCTTATGAAAAGAGGAGATTTGGACACAGAGACAGACACACATAGAGGAAAGGCAATGTGAAGACACAGGGAGAGCACCATCTACAAGCCAAGGAACACATGAGGCCACCAGGAGTCATAGAATGATAGATTCTCTGTCACAGCACTCAGAAGGAAACAACCTTGCCAACACTTTGATTTCAAACTTTAGACTCCAGCACGGTGGAACAGTACACTTCAGTTAGTGATACATTGTTACGGCAGCTCTAGCAAATGAATGCATGGTTCATCCCAGCTTCTAGCGCCCAAAGTTGCAGTCCCGGTCCAAGAACCACTGTATCAGGTAGTAAAAAAGAGGGTTAACGTCATGTGGAGGAAAACAAAAAGTATTGTCATAGCAGCATCCTTCCCCACCCCTTGTTCTTTAGATGCCCCAGAAAAGGAGAGGAGTTTATCTAGTGGGGACATTCCCTTGGCCCCTGTCATGTTGAATATGAGTACACACTCATAAAATCATGTAAGCTAGCCCTTCACACCTTTATTCCCTTCATTTTAAACAATAAATGTTTCAGTTGCTCATTCTAATTTTCTGTCACACTGTTACTCTGGGGATGAAAGTGTGTTCCTTGGTCTGAGGAAATGTGACTTGGCAGTCCAGACTGGTATAGTGTCTTCTGTTTTAGTTCTTTTATAGTATTTTGAGAATTTGTATCTACCAGCAGATATGCAAAACCCAGTCCAGAATAGGTGTCCGTTTCTGTCAGGAACAATTTGTAATCTCCTGGAGCTGCAGAGTCAGTCCAATTTGCCACTGTGTGCGGGGCCTTCCCCTCAGGGAATCTGCCCCCAGAGCCATCTGCATTCTCTGTCCTCTTGGCAGACAGAACAGTTTATTGGAATTTTGCACTTCAGAGGGTATGAGAAAAATATGTCTAGATTTAGCCCATTTCTTCATTGCTTCAGCCCTCAGTGTCCACTCATTTCATGGACCCAGGTACCGCTCGAGCAGACACACCAAGATATCTGCTTGCTGGTAAACTACTTTCTGATCCTGGAAGGAGGTAGTTACTCCCCATTCACCCTTCCCCCTACTTCCTGGTAACATCTAATCTGCTTTCTGTCTCTGTGGATTTGTGTATATTATATAGAGATAATCATAAAATACATGATCTTTTGTGTTTGCCTTCTTTTATTGATCGTGTTTATAAGGTTCATCTAAATTGTAGATTATATTATTACTTTGTTCTTTTTTAATGGATGAATCATGTTCTATTGTATGTTTATCCATTCATCACTTATGGACATTTGTACTGTTCCCACCTTTTGACTATTGTGAATAATGTGAATAATACAGGCTGTGAACATGCCTGTATATGTATTAGTTTGAGTACCTATTTTCAGTTCTTTTGGGTATATACCTAGGAGTGACATTGCTGGGTCATATGGTAATTCTTTAACTTTTTGAGGAACCCTCAAACTGTTTTCCACAGTGGATGCACCATTTCACGTTCCTATCAGCAATATAGAAGGGTTCCAGCTACTCCACATCCTTGCCAACACATCTTATTTTCCTTTTTTTAATTGTAACTCTTGTGAAGTGGTATCTCATTATGGCTTTAACTTGCATTTCCTTAATGACTAATGATGTACATCTTTTCATGTGCTTATTGTCCATTTGTATAACTTCTTTGGAAGAAGTCCTTTTGAGTCCTTTCCCTGTTTTCAGTTGATCTATTTGTCTTTTTGAGATGTAAGAGTTTTTGTTTTTATTTTTACATATTCTGGATACAGAACTCTTGTCTGATGTACGGTTTGCAAATATTTTCTCCCATTCTGTAGAGTGTCTCCACTTTCTTGATAATGTTATTTGATGCACAAAAGTTTTAAATTTTGATGGAGTCCCGTTATCTATTTTTTCTTTTGTTCCTTGTGCTGTCAAATCTAAGACTCTGTTGCCAAGTTTGAGGTCATGAAGATTTACGCCTCTGTTTTCTTCTAACAGTTTTAGAGCTTTAGCTGTTACCTTTAGGTCATTGATCCATTTTGAGTTACATTTTGTATGTGGAGTGAGGTAGAGGTCCAACTCTACTCTTTTGCATGTGGTTATCCACGTGTCCCAGCACCACTTGTTGGGGAGACTATATTCTTTATAGAATGGTACTGGCACCCTTATTAAAGATCAATTAGCCCTGGATGTTTGGGTTTATTTCTGAACTCTCAGTTCTGTTCCATTGGTCTCTATGTCATCCTTAATGTCAGTACAACACTGTTTTGATTATTGCTTCTTTTTAGTTAGTTTTGAAATTAGGAAGTCTGAGTCTTCCAGGGTTTTTTTCAATATTGTTTTGGCTATTCAGAGCCCCTTGGAATTCCATATGAATTTGAGAATAGGCACTTCCATTTCTGTAAAAAGGGCCATTGGAATTGCGATAGGAATTGCATTGAATTTATAGGTCACTTTGCAAGTGTTGTCATCTTTATAATATTCACTCTTGCAATATGTGGACACAGGATGTCTTTCCATTTATTTAGGTTGTATTTAATTTCTTTCAGCAATGTTTTGTAGTTTCCAGGTTCAAGTGTTTCACCTCCTCAGTTAAATTTATTCTGGGTATTTTATTCTTTTGAATGCTACTGAGTATGGAATAGTTCTGATTTCATTTTTGGATTGTTCATTGCTGGTGTATAGAAACATAATTGTTTTGTGTGTTAATCTTTAACCCTGCAACTTTTCTTTTTTTTTTTTTTTTTTTTTTTTTTTTTTGCGGTACGCAGGCCTCTCACTGTTGTGGCCTCTCCCGTTGCGGAGCACAGGCTCCGGACGCACAGGCCCAGCGGCCACGGCTCACGGACCCAGCCGCTCCGCGGCATGTGGGATCTTCCCGGACCGGGGCACGAACCCGTGCCCCCTGCATCGTCAGGCAGACTCTCAACCACTGCGCCACCAGGGAAGCCCAACCCTGCAACTTTTCTGCACTTAACTAGCTTTAGTAGATTTTTTTCCCCCAATTCTTTTGGATTTTTCTATATAAAATCATGTTACCTGCAAATAGAAATAGTCATACTTCTTTTTTTCCAGTTTTGATGCCTTGTATCTATTTATCCTGCTTAGTTGCTCTGACTGGAACCTCCAGTACAATATTTAATAGCAGTGGTAAAAACAGGCATCCTTGTCTTTTTCCTAATCTTAGGAGGATAGTTTTAAGTCTTTCACCATTGACTATAATGTTAGCTGTGGGTGTTTCATAGACTCACTTTATCATGTTAAGGAAGTTTCTTTCTGTTCCTAATTGGCTGAGTGTTTTTATAGTGAAAGTGTGTTGGATTTTTATCAAATGCTTTTTCTGCATATTAGTTTATAACAGTCTCATTCATATTAATACCAAATTGATTTCAGTAGTACACAAAAAATATGTTCCTTTCTGGTACTATGGTGTCCCTCCTTCTCTGTGCTAATTTTATTTTATTTTATTTTAATTAATTAATTAATTTTTGGCTGCGTTGGGTATTTGTTGCTGTGCACGGGCTTTTTCTAGTTGCAGTGAGCGGGGGCTACTCTTTGTTGCAGTGGTGGGCTTCTCATTGCGGTAACTTCTCGTTGCGGAGCACGGGCTCTAGGCACGTGGGCTTCAGCAGTTGTGGCGCACGGGCTTAGTTGCTCCGCGGCATGTGGTATCTTCCCGGACCAGGGCTTGAACCCGTGTCTCCTGCATTGGCAGGTGGATTCTTAACCACTGTGCCACCAGGGAAGTCCTGTGCTAATTTTATATTAGGGTTTCCAGAGAGACAGATCAATACGGGGTGCGTGTGTGTGTGTGTGTGTGTGTGTGTGTGTGTGTGTGTGTGTATTTTGAGGAACTGGCTCATGTGATTTATGGAGGCTGGCAAGTCCAAAATCTGCAGGGTAGGCCAACAGGTTGGAGACCCAGGCAAGGGCTGATGTTGTAGATCAAGTTGGAGTTTATCCTAATTGGTATGTTTTAGTCTTCTTGAATGTGTCAGTTAACTTTTGAATCATATTTGGGAATTTTTGGTCCGCTATTTCTTCAAACACTCTTTTGCCCTTTTCTCTCTCTCCTCTGCTACTGAGACTCCAATTATTCGTATGTTGTTATGCTTGATGGTGTCTCACAGGTCTCAGAGGCTGCATTCATTTTTCTTCCTTTTTTTCTTTGTTTCTCACACTGGATAATCTTGATTGATTTATCTTTTAGTTCACTGATTATTCCTTCTGCCTGATCACATCTGCTCTTAAGCCCCTCTGGTGAATTTTTCATTTCACTTATACTTTCTGATTCCAAAATTTTTGTTTGGTTCTTTCTTACAGTTTCTATCTTTTTTTTTTTTTTGGCGGTATGTGGGCCTCTCACTGCTGTGGCCTCTCCTGTTGCGGAGCACAGGCTCTGGAAACGCAGGCTCGGCGGCCATGGCTCACGGGCCCAGCCGCTCCGCGGCATGTGGGGATCCTCCCAGACCAGGGCACGAACCCGTGTCCCCTGCATCGGCAGGCAGACTCTCAACCACTGCGCCACCAGGGAAGCCCACAGTTTCTATCTTTATTGGTAGTCTTTACTTTGTGAGATTTTCCTTAAGGTCTTTAGATATAGTTTTCTTTAGATCTTTGAACATTATTTAAAAATGGTTGGGGGCTTCTCTGGTGGCACAGTGGTTAAGAAGCCACCTGCCAATGCAGGAGACACAGGTTCGAGCCCTGGTCTGGGAAGATCCCATATGCCGCGGAGCAGCTAAGCCCGTGCGCCACAACTACTGAGCCCACGTACCACAACGACTGAAGCCTGTGCACCTAGAGCCCATGCTCCGCAAGAGAAGCCACTGCAGTGAGAAGCCCGCGCACCGCAATGAAGAGTAGCCCCCGCTCGCAGCAACTAGAGAAAAGCGTGCGTGCAGCAACTAAGACCCAGAGCAGCCAAAAATAAATATAAAGAAGTAAATAATTTAAAAAATAAATAAAATTAAATTAAAATGGTTGATTTCAAGTCCTTGTCTCATATAACCAATGTCCGGGCTTCTCCCCATACAGTTTCTGTTAACTACTTTTTTTTCATGTGAATGGGCTGTAGTATACTATTTCTTGGCATGTTTCATAATTTTTTATTGAAAGCTAGACATATTTATTTATTTATTTTTATTTATTTATTTTTTTGCAGTACGCGGGCCTCTCATTGTTGTGGCCTCTCCCATTGCGGAGCACAGGCTCCGGACACGCAGGCTTAGCGGCCATGGCTCATGGGCCCAGCCGCTCCGCTGCGTGTGGGATCTTCCCGGACCGGGGCACGAACCCGTGTCCCCTGCATCGGCAGGTGGACTCTCAACCACTGTGCCACCAGGGAAGCCCGACATGTTTATTTTTAATTAAAAAAATTTATTTAAAGCTACATTTCTTTCTTTTTTATTTATTTATTTATTTTTTGCGATACGAGGGCCTCTCACTGTTGTGGCCTCTCCCGTTGCGGAGCATAGGCTCCGGATGTGCAGGCTCAGCGGCCATGGCTCACGGGCCTAGTTGCTCCGCGGCATGTGGGATCTTCCCGGACCGGGGCACGAACTCGCATCCCCTGCATCGGCAGGCGGACTCTCAACCACTGCACCACCAGGGAAGCCCTCTTTCTTTTTTCAAATATTTATTTATTTATTTGGCTGCCTCGGGTCTCAGTTGTGGCATGCGGGATCATCGTTGCAGCATGCAGGATCTTTCATTGCGACACGCAGCCTTCTCTCTGTTTGTGGCTCATGGGCTCCAGAGCACATGGGCTCAGTTGCCCTGTGGCTTGTGGGATCTTAGTTCCTCGACCAGGGATCCAACCTGTGTCCCCTGCATTGGAAGGAGAATTCTTAACCACTAGACCACCAGCGAAGTCCCTATACATTTTTTTTTTTTTTTTTTTTTTTTTTTTTTATGCGTTACGCGGGCCTCTCACTGTTGTGGCCTCTCCCGTTGCGGAGGACAGGCTCCGGACGCGCAGGCTCAGCGGCCATGGCTCACGGGCCCAGCCGCTCCGCGGCATGTGGGATCTTCCCAGACCGGGGCACGAACCCGTGTCCCCTGCATCGGCAGGCGGACTCTCAACCACTGCGCCACCAGGGAAGCCCCCCTATACATTTTTAATATAATGTTGGCAACTATGCAAGTCAAATCTCCACCCCCAGGGATTGTTGTTGTTGCTCTTCGATGCTTTCCCTGGCGCAATTCTGTAATCTTTGTAATCTAAACTGTGTGTAGCCACTGATATCTCCTCTTAGTTTAGCTTAGTGATCAGCTAATGACAGGACAAAGATTTCTTCAAATGCCTTGAATGTTCTGCACCCTCCAGTGATTGCTAGATTATTTTCTCAGTTACCATGGTAGTGAGGCTGCAGGTGTCACAGCTACCGCAGAGAAAGGGGAATATGAATAGAGCAAGTTAAAACACCACAAAGGTCAAGATTCAGCCAATTTTATTGAATAAATGCTGTTCAGATTGTTTTAAGCCTCTGGTTAGTTTCCACAGTTCTAAGAAAAAGTTGATTTTGACCATTTGTGCAGTGTGCTTGTTGCTTTTATGGTTGAACAAATTTTTGGAGGTCGTTACTTTCTCATTCAAGAAATATTTATTGAAGAGTGCTTTTGACAATCTGCTTTTGTCAAGTGCAAGTGCTTTTCTAGGTGGACAGTGATTAGAGTTTAGAACCCACTAAGGGTAGCTTGCACTAGAAAACCTCCATCATTTTGTTTTAGGGCCCCAAAGGGCTACATTCTAGGAATAAGGGTGATTGAAAGCAAACTGCAGCTCATCTTTGAATTATTTAAAATTTTTGAATCAGATATGATGATCCTGCGTGCTAGTGTTTCTAAGTTTCTCATAGTGCTAATACTCTAGACACCTGGAAGAAACAAACTTGAATCTTCTCCGTATGAACAATATCATTCCAGGCGCCATGTTATTTCTATTAACAATACTGTAAATACAGGCATACCTCAGAGATATTGGGGGTTCAGTTCCAGACTACCACAGTAAAGCTAGTACTGCACTAAAGTGAGTCACAAATTTTTTAGTTTCCCAGTGCATATAAATGTTAGGTTTATGCCATACTGTAGTCTGTTAAGTGTGCAATGAACAAATGTGTATGTCTTAATTAAAAAATGGCACTGATAGACTTGCTCAACACAGGGTGATACAAACCTTTAATTTGTAAAAAAAAAAAAAAAAAAATGCAGTATCTGCAAAGTGCAATAAAGTGAAGCACAATAAGATGAGGTACCTCTGTGCTATGAGCGGCAATTTTTAAAAAGGAATATATTTATATTATACACATATGTAGGCACATATGTGTATATATATTTTGAGTATATATATTACATATATACACATGTGTGTATTATACATATGTCATGTATTATATGAATATATATACATATATATATGTATATCTACTTGAATTTAATTGAGAAGTTAATGAAGCAAAGAAGAATAAGTAGGTGAAGATACAAAATGACAGAAACCCAGAGAGATGATGAGAGCTGCATTTGGGTTCTTTTTCTTTAGGGAAATATGCTAATTCTGGAAGAGGCAGCTGAAACATTGAAAAGCTGTGGAGCACTTTTGAAGTCTTTAGGGATCAAGAGCTGGAGGCCAGGGCCCCCAAGCCAGTGGTAGTCGTGAGTCTTCTCCCCACTATTTAGGCTGTGAGTCTGAAGAGCTGCAAACTAGGAGTAAAGAGCTATAGGTAGATCTACTCTGAATGATACTAGTCCTTGAATATGGATTCAGGTGAACTCTGCTAGTTTTACTGCCCACTTGCCAAAAGCAAATGAAAACCCTCTGAAGGAAGATAACATTATCCTGGGCATCAGATTTTTCTGCAATATCTAGCAATCAATAAACAATAACCAGGAATACAAGAGAGAAAATGAAGGGACTGAAAAACTAAGAAAGCCAACAGATAATTGATCCAGATGCACAGAGGATTCAGATAGATGAGTAGTCAGACACATTTTAAAATAGCTACACTTAAGTTCAGAGAAATGGAAGACATTAAGAATTTTAGCAAACAGTTGGAAACTGGGGAAAAATTGAAATTTCTAGAACTAAAAGTTGTAATAACCAGAATTAAACACTTAGTGAATGGGTGTATTAGGTTGCTAGGGCTGCCAGAACAACGGCTTAAACAATAAAAATTTATTTCCTCACAGATCTGTGGGATGCGAAGTCCAAGATCAAGATGCTGTGCTGGCAGGGTTGGATTCTCCTGAGGCTTCTCTCCTTGTCTTATAGATGGCTGTCTTCTCTCTGTGTTGCATGGTCTCTACTGCATGTGTGTCTATGTCCCAGTCTCCTCCTCTTAGAAAGACACCAGTCATATTTGATTAGAGCCCACCCCAGTGACCTTTTTTAAACTGAATGACCTCTCTAAATATCTGTTTCCAAATACAGTCACATTTTGGGTGTGACAGGTTAGGACTTCAACACAAATTTTGGAGAAACACAGCTCTGTGCATAACAATGGGCAACAGTAGTTTAGGCTTAATTGAGGAAATTAAGAGACAATTGAAAGATAGGTAAGAACTAAATAATCAAACTGCACTGAGATACGGAGGGTTAGAAAATATAACAAGGCAACAGACGTGGGAGTTATGGAGTTAAAATATATTATACACGTAAGTGGTCCAGAAGGAGGTTAGAGAGAGCAGAGGGCAGAAAAACAATGGTAAAGAATATTCCAAAAGTGTTAGAAGACATTAAGTCACAGATACGAGAAATCCAACAAATCCCAAGCAAGAAATAAAAAGAAAAGTACCCTTAGGCACATTAGAGTAAAACTGTTGAAAGTAAAGACAAATATATATATACATATTAAGGCAAGTCAAAGGAAAATAAAAGAGGTTACCTTCAAGGAGCAACAAAATTGACTAATAGTGAACTAGTCAAAAGAAACAGTTTAAGCCACAAGATAATAAAATAATAGCTACAAAATGCTGAAAGAAAATAACTACCAGTATAGAATCCAATATCCACTAAAAGTAACTTCTAATAAGGTGAAAAAAGACACTTTGTGGCAAATAAAAAATTGAGAATGCTTGTCACCGGCAGATTTGCACTGAAGGAAAATACAAAAGGGCATTTTTCACCTACAAGGAAAATTATTCCAGAAAACACTTAGAAATGGTTAAAGGAATAAATACAGGAATAAAAGTGCCAAGTATGGGGATAAATTTAAATGAATACCTACCATCTAAAATAGTAATGTTTTTGAGTGGATATATATTCATTTGTGTGTATAAATTTCAAATTGATGGCAGTAATAGCGCGTTTATCTGGAAGAAGTAAATGAAGTTCCAGTGCCTTTAGTTTCTTGAATTGTTGAGGAAAAGGTGAAAGTACTAATTTATATTACAGTTTGATACACTAAAGAGCTATGTTGTAATTTCTAGGGTAGCCACTAAAAGAATGAAAAAAGAGTTATGTAGCAATCAAAATGAGAGAAGAGAAAATAACAAAAAATTTTTTAAGGAAGAAAGGAAAAAATATAGAACAAATAGCAAGCAGTACTTGGACCTTGAAAATGTTATGCCAAGTGAAAGAAGCCAGTCATAAAAGACCACGTTTTATATGATTCCATTCATAAGAAATGTTCAGAACAGGGAAGTTTACAGAATCAGAAAGTAGGTCGGTGGTTGCTTAGGGCTAAATTGGGGAGAGAATAGGAGGTGGGTAGAATGGTGGTAGTTTAAGAGTGTGGGGCTTCTTGTTGAGGTGATGAAAATGTTATAAAATCAATTGTGGTGATGGTTTTACATATCTGTGGATATACTAAAAAACATTGAATTTTACGCTTTAAATTGATGAATTATATGGTGTGTGGATTATGTCTGAATAAATAAATTTTTTAAAAAAATTTAAAGAATCATATAGAAATTCTGGACTTCTAAAATGTAATAAATGAAAATTTCAGTAGAGGGGCCTAACATCAGATTGGATTAAGCAGAAGAAATAACTAGCAAATTTGAAGATAGGTCAGTTGAGATTATTGAGTGTGAAGAAAAGAAAGAAAAAAATAAGGAAAATTAACAGAGGCTCAGAGATCTGTGGGACACCGTCAGCCATAGCAATATAAACATAATGTGATTCCCAGAAGGGGAGTAGTGAGAGAGAATTGGGAACAAAGGACATTGGAAGGAATAATAGCCAAAAATTTCCAAAATTAATAAAGAAGGTAATCAGTTCATCCAAGAAGCCTAATGAACACTAAGTAGGAAAAACTCAAAGATACCCATACCTAGACACAACCAAGTAAGACTGCTAAAAGACAAAGAGGGCATCTTGAAAGCACCAAGAGAAAGCCGCTCATTATGTTCAAGGCATCTTCAGTAAGATTAAGAGCTGACTTCTCATCAGAAATCATGGAGGCCAGAAGGCAATGGGATGACATATTCCAAATGCTGGAAGAAAAAGAAGGTTGAATAAGAATTGTATATCCAGAAAAGCTGCTGTTGAGAAATAAAGGAGAAACCTTGACAATACTATTATGCTCAGTGAAAGAAGCTAGACATAAAAAGCTGCATATTTATATTATTCCATTTCTATGAAATATCCAGAATAGGAAAATTTGTAGACAGAAAAGAGATTACTGGTTTCCAGGCATTGAGGATGCTGGCAGGAATAGGGAGTAACTGCTAAGGGGTATAGGGTTCTTTTGGGGGTGTTGAAAATATTATGGAATTAGGTAGTGTTGATAGGTATATAACTTTGTGAGTATACTAAAACCACTGAATTATACTCTTTGAAATGGTGAATTTTATGTGATTTACATGTCATTTTTTTTTAATGGAGAAAGTAAGACTCTCAGATAAACAAAAACTAGGGGAATTTGTCACTAGCAGACCTGTCCTACGAGAAATACTTAAGGGAGTCCTTCAGGTAGAAATGAAATGACACTAGACAGTAATTTGTATCCACATGAAGAAGTAAGTACCATCATGAAAGGTAACTGTATAGGTAAACATAAAGAGAGCAAAAATATATTTTTGTTTGTAATTTTTCTTGTAGTCTGTGTCTTAAGAGACAAGTGCATAAAGTGGTAATTATAAATCTAAGTGGATGTGTATAAAGATATAATTTGTATGACAATAAAGACACAAAGTAGAGGGGAGGGAATGGAGCCATAATAGGAGCAAAGTTTTTGAATAATACAAAAATTAATTTTGTATTGGGACTTCTGTGGTGGTCCAGTGGTAAAGAATCTGCCTTACAATGCAGGGGACGCAGGTTCTATCCCTGGTCAGGGAACTAAGATCCTACATGCCACAGGGCAGCTAAGCCCACGTGCCACAGCTACGGAGCTCGTGCGCACCTCAACTAGAGCCCATATGCCGCAAATTACAGACCCCATGTGCTCTGGAACCTGCGTGCCACAACTGCAGAGCCCACGTGCCCTGGAGCCTGTGTGCCACAACTAGAGAAGAGAAAACCTGCACACCACAAGTAGAAGTCCGCGTATCACAACGAAGAGCCCGCACACCGGTGCAACGACAGATCCCACGTCTAAGACCCAACACAGCCAAAAATAAATAAATAAATAATAAATCATCTTTTTTAAAAAATAAATTTATTTATTTACTTATTTTTGGCTGCATTGGGTCTTCACTGCTGCAGGTGGGGGACTTTCTCTAGTTGCGGCGAGCGGGGTCTACTCTTCATTGTGGTGCATGGGTTTCTCACTGTGGTGGCTTCTCTTGTTGCAGAGCACGGGCTCTTGGTGCACGGGCTCCAGTAGCTGTGGCACACAGGCTCAATAGTTGTGGCTCATGGACTCTAGAGCACAGGTTCAGTAGTTGTGGCTCACAGGCTTAGTTGCTCTGTGGCGTTTGGGATCTTCCTGGACCATTGCTCAAACCCATGTCCCCTGCATTGGCAGGCGGATTCTTAACCATTGCGCCACCAGTGGTTTAAATCTTTAAAAGAATCTTTAAATCTTTTAAATCTTTAAAACAAATTTTGTATTAGCTGACCAAATGAGATTGTTATAAGTTAATATGTTAACTGTAATCGCCAGGTGAAACAGTAAGAAAATAACTCTGAAAAATAAAAGAAAAGGAACGACAAGGGAATTAATATGGTAACTAGAAGATGTCTATTTAATACAAATTAAGGCAGTTGAGGAAGAATAGAGGGACAAAAAAGATACAAGGCATGTGGAAAAAAATAGTAAAATGGCAGATGTAAATCTTACCGTATCAGTAATTACATTAAATGTAAATGGACTAAACACCAAAGGCAGAGATTAGCAACTTGGATTAAGTGAAAATATGAAGATGTACTTTCTCCAAGAGACATATTTTAGTTTCAAAGACACAGGAGGTTGAAAGTAAAAGAATGGAACAAGATAAACCAAAAGAGAGCTGGAGTAGCTATACTAATAACAGGCAAAACAGACTTTAAGATAACAATTCTTACTAAAGACAAGAAAGGACAGTTCGTAATGGCAAAAGGGTCAATCAATGAGGAAGTCATAAAATATTAACATATATGAAACTAACAACGTACATCCAAAAATATATGGAACAAAAACTAACATAAGTGAAAGGAGAAATAGACAATTCTACAGTAATAGATGGAGATTTCAAAACTTCATTTTTGATAATGGATAGAACAGTTAGAAATAAGATCAACAAGGAAATAAAATACTTGAACAACTCTGTGATCCAACTCAACCTAACAGACATCTACAGAACACACACCAACAGAACACACATTCTTCTCAAATGTGCATGACACATTCTCCATGATAGAACATATGTCAGGTTATAAAACAAGACTCAGTACATCTTAAAGGATTAAAATCATGCAAAATATGTTCTGAAACCACAATAGAATGAAATTAGAATATAATATGTGGGACATCTGGGAAAGTCACAGCTATATGGAAATTAAACAATATTCCCAAGTAACCAGGAGGTCAAAGAAGAAATCAAAAGGGAAATTAGAAAACGCTTTGAGGTAAATGAAAATAAAGACAAAACATACCAAAACTTGTGGATGTATGTAAAAAAGTGCTTAGAAGGAAAATGTATAGCTGTAAACACCTATAATAAAAAAGAAGAAAAATCTCCAAATAGCCCAAGTTCCTCCTTAAGAAATTAGAAAAAGAAGAGCAAACTAAACTCAGAGCAAGAAAGAAGGAATTGATAGAGATTATAGCATAGAGAAATGAAATGCAAAATTGAAAAGCAACAGAGAAAATCAGTAAACCACAAATTGATTATTTGAAAAGATCAACAGAATTGATAAGCCTTTAGCTAGACCACCCATGAAAAAGAGAAGATCAGATACTAAAATCTGGAATGAAAAAGACTACACTACTGACCTTACAGAAATAAAAAAAGGATTTTAAGAAAATACTATGTATGAATGGCTGTATGCCAAGAAATTAGGTAACCTAAGTGAAATGGACAAACTCCAAGAAGGGCACAAACTATCAAAACTTTTTAGTTATACCAAACATTTTAAAAATTAATACTCTTTCACAAACTCTTCCAAAAAATAGGAAAGGAGGGAACGCTTCCCAGTTCGTACCATAAGGCCAATATTACCTTGATACTAAAGCTAAACAAAAATATCACAAGAAAACTGCAGAAGACATCCAGACTGGAAAGGAAGAAGTTAAACTATGTCTGTTTCTATTTGACATTATCTTACATATAGAAAACCCTAAAGAATAAACACACTCTATTGTAGCTAGTAAAAGAGTTCAGCAAGGTTGAGGATACAAGACTGCTGTACAATAGTCAACTATTTCTTTACACTAGCAATGATCAATCCAGAAATGAAATTAAAATAATTCCATTTATAACAGCATAAAAGAGAACTATGTAGGAAAATATTTAACAAAAGAAATGCAAAAAATATACTGAACACTGCAGAACATTGTTGAAAGAATTGAAGAAGACCTAAGCAAAAGGAAAGACAACCCATATTCAAGACTTAATATTGTTAAAATGGTAGTACTCCTTAAATTAATCTACAGATTCAAGGAAATACACATCAAAAGTCTAACATTTTTTTTTGCAGGAATAGACAAATTGATTTTCAAATTCATATGGAAATGTGAAAAATTCCAGAATAGGCAAAACAATTTTGAAAAAGAAGAAAATTGAAGGACTCATACTTTCTGAATTCAAAACTTACTACAGAGCTAGAAGAAACAAGACAGTCTGGTACTGAAATGGAAAGAGACGTAGAGATCAGTTGAGAGTCCAGAAGTAAACCTGTGTGCTTATGGTAAACTGATTGCTGCAAGGGTGACATTCAGTGGCGAGAAAGCATAGTCTTTTCAGGAAATGGTGCAGGGAGTACTGGATATCCACATGCAAAAGAATGAAGTTGGATCCTTGCCTCACACTATATAAAAAATAACTCCGAATGGATCAAAGACCTAAATGTAGGAACTAAAACTATAGAACTCTAGATGATGGCATAGGTTTATATCTTTGTGACCATTTAACAGACAACAGTTTATTAGATATGATACTGAAAGCAAAAAGCAAGTCAAGAAAAACATAAATCAGACTTCATCAAATTTAAAATATTTTGTGCTTCAAAGTACAAGAAAGTGAAAAGACAACCCATGGAATGGGACAGAATCATTCATTTGGTATATCTAGTACAGGTATAGTTTCCAGAATATACAGCTGAAAAACAAAGAGACAAATAACCCAGCATAAAAATATGCAAACATTTGAATAGACATTTCTCCAAAGAACATATACAAATAGATGAGAAGCACATGAAGAGAGCTTAATATCATTAGTCATTAGGGAAGTGGAAATCAAAATCACAATGAGGTACCACTTCACATGAAAACCAGATAAAGGCATTACAATAAAGGAAGCTACAGATCAATATTTCTCATGATTATAGATGCAAAAATCTTCAACAGAATATTAGTAAAGCAAATCTAACAATGCATAAAAAGAATTATACACCATAACAGTTCTGAGTTGAATACTGCCTCTCCAAATTCATGTCCACCTCGATCCTGTGAATGTGATGTCATCTGGAAGTAGGGTCTTTGCAGATTCAGTCAGGTTAAGATGAGGTTAGGCTGGATTAGGGTGGGCCCTAAGCCAATGACGTATTCTTAAGAAGAGGGAAGTTTGGTCAGAGTCATAGAAGGTCATGTGAAGGAGCAGAGACACAGACACACAGGAGAAGGCACTGGAAAGGTGGAAGCAGAGATCGGAAGCAGAGTGATGTATCTACAAGCCAAGAAACACTAAGGATTGCCAGAAACCACCAGAAGCTAGAATAGGCAAGGAAGTATTCTTTCCTAGGGCCTTTGGAGGAAGCATGCGGACCTACTGATACCACAGTTCTGGACTTCTGCCCTCCAGAACTGTGAGAGAATACATTTCTGCTGTTCTAAGCAACCCAGTTTATGGTTGTTACAGCAACCCTTAAAAAGGATACAACAGCCAAGTGGTTTGTATTCCAGTTATGCAGGGCTGGTTCAGCATTTGAAAATCAATCAGTGTGGTCCATCACATCAACAGGCTAAAGAAGAAAAATCCTATCATGTCAGTAGATGCAGAAAAAGCATTTGACAAAAGTCAACTCCCATTCGTGATTTAAAAAACAAAAAAGAAAAACAAGCAAACAAAAAACAACAATAAACCTCCCAGCAGACTAGGAGTATAGGGGGAACTTCATAAACTTAATACAGAACATCTACAAAAGTCCTGCAGCTAACCTTGTACTTAATTGTGAGAAACTAGATACTTTTCCCCTAGGATCAAGAACAAGACAGTTATTTCTTCTCTCACCACTCCTTTTCAGCATCATACTGGAAGTCCTAGCTAATGCAAAAAGACAAAAGGAAGTAAAAGTTATACAGTCAAAAAGGAGGAAAAAAAACTTCGCAGGTAGCATGATGTCTATGTATACATCTCAAGAAATCAACAACAACAAAACTCTGCTGGAATTACAAGTTTGCAGAATACAACATAAATATACAAAATTAAATTACTGAAAAAACCCACAAAATCAATTCCTTTTCTATATATCAGCAATGAACAATTGGCATTTGAAATTAAAAACAATACCATTTGTATTTGCACCAAAAAATGAAACATTAGATGGAAGTCTAACAAAGTTTATATAAGATTTACATGAAGAAAACTCTAAAACTCTCATGAAAAATATCAAATATCTAAATAAATGGAGAGATATCCCATGTTCATTGATAGGAGGACTCAATATTGTTAAGATGTCAGTTCTTCCCAATTTATCTATCGATTCACTGTAGCCCTAGTCAAAACCCCAGCAAGTTACTCTGCAGATATTTACAAACAGATTGTAAAGTTTAAACAGGTAAAAGACACAGGGTAACCAACACAGTACCTAAGAAGAACCAAATCAGGGGACTTCTGTTACTCAAAGAGTTACTATGAAGCTACAGTAATATAGATGGTGTGGTATCAACAGAAACAAAAGTAGACATGTCAAGGTAACAGAATTGAGAGCCCAGAAGTAGACCTATACAAATAGATTCCAGTGATCTTTGATAAAAGATCATGGGCCACTTCAGTGGAAAAGGAGAATCTTTTCAATAAATGGTGCTGGAACAGCTGCCCATCCACATGCAAACAAACAAACAAAAACAAAAACTATACCCAGACCATATACCTTTCACAAAAATTAACTCAAAATTATCACAAACTTATCTTTAAAATGCATAAGTTTAAAAAGTATAGAAGATAACATAGAAAATCTTGGTGACCTTGGGTTTGGTGATGACTTTTTGATACCAAAGCACTATCCATGAAATAAAGAACTGATAAACAGGACTTAATTAAAATAAAAAAAAAAAACTTCTGTGAAACTTCTGTGAGAGGCACTAAGAGAATGAAAAGAAGCTACAGACTGGGAGAAAATATTTGCAAAACATATCTGATAAAATACTGTTACCTGAAATATACAAAGAACTCTTAAAATCTCAATAAGAAAACAACCTAATTAAAAGATGGGCAAAAGACTTGAACAGACTTCTCACCAGCGAAGATATACAGATGGCAAATAAGCATATGAAAAGATACTCAATATAACGTTAGGGAATGGCAAATTAAAACAACAAGATACCACTACACATCTATTAGAATGGCCAAAACCTAAAACACTGACAACACCAAATGCTAGTGAGGATGGGGAGCAATGGGAACTCTCATCATTGTCTGAGGGAATGTGAAATGGTACAGCCACTTTGGAAGGCAGTTTGGTAGTTTCTTACAAAGCTAAACATACTATACGATTCAGCAATCACACTCCTTAGTATTTACCCAGATGAGGTGAAAGCATATGTCCACACAAAAACCTGCACAAAGATTTTTATAGCAGCTTTATTTATAATTGCTCAAACTGGAAGCAACGAAGATGTTCTTCAGTAGTTGAATGGACAAATAATCTATGGTACATCCAGACAATTAAATACTCAGCAGTAAACAGAAATGAGCTATCAAGCCATGGGAAGATATGGAGGAATCTTTTTTTTTTTTTTTTTTTGCGGTACGCGGGCCTCTCACTGTTGTGACCTCTCCCGTTGCGGAGCACAGGCTCCGGACGCGCAGGCTCAGCGGCCATGACTCATGGGCCCAGCCGCTCCGCGGCACGTGGGATCTTCCCGGACCAGGGCACGAACCCGTGTCCCCTGCATTGGCAGGCGGACTCTCAACCACTGCACCACCAGGGAAGCCCTGGAGGAATCTTAAATGCATAAATGCATATAACTTAAGTGGAAAAAGCCAATCTGTAAAGGCTACATACTATATGATTCCAACTGTAGGACATTCTGGGAAAGGCACAAAACCATGAACACAGTACAAAGATCAATGATTGCCAGAGGTTTGGGAGGGTGAGGAAGGGAAGTATAAATAGGGAGCACAGGGGGTTTTTAGGGCTGTAAAAGTACTATAATGGTAGATAAATGACATGCATTTCTTAAAGCCTGTAGAATGTAGAAGAGAGTGAATGCTAATATAAACTGTGGACTTTAGTTAATAGTAATGTATCAGTATTTATCAGTTGTAACAAATGCACTACCCTAATGTAATATGGTAACAATAGGGGAAACTGTGTGTATGGTTTGTGGGGAAGGTGTATACGGGAACTCTGTACTATGGCCTCAAGTTTTTTGTAAACTTAAAACTGGTCTGAAAAATAAAGTCCCTATTTAAAAGCATGCACACACAATGAGATACCACCTCACACACACTAGGATGGCTAAAATAAAGAAGATAATAAGAGTGTTGTCAAGGATATGGAGAAATTGGAACCCTCATACTTTGCTGGTGGGACTGTAAAATGGTAGAGCTTCTTTGAAAGACAGTTTGGTATTTCGTCAGGATGTTAAACATAGAGTTACCATATGACCCAGCAATTCTACTCCTAGGTATAAACCAAGAGAATTGAAAACATACGTCCACACAAAACTTGTTTTTGAATGTTCATAGCAGTATTATTCATAATAGCCAAAACTGGAAAAAACCCATATAATCGATGAATGGACAAATGTGATATAGCCTGTAATGTAATATCATTTGGCAACATAAGGGAATGAAGGACTGATACAACATGGGTGAACTATGAAAACATTATGCTCAGTGAAATATTTAGTCACAGAAGACCACATATTACATGATTCTGTTTGTCCAAAATAGGCTAATCCAAAGAAACAGAAAGTGTGTCAGTGTGTTCCAGGAGTTGGGGTTAGGGTGGGCGATGGGAAATGACTGCTAATGGGTATGAGATTACCTTTTGGGGTGATGAATATGTTCTAAAATTAGATAGCGATGATGGTTGCAAAATTCGATAAATGTAAAACTTTTGACTTTTATACCTTAAAAGAGTGTCTTCTACGGTATAGCAAATTATATCTCAATAAAGCTGTGATTTTAAAAAAAGCACCACTCCCAAACATCCGTCTAGCTTACGTACCCTTGTGGAATCAGCAAAATCAACACATGCTGCCGGGGAAAAACAGGTTCAAAAGGCTGGCTTATTCCTCTGGGCCCCCATCCTTCCTCTGATACTGCCTTCAGGTAGATGTTTTTATATTTTGTCCAGCGTTTCCAGTTGTCCTCAGTGGCAGAGTTTCTTAGAAATCCTGGTCCACCACCTGAAGCCTTGTTGGCAAGCTTAATCTCATCTGTGGTTTTATTTATTTATTTATTATTATTATTATTTTTGGCGGTACGCGGGCCTCTCACCGCTGCGGCCTCTCCCATTGCGGAGCACAGGCTCTGGACACGCAGGCCCAGCGGCCATGGCCCACGGGCCCAGCCGCTCCGCGGCATGTGGGATCTTCCTGGACCGGGGCACGAACCCGTGTCCCCTGCACCGGCAGGCGGACCCCCAACCACTGTGCCACCAGGGGAGCCCTGTGGTTTTATTTAATATCTGTATTTAGATTTATATTTCTGGTCCAGCAGTTCTCAAATTTTCTGGTCTAAGGAAATCTTTACCTTCTTAAATATTATTGATTTTTTTGTTTGTATAGGTATATGTCAATAATTACCATATTAGAAGTTAAAACTGAGAACTTTTTAATGTTTTTTAATTTACTTTAAAAATAGTAAGCTCAATATAGTTAATAACATAAATAACATTTATTTTTATTTTAATTAGTTAATTTATTTTTGGCTGCGTTGGGTCTTCGATGCTGCGCGCGGGCTTTCTCTACTTGCGGCGAGTGGGGGCTACTCTTCGTTGTGGTGCGTGGGCTTCTCATTGTGGTGTGCGGGCTTCTTGTTGCAGTGGCTTCTCTTGTTGCAGAACATGGGCTCTAGGCACACGGGCTTCAGTTGTTGTGGCACGTGAGCTCAGTAGTTGTGGCTCACGGGCTCTAGAGCACAGGCTCAGTAGTTGTGGTGCACTGGCTTAGTTGCTCCGCGGCATGTGGGATCTTCCCGGACCAGGGCTCGAACCCATGTTCTCTGCATTGGCAGGCGGGTTCTTAACCCCTGTGCCACCAGGGAAGTCCCATAAATAACATTTTAAATTAAAGATTACTTTCAAAATGTTTGGTGATGTTTTACATTTTGGCGAATGGCTTTAATGTTTGGGTTAGTAAAAGACAAGTGAATATCCTACATTTAATTTATTGCAGTGTCACACATCATTTACTCTCTGGAAAATTCTATTGGATATTTATGAGCGAATTAGACTGAAAATGGCAAGTAATGTAGTGGTAGTATTGTGAAATTAGTTTTGACTCTGTGCACTCCCTAAAACATCTAAGGGGAAGAATTGGAGCCCAGAGCACACATTGAGAATCACTCTCTGGCCCATACCCTTCATCTGAGCTCCTAGACCACATGTGAGTCTGAGTGCCAGTGTTGCCTTCCACTCATGTGTGAAAATCAGAACCAAGCTACATTCTTGACACTTGCCTTAGCTTTAGCTCTCATGATTAGTAATCACTTAATGTTGAGTTCATCTGTTATTTGGCCTGAGCCTTGAGAAGATTAAACTCAGCTGTAGTTAATTCAGCCCCTTTTGCTTTTCCTGTGGCTCTGGCTCTGGCTCTGACTTCATATTGCTGGACTGGTCTGACTAGTGTTCGACCCTGGAGACAGAAGGGAGTGGGCCACGGTATTGCCTTTGGAATCAAAAGCTTCAGGCAGCCAGTTTCCAATGTGTGAGAGTATAGGTTCTTTCTGCTTCTCAGTTCCACCTTCACTTCCCTTTTCTTAGCACAATTGGGAGGATCTTAGGGTGGAGAGTTATCTTGAGCAAGTGATTATTTGGGGACTCTTCCAGACCTCAGCCTGCCCTTTCTGCACCTGCCACTTCTAGTAGCTTTCCTGGCCTCTTCTTCCTTTTTTTCCCCCGTTTTTCTTAATTGAGTAAAATACACATAACATAAAATTTACCATCTTAACCATTTTTAAGTGTAACATTTCAGTAGTATTAAATACATTCAGAATGTTGGGCAGTCATCATCATCATCCATCTCCATAACTCTTTTCTTATCTTGTAAAGCTGAAACTCTGTCCCCCTAAAACTAATTCCCCATGCTGCCCTCCCCCTAGCCCGTTGCCACCACCCTTCTACTTGCTGTCTCTGATTTTGACTACCCTGAGTATCTCATACACATGGAATCATACTGTATTTGTCTTTTTGTGACTGGTTTATTTCACTTAGCATAATGTCTTCAGAGTTGACCCATGTTGTAGTATTCAGTACATTGCAGTGCTACCTGGAATCCTTTACCCGTCTTGCTGACTGAATTGTCTGCTAGTTCTTTCACTGAGGCATAATATTCACTTTTTCCTCTAGAGAACAAATGTCTTATACTTCTCTGTTCCCATAGCATTTTATTTATATTCTTTGTTATGTTATTTGTAATGTATTGAGAGTATTTACTTTGTGTCTGTCTCCCCAGTGTTAATTTGAGTTCCACTAATATTTGGAAGGTATCAAGATAATTTATAAATTTTCTGAGGCTAGCACAGTGGCTCATATCTAGTGGTCATTAAGTGTTTGTTCAGTGAATGAATGGAATCACACATAAAAGAACATCTCAGACTTCCAGCAGATACTTATTTTCTACTTGATCCTCACCGTTGTATAGTAAGCCAACAAGCACAGTCCTGCTTTCATTAATTTATTGTTTCATGTATTTACCCTAGTACTGAAGTGATTTAATAATGTATATTTAATGTTTATGTTTCAGTATTGTGATTTGTCTCATATTTTGACCCCCCTAGATCATAGCCTTATCATTTATGAAATGAGGAGAATGGACTAGATGACCTAGAGAAGTTACCATTGTTGACTGTTATTATTAGATTTGAAAGCTCCTTAATAACAGGAATCATGCCTTTCACTTCTACTGGAATCTTACATAGGCCCAAGTATAATGTCTCACACTCAGTAGTTGGTTAGCAGATTTTAAAGAAAGAGGTAATATCAGTGAATACTTCAGACGAATTTGATTCTATTTTTCACTCCATTGATCTTGTTAGATCCCTTCCCTGTGCTTCAGAATATCTGTATGTCCTTGATCTAGTTTGTTCTCAACTTTTGTGTGTAGCTTAAAAAAATTATATACATATATACACACACTTTAACCCTCTTAACCCTGAGAAGAAGAAAAGTAAGGTGCTCATTTACATCCATTTTTCAAGTGAGGAAGCTGAGTCTTCAGGAGCATAGCTGAGGAGAAGCACATTCAGACTCAGTTCCAGGTCCCCTGACCCCAGACCCAGTGTAATTCTTCTCTGTTTCCTCATCTGTGAAATCAGGTTTTCTTCCAGATCTAAGTGCCTGTGTTACCCACCCTTTTACACAACGTATCAGTTAGGGGTCTTTGGGAAGTCAGAGAAACGTGCTAACTTTACCAAAATGGGGATTAATTGGTAAGATCATGGAGAGTCTCAGAGGATTCGTGGGAAGGTTGAGCGTCAAGCTGGGAAATGGATAGGGTTCCAGAAGCAGGGACCTGAAGAAGCACCACCACAAAGGGAAAAACTCCAAGTGTTTCTTATTCTCTGTCGAAGAGTCAGAGTGAGGGAGGAGTGTTCTTCTGGGGCAGTTTTGTTTCCCCAGTGGGCAGCCTAGAGACATTTTTGGTTATAACTGAGAGAGATTGCTACTGGCATCTAGTGGGTAGAGGCCAGGAATGCTGCTAAACATCCTCTCGTGTCAGCCCCCAATAAAAAGAATTCACTGGCCCTACATGTCAGTAGTGTTGAGGTTGAGAAGCCCTGGATTAGGGGAAGGTACCTTGATTAATAATCGCACAAATTCCAATGTACCCTGTTGGAGGCAGGAGGACACTTAAAATGCTCTTACCAAAAAGAGGTGGAATAGATGCTAGACAGCCAAAAACAACATAAAAACAAAAAAGTACGACCGGGGCAATAATTCCAATCTTGGAATGTGAAGATGAATCACATGTTTGTAAATACAGTACTTGCGGGGTCTCAGAAAAAAGAGACATTTATAAAATATTTGAATTTTAAACTTAAACTCCAAAAAGATGCTAGGTGATTATTTATTATTAAAAAGGGCTCTTTGAAATGAAACTTAAATTTTCATGTAGAGTAACCTATAAAGAATATGTAGTATAAGCCTATCTAATTCAATGATAAATTAGGGTTTTGAGGGGAATTGTGAACAAAAACCTAGGATGAACCAAAATCAGAATCAAACTGTCACTAACTGAATTAAACCAAAGCACTTTATTTATTTATGTATTTCTTTGGCCATGCCACATGGCATGTGGGATCTTAGTTCACCAACCAGGGATCGAACCCGTGCCCCCTGCAGTGGAAGCATGGAGTCCTAACCACTGGACCGCCAGGGAAGTCCCTAAACCAAAGCACTTTAAAGAAAACTTATAGTTTAAAATGAAACAGCTTATTTTTTAAAATTATTGAAGTCACATACAACTAGAACATAATTATATCTCTAAATGGGGGAAAAATTATTTTTCAAAACTGATTCAAGCCAGCATTTAATTTGATTTGGATCCATGGACAATTTACCAGGACTGGAGTTTACTTAGTTATATTAAGAATATTTAAAAAAAAAAAAAGAATGTTTCACACTATACCTGATGGTAGGATAATATTTAGTAAAGGATCCCCTTTCATTTGTCAGCAACTTTGGATGTTGCTGATACACAGAAACGTGAGGATGGTGGATCTGTGGGATGTGCAGTTGTATGTTAGAATTTCTGCAGCAGTTCACCTTGTTTTTTGCCTAGACAGGTAATTAGTGTTAAATCCAAGTAGTAGGAAGATTGATTCAGCCCATAATTTTCCTTCCTTTTAACTTCTTTTCACACCGTTTCAGTATAAGCCGTATATATGTGACTCAGAGCTTGTTTATTTGGTTTCATATTTTATAACACCTTTGGTGTACCAGACCGGTTTTACTACCCTGAGGAAGTCTAGAAATGACTAGAAGCTGCTTCTCCCTGCCCTTCCAACATGATGGCTTTGGGTCCAGCTGTGAAAGGGACCTACTGCCGTGTCTCCAGGTTGTTCACTGAGTGAGCCTTTCTCTGCCTGTGGTCATTAGCCCCAGAGCCACACAGTTCATTCACCTCAGCAGGGTGTTGTTTCAGGTGAACCACTGTCTCCCAGAGAAGATTGTGGTGTACCGTGATGGAGTGTCTGATGGCCAACTAAAGACAGTTGCCAGCTATGAGATTCCTCAGCTACAGAAGTGTTTTGAAGCTTTTGAGAATTATCATCCCAAGATGGTGGTATTTGTAGTTCAGAAGAAAATCAGCACCAGTGTGTACCTGTCTGCTACCGAGCACTTTGTGACTCCCTCCCCCGGGACTGTGGTAGATCATACAATAACAAGCTGTGAGTGGTAAGTGGGCGAGACACAGTATTTCAACAAGAATAGGTTGGAGAAGTTGTCTGTTCCCTGGGTATTGGAATGGGGAGGTTGCCTAGAGAGATGTGGAATGGAATCAGAGATTTTACTGTTAAAAAGTAAAAATTTAAAAACTATTTAAAACCAACAATGAAGCTTTTACCTCTTAAGTGTATAATATTGAACATACAGTCTTTTCCTAAGACTATGCATGCTTAACCTCTGCACACAGATGTCATTTCTACCACCATTCTTAAATAGCCTGTTGAGTCAGGAGACCTGAATTCTCAGCCTAGTTTGGTCCTTGTATGTCCTTGATCCAGTCATTTGACCTCTCTGAGCCTTAGGTGAAGGAGCTAGAATGATCTCCAAGATCTTTTCCAGCTCTGGCCAAATCCAACTATACCGTTACTTTGTACTTTTTCCTTTCTAGGGTGGACTTCTACCTTCTTGCCCATCATGTACGACAGGGTTGTGGCATTCCTACCCATTATGTTTGTGTTCTCAACACTGCACACCTGAGCCCTGATCATATGCAGAGGTGAGCTGACCAGTAACCTACTCCTCACTTGTAAATAATTCAGGCCAGGGAGCTAAGGCTAAGACCTGGAATTTTAAAACCACTGAATTAGACAAACTGGATCACTGGTTTTTGGCTTAATAATTTTCTGATTCTCTTTGGAAGCATTTTGAATCTATCTTTTGAAGTTGGATTTCCTAATACTCATTTTCTCTTATATAATCAGAAAAGACAAATACTGCCCACTGCCAGGAATATTTACCCCTTGAGTTTCTTCTTGCCTTTCATGATAATGGTATCTGTTTGAGGTGCGACTGATAATCCTTGTTGTACACTAAAATTACTTGGAGACCTTTCAAAAAATACACCCAGGCTTCACGAACTCCAAGCATTCTGAGGCATTCGCATTTTTAAAAACTGATTCTAATGATTATCACACACAGCCAGGTTTGAGATGCATTGCTCTTGCACTCAGATTATATCAATACTTTGCTGGGGTACTTACCTTTCTGCAGCTTTTTCTTGAGGCAGAAAACAAAAACAAAAACATGTTCTCCTTGCTGTTTTCCTTGTTTTGATATAAAAAGAGGAGCACCTAAAGTGGGAATTTCCCCATGCCCTCTTGACTTACAAATAGTGGAAATAGATACAACTCCACTTAAAAATAAGGATTCCCAAAAGTTGCATCATCTATTCCTCAGTCCCCCAGTTTGCTGGTAAGTATGCTGTGTCACACACCCAGAAGTACATAATGTGCTCCAAATTGAAGATGAAAAGTGAAAAGGATCATGTTTTCTTCTTGGCCTACAGGTTGACTTTCAAACTGTGCCACATGTACTGGAATTGGCCTGGTACCATTAGAGTTCCAGCTCCTTGCAAGTATGCGCACAGGCTAGCTTTCCTGTCAGGACAAATCTTGCATCATGAACCAGCCATCCAGCTGTGTGAGAACCTGTTCTTCCTGTGACTGAACAATCAGGACATGGGCTGGTCAGAGCAATCAGACTTCTGAACTCAGCTGTGAACTCAGCTGTGCAGGATTAACAGTGACTGAAAGGGGTTTTGTGTTGGTGTTTCCCCTTTCACCAACCCAGTAGAATAAGATATCTTTTTTTTCTTTTCTCTTTTAAACCTGATATCACCAAGAAGCAGTTTCCACCCTAAGGATCAGCTGGAAATTGTCTCGTTGCCTTTGTAGAGCACATGGGGGGTAGTCTGCTACTGCGTGGGTGAAGACAGGGGACCCTTTACTTTAGGAGCCTCCAAAGCCAACTTGAGCTGTAGAAACCCGCAGAAGCAGCGATTGCACTTACAAACTCTGTTTACTAATAAGCAGTTCCCATTTCTGGTGCCAGAGGTGATAATGAATGAAGTCTTTGCAAGTTTCTTAAAGTAGAGAGCTACTTTATTTGGGCAACTGGGAAAGGTAAGAAGGCAAGGTTTTTCAAGATATGCCTATTGCTGGAAAATGTGAAAGGCATGTAGTAAAACCAGCTGGTGGGATAGTCAGGCCCTTGCTGACCTAATCTTCTCTAGGGATTGAGTTAATGACACTTGACTTGAGCTGGCTTTGAAAGAGGTGTTTAGCTATTCCTTGGCCTCCTAAGAGAGGCCAAATGCAGTTTTTTCTGTATATTTCAGTTGCTTTATAGCATGCCATGTTGATTTCTTCCTACCTCCCTCCCTGCCTCATATACACACACTCAGGCACAAGACAGCTTTGCTTCTTGTTACTGACCTTTAGTAAGTTTCAGTTTTTTTAGAATTAAGCATCAGAACCTGTGAAATTCAGCAGCTTGGAAGGTTCATGAAGGGGGCATGAGCTTTTCTTGACCCTTTCTCCCCAGTGTGTCACCTTCTTTTCTGTTGATATGTTTGCAAATTGAATCACTCATTTCCCTTGCTCAATACCCTCTTCCCGGCTGTTGGTTCATTTTGTTAGGAGTTTTTCTGAATCCATGTTACGATTTCTAGAAGTTGGTTTTGGGAAACATGACACTCCTTCCAAAGTCCAGACGTTTCAGTTTAGAAAGTTGTCACTGTGTCTGTGGGTTTCAGTGTTTTGGGGAAGCACTGTTTTTGTGTGTTTATTTTTCCCCCGTTTAAAAATTTCCAGTCCTTAGGGCTAATTCAGTCATACCTTGCGTTACCTGGGTTTTAAAAGACAGTTACATTTAATCTTTTCAAATTTGCATTTATTTGTTTTTTGGTATGATGGCAGGGAGGGGATGAAGCAGAAATCCCTATTTTATATGACAGTGTGTGAGAAGAGAAACTTCAGCTTAGAAATCTTTAGAAGAAAACTGAGCAGGCGTTGCATTGGCAGAGGGGGAGCGGCTCTGGGTGTCAGTGGTCTCACGTGCACTTCAGTTCCTTTTGGAGTGAGGGACAGCAGAAGGCTGAGACCTGGGATTTAAACACCATGGAATCAGACACATTGGATCACTGGTTTTTGGCTTAACAGTCTCTGATTCTCTTTGGAAGCATTTTGAATTTGTCTTTTGAAGTTAGATTTCCTAATACTCGTTTTCTCTTATATAATCAGAAAAGACAAATACTTGAATATAATACAAAAATTTCACTTTTTATTCCTGGTTTTCTTGTCTTGTTTTTTCAGTCTTAATGTGAAATGACTGGGTCATGGGGTGGGAAATAAATAAAGACAAATTTGTATAAATGTGTAGTTGTATTTGAAATAATGTCATTGACATATGATATTGATATAGTTCTTTTCCTTTGTAGAGCTGTAACACTTGTTAAAATTACTAATTTGTTACTAGGCATGCTGGATGCAGCTCCAGTATTAGTACCCAGGTAATTTCACTGAGATCTGGCAGTAAGATTTCTTGGAAAAGACTCTAACAGTCTTACTTCTGGGACAAATGAGGCAACAGTGTGTGTGTGTGTGTGTGTGTGTGTGTGTGTGTGTGTTGTCTTGTTTTCAAAAATCTCTTTTCCCGTCAGACAATTTCCGTTAGCCTAAGTGAGAGCCAGTTCCTAAGGGTGACCCTCCCTTCTCACCTTTTCCTAATGCTTGCCCTTCTTTGCATGTACTTCATGGTGTGTCTGTAACCTTTAAAAATACCTTCCCAAAGCACCCTGGCTGCTTGCCTCACCACTATGTCCTTTTCTATTTATTTAGAAACTCCATCTTAAGTGATGCAGTGCTTCTTGAACTCATTCTAGAAAGAATCCAATTTCTTTTTTATTAATTTTTTTAAATTAAAAAAAATAAATTTCTTTTTTAAAAAAATTTATTTATTTATTTATTGGCTGCATTGGGTCTTTGTTGCTGCACAGGCTTCCTCTAGTTGGCGGCGAGCGGGGGCTACTGTTCGTTGTGGTGGCTTCTCTTGTTGTGGAGCACAGGCTCTAGGTGTGCGGGCTTCGGTGGTTGTGGCTTGAGGGCTCTAGAGCACAGGCTCAGTAGTTGTGGCGCACGGACTTAGTTGCTCTGTGGCATGTGGGATCTTCCCAGACCAGGGCTGGAACATCATATGTTGATGCTCAACATCATATGTCATTAGAGAATTACACATTAAAATGAGATACGACTGCACTCCTATTAGAATGGCCAAAATCCAAAACACTGACAACAGCAAATGCCCCTGAGGGTGTGGAACAACATGAACTCATCATTGCCTGAGGGAATGCGAAATAGTATAGCCGCTTTGGAAGAAACTTTGGTAGTTTCTTACAAAACTAAACATATTTTTATCATATGATCAAGCAGTCACACTGCTTGGTATTTGCCCAAATGAGTTTACAACTTCTGTCCACACAGAAACCTGCACATGAATGTTTAAAGCAGCTTTATCCATAACTGCCAAACTTGTAAGCAACCAAGATGTCCATCAGTAGGTGAATAAACTGTGGTACGACAAGACAATGGAATATTATTCAGTGCTAAAAAGCAATGAGCTATCAAGCTATTGGAAAGACCTGCAGGAAACTTAAATGCATATTACTGAGTGAAAGAAGCCAATCTGAAAAGGTTACATACTGGATGATTCCAACTATATAACATTCTGGAAAAGGCAAAAACTATAGAGACAGTGAAAGGGTCAGGGGTTAGGGGAGAGGAGGGATGAATGGGCAGAGCACAGAGGATTTTTAGGTCAAGGAAACTATTCTGTATGATATTGTATTGGTGGATACATGTTGTTATATATTTGTGTAAACCCATAGACTGTGAAACACTAAGCATGAACCCTGATGTAAACTGGGACTTTAGGTAATTATGATAAGTTGATGTAGGTTCACTAATTGTAACACATGTACCATTCTTGTGGGGGATGTTGATAATGGGGGAGGCTGTACGTATATGGGAAATCTTTACCCTCTGCAAACTGTGCTGTGAACCTAAAGCTATTCTAAAAGATACATACATATTTTTAAGAATGAGTAAATGTGGGTGTTCCTTGCCGGTCTAGAGGTTAGGATTCGGCGCTTTCACTGCCCTGGCTGGGGTTCAATCCCTGGATCCCTGGTTAGGGAAATGAGAATCCCCCAAGCTGCACGGCACACAAAAAAATTAAAAGAATGAGTACGGGAGACTTATGGCAACACGGCAGACTTGAGCTGACCATACTGACGAAGGTTGGCCGAAATAGGAAAAAAAATTTTTTTTATGTTAAGTAGCTGGATTTTCAGGAAATGGAACGAGGGAAGAGAGGAAGATCTGGGGGAAGGAGGAAGGAGGGAAAATATTGAGGCACAAGAAAGAAAGGGAAGCCAGAGTGGTTATAGTTGATGCCAACACGGCATCCCAGGGTTATGGACAAAATGCAGGGACAGGAGCACTGAGCTTTTTCATTTCAGATAAGGATAGAAGATGCAGCCTTAGACCTTATGAGGTGCAGGATTGCTGGGGTGAAGAGAGCTGGAACCTGGAAGGGGAGTAGAGTAGAAGGTCCGTGCCAACCATCCATCCTGGGGCAGCAGCAAGAAAGTTAGACGAAAGGCATTTATGAGAAATCCCCAAGCTTGGGCCACAGACAGGTGTGTGCAGCCTGAATTCATATTAGCATGTGGAAGGACCACATGCTGACAAATTACCATGAAGATTGGCCCAGACTGGTGAGAGCCCAGAGCCCTGGAGAAACAAATAATCAACTGGATTGCAGCACACACAGGTATAAATGGGAACTATGGAAAAGAAGATAAGGAGAGAATGAGAAGGTCTAATAGGAGTTCCTGCAGGTTAAAATAGAATAAGCCACACGATTATGGACAATATAGAGTTTTCCAGAATGAGAGACAAATATGAATCCTGTACCTGAAGAAACTTATTGAGGATAAAGAAAAGAATAACCACTCCTAGATGTGCTGTAGTGAAACTACAGAACACCAAAGACAGAATCTTAAAAACAACCAGAGAGATTGCTTATAAAAGAAGTTAGACTGGCAGCAGACTTGTTACCAACCACAACAGATGCTCAAGACAAAAGGAATAATAACTTAAAAATGCATAGTCAACTTGGAATTCTGTTCCCATCTAAACATTCATTCAAAGATGAGGACTGGGGCTTCCCTGGTGGCACAGTGGTTAAGAATCCGCCTGCCGATGCAGGGGACATGGGTTCGAGCCCTGGTCTGGGAAGATCCCACATGCTGCAGAGCAACTAAGCCCGTGCACCGCAACTACTGAGCCCACGTGCCACGACTACTGAAGCCCGCCTGCCACAACTACTGAAGCCTGTGCGCCTAGAGCCCATGCTCCGCAATAAGAGAAGCCACTGCAGTGAGAAGCCCGCGCACCACAACAAAGAGTAGCCCCCACTTGCCTCAACTAGAGAAAGCCCGCGGGCAGCAATGAAGACCCAATGCGGCCAAAAATAAATAAATAAATAAAAAGATGACCAAAATAACAATATTTTCTAATAAAGATCAGAGCAGAAATTAATGAGATAGAGAATAGAAAAATAATACAGAAAATCAACAAAACCAAAAGTTGGTTCCTTAGATTAACAGAATTGGCAAGCCTTTAGCTAGACTGGCCGGGGAAAAAAAAAAAGAGAGGACTACTAACCTTACAGAAATTAAAAGGATTATAAAGGAATACTATGAACAATTAAATGCCAACAAATTAGGTGTCTTAGATGAAATGATCAAATTCCTATAGATAGCTTGCTACGGAACCAAGTGTTATTTTTCCCAGTTATCTTTTTTTGCCCACTGAAAACCTCGGATGATAACAAATGACAAATGTGGCTTCTAAAGATGTTTTCTTTTGTCTGACAGAGTGTGGGGTCCTAGTCCTCTGACATGATTTTGGGTGAACTAGAACCTTCACATTCCTTCTGATCCTCTTGAATTCGTTAAGACATGCCAAAACAGAGAAAACTCATTTTTCCCCTTAAAGTGTCTTAGAAACCTCGCCATTGGTTTCTCTCTTCAGTCTCTCTAGAGCTCGCCTGATAGCTGCGGGGTGGAAGGGGGATCTTTGCCCCACCCAGCTGATCAAGTTGTCTACCTTGTCAACACACCACAGAGCGGACTTTGATTTCAAGTCCCCAGTCCCACTTTGTACACTCTCTGGGCCAGGGTCTCATTTCCCTGGCTTCTTTCTCAAGGCTGTTCCATTAACTTCAGTTACAAGAAATCTGTCTGCATATCTTTTGAAAAGGCAGGCGGCTGTGGCATCTTGTCAGAAGAGAAATAGCAGTCATGAAAATGTCAGATTTTTATGTTTACTTCCTTAAATATTGCCCAACATCAAACTTTTAGTGAGCTGACCTGTTCAGTCATCCAACTAATACTTTATTGAGCATCTGTTATGTGCAAGATGTTATGTTAGGGGATGCAGGTATATACAGAAATCTTTGGTAAGCAAGACAGATTAAGGTCCAATAAAGAGGTTAGAGATGGAAATGAAATAATTTTTAAGGGGAAAAGCAAGTACATAAACCATATAAAATGTTTTAATTCTGTGAATCATGATCCAATGAAATCAATTTAGTGGGTTTGCTATCACTTTTTAAAAATTGAAACAATATAAAATATCAGAACGTTGACTGTACTAAGGAAGTTTTGTATGTTCGCTATGTTGTTACTTGTACTGGAGATGCAGTGTAAAATATTTTTTACTGTTGGTTACAGTAAGAAGAGTTTGAAAATGTAGGTCGAATATGCTTCAGGAGAATCAAGAATCTTTCTGAAGGGAGGTGGCTTTGAAGAGTTAGAATTTTAGCAAGTGGAAATGGGGAAATAAGAGGAAAAAGGGCTATATTAGGTAGAGAGAAAGATAGAATTGGGGCTCCAAACCTGGCACTAGGCAGGAAAGACTGTGGGACAAGGCAGGACTTTGGGTATCCCTAAAGAATTTTGTGTGTGGGTGGCTATGGAGAGTTAAGACCTTTTGATTTTTAGCTGTGTTAATAATTAATTGAATTCCCTAATGGATTACTGATAGCTTATCAGCTCTGGTGGACTTTGGCAGCTCTACCCCTTTCTGGTTGCAAACAAGTGAGAATGCTGTGATAGGGCCTGTGGTGGGGTGTCTTGTCCTGCCTCCCCTCCTGTTTCTCTGAAGGTACCTTCCCCCCTGTTTGTAGTATTGACACATTGCCTGGAAGAGCCTTTGGGATTGCTTTTAGAACTCAGTTTTTTAAGAAGATTTTAACACTTCTTTGTAATATGTATTTATGGGCTTCAAACTTTTCAGAGCTCCGTGTGTTAGAAGAATGCTTGTTTCACTTAATCTCTGGGAGAGTTTCTCATTCCTTTTCCAGAACTTCAAGAAAAGGAATGCATGGTAGAGACTGGTCCATTTTTGACAGCCCATTGGATTTGGGGTTGAGAGTCCCAAATGAATGACATAATGTCTGAAAAATACTCGAGTTTAACCAAGAAAGGCAAATATAAAGGGTTATTACAAAGATGAAGGGACTCTGAGGGAGATTCTGCAAGAGATACAATTACTTTGAAATCTCTTGGAAAATGAGAGGAATATCACCCCACCTCTTACTCAACTGGAGCACTGTAATTGCAGGGTGAGGATAATTAAATTTTAGAAAAACCCACGGCCCAGCTAGTCTCTTCAAGAGTGGCATAAACAGTCTGGCCTGCTCTGGCTTTGCTTCAGTGCTTTCTTTCTTTTTCCCTCTCTACCTTCCTTCTAAGGAGGAACAGGCTGCCACCGAGGCCTGGATTCTTCCTGCCACCCACTTCAGGGATTGTCTGCTTTCCTTTCATCACAAGCACTGCCATCATGGGCCTTCCTTTCCCCAGGACTTGCAGAGTGGGATGTGGTCCCCCTTCCCTGTGCAAATACAGAGACACTTAGTGTCGGCTGAGCACCAGTCATTGAGCTGGAACAGGGACTTGGGTACTAACAGGCTACAATTCTGCTTAGAAAGCCCTTCCTTTGGGTCCCATAGACCGAGGTGGCAGCTGGCTTAGCTGCAGAGGAAACAATCATGACGTCCAGCAGAACAGAACAATGGGAATTTAATGGGTGGCTTATTTTCTCAAGAAATTTGCATTTCCTAGGCTTGATATCCATCTCAATAGAACTACTCCACATCAGAAAAGACTCCTAGGACACTCCTCACACAAAAATTAACATTTCTCCCAGCTTTCGGTTAAGCTATGTGTGGTGCGACATCTAATTCGAAAGTGAGTATAATATGGCTTATTTAGAACTTGAACAGGAATTTTTTTGTTCTTTCGTCTGGTGGGAAAATGCAGAAAAAACATTATCTATGGGTACGTCCCCTCCCAGGGAGTATTTCAGAATCGAGCTTTTTACATTAATCAGAAGTGTTAAGATATATATATATATAGACATACACATACATACATACATACATATTAGGTGGGTAGCAGTGTTACTCCGAGGAGATGGAGGCCGGAGGCCGGGTTGTGAGAACTTCCCACGTAAGGAGGGAAAGGTCTTAATGGGAGGTTTCCAGAGGAAGGAGGAGCCTGTGGGATGGAATTCGCGGCTGGTTTACGAGATGAAGCTAGGCTCTCGGCGGGCTAGGCGCAGAAGTGCGCTGGCTCGCCCCGCAAGCCTGGGCAAGCCAAACGCTGGTCGGGTCTAGCGGGCGGCTGGCAGTCAGCTCACACACGTAGCCCTACAGCCAGCCAGGGCCCCACGTGGCAGGCCCTGGGGAGGGTGGGGGGGGGGGGGGGGGGGGGGGGGGGCGAGGGGGGGGGGGGGCCCGGCCGTGACGCGCAGGGTATATAGCGGGGCATGCGCGCCGCGCGGGGGGAAGGACGCAGGCCGGGGGGTGAGGGCAGGCGGGCTCCCTGCGCGGCCGCGCCGACCTAGCTGCGCTGGTGCTGCCGCTGCTGCTGTTGCTTCGGGCCGCCCGAGGGCCTGGTTTGTGAGGGTGCGCCGGGCCAGGTGGCGTCCGCCCAGCTTCAGGTGAGGTGGGGAGGGCGTGCGGGAGGGGCGGCTTCGTGCCCCGGGGATAGGGCATCGCGCGCGGGAGCCGTGCGCCTCCGGGGCTCGGGGTCACCGGGTGGGGGTGGGGGCACGGCTGCGCAGAGGACCCCGAGCCCGGCAGCGGTTTCGGGAGTCGCTCCGGCGCACCCGCATGCGGACCGGGACGCTGGATGGAGGCGACACCTGGCTACCTGGCCGCGGTGCCACGACGAGGGTTACTTGGTGGCGAGGGAAGAGAAGGCGCAGCTACGGTCCCTTTGGCTGGAGAGCGCGGGATGTGGGAGCCGGAGCAGGATGTCGATAGCCGCACTAAAAGACTGAGAGGTTTCCTGGAGCCCATAAACTCGGGCTCAGAAAAATCAGAGTAGATGGGCAAATCTGGTGGGCAGCTCACGGGGCGGCTCTGATGGTGCACTGGTGTCTGGACTTTGCTTTTCAGGAACTGAGTCCTTCACCCCACCCTGGCCAGACCGCCTCCCAGCTGGAGATAAATGACCCGTATCTTCCGGCCGGCCCGGAGCAGGAGCTGGAGGATGGCAAAGGAGGGACTAACTAAACTCCGACCTGGCTTATCCCGTGGGCTTGGCTTTTTAGCTATTTTTGGTCCCTACCGACCGGGTTAGGTGGTCTGGCTCAGGCTGCCCTCTTTTGGTGGGTTGGGGCAATGGGAAAAAATACCATCCAGGCAATTTACAGTGTGATCCTGGGGTCCAGTTGAGTCAAGAAATTTTCCGCAGCTCTAGCTTGTGGCTTCAGTTTTGAGGATCTAGAGTCTGCTAGGGCCTGGGTGTCCATGAGTATGTGAGCATGATTTGGAGAGTGGCTGAGGGCTCTCCTGGGGGCCTAGGAAAGGGTGGGGGGAGGAGCAGCTTTGACCTGACCCTTCCTCCTGGAGCCTCCCTGGGCTTGCTTTTGTCTGGAGTCACTCTTTCCTAGGAACCCCAGGCCAGTTAGGTCGGCTGCTGGGAAGTGGTGGTGGTAATGTGGTGGGTACTGGCCTGGCTTCCTGGCCTCTGTCCCAGCTCTGCTCCTAACTTGCCCTGTGTCTGGAAGAAGGAGTCAGATTAGATCTGTGGTCTCTTACCCATAGCATCTACGATTAATCCTTAACTCTTAAAACAAGAGCCATAAAAACTGAGAGAAACTTAATGAAACAAGAGAAAGAATGTCGAGAATCATAACTTTTAGCACCTGAAATTGAAAACTGCATATTCCATTTTCTGTTGGAGGCTCAGAGGTGAGTTTTTCATAAATTGTGTGACAGCCACTATATAGACTAGTGGTGCTCTTCCTGGGTTTGCAGGTATGACTAGAGAGCACCAGACAGAATGATTAGCCTTGTCATTTAGGCAAGAAGACTACGTTGAGGTACCAGGGCCCCGTGGCTCTCAGTATTTCATCACTTCAGTATTTAAATATACAGTGCCTGGTCTGTGCTTGGCTCTGCACTTGGCCACTGGAGAGTGCAAAGAGGGGATGGGGCCTGGCTCCTGGAGACACTTGTTGGGGGGGAGAAAGAACATCCATACATGAAGAATAAGGTAGCAGCACAAGAGAGGTCACACTGTTGTGTTTGGTCAAGTTCAGAGAAGACAGCACTCTACTAGAGATGGTATAAGGTGACAGGAGAATTCCAGGCTTTTGAGCCAGGTAAATGTGTTCACATTCTGGCCCCATCACTCTCCAGTAGGAGACATTTCTTTTTTTTTTTCTTTTTGCGGTACGCGGGCCTCTCTCTCACTGTTGTGGCCTCTCCCGTTGCGGAGCACAGGCTCCGGACGCGCAGGCTCAGCGGCCATGGCTCACGGGCCCAGCTGCTCCGCGGCATGTGGGATCTTCCCGGACCGGGGCACGAACCCGTGTCCCCTGCATCGGCAGGCGGACTCTCAACCACCGCGCCACCAGGGAAGCCCCCAGGAGACAGTTCTTAACTTCTGTAGACCTGTCCTCACTGCTGTGCATCGTGTTGTGGTTGTGCCTGGAGCATAGTAGAGGTTTGTGATCATCTACATCATCATTATCATCATCTTCTCTGGGATGGAGTGGATTATTTAGGGGTCCCAGGAGCTGATAGGTAGGTTGGGTTGTAGGAATGGTATGAGCCCAGACGTAGGGTTGATTCATCACCTCCTTGGGAACATGGACGCAATTTCCATGCCTTTCCGGATAGAACTTCTTTTTCAGTGGCCTGCCAGGGATTGTTCCACATATTCACTGTCCCACAAAGACTTTTTTTCAACCTTTGGTTTTGGGAGCTACTTTGATTCTTTCAGGTAATGGAGATACTCAGTTTCCGGGCTGATAATAGGCGGGTAGGACTTAACACTGCGTGTATGTCTGCGCGCCTGCGTGGGTGTGTTCGCGCATGCGCACGCACAGTAAATTATCAGTCATTGGACTGGTTCGGTTTTCAAACCCCTTACACCATCTTCTTCTCTTCCTTACCTGTTCACACCTCACTCAATTCCAGGAGGACCGTCAATCCATGTCCAATATTTACAGGATCTTGCGATCTAAGTGGCAGTGCCATATGTCTGGAAATCGGGATCTCCTCCAGAATAATTCAGCCTTTTCGTACTTGATGCCTGCAGAAAATAACGCTTAAGCGTTTTGCAGAACCACCCATGATAGGATATTGAACTGGAGGGACTTCGGGAATCTTCGAGTCTAGGCCCTTTGTTTTACAACTAAAGAAACTGGATCTAGAGAGGTTAACTGGTGTTTCCAAGTCACATTGTTTGCTAGTGGCCAAGAGGCTTGATTGAGAGGATCAAAGAAAGGTGCAGGTTTATTCCTAAGTGTGATGATAAAATTTCTGATAATCCTAGAGGTTTTTTTTTTTCTTTCTTTCTTTTTTTTTTTTTTTTTTGCGGTACGCGGGCCTCTCACTGTTGTGGTCTCTCCCGTTGCGGAGCACAGGCTCCGGATGCGCAGGCTCTGCGGCATGTGGGATCTTCCCGGACCGGGGCACGAACCCATGTCCCCTGCATTGGCAGGCGGACTCTCAACCACTGCGCCACCAGGGAAGCTCCTCTAGACTTTTCCTTGAAAACATGAAGAAAAAGGAGCCAGTTGTCCCTGTGCTTATTTGGGAAGTTCTCTGCTTGTGTGGATAGAAATTTCTTCTGGAGGAGTCTTCTCCCCCTCTCTTCCTGACTCCCTGGAGACATAGGAGGGTGGGGAGAGGCTGAGGAAGGGTGATGGTGATGGGGCCCCAGGCAGGACTCTCGATGTCTACAATGGGACTTTGCTGACCTCGAGGCTGGCGGGCTGGCAGAATGCCTGCAGATAAGGAGTCCAGAGTCTACCGCCAGCCAGGGGCCTCGTGCCCTCCTGGGGGCAAGCAGGGTAACCTCACCACAAGGTCTCCGAGGCCCAGCTGCCTTGTCCTCACCCTTATTTTGGCCATCAAGGCTCCCAGGGGGGACCCCTTGTTGGGCCCCAGGTGAGATCCAGAGGCAGAGCCCCCCTGTGGGAGGGAAGGTGGCCACAGAATCAGCCTGGAGAGAGCGCTTGGCATGCCCCTATGTGGGAAACCAAATTCCCTGCCTCAGATCTGACTGCATCATCGGACCTCCTAACCTTCCTCCAGCCTCAGGCCCAGGAGAGTCCAGAATGTGACTGTCCTGAATTTATTACCATTGGGTCCCTAGAGGCTCTTACTCAATGCGCTCAGAATTAGTAATTAATAAAATATGTCAGCTAAACGTTGGGAATTTTTTTTTTAAATCCCTGTTGTAAACAATTCATTTTTCCTTAAAAACGTGCATGCATTTTTTTTCTTCCAGTTTTTTCTTCCAGTTTTATTGAGATATAACTGACATACAGCACTGTGTAAGTTTAAGGTGTACAGCATAATGGTTTGATTTATATACAGTTATGAAATGAGTACCACAATAAGTGTAATGAACATACATCATCTCATAGAGATAAAAGATTAAAGAAATAGAAAAAAATTTTATTTCCTTGTGATGAGAACTCTTAAGATTTAACTCTCAACTTTCATATATAACCTACAGCAGTGTTAATTATATTTACCGTGTTGTACATTACTTCCCTAGTACTTATTTTTCTTATAACTGGAAGTTTGTACCTTTTGGCTGCCTTCATCCAGTTCCCCCACCCCCCAATGTGCATATATCTTTATTTGCCAAAGGTTTGATTTAGGGCTAAGCCTTTTTCTTTGGGTCTCTAGGTCCCCTAATTAAACTTGCAAAATGTTTGTATATAAAAATCACACCTGTGATTTTTTTGTTTCTTTTCTTTTATTAAATTTTTTCACCGTATGTCAATTATATCTCAATAAAACTGGAAGAAAAAAATTTTTAATGGAAAAAAATTTTTTCACTAGGCTATATATTCACATAGTTCAAAGATCAGGAGGATAAAAAACTTGAAAAAGCAACTACACACCCCCCCTCACCCCATACAGTGAAAAGTCTCACCTCTGCCCACCCCACCCCATTTTTACAAATGCTATAAGTTAACATTTTAGGCATTGTTTAGCACCTTGCTTTTTTCACCTAGCAACTATTCTAGATCTTTCCCCATCGGCACAGAAATACTTTTATTATTCTTTTACTACAGCTGCATATTATTCCAGAATAGGAAAGCAAAAGTAATTTTTAAACCAACATATGTTGCCTCCCTCTTTCCCCCAACTTGGGTTGTTTCCAGTGTTTTGTCATTACGTACAGTGCTACAGTGAATAACCTTACAAATGGCATTTCCTATGTGTAGGACTACAGAAGAACTTCTCAGAAGTGAGATTGCTGGGTGACAGCATATATACATCTGTTAATTAGTCTCCATTAAAAAATAATAATACGGCTTCCCTGGTGGCTCAGGGGTTGTGAGTCTGCCTGCCGATGCAGGGGACACGGGTTCGTGCCCCAGTCTGGGAAGATCCCACATGCCGCGGGGCGGCTGGGCCCGTGAGCCATGGCCACTGAGTCTGCGCGTCCGGAGCACTCCGCAACGGGAGAGGCCACAACAGTGAGAGGCCCGCGTACCGCAAAAAAACCCAAACATAGTAATAATAGAGCAAGAATTTAAGACATTTGCAAACCAGTCCATGTGCAGAATCCTACTTTTTTAATGCACACACCTAATTTAATCTTTTTTTTCTTTCCATTTGTAACACGTCTTTCTAGATAAGCAGTTCTCAAACTTCCTGATCCTAGGATTCCTTAATATTGTCTTTCATTTATTGGCTATATCTGTTATTTACCATGTTAAAAATTAAAACATATAAAAAGTTGTTTATTCATTCACTATTTTAAATGAATAAAATAAAAGGTCATTACATGTTAACATGAACACATATTTTTATGAAAAATAACTTTCCAAAATAAAAAGCCGAGGAAAAAGTGGCATTATTTTTACATTTTTGTGCATCTTCAGGATTTCAAAATAATGATTTATTAGATAATAATGAGATAACAGGTTAAAGTAGGTATAGCATGCATTGCTGGTAAATACTCGGTGGACAAACCGAGTTAATCTCTGAAACAAACTGAGTTAATCTCTGAGAACACACATATTCATACCCTAAACTTCTACCTTAGAAATTTTCAGAAAACTTAAGACTGCATAGGCACACATTCATCACATTTCATGTAGCCTCAAAAATGAGCGTGAAAAAGCTTTTAACATCTTAATTTTGTAATAAAACTGGTTTTTACCTTGCAGACCTGAAACAGTCTCAGTGACCCTAGGTGTCCTCTAAGACCACAGTTTGAGAATTGCTCTTCTAGATCACTTAGTTTCATTTTTGTAGAAATCAAAACTTTTTTCTCCGTTTATATTCAGTTACTATTTAATTAAATTAGAATCATAAAAACAAACAACCTGCATAAAGAAGTTTGGGAGTGGACTTCCCTGGTGGTGCAGTGGTTAAGAATCTGCCTGCCAATGCAGGGGACACGGGTTTGATCCCTGGGCCGGGAAGATCCCACATGCCGCGAAGCAGCTAAGCCCCGTGCACCACAACTACTGAGCCTGCGCTCTAGAGCCCACAAGCCATAACTACTGAAGCCTGTGTGCCTAGAGCCCGAGCTCTGCAACGAAGAGTAGCACCCGCCGCAACTAGAGAAAGGCTGCATGCAGCAACGAAAGCCCAACACAGCCAAAAATAAGTAAATAAATTTATTTAAAAAAAGAAAAAAGAAGGAGTTTGGGAAGAGACACAACAGACTCTTGGTCAATGAATCCTGGACTGGTGACAGCAGAGGGGGCCTCTTTGCTGCAGGGATGGGCCCAGCCAGCAGAGCTCAGCTAAGAGAGCTCCCGCTCCATGAAGACAGGCAAACACTGTCTCTGTTCCAAAGAGGCTTGTAAAATATGTGTGGGGATGAGCTGAGTACATATGGAAACTTAACATGCTATCTGTGGCATTCCTTAAGCTCCATTGAGTGGAACAGACAAGATACTTAAAGAGGCCGGTAGAAGGCAAGGCGATGGGGGGCAGGAGTGGTCTGGGAAGGCTTCCTAGAGGTGGAATTGAGCGAAGTTTTGAAAGCTAAGAGGAGAGGGAGGGCTCCTGGCCGGGAGAGTTGTGTGGATAATGGCACTGAGATGTATATTCCTGGGGCAGGGGTGGTCACCCTAGGTCAGGGTGGCTGAGAGAGGAAAGAGCAAGTGACGTGGCTAGAAATTTAGGTTGGATCCAGTTATTTTGAAGGGCTCTGGGGTCTAAGGTACCAATATTCTCTAAGTGTTAGCTGTTTCTCTGTCAAAGACTTGCTGCTCGTTTCAGCAATGGTGTCTTGGGGTCTAGCCTGCTCTTATCCAGAGCAACTGCAGTGGCCCCAAATCTACATCCTTTGCACCAGTCCACTTACTCCATCCAACCTTCTGCCCCTGATATCGAGAGTAATGCATACTTACTGACAGCTATAAAGAAGTATGGGAGAAGTTTAATCCTGTGGCCCTGAGGCAGCCTCTGTTAATCTCAATCATTTCCTTTCATTTTAAACCTTTTTTTAAAAACTAATTTTAGACGTAAAAGTTGCAAAGAATATAGCAGAGTTCCTTTATATCCCTCACTCCATAGTATAATTATCAAGAACAGGAAATCAACATTGGTACAGAGCTTTAAACTACAGGCCTTACTTAAATTTTACCAATATTTTTGCTGATATCTTGCTTCTGTCCCAGGATCCAGTCTGCCATCCCATGTTGCATTTAGTTGTTATTTCTCTTTAGTCACCTTCAATCTGTAACCATTCCTCTATCTTTCTTCCTTAGAATAAGGTCATGCATTTTTAGCAAGAATTATCACAAAAATGATGTTGCATCCTTTTAAGAGCATCGTATCAAGGCATTCATGATGTTGATGTCTCATTACTAGTGATGTTTTCCTGGATCACTTGGTTAAATCGGGGTCTGCTGGACCCACACTGGAAAAGTTACTCTCATGTTGAATCCTTCTCTGGTTCAAATCCCTTTCGCCAGGAGGAGCCTATCACCTGATTAGTTCTGACCCATACAGGTTCATTTCTCTATCTTAAGGTCAACTAATTTGGTCAGCTGATACCAGCAAAATCCCTTTTGGAAGATAATGTAACCTAATAACAGGAATGATATCTCATTTTCAGGTCCTGCCCATACACAAAGACAAGGGTCATTGGGGGCCATCTTGGAATTTTGCCAACCATAGCAAGAGAGTCCCAGATAAAAGTTATCGAGCCTTAATTCCATCATCAAAGTATTAGTTTCCTAAGGCCACCCTAACAAATGACCACACTCTGTGGCTTAAAACAACAGAAATTTATTAGATCTGGAGGCCAGAAGGTCGAAATCAAGGGGTCAACAAGGCCACATTCACTCTGAAGTCTCTAGGGGGAATCCTTCCTTGCCTCTTCCAGCTTCTGGTGGCTCCAGGTGTTCCTTGGCTTGTGGCAGCATCACTCCCATCTCTGCCTCTGTCTTCACATGGTCTTCTCCTCTGTGTGTCTCTGTGTCCAAATCTCCCTCTCCTTTATCTTATAAACATAGTCATCATTGGATTTAGGGACTACCCTAAATCCAAGATGACTTCATCTCTGAGATCCTTAAATCATTATATCTGCAAAGACCATAATTTTCAATAAGGTTCCATTCTGAGGTTTTGGGTAGACCTGGTTTTGTGGGGGTATTGTTCAACCCACTACGCTCAGGATGGGGGAACTGTACTTTGTAAACTGTGGTTCACAGAGCTGCAAAAGAGAAGGGAGATTTGTTTTTCGACCAGAGTCAGAGAGCAGGCCTGGCTGTTCAGGAGGCAAGGGCCCAGCCTCAGGCCCCCCTCGTGTTGACAGAGATCTGAGAGCCAGGTGAGTATAAATGATTGAGGACTCTGGCTTCAGAGTCCCTACATGCTAGACACTTTGCAATGCCAACAGTTCATCTCTGTGCAACGAGTTCTCACTGAGTGTTAATCTCCCTGTAGGAAGGGCAGGGCAGAGATTGTAGTACCCATTTGGCAGAGAGGGGGAACTGACTTCAAAGAGTTTCTGTAAATCACAGAGTGTTGGAGCTAGTCTGTGTCTAGTCCAGCAGTCCTGACTAGACTGAACTGTCAGACCAGTGCCCCAGACAAGAGCCAGGTTGATCTGTCAGAACTGCGCATACAGATACCTGGATCTCACCCAGGAAGCTCTGATTCAGGAGAACCGAGGTGAGGCCCTGCTCACTGGGGCAGCCAGGTTGGGGCACCAGGCACACATGAAGTCCAGCCCATGGCAGATTAGGACTGGAATCCATCTCCAGACTTTAAGTGAAGATCTTTAAAAAGGGGAGAGAAAAGGCTTCCACTTGGTCATCATTAAGCCTTTCCTGGGTTTCCCTGGCGGCACAGTGGTTAAGAATCCGCCTGCCAATGGAGGGGACACGGGTTCGAGCTCTGGTCCGGGAAGATCCCACATGCCACAGAGCAACTAAGCCCATGCGCCACAGCTACTGAGCCTGCACTCTAGAGCCCGTGCTCCGCAACAAGAGAAGCCACCACATTGAGAAGCCCGCGCACTGCAATGAAGAGTGGCCCCCGCTCTCTGCAACTAGAGAAAGCCCGTGTGCAGCAATGAAGACCCAGTGCAGCCAAAAATAAATTTAAAAAAAAAAGCCTTCCCCATTTCCTAATTGAACTCTAAAATGAACTTTCTTCTTTTTTTTTTTTGGCTGCCCTGCCCAACTTGCAGGATCTCAGTTCCCCCCAACCAGGTATTGAACCCTAGCCACAGCAGTGAAAGCACGCCAAATCCTAACCACTAGAGCACCAGGAAACTCCCTTAACCTTCTTCTTAAAGTAATGCAAGTTCATTGTAGAAACTGCAGACTAATAAAAAGATAACAGAAGTTACCATTAAATTCACCACCAATGAAATAACAGTTCGTTATATATTTTTAATTTTTTCTATGAATGCATACATTTTAAGGAAAACTGGTCTGCTGTACATAGTTTTGTAGACTTTTTTTTTTTCACTTAACATTGTGAACATCTTTCTATATCATTCCCCCAAATACTAACTTTTTTTTTTAATAGCTTTTTACTGGAGTATAACTGCTTCACAATACCGTGTTAGTTTCTGTTCCACAACAAAGCACATCAGCCATATGCATACACATGTCCCCATATCCCCTCCCTCTTGAGCCTCCCTCCCATCCTCCCTATCCCACCCCTCTTGGTCATCTCAAAGCACCAAGCGGATCTCCCTGTGCTATGCTGCTGCTCCCCACCAGCCAAGTGTTTTACATTCGGTAGTGTACATATGTTGATGCTACCCTCACTTCGTCCTCCCACCCCATGTCCTCAAGTCCATTTTCTGTGTCTACCTCTTTATTCCTGCCCTGCAACTAGGTTCATTAGTGCCTTTTTTTTTTTTTTTTTTTTTTTTTTTTTTTTTTTTTAGATTCCATCTATATGCATTAGCGTACGGTATTTGTTTTCTCTTTCTGAGTGACTTCACTCTGTATGACAGACTCTGGGTCCACCCACCTCATGACAAATAACTCAATTTCGTTTCCTTTTATGGCTGAGTAATATTCCATTGTATATACGTGCCACATCTTCTTTATCCATTCATCCGATGATGGACACTTAGGTTGTTTCCATCTCCGGGCTATTGTAAATAGTGCTGCAATGAACATTGTGGTGCATGTATCTTTTTGAATTATGGTTTTCTCAGGGTATATGCCCAGTAGTGGGATTGCTGGGTCATATGGTAGTTCTATTTTTAGTTTTTTAAGGAACCTCCATACTGTTTTCCATAGTGGTTGCATCAATCTACATTCTCACCAACAGTTTAGGAGGGTTCCCTTTTCACCACACCTTTCCAGCATTTATTGCTTCTAGCTTTTTGGATAATGGCCATTCTGACCGGCGTGAGGTGATACTTCATTGTAATTTTGATTTTGTATTTCTCTAATAATTAGTGATGTTGAGCATCTTTTCATGTGCCCCTTGGCCATCTGTATGTCTTCCTTGGTGAAATGTCTAATTAGGTCTTCGGCCCATTTTTTAACTGGATTGTTTGGTTTTTTTTGATATTGAGCTCCTTGAGCTGTTTGTATATTTTGGAGATTAATCCTTTGTTGTTTCACCAAATACTAACATTTATTGAGCAATTACTGTGTATCAGGCACTGTATTTATACTCAGTATCTCATTTAATTTTCTCGGTTGCTCTGAGAGAGAGACCGTTAGTAGCTTTGTTTTCTTGTAGGAGGAAAATAAGTCTTGAAGTAGTGACTTGACTCAAAGCCTAGTAAATACAGATTCAGGATCCGCACTGAGCTCTGTCGCATTCAGACCCTAAGCTCTTAATCTCTGACTTGAACTACATGTATTTTGTTGTATGGATTACCTTACTTTAGCAATCCCCTTCTATTGTATGTTTAGATTGCTTGCAGTTTTTCACTATTATGGGCCCTGAAGGAATGCAAGCTCCAGGAGGATAGGGCTTTTTGTCTTTTTGGTCATTGCTCTATTCCCTGTGCCCACAAAAGTTTGTACTTGATAGATATTTGTTGCTGAATATGTACTTCTATCAAATTCCTTAAAGCTGAATACCCGCATTCAGGATAATTTCCATGGGATGAATTTCCACAGCATTGGGACTTTATAAGATTACTTTATTTATTTATTTTTTTAACATCTTTATTGGAGTATAATTGCTTTACAGTGGTATGTTAGTTTCTGCTGTATAACAAAGTGAGTCAGCTATGCATATACATACATGCCCATGTCTCCTCCCTCTTGCATCTCCTTCCCACCCTCCCTATCCCACCCCTCTAGGTGGGCACAAAGCACCGAGCTGATCTCCCTGTGCCATGCGGCTGCTTCCCACTAGGTATCTGTTTTACATTTAGTAGTGTATATATGTCCATGCCACTCTCTCAATTCGTCCCAGCTTACCCTTCCCCCTCCCCATGTCCTCAAGTCCATTCTCTATGTCTGCATCTTTATTCCTGTCCTGCCCCTAGGTTCTTCAGAACCTTTTTTTTTTTAGATTCCATATATATGTGTTAGCATACGGTATTTGTTTTTCTCTTTCTGACTGACTTCACTCTGTATGACAGTCTCTAGGTCCATCCACCTCACTACAAATAACTCAATTTCGTTTCTTTTTATGGCTGAGTAATATTCCATTGTATATATGTGCCACATCTTCTTTATCCATTCATCTGTCGATGGACACTTAGGTTGCTTCCATATCCTGGCTATTGTAAATAGTGCTGGAATGAACATTGTGGTACATGACTCTTTTTGAATTATGGTTTTCTCAGGGTATATGCCCAGTAGTGGGATTGCTGGATCATATGGTAATTCTATTTTTAGTTTTTAAGAAACCTCCATACTGTTCTCCATAGTGTATCAATTTACATTCCCACCAACAGTGTAAGAGGGTTCCCTTTTCTCCACACCCTCTCCAGCATTTATTGTTTGTATATTTTTTGATGTTGGCCATTCTGACTGGTGTGAGGTGATACTTCATTGTAGTTCTGTTTGTTTGTTTGTTTTGCGATACACGGGCCTCTCACTATTGTGGCCTCTCCTGTTGCGGAGCATAGGCTCCGGACACACAGGCTCAGCGGCCATGGCTTGCAGGCCCAGCCGTTCTGCGGCATGAGGGATCTTCCTGGACCAGGGCACGAACCCGTGTCCCCTGCATCGGCAGGCGGACTCTCAGCCACTGCGCCACCAGGGAAGCCCATTCATTGTAGTTTTGATTTGCATTTCTCTAATGATGAGTGATGTTGAGCATCCTTTCATGTGTTTGTTGGCAATCTGTATATCTTCTTTGGAGAAATGTCTATTGAGATCTTCTGCCCATTTTTGGATTGGGTTGTTTGTTGTTTTGATATTGAGCCGCATGAGCTGCTTGTATATTTTGGAGATTAATCCTTTGTCAGTTGCTTCATTTGCAAATATTTTCTCCCATTCTGAGGGTTGTCTTTTCATATAAGATGACTTTAAAAGGTTTTTTCTGAAAGAATGAATGTGTAAGAATAGCCAAGAATAATTTTTAAAAGAAAATAGTGAAGTTGAACTTGCTTTACCAGAAAAAATAAAAAATTAAATGTGACATTGACACAGGATATATAAATAGAACAGACCAGAAACGTCCAAAAACAGACCTCAGTACATGTAGGAATTTAGCAAACAACAGTGGTGTTATTTATTACTAGTTGTGGTATGATTTTGAGCAAGTCTTCTTAGCCTCAGTATCCGCATCTGTAAAATGGGATTGATACCATATTTCCTCAATTTTAAAATGCTTTTTTGTTTTATTTTCATGTTTCTGAAATAGGGCGGTGTCTCAGTGATGTGTACATTTAATGCAGTATCTTCTTCTGCTCTGAAAAGCTGTCATTGATACTTATAATTAGGGAAGTATTGTGGAATCTAAAATAAGGTTGTTGAGAAGAGTAAATGAGATAATGAAAACAAGTTGCTTAGCACAGTACCTGGCAAACACCAATAAATCCTAGCAATTCTTATTATTATAAAATTAGGGAAGAAAGGATTGTGGATGAGTTACAGGAGTGTTCAGATGCAAATACCAGAGTCCAGTCAAGGCTGCTTTGGGCAAATAGCATGTAAAGCATCTGGCGATTAACCGTGGGAGGCTGGGTTCCTGCTCAGTGGTGCCTGCAGGAACCCAGGCTGTCTTCAGTGGATCTTTCTGCTCTGCCATCCTTAGCACATAGGACTTCCTTCTCGCGGTAGTCGAGCCTGTACCTCTGAGCCGGAGGGAGGAAGAGAAAGAGATGGCACCACAGCCCTGCACTTAGATTTCACCAACAGAACAGCCACCTGTGGCCTTTCTTAGCACAAAGGATGTAGTTGACTTCACCTCTGGTTCTTACCTTTTATAGACTCCACAGTTGAAGTTTACAAGGACAATAGACTGTTGATTAAAAAACATTGGGATAATTGGCTTTTTTTTAAAGTTAGATTCTCTGTGTCACGCTATGTCAGATTAAATTGTAGATGACTTAGAGATTTAAATTTTTTTAATGCAAGAAAAAATAGGTATATATTTCTGTAATTTCAGGGTGAGAAAGGGTTTTCCAGGCATGATATTAAAAGCAGAAACCTTGTAGGAAAAGTGGGATATATTTGACTTTGCTTAAAAATTTTGTAAGACCAGTTAATAAAATTAAAGGGCAGATGACTAATTAGGAAGAGTATTTGTAACATGTGACAAAAGGTTAATATTTTTACCATATGATGCACTCTTAAGTACACCAAAAAAGAAAAAAAGATAAATGGGGGTGAGCAAAAATGGGCAAAGGAGAGTGACAGGCAATTAGCCACACTGGTAGTCAAAGGAATGCAAATTAAAAGAATGATGAAAATGGTTTTTAACCTATTTGGCAAAGAGGGAATCCTATTTCATGTGGGATCTTCCCGGACCGGGGCACGAACCCGTGTCCCCTGCATCGGCAGGCGGACTCTCAACCACTGCGCCACCAGGGAAGCCCTGGAATCCTATTTTAATACTCATCGTTGGTGAGAATCTTACGAAGCTGGCATCCTTATCCACAGATAGTAGGAGTAGTAAATTTCTCAGAAGGGTAGTTTAACAAATTGTGTAGTAAGTTATTTTTTTTTAATTTTTATTATTTACATTTATTTTTATTTAAAAAAATTTTGAATTTTATTTTATTTATTTTTTTATACAGCAGGTTCTCACTAGTTATCCATTTTATACATATTGGTGTATATATGTCAATCCCAATGTAGTAAGTTCTTAATAAATATTTGTTGACTGCAGCCCTGGGGGCAGGGACTGGCCCTGGGCCAACTTGCTCCTGGATCTCACTGATTACTTTCCTTCTAGGCAGGTCCCCTTCTCCCCTTGCCGTCTTTCCCTTTGCCCTGCTGTCAGGTTGGGCTGGGTGGGTGCTGGGAGGCAGCCAGCTCACCTGAAGGCCTTGCATTCTACCCCCTGGCTCCCAGGATTTCTGCGTTGTTCTCCCAAAGGCGGGGGAGGGCAGACCCGAACCCAGACCCAAACCCAAACCCACTGTTTGTCTCACTTTTACTGGAAGCCTGAAAGTTCGGTTTGTATGGGAGAAAGTGAGGTGGGGCACGCGTGTCCTGCTAATCAGGAGAGCCCTGCAAGTCCCAGGGAGCAGGCTGTACTGCAGGCTACCCTCCTCCTTTCCTGGAAGCGAGAGGGCTCCCGGCCAGCCCCCAGGACTCGCTTTTCTCGGAGCACAGAGTACGTGAGGCATGGGGCGAGGTGGAGCCGTGCTGGCCTGCAGGGAAGCTGGCCCGGCTTTCTCTACCAGGGACGAGCCAGCCGCAGAAGGCCCTGGACTCCCTCCCTGCCTCTCCTCCTCTCCCTCTGCTTCCTGAAGGCCGGCCAGTGACATTGATTGGCATATGTATATTTCAGTGCTGACCATTTCCCCTCTGAGAGGCTGGGCAAGTTCTCCGGATACCAGGTGTCTGGGGAGTTAACCGGGATAGCAAGCCACAACTGTTCTCATCACCTTTCCCAGAAAAGCGCAAAAAGTACAAAGTCGCCTGCACCCCCAGACTCAGGCCACCAGCCAAAGTGCCCTCTGGGGCAGCCTGACTAGCCCTAGGAACAGATGCTGTCCCCGTTCCTGTTCCTCCCGCCTTGGCCGCCCCCTGCCATCCACCAGATGCCGTGGAGGTGCTTCCCACGGCAGAGGCCTTGACCATGGGTAAACCGTGGCGTGCACCGCTCTGCTGGCCAGATTCTGCCTGTGACCTTGGCTACTCACACCAGTCCCTCTTTCTGACAGCGGCCACGAGCCCCTCCCCCACCCCCACTCCCGCACTTCAGGATATGTGCAGTTGGCACATTGACAGAGATTGTGAGCAACGGGACCGGGACTCAGAGTTTCCATGACCAGCTGAGAAATTCTAGAAACAGCCTGTACTTGCGGGGTTTCCTTTCCTTTTCTCTCCCTGCCACAGGGAAAAGTTAACGTGGAATTTTCGGCAGGGCGATCAGATGGTTGCCTGTCCTCGGCACATTTGCTTCCAGGATGGGGAAGGAAGGCTGCCTGTCTGTGCCTCTCCCACCACCTTACTTTTGGGTCTCCCACCCCACCTTATGTTCTACTTTATTTTATTTTATTTTTTACCTTATGTTTTATATTCCAACTCCAGACAGACTTCTCTGGCTCTCTGGGGGTCTTCAGCTCTCTTGAAGCTGCAGGAGAGGGTGTCCCTCCCCCTATAACTGCTAATAGTTCGACTGGGGGTTGAGATCAAAGAGCAGTAAGGTTCTAAACTTGGGGGCCCTGGACAAGGGGGTCGTGGGAAATTAATACATCATTCAGCAGATATCCTTCGGGGGCTCTCCTGGTGCCAGGCACTCACTCCTCCAGGCTCAGGGAAGAAGATAGGCGTGAGTCTCCACCATTGTGGAGTTTACAGTCAGTAGGAGGAGATAGATAATAAATATGTAAAAAAAAAAACAAAACAAAAGAAAGAAGACTCTATAAAATAGTGATATATGGTAAGAAGAAAATAAAACAGGGTGTTGGGATTCTGAATGACTTGTGAGTAGGTTTTTCTTTTTGGAAACCAGGTGGCCCTCCGCTTTGAGAAGGTGACCTGTGAGCTGAGACTTGATATGAAGAGCTAGGGGAAGGGCATTCTCAGCAGAGGGAACAGCAAGTGCAAAGGCCCTGAGGTCAGAATGCGCTTGGTGTGCTAAAGGAACAGAAAGAAGGCCAGGGTGGCTGGATCCTGGTGAGGTCAGTGGGGTTAGCAAGGGCCAGACCTCACAGTGACTTATAGGCCAGGAAAAGTGGTTTAGATTTGATTCATCTGTTGTTTTGCTTGTTTGGCTGCGGCACACGAGATCTTAGTTCCCCAACCAGGGCTCGAACCCGTGCCCCCTGTAGTGGAAGCTCAGAGTCTTAACCGTGGACCGCCAGGGAAGTCCCAGATTTGATTCCACTTGTACTGAGAAGCCATCGTGGGTTCAAAGCAAAGGAAGTGCTGTGATCAGATTTGTACTTTAAAAGGATGACTCTTTCATTGAGCTGTACACTTAAGACTTGGGCACTTCACGTGTATATATGTTACACTTAAAAAGAGAGAGAAGGGACTCAGGCAGTTTGGGGGTGAGTGCTCAGTGGAAGCGGGAAGCCTGGTTAAGAGATTTTACTTTATTTTAGTATTTTTATTTCAACATTTCCTTCACTCAGATTTCCTGTCTTCAGATTCAGACAGTCCTTCCAGTCTTCTGGAGGAGAGGTCTTGAGGCATGAATTGGTCTTGTGAGTAGCACCCGAAAGGCAGTTATTGAAAACTTGTAATATACACTCAGTGCTAATGTTGCTGTAGTTCATTCACTTTGTTTTATACTATTCCGGTGTGAAAGTGGTTAGTTTGTTTATCCACTCTCCTGCTGACGGGCTCTTGGGTTGCTTCCAAAGTTTTTGTTATTGTGAATAGTGCTGCCCCAAGAATTCTTGTATCTGTCTTTTTTCTTTTTTTTTTTCCCTCTCTGTTTGGGGCGGAAAGTCACCCAAACTAGAGGATGTCTGAGTTGCAAGCTAAAATCAAATACCCTTTCCGGGTGGCATTCTGATTGCCCCTTGGGGTTGGTGTTGGCAGGAGAGGGTAAGCCTTTAAGTCTGGTTAGAATGTTGATCCCTTTTTAATAGGCAAGCAGTTTTTTGGGGGGGAGGGGGAGGGCAAGTGGAAATACATCGTGTTGTTAAGGGAAGTCACTTATGGCACCATGTTGTCTAGAGACTGCTGCCTTGAGGGGTATTTTAACCTGAGAAAGGGGAGCTTGTCCATGTGGGTCTTGTGCTGTCCCTGATCTGTATCTGAGGATGATAGCCAGAAACGTGGTTGCCTTTGCTCGGGAATCCATCTGAGTGTGCTCTTGACAGCCCCTCTCTAGAGCTCTGGCCGGGCAGAGATGGAGAAGCAGAAGGGCAGAGTATCGGGGTCCTTATGCTGTCCTTAGCACCTTTGGCAAGAGGGAGCTTTGAGAAGACACTGTGCATTCCTGCCCTAGAGCCCTTGGCCCTAAATACTGCATCTCCAGTGCAGTGTATCCCAGCCATTCTGCACTCTCTGGAGAAGTGAAGGTATGTCTGTTTACATATGCATTTGTATTTACATATTCGAGCTGCAAGTATTTATTGAGATCCTAGCAACTTCCTAGGATTGTCATGAAACAACCAAGAAAGTTAACTGAAAGTGTTAGGAGTCTCACTGTGAGACAGTACACCATTGAGACAGAGTGGTAGGATTGAGAGGAGGATGGGGTAGGACTTGTGCTGGGGAGGATTTGGGGTGGACCAGAGATGGTGCTTTTTCCTGCAGTTCATTCTTTTTTTAAAAAAAAAAAAACCCAGCACATCCAGGCCCTTCACACTTGTGGAGAGAGTTCTTGGAACACATTCAGACTACATTCAACTTTCTGACTGATGTCTCTACCATATGTTAATCAGCCTTTCCAGTCCTGGTCCTGTGGGCCATGTGGAGACAGGAGGGTGCAGGGGTGAAAGGGAGGAGGGGCAGACGTCTCAGGTGGAGCCCAGGGTCCCGGCAAGAGAGTAGTGACAGCTGAGGGTGAAAGATGATGGGAGCCTAGTTGGAGGGACCCTTGCCTGCCAGGCAGAGGGACTAAACTTTTCTGTTGGGTAGGGGAAGTGATGGAAGGTAGGTATTTTAGCATGATCCTCGGAGGGGACAGGGTGGAATGGAGCTGGCGTGAGTGACTAGTGCGGGTGGTGCGCTGCAGTGCTTTCTCCTCCTGAATCCCAAGAAGAGGGGCGCTCCTGTCACGTGGTGAGGCCCATGCTGAGGAAGCAGAGGTTGAGGGAAGGCCTTTCACCTCAGTAATCCCATGATGACTGCCAGTGACCTTGGGCCAGGGAATGAACCATGTGGGAGGTTTGGGAAATGGGAAGGAAAATGGAGGAATTATGATTCAGGCATGTAATTACTCAATCTCCCTCTGTTTCTTGCCACCTTCCTGTCTCTGGTTTGGAAATATGGGCCGTTTTCCTCTTCTTCCCAATAACCCTCTTCCCCCTGAGAGTAGGGCTCGTTTATGACTCATGCTGGTAAACATAAGGCCCAAGACGCAGCCTGTGCCTTCCTACCCGGGCCCTGGCTACGTGCTCACGAGCGGTAACTCGGGGAAGGGGCCGCCACTACGCAGCAGCGCTCCTTGCCCTCTCTGGTGAAGAAATCTGGTAATCTAACCACCTTCCTCTGAGAATAGTGGTCCTCAGACCTCCGTGTGCATCGTGATCACCTGGAGAGCTTCCTAAAACACAGATTGCTGGACCCCATCTGGAGTCTCTGAGTCAGCAGATTCGGGTGGGGCTGAGAATTTGTGTTTCCAGCGGGTTCCCAGGTGATGGTGACGCTGCTGGTGGGGACCACACTCTGAGAACTACTTTCCTGGAGAAGTTATCACTCCCAATTCAGCATCTCAGCTGAAGAGATGGCACGGTCAGAGTCTCTGAGGACGAGTCGGGGGTGGGGGGAGCTTGCACTGGCTTAAGGATGGGAGGGTTTAAAGGGGGAGATAGTGGTGCAGCAGGACATGGAGGGAGGGGGATGGGTGGGCTGGCGTCAGGGCAGGGAGAGTCTTTGCTGCAGGCAGAGCAGTGGTGCTGTCCTCCGGCCTGGCTTCTAGTAGAGGGAGGTTCCCTGTACCAGGAAAACCAAGTGTGCCTCTGCCTGCTGTAGCCCAGGGTCTTGTAAGGGGTCACTGTCTGGAAAGAGCCCACCTGCCTTCTCAGAGGACTCTTCTTAGCCATTTGGGGACTTCTTGTGAGAGGCCCTCGGTGGCACAGTCTGCCCACACAGTGTTGCTTGCCCGGGAGTTGGAGTTGGCATTTATGAATGACCCTCCTGCTACAGCAAGAGAGTTGAGGTCTCAGCCTGATTGAGGAAATGATGACGGGGTGGAGGGCGGTCTTTTCCAACTCGCTCTGATACTTGTGGTTAGCAGGACAGTGATGTGGCTTGTTTCTCTCCTGGTAACCGCTAAAGAAGAGCCTCTGCAGGTCTTTAATGGAAAACTGTGGGGCCAGCAGCCCAAAGGGGCAGGGAAGCACCCCAGGCTGGATCGAACCTGGGAAAAAGAAGCCTTGCTCTTTAGACCAGACTGGGTGCTGTGTTCTTCCACCTGGAAACCAGGGAACCTCCTACCTGGGCTCCTGGCTTCTGTTCTTGCCCACCTCCAGTCTGTTCTCCACACTGCAGCCAGACCAGTATACTAAAAACACAGATCTGGTGGTACCTCTGCTGAAAATGATCCCCACTGCCCTCCAGATGGGGTCTAGCCACCTTCGCGTGGCCTATAGGCCTGTGCCTGCCCTGGCCACTGCCACATCCTCTTGTGTACACCTGGACTCGTAAGTTCTTAGATGCGGCATCTTGGCTGAGGCATTCCAAACGAAGCTGCATCTTTCTGGAACATTCTGCCCCATCCCCACCCTGTCACCTTCACCTGGCCCACTTCTACACACCCTGGAGGTCTCAGCTAAAATAACGTCTCTTTCTGGAGGCCTCCCCTGACCCCTGACACTAGACTTGACCGCCCTGCTGTGTTCTCTAAGCTTCCTGTGCTCCTCGTTGTGACCTATGGCGGATGGTTTGTTTGGCTTGTTCCCCAGGCATCCACGCTGAGGCAACCCTGTGGTTTACTCTTGTTGTCCTGGTGTGTTTAGTAATAGCGCCTCCTTTCACTGGCAAGTGTGTTACTTTGGATAATAGATTATGGTCCAAGCTACTAAAAGTAGAGAATCAAAAAACGACACTTTCCAGACGTCCTTTCACTGGAATTCCCAATGTGACATGCATTCTGCCAATTAGCTACACTCCATCTAGTCTTAAATATGTGGATATCCTCTTCCTCAGGATGGACCCTGGGACATCCATTTGCTGGTGTGGATCATGGCAGTTGCGGCATAATCCTGGAGCAGGCAGCTTCCTTGTGCCATAGCTTCCTGATGGTGGCGGCGGGCAGCAGCTCCTTGGCCGACTGGCTCTGCACTGTGATTTTGGGAGTAGCTCCTGGATGCTCAGACTAGAGTCTTTTTTCAGCTCTTCCCGTGATTCTCTGGACCATTTAATATGTTACACAAAACCTCTTTCGCTTAAATTGCCTAACTGAACCCGGATCAATACACAACCCTTGTCATCATTGTTCTTGTAAGTTGCTTGTTGAATTGTTTGTTTTCCCTGCTCTGTGAGGGCAGGTCCTAGGCATTCCCCAGCATTATTCCCGGTATGAAACCGGTGGGCAATGAATATGTGTTGAATGAATGAACTCTTGGACGGAGTTTTTTAAAGTCCGGCAGGTGTAGCTAGCCTTTTGTTCAATTAATATAAACAAAATCGAAGGAATGGGGATTGTTTAGTCTAGGGTAATAAGTGGTCTGGACATCTGACTTTGGGGAATGTCTGAAGGCCCCGGGGGCGGGGTGGGGAGCTGTGGTAGTGGGTGGGTTAGAATGTCTGTGGAAGGAGGCACTGAGCTACCTGTTCCTCATCAAGCTGTAGGGGCGATGCCAGCAGACATCAGTTAGATGGGAGGTTGGATTTGGCATCTTCCAGCAGAAATTCTCTGCTTCTCCCCACTCGTGTGCCCAGCACTGGTCCAGACACTATGCTATGGGGAAGTATAAGGGGAGGACCCCCTTGCCTTCAAGGAACAAAAATCTGTTTGGAAGGCTCCCTGGGAGACCAGGTCATTAGGAGTCCAAAGTAGCTGGAGATGAGTGCTCAAAGGGTGGTCCCAGAAGGCTTCCTGGAAGAGGAGGTAATCCAAGAATAGGCAGGTTCAGGTCTAGGTGAGGGGATTGGCCTGAGAGCTTGGAGAACAAGGAACAGAAGGAACAGACCTGAGTACCTGCTGTGCTATGACCTTTAAGCTCTCTCTCTCTCGTTTATCAGAATGCCCCTGAGAGCCTGGACATTGCATAGCCTAATTGTGCTGGGGGCACACGGTAGGTTAGTGGCAGGCCCCAAGTTTGAACCCAAGCCTGCCCAACTCACCATGCTGTCTGATTTAGCTACTAGATCATACATTTTACTTATTTATTTGACCCTGAATAACAAGTTGGGAAGTTTTGCTTCAAATGGGTGACGTAAGTGGTGGATGTGAGTACCTTGTTTCCTAAGCCACGTGCCAGGCCCCGTGGTCTGACAAACAGGAGTGGACTTAGAGGGACAATAGGTCAGAATTTTGCAATGGAGTGTCTGGGAAATGTTGATGGATGAATGAGAATAGAGGTGACTCTTGCCCTGGCCTCTGGTAGGGGGAGTCCTGCAGGCTCCTGCTTACCGAGCTTCCTGACTCAGTTGGTTTTGGAAGGTTTCCTTGCTCTGGCAAGCCCAGGCTCTGCTGGGACGGTAGAGCCTGGCAGATGCACAACTCCCCCCTGCTGGTCCAGCCCTCAGGGCTCAGCATGTGGCTAAATCAGCCATCCCAGCCGCCTGTGCTGGCTGCCCAGGGCCCTGACGCCGCTGGCCTCTGCCCTTCCCAGCCTCCCTCCCAGGGGCAGTGACTCGCACAATGGGGGCTCAGTAAATATTGGTCCATGAACGGCAGGCTAGTGGTTCTAATTTTGTTCTCTGCTTGTGGGTCACCACTCTTTTTTTTTTTCTTTAAACTTTTCCCATCCTGCCTCTCCCAGAGATGTGAGGTTCCATGGGGACAGTATAGTAAGTGGGTCACCAGTTCCAGGTACCCCCACTGCTCTCCTCCCTACCAGCTCTCCTACGCTGTCAGTGGAAATCTCCCACCCTGGGTGGCCTTTGGCTGAGCCAAAGCCTGAGGCTAAGGTTCTGGGAGTGCAAGCTGGAAGAGGAGAGAGCACATCCTTGTAGGGTATGTGGGAGAGCAGTTAGGAGGGAGGGCCTAGCGAAGCAGGAGAAGAAATGGCCTGTTGAGCCCTGGGCCTGTTGGGCAAGGCCGAGGACTTGCTTTCAGGCCGTGATATTTGCACTGTACTTGGGAGGGAGTTTCATCTTGTCCGAGAGGAGAGTGGCCTCTTGGGCAATGTTCATTTGGTGGGCAGGGAGGACCACAGGCTCGGTATTTTTTCTCAAAGCTTTTTGGACTCCAGAGAGCCTGTAGGGAGGGGATGTACTTGAGTACATGCTGCGAGACTGTTGGTTTTCTCACGGTGTCTGTGGGGACTTACACAGAGAACTGGACCTTTGTTAGTTTGACCATGCGTGCTGGGAGTACACTAATTATTTATTGAACACTTGGCAGTCTGTGTAGTCACATTATTAATTTTACAGCTTCTAGGTTTTGTCCCATACTTAGAAAGTTCTCCCTAACTCCCTGATTATAAAAAAAAAATCACCCATGTTTTCTTATATTGTTGTACCTACACAACCCACTGGGACACATCAATGATGCATTTAAAAAGGTTAAAAGCAAAACACTCCAAATCCCACCACTCAGAAATAGTCATCACTGATATTAGGTGAACATTATTCCAGACAACCTTCCAGACATGCTCACAGGTAAAATGCATATAGAGAAATAGATATAAATGCTCCAAAACGTGGGAGCACGTGACAAATTAGGAGATTGGGATAAACATATACATACTGCCATATATACAATAGATAACTAATAAAGACCTGTATAGCACAGGGTACTCTACTCAATATTCTGTAATAATGTATATGGGAAAAGAATCTGAAAAAGAATATATATACATATATATATATATATAACTGATTCACTTTGCTGTACACCTGAAACTAATACAACATTGTAAATCAACTATACTTCAATAAAAATTAAAGAAAATACTCCTATAAAAAAGTATGAAAACTTCCCTGAATGTAACCAAAGAAAAACTATAGTAAAATTAAAAGAATTATTAAACTATGAAGAAATGTGTCTTTCACAAGAGAGATGATTTCCTAAAAGACCCCAAAAAGGCTAAAAAAAAAAAAAGCTTGTGAGTCATATCTATAATTACTTGTTTCCATTTTAGATGGTATTTATTGACTCTGCTATGAAAAATGAGGACATTACCTTTTTTTTCTTTTTTTGGGTGCGTTGGGTCTTCGTTGTGGTGTGCGGGCTTCTCATTGCGGTGGCTTCTCTTGCTGCGGAGCATGGGTTCTAGGTGCACAGGCTTCAATAGTTGCAGCACGTGGGCTCAGTAGTTGTGGCACGCGGGCTTAGTTGCTCTGCGGCATGTGGGATCTTCCCGGACCAGGGCTCGAACCTGTGTCTCCTGCATTAGCAGGCGGATTCTTAACCACTGCACCACCAGGGAAGTCCCAGGACATTAGCATTTTCACATTTTTTTCTCATCTCCTTCCTTTCCATCTCTTGATTGTATTAATTATATTATTAAATTGTCCATTATTATAACATTTAGATTCTGTCCTATAACCGTAATCCCCATAGTTTTTAATTATTTCTTATTTGAAGGGTTTTAATGCTTACCCATGGTTTTTGCATTCCTGAGCCTTCATTTTATTTTTCTACTAATTAGCTGCATTTCATTATCATGTCATTTTCTTCCCCCTTAGAAAGGGGACTGAAGTCTCTGACTTATTTCATGCTTGAGAATTTCTGCCTGTTGTCTTTACCAATTTGTACGACATCACAGCTGGGAATAATATTCATTGGTTCATATTTTCTTTCTCTCAGAATTATGTAAACACTTGCATTTCTTCTGATGCTAAATGTTGCTATGGAGAAGATGATGGCAGTCTGAATTTTCTGCCACTTAAAAGAAGTTTTAGTACATTTCACAGTTTTTGGAAGAAAATATTATGGGACGGGGGAGTTACTTCTGGATTTCTGGCAAAGTCTTCTTTTTAAGTTCGGTAACTTCACTAGGCAGCATCCCAGTGTTCAACCTTCTGCATGAAATTTTTGTGGAGTACATTGTATTATTGCAATCATCAGATTCTGTTTTTCCTTTCATTTCAGGGAAATCATGTGTTTTTTTATCTTTGAACATATTTTTTATTCCGGTCTCAGGTTCTCTACTTCAGGAACACCAGTTATCCTGGCGTTGGTGTCATGTCGTCACTATGTGCTTTAATTTGCCTTTTCCATCCGCATTCACTGTGCTTATCTCAAACCTTCTTTTGTCAGTATCTCTATTTGAAATTTCTGGCACAATTCTGTTCTCCGTTCATTAGAATCTGTGTATTAGTTCTTCAGTGATGTTTTGTTGGTCTTTTTTTGGTAAGCCTGCATCTCCTTTTGTCTTACAGCCCCACCTCTGAGCCCTGGTTTTATTGTGTGCGTGTTCTAATTGAGTTATTCCACAGAGTGGGCAGTTTTGAGGGATTGCTGTCTCTGGAGTGATGTTTTCCTTTCCATCGACATCTTTGTCTCTGCGTGGTTGGCCTGCTGCTTCTCCTCGTCATATTCATGCTAGTGCTTTTTGGCTCTTTTGGCTCTAAAATAAGGCAGTGACTTTCTTCCCACCACTTTGAGGCTGGTTTGTCCCCAACCCCAGTGACAGCAGTGCCGAGTGCTGGGTATTTATGGCGTGTTCTCTGTAGCCTGAGTTGGGGGTGGAGGGCATGGATTGGGCCTGTGTTCTGGGGCTTTGGTGGTGGCCCCGGTGGCGGCCCTGGACTGAGGAGGTGCTGTTGGAGGGGGAGGAGGACCCACTGGAATTGGACAGCTTCCCCAGTTCATTCAGCCTGCAGCCTTGCAGCCCTTATTTCCCTCAGAGGGAGTCAGCCCATTGTTCTTGTTCCCCTGCCACCTGTTTCTTTGTTTCCCAGCACCTTTTCCCACTACTCCCCAGTGGAAGGGGAGGAAGACTTGGCGGCAGTCTGCCTCTCTTCAGATCTGGGGCGGTTTAGTGAGAATCCTCCTGGGGCCGGGCCAGGGCTAGGAGACCAGCCACGTGTGGTGCCTCCTGCATTCCTTTCCTTGCCTCTGGTTTGGAAGTTATTATATCAGATTATGTCTCTTTCCTTGTTTGCTTGCTGTGGGTGACTTTTTTTTTTTGGCTTGCTTTTTACTATTTTTGTTTTTAACTCAAAAGTTAGTTATCAGTTGAAGGAAAAATGCTGCCATTTCAGTTCTCCATCTTAATTCAGAAATCTTTATTTTTATATAGTGTTTCAACATACCTTATCTTTCTTAGTACTCAAAGAAAGCTCTGTGGATTTGTTTTCCTCTTTCCAATATAAGGAAGGTGACCTAGTGAGATCAGTGAGGTACAGATTGGACTTCTCCCACCAAACCCAGTGGTCCTTCTGTTGCCAGAGCTGCACTTTTCCTAGTCACCAGCACCCACAGCAGGGAAGACAAAGGCCAGAGTTTCTGAGTCCTCAGGGCCTCCACCTCCACCCTGAGGCCTGGCTTTGTCTTTGGTCTGCAAGTTTCGGGGATTTTTATACACGTCTCCTGAGGTGGGCTCTGGAAGTTGCCCCCTTGGCTCACCCAGACCATGTGTGTCTCTTTTACCCCTCACTGGTTAACCTTTCGTGGCGAGTGTCCACTGGGGAGACATTCCTATTAGGCTGATGGGTCCCAGCCTTAGAATGGGGAGGGGATGGGGACTGGAGGAAGACCAGTCTATTTGACAGTCTTCTGCAGCAATGAGCTGTGGGGAGAGAGCCCCCAGGGGGATGGCAGGCGCCTTGTGGTTGTTAGTTGGGTATGAGAGCACAGGCACCTCAGAGACCCCCTGCTGTCCGTCCCCAAGAGGAATATAAGAGAACTTGATGCCTCTTTTTACATCCTTTGGATTTCAAGTGAGGAGGAGACAGTTGAGGAGAAGGCTTAAGGTGATTCACTAAGGTCAGTCAGTAGTGCAGCCAAGGACCTTGGGAGCCATCACTCATGTCACTGTAGCCTCTCCTTTTCCCCTGCCCCCTCACCTGCACCTCCTTATCCACCCATCTGACCCCCGTGGTCATTCTTTAGTGTGGACCATCAGTCTTGTTTTTTGTTTTTCGGGTTTTTTTGGCTGCGTTGGGTCTTTGTTGCTGCATGCAGGCTTTCTGTAGTTGCAGCAAGCGGGGGCTACTCTTCCTTGCGGTGCGCGGGCTTCTCATTGCGGTGGCTTCTCTTGTTGTGGAGCACAGGCTCTAGGCACGCGGGCTTAAGTAGGTGTGGCACGTGGGCTCAGTAGTTGTGGCTCGCGGGCTCTAGAGCGCAGGCTCAGTAGTTGTGGCGCACAGGCTTAGTTGCTCCGCGGCATGTGGGATCTTCCCGGACCAGGGCTCGAACCCATGTCCCCTGCATTGGCAGGCGGATTCTTAACCACTGTGCCACCAGGGAAGTCCTGGACCATCAGTCTTTTCTCAGTTTTAACTCAAGTGCTTTGCAAAAGCCCAATTCAGACTGCCCTTGCACACACGCCACGCCTTGGCCTGCCGCTGACTAGCATCGCAGCTGAAGAGTTCGAGTCTTCCAATTCACTGTGCTCCCACCTAGCCCGTGCTTTGAGGGGCCACAGAGTAGGCATAGGGTGCTGCACAGAGAAGATAGGGTCCCAAACACATCCTTTGCCCATTTCCTGTGACTTACCAGTTGGCCTTGGAAACCGCTGTGCCTTAGCCATGTTTGTCTCTGGAGCATTAGATCTTACCTTCTGCGTTCCATTCCTCAACCCAGAGGAATCTGAGAGGGAGACCAGTGGGCTATCTGGCCAGCTCGTGGTCAGGGAAGGGAGTGGGTGTTGGGAGGCCCAGCAGCTCCCAGGCCCCCCAGGTCTCCATTGCCTGTTCTGCTCACATCAATGTCCAGTCCCTGGACCAAGCATCACGGAAAGTCACTACTCTGTCCCCACGAAGAGAAGTAAATGTTTGCTCATCTCTGAGACAGCGGGTGGGCATGGAAAAAATGCAGCATGGTAAATGTAAGAGTAAAAGTTATGTCCACAGGACAGAAGTGCCACTTCCAGGATGAGATATTTCTGAGCCAGGTGAAGGGACCACAGGCAGGTGGAATCTGATTTAGGCGCCTCCAAGGTAGGAGGGCACTTCTGAAGCTCCACAGAGGGTCCAGAGCCAAAGCACCTCCTGTCGACTCTCACCTCACCCTGCACCCGACCCCGTCCCGGGGAGGTTGGGTCTGGTGCCTTGAAGACAGAGCTAAGGCACTAAAATAATTTACTTCTTGGAACCTGAGCCAGGTGAACAAAGGGGTGGAGAAGGCTCCAGCTTCTCTTTAGTCGGGGAGCCTGGTCTGCTGAGCCAACAGCATACTCGAGCCTTTGCCTGTCTGCAGCTTGTTTTTTTTCATTTTTATTATTATTATTTTTTTGCGGTACGCGGGCCTCTCACCGCTGTGGCCTCTCCCGTTGCGGAGCACAGGCTCCGGACGCGCAGGCTCAGCGGCCATGGCTCACGGGCCCAGCCGCTCCGTGGCCTGTGGGATCTTCCCGGACCGGGGCACGTGTCCCCTGCATCGGCAGGCGGACTCTCAACCACTGTGCCACCAGGGAAGCCCTGCAGCTTGTTTTTAATGCCTGGCCCCATGGGCTCTTCTTACTCCTCCTGGAAGGAAGGTGGTCTTGAGGGCGGCTGGCTCAGCTCCCCGGCGGAACGGCCCACCCGGGGCCGCCCATTTCCATGCACTTAATAGAACGGGCTTGGGCTTCCTCCTGCAGCTGGAGCTGGAGGCGAGGACCCCTGCCCAGCCTCACCATCCCGCTGCTCCGGAGCTGTATGTGTCCTCTTCCTCTCTTCTTTCTTTCCTCCAAAGAATCTCTTATAAACTTTCTTTTTTTTCCTAAGAATAACTTACATCTTCTTTGGAGCAGAAAGCTCCCCTTTCATGTCTGCCAAAAAGCCAGGGTCACTTGGATTTGAAGTGTCTTTAACGAGTCCAGGATCCCTGGACCAGGACTCCTTACTGCCCTCCAGCTGTTTCTACATTCTCCTCTGACTCTCCGGGTTGGGCATCCTGTCTGGAGTGCAGGCCAGGTGGGAGGGCTCCGCCCCACCCACGTCCCAGGGGGCCTCTGGGTCACTGAAGAGCAACTCTGAGTCGATGCTTACCTTGACGTGAGCGCCTGTCCAGGTACAGCTACAAGTACCCCAGGTGTCTCGGCCTTGAAGTGTTTTGCGTGTCTCTTGTTTGTGAGTGTTCTGAAGTTGCTGCAAGACAGGATTTGGTTTCTTGTTTTGTTGAAGTGATTCTGCAGAGGGAGCCCTGTAACACAGCCTGTCTGTGTCACACACTTTGGGGGGTTTCCTCCACAGGGTCTTCAGGGCACCTTAACGCCTGGATTTGGGGTGCTTGCTGGGACTGGTAGAAACTGGGGTAGATCTGCCCAGAGACACGCAGGCTTTGGTGGCTTCTGCGTGGGACCTGGGGCATGTATGTGTGTGTCTCCACACAGAGGGGACAGTGGCTAAGAGTGCCCTGACTTTAGTGTCGTTCAGACCTGGCTTCAGTTCATGGAGAATTCGATTTCTGGTCTACTTGCTGGTTATGGACCACGTTCCCTGATCCCCAAACCCCAGTTTCCTCATCTGTTTTGTGGGGATAAATGTTCTGCCTTCTCTTAAAGGAATCAGTGAGTGTCAGGTGCTTGTCAAGTAAGGTCACACTGGGACTGCTAACTGCTGTCCTCATCTCTTTGCCCCCCCACCTTTCTTAAACCCATGCAGCCCTCCTCCCCTTTGTTTTAACAGTGCAAGCACACGCCTTAGACAAATCACAGTGTGGTTGGGCGGAGAACAGCTTTCTTTGTACAGTGGGGTTTAGCTGTTTTGGATAAGGGTCCACCCTACTCACTATAAGGTTAACTTTTGGGTCTTGGTGGAGATTTGAGAGCTTTTAGTTTCAAAGTAGCACTTGTACAGCCTATCGTTTTTGGCTGATGCCTAATCCATTCATTTGTGTGACTCAAAGTATATTCACTGAAGAGTGATGGTTTATGTCTCCAGATTCTGTGCGTGCCCCATGTGTGGAACCTAAAGCCTGGAATGTCCCGGGTATGCTTGTGGTCGGGGGACTTGTGCGATGTAGGCGTGGAGTAAAGTCGGCCACTGTGCTTCCTTTGGCAGCTTAATATCTGAGAGGGAGTCAAAGTGGAGGAACCCTGCCAATTGTAAGTCTTACGATAATCATAGCCATGTTTTGTCGAGCGCTTTCTTGAGTCTAGTCCCTTGCCAAAGCTTGTGTCGTTAAATCTTCACCAATAGTCCAGTGAGGCGGGTACAGATTTTATAGATGAAAAAACTGAGGTGCGGAGAGAGAGGCTACGTAACTTGGCCAAGGTCACTGCTGGGAAGCAGCAGTGTGGAAATTCAAGCCAGGTCTTCCTGACCCTAAAGGCCATGGTACGCTCTATCACCGCTCTGGGTGTAGAATGTTGACGTCTGGTTACATAACTTGCCCAAGATCACACAGCTGGTAAACGGCAGAGTCCAGGATGCAGATCAGCCTGCTCTTAACCACTTTGCTCTGGTTCCTCTGTCCCAAGCAAGGTCGGAGAGATGGAGTGATCCACGTGAGGCATCATGCCAGAGCCCCGGGTACCCCGGGGAGGCATGGGAATAACTGCAGTGCCTGGGTTCCTAGGCCTGGATTAAATAGGAGGCTCATTTTCCCCTCCTGGTGTTTGTTTATTTCACAAGTTACATTATAAACTATACTAAGGGAAATGATTAACAAAGAAAAATCATCCATCCTGCTACTGGAAGCTTTCATTTTTTCTCTATTCCTTCTCAGTTCTTAACTCTGATTACATAATTGTTCTGCTTCTTTATTTAACATTTATCTCACGATTCTCCTTTTTATAGCTGCATACTATTGCATGAAATTGATTGTAATCCACTTGACCGCAACACATCTTCTGCCAATAGCCTTTTTATTTTTGGATTGCTTCTCTTAGTGTAAATTCTAGAAGTAGAGTTATTAAGGATTTAAATACATTTATTATCGTATAACTTCTCCAGAGTCATATTATGTATACAGCCCCCAGAAGTATGTTATTCTGTTGTTTAACCTCACTAACATTTGGTTTTATATCTTTTTTAAAAAATGTGTTTTGCTATTTTAATAAGTAGCAAAGTAGCACCCTCCATCTTTTAAATTTGTATTCTTAACAAGCCAGGGAGACTGAGTATTTTTCATGTCGGTTTCCCTAATTTAGGTAGTATAGAAATAATCCTTTGGCATGTTTGATGGTGTATAATTTTCCGGTCTGTTTTTTATCCCCCCTCTTTAAGTGGTGGTGTTCTTTTTTTTTTTTTAGATTTTCCTTTGGAGAATTTCAAACATATACAAAAAGGTAGAGAGAATAGTATCATGGATTCCCACCTACCCATCACTCAGTTCCAACAATTACCAACTCATGCTCAGTCTTGTCTCGTCTATACTCTAATGCAAATATCCACTCCTTGGTTATCTTGAAGCAAATCCCAAGTAAGATATTTAATCCATGATGATTTCAGTATCTCTAAAAAGATAAGGGCTTTAAACACCCATAGTTTTCCTATACTTTTTTCTTTTCAAATTTGGTCAGACCTATTGAACTTGTTTTTTATCTTCTGTTTCCAAAGAAGGATTTTTCTCAAAAGCTTAGGCAGAGGCCTTATAGAAGGGATGAAGAGTCAGTTTGATACCAACTGGATTCAGACTCTGAAGAGAGACCCTCCTGTTCGGGAGCGCAGCTGGCGGGTCTGGTGTGGAAGGAGAGGATGGGGGTCCTAAGCCTTGCCCTCACCTGGCCTTCTCCTCTTGCAGCCTCACCTGTCACCATGAAGCTGCTGCACCCAGCCCTCCCCAGCTGCCTCCTGCTGGCTCTGCTCGCCGTGTGGACGGCTGCTCCTGAGGCTCATGCTGTGTCCGTGGGGACACCCGCCATCAGCGCAGCCTCTTTCTTGCAGAACCTCATGCATCGCTACGGGGAGGGCGACAGCCTCACCCTGCAGCAGCTGAAGGCCCTGCTTAACCGCCTGGACGTGGGAGTGGGCCGGGACAACGTCTCCCAGTCCGTGCCGGGACCAAGGAACCTCTCGACGGTAAGGCTTCCCTGGCTCTGCCCAGCACCGTCTCTGTTCTTTCAAGGTTCCCAATCTAGTTGGGGGCAGGCGAGCCTTGATGACAGAGCAGAGGGGCCACTTCTTCCCCTGCGGTCGGGATCAGCTAGTCTGAGTCTCCAGCAGCGCCTCCCAACCTCCTACATGGGTGTTTTGAAGCCCTTAGCAAAGGGCAGCCATGAAGTAGGGGCTCTCAGCCCTCCAGACCCTTCCTCAGAGCCGCACTGGGATCTCCTGGAACTGCTGGTAAGCTGGAGCTCCCGGGTCAGCTAATATTTCTTATAGAGTTTCTGCAAAGCCCTTTGCCCGTTATCCTAGGTGAGCCTCAAAGTACCTCTACGTGCAGGTGGCAGATCTTCATTATATCCTGTATATACTGAGATACTAAGGAACCCACAGCGAGTTCTGGAGGGACCAGGATTAAGACTCAGGTCTTTTGGCTCCTGGTTCTCTGTTCTGTCTTCCATATCTTCTTGGCTAATCAGAGTCTGAGGCTGTGTGTGGCAGCCAAATATAAGTCAGCCAGCATCGTCTTTGCATATCTACTTTGTTCCCTGTGCTGAGTGTGGTGAGAAATAGAGGAAAATGAGTCATGCTTAGGGAGTTTACTGTTAAGATGGGGAGCTCAGCCAACCAAGAACAGAGTTAACTGATATTCAAATGAAGTGCTAGATGCTGTGGCTTGGATAGTCGTTACAGGATTCAGAAATGAGAGAAGCGTGAGGGTGAGTGTGCACTAGATGGTCAAGGAAGCTTCTGTGTGGGGTGTCCTGGAGCTTCGCCTTGAAGGAGAGCGGAGTTTGGAGAGACCGAGTCGCCAGGCTGGGGAAAGCCATGTGGCGTGATATGCAGAACCACAGGGGCGTGGTGCACGTCTGAGTCGGAGGGGGTGGCTGCCTTGGGGGGCGCATGCAGCCTGACCCCAGAGGCCTTCCGGCTCAGCAGCAGGATCTTGGGGGTCACTGAGTCCAGCCCCCAGCATTTTTTTTTTTAAGATTTTTTTGATGTGGACCATTTTTAAAGTCTTTATTGAATTTGTTAACAGTATTGCTTCAGTTTTGTTTTTTCGGTTTTCTGGGCCGCGAGGCATGTGGGATCCCAGCCTCCCTGACCAGGGATTGAACCCGCACGCCCTGCATTGGAAAGCGAAGTCTTAACCGCTGGACCCCATGGAAGTACCAGGTCCAGAAACCCTCACTCGCCGGCACTCCCAGAGGGCTGTTTCCCTCAGAGACAGAGCCACGTAAACCAAACTCAGCGAAAGACTGACGTGTAACTGTTTAATTAGAAGTAGAATGGCAGTGTTTCATGGGAACGGTGTGGTGGAGAACCACTTAACCTGATGCTTCCCGAGGGAACTCAGAGCTCATGCCCACTGGGCAGGCCCACACTTGCTCCGTGGCAGACCCTGAGTCTTCAGATTTCCCCCCGCTTCCTTTCCCAATCTCAGCCAACACATCCTGCAGTCTGGGGACATTACTGGATATGGTCCAGGAGACCACTGTCCCTCTTAGACACCTGTGCTCAGTAGCTCTGGAGAAGTACGTGAAATCTGCATTTTACTCTCATAGCTCCCTGGGCTGTTGTAATGTGGCCAGATTTGGTATCTGGGAGAAGCTGTATCTTCAGGTATGCACATAGAGGCATGTTTCCCAGAAGCCACACCCTGGTCATAACGATTGGAATTCGGTTGTTCCCAGAACTTCTAGGTAGCCATTTACAGAGGAGTGAGTGGAAGGTATGTATGGGTGGCTGATCTCTAAGATTACTTATCAGTCTTTCAAGTTTAGGGACGACTTTGCTCTCATCCTTGGACATTAGTCTGCAGGTTCCGTGAAATTTGCATCTTCTATTTTCCGTCTTGGAAGTCTCATCAGGGGCAAGGTGTGACTTTGGGTCCTAAGAGGCTTTCTGCCCCTCCCACTTGGTTTCAGTGCTTCAGTTCTGGAGAACTCTTTGCTGCCCACAACCTCAGCGACCAGTTGCGGATTGGGGGGCGTGAGTTCCAGGAGTTCTGCCCCACCATCCTCCAGCAGCTGGATTCCCGGGCCTGCTCCTCCGAGAACCAGGAGAATGAGGAGAACGAGCAGACAGAAGAGGGGAGGCCCAGCTCAGTTGAAGGTGAGCCAGCACGGGAAGGCAGGGCCTGGTGTCCGTGCTTGTCTGCATGAGGACCGCTGGGCTGATCAGATAGAGCTGCCCGCTGAATGTTTGACCGGTTATCATCCTCTTATCATCGTCGGGAGGGGCGATGATAAGGGCGGGAGTAATGACTATACTGGTATCTCCTGTACTCCCAAGACCGGTCCAGCACATTGCCAGGCCGGGCAGCGTGGCTGGTGAGCGTTCTGTCGTGGGGCTTTTGGACCAGCCTCGAGGTGCTCTTTTTGGTCACTTTTCCGTTTTGGTTTTCATTAAACTACCAGGGGGCCAACACCTTGATTTTTGAGTCTAGCATTTAAGGCCTTTCACAGTCTGCCCTCGGCCCACTTCACCCACTTCATCCTCCTCCCCCTCCCCTGCCTGGTACCCTGCTCCAGCCGCAGTGGTTTCACCGTGGCCTGTGTGTGCACACGGCTCCTTGGGCCTGGATCGACCTTCTGCAATCCTGTCGTGCTGGTGTGAGCAGCCTGGCACTTGGTACCCTAGCATGTGCCACCTGTGTCACACCCCACGTCGTTTCCCTGCTGTCGTTATTTAAACTCCTGTGGTCTATAGCCTTTCATCTGCCCCTCCATCTGAAATGTAAGCTGCTTTCGGATAGCAGCTTGGTGTATATTTTTAGGCGTCTCCACAGCACCCAGCAAGAGGTGGACTCAACAAGCATTTACTGATGGGTTGGCAGATCTCTGTCTGCCCCGATTGCCGCTGAGTTCAGAACGGGCTGCCCCCCAGCAGCAAGAGTACCTCCACCCTCAGTAATGGAGGCCCTCGTCTGTTCTTGTTCCTCCACAGTGTGGGGCTTTGGTTTCCTCAGTGTCTCACTGATTAACCTGGCCTCTCTCCTGGGAGTCCTCGTCCTGGCCGTGCACGGAGAAAAGCGTTTTTCAGCCGTGTGCTCACTTACTTCATCGCCCTGTCCATTGGAACGCTGCTCTCTAACGCGCTCTTCCAGCTCATCCCAGAGGTGCAGTAGAAAAGAAACGTGCGCGTCCTGTCTCCCTGGGGCGTCCCCGCCCCGACCCTGTGCTCCAAGGCACCTGATAGCCGCCACCTGAAACATTAACTTCTTCCTCATGTCAAGGGATGCAAATGACTTCTGCCTCTGGATCTCAAGGGCCTCCTCTCACTCCTGGGGCACCCAGGTTTGCCTCTGGCCTCTTCAGGGGATGTCAGATGCAAGGCTCTCAGCACTTGTCCCCCATGCTGGGGACCTATCAGCCTCCTTCCCCAGTCAGTGCCTTTCCTAAGCCCTGTCAGCAGGGCTGGAAAGGAAAGCAGCCAGTGGTGGCTGTCCCTGCCCTTGGTCCTCCAGACCCCCTCTGTTCTAAGTAGAGGACCTGGCCGTGCTCAGGTGTGGCCACCAAGAGCTGATCCACCTGGAATGAGGTGGAAGGAAAGAGGTTACCGACTGAAAAGTTGTATTGACCTAAAAAGTACGTGATCCTTTTTTTTTTTAAGCAGGCCCTAATCTACAGTATAGAGGGCCAAACATAGAATCAAGACTATTTAATGAAAAAAGCGAAATCAAAATTACCAAATAAAGGAAAGGGACCCACCGTCCTTCACACCTTGCATCTTGACTTTTTCCTGATAGGACTGACTTCCTGGCACCCTTACTTGACTGTTCTGAAATGTTTGTTGATTTTGTTCTTTAATTGTAACCACTGAGGAGCTAAAAAAAATAAGACCCAAGGTGACAGTCTGCCCACCTGTCATCTCAGGCAAGGACGTGCAGTGGGGCGATGGGTGATGTGTGGACCTTCTTTGGGAATGCTGATGGCCGCCTTCCATAGGCAGCTGCCTGGCCTTTCCAATCAAAAGACTCTACGGGATGCCCATCCCTGCCTTGCCTGTTCCCTCTTCATGATGAGGAGAGAAAACTGGTTTAAGGTGAACCATCTTGATGGTATGTCAGAATTCCACATGAATCTAGCAAGCACTTCTCAGGGCAGGCCTCATCTTGGGCTACTTTTTTTTCGGCTCCAGAAATTAAATTTATTAATTTTTTTTCAAGATTGGAAATGAAATGCTGTGTTGCCTGTTGAATGGGAATACAATAATGGTACATACTCCGCCCCTGGGCTCACAGGGCAGGCCTCATCCTGGCTCACTTTTGTCCTGCCCGGAGTGTGTGACACTGGGAAATGGTAGAGGAAATATTTTTGACGGGTGATCTTGGAACTCTGTTCTCTACACTGCAGCCCTCTCAAAGCAAATGGAAACAAACAAATAAAGCAAAACCTGAGGGAGTTCCCTGGTGGCCTAGTGGTTAGGATTCCGGGTTTCCTGTGCCATGGCCCAGGTTCAGTCCCTGGTCGGGGAACTGAGATCCTGCAAGTTTCGGGGCATAACTGAAAATGAAAACAAAAAACAAAACAAGGTCATAGGAAAAAAACAAAACCTGAGATGTTAAGAGAATGGATTTTGTGGCCATCGGGCCTTACTTGTCCGTCCCTTCTGCCCTGCACAGAGCAGACCAGGTGTGGGGAGTGTCCCATGTGCCTGCATAGCGAGGGTCAGACGTGCCAACACGGCAGCCCAACGATCTGCCGGTCTCTTCCCCTTGCTCTGGTTTCCTGTTCCCTAGAGCTCTCGAGTCCAAAGTCTGCTGGGCAGCCCCTGGCTAGGCCTGAGCACACCTCGGCTACGGGCCAAGGGCAGGAACCTGCCCTGCCAGGCACAGCAGCTAGCGGTGGGACTCAGCAGCCACCCAGGCAGCAGGGGCGAGAGACGCGGGGTTCCAAGGCCACCGCGAGTTCCTCCCCGTTTCTCCTGAGCCGATTGAAGGAAATTTCATTGGACTTGAATCACTAACAAATGTTCTGTTTCTCTCTCCCTCCCTGCTTGTCTCTCTGATTTTTCTTGTTTTGCCTCCTTTGTTAATATCCACCAAAACCCCCTCCCACTCCACCTCCCGCCCTCTCCACCTCTCTCCCTGAATGGTGGCTGCCGTGCCGTGGGGCGTTCGCCCTTGTCCCTGTCCTGGGTGGGGCTGGCTCCCCCTCCCCGGCAGTCTGGGGGTACGGTCTCCTCTGTGTGACCGTCATCTCCCTCTGCTCCCTGATGGGGGCCAGCGTGGTGCCCTTCATGAAGAAGACTTTTTACAAGAGGCTGCTGCTCTACTTCATAGCTCTGGCGATTGGAACCCTCTACTCCAACGCCCTCTTCCAGCTCATCCCCGAGGTATGGCAAGCCAGGGCCCTTGCACAGGGGCACGCCGCCTCCTGGGGGATGGCGGGACACAGTGGGCGGGCCCTCCATCTCCACAGAAGGCCTAGAGAGGAGGTCCTCTCCTTTTGGAAAGTGAAGCTAGGATGTAGGCACGAGCGAGGAGAGGCAGCTTAGAGAAGGCTTTGAGAGCTGGTTCAAATCCCGGCTCCACCGGCCACAAGTTCTGTGCCCTTGGGCAAGTCACCTGACCGCTCTGTCCTTCTGTTTCCTCATACGTAAAACGGGAAGAATAAAAAGGGCGGACCTCAGGGTGAGGCCGTGAGGGTCGCGTGAGTTAATGTTTCCTAAACACCTGGTGCTCACCGTCTGTTAGGTGAACAGAGGTAGTGTAGTTAGGTCACGTTACGGCTCCCAATTTGGAGCTTTTGGCACCAAAAACAGAATCCGTAGGTCTCAGTGAAAAGCTCACTTCTCCTCAGTAGGACATTAAATTCTAGACAACCTGTCTTTTTTTTTTTTTTTTTGGTACGCGGGCCTCTCACTGTTGTGGCCTCTCCCGTTGCGGAGCACAGGCTCCGGAGGCACAGGCTCAGCGGCCATGGCTCACGGGCCCAGCCGCTCCGCGGCATGTGGGATCTTCCCGGACCGGGGCACAAACCCGTGTCCCCAGCATCGGCAGGCGGACTCTCAACCACTGTGCCACCAGGGAAGCCCGACAACCTGTCTTTTGCATCAGAAAATAAGCTAGAGAGGTATGAGGATTAAATAATGAGCTCCTAATCCATGGAAGGGCCTTTATATAATAGGTGCACAGTAAAGTCTTGCTGTTGGCAAAATAAAAAAAAAGAAGAAGAAGAAGAAAAGAAAGAAAATAAGCTGGAGAGAACCCACCAGTCTGGCCTCACACCTTTGCCCTTTCGCCTGGGCTAACCAGGAAACCCTTCATGAGAGAGGAGGAGCCCAGTGTTTGTAAGGCTTAGCAGGGCCTTAGAGGAGTTTCTCATCCCGTGTGGTCTCTGCGTAGACCTGCTGATGGCAGGAATCCTACATTGTGGGTAGTCTGACGGGCCTGGATGAGCCAGAGGTGAAGCAGAAAGATGACGCCCCGGGCTCCTTAGAGCACTTTGTTTTCCAAGATGCGGTTTTGTGTTTTCTGAGTTGATCCTTAGATCACCTCTGTGATGTGTAGGAAACAAGGAATGTTGTACCCATTTAACAGATACAGAATCCGACCTGCACAAGAGCTCGTATCTTAGTGCTTTTTGTGGAGAACTGTTAGTTGCCTCTTTCCACCCCACTTTTCCGTAAGATGATTGGACTCTCCTGGAAAGTTGGCCGGAATGAGTAATTTCTATTCTAGAACTTGACCTTTAATGTCTCTTAGAAAACTACACTAAGAGATTGCATTTCGTCCCTTTAAAATAGAAAAGACAAACACTTAGCTTTTAATTAGCCCGGAGTTCCTGGTGCTGGTGGTCTTTTATCTGGGACCTTTTCACGGGAAGGCTGGTGTTTTATCTGGGCCCTATTCACGGGAAGGCTGGTGTTTATTCGAGGGGCCCATTTCCTATCAGGAAACTTAGGAGCAGGTCAGCAGACACTTTCCCAAGGCCCCCCCGCACAAGTCAGGAGCATCACTGAGAATGGAATTCTCCTCATTTCTACTCCTATCTGCTTCCCAATGGATTCTTTTTTTTTTTTCCTTCTTTCTTTTGGCCATAATAAGTGAAGTTTCCAGAAACCAAGACAAAACCCCCAAAATTGACACGTGCAGTCACACAGTCTGCTTTCTTGGCTTTGTGGTCACTGGGAGGTCTGCGGTCAGGAAGATGCCGCAATTCTTACTATTTAACTGGAGAAAGGATTTCCCATTTTAGAAAGTATAACTGTACCATCTCCCTGTGTGTTTACAGGCAGATCAGCCAGGAACGCTATATAACGATGAGAACAAACACGAGTGTCTCCTCCTTAAAGATGGAATCTGCCGGCAGAGTCTGTCCTTGTAGCAAAGCTCCAGGAGAAGTGAAGACAGAGTCCTCATTAAAAGTAGAAAGCCACATCCAAGGCTGTTCTTCCTGAGAGTAAAATTCTAAAGACGATCTGTCTTTTGCATCAGAAAATAAGCTAGAGAGAACCCAGCGGGTCTGGTGATGTGACATTAGGGAAACATCAAGGGTTAGATTTTTGCTGGAAAGGGATTGAGTACAGGGCAGAGTTGTCCCGGTCTCTTCCTTTCCTAGAGTCAAGTGGTTAAAGAGATGAGAGGGGACCAGTGAAGATTTTCTATATTCTTAAACTCATTTTGTTTTCTTGGATCCACAGGCTTTTGGTTTCAACCCTCTGGAAGATTATTATGTCTCCAAGTCTGCAGTGGTGTTTGGGGGCTTTTATCTCTTCTTTTTCACAGAGAAGGTCTTGAAGATGCTTCTTAAGCAGAAAAATGAGGTGAGGCCTAATCGTTGGTAAAAGAAGCGCCTCTAGGGAGAGCATCCATCTCAGAACTGTGTCCGGTAGTGGTGTTACCTCAGTGCCAATCCAGTGGGCTTACCTGGATCCTCCTGCCATGGATTCAAACCCACAAACTATTTCATGAGTAGATACCTCACTTCACCTCAGGAGGGTATTAGCAGTGGGTGAGGGCGAATCATTAGGCATTGCGAGGAGCAGCTGTAAATGTTCTTTGCTGTGCCTCCTGGCAGGGATGAGTGTTGGCCCTGAGGTCACTCCTCTGAGATCCGTCCCATGGCAGCACCACGTGCCCTTCGATTCAGCGTTCTCCAACACCTTGCCCTAGGTTTCTGTCCTATTGCCTACTTGTGTTTTCTTGGATGGTGGGAGTGAGGTCTTCCCGGTGCTTAGAGCTCCTGCCGGGTGGGTGGTTTTGGTGAGTGTTGCACTGACCCGACCCCTCCCTGTGGTCCCTCCAGCATCATCACGGACACAGCCATTATGCCTCTGAGACGCTCCCTTCCCAGAAGGACCAGGAGGAGGGGGTGACAGAGAAGCTGCAGAACGGGGATCTGGACCACATGATTTCTCAGCGCTGCAGTGGCGAGCTGGATGGGAAGGCCCCTGTGATGGACGAGAAGGTCATCGTGGGCTCCCTCTCTGTCCAGGTCAGTGGGCCATCCACTGCTGGGGGGGGGGGCAGGGGCCCTTAAGTGGTAATGGCCTTGATGACTCGGGCCTACCTTGAAGGTCCGTCGTCCACCCTTTGACAGGGGGGCTTTCTTGCAGGACCTGCAGGCTTCCCAGAGCGCCTGCTACTGGCTGAAAGGTGTCCGCTACTCTGACATCGGCACACTGGCCTGGATGATCACCCTGAGCGACGGCCTCCATAATTTCATCGATGGCCTGGCTATTGGTGCCTCCTTCACCGTGTCTGTCTTCCAAGGCATCAGCACCTCGGTGGCCATCCTCTGCGAGGAGTTCCCACACGAGCTAGGTAAGTGTGCTCACACCCCACCCCCCAGCCCCTTCTGCTTGTGCCGACTCCTCCCCCCACTTCAGAACACACGTTATGATTAATTAACACATTTTCTATGCTATGTGAAATCAAACCACTAATTCTCAACAGCTGAGTTAATAATTGAAAATTGATCATTGGACGGGACTTCCCTGGCTTTCTAATGGTTAAGATTCCACGCTTCCACTGCAGGGGGCACGGGTTTGATCCCTGGTCAGGGAGCTAAGATCCCGCATGCTGCACAGCATGGCGAAAGAAAGAGAGAGAGAGAGAGAGAGAGAGAGAGAGAGGGAGGGAGGGAGGGAGGAAGGGAGGAAGGAAGGAAGAAAGAAAGAAAGAAAATTGATCATTGGAAATGATGGCATTTTTTACTGGGATGGTGTGTTTCCCCATAGTCCCATAACCTGTGGCTGTTTCCTCACCTCTACAACTGGGCTTAATACTGGTACCTACCTCATTGATTCATCGTAAAAAGCAAAAGGAAAAAATAGTGAAAAGGACTTACTGCGTGCATACGCTATTCTAAGTGCTCAATATAGGTTATCTCTTACATCCTATTAATTCTTCCAAAGGCTGAGATGTATGTTAGGAGTCTGGTGGGTAGAAGAAATAGATGAACCAGGGGCTGGAAGGTCCTTGGTTTTATCAGAGGGAGAGTGTAAAAAGCCTAGACTTTTTGAAGGCTCAGACACTCAAGGTCATGTCCTGGCTTTGCCATTTATTGGCTTGTGACTGTGACTGGGCAAATTACTATTTCTCTCAGTCTCAATTTTGTTTTCGAAAAATACCATTCATTGCAGTTTTGCGGAAGGAAGCTCCTTCTGTTTCAACATCAATCAAAAGAGAAATGAGGGCTTCCCCGGTGGCGCAGTGGTTGAGAGTCCGCCTGCCGATGCAGGGGACACGGGTTCGTGCCCCGGTCCGGGAGGATCCCACATGCCACGGAGCAGCTGGGCAAAAAAAAAAAGAGAGAGAAATGAGGCCATTGCTAGATGGTTTTCTCTTTTGAAAATCCTGTGCATTGTTTTCAGCCTCTAGACTGGTTGTACACTCCCAGCCTCACAGATGGAGACAGCTCCTCGGCGTGGTGGTGAAGGGGGCCCTAGTCTCGTCACCGTGATCTCCAGTCTGGGGCCATCTTGATTTTCACCCACACTCCATCCAGCGTTTAAGCATGTCCTCATCAAGCTGTGTGTCCCACGACCTAGTATGAATCTTCTGTCCACACCCTCCCCTCTTGTTGTCCCCACCACAGGAGACTTTGTCATCCTGCTCAATGCCGGCATGAGTATCCAGCAGGCTCTCTTCTTCAACTTCCTCTCTGCCTGCTGCTGTTACGTGGGCCTGGCCTTCGGCATCTTAGCTGGCAGCCACTTCTCTGCTAACTGGATCTTTGCCCTGGCTGGAGGAATGTTCTTGTATATTTCTCTGGCTGATATGGTAAGTCTTCCATAGTTTTAATGCCTTGTAGGCAAAACTGGATCAGGTTATGAAATTCGTTGGATTGGGAGGACAGCCAAGGGGCATTAGTTCGTTTTTTTGTTTTTAAATTTTATTTATTTATTTGTTTATTTTTGGCTGCATTGGGTCTTCGTTGCTGTGCGCGGGCTTTCTCTAGCTGCAGCGAGTGGGGGCTACTCTTTGTTGCAGTGCGCGGGCTTCTCGTCGCAGTGGCTTCTCTTGTTGTGGAGCACGGGCTCTAGGCACGCGGGCCCTAGAGTGTGTGGGCTCAGTAGTTGTGGCTCGTGGGCTCTAGAGCTCAGGCTCGGAGGTTGTGGCACATGGGCTTAGTTGCTCCATGGCATGTGGATATTCCCGGACCAGGGATCGAACCTGTGTCCGCTGCATTGGCAGGCAGGTTCTTAACCGCTGCGCCACCAATAATAACTTTATTGAGGAATCAAGTCACATGCCACACGATTTGTAAATAAAAGTGTACTGTCCAATGCCTTTTAAGGGGACATTAGATTTTAAAGGATGAAAGGCCTATGTTCCTTTAGCATATGTCATTAAAGAAAATGATGTATCTCAACTCCGGGGTCCTTACTTTAAGTATTACGGAATAAAGACTTATAGATAAAGAATGGGGAAGGGAGGGAAGGAAGGGAGAGGAAATTACCCATAATTATTCTCCCCCAAAATAACAACACTTGGCTTTGTTTCTTTTTCATCTCAGTGCATTGTGTTTGTTTTTAAATAACTCTAATCACATGGAGTACACAATTTTATATCCTGTTTTTTTTTTTGTTTTTTTTTTTACTTAATACATCCTAGACATTTTTCATGTTGCATACTCTTTAAAAGCATCCTTTTCTCATTGGCAGTAGTATTTGGTGAGGGGATTTACCTTCTCCAGAACAAGAATTGCTGGTTCAGAAGGGATGCGTGGTTTGAGGTTTTAATATGTATCACCAAATTGCTTTCTAAAAAGCTTACCCTTCTTTAATTTACATCATTAGCAGTGTCCTGAAAGTGTACATCGTACCTGGTAACGTTTGGTATAACCGTTTTAAGTAGTTTTGCGTTTGCTAGTTTAATACCTGATTTGTTGCATCTTTATAATTAACAAGGTTGATTTCCTTCCTTGTTGGCATGACGGTTCTTTGGCAGGTTTGCATGAATTATTTTTCCATATCCTCGGAAAGCAGTTTTTTGTTTTGTTTAATATTTATTTATTTATTTATTTGGTCATGCTGGGTCTTAGTTGCAGCAGGGCGGGCTCCTTAGTTGTGACATGTGGGATCTAGTTCCCTGACCAGGGAACGAACCTGGGCCCCTGCATTGGGAGCACGGAGTCTTAACCACTGCGCCAGCAGAGCAGTCCCGGAAAGTAGTATTTTGGTGAGATGATGAGAGCACTGACCACCATGGTCCATCCTCAGCCCATGGAAACATCTTAGATTCTCTCCTCCGGCGGGTGGCCCTCCTGGGGTTAGGGTATTTTTGTCGCCTGCCTTGCCAGCCAGCAGCAAGAGGCCTTGAGTCACGGCAATGCTTAGTTCCATTCTCTGGCCCCTTAACATGGTTGCTGAGTTTCCCAAACAAGTGACAACATTCTGATAGCAAAAAGACCTTTTGATGTGTTTTTAAAGATCACAGTAATTTTTAGCAAAGTGGTTCTTTTTAGTCCGCATGTTAACACATCCAGGGTTACATGCATGTGTCGTACTTTGTTTCACTTCCATAGCTGTAAAGTAATGGTAACCACCTTGGAGAAAGGCTCTAACGTTTAAGTTCTAGAAGTTACTGCTGTTGATTTTCTTTGTAAACCAATCGTATGTTATATATCTTAATTATAACTATTATAATCATATATTTATACTAATGATTGTGGTGGCCTTATAATGCAAAAATATAATAATAGTAAATGTTGTAATAATTGTTAGGTAATATACATATGACTGAATTGTCCTGCACTTAAAGGTTAAGAAAGGAACTGCAGCTCTCGGTGTCTTTTTCTCTTCCCCAGTTCCCTGAGATGAACGAGGTCTGCCAAGAGGATGAAAGGAACGGCAGTGTCTTGATCCCCTTTGTCATCCAGAACCTGGGCCTCTTGACTGGTTTCAGCATCATGCTGGTCCTCACTATGTATTCGGGACAGATCCAGATCGGGTAGGGCCCTGCCAGGAGCCGGCGGGATCGGCAGTCGGGCCCTTGGCCGCCGATCCCTGGCCCGAGGACTCCTCATCCAGGAAGCACCTCGGAAGAGGCAGTTCTATTAAAAACTGTGACATGGAGACTGTATTCCTGCATTCAAATGTTAGCTGTTTTTAAAATGCTGTATCCTAGGAATAAGCTGCCCTGGTAACCAGCCTCTAGGTAGTGCCTCTCCCCCTTTCCTCTTCTTTCTCAGAGTGATTCTGGAACTGAATGCAGCTTAAAAGACAAGACTGACTTTTTTCTCTGGTTGCCCTGGCCTCTTTCTCTTCCAACCAGCACTGAGACCTTTTGAATCCTTTGCCCGACAATGCAAAAAGATAGCCAGGGCTCACAACTTGGTTAGAAATATCAGGACGTGAATCTATAGTTCGGGGCCCATAAATCTAAATGTGTTTCCTCGGCCTCAAGGTGACCCATTTTTAAGCGAATCCGCCTATTTTTACAGAAAAGGTATAGAAGACAGGAATCCCTCTTACTTTTTCAAAATCTGTTCAGTTGCCTATTCTTTCAAAGAGAACTAAAAGCTGGAAACAGATGAGAAGGGCGGGAGGGAGAGGCAAGGATCACCCTGAGATGGGGGTGTGTGTCTTGTCAGGATGGTTACCTGTTCCCACTGGGATGCTTGGCACCGGTTCTGCACCTGGTGTTTCGTGGCCATCCAGGTGAGCCAGCAGGTAGGTTCTGTTGCCTGAACCTCCCCCCCTTTTGGATGAACACTGGCAGACTGGAGGGCAGAGAAGAGAGACCTGTGAGAAATCCGTTGGCTTTGCTGTGATTTCCACCCCCATCTCCTGGGAGACTCCCTGGAAGCACATTCTAAGCACATTGACGGTGCCCGTGTCAGAGGGCAGACTGCACAGATTTACCTCCCTTGTCAACAGTTGTGCTGACAGGTGGCAAGCTGACTTACAGAATTGGAGTGCAGCTTGTGGTCTTCTTGACAAGGGTAATCAGAAACGGAATCAGTGCAGGCAACATTTAGGGTTTACTGATTCCATAAGTAACAGTGATAGAACTCTGAGATGGAAGATCCAGAGCTTGGATGGGGGCATCCCTGGGGTTTGCAGAATAGAGGACCCATGGGTTCTGCTGCACCGTCTGGGGTTCCCCCTTTCTCCCTCACCCCAAACAAGCAAGGGCGAATCCTGTATTGAACTGAATAGGAATTGCTCTAACTCTCTTCAGAAAAACGGATTGATAGACTTGTGTGTGAGACCGTAGGCCAGCCGCCGGCCCTGTGGAGCCCTCTCCTCAGAGCTCTGGCTTCGAGGGGAGCTAATCTCCAGGTTCACTAGGTGAATTGCTTTATTATTATCATATTGATAATGTGAGATTCTTTAGCCACTCTGGGGAGCCGACCTCTCCAGAAGCCTTCCTCAGTGGTGCCCACAGTCGCAGCCCAGGAGGGGCTGTGTTCGCAAACCGACTTGTGCATGTGGCTGACGAGTCCTGGTCCGTCACCACCACCCGTTAGCTTTTCCATTCTGACAGGAAAACTTTCCATTCTATGGTAGTTAAAAGCAGCATCTACTCTGGCTTTTTTCCCCTCCCCGCCTCCCCCCACCCCTTGGGAAACATCCGTCAAACCAGGACTATTCTTGAAAAGAACATGAGTGGGAAAACCGCTGGTGATGCTTTATAAGTTTTTCTCATCTTGCCTATTGACTTTGATAGATTTGAGAATGGGCAGAAGAAGGAGGAAAACTCAGTTCTCACGATTCTAGATGAACTATCAGGACAGACTCCTGGTAGGATTATGGTCCAGTTTTTACCAAAGAACCAATTCCTTGAATGTTGGGATCTAACTTTTTATATTGTCATTATTATTGTCATTGTTACTGTTTTAAAACGATTCTTTGTCTTTTCTGTTTGATTTCCCTCAAACTGCTTTCAGGAGCTAGCGGGAAATAACTCAAACCTTAGGATTTCAGAAGATTTTGCTTCCCTTAATTCACATGGATGTATTAAATTTATAATTTTAGCATCCCCTATAGATCTGTCATTCCTTACAAATACTGTTATTCTTGGAGTAGAATCCTAAGTAAGAGTTAGTGGGTTTCTAGTTTTAGGAGAAGAGCTCAAAAATGTAACCTTGAGCAAATTAAAAACTAAAATACGAAGTAGCAGGGTGCCTTCCCTTCTCATGCACACCTATATTAGGAACTAACTTTCCTTTCACAGACAGCTGCCTCAAAGGGAAATTCTCTTGAAACTTGGTCCAGAGGCCAGTCCTAGTTTGAGCTGAGGGGTGGAGACCCTGAAATCCTGCAACTGATTATGTGTTGCCATTGGCAACAGATTTTCCTCAATTGAAAATGTGGCCGTTTCTTTTTGAAGTGTTGGATTTGCTGTTTTAAGCATTTGTACATATTAGAAGTCTGAGGAGTATCGAGTTTTGAGGACCTTTTTCCCCTCTGGCATTAGCATCTTCACCCTCGCTTTCCCTGCGTGGACCGGCTCCCATTAAGGATAACAAGGAAGGTATGTGTCACGTGCAGGAGCAGTGACCCAGGAGCAGGGGTTCTGCTGCTTCTCACCCTCACCCTGGCTTGCAGGTTGCCTTCTGTCCTTGCCCAAAGGTTTTTTGTGTCTAGTGTCAACTTAGGTCTTTCCTTCGTTGGTCCTTCACCCTGGGTTTTAAAAAGAAGGCTTCTCTGTTCGAGTATCCTAAGACCTGTTTTTAGTAAGTCCTCTTCCACATGGTAATGTGGAGATGGTAATATGTTGGAAATCTGCTTAAAAAACGAAAAGTTGGGCTTCCCTTGTGGTGCGGTGGTTGAGAGTCCGCCTGCCGATGCAGGGGGGCGCCGGTTCGTGCCCCGGACCGGGAGGATCCCGCGTGCCGTGGAGCGGCTGGGCCCGTGAGCCGTGGCCGCTGAGCCGGCGCGTCCGGAGCCTGTGCTCCGCAACGGGAGAGGCCACAACAGTGAGAGGCCTGCGTACCACAAAAAAAAAAACAAAAACAACGAAAAGTTGTCTGATTGTTGCAAAAGAGAGAGGTTAGATTTTTATTATTCATATTTCCTTTTACAGTTCTGCAGTTCCATCACAGTATTTTTTTAAATAACTCAGGTGTTATGAGGATAAATTAGAAAAAAAATAACTTAAGTTATGTGGACTGTAAATGTTTTTATTTGTAAGATTCTATAAATAAAGCTATATTCTGTAACTGTTGAATCGCAAGTGTCATCTTTGGCAATAACGTGGGTGTAATGAAGACTGTTGAACACAAGATGGGGGTGGTGTCTTGCTAACTTATAAAGCTTCATTTTACTGGTCCAGCTTACATTTGGAGAGGGGTTTTAGAAGGAACCTCAGATAGCATAACATACTCACTCTAAATGATTAACTTATCTTTTAATGGGGCCCATGACTTCATCAGTGATGGAAGAACTGTGGTGTTTCCTAAGAAGAGCTTTCTGTCACATTGTTTTCACTTGTATAAATCCATGATTTGAAACTTGGAGAGTACACTTGGTTCATTTAAACCACACCTCCTGTATGTCTTACAGGAAAAAATAGTTCTGTCCTGAGACTTAAAATAAAATTCTAAACCTGTTCTTATTCCAATTCATTCAAAGGGCAGGGATCTGTTGTTTATCTTCGACCACAAAAACGAGCAGTGGGGTAAAAGAATTGATGCCGTCTTATTAATACATACATTAGAGATTCCCAAATGCCTGTTGCTCAGTCCTCCCATTTTTTTAAAACTCAAGAATAATATATTAAGTGGCTCCTGTTGGTATTTTAAATTTCATTAAGTAGCTACTATAGTGGACTAATGTCTGCTACAGCTGTTCAAATGACAGTCACTCTGTCCTTCGGCTTGTGCCACCTCTGGAGAGCCCACCCAGGCTGGGATTAGTGCCTCCCTGTTCACACCTCAGTTATTGGATTTGCACTGTAATCTCTCTTGTTCTTTATAAACTGAGTTCCTTCTGGGTAGAGGCTCTATGCCTGGTTTCTTTCTGGGATACCAGCACCTGCCACACAGAAAGAATGAATGAAAAGACGAAATGAAATGCCTGCAAGTTCTGTGTTGATGGAAGGGCTCCTTTTTCCACTGACAGCAGTTCCTGTTCTGTTTTCCTGTCTTTGGTGCTGGTTTTGCTAATGCCTTGTTTCCTGGTCCTTCTTTATTTAGAAACAGAAATTTGAGAGGTGAATTTGTGCCAGTATAGAATAGAGCTAAGCAGAGTAACAGGTCACTAAGAAGATTAAAACTTTGATCTCAGCCATCTCTTTGTGATACTGCTAACCAGCTAAGCCATTCAGGACATTTTTGGTAGAAGGTGAATGGCCTTCTCCTATCAAGTTGCTTCTACACACTCTTCTTTACCATTCAGTGATGCTGAGATCTGATTTGAGCAAAATCCATTTCGAGAAATAATGAAGACACCAAACGTGGACACAGGGTTTTTGATTTGTGGGAAAACAAAATGCTCATCTATCTTAAAGATATTTGTACTCTTAATGATCTAGTGAGATACATGTGGACTTCTCAAGGATGATAGGTTTGAATCCCAGCAGAAGTGAATCCTTTTCATCCTCCTGAAATAACTGAATTATATTCCATTTAAATATTTTTAAAAAATGGTGGTTGGAAAAGATCCATAGGTCCTTATCATCTCACCAGCTAAGTGTGTTTAGATCTGTCAGCCAAAAAAATATTTTTCTTTTCAACATCACAATTCTTGCCAGATGTTTCTTCAAGGTTTATTTTAAATGAAGGAAGGGAGTTAGTTAGACTACCCTTTCTGTAGAACAGCAATCTTTGACCCTAGCAGTGGATGGGATCCCGAAACAGTGGCATCAGTTATAATTAAGGAATAACCTAAAAGTGTTCTAATTCTGGAAATCAGAAGCCAAGAAGTAGTTCTTTCTTCCATGAGGCTCTGGATTTCTTTTTTTTTTTTTCCTCCATCTGTGGTTTGCTTCTCTATTGAGGTTGCCTAAGTATGAACTTGGGCAATAATCCACAGGTTGTCATAAATACACATATGTAATAGAAAACCATCAGGAAATTCCCAGCAGAGGCCCCTGGAAAGAAATTTTTTGATGAGGTGATTCTAAATGTGAAATGTGCTCTGAAAATACATTTGGCTTTTTGTGTGAACTCATTTCATAAGAGAGATGGGGTATTGCTGTCTTTGTGTGAAGGGTGGCAAACAGGCCATCAGAGGGCCTTTTGCCCTGGAGTACGGCTGTCGCGCCACAGGCTGGGGGAGTGGGGAGCGGATTGAGGGGACGGGGGAGGTGTGTAAAAAGGGTCGGGGGAAGCTTTGCAGACATTATTGAGACCACAGTCTAGGCCCACCCAGTTAAAAGCAAAAAACGAGGGCTTCCCTGGTGGCGCAGTGGTTGAGAGTCCGCCTGCCGATGCAGGGGACGCGGGTTCGTGCCCCGGTCCGGGAAGATCCCACATGCCGCGGAGCGGCTAGGCCCGTGAGCCATGGCCGCTGAGCCTGCGTGTCTGGAGACTGTGCTCCGCAACGGGAGAGGCCCCAACAGTGAGAGGCCCCGCGTACCGCAAAAAAAAAAAAAAGTGAGAAACGAGTAGATAAAGAGCAACCCTGGGGTTGGGAGATAGGGAAGAGGAAGGCACCAGGGCACCCATGCCCACAACCCACGTTCAGGGTTGCCAGATTGTGGCCAGAGCCTCTTGTCCAGTCACCCCTAGTTACACCCCTGCGTGAGCTAGGCCGGGCCTCCATGCAGCTATGGGTGTAGCATAGGCCTCATCTGCTTTAATTATTAAGAAAAGGGTACATTGGCCTAAAGTAAAGAATGTCCATGTTAAAAGTAAAGATTAGATGTCTCCCTTCCCGGGATGCCAATGCTGATACTCTTTCAACGATAAGACTCCTTTCCCTGATGCCAAGGTCACACTGACTCGCTGTGTGGTGCTGATCTTTTTTTTTAACCTTGAAGGAATGTATCCCTGACTTGTTTAATGTTCTTTGTTCTGACAACATATAAAACTGCTGAAAACCGTGCTTCTCTGGAGCAGTTCCTCAGAGTTATCTGAGATGCTCTCTTGAAGCTGTAGTCCTCAGTTTGGCTCAAAAGAACTCTTCTATTCCTATTATAGATTGTTAATTGATTATTTTCGTTGACACCAGCATAGGCCGCCACCACGACGAGGGCATCGGAGGTCAGTGCCAGGCTCCATGGGTGCTACGATGGCTCTGCAGACTTGATATGAGGACAGGAGGGACCCAGAGCCGTGCAACGCCCGGGTGCCACGCTGCCCTGGTCAGCCACAAGGATGCTGCTGCTGGAATCCACAGCCACTCCCGTGGGGGCGTTGAACTGCCCGTTGCCCTCCTGTGGGAGCCAGACCTGAAGAGGAACTCTGCCAGCCCCGTCCACCTTCATGGAATGGTTATGGAAATCTATTGCTACAATCTCATTCTTGTTCACAAGATGGAGCCCTGCGAAGTGTTGGTCAGTGGCCTCATGGCCCCCCAAATGGCCAACCAGCTTGCCAGTGGGCCAGAAGTTAAAGCTGCAGCAACTTCTCAAACACAATGATATGTCCATTCACTTCTATGGCTACTCCCTTGGGGCCTGTGAGGCAACCAGCTCCAATCTTGGTCTTGAACTTGCCCTCAGAAGAAAAGATGCTGACCCAATGGTTTTCATAGTCTGCCTTGAAAATGTCTCCATCGGTGTCCACTGCCACACCTATGGGCACTGCAGCTGCCCAGGGGAGGCCCTCGAACCCCATAGTGGAACTTGAACTGGTCCTCATTGGAGAAATCCTGGTACCATGGTTATCGCTGCCTGCACCTAGCTGTGGACACACCCTGTAAGTGGATGGATTCATGCTTCTCCCTTCCAGGCTGTCCTTCCTTCTGCTGCCCTTGCTGTGCGTGAAGCTGGGCCTCTGCAGGCGGTGGGGATTGGGTGCTGGGCTTCACATTGTCCAGGGAAGGTGGCAGGTCCCAAGATGCCAGGCAGACACGCTGCTAGGCTAACATTTTTATACACACCAAAATCTAAGAATGACACCCAGACTGGTTAAAAGGAAATTCCTTCCAAAACACGACGTTAACCTCGTGGGTTTTAAGGAAAAGAAAACAACTAATTCAATAAAGGACACATTTTTTTCTTCCTTAAAATAGAGGATTAGGTCTTTAATTATAGATGCTTATAAGGAAGGAAAAAAGTCTCTTTGATCTACTGTATCCTCCCAGAATAGGAAATTCTTTCAAGTGACGTGTTCCCTTTAAGTTCTCAAGGTTAATGAAGCAAGCTCTTTTGAAGCTGGTGTCTGGTTGTATCCTACAGGCATGCCCTCCCCTTTTTTTTTTTATTGGCGTATAGTCGATTTACAATGTTGGGTTAGTTTCTGCTGTACAGCAGAGTGAATCAGCGGTACATATATCCATTCTTTTTTAGATTCTTTTCGCATATAGGTCATTACACAGGCATGGCCCTTGAGACGAAATATCTTTGCTGCCAAGTTCACATGGTTTAAATATTTTGTGGTAATTCTCCAAATACTATAGATTCCCCCCTATCCCGTTTCTGTTGAAAACTGCATGAGCAGGAGAAAGAGATTAAATTTAGATTTTTCTTTTCTGGGAAAACTAACTTTAAAAAAAATTAGATTAAATTGATTTTTCAGGATAGATGGTTCAGTTGTGTATGCTAACTAGAAGGGTAGGTAAAATCTAAACATTAGAGATCTCAACATTATTTTCATTCGGTTTTAAGGTGTGTTAAATTTATTCCTGCAAAGCTATTTCCCCAATTATACTCTCCTTAGCTTAATAGAAAACTCTTGCATTCCTTTGTTCATACATTAAATTTTTGCTTGAAAACTGCCTCGATCTAGCTGATGATAGAATTTTTTTCATTGAAAATTTTAATGCAGGCTTATAAGCTAGTTTAAATAAGAAAGCCCTTAGAAAAGTGTTTAACTTTGATGTTTTTGAAGCAAATGAAGATAAGCAAGAATGGACTCTGTCTTGGTCTTCAGCCAAAAAGGCACAGGATTTTGAGTCCAAAAGAATGGATTTGTGTCAATTCCATCGCTGACTGGCTGTGTGAACTCTGATCTGTTTAACCTCTTCCCACCTCAATGTCTATCTACGAGGTAGAAATGATCATTTCTATACTATCTACCTGCATAAACGTAATGAGAAGTAGATGTATAAGAAAGTGCTTTATAAATTAAAACTCTACACCAGTGGTCATTAACATTTTATTGTCTGGATTCCTTTGAGAAACTGAAAAATATATGCTTTCCTACACATTTCTCACACATACCCCAAAGCACTTAAAAATATACTCAAAACCTTTATTTCATTTATAGTTGGGACCCGGATGGGGAGGGAATGATTTGAAACCCTGTGGTACAGCAAATGCAAGAGCTGTGGGACAGAAATATGCTTGGTCTGTTTGAGGTTATTTGTATAAATTGCAATATATACAGCATAAACAAGGCCACTATGTCTGAATGGTAGTGGATGTAAGGGAAGAGGTTTGAGCTGAGTTCAAAGAAGTAGACAGAAGTCTACTAAGAAGTAGACCGCTTTCAGGAAAACAGGAGACACTTGCGGGTTTTAAGCAGAGGAATGATCAAAATCAGACGTAAGTTGAGAAAGCTCTGTTGTATGAAAAATGGACTGTAGGGGGAGTAAGTTTACAGGATATGGTGTGTGAGGGATTGAGCCTCCCTCTCTGCCTGGCCCCCAGCTCTAAATTCGTGGCCCAAGCAACTTGATGAATGCCTGTGACGTTTACCTATGGCATCTTACCTGTGGAATGCTGGAGCCCAGGTATGAGAGAGGTATTCAATTCTATTCTCTTAGACTGTACTGTATTATGTAGCCAGTGATGACTGCCACCATTTTCTCTCCTACTTCGTAAGGATTTAAACAAAAGTAATAGGGGGTGATGGCAGCTTTGGGGCTCCCCAATCCTTGTCACAGTTACAGTATTGTGTTCTCCCAGGAAGACCAAGGGATAACACACTGTTAAGAGGTTTGCATATTACCCCCCAAATGGCCTGAATATCAACCTGTAAATATATATTTACCAGTCAGCAAAACTTTCATTCGCATTTTTTACTTACAAGAGTCTAAAGGGGGGAATTCCCTGGCCGCCCAGTGGTTAGGACTCCACGCTTTCACTGCTGAGGGCCCGGGTTCAATCTCTGGTCAGGGAACTGAGATCCCATAAGCCACACGGCAAAGCCAAAACAAAACAAAAAAAGTCTAAAGAGCTTAGAAATTTGATATCAGGCTATGATTGGTAGAATGTTGCTTTAGGCCATGTTTTTCCAATTGCAAAAAAAAAATTTTTTTAATATGGAGTCGCTAATTTTTTTTAGACCTCAACTGTGGTGGGACGAGTCCATTCTGAGGTAATTTAATCAAAATTAAATGCACTCATAGGAAGATATGAGTAAAATATAGTATACAATGTCCATACAATATGTATTACTAATAAAAACATTTATGTAGTGCTTTTTCATATAAAATTAGAGATTATACACTATAAAATACCTTTTGCTATTTTATTGCAGTTTTAAAAATATTCTGCAGTTCTCTGCATTTAACACAGAAGTTTAATATTTAATGGCTTCATACACGTAGAAACTGAAGCCAGGTTACTTTTGTACAACAGTGGAAACGAGGATTCCCTGTGCTTTTGTTAAATTAAAAACATTCGTAATTATTTCTCAGAAGAGTTAGTCATTAATTAAAGTTTATGAAGTGCTTAGGGAGTGTCATAAGGAAATATACCAAGTCTCACAAGCCCTGTAACATGGAAACCTAGATTTGAAGAAATTAGTAGAATTGCCCATTTAGCATGAATCTTGATAGTTTAAGTCGTCAATTCTGACCAATGCAGAAAGTAAAAGGAAAGAGAACCAAGGTCATCAATTAAATGAAAATGCAGCTGCCCCAGGCCAGGTGGATACGTGTACAAGCTGAGTGAAATAGAACCCTCCAGTTGTTGCCAGGAGCTATTGATGTGATGACTAAAAACATTACCACCACCACCAGTGCATTTAAGCCTTATTCATTAAAAAAAAATTGTCTGGGAAGGGAGCTTAATGAGAGTTTTCTTCTTTTTATATTTTCATTGAGTGGTTCTAGATGTTTTGTTTTGATCAGAGAAGTCTCTCAGAAAGTTCCCCAAATGAATATTTAATGCTACTGGAAATAGGCGTGGACAACAGGCCTTTGAAAGAAAAGAGCATTTAAATATTTTTTTCTCCTAGTTATAAAGTAATACTTTCTCACCATAGAAAATCTGTAAAATACAGAAAAATAATTGTTTTTTATAAGTGACTTTTAATCATACCACCAAGAGATGGCTACCGTTAACAGTTTTTTCCTCACCAGCTAATGCTCCATGGTGGTATGAACTGTGTTGATTTTAGTTCATCACTGTAACCCTACTACCTAGCACAGTGCCTGGAACAGTTGGCACACCTAATTAATACTTATTCAATGAGTGAACATATTAATATTTCCTTCTAGTATTTTTATGCATACGTTAGCTTGTCTGTTAATAATATGGGGTCCATACTGTACTTTTTCACTTTTCGTTATCTCCTGAGGCTTTTCTCATGATAGCCAGTATCTTTTCATCTAAAGTATGATTTTGCATAATGCATAATGTTGCATCCAATTTCATACCTCATTTAACCATTTTCCTATGCAAATGAAATCATATAGTATGTACTGTTTTTTGTCTTGTTTCTTTTTGTTCACCATAATGTTTTTGAGATTCATCCATACTGTTGCATGCATCAGTAATTATTTCCTTTTTATTAGCTGAGTAGTATTCTACTGTTTGGGTAATTATTGCTGTTGGGTAAAATACCCAAGAGTAGAATTACTGAATCATAGAGTAGGTGTATATTTAACTTTACAAGCAACTTTCAAAGTAGTTGTAGCATTTTACTCTCCCACCAGCGATGTAGGAGAGTTGCTCCCATCCTTGCCAACACTTCCGTGTTGAGAGTCATTTTCTAAAATTAATTAATTGATTAATTAATTATTTTTGGCTGCATTGGGTCTTCGTTGCTGCGCACGGGCTTTCTCTAGTTGCGGCGAGCGGGGGCTACTCTTCATTGCGGTGCGCGGTTTTCTCATTGCGGTGGCTTCTCTTGTTGCGGAGCACAGGCTCTAGGTGGGTGGGCTTCAGTAGTTGTGGCACGTGGGCTCAGTAGGTGTGGCTCGCAGGCTCTAGAGCACAGGCTCGGTAGTTGTGGCGCACGGGCTTAGTTGCTCCGCGGCATGTGGGATCTTCCCGGACCACAGCTCGGAACCGTGTCCCCTGCATTCTTAACCACTGCGCCATCAGGGAAGCCCGAGAGTCTTTAATTTTAGCTCTTCTACTAGGCTAGTAAAGTGGTATCTCAGTATGGTTTATTTTACATTTCCCTGGTGACTAACAATGTTGAGAATCTTTTCATTGGCTATACATATATCTTCTTTGATTGATACTGCCAAATCCCTTTCCAGAGAGATTGTGCTAATTTATAATTCTACCAAGAGTGTCACCTTTTTTAAATGTTTTCCACTTTGCTATGTGAAAAATACCATCTTGTTTTAATTCTCATATTTTATTACTTATAAAGTTTGGTGATAAGGAGTGGCTCCAATTTGAGACCCAGGGACTTCCCTGGCGGTGCAGTGGTTAAGACTGTGCTTCGGGCTTCCCTGGTGGCGCAGTGGTTGAGAGTCCGCCTGCCGATGCAGGGGACACGGGTTCGTGCCCTGGTCCAGGAAGATCCCACATGCCGCGGAGCGGCTGGGCCCGTGAGCCACGGCCGCTGAGCCTGCGTGTCCGGAGCCTGTGCTCTGCAACGGGAGAGGCCACAGCAGTGAGAGGCCTGCGTACCGCAAAAAAAAAAAAAAAAAAAAAGGCTCTGTGCTTCCACTGCAGGGGGCATGGGTTCGATCCCTGGTTGGGGAACTAAGATCCTGCATGCTGCCCAGTGTGGCCAAAAAAACAAAGATATCTGAGATCCAGATAGTTGGTTACTTCTTCCACAACTATTATTGGATAATCCATCTCTTCACATTGGTTTGCAATGTTTTCCTAAACTCTTTGTTTTTAGCCATCCTGTTTGTTCTTCCAGATGACGTTTAGCCTCTACTACGCTGCAGGGACCAATTTATTTTTGACCATTAGAAATTTGCTCTGTTTGATAGATGTGTGGAGCTCTGATTACTTCCTAAGTGAAGAACTTCCTCAGGATATCTGAACAATTCTCTTGGGTGGAAGCCTGAAGTCAAGACCCAAGAAAACAGAACCAAAATCTATTCAGCTCCCTCAGGTGCTCCTGCCTTGCTGGGATTGCTATGAATGGCCTTAGGCCAAAACTGCAAGGCATAATTCAGGGTCTGATCCAGTGTGTATCCCCAGATCTCCCCCCAATACATAAATCTATAGTAAAGGAGATTTGGTTTAACTCCTATAATCTTTTACCTGGAAGCTGTACAAAAGAACTTTCTGCTACGATGGAAGTGTCCTATTCTACCACATCCAATTAGTTAGCCACTAGCCACAGGTAGCTATCAAGCACTTACGTGGCTAGTGCACTTAAAGAAATGAATATTTAAATTTTATTTAATTTAAATGTACAGAGCCACCTATGACTACTCATTGGCCACCACAGTAACTGTTAAGACCGGTTTGCCTGTAATTTGCATACACTTCCTTGGATCTCAGTTTCAATATTCCACTATCACGGCTAAAATCAAAATACTTTTGACTTTACCAGGCACTATACTCGATGAGGGAAGACAGTTTCTATTCTAGGCTTACAATTTAAGGAGAGAAAAGGTCAGTTTTTAACCTGGAGAGGACCCAGATTGCTGACTCTACGGAGACTTGCCCATCGTGTTCCACAGTAAGGATGACCGAGGGAGGCAGGTACTGTGTCACTGCGTCAGAGGGGAAGAAGGGATCGCTCCTAGCTGTGTAGGTGACACGCAGAACTTATGAACAGGTCAGTTCCTTGCACAGAGGAGGTCTGGCCCAGGGGCTCCATGGAGCCGGCTGCCGTCCCCTTTCTGACAAGTGCAAAGGCAGAGAGGAGGCCACGGCACCTAGCGGAGGGTCTTATCCACCCACTCGGAAACCGCCCCTCCCCGCGCACTACTGGATTAGAACTAGGATGGACGCGATCGTCCTTCTTACTATACTAACCGCCCTCGAAAAATGTGACAACTTAAACCAGGGGTTTAAATGGGTTTGCTGACTGGGGGGAGGGTAAACTGTGGGAAGGAGCCTGATCAACTTGATAACGTCTCCTAGACAGAGTGCGGGGGAGACCCCGAGGAAGGGGAGGGAGGTCACCCGTGGGGAAGGTCTGGGAAGACAAGGGCTCCCTGCAAGGTGGCCCCAAGCGGACAGGAGGTGCACTGCTCCGCCGAGAGGCTGCTGGGTCGCTCGGGCCGGGTCACAAGATGGCCGCTGCTCCACTGGGGCTTTTGGTGCAGGACCGAGGGGCCGCTGTTAGGTGCTCCAGGCCCGGGCGGCGCATGCAGCGGAGAAGGAGTCAGCTGCAGGAGGGGCAGGCAGAGAAGGGAACACTACTGTCGGAAGCTAAAGCGGAAGGAAGCGCGCGTGCGCGGAGGGCGGCCGCTCGGGCCGAGAGCCTCCGCGCGAAGGGTAAAGCCGGGGTCGCTGACTGCCCGGGAGTGGGAGGTCAGGCGGCCGAGCCGGCTGAGGCAGCGGGGCCGCGCGCTGGGCCTCGGCGCGGCGGCGGCGACGGCGCGCGGGCCGCCGGGAAGTTAGGAGGGCGTCGAGCGGGGACGCGCACGCGCGCGCACGCGGGGCGGGCCGCGCGCAGCCGCGGCCGCTGGGGTTGCCTCCCTCAACTGCGGTCGCGGGCGCTCGCGACTCCGCGCGCCTCAGGAGGGAGCGGCCGGTGGGCCCGCATCCTGTCCGTGGGGTTCGAGGCTGGGCTGCCGCGGCCGCCTCCTTCTGGTGCCTAGGCCGCCCTGAGGAGCCGGGCCGGGGCACGGCTGACTGACCGGCCCCGGGGAGCCGAGACCGCTGGAGGCGAAGGCGGAGGCGCACGTCTGGCGGTCTCCTGGACCGGGAGGAGGCCGAGGGGACCATGTCCGGGAGGAACCTCCACCTCTCCACCACCGAACGCGTCATCAAAGGTGCCGAGCGGGCCGGGCCTTCCAGTCGACCAGCGGGAAACGGCCCTCGGCCGGGCGAAGGCTCGGGGCCGGAGGGAGGGAGCCGAGGACAGGAGGCAGGAGGGCGGCGGGATCCCTGGCGGCACCCATGCCGGAGGAGGACCTGGAGGGGGTGTGGGAGACGGGAGGCCGGGATCTCCACCGGGGCTCCCCCGCGGGGGCGCCGGGCGTTTTCTGTTGCACCTGGACCAGTAGCTAGCTGGAGATTGCTTATTTATCTCCCGTAGTGTCGGATTTCCAGGCAGGGTGGCGATTTCTTCTCCCACCACCCCCAAAGAGTCTGGATCCACATATTTTTTTTAAAAACCGATTCCTCTTTTCTAGGCTCTTACCTGGGGGAAACCATCTAGGGTGATGTGGGTAGGGAGTTGAGTAGACCCTTCCAAGTCAGATCTTTCTGCCGCTCCTCTTCTGTAGGATCAGATCTTTCTTGCCTCTTCCCCACCCTTTTTTAAAGGATGGATACCACGTACCTTTTAGCCCACTTTCTTCAGATCATCACAAGTCACTGCTGTTAGTAAAAGAAACAATATAGTGAAATAAATGCAAATAAATTCATATTGTGATATTTGGAAGGGATCTACAGATCTCTTGACATGATATTTGGTGTTTTATTTTCCTTTTGGCCATAGAGACTTGGAGAATGATGTTCCCTGTTTCAGATGTCCAAAATAAACTAAAGTGTTCCTTACTAATACATACAGGGTTTTACATTGTAGTTGTTTCTGCCCTTAAACTAAGAATAGTGGTTTAAATATAACCACTAATTTATGTGCCTCTTTTGTTCAGACATAAGACAAGTACAACTCTTCTGAGTTTTAATACTCGGTTTGAAAGCACTATTTTGTAAGAAGGGAATATACCGAGACCAGGTGTGTTAGTGACCTCTGAATAAAGGGGTTAGTTGTAAGTGGGGAAAACTATTAAAATACTTTTAGTTTTTCATTCTGGTAATTAGAAGGAGAAAGGAAACCAGGATTGGTGACAAGAAAACTTTTTTTTTTAAGTGGAGAAAAATTATTGAATGTTCAATGAAGGGAGAGAATTTTAGTGTATAACTTAGGTTTTTTTTTCCCCCCTAAAAAATTAAGCATCATAAATGTTGATTGTCTGCAATATGTAATTTTAGTGTGTAATGTAGTTCTCCCCCCCAAAAAATCATCATCATAAGTGTTGATCATAAATGTTAATTATCTACACTATATAATATTTACTAAATGTAATGAGGTTTTTGAGATTTATCTACTCAGCATTTGTGTGGTATCATTAGGGATTTAAGAGAATTGTTCATAGAACTGACAGCCCTTTAACTGCTAAATTCTTTTGACCATCTTAATGTCAGTCTTTATAGTATATAACCCATGAAGAGTATATAACCCTCTCTTAAGATTCAGAATCTACTAAACATAATCTTTTTTGATAAATCAAGGTCATCATTATGTGCATTAATTTCTGTCCTATGCAGTTAATATGGCCGGTGCATTCTGCTGTATAAGGGTGTTGGCAGTTTCCTCCTGTGCTAAAATGACTCCTCACTGCTATACCAGTTTAGTGCTTTTGTCTGTTCTTAGTTTATCTGCTGCAGTACTGCTCTCTATCTGTCAAAATATGCCCTTCTAATCTGCCACTTCTAAGCTGAAGTAGGCAGGGAAACCAGATAAACCAGAATAGTGTGTCAAGTCAGAATAAATAGGATCTGAGTGAAGCTTAGTGGTAGTCCTCAGACCTTCATGAATCTCAAATTCTGATCGCCATTGTAGTATGTAATTTCTACCATAACGTGCCGTAAGATATCAAGGAAATTTTTAAATGACCCTTTCAGACCCTTAAATATAGAAGGAAAGTAAAACAAAATGTAGCTAAAATGCAGGTGCTGGCTTATTGCTAGGTATGCCCACAGTTAAGTGAATACCCTCATAGTCTATATGATTCAAATTTGTTTTTTGGTGAAATTTTATAAATTACTGCATGTTATTATAAGATTACCCTTAAAAAAATGAAACATAAATGATTTCAAGCCCTTAGAATGGGTGGATTTGTCTCATATATAAAAACTTTAGTATCAGAACTTGAACACAGCAATTTTGGCTTCCTGGTGACTTACGTTGCTTTTTTTTCTGGGTTTTCCTGAGTTTGAAATATTGAGGTTTATTCTAAGAAAGTAAGGTGTCACTGTATATATAGCTAAGGTCCGGTTGTACTGTACTGGGTTCTAAATCCTGATCTAATATTATCTTTTCTGGCCAGAGTTGTTTGCATTTATTCACAGCTGGAAATCTTTTTCAGAGGTGAGACCACACCCCAGTTATTCTTGGTTTTGTCATTTCCTGTTAACTTTAAATTCTGCTTAATTGTTTTGCTTGAGCAAATCTTGGAGAAGTGTGGGTGGGTGGGAGTGATTTGTATTTTGTGTCTTTTAAATAGCAGCCTTCCTAAAATGAAGGACTAGATTGGAGGTTTTACTCCTACTTCTCGGGCTTACTTGTGACCTTGCCTTTTTTTTTTAACCTTGCCTTTTTACTTAAACTCTCTCTTTTTTTGCTTCAATAATCTCATCTGCAAAATAGGGTTAATAATACCTTCTTTGTCAAGCATCTCAGCCACGCAAATGACATAACGGATGTGAAAAGCTTAAGACAAGGTAGTATTATGAAACATGATAGTAGTGTGAGAATAGATCAGCTACTTCATAAGTGGATAATAGAGAAATCATTAACATTCAAAAAATATCAGAATCGGAAAGCATATGAAATTATAAATTAGGAAACTGTTCCCAGTCAGGAAGATACCTCTTCTACAATATAAAGGATATCTGGGTGGAATCCCATGGATAACAGCGTACAAACCAATAATACAGTCTGTCTAGTACTTCCCTGGCAGCTGGTTTCTTCTCTAGCAGTTGAAGGTATTTATTTTGTGTTTAAAAATATAAACATTCTTATGATTTCACTCATTCATTAAATGTTTATGGAGAGCCATCTGTAATGTACTCCCAATTGGTGCTCATTTGCTTCTTTGTTTTAAAAACTAAAATTTGTATGAGCCTCCAGAACAGTCCATATACACTGGGGGCAACACTACTCGTATCTGGAGCAGAAAACGAGAAACCCAAATAATTCCATTTTGAAAATCTTTCAGCTTGATTTTTTTTCCTGGTTTCCAAGTTTCTTTTCCTGTTGGAAGGAATTTTTTTTCTTTGACAGTGATTTTTATAAAAAGTTTATTCCTGTAAGCTGAATCTTTTCAGAAACAGCAAGGAAATTTCACTAGGCATTACATAACAAATATAGAGAATCCATTGTCTGAGTTTGCTCTTTGGTGGCCGAAGGGGTTTTAACAGAAGTCAGACTTCTTTTTTTTTTAATCATTGAATTGTGCACTTTATTTATTTATTTATTTTTACTATTTAAAAACCTTTATTCAAATCAGATCTATGCTTATTATTTACATTATCTTTCATTTAGGATTAAAATATAATATCCATCTGTAGTTTAAATCATACTTTTAGCCCTTTACAAAATACGAAGTTAAAGTTGTTATAGTTTAAAACTGAATAGAATTGGGGACATTAGATTTTTAAATGAAAATGAAAAATTATGATACATTAGAACATACATGTACACATACTACTAGACAGAGTGGTAGAACAAGATAAAATATAGTAATTTTCTATTTTTTCTTGTGGCTATTTTCTATATATTATAAATCACATACTTTTAATAAGTATTTAAATAAAACTTTCAATTAATAAATCAAATGCCAAATGAAGGATTACAAGAAAAAAATTTTCCTGAACTTTTCACTTACTTAAACTACATGTTTTCCTAGGTTAGAAATTATCCATATTTAGAATATCTTAAAGTATAGATACATTTGATCCCCACATGTTAAACACTGTACAACTGGAAGTTCTCAAAAAAGAGGTAAAGAAAAAGAAAGAAATGGTACTCTCAATTTAGCTTCCCAAGAGTTAGACGGATGCCCACAGTCTGTGCTTAGTTGTCTATATATGAAACAGCAGTGTTCACACCCCTCTTACTCTTTGTTTATATTCTTGACTTTGTTATGATTTATGTTACCTTTCCGTTTTCTTTCAAGAATGGAAACATCTGACTGCGATCTATCTTCTTTATTAAAATATAAATATTTTCTAGAATATGGACAGATAAGTTTTAATGACAAACAGCAAAATACAGCAACCAATATTCAATAGGTATTCTGCCACTTAGTGGAGTTTTTCAAGAAAGCAGTTCAGTACACCTTCTCAACTTACAAATGTATGTGCACTTTATTTTTATTTATTTTTAAAATAAATTTATTTTATTTATTTATTTTTGTCTGTGTTGGGTCTTTGTTGCTGTGTGTGGGCTTTTTCTAGTTGTGGTAAGCGGGGGCTACTCTTTGTTGTGGTACGCGGGCATCTCATTGCGGTGGCTTCTCTTGTTGCGGAGCACGGACTCTAGGCACGCTGGCTCAGTAGTTGTGGCTCGCGGACCCTAGAGCGCAGGCTTGGTAGTTGTGGCGCACGGGCTTAGTTGCTCTGCGCGCGGCATGCGGGAACTTCCCGGACCAGGGCTCGAACCCATGTTCCCTGCATTGGCAGGGGGATTCTTAACCACTGCACCACTAGGGAAGCTCCAGACTGCTTTTCAGGAGGATGCTGTTAGAGTTCTCCCATTCTCTTGGAATTCAAGTGTAGAATGTACTGCCATTTGTAGCACAGCATTGAAGGCTGTTGGTTCTTTGATATCCTGGCACTGGGAATAGTGTGGCTATAGCTTTCTTAAAACTTTTTACGAAGAGTAGTATGGACAGAAATGGCTATTTCCACAAGTATATCCTGAACCCCATTTCAGCCTCTGGTACCTATACCTCATTTATTTCCCCTCTGTCCCCTCTCTCCGTTTTTCATATTATGAGAATGGATTTACCAAGGATTAAAAAAATTTTTTTTTCTTTTAAATGTAAGCTTAACCCTGCTAATTATAAAATTTGAAAGGCAAAAGGGAATAAAACAAAGGCTTCATATTCCTTCCTTCCAGAAACTACTCTTAATACTTTTCATTACTATACTTTCATTAATACTTTTCAATACAGTTGACCCTTGAACAATACAGGTTTGAACTGTGGGCCCACTTATACGTGGATTTTTTTTCAATAGTAAATACTACAGTACTACATGATCCGAGAATGGTTGAATCTAAGGATGTGGAACCACGGATAGGGAGGAACTTTGGGTATGGGGGAACCACCCGTGTATTTACAGAGGGCTGATTGTAAGATGTACTTGGATTTTCTATTGTGTGGAAGGTTAGCACCTCTAACCACCTCTTTATTCAAGGGTCAACTGTATTTCCATCTACTGGTATATTTTAAATTAAAAGGAAAATGGATGACATATATTAAACCTTTTATTATTCAAATATCTCATATTATTTTAACATAAATATTGTAATTTTACCTAAATTCTTTCATATTGGTTTCAATCAGCATGAAAATTATTTGAAAGTGCTTGTATTCATTTTTTTTTTCTCTGTACGCGGGCCTCTCACTATTGTGGCCTCTCCCGTTGCGGAGCACAGGCTCCGGACGCGCAGGCTCAGCGGCCATGGCTCACGGGCCTAGCCGCTCCGCGGCATGTGGGATCTTCCCAGACCGGGGCACGAACCCATGTCCCCTGCATCGGCAGGCGGACTCTCAACCACTGCGCCACCAGGGAAGCCCTGTATTCATATTTTGGTCCTTTATATTTTCAGCCATTTGATACAATGCCAACCCAGAAGAAACATTTTCAAGTATAAATATTCGATGTGAGCAAGTCATATAGCACACATCTGTTGAATTTGTCAACATTATTTAAGTTATACTTAGTTTACCATTGTAATTAACAACTGCCAAACTATAATATTTATTTAAAAATTTTTTTTGGTGTATACATTTCTTTCTCTCTCTTTTTTTTACATCTTTATTGGAGTATAATTGCTTTACAATGGTCTGTTAGTTTCTGCTTTATAAGAAAGTGAATCAGCTATACATATACATATATCCCTGTATCTCTTCCCTCTTGCATCTCCCTCCCTTCCACCCTCCCTATCCCACCCCTCTAGGTGGTCACAGAGCACCGAGCTGGTCTCCCTGTGCTATGCGGCTGCTTCCCACTAGCTATCAGTTTTACATTTGGTAGTGTATATATGTCCATTGCCACTCTCTCACTTTGTCCCACCTTACCCTTCCCTCTCCCCATGTCCTCAAGTCCATTCTCTAGTAGGTCTGTGTCTTTATTCCTGTCCTGCCCCTAGGTTCTTCATGGCCTTTTTTTTTTTTTTTTAGATTCCATATATATGTGTTAGCATACGGTATATGTTTTTCTCTTTCTGACTTACTTCACTCTGTATGACAGACTCTAGGTCCATCCACCTCACTACAAACAACTCAATTTTGTTTCTTTTTATGGCTCAGTAATATTCCATTGTATATATGTGCCACATCTTCTTTATCCATTCATCTGTCGATGGACACTTAGGTTGGTTCCATGTCCTGGCTATTGTAAATAGAGCTGCAGTGAACATTGTGGTGCATGACTCTTTTTGAATTATGGTTTCCTCAGGGTATATGCCCAGTAGTGGGATTGCTGGGTCGTATGGTAGTTCTATTTGCAGTTTTTTAAGGAACCTCCATACTGTTCTCCATAGTGGCCGTATCAATTTACATTCCCACCAACAGTGCAAGAGGGTTCCCTTTTCTCCACACCCTCTCCAGCATTTATTGTTTCTAGATTTTTTGATGATGGCCATTCTGACTGGTGTGAGATGATATCTCATTGTACAAACTATAATATTTAAACACTGGAAATTGATGCTCTTTGAGATTTACACCTCTGAGTGAAAGTCTCAAACCTCAAAAAGGACATCTTAATTTAAACACTTAATTTTTTTTTTCCAAGCAGGAATAAGGTGTTCTTTTTTACCCGTGTGATAATGGTTGTGATTGAAGCCTTATGTATATCAGACATTTGGTAATAAAGCTTTCTTCTGTAAAGTAACATTATCACATTTTACTGTAAAATTAAAAAAAAAGCTATCGGATTATTGGAGAGACAAGTGCTAAGGACTCATTACTTAAAGTGAATTAAAGAATTATTTAACACAGGGGACTATATTCAGTATCCTGTGATAAACTATAATGGAAAAGAATATGAAAAAGAATATATATATTTATAACTGAGTCACTTTGCTGTACAGCAGATATTAAACACAACATTGTAAATCAACTATACTTCAATAAAATTTTTTTAAAAAGAATTAATTAAAGCACTTTTCCTAAGCAGTATTTGATAACAGAGTATTTTTCCATTAAAGTGACATTTTGGGGAAAAGCTAATTTTTAGACATACGTCTATGAGAGACAGAATTATTCAGCTAATTCTCATATTTGTGGTCATTTCAGAGCTTTGCTGCTACTAATGGCAGTAAAGAGGTGTCTTTTAATCTTTTCATCCTTTGGTGCAATCATTAATAGAATATAACACTCTGTTTTAAGTTTTCATGTTAAATTTTAGCTTCATTTGAAATTGCAAAACTGAGGTCTAAAAATTTCAACCTAACTTAAGTGATATCTGACTTAGTTATCTGTATAGTGTACCTAATTATTCAGATGTATGCAGAGAGAACTTTTAGTTTCCTATATTCAGTTTTATTTTGTTGGCAAACTAGATTTTTATCATGAAATCTTTTAGTTTCTTGAGTCTTTGTTTATTATTAGAAGAGGGTATAACTTGGTAATTAGGCTCTCTAGACTGGGTGACAGAAAAATATGCTATATTAGCTGGCCAAGGGAATGTGTATCTTTGGTGATCATTGTTAGATTTATTGAATACTAAGAATTTATGATGTTTTTGTGCAGTGTCTAGACAATGTCAGCCCAAGAGAGTGAAATTCTGAATGAAGTAAACACTAGGAGATAATTTAAGAATTCATTCAAGAATTGCCAATGGAATCCTTGCTAAAGATGTTTAACCTGTATCTAGTTATAGTAAATGACAAGACAAATCCAGTTTATGGGACTTTCTACAAGACAAATGGTCTGAACTCTTCAAAAGTGTCAAAGTGAAAACAGTAAACATCAATTTTAACGGTAGAATTCTGTGGCTGTCCAATAGATCTTATAACAATGGCAACAGTGTTCTCCACACTGTCCAGTAGAGTAGGCACTAGTCAGATGTGGCTACTGATCAGTTGAAATGTGGCTAATGGTATTGCAGAGCTACATTTTTAATTTTACTTAAAAAAATGTCAGTGATGAAAAATTAAAAAGGCAAGAGGACTATTCTAGATGAGAGAAGATGAAAGAGAAATGACAGTCAAGTACAGTGCCAAGCCTGGATTGGGAAAATAAAAAAAGTCATAGAGGACATTTTGGGGACAACTGGGGAAATTTGAATATGGAGTATATATTAGATATAGTATATCAATGGGAAATGTCTTGGGTGTGTGGTATGGTATTGTGGTTATAAAGGAGAATGTTCTTATTCTTAGGTAATACCTGATGAAGTATTTAGGTTGAAATGTCATGATGTCTGCAGGTTGTTTTCAAATGGTTCAGGAAAAAAAAAAATGTACTTGTTAAGAGAGAAAGCAAAAGTGGCAAAACGTTTACCATGGTGAATATGGGTAAAGAGCAAATGGATATTCATTTTACTATTCTTTTCACTTTTTGATAGGATTTCAGTTTTTCAAAATATAAAGTTGAGAGAAAAAGGAGTACAGTTAAGAAATGCCTCACATAACCAGACTCAGGAAAGGCACTATCATATTTGAGGATTCAGTGGTGGCTTAGTGAAGGCAAGCTAAAGAGAAGAACATGAGTTTTAAAGTATATTATAGCTGATGTGGCGTGAAGGCAGCTTGCTTAGTAGGAAAAGAGGTTGTTGCAGCTACATGATGGGTCTTGGAAGAACATGCAGAAGTAAGGATGAAGAAAGCAAGTATACTTGACTAAGGACTTGAGAGGGTGGTTAAACTAGAAGTGTCAGAGAATGGGAAGAGGTTAAATGAAGAAAAGGAGAAGGAAGAGGAATAGCTGAAATCTATCAGTGATCAGTTGACAGTGATCCCATTTAGGAGATAGCAAGATTATTTTGATGGCTATATGTTAAAAACAAACAACCAACTGAGGCTTAGTTGGCTTATAAATGTAATCCAAAATTATGGAAAATGCAAACATTACCCAAACAGATATGGTGACAGACTTGTTCTTGTTTTTTGGAGAGATTCAAGTGAGTAAGGCGGTAGAGGGATAAAATAAATATTAAAAAGCACTAATAAGGAGAGAAGATGGAAAGGATTTCCTAAGTATATTTCCCATCCCTGTTAATCATACCACTTACCCATTTAGTCACTGGCTCACATGACAAGCCTGGGAGTCAGGCCAGACTCTCCTATCCCTTTCACTTCATATCCCGTTATACCAGAATCAGTTCTGTGGACTTCTGGTTTCTGCATAAACTTCTGCTTCATCTCCCTCTCTTACTTCTTGCTTGTATTATTGCAGTAGCCACTTGCTAGGGCTCTTTAATCTAATCTCCATGCTGCCATCATGATCTTTGGATAATGTAAAGGATCATTCTTGTGCTTGAAATCCTTCATGAACGTTTCCAGCCTGTAGGATAAACTCTAACTTTGTTGATGTAGAAGTTCCTTCGTGCTAAACCTCTAACCTTGTGTTAGTTCCTCCTCGTTTCACACCCCCATTCCCAAACCTACTTTCCTACTCCTTGTGGTTCCCCAGAATGCCATGGGGAATTGTTGTATCTGTGAATGGGCTCTTTTGCCTTACTTCTCTGAAGAATCTTGTCCCCCAACTTGACTAGCTCCTATCTATCTTTCAAGATTTAGCCAAGAGGACATCTGAGAAGCTTTTTCCCCTTTACTAGGAGGTTGTACGAGTAATGGTTTTAGAACATGGGCTTTGAAGTCAGGTGAAGCTGGATTCAGATTCTGCCTCTTTTTGGTATCTGTGTGACCTTGGACAAATCACTTAACTTTGTTTTACCTCCATTTCCCTGTTTGAGGGAGAGGGATAATAAAACTTAGCTTGCAGGATAGTTGTAAGGATGAAATAAACTCCACAAAGTACAGTGACAGGCACAAAGTAAGTGCTCAGTACATGTTAGCTGCTATCATCATCAGAAGAAGAATTAGATAGTGCCTCCCATGTGCTCCCATGAGCAGTCTTATTGCTTTACAAATTTCTTTAAATATTTTTATTTTATTTTATTTATCTGGCCGCACCGTGGGGTGTGTGGGATCTTAGTTCCCCGACCACGGATCAAACCCACGCTCCCTGCATTGGAAGCGTGGAGTCTTAACCACTCCAAAGAAGTCCAAGAACTGTGTGTTCTTAATGTTGAATACAGTGCCTAGCACATAGGTGCTTAGTAATTGTTTAAGTGAAAGCATAAGAAGCTTTTTTTATTGAAGACGGTGTAGGAAAGAGCACAGGCGCTGCTAATTACTAGTTGTGTGACTTTTGTCATTTGTTTTCCTTGCTTCAAGTTTAAAATGGGAGATTACAGTACCTACCTCAGAATTTAAAGATTGTATTTCATATTGTACAATATTATGTAGCGTGCTTAGCATAGTACCCATAGTGGGTGCTTAATAAATGTTAGCTGTTCTTTATTAAATGAATTCTTCTTGAATCTTGGTGGGATCTGACAGCAGGTCTGTTTGACTTTAAGTGGCGTATGTGCAATGATAGTTTAACAGTGTTATATTTTATATTTTCCAACCTTAATCTCCTTAGCTTTTGAAAGGACTTAAACGTAAAATCCTTAATAAAAATGGTGAAAATGTCCTTTTCTATAGTATAGATAGAATTTTGGAAATCATGTATTCAGAAACAGATATTTGATGAGTTCCCACTATAAGCAACACATTTGTGGTTATACTCAGAAGCTTAAATACTGTCTTGAAAAGTACTCAGTATAGCATATGATAACTTCCCAAAAATGTGACAGAAAATTAGAACTCTGGAGCTTCCTGTGACTAATAACCACCGGGAAGAGCAGATGACTAAACCGTAGACTATATCTCGTAAGAAATGTTTGCTCCTTCACTCTATAAATTGATAATCCTTTCAGGTTTAAACTTTAATGTTTGATCAGTGGCCTAAAGAGGTAAGACTTAATTTGTGTTTTTTTGTGTGTATGCCTAGGTACATTTTATTCTTGTGACCTAAGGCTTTGTGGAAGTTTAAAAATAAAATAAGATAGTTTTAATGAATGGCCAGAGTAATAACGGTAATTGGTGGATTTATTCATGAAAGCAAGTTAGTTGTTTTTTTACTATTGTGCATTGTTTTATTGAACACATATGATCACTATAAAGTTATTGTTTCTGTCAGACTAGTGAGTTCTGTGACTATCAAAGAACAGAGGGAATAATCCGAAAGAGCTATTTCAGATTATTGAAATAAAATTATTTGTTCTGATCAGTTATGAAAGGACCTGAAAGGTACATATGACTTTCACTAATAATATCTAATACAACCTCTTAAGCAGTGTTTAACTGGTTCATGATTGGAAACGCAGGTGAGTAGATTAGGAAATAAGTCTGCAAAAGTAGGGCAGGCTTGCTGGCTTAAAATAGGAATGAAAGCAGGGTTATTTGGAGTGAACAGAGATAGCTATTTAGGTAAATCCTAGTGTCCCGTGAGGATAAGACCACACAGTAATCTAAAAATAATAGCTTATAGGCCAATAACTTTTAAGGGTTATCTTTTATACTTACTGTAGGATTGAAGTGGTCGTCACCAATGTGGTCTTTTTAATGCAGTTCTGCATCAGATGTTAGGTGTATGAAAATATGTGTCATTTATGTATTGGATGTATATTGAAGCAGTATACTGAATTGAATTGAATTTGACCATGGAAAGGCTGCAGAATTTCTTCAGTGTACTTTAGGAACTTAGTTTTAAAAATTTATTAAATTTTTATTTTGATAATTATAGATTCACAGGATATTGCAGAGAAAGGTACAGGAAGGTCCTATACATCCTCCCCTAGGTCTGTTCCACAATGTCAGTATCCCACACTACCACAGTACTATACCAAAATCAAGAAATTAACATTGGCACTATCCAGATAGCTTATTCAAGTTTCACCAGTTATATATGGACTTGTGTGTGTATGTGTGTGTGTGTGTGTGTGTGTGTGTAGCTCTGTGCAATTTCACGTGTATAACTACCACCACAATCAAGATACTCAACTGTATCATCACCACAAGACTCTTGTGTTACTACCCCTTTGTAGCCACACCCATCCCCTTCAGAAACTCATTTTTATAGTTTGGTTATTGTTTTGAATCATGTGCAAACCTGATTTGATTAGGGTTTTTGCTTCTGAGTTGGAAGCATTGTAAAGTAATCTTTATTGCAATACAGGTAGTCTAACAGCAACTGACTCATGGTAAAAAGTAGGTTAAAATGTGTTAGCAGTTTGGGAACACTGAAAACTTTCTTGGCTAAATATATATAGACTTAGAATGATGATTCTGAACTCTGGTTACCAACCAGAATCACCTGTGGCGCTTAAAAAAAAACATGAAGAAAACATGGGTACCTTGGCCCTTTCCAGATAAATCTGGAAAGCAATGTTGAATATAAAAATGCAAGTTACAAAAGGATACACAGGGACTTCCCTGGTGGCGCAGAGGTTAAGGATCTGCCTGCCAATGCTGGTGACACGGGTTCGAGTCCTGGTCTGGGAAGATCCCACATGCCACGGAGCAACTAAGCCCGTGTGCCACAACTACTGAGCCTGTGCTCTAGAGCCCGTGAGCCACAACTACTGAGCCCGTTCGCCTAGAGCCCGTGCTCTGCAGCAAGAGAAGCCATGGCAATGAGAAGCCTGCGCACCGCAACGAAGAGTAGCCCCCATTGGCAGCAACTAAAGAAAGCCCGTGTGCAGCAACAAAGACCCAACACAGCCAAAAATAAATAATAAATAAAATTTAAAAAAATGGTTACACAGTATGACACCACATATGTAAAAATTTTAATATTGTGTATAGATATATTTATAACAAAAATTTATATACGTTTGGGAAGGATACACAAGTACTTAAAGGTACTAATTACCCCTGGGATGAAGGAAAAGGATGAAGGTTCTCTTCAATTATATCTGTAACATTTTAGTTCTTGAAAAATATTTGAAACAGATATGACAAACTTAATATTTTAAATCTACATGGTAGGTACATGGGTGTTTGTACTATTTGTATTATTTCCTATACCATTTTATGTAAAATTATATTTTGAAATATTTCATTAAAATTTGTATACATGTAGTGTATTACATATGTGTCTGGAATTTCCTCTTTTCTCTCTTTTACTATTCCTTCTATATATTTTATTTTGGTGCCAAGAGTGGAGTGCTTCTATAACAAATACCCAAAAATGAGAAAGTGGCTTTGTAACTTCCAGAAGATCCAGCTCAAATTTCAACTTTCTGATGCCCTTTCATGATTTCTGTAGCCATCTACTGATAATCCCCTTTATAATCTTCCATACAGTCTGTACCGTACAGTGTATTGCTTAACTGTTCTGTGTTGATATTACATCTTGTTTTATATGAATTATTTTGTCTACTTAAATAGAACATAAATTTCTTTAAGGTAGACTCCATATGTTAAAATTATATAAGCTATACCTTACCTACACAGTATGAGCATGTAGTAGATGCCAGATAAATATTGAATTATTTAACTTAGAATATAATTACCTCCCTAGTATTTTTGAATTTTCCTCAAAGAACCCTTCCAGTTCTTTGTCTGCTATAGATTTCAGAACTTCAGGTTTTAACAAATATCACTATTATCCAGGATTTTAGGAAGGCTAGATATAGGAACTTAGATCTATCCAGGTATTGAATGTTTTATTTTTCAGTTAGTAACATTGTATAACCATGAATTCCGTAAAATCTAGAATTGTGTAAAATCCTGGATTGTGAAAAATTCTTTTGCTTTTGCTCATATCTTGTGTATGAATGTTATTTGTCTTATGTCTACGTAGGTCTCATTTGAACTTAAATTTTAGTGGCTTCTCAGAGAGATTACTTTCATTCTAACGTGTCTTATTTTACTTTGATTTATGTGTTAAGAAAAAGTATTACAGATTATTTGGTGAAGCACTATAGCAAAAGAACTTAGTCTCTGGAATCAGTTGACCTGGGGTCAAATTCCAGCTCCTCCAGTTACTAGTTGTGAGATTTTGGACAGAGTTTCTAACTTCCCTAAACCTTGGTTTCCACATCTGTCAAATGGGGATAGTAATACTTCATAGAGTGTTATTAGGTTAGATGAGACTATGTATGTAAAGCCCTTAGCAATGCCTGTTATGTAGTTAGCACGCGACCAATGAACATTATGGTCGCTAGTATTATTGCGACTCCAGTTACGAAAGTTGAAATCTGAAACCTGTATTAAAAAGCGTTTTTTAGATGCTTTGGACAACTTAGCACAACATAAATAATTTAGCATCAGAGACTTTAGCTAACTTGTATTAGCAAATTTATTAATAAGAAGAATAACACATTATTTATTACCAAGTAGTGTTTATCCCAGGAATGCAAAGTTGTGTTAACATTTGAAAATCAATGAATATAATCTACATATTAACAATAAAGGAGAAAATGTATATGATTACTTCAATAAATTCAGAAAAACTTTGACAAAAATTCAACACCCCATTCATGATTTAAACAAACATACCTCTAGAAAACTGGGAATAGGGGAAACTTCCTTAACTGATGATCATCTATGAAAAAACCTATAGCCAATGTCATACTTAATGGTAAACTATTGGATGTCTTTCCCCTAAGGTTAGGAATAATATAAGAATGGCCTATCTTGCCACTTCTGTTCAGCATTCTAACTAATAGTCCTAGCTATTGAAATAAGGCAAGAAATTAAACTAAAATGCACACAGATTGAAAAGAAGTAAAACCATCTCATTTGCCAACTGCGAGATTGTTTATATAGAAAATACAAAGGAATCTACAAAATAATCATTAGTAATTGAATTTAGCAAGGTCAAGGGAAACAAAGTGAATATACAAAAATGAACTGCATTTTTATATAACATCAGCAAACAATTCATAAATGAAAATTTTAAAAATTTTACTTAGAATATCAACCAAAACAACGTAAAATACTTAGGAATAAATTTGACAAAAATATGTCAGATCTCTTCATTGAAAACCACAGGACATTGCTAGGAGAAATTTAAAACCTAAATATAGGGAGAGTTATATTATGTTCATGAATCAGACCATACAATATAGTTAAGATGTCAGTTCCCCAAACTGATTTATAGATACAATGCAATCTCAATCAAAATCCTAAAAGGATGTTTTTTTTAAAAAATAAGTTTATTTTTTTATTTTTGGCTGTATTCGGTCTTCGTTGCTGCGCAGGGGCTTTCTCTAGTTGCGGTGAGAAGGGGCTACTCTTCGTTGCGGTGCACAGGCTTCTCATTGCAGTGGCTTCTCTTGTTGCAGAGCACGGCTTTTAGGCCCGCGGGCTTCGTAGTTGTGGCTTGCAGGCTCTGGAGCGCAGAGCTCAGTAGTTGTAGCGCACAGGCTAAGTTGCTTCGCGGCATGTGGGAATCTTCCCAGACCTGGGATCGAACCTGTGTCCCCTACATTGGCAGGCGGATTGTTAACTACTGCGCCACCAGGGAAATCCCCTAAAAGGATTTTTTAATAGCAATTGGTAAGCTGATTCAAAAATTTATATGAAAATTAAAAAGGCTGAGAAAAGCAAACCAATTATTTTGTTTTATTACTTTTTTGTAGGGGGAGGACAATTGAGGGCATTTTTTTTCTTAATTTTTAATTATAGTTGAGTTACAATTTAGTTTCTGGTGGACAGCAAAGTTATTCAGTTATACACATATATTATGTATATATTCTTTTTTATATTCTTTTCTATTATGGTTTATTACAAGATTTTTTTTTTTTTTTTGCGGTACGCGGGCCTCTCACTGTTGCGGCCTCTCCCGTTGCGGAGCACAGGCTCCGGACGCGCAGGCTCAGCGGCCATGGTTCCCGGGCCTAGCCGCTCCGCGGCATGTGGGATCTTCCCGGACCAGGGCACGAACCCGTGTCCCCTGCATCGGCAGGTGGACTGTCAACCACTGCGCCACCAGGGAAGCCCATATTACAAGATTTTGAGTATAGTTCCCTGTGCTATACAGTAGGACCTTATTGTTTATCTGTTTTATACATAGTAGTTTGTATCTGCTACTCCCAAACTCCTAATTTATCCCCCCCTTCCCACTTTTGTAACCCTAAGTTTATTGTCTGTCTGTGTGTCTGCTTCTGTTTTGTAAATAAATTCATTTGTATCATATTTTAGATTCCACATATAAGTGATATCATATGATATTTGTTTTTCTCTTTCTGACTTCACTTAGTATGATTATCTCTAGGTCCATTCATGTTGCTGCAAATGGCATTATTTCATTCTTTTTCATAGCTGAGTAGTATTCCATCGTGTGTGTGTGTGTGTGTGTGTGTGTGTGTGTGTGTGTGTGTGTGCGCGCGTGCGCACGTGCATGTACCATATCTTTATCCATTCATCTGTTGATGGACGTTTAGGTTGCTTCCATGACTTGGCTACTGTAAATAGTAAGTAAACCAATTTTAAAAGGGAAGAACGAGGTTGAAGGACTCATATTACCTGGTTTCAGGACTCACTATAAAGCTACAGTAATCAAGACAGTGTGGTAAAGGTAAAAGGATAGACTTACAGATAAATGGAAAGGAGTAGAGTCCAGAAATAGACCCACACATAAATGGTCACTTGATTTTTGACAAAGCAATTCAGCAGTAAAAAGAAAAACTTTACAACAAATGGTGTTGGAACAGCTGGATATCCATATGGAAAAAAGTGAAATCTGACACATACCCTACACAAAACTTAAATAATGCATTATAGACTTAAATGTAAAAGCTAAACCTTACCATTTTTATAAACTTCTAGAAGAAAACATAGAAGAAATCTTTGTGACCTTGGGTGGACAGACTTTTCTTAAGTCACAAAAAGCATGAACTATAAAAACTGATAATTGGACATCGTCAAAATTAAAATCTTTTGTTCTTCTAAATATGTTTTGTTAAGAGAATGAAAAGACAAGCCATGGACTGGGAGAAAATATTCACACTCTATGTGTCTTACAAAGGACTTTTGTCAAGAATATATAAAGAACTTACAATTCACTAATAAGCCAACCAGCAGAATTTTAAAATGGACAAAAGATTTGAACAGACAAGTCCCAAATGAAGATATAACAAATAGCTAGTAGCATACAAGAGGATATTCGATATCATTAACTCTTAGGGAAGTACAAATTAAAACCACAATGAGGGCTTCCCTGGTGGCGCAGTGGTTAAGAATCCGCCTGCCAATGCAGGTGACACGGGTTCGAGCCCTGGTCCAGGAAGATCCCACATGCCGCGGAGCAACTAAGCCCGTGCGCCACAACTACTGAGCCTGCGCTCTAGAGCCTGCGAGCCACAACTACTGAGTCTGTGTGCCACAACTACTGAAGCCTGCGCGCCTAGAGCCCGTGCTCTGCAACAAGAGAAGCCACTGCAATGAGAAGCCTGCACACCTCAACGAAGAGTAGCCCCCACTCACTGCAACTAGAGAAATCCCACACGCAGCAACAAAGACCCAGCGCAGCCAAAAATAAATTAAAAAAAAAAAAAAAAACCCACAATGAATTACCGCTACACACCCATTAGAATGGCTGAAATTAAAAAGACAGTTAACAAGTTTTAACAAGGATGTGGAGTGACTGGAACTCTCAGGCACTGCTGGTGGGAATGTAAAGTTGTAAAACTACTTGGGAAAATTGCTTGACAGTCTCCTCATATGTTAATTATACACCTGTCATACATCCCTGGCTTTCCACCCCTAGGTATTTACCCAAGAGAAATGAATATAAGATTTATACACAAATGTTTATAGCAGCTTTAGTCATAATAGCCAAAACCAGGAAATATTCAACAGGTAAATGGATAACCATATGGTATATCCTCACAATGGAGTACTACTCAGCAATAAAAAGATACAAACTACTGATATATGCAATAGCACAGGTGAATCACAAAATAATTATGCTTATGAAAAACACCAGACACAAAAGACTATACACTGGACAGTTCCATTCATATAAAACTAGAAAGTGCAAATTTATGTGTACTGACAGATCAGTGGTTGCCTGGTGCTGGAGGCAGGAGACAGGATTCTTCAGGAGTAATAGAAATGTTTTATATCTTGATCGTGGTTGTGGTTTGACAAGTAGAGACATGTCAGATTTTATCGAATTGTACACTTCAGTGGATACAGTTTATTGTACCTAAGTACACCTCAATAAAGCTTATTTTTAAAAAAGAAGTTATGGAAGCTGTACCCTAAAATTAACACAGGATTTAGTGCAGATGACTTACTTTGGCTAAAACAAGATTGCAGGTTGATAGACTACTGCAAAATTGAATTGAAAACCTGAAAGAAGGAAATAGAGACTCCCTCTGAACTAGGGATTAGTAGTTTGCTTTAGAAGGATACAAATTTACTTTGAAATATTGCCTAGAGTTGAAATGCCTCCTTTTAAAAGTGTGCTTTAGGGATAAAATATTCGCACTTTATGGCTAGCTTCAATACATGGATGTATTTTTAGTCATCTTTTATACTTACTAAAGAACTGCAAATCACACAGAAGGACAAAAGAAATGAACAAGGGATATGATGTGTATAGATAATTTATAAATGAATAAATTCAAATGGCCAATGAACATGTGAGATTATAGATGTATGGACAAAGATATTTGTTCCCACATTATTCATAATAGCAAAAATAAATAAGAATAACTGCAATGTTTAATAATAGCAGATTAATTAGGTGAATTATATTATTTCCATGATGCAAACTTTGAGAATTATATTGTAGAAGAATGTTTGTTGGTGTAAGAAGATTTTAGTAGTGTAATACAAAATTCAAAAGACAGATTACCAGTGAAGGATTCTGGAATATTTTCCAAAAGACAGATTACTAGATTGTATACTACAACTGATTATAAAATAATATATTTCAATATTAAAAATTTTAAGATACACACCAGAATTTTAACAGTGGTTATCTTTGGTTGATGGCATTCTAAGAAATTTGTTTTTGTTTTTATGGTAGTTATTGCTTTTATGCAGTTTTTAAAAATTTTTTAAATTGAAGTATAGTTGATTTACAATATTTTGTTAGTTTCAGGTGTCTAGCAAAGTGATTCAGTTATATATAATATATTTATATTTTTATATTGTTTTCCATTATAGGTTATTATAAGATATTAAATATAGTTCCCTGTGCTATACAGTAAATCCTTATTTTTAAAAAAATTTTTATTTATTTTATTTTTGGCTGTGTTGGGTCTTCGTTGCTGTGCGTGGGCTTTCTCTAGTTGTGGTGAGCAGGGCTACTCTTCGTTGCAGTGCAAGGGCTTCTCATTGCGGTGGCTTCTCTTGTTGCGGAGCACAGGCTCTAGGCGCACGGGCTTCAGTAGCTGTGGCACGTGGGCTCAGTAGTTGTGGCGCATGGGCTTAGTTGCTCCGCAGCATGTGGGATCTTCCTGGACCAGGGATCAAGCCCGTGTCCCCTGCATTGGCAGGTGGATTCTTAACTACTGTGCTACCAGGGAAGCCCTACAGTAAATCCTTATTGCTTATCTATTTTATGTATAGTAGTTTGTATCTGCTATTAAAAAAATTCTTCTGCATTGAGTATATAGTTTCTTCGATGTAGAGAAATAAAGAGTAGCTTGAAGATTAGCAGAAGGTTGAACATTAATACTATAGTATTCATTATACTGTTCTATTTTTGTAAATTCTTTGAGAATATTAAAATAGCTTGAAAACCTTCACTTTATTTACAGCACTGTATGAGCCATATTTATCAAGCATAACTCCATTTATGAGGCTATTTAATGGCAGGTTAAAGGGTCTTTAAGCTTGATTTTAATAAATGCATAGTATAATAAAAATTTATTCACATTAAATACAAAGCAAATTATCACCTCTAACTGCTGGCTGATTTAGATTTAACTTCCAAACAGGAAGAGATTTTGAGTTTGGACACAAAGATCTGTTGATGATGTACTGATGATCCATTAATGGTCAGTAATCTTTGGGAATTCCCTGACTGTCCAGTGGTTAGGACTCGGTGCTTTCACTGCCTGGGCCTGGGTTCAATCCCTGGTCGGGGAACTAAGATCCTGCAAGCCATGTGGCATGGCACCCGCCCCCCGCCCCGCAAAAAAAGTCAGTAATCTTTCTAGCCTTGTAGAAACAGATGGTGAATTTTCCTCTTTGACATCCAGCAATACACTGATTCCTAGGTGAGTTGCAGCCAAATTGGATATTGGTAGTATTTCTCTTGATTAATTCATTTATAATAGTTATATACATTTCTAAATTCTAATTTTATTTATTTTTTGAATAAATAATATGGTATAAAATTTTAAAAGGTGTGTAGCAAAAAGTCTTCTATTCCCTGACTCTGGGCCACCAGTTCCCTGCCTTGGGGATGTTAAAGCCGACCACCAGGAACACATCTGTGTCTTAACAAAAATAAGTTACATTTAGCTTGTTGCAGCAAGGAATAACATATACTAGAATAACTGTGGGGCATCTCAGAAGGAAGGAGTTAGAAAAGAGGATATACAGGGTTTTAGGAACTGAGACTGGTCATAGAGTGATTTTAGGGTGGAAGTTAGTAGTCTGGGCAGGGACTGGCTAGAATATGTAATTTAGGTGAATTGCTGGAATGGTCAATGGTTTTATCTTTGGTACAGCTGAGTCCCTGAGGAGTTACTGTCAGATCAGCTTGTCTGTGGTACTGGAACATAATGAGCCGATGTTAAAAAAAAAAAAAGTTAGAACTTAGGTAGTCTGTAATGCATATTGTGGTTTGGTTTGGTTCACTTTATCTGACTTTTTTTTTTTTTTTTTGGCTGTGCTGGGTCTTCGTTGCTGCGGGCTTTCTTTAGTTGCGGCGCGAGGGCTTCTCACTGTAGTGGCTTCTCTTGTTGTGGAGCATGGGCTCTAGACACATGGGCTTCAGTAGTTGTGGCTCGCAGGCTCTAGAGCGCAGGCTCAGTAGTTGCGGTGCATGGGCTTAGTTGCTCCGCGGCATGTGGGATCTTCCTGGACCAGGGCTTGAACCCATGTCCTCTGCATTGGCAGGCGGATTCTTAAGCCCTGTGCCACCAGGAAAGCCCTATCTGACTTTTAAGTCATAGTGTTTTTCTGAGTGTTTGGGAGCAATCTGTAGTTTCTGTTTCAATTTTTACTCTTTGCTTCTGATCATTTGTTAACTAAGCTGGGGGATTTGCCATTTAGGGTAAGTGATCAGTCAAGATCTGTATCTTTGTTAGATAGGCTGTGAGTGTTTATCAAGCTTTTTTTTTTTTTTTATCAAGCTTTTGATGGTAGTAATTTTGACCTCTGTAAGCACCAAGCCACTTTTTTCTTTTTCTTAGATGATTGGGTTTTTTTTTTTTGCGGTACGCGCAGGCCTCTCACTGTTGTGGCCTCTCCCGTTGCGAAGCACAGGCTCCGGACGCGCAGGCTCAGCGGCCATGGCTCACAGGCCTAGCCGCTCCGCGGCATGTGGGATCTTCCCGGACCGGGGCACAAACCCGTGTCCCCTGCATCGACAGGCGGACTCTCAACCACTGCACCACCAGGGAAGCCCTAGATGATTGTTTTTTTTGTTTTGTTTTGTTTTGTTTTCGTTTTTTGGTTTTTTTTGCTGTACACGGGCCTCTCACTGTTGGGGCCTCTCCCGTTGCGGAGCACAGGCTCCGGACGCGCAGGCTTGGCGGCCATGGCTCATGGGCCCAGCCACTCTGCGGCATGTGGTATCTTCCCGGACCGGGGCATGAACACGTGTCCCCTGCATTGGCAGGCAGACTCCCAACCACTGTGCCACCAGGGAAGGCCTAGATGATTGTTTTTTGAATCACCTGTTATGATAATGGCTGACTGCAGCATTTAAGACTCTGGAGATCACACACGTGGCATCTGTAGCAGACAAAACCTCAAACAAGAATTATTATTAAAGTTTGAAATAATGTCCCATATATCCCATATCTATTTGGATCTTCCTTTGGTAACCAAATCATTTTTTCCCCTTTAATTTGGATATGGATTATTCACCTTTGCCTGTGTCTGAAGAATTAGTCTTGCATTTGGTGATTATCAAGGATAAAGGTCTTGGTAGTACTAGGAATAAAGGGCAGGGTGTTTATTGACAGTCTAGAATCTTGAACCAGCAGAGAGAGAAGAAATAGCCAAGAGAATAAAGGGCAAAATCATGGAAACTGCATGGTAATCAGTGGCTTCTGGCATCTGAGAGATTGTGTTCTGTTGATCTTGGCCATAAATGGTCTATTCACATTATCTTCTGCTTTTGGACCAAAACAATTCTGGAAATCCTAGCTCAGACACAGTGTCTGGCCATAGCAATGATGTCAGTAATACACATAATTAATTTGTTCTCCGTAGTGTTAATAGTTATAAGTACATGATACATACCTTAACAGAAGTTCTTTTGACATGTTTCCACAAGGCTCAATTCTTGATCTTTAGATTATCACTGGGAGATTTAGGTGAATGTAAGGAAGAAGCAGAAACTACTTGTTGATGTTGAGTCTGTAGGTTTTACTTAATTTATTATTATTAACCAGCCTTATCAGAATGGAAGAGAGTGGAATCTTCTGTTAAAGTACATAATCAGTTTTATAAGGAGTCAGTCATTGATTATTCTGAAAGTAAGAATATGTTCTGAACAGAGGACATTGACACATCTCCAGGCCTTTGATTTATCCTATAAAATGTATTAAGAATTTCACCAATACAAGCTTATTTAAACCTAGAGATAAAATCTTTTTGTAGACAGCTATTGTGTCAGTCTTTGTATATAAATGTATCTTTAACCTGAAAGATGTACAAACATTGAAGCATATCTACTTTTAACACATTTTACTTACACATGATTACCTTAGGAAGGCTGTACTCTTTTCATTCATTAGTTTTTTTTTCTTTTTACCCCATTTTAATAAAGCAAAGAGCTCTCACAATAGTTTGAGTTAGTTAGAAGTTGGAGAATGCCAAACAGAGCTAATAATTTCTGTAATCCTTCAAAACTATCTTTAATAAGGTAAAGGATCAAGTCTTTGTGTAACCTAATGGTCATTTAGTGTAAACCCAAAGATACTGTAGGTGTGAGAAACATCTTCACAGTTTTATTATTCTGAATTTGGAGAAAAACAAAATCAAAGAGAATTGTTATGTGACAAAATATTAGCTGTGACTATCCAGAGGTGAGAAGTAGTTACAGGCAGTATCTTTAAAAGCACAACAATAAGTGACAGTGTTTATTAGGAATGTCAACTTGTTTCCAAAAGTAAGGAACTTAAAAAAAGAAGATTTATGAGTTTGTGAAAAAGCACAGAGTTAATAGAATATTTTGATGATTTAAGGAATGTCTTCCCTGAGCACAGAATAACTTTGCTCTTTTAACAGAAAGAAAATCAAATTCTAGTCTTACTTTGTTTATTATTCATGAAAGAATTTGCATTAAAAGGATTTATAAGCCATTATTCCTTATGAAAAATCCCTCATATCTGACCAGTTTTGTCAGAAATTTTAACGTATTTTCTTTCTCCCTTCAAAGGTTTTTTTTGTTTGGTTTGGTCTGGTTTGGTTTTTGTAGCTACTACAAACCCAGACAAATAAAGTATACTAATTCTCATACTGTCTACCCTTATGGTATGCTGTCTTATTTGTCTTTCACTATATTCTGTCACATTTTGGCACGACCAGAAATTTCTCTTTTTTCCCCCAGCTTTATTGAGGTATAATTGACATATGACATTGTGTGAGTTTAAGGTGTACAATGTGTTGATTTGATATATTTTGCAAAATGATTACCACAATAGCATTAGCTAACAATGTATAACACCATATAATTACCATTTCTTTCTTGTGGTGAGACAGACATTTCTTATTTGAAGACCAAATTATTCTCTTTATTTCTAGTTGAGCAAAAGCACATCTGATACCATACATTCACATTCCCCTGTCTTCACACACATTCTTTTACATTCATTCAAAATCAATAACAGAAGACATTGTTAAGAGTTAAAGGTTGAGGGACTTCCCCATGGTCCAGTGGTTAGGAATCCGCCTTCCAATGCAGGGGACACGGGTTCAATCCCTGGTCGAGGAACTGGGATCCCACATGCCACAGGGCAACTATACCCGCGAGCTGCAACTACTGAGCCCGTGCGCCACAAGTAGAGAGAAGCCCGCATGCCTCAACGAAAGACCCCACATGCCGCCTGCCGCAACTAAAGTCTGACGCAGCCAAATAAATTAATATTAAAATATATATATATAAAAAAAGAGTTAAGGGCTTCCCTGGTGGTGCAGTGGTTGAGAGTCCGCCTGCCGATGCAGGGGACACGTGTTCGTGCCCCAGTCCGGGAAGATCCCACATGCCGTGGAGCAGCTGGGCCCGTGAGCCATGGCCACGAAGCCTGTGCGTCCGGAGCCTGTGCTCCGCAACGGGAGAGGCCACAACAGTGAGAGGCCCGTGTACCGCAAAAAAAAAAAAAAAGAGTTAAAGGTTGAATGAGAGGGAAATTCTGAGGGCGTTAGAAATGAGTAATCTTATAACTTCCAGAGAGTTACAAATTGTAAGGGCTTTCCTTGTTTCTTAAGCATTAATTAATCTCTAAATTCTCTTTAGGGTGAGGCCAATTAGTCTTTTCCAGGTTTTGTATCTCCTAGGCACATCAAAATAGGGACTAATTGCTAGAGATCGGGGAAGCCTACATAAGCCTGATTTCTTCAATAAATGTTCTTTTTTCCTGGTGTTTGGGAAGTCTTTCAGGGAGGCACTTTTAGAATTTGAATTGCATTTGGAAGCCTCCTCATATTAAAGAATGCAGACCACTGGGTATTTAGAATTCTGTTTCCTATCTTGTTTTAAGGTGCCTCTCAAATAAACAATTTTGTTCATGTTAAAAGTTCCCCAAGAGGACTTCCCTGGTGGCGCAGTGGTTGAGAGTCCGCCTGCCGAGGCAGGGGACACGGGTTTGTGCCCTGGTCCGGGAAGATCCCACATACTGCGGAGCGGCTGGGCCCATGAGCCATGGCCGCTGAGCCTAGGCGTCCTGAGCCTGTGCTCTACAACGGGAGAGGCCACAGCAGTGAGAGGCCCGCGTATTGAAGAAAAAAAAAAGAATCCACCTGCCAATGCAGGGGGCATAGGTTCAAGCCCTGGTGTGAGAAGATCCCACATGCTGCGGAGCAACTAAGCCCGTGTGCCACAACTACTGAGCCTGTGCTCAAGAGCCCGCGGGACACAACTACTGAGCCCGTGTGCCACAACTACTGAGCCTGCACTCTAGAGCCCCAAGCCACAACTACTGAAGCCCATGCGCCTAGAGCCCGTGCTCCGCATCAAGAGAAGCCCGTGAACCGCAATGAAGAGTAGCCCCCCATTCGCCACAACTAGAGAAAGCCCGTGCGCAGCAACAAAGACCCAATGCAGCCAAAAATAAATTAAAAAAAAAAAAAGTCCCCAAGAGGCCATTTGTAATTTGAAATTTTTCCTTGGTGAAATTATGCCGTTTGTTGAGTATATTCATAATCTGAAAATGTGAAGGAAACAGATAGAGGAGGCACAGAGGAGGCAAAGATTCAGGCTGAGAAAATACCATGTGACCTGCAACGATTGTTAAGGGTGGCACTTTTGCAACCATATGTCTCCAGAAGACATGAAGTGACACCAAAGATAAGCCGTCATCAATTGAGGGCCGATCAGAGCCTCAGCCCCAGCTAGACAGAACTAAGCAAAACACTTCTTAGGATTGTAAGGACTAAGGAAGGTCCTTAGAAAGTTTCAGAAAAATTGACCCAATGCAGAGTTTGCCTAAAGATACTGGTCTAATGAGACCTTCTGAACTTGTCAGCCTTTGGGGCTGGCTGGAAAATACACTTATTAGGTCCTAGTCTGTCCTCTGCCTATGGGCTTCCTCTTATAGATGAATGACACTCAAGATACTGAACAAGCAGACAGATGATAGGAATGCTGTTAATTAGGTAGAAGCCGGATTTCACTCCTGAACAGAACAATCTGATAAGACTGAAAGTCAGAGGACCCACGTATCACCTTAACCCTGAAGTGCTTGAGAAAATTATTGAAGATCAGGTAACTCACTCTAGTAGGCAGGGTGGCCTTGAGCAGGTGGAAATCAAGTGGCCTCATATGTGCACACTGTTACAAAGTCATGGGTCTCCCCAGAAACAAGGTCAGCTGAAGGATTTATTTATAGTTAAAGAAAAAAAAGTTAGGTTTATTTAACTTGCTGCAACAAGCAGAGAGAACTAGAGGGATCTTCTATATAGGGGAAGGCAGTTAGGAAGGCTACTCATTGGATACTGTTGTTAGATGAAGGACTATTGTTGGATTTTAGGGTGGAAGTTTGTAATCTGGGCAAGGACTAGTTAGAATTTGTAGACTAGATGAGTTGCTAGAACTCATGATGAAGTTCTAGTGTTAGATCAGATCTAGTGTCTATGCAGAGTTACTGTTAAATTAGTTTGCCTGAGGTCTTATCTTGAAACATGGATCTGAAGTATCTGGTATTAAAAAGAATTTGAGCTTAGATAGTCTGTGATGCATGTTGTGGTTTGGTTTGGTTCACTTCATCTGTTTTATGAGTCATAGTACAGTTATAAGTTGGGACTTCTGTTTTGATTCTGAGAGGCTGCTGGTGTTAGTTTCTTATGTGTATAAAAGTACATTTGTAATTGTTGAATGGCTTTAGGAAAAAACTTTGACTTTAAGAATTCAGTATTAGTTTTCTATTGCTGTGTAACAAATTACCACAAACTTAGTGGCTTAAAACAACGTTTTTTTAGCTCCTAGTTCTGTGGGTCAGAGGTACATTCATGGCATAGACTTCTCAGAGCTCAAAGGCTGAAATCAAGGTGCCTACCAGGCTGAGTTTACATGTGGAGGCTGGGGGAAGAATCTGATCTTTAGCACATTCAGGTTTCTGGCAGTTCCTTGTGGTGGTAGGAGTGAAGTCCCTATTTTTAGCTGGGGGCCACTCCCAGCTCCTAGAGTCTGCCTTCATTCCTTGCTCCGTGGCCTGCTCTATCTTCAAGCTAACAATGGAGAAATTGCACATCAAATCCCTCTCATGCTTCAGCTCTCTGAACTCCTATATCTGATCTCTAAATCCAGATTAAAAGGTCTTCTGTGATTAGGTCAGGTGCACCTGGACAGTATCCCTATTTTAAGGTCATCTAATATGGGACCTTAATTATGCTTGCAGACTTCCTTCCAGCAGTACCTAGATGATTGATGGAGTAACTGGGAGAAGGTGTGTGTATACCATGGACCAGGCATCTTGTGGGGTCTGCCTTCTGCTAACCACAGTGCCTTTGTGTGTTTTGAAGCATAAGCCACAGAACTTCCTCTTTGTCATCTTAGTAACTCTTGGTTGCTTATAGGTGTAACTTAAATTTTAATGTTGCTGGTAAGAGTCAGTTTGGGGTATAGCTCTGCTGATTTGAGAAAAGTCTTATTTATGTATAAAACGGATTAACATAAGGAAAGTTATTGCCAGTGGGATTGCCTTTCTTTTTGCCCTTGTCATCTGTTACTTTTCTTTTAATAAAGTTTTTTATAAAAACTTGGGCAGAGCAGATAGGAAAAAAAAAAAGCTGTCTGTAGTCCAAACACTCTTGCTTATACTTTCATCCTTTTCTTCCAATTTTTATTGTTCAATTAAAAGAATATCATTATGATCATATAGTGTACAAAATAATTGTATACTGACTTCTTATATACACTTTTTTCTGATTATAAAAGTGATACAGGGTAATTGGAGAAAGTTTAAAAATAGGCAAGTCGGAAGAATAAGATAATTTAGGATCTTGTTACCTAGCACTAATACTTGGGTATATTTCCTTATTGTGTTTTCTAATGCATTATTTAGTCACAATTTAGATCATATCGTATGGCTTTATTTATTTGGATTTATTTTATTTATTTTTTTTTTTTGTGGTACGCGGGCCTCTCACTGCTGTGGCCTCTCCCGTTGCGGAGCACAGGCTCCGGACGCGCAGGCTCAGCGGCCATGGCTCACGGGCCCAGCCGCTCCGTGGCATGTGGGATCTTCCCGGACCGGGGCACGAACCCGCGTCCCCTGCATCGGCAGGCGGACTCTCAACCACTGCGCCACCAGGGAAGCCCTTGGATTTATTTTTAAACAGAGTTAAACACTGGACCACTTGTCAATTTTAAATAAAAGGTATTTGGCATATTACTTATCACCTATGAGTTTTTTGTATCCTAACCTTTAAAAGTGACTTCTTTAATTCTGTGTGAATTTTAGATTCATAAATATGCCTTTTATTTTTAAAATTTTACATGTGTATGTACATATATGTATATTTATGATCAGTATCTTATGGGGGAAAAAATAGAGAGGGAAAAAAATAGACAAAGCATTCCATTGTCTGTTCAAATTGACTCACTCCCTCAGGGTCCCTGACAGCTGAGTTTTCACGATACCTTATATTTTAATATTATCAGTGGACCAAGGACATCAGCGTTTCCATTGGCTCTTCTTCCCTCTTGCTTTTTGAGACAAAATACCATGGCTCTGGCCTCCCTGTGGGGAACAGCAGCTCAGGAGAAGAAAATGCTTTGAAAAGAGGTCTTTAAAGAACATTCCAGACTTAGAGAGTGAAAGAGAGCACCTTGTGCCTCCTTTCCCATCTTCTCTTGGCTTCTCATACTGACTAGAATGCCAAAATGTCTCAGCTGAAGGTGCAGACTGATATCGGGCAGTATTTCCCTGCTGAAACATTGATAGACTGGGCACTCGCTATATGAATTTTTAAAGAGTACAGAAAATCATTATTTGAGTTACTTGTTAATGAAAATAGTTTGTTTTATTACCTACTGTCCTTCTGTTTTTGAGGAGAGAGGTGAGGTAAAGACAAATATTTTGTTTTGTAATGTTCCTTGCAAAGTGTCCAAAATGTGATTTGGATGTGGTCATCAACCATGTCAAGAATGATTCTATTTTAACAGCGGCATGAAAAAAATCATTCTAGAAACACATTTCTTAGGACTGGGAAGGAACTGAAACATAGAATTTGCACATGAGTGGAAATTTGATCTCTGAGTTACATAATCTTCCTGAAATCAACCTAGACTTCTGAGTCTGGGGTTCAAAGTGAATAAAGCTAGACTTGAAAATCTTTGGTATCATGACTTCTGCAGTTTTTTCCTTAATTTTAATTCAACTCTGACTGGGGTCAGCTAGGCTCAAGTGTTTTTGCATTAAAACGGTTTTTAAAAAATTATTGACGTATAATATACAAAAGTGCACATATCCTAAGTGTACAGCTTGATAAATTTTCACAAAGGAAACATACTTGTGTAGCCAGTATTCAAATCAAGAAAACAGAACATTACCTACAGTAAGTGTTGAGGTAATTTTCTTTCAAGAAGGCTATGTAGGTGATATATTTTCTGAGTCCCTTTGATTTTCTGAATGTCTTTCTATGACCTTCACATATAATATAAAGTATTTGGCTGAGTACAAAACTTACAAGTTACAACCTTTTCTCCCTAGAGTTCTACACATATTCCAGTGATGTTAGAAATCTAATATTCTAGAAAAAAAACTATCATGATTTAAGTTTCTTCTTTATCCTTATAATTCAGAATTTTTTCAAGAATGTGCCTCTTGATTAGTTTTTCCTGAAATGCAACGATTCAGTGTGTTTAAGCAAACCTTTCTATATAGCTCAGAAAAGTTTTCTAATTTGTTTTGAGTATTTTTCCTGTTACATTTTTTCTAGTTTAGTTTTTCAGGAATATCATTAACCTCTTATTTTGGCTCTCCATCCTCTATTCTTTGTATGTCATTGTCTCTCACCATTTTCATATTTGTCCTTTTCCTTTGTATTCCAAAAGAACTTTTCTAGTTTGTCTTACATATTATATACTTTATTTTTATCAGTTTCATTTCTGTTCTTTGCTCTCTCCTAGCGTTCTCCTAGAATTGTTACACAGTCAGTTCTGTTGTAATGGTTGTCAAAATTCATTGAATTGTATGCTATGTAAAGATGATTAAGAAAAAAAGCATATATCTGATAAAGGACATACTCAGAATATATAAGAACTTTTATCAGTCAATGGAAAAAATATATTGAAGAATTTTTTATTTTTTATTTTTTTTTGCCGTACACGGGCCTCTCACCATTGTGGCCTCTCCCGTTGCGGAGCACAGGCTCCGGATGCGCTGGCTCAGCGGCCATGGCTCATGGGCCCAGCCGCTCCGCGGCACGTGGGATCCTCCCTGACCGGGGCACGAACCCGTGTCCCCCGCATCGGCAGGCAGACTCTCAACCACTGCACCACCAGGGAAGCCCCCTGAATAAATTTTTAAATGGACAAAAAATTGGTTGATTAGGCATGTCCCAAAAGGAAGATAGCCAGATAGCCAATAAACAAGTGGAAGCGTGCTCAGCATCACTATTCACCAATGAAATGCAAATTAGAACCACAAAGAGATAGAAGTAGACACTCACTATAATGGAGTAAATTTTAAAAGTGACCAATACCAAGTGTTGGCAAGGAGTAGCTGGAACCCTCACACCTTGCTGGTGTGGCTAAAATGGTATAAGACTTCAGTGAACTGTTTGATGAAACCTATGCCTACCCCCCTAACCTTGCATTCCCAATCCTGGGTGAAACAGGTGCTTACATCCACCATAAGACAGATAGAAGAATGTTCATAGCAACATTATTCATAGTAGCTCAGAATTGGAAAGGTTATCTAACACATTTTGCTGCCCCTAGCCTTATTAATGCAGTCATGCTAAACATGTAGCAATCTGCTTTTAGTTTAATATGTGCTATTAGTGAAAATTTATGTAGGGTATCCCCCCCCAGTTTTCTAATTTTTGAAATGTTTTTCAAATTTCTTAAAACTTTTTTCTTGAAACTAGTTTGATTTTGGAGCACTAAAAGAAAATTTGTTGTACAGTTAGCCTGGAGCACCAATTATAAAAATGCCAACTTTTGGTCTGCATTTAGCCCCAATACTCTTTTATTCTTGGATCATTCTTAAGTTTCATTAATTTTAACTGCTTTTTGAATCTTACACATTACTTTCCTATTTGAATGGTGCATTTATTTATTTATTTATTACTCACTGCACTAATTGTTTGCTCAGATTAACTTGTTAATGCTGTTTCATTTTTTGAATAAATACTAAAGAGCAGTGCTGTTCAATATAACTTTCTGAACTGATAGAAATGTTGTGTATTTATGCTCTCCAATATGGCAGTCACTGAGCACATGAGGTTATTAAGCATTGAAATGTGGTCAGTGCAACTGAGGAGCTAAATTTTAAATTTTATTTAATTTTAATTAATTTAAATTTAAGTCTAAATGGCCACATGTGGCTAGTAGCTACCTTATCAGACAGTGTAGCTCTAGAGTTAAGAAGGATGAATTGAGAAAAATACAAGAATTTAGAATGATATGAAATTAGGAAAAAATGCATTTATCATTTAACTTAGAACATTGGTTCTCAATCTGCACATTAGGATTACCTGGAGAGCTTTTTGAAACTACCAGTTTCTGGGACACTAATCTAAAACCAGTTGAATCCAGATTTCTAGAAATGGATGAGGGCATTATATTTTCAGAAACTTCCTAGGTTATGCTAATGTACAATTGGAGTTAAAAATCAGTAAATTATAGTAGTGCTTCTTAATGTGCACCTGAGCATCTTGTTAAAATGCAGATTCTGATTTCAATATATCTGAGTTAGGCCAGATATCCTGCACTTCTAACAAGCTCCTGGGTGATTTTGATATTTTTGATCCCCAGACTAAACTTTGAGGAGGAAAGAATTTTAGGAGGAAAGGTTGAGCAGGAGTTTACCATATCTGAAATGAACATTTGGTGGCATAATTGTAGAATTCAACAGTTGATATCTGGCTCAGACTTAGTTTCTATATGTCTCAACAATAGTGTGCACATAATATATACCTCAAAGTACTTAATTAGAAATTGATGAAGAACCAAACCTTTTCTCTGACCAGTGTCTAGGGAAGAGGTTTTGTTTTGTTTTGTTTTGTTTGGATATAATAGGGAAGAGCTCTCTGAAGAAGTAACATTTGAGCAGAGAATTGAGTAGAATGAAGGGGCTACCATGGCAGGTATGCAGTGGGCGTGACTGAGGTTCATGGCAACCAGCTCAACAGATAACCCAGCAGCTTTCACCACTGAAATAACAAAGATAAGAGTAGAAGTAAGTGAAATAGGGACCAGGAAAACAATAGAAAAGATTAACAGAATTAAGAATTGGTTTTTGAAATGATTAACATAATTGACAGACTTTAGACTGAGAATAAAAGAGAAAAGACAAATAAATAAATTAAGAAATGAAAAAAGGAGACATTACAACTGATACCACAGAAATATAAAGGATTATAAGAGACTACTGTGAACAATTATCCACTACAAATTGGGTAGCCTAGAAGAAATAGATAAATTTCTAGACACATTTAACCTATGAAGACTGAATTATGAAGAAGTGGAAAACTCTGAACAGACCAATAACAAATAAGGAGACTGAATCAGTAATCTAAAACCTCCCAACAAAGAAAAGCCCAAGACCAGATGGTTTCATTGGTGAAATCTACCAAACATTTTTAAAAAGAATTCATACCAATCCTTCTCAAACTCTTCCAAAAAATTGAGGGGGAGGGAATGCTCCCAAACTCATTTTTTTTGAGGCCAGCATTACTCTGATACAAAGGCCAGATAAGGAAACTATAAGAAAAGAAAACTGCAGACAAATATCCCTGATGAATAGAGATGCAAAACTTTCAACAAAATACTAGCAAACCTAATTAATTAACAGCATGTTAGAAAGATCATTCACCACAATCAAGTGATATTTATCCCTAGGATGCAAGGGTAATTCAGCATATGCAAATCAACAAATGTGATATACATCACATTAATGGGATAAAAGATAAAAATCATATGATCATCTCAATAGATGCAAAAAAAGCATTTGACAAAATACAGCATCTTTTCTTGATAAATACACCCAACAAATTGCATATAGAAGGAACATACCTCAACTTAATAAAAGCCATATATGACCAGCCCACAGCCAACATCATATTCAGCAATGAAAGGGTGAAAGCTTTTCCTCTAAGATCAGGAGTAAAATAAGGGTGCTTACTCTCACCTTTCTTATTCAACATAGTACTTGAAGTCCTAGCCAGAGCAATCAGGTAAGAAAATCAATCAATCCAGATCAGAAAGTAAGATGTAAAATTGTCTTAGTTTGCAGATGACATGGTCTTACATAGAGAAAATCCTAAAGACTCCACCAAAACAAAAAACAAACAAAAAAACTGTTAGAACTAATAAACAAATTCAGTTGTTTCAGGATACAAAATCAACATACAGAAATAACTTGTGTTGCTATACACTAACAATGCAATATCTGAAAAAGAAATAAAACAGTTCCATTTACAATAACATCAAAAACAATAAAATACTTAGGAATAAATTTATTCAAGGAGGTGAAAGATCTGTACACTGAAAACTACAAGATTTTGATGAAATTGAAGAAGACATAAACAAATGGAAAGACATCCTATATTCATAGATCAGAAGAATTAATATTATTAAAATGTCTATACTACCCAAAGTTGTCTGGAGATTCAGTGCAATTCCTATCAAAATGCCAATGGTTTTGGGCTTCGCTGGTGGCACAGTGGTTGAGAGTCCGCCTGCTGATGCAGGGGACATGGATTCGTGCCCCGGTCCGGGAAGATCCCACATGCCGCGGAGCGGCTGGGCCCATGAGCCATGGCCACTGAGCCTGCGCGTCCGGAGCCTGTGCCCCACAACAGGAGAGGCCACAACAGTGAGAGGCCCTCATACTGCAAAAAAAAAAAAAAAAGCCAGTGGTTTTTTCACAGAAATAGAAAAAACAGTCCTAAAGTTTGTGTGGAGCCACAAAAGACCCTGAATAACCAAAGCAATTGGAGGAAGAAGAACAAAGTTTGAGGCATCATACATCCTGATTTCAAACTATACTGCAAACCTCTAGTAGTCAAAACGGTATGGTATTGGCATAAAATAAAAACAGACACACAGGCCAATGGAACAGAATCAAGAGCTCAGAAATAAACCCTCACATATACAGTCAACTAATATTTGACAAGGGAGCCAAGAATATTCAATGAGGGAAAGGATAATCTCTTCAATAAGTGGTGTTGGGAAGGCTGTATAACTACAATGCAGAAGAATGAAATTAGACCACTCACAAAAATTAACTCAAAATGGATTAAAGACTTAAACATAAGACCTGAAACTGTAAAACTCCTAGAAGGAAACGTAGGGAAAAAGCTATTTGACATTGGTCTTGGTGACAATTTTGGGGGTATGACATCAAAAGCACAAGCAACAAAAGCAAAAATAAGTGGGACTACATCAAACTAAAAAACTTCTGCCGAGAAAAAGAAACCATCAACCAAGTGAAAAGGTAACCTACAGAATGGGAGAAAGTATTTATAAATCATATGTCTGATAAGAATATCCAAAGTATATAATAAATTCATACAACTCAATAGCAAAAAACCCAAACAATACAATTTAAAAATGGAAAGAGGGGGCTTCCCTGGTGGCGCAGTGGTTGAATGTCCGCCTGCCGATGCAGGGGACGCGGGTTCGTGCCCCGGTCCGGGAAGATCCCACATGCTGTGGAGCGACTGGGCCCGTGAGCCATGGCCGCTGAGCCTGCGCGTCTGGAGCCTGTGCTCCGCAACGGGAGAGGCCACAACAGTGAGGCCCGTGTACCACAAAAAAAAAAAAAAAAAAAAAAAAAAAATGGAAAGAGGAACTGAATAGACATTTTCCCAAAGGAGACATTACAGATGGCCAACAGGTACATGAAAAGGTGCTCAACATCTCTAATCATCAGGGAAATGCAAATTAAAATCATAGCAAGATATCACCTCAGACCTGTTAGAATGACTGTTTTTTTTTTTTTAGTGTGGATACACTTAAAGTGGCCTTTTCTATCACCAATCAACTTTTTTTTTTTTTTTTTTTTTGGCTGTACACGGGCCTCTCGCTGTTGTGGCCTCTCCTGTTGCGTAGCACAGGCTCCGGACGCGCAGGCTCAGCGGCCATAGCTCACGGGCCCAGCCGCTCCATGGCATGTGGGATCCTCCCAGACCGGGGCACGAACCTGTGTCCCCTGCATCGGCAGGCGGACTCTTAACCACTGTGCCACCAGGGAAGCCCTCTAGTCTTATTCTTGTTTCCCCAAATCCACGCTTATCCAAACCAGTGGTACTCAGAAGTGTGGTCCGTGGACCAATGTCTGTCCACGAATTGTTACTAACTGCAGTAAATACAGAGAGTGAGCATTTAAAAACTTTTATAGCAGCTTGACATTGGCACAACATCTATGCGTGTGATCATTTTTCTAGTAATTTATTTTTATTGCATTTTACAAAGTACAGTTTTTCCACTTGTTGATGCTGGGGTGGGGGCAGTTCCAACAGACAGTTTACAAAGCACTACTCTAGATCCTCTATTTTTCACTCAGAAATTCTGAACTCCGTGTATTCATGTGGCCACATAGGGGCTGGGGCAAGAGACATGAAGACCAGTAAACTATGACTATGTGATGACTGGGAATACAGGTGCTGATTATCTGAGATTAGTGAGCATGAGAATTGCCTGGGGTACTTGTTAACCATGCGGAGGCCTGTGTAGATCTCCAAAGATCCTGATTCCACACGTATGAGACCTAAGAATCTATGTTCTAAACAAATGCCTCTGATCAGTTGATTCTGATTAATTTTGTTCCTGGATATGTTGTTTAAATCAGGATACTTGAGAGTAAAAGGAAGCATTGTTAATAATTACATCAGGACAAAATAAATAAACCAGGATACTCAGACATATGGTCACTCTTGTCTGGGGCATATTTTTTTACACAGAGGTTTAAAGTTTACTTGGAAAGTTTCTACTGTTTCCTTTCATTAGCAAACTTAGCTCGATTTCCTTTAGTCTTCTCTGGATTGTGGCTCTTCCCAGTTTTCTGTGAATCAATCTCAGCTATCGTATGTATAGAACTATCCAGTACAAGAAGGGAAATGGAATTCAGGGCTCTAAACATAGCTAGGGGTAACTTAGAGGGTGGTAAGACCCACTCCTTTAAAGTTGAAGATTCTTTTATTCTGATTTGAAGGATATTGATTTTTAAAATAACCCTTACCATTTATGATAAAACTCTCCAGAGAGTGGGCATAGAGGGAACCTACCTCAACATAATAAAGGCCATATATGACAAACGCACAGCAAACATCATTCTCAATGGTGAAAAACTGAAACCATTTCCTCTAAGATCAGGAACAAGACAAGGATGTCCACTCTCACCACTATTATTCAACATAGTTTTGGAAGTCCTAGCCACGGCAATCAGAGAAGAAAAAGGAATACAATTTGGAAAAGAAGAAGTAAAACTGTAACTGTTTGCAGATGACATGATACTATACATAGAGAATCCTAAAAATGCCACCAGAAAACTACTAGAGCTAATCAATGAATTTGGTAAAGTTGCAGGATACAAAATTAATGCACAGAAATCTCTTGCATTCCTATACACTAATGATGAAAAATCTGAAAGAGAAATTAAGGAAACACTCCCATTTACCATTGCAACAAAAAGAATAAAATACCTAGGAATAAATCTACCTAGGGAGACAAAAGACCTGTATGCAGAAAACTATGAGACACTGATGAAAGAAATTAAAGGTGATACCAACAGATGGAGAGATATACCATGTTCTTGGATTGGAAGAAACAATATTGTGAAAATGACTATACTACCCAAAGCAATCTACAGATTCAATGCAATTCCTATCAAATTACCAATGGCATTTTTTATGGAACTAGAACAAAAAATCTTAAAATTTGTATGGAGGCAAAAAAGACCCTGAATAGCCAAAGCAGTCCTGAGGGAAAAAAACAGAGCTGGAGGATCAGACTCCCTTAATTCAGAGTATATTACAAAGCTACAGTAATCAAGACAATATGGTACTGGCACAAAAACAGAAACATAGATCAACGGAACAAGATAGAAAGCCCAGAGATAAACCCACGCACCTATGGTCAACTAATCTATGACAAAGGAGGCAAGGATATACAATGGAGAAAAGACAGTCTCTTCAATAAGTGGTGCTGGGAAAACTGGACAGCTACATGTAAAAGAATGAAATTAGAACACTCCCTAACACCATGCACAAAAATAAACTCAAAATGGATTTGAGACCTAAATGTAAGACCGGACACTATAAAACTCTTAGAGGAAAACATAGGAAGAACACTCTTTGACATAAGTCACAGCAAGATCTTTTTTGATCCACCTCCTAGAGTAATGGAAATAAAAACAAAAATAAGCAAATGGGACCTAATGAAACTTCAGAGCTTTTGCACAGCAGACAAAGGATTAACAGACGAAGGATTAATCTCCAAAGTATATAAACAGCTCATGCAGCTCAATATTAAATAAACAAGCTAATCCAAAAATGGGCAGAAGACCTAAATAGACATTTCTCCAAAGAAGACATACAGATGGCCAAGAAGCACATGAAAAGCTTCTCAACATCACTAATTATTAGAGAAATGCAAATCAAAACTACCATGAGGTATCACCTCACACCAGTTAGAAAGGGCATCATCAGAAAATCTACAAACAACAAATGCTGGAGGGGGTGTGGAGAAAAGGGAACCCTTTTGCATTGTTGGTGGGAATGTAAATTGATACAGCCACTATGGAGAACAGTATGGAGGTTCCTTAAAAAACTAAAAATAGTTTTTTTGGTGTTTTTTTGGTTTGTTTTTTTGTGGTATACGGGCCTCTCACTGTTTTGGCCTCTCCCGTTGCGGAGCACAGGCTCCGGACGCGCAGGCTCAGCGTCCATGGCTCACGGATCCCAGCCGCTCTGCGGCACGTGGGATCTTCCCGTACCGGGGCACGAACCCGTGTCCCCTGCATCGGCAGGCGGACTCTCAACCACAGCGCCACCAGGGAAGCCCCAAAAAACTAAAAATAGAATTACCATATGATCCAGCAATCCCACTACTGGGCATATACTCAGAGAAAACCATAATTCAAAAAGACACATGCACCCCAATGTTCATTGCAGCACTGTTTACAATAGCCAGGTCATGGAAGCAACCTAAATGCCCATCGACATACGAATGGATAAAGAATTTGTGGTACATATATACAATGGAATATTACTCGGCCATAAAAAGGAATGAAATTAAGTCATTTGTTGAGATGCTGATGGATCTAGAGACTGTCATACCAAGTGAAGTAAGTCAGAAAGAGAAAAACAAATATCGTATATTAACGCATGTATGTGGAACCTAGAAAAATGGGACAGATGAACCAGTTTGCAGGGCAGAAGTTGAGACACAGATGTAGAGAACAAACGTACGGACACCAAGGGGGGAAAGCCGCAGTGGGGTGGGGGTGGTGGTGTGATGAATTGGGCGATTGGGAGTGACATGTATACACTGATGTGTATAAAATTGATGACTAATAACCTGCTGTATAAAAATAAAATAAAATTCAAAAATTCAAAAAAAAAATAATAACCCTTACCTAAAAACTTAGGACTCTCCTGGAACTTTCTTTTATGCATGTTGTCCCAAGCCAATCTTAATTCCTCTTAGTGTTCCTGGCTCAGCTGTGTCCCATTTCTCTTAGCTAGGCATAATCCCCTTGATCCATTTCATCCTTACTTTCATTTAACTGACTTGTTTACTTGTTTTAAATAAATTACAACTGAAGAATTTGAGAGAAAGAAAAAATATCTTTCTAAATTTCCTCCTCAGGAGCTCTTTAGGTTGTTGTCACCTCTACTTACGTAACTTTTATGATATATAAGAAAAACGGGTTTCCTGTTTTGTAAACTGTTCTCTGATTACAACTGAGATTGGAGGAAAATGATTTTTATTAGTAAGTAATAATACTACTGGTAGAAGTCAAATAATATCTGTGGATCTCTTGTCTCTCATACTACCTCTGTTATGATACATTTTTGTCAATTCCAACATATTTGATTTTGTATTATTTCATCTTGTTTTTAGTGGGGTTTTTTTTGCCGTATGCGGGCCTCTCACTGTTGTGGCCTCTCCTGTTGCGGAGCACAGGCTTCAGACGCGCAGGCTCAGTGGCCATGGCTCACGGGCCCAGCCGCTCCGCGGCATGTGGGATCTTCCCGGACCGGGGCACGAACCCGTGTGCCCTGCATCGGCAAGCGGACTCTCAACCGCTGCGCCACCAGGGAAGCCCTGTTTTTAGTTTTTTGACCAATTTCTTTGATTTACAAAGTGGGCAATTAAAAACAATTTAGTGAAAATTTAAGTAAACTTGTTCAGGACTAACCTTCACCCTGTCTTATAGACTCACCAGATGAATGAATAAAAGATTCATCATAATATTTTATTTTTGTCTTATTTTAGATTTAGATTATCCTACTAAAATAGTATATTGATATTCCATATGAATTACACAAATTAAGACTAATTTGTCCTTTAAATTGAGACAGTTTTAAGAGGGAAATGCGATGCTATTAACAGTTATACTAGGAGAGCAGCTGAAATCTAGGACTGTCCTGAGTAAACTGGGATGTATATGGTCCCCTATCTCTGGATAATATTTGCTGGTTGGATAGCTACTATGATATTTTCAATGCGCTTTGAATAGTCAAAATGAGTCAAATTATAGCTAAGAGCATTATAAAACTTACCATAGGACTTTCTTTACTTGTAAAATATACAAAATGGAATGGCTAGATCAAGTCTAAAATTGTTTAAGTGCTTGTAGATTTCAACTTGGTTCTTAATAATACTTCCATAAAGCTAGAAGTGGAATAACCAGACAGTAACCACAAATTGAAATGAATCCCTCCTTTAAAACTTATGGTTTATAGACTTGTGGCTATTAGGTCACAGGGAATCTAAAGTAGACTACATTATAAGATAGGTAAAAGAAGAGGTGATAGCCAATTTAAAAATGTCAAAATATTTTTTCTGTTCAAGTTGCTAATTTACCATGATGTTGTATATAAACTTTATATCCAGTGTACACTGAAGTTAGTTGTTAGCATTTCCAGATTAGAAAACACAGCTAGACCTCCCATACCTATTTTTCTCAAGTTTATGCTCTGTTACTAGAGCAAGTTATTCTGTGAAAGAGCTCCATCCTGTTAGTTGTGTTCTTGTTATCAGTAATATTTTAGGCAGCTACCTTTTATTAATACATATGTACATACATAAAAAACATCTATGATTCCCCTGATCAGGAACTGAAGTCAAACTTCCAAGACATGGTTTCATTAGGTCTGTTCTTTGGAAGAAATAAATGCCCTTTTAGTGTTGTGATTTCTTTTCCTTCATTTTTTAAAACCATAGTTTCATTTTTAACACATTTTCCATAGATAAAAGATACTCATATCATCTAGTCGCTTGTTTCACTTTTAGCTTATCTACTGAATCAACTTCAAGTCTTTCATCTTTATATGTATAACATAATTTATACACACACACACATATATCTTTTAAATGACTTTGACTTTAACTGCGGCCTTTTAAAAAATTAGAATCGATCATCTATAATATATAGTATCTTCGATTTTTTTTCCTATGTAGTTCTGGTGCTGTGGATGTGAAATCGTGGTGATGCATTAGGTTTAATTTGTTACATAAAAGTAATGTGTTTATGGTTTTTCTCTATACCTTTAACTGTTAAAATTTTTTTTTTCTCTCTTCCTAGCTGTCCCTTTTCCTCCAACACAGCGGCTTACTTTGAAGGAAGTATTTGAGAATGGGAAACCTAAAATTGATGTTTTGAAAAACCATTTGGTGAAGGAAGGGCGACTGGAAGAGGAAGTAGCCTTAAAGATAATCAATGATGGGGCTGCCATCCTGAGACAAGAGAAGACTATGATAGAAGTAGATGCTCCAATCACAGGTATGAGAAGTATTCGCATGGTGGTACTTAGATTTGAGCTAATTTGAGAAGTGATTACAAATAACCAACTAAAATGTGTGATCATTATTCTAGGAATTGTGAGCAGTCTTAGGGTTGTTTAGTGTGTGTTATTCATTGAAGAAATACAATTTAAAATGTCTAATATTTCCAGTAGGACTATTTCATATTGATAGATTGCCTGCAATTATCGAGCAGTCCAGTCAAAAGCTAGACTGGTTTAAGTTAAAAGTTAAACTGTGGTCCTATTGGTGTAATGCCCTTTCTCTTCTAAGACATAATTTTTCACCTCACCCTAGGTCTGTTTTTTTTCCTAGTATGTGGTGACATTCATGGACAGTTTTTTGACCTGATGAAGTTGTTTGAAGTTGGAGGATCACCTAGTAATACACGCTACCTCTTTCTGGGTGACTATGTGGACAGAGGCTATTTCAGTATAGAGGTAAATATTAAACTGGATGTGTTGGAACTATCATATTATCTTTTTTAAAAAATTTCTTTCCATTCTTCAGTAGAAGAAATTAAAATGAGAACACACTGGCAGAATTTATAAACTTTGTTACTTTCAATAATTAAAGTGATAGAGAGATGTTTTAATTGATATAAAAAGAACTATTCCTTTTATTAGCCACTAAAAATCTGACATATAGAAGGCTATGTTAACCCTGCTTTGCAAATAACTTAAGCATTTACCAACCTTTCCTCTTTGTAGATAGTGTACAGGCTGTATATAAATGATATAAATTGCTGTTCACCCTAAGTGGGGTTTGGATTAGCTCACCTTAATTATAAAACTATAAGCTGCTGAGCTACATTGAACGCTTAGATTAACTGCCAATGCTGAATAATCAGGCACTTAGCCTCTTGTAGGAATAACTTATGATACCGTTGCACGTAGGAAGTACATGTTCATTGAAGGAAAAAGTGATTACAGTTAATGAAGTTAATGAAAACTCACAATTTATATATTTTGAAAATTGTATGATGACAGGAAAATGGTTAGATTTAAAACAAAGTATAAGCTTTTATGTACAAAAGATAAAACTATTTCAAAACCTAACGGAATGACTTGAGTACAGTGGAACCACAGTACATTCATATTTAATGTCCGTTGATTCAGCTGTACATGCTTGGCAGATAAAAGAGAAGTAACTTTTGAAATAGTGCAGGTAATCGAATTTATAATATCCCCAGAATAAGCATGAGATGAGCAATTGAATCTGCTTGCTGTTCTTGCAGTCTTTAGTTCTGCCTCTCCCTCGTAGTATGGGACCCTCACTGTGCCATGTGGTTAAAGGTTTATTGTTCATACAGCATCACTCCTAAATACAAGTCAACCCTCTCACCTGGCACTCAACCAAAAAGCAGCTGTGATACTAAAGCTGCCAGAAAAATAAACAAGAGAAATACATCTTACTCTTTAGTTAGATAGATAGTCTAAGTTCATGAATCAGAAAAGTTCAGTGTTACCTTGCCAGTGTCTCAAATTTATTTAGTGTCACCTATGAGTTCGAAAGTTAATGATAGAAGCTAAGGAAATAAGCACATTCTCCCTGCTGCTCAGTAAATTCCCAAGATTTCTAAATAGGTACCTGGGATGGGTGGAGATCATACTTGCAGACTGTAACATTAAAAGCTTCCCATATTCCTATCCACATCCTATTTTAATAGACAGTATGTCAAAAGTATGGGTGTTTGAAAGACTCACTGAATGCTTAGTTTTTTGTGTTTAGTAGCATGAGGAAGTTTTAGAGGCTGAAGAAAAGAATACAGAACTTACTGAATTTTTAATTAATTTTATTTAATGAAATAACTTCTTTTAAAATTTTTATTTATTTATTTTTATTTTTGGCTGTGTTGGGTCTTCGTTTCTGTGCTTTGGCTTCCTCTAGTTGCAGCAAGCGGGGGCCACTCTTCATTGTGGTTCGCAGGCCTCTCACTGTCGCGGCATCTCTTGTTGTGGAGCACAAGCTCCAGATGCACAGGCTCAGTAGTTGTGGCTCATGGGCCCAGTTGCTCCGCGGCATGTGGGATCTTCCCAGACCAGGACTCGAACCCGTGTCCCCTGCATTGGCAGGCAGATTCTCAACTACTGCGCCACCAGGGAAGCCCAGAAATAACTTTTTAAAAGGATAAATATTGTGCCAAATCATCCTCTGATTAGATACTTTAAAAATAGTTTCAATGCATCAATATATTCACAATACGCACACACACACAGACCAACGTTGATTTTTGTACACATATGCCATATTCAGAATATTTTGTGTTAACATATTTTTTCTGTCACTCATCAACAAATGTTTCCTGAGTGCCAACTTTATGGCAGGCTCTGAGCATCAAATAATGAGTAGGATTCATGGTTTCTATGGGAGCTGACAGTCTAATAGAAAAGATTACTTATGAATAGATCGCTCAGTACGATATGAAAATACTTATTTATTTTAATATTTATTTATGTATTTTGGCTGTGCCGGGTGTTTGTTGCAGCATGCGGGATCTTTTAGTTGTGGCATGCAGACTTCTTAGTTGCAGCATGTGGGTTCTCAGTTGTAGCGTGTGAACTCTTAGTTGGCGGCATGCATACGGGATCTAGTTCCCCCACCAGGGGTTGAACCCCAGCCCCCTGCCTTGGGAGGATGGAGTCTTACCCACTGGACCACATGGAAGTCCCCAAAAGTACTTATTTAATTATTAGCAATATTCTCCATATTAGGACTGAGCACAGTGCCTGACACATAGTAGGCACTCAATATTTGTTGACTGAATGAATGTTAATAAATCATAGTTTATATTTGGCTTTATCATGCTATTTGATGTTTGGCTAACAAAGCGTTTTTCTGGAACAGCTTAAGAGATAAATGAATCAAAACTTTAAATTGACAATGCTGTATTATACCAGTTTTAAAACTGAACTGTAGGGTATATCTCATGTTAGTTGGAAGCCACTTATAGACCACTAAGATTATATAGATTTCTGTAAGCTACAACTTAGTCTAACATGATACAAGTATATACTTGAACAATAAATTTTTATCAATGTGCTTGATAAGTATGAGTGTGATGTTTCTGTCAAACAGATGAAAATAAGGTGATGGGGTCCCTATTATAATTTTTTGTTATAAATAGTCATTTTTTTGTAGAAAAATTGGGAAATGCAGAATCTAAGAAAAAAAATTCTTACAAATAAAGTTATAAATGAATTATAATGAAATTACTGTTAACATTCTGTTGTATTTCCTCACAGTCTTTTTCTTCTTTTACATGAGTATATTTTTTAAAGAAAGTTGAGATCGTTGTGTGCATTCTCTTTTGTAGTCTTTCCCCCCGACTCATCATTGTCTTGAGAGCACTTTTCTCTATCATTAAAATTTCTCCAAAAGTATGATTAGTGGTATAAATACCGTAGTTTATTTCACCATTTCTCTTTGGATAATTTGGTTTTAGCAGGTACTGCTTATTTGCCTACCTTTTCTCTCCTCCTTCCTTACTATCAAATCCCTGTTTTGTTCAGATAAATGGGATTGGAGGTTGTCAGGGAGAACTAAATAGGTACCTGGGATGGGTGGAGATCATACTTGCAGATTGTAACATTGCACACTCTACCTATTTAAAAGTTCTCAGGGAGAACTTTTAATTTCAGGGAGGGAAGGCCCTTATCCCAGCCCAAGGGAATGAATTCTGGTTGGTTTGAACTAGTCATGGCAATCCATTCCCTGTTACCAGTGACTAGTCCAGGGTAAACATGAGATCCTCTTTTGCCCAGTAATATATAAAGGGACTTCTGCATGTTGTGTTGTCATTGTTGTTTGTGTGTGTTGTTTTGAAATTTTTTTCTTTCCAGATGAAAAGACTCTTGCAAGGTGAAAGCTTTTGGACCCCCATTCCACTATGTCATGTCAAATGTGGGTGTGTGTACTGTAGCAGCCGTTTTGTGACCATGAGGAGGTGCTATAACTAAGAATGAAAAGCAGACCTGCTGTGAATAGCAGATCAAAGAGGGAGAGAGGGCATGATTTCTTGGTGAAGATGTTGAGCTGGTACACTAAACCTAGACATCTTGCCTCCAGACTGCTTGTTTTCTGAGATGTTTAAATGTCTTTATGGCTTAAGCAGCAGTTAATTGGATATTGTATCACTTGTACTGTAAGTGGTACAAGGTTGTTTTCCAGTTGTTTCCATTCTGCATATTGCTGCAATTAACATCTTTTTGAATACATCTTTGATAGCATTTCTGATATTTCCTTAGATTGGATTCTTATAATAGAATGAGTATTTTTAAGAGTGTGAGCATTTTTAAGACTTTTGATATGTATTGCCAAATCGTTTTCACAGAACTTTATTTTCTCTTCCGTACTTAATAATTTTTCTTTCCTTGAGCCTGTATGAGAGAATCAAGGCATGATGATTTTTTTTTTTCCATGCCCAGAGCAAGCATTGATCTTTCCTGAAGCAACGTGCGCTTTGGTAGTACACCAGGGACTGGTCCAAATGTGACTGATAAAACAGAATAGTAAAGTTTCGCTTTTGTCTGAGCCTTTTGATATTCCTTCTTCATTTGCACCATTATAAAGTACTTCCTCTGTGGTAGGGGAAGCTAAATTTTAGTTTCCTTTCATTGATTTTATAATAAGAGAAAGGATTAAAGGGAACCTTTTCAGCATAGGATGTGTTGTACTAAATGCACAGGAGCCACCAAAGAGAAAATGTTATCAGATGTTTAGGTGATGTAAATGTTATCAGATGGACAACTAATGAACAATTGTTGACATATAGAAATGATTCCTGAGGTGGAGTAAAAATTCTGTTCACATAGGAATACAAAGAGTATCGAACAGATTTTCTGATAATCATGACCTTTAATTGCTCTGTACAAGATAATTGTACAGTTGCATACTGATGTATAATACGAGGAAATAAAACTTGAGGTTAGAGGCTGAGAAGTATATCAACCAAATTACATTGTAGTGTGGATGGGCATTATAACTCATTACTTCAAAAAATTTAGTTGATCATTACAGGAGGCAGAGATAAAGACCAAATAATTCAAAAGATATATCATGTTCTTGGTTGGGAAAGGTAAGTAGGAAAAGAGAAAGTGCTTTCTATGTTTATATATGAATTTAATGTAATTTTTCCTTGGAATATTTTGTGAAATTTGAAATATTATGTTGAAAACAAAAGTCAACCCAAAAAAGGAAAAAGCCATCCAATTATATTCGTATGTGTCTATATATTTACATTTTATAGTGTTTATTTTGCAAGGTGTGTCTCAAAATGTACATTATTTTGATCCAACAATTTCATTTTTGAGAAACTATACTGCAGATGTACTCATAATTATGTACAATGACATATGAATGGTTTGTCACAATAATTGAGAAGTTCTACTGGCATTTAATGAGCAGGGTTCAGGAATACAAAACATCCTGCAACAAAGAATTATGCTTGTTAATAGTACCTAAGTTGAGAGGCATTGTTAAATTCTGGGGATGTGGAGATAAACAAGCAAAGCCAAGTCCTTTATTGTTTTGTTTTGTTTTTAATATTTATTTATTTATTTGGTTGCACCGGGTCTTAGTTGTGTCAGGTGGGCTCCTTAGTTGCGGCAGTCAGGCTTCTTAGTTGTGGCATGCATGTGGGATCTAGTTCCTGACCAGAGATCGAACTCGGGCCCCCTGCATTGGGAGTGCGGAGTCTTAACCACTGCAACACCAGGGAAGTCCCTATTGTGTTTTCTAGTGAGAGAGATGGTATCTTATATTTGCTTAGTGTCTATGAAAATCAAATCAGGGTAAGGGACAAAAGGGGGACAGGAGTAGCTAATTTAGCTGGAGATCAGGGAAGTCCTATCTGAAGAGGTAATATTTGAACAAAAACTTGAATGACCTGAGGGAATGAGCCATGCGTAGATGGAGGGGTGGGGTGAGTACATTCCAGGCAAAGGGCATATCAAGTGTAAAAGCTCTGAGGAAGGAGCAAGCCTAAGGCAGCCCAGGAATAGAAACAAGGTCAGTGTGGCTAGACAGAATGAGTAAGGGGACAATGTAGACAGTGTATCAGAGACATAGGCAGGGTTTACATGATGTCAGGCCTTGCAAACCATGGTAGAGTTTGGGTTTTATTCTGAATGCAGTGGGAAGCCATTAGAGCTTTTTTGTTTGTTTATTTGTTTGTTAAGCATGGAAGTGACATATTCACATTTATTTATGTTTTAAAACAATTACTCTGGCTGTTACGTGGTGGACTGACTATGGGAGCCCAGAAAGACTAGTTAGTAATCTTATCCAGTAAGCATAGGCAGGAGATATTGGTGACTTAGAGTAGGCATTTTGAGAAGCATTTGGATTCAGGATTTTGAAGTCTTTCCTTTCAAAAAGGAGGGAAATCTTGGTTGAATTAAGCTGTTACGGTCATGGCACATTTATTACTAGTCTTTTCTAAGTCCCTCTATTGTTTTGTTTTGTTTTTCTTATCTGTGACCTCTATTTTCCTTACTCCCTCTCCCAACTATACATGTTTCTATTGTATTTAGTATATGCCTCAGAATACATATATTATTAATTTTTTAATATGTAACGTTTTGGTGGGAAAAATATTTTAATTTTACATAAATGTTATGGTGCTATTCAGTCGTTCTCAAACTTTAGCATGCATCATAATTACCTGGAGGGCTTGTTCAAAAACAGATTGCTGGAGCCCACCCCAGAATTTCTGATTTTTTAGGTCTGGGATAGACCCTGAGAATGTATATTCTAACAAGTTCCTGTGTGATGCTGATGTACCACACTTTGATATGAATGTGACCACCCTGAGAATCACTGCTGTAGCTGTCTTTCTGTTGATTTTTGTTTTTACATATCAGTGTGTTTTTAAGATCTGTCTGGGTTTCTGTCTTCTCCATAGTATCCCATAGTATACATCTATGACTTTTTAGTTCTCGTTCTCAGTGGTGGACACTAGGTTGCCTCCAGTTTCTTTCTATCATGAACACTGCTGTGAAGCACACCCTTATATAAATCCACTTATGGTCCCATGTTTTAGTTTCTCTGTGGTTTATGAACAAGAGTGGGATTGCTAGGGAAAAGGGTACCTACCTTCATATAACACTTGAACTGATTATTGTAGATCACTCTTCAGGACAGCTGTACCAGTCTATACTCCTACCAGCAGCACCTAAGGGTTCATATTTCCTCCTGACCCTCTTCCAGAATTTGGTTTTATCTCATTTTCTAATATTTACCAAAATGATAAAGTAGTATCTTATTGTCATTTCAATTAATATTTCTTTAATTACTAATGACACTGAGCATCTTCTCATATATTAGCCATTCCACCCATACAATCACTGTTAAGAGTTTCTTGTATGACATTTCAGAGATAGGTTAAGCATATACAAACATATTTGCATATCTGTTTTAAAAAATAAATGTACTTATTAAGGTACATTGCCCTTTAAGTGCTGCTTTATCTGGGTCCCACAGATTTTGACATGTATTGTTTTTATTATCATTCAGCATTTTTTAAAGAATTATCTTTAAACCCTAAGACAATGAAGCAGTATGTTTTTTGTTTCTAGTCATGTGGGATTTTTTTAGAGTTAGTATTTTGTCACTGATTCTAATTAGCGTAATTTAATTAGAGAACATAATCTGAATAATATTCATTCTTTGGAATTTATTGAGACTCCCTTTGGAATTTATTGTGGTACCCAGTAGATTTTTGTGACTATCCCATATATACTTGAAAATAATGCATTCTGTACTTGTTCACTTGTTCTCTATAAGTTTGATTATTTTTGTTTGCTTGAAGTATGATTTACTTTTGGGTCTGCGTCAAAATCTCCAGCTACAGTTATTGATTTATCTGTTTCTCACAGTAGTCCTGTCAATTTTTGCTTATGTTTTGAAGCTGTATATGAATGAGATATGTATATTTTATGATTAGACTATATGATTGATTTTCATTATGCACGGATTCTGTATTTGTATATATGCCTCCCTACTAAAATTTATTTGTAATCCCAAAATCAATACACATAGTGATTTTGAGGTCCTAGGCCCTCTCAGCAGGAGAATCTAGGAGATATATATGTGTATGCGTGTATATATATAAATATATATATATATACACGCATACACATATATATATGTACACACACACACTATATATATATATATATATATATATGTAGCTTGGTTATATATAGTGTGTATATATATATATTATATATTATATACATATATAACTTGGGTTAATTCTCCCCCATCCCATCCCTTTCTTTGTTACTTTGTTTTCCATTTCTAATACAGTTAGGCTCATTTGTTACTGTTCATATTATATTTGGGGTTTCTATCACATGCTGGTTGATTTAAATACTTATTTTGAGTAGTTTTAATACCCAAATAATTTTAATTACTGTGGTTCTGGAGGTCAATCCTATCTGAAGAGGTATGCTTTGAGAAGTGTCACTCCGGCCTCATCCCTCCTAACCTGTTCCCAGTCCCCACTTCTTTCCACCCATTTCCTCTATGCCTGCTCTAGGTAACCAGTCTCTTTAGTTTATGATTTATCTTTCCCTTATTTCTTATGCACAAATGAGCAGCTAATATATGTTTTTCTTATACCCCTTCTTTATTACATAAACAATAGATACTCTTTCATTTTGCTTTTTTCTTAACAGCGTATCCTAGAAATTGCCCCAAATCAGTTTATAGAGAGATCTTTCTCACATTTTTTTTCATAGCTTCATAGTACTTCATTGTGTGGATGTATCATAATTTGCTCAGCCTCTCTCCTTTGTATGGTCATTTAGGTTGTTTCAAATACTTTGCTATTACAAACAACACTGCAACCTGTGTGTATGTATTTTCTTATTGTTGGAAGTGTATCTTCAGGGTAGGCTCCTAGATGTGGTCAAAAGTTAAATGTGTATGTGGTTTTGTCAGTTCTTGCCAAATTGTTTTACACCATGCAAATTATTTTTATGTAGTCAAATTTACCCATCTTTTCTTTTTTTGCCTTTGGACTTTTAGTCATTAGTTTTAAAGTTTTTCCTTACACTAAGGCTAAAGAAAACTCACCTACATGTTTTCTTCTAGAACTTGTATGGTTGCATTTTGATATTTAGATCCCTTATCCATTTGTTATTCATTATGTGAGATATGGTTCTAATTTTTTTTTTTGAAATAGCACCAGTTGTCCCAGAGACATTTATTAAGAAGTTCATCATTTCTCCAGTGATTTAGGGTGCCACCTTTCTTATATCTCAAATTTTTATATGTACGTGCATTAATTTCTGACCCATTTTATTCCACTGGTATATTTATCTACATATAGTGCCAGGACCACTATTTTAATTTAGGAAGTTTATAGTATGTTTTAACCATCTTTTTCAGTATCTTTCTGGCTGTTTCCTGGCTGTTCTTACATGTTTATTCTGCCATATAAATTTTATTATCAACTTGTCTAACTCCATAAAATAGCTTATGGTATTTTTATTGGAAATGTAATGGGTTTATAAACTAGGAAAAACTATAATCTTTTCTTTTTTCTTTGTTTTGGCTGCACTGTGCAGCATGTGGGATCTTAGTTCCCCGACCAGGGATGGAACCCTCGCCCCCTGCAGTGGGAGCGCAGAAGCTTAACCACTGGACCGCCAGGGAAGTCCCAAGAACTGTAATCTTTTAATGCTGAATCATCCTATCCAAAAACAGGGAATGTCTTTCCATTTGTTCATGTCTACTTTTGTGTCTTTCAGGAGTGTTTTTTTAACTTTTTCCTGGTATGAGTTTTATACATTTCTTGTTAAATTTATTCCTATGTAGTTAATCTTCTTGGCTGCTATTGTAAATGGAGTTTTGTCTACCATTGTGTCCCACTTACTGTTTGTGTATATGAAGGCTATTTTGTATGTTAATTTTATATCCTTGCATGTTACTGAATTTTTTATTAGTTTAGTTAGTTGTATCATTGATTCTTCTAGAGTTTATCAGGTATGCTATTATATCATCTGCAAATAGAGATAGTTTTTGTTTTTCTTTACTCATTGTTAAGCCTCTAACTGATTTGTCTAATTCAGTTGGCTAATACCTCTAGTACAATGTTGAATAGTAGTGGTATTAGTGGATATCCTTGCCTTGTTCCTGATTTTAGTGGAAATGTCTCTACTGTTTCTCCACTAAATAAAATACAGGTTTTAGGACTAAGGTATGTGTGTGGGTGACTTTATTGTAGAGATCTAGATATTTGGATGGAACATGGGAACAGAAATTAAGAGATTTCTATGAAGGCTACTCTCTTACATTCTTTCAAATTCTAGGGCAGGGAGTTCCCTGGAGGTCTAGTGGTTGGGACTCTGTGCTTCCACTTCAGGGGGCACGGGTTCAATCCTTGGTCGGGGAACTAAGATCCCACATGCCATGTGGCACAGCCAAAAAAAAAAAAACCCACAAAACCAAAAACAACAAAAAATTCTAGGGCAACAGCACAACACACTCAAAAGCTGGAATTCTTCATGTTTCAACTTGGGACTATCAATGAGATACACCATTATAGCAAGTCATTTGAATTTGTATAAATTGTCTTTATGTGTTATTGTGATCAAAAATAAAAATTTTATCCTTGTGTTTGTCTTGTAGTGTGTGCTGTTTTTATGGAGTTTAAAGATTAATCATCCCAAAACATTGTTTCTGCTTCGAGGAAATCATGAATGCAGGCATCTTACAGAATATTTCACCTTCAAACAGGAATGTAAGTATAATCACTCCTCCAGAACTTTTTAAGTTATCCTTTAGCCAGTCCCAGCGAATTAAACACAAAGAAAAGAAACTAATGGACCTCAAATGCTTCCTGTTCTGTTTTTGTTTTTGTTTTGTTTTGTTTTCTGGTGAGAACCTAGATTCCGCTTTGTAACACTTGTTTTGAAAATAACTTTTGAGTATCCCCCTGGGTCTATAAGTAAGACATTTAGGATATTTGGAAAACGTTAAAAAGTCCAAAGATATAAATTGTCCACAATTACACCACTTAAAATTAATCACTGTTATCTCACTATTTGGTATATAGTCTTCTATTCTTTTCTGTATACATAAAAACCTATCATTGGGCTTCCCTGGTGGTGCAGTGATTGAGAGTACGCCTGCCAATGCAGGGGACGTGGGTTCGTGCCCCGGTCCAGGAAGATCCCACATGCCGCGGAGCGGCTGGGCCCGTGAGCCATGGCCACTGAGCCTGTGCGTCTGGAGCCCATGCTCCGCAACGGGAGAGGCCACAGCAGTGAGAGGCCCGTGTACCGCAAAAAAAAAAAAAAAAAAAAAAAAAAAAAACCTATCATGAAATAGTTCAGATATATCTATATCCATACAATCCTCCCTTGATTTCCGGGGAATTGGTTCCAGGACCCCCACAGATACCCACATCCGCAGATTCTCAAGTCCCTTATCTAAAATGGTATAGTATTTCCATATAACCTTCATATATTCTCCTGTATTCTTTAAGTCATCTCTAGATTATTCATAATACCTAATACAAATGCTATGTAAATAGTTGTAAATACAATGTAAATGTTATGTAAATAGTTGCTGGCCCACTGCAAATTTAAGTTTTGCATGTTGGAACTTTCTGGAATTTTTTTTCCCCCAAAATATTTTAGTTCCGCAGTTGGTTGAATCCATGGATGCAGAACCTGTGGATATGGAGAGCCAACTGTATATATTTTTGCAATAAAGTTAGGCTCATAGTATATGTACTATTTAATAAACTGCTCTTTTCATGTTATGTAATAGCATTTTTCCATTTTATTAAATATTTTTTAACATGACTTTAAAATATAATATTAGTGTTTTTAAAGTATTCCATCTTATGAATGTACTATCGTGTGTGGCCAATTTAGTAGCAACTGTAGGACATTTAGGTTGATTCCAACTATAAATAATACTGTAATAGTAAAAAAAAAATTTATTATTAAAGGTAGAATTTTTTTGAAACTCAAAACATTACAAGCTGATTTAAAAAACAAAAACAGGGAATTCCCTGGTGGTCCAGTGGTTAGGATGCCGTGCTTCCACTTCCACTTCCACGAGGCCCAACTAAGATCCTGCAAAGCCTCAAGCCGTGAGGCGAAGCAAAAACAAAAACAAAAACCTCACAGATTTCTTTGACCAGAATCTAGGTACTCACAATTGGCTCTAAGTAACATGCAGCATGATGGTGACTATATTGGGCTTGTTTGGGAGAACTTGCCTCTGGACATTTGCACGTATCATCTCTTGTTTCCCCAGGTGTCTATCTGCTTAGAAGACCTACATCCTTACTTCATTCGTGTCATAGCCTCAGAGATTTTCTTCCCTGGTTGCTTTTTCTAAATTAAAATCTCATCACTTTATTCTCATACCCTACTTTTTTTTCCCCATAGCATCTATCAATACCTGAAATTTTTATATATCCTATATATATATAATTTATATATTTTTAATATATTTATTTATTTACTGTCTTTCTCTTCCACCAGAATTTAAGCTGCATGACATGTTTTGTTCTCTGTTGTTTTTCCAGAACACTATCTAATAAGTCATAGTAGATGCTTAACAAATATTGGTTGAATTAAATTGTTGAATGAATGATTCTTTGTGATTTATATCTTTAGGATAGACTCTCAGAAAAGAATTACTAGGTGTCAGGGCATGAACATTTTAAAGACTTTTGGTACATACTCTAGCACTCAGAAAAATTATATATCAGTTTATATTACATGGAATTTTTGTGTTGTTATAGTGAAAGGAAAATACTGAAATAAAAAACAGAATTATACCTTTTTTGATTTCTAAAGTGTTAGTATATTCTTTATAAAATAAGAAAGGTAGAATAATCTCTTGTCTAGCTCTAAAGTCTACCTCTTTCCCCCCATAATCCTGAATATATAAAAATGCTTTGGGACTTCCCTGGCGGTCGACTGGTTAAGGCTGCACTTCCACTGCGAGGGGGCAAGGGTTCCTCCCCCGGTCAGGGAAGTAAGATCCCACCTGCCATGTGGTGTGGCCAAAAAAAAAAAAAAACCTTTATTGTTCATATAATTGATATTTTGATCATGGATTTTACTTTGTGGCCTATTCAAATTTCTCTTCAGATTATCATCTTGGAGGAATATATTATATTTGAAGTTTTATTACCAAAAGAATATTCAAAGTTGAAAAAAAACTTTGAAATTTGTTTTCAGAGACTCAGTTTATTCAGCTGCCACAAAATCCCTCTACTTACAACTTGAGAATGTTCCCAATGCTCCTTTTAACTCTTGTTACCAGTAGCTTCCTACATTGAAGTTAGCAGTTGTGATGACAGCCTTCCTCCTAGTAACGCCTGAAATGAAAGGTCTTTCTTATTGAAAGAAATTTTAGAGTGTGAACACTTAAAAACCCTGTGAGAGAAAAGTCAGCTACAAATGGGCAAGATATAGATCATTCCAGGCCTTGGAACTTATTGAAATAAACACTTTAAATCAGTAATTAACCAGGAAGTTTAAAACAAATTAGATCTACTGTTGGTGAGTGTTTAAATTGGTGGAAAGTACTTGAAGAGTAATTTTGGAATATCCGGAAAAATTTCTGACCCAGCAGTTTGGCTTCTAGGAGTTTATCATGCAGATTGTATCTTTTCTTTTTTTAATTTATTTATTTTTATTTTTATTTATTTTTGGCTGCGTTGGGTCTTTGTTGCTGCAGGCGGGCTTTCTCTAGCTGCAGAGAGCGGGGGCTACTCTTCGTTGTGGTGCGTGGTCTTCTCATTGCGGTGGCTTCTCTTGTTGCGCAGCACAGGCTCTAGGTGTGCAGGCTTCAGTTGTGGCGCACTGGCTTAGTTGCTCCGTGGCATGTGGGATCTTCCTGGACCAGGGCTCGAACCTGTGTCCCCTGCATTGGCAGGCGGATTCTTAACCGCTGCACCACCAGGGAAGCCCTATATCTTTATTTTTTAATACTGCATGACAAATTACCACAAATTTAGCAGCTTAAAACAGCACATTTGTTATCTCATAGTTACTGCAGATCAGAAGTCCAGGCACAGTATGGCTAAATTTGCTGCTCAGGGTCTCAATGGGCCAAAATTAAGGTGTCACCAAGGGCTGTGTTCTCATTTGGAGCTTGGTGTCTTCCAAGCTCACTAGTTGTTGGTGGTCCTTATTGACTGTAGGATTAAGGCCCCTATTTTCCTGCTAGCTGTTGGCTAGAAACTGCCCTCAGTTTCTAGAGCCCAAATGCATCTCTCTGCCTTCCTCTTCTGTGATCAGCCAGCTGGAGAAAACCCTCTGCTTTTCAGAGGCTCACCTGATTAGGTCAGGCCCATCCAGGAAAATCTCCCTTTTGCCATAATGATACATAATCATGGGAGTCTCAGCATATTTCCAAGTTCCACCCACTCAAAGGGGCACAGATTATACAAAGGTATAGGTCATTGCAGGTCATTTTAGAATTCTGCCTACCACACTATATACTCAAAAAGATAAGAAGATATGGATGTATAAGGATGTTCATTATAGTGTTAATTGTAATAGCAAAAAAAAAATAATAAGGGATAATATATCTAAAAACTGGAATGGTAGGCAGCTGTTGTAAGATCAAGGTGGATCTAGATGTACTGATATGGAGAGCTGTTCAGATATATTGTTAGGTGATGGAAGCCATTTGCAGAACATGTATAGTGTGATCTCCTTTGTAAATTAAAAATATATAAGGTGCAGAAGTAATTGGTAACAGTGATTACCTGTGGCAGGCTGGATCAGGAGGACTAGTACTTTTAATTTTTTATCTTCCCATAGGACTCCGTGAATTAGCTTTTCATCACCACTATGTAATACTATTATAACAATTTTTTAAACTGGTAACTTTCAAATTATCCATTTAGGGCCAAGCATTTAAAAGGCTTTTTAAAGCATCCCAGGTAATTCTGTAGCACACTGCTGGTTAAGAACACCTCTTCCAGAGGCTTGGAAAGTATCTCCTGTTTGTCATTTGAGAACCACTTCATCAAGTACTTTAAAAATTGGAAATATTTTGCATTGTTTTTCTAAGCCAAATATTAGGGTGGTCCTCATTACACCTCTGTTTCTTTACCTGGGAAAATTAAACAGTGCCTATCAAGCAGTTAACAAAGGCCCTGGAATGCTCAATATTTGGCAATAGATAAGTAATAAAGAAAAAACTGTGTATGGATGCCTCTGAATTAAGATTCATGTTTTTTTCGGTAACATTCTATCTAATTCTTCCTCTGTTTTTTCAGAGTTCTTTTTTTGATTAGTATAATTGGTTCAGACTGTTTTCAGAAAATAGAACAATAGGTTTGGGAAACATTTTGAGTGTGTCATTTTGCACAGGATTTCTTATCTCAGGTTTTTCTTTGCTTTTCACAGCTTTAATTTAGTTAAACCACGTTTCTTTCTTTTTCTCTTATCGGCCAATATACTCCTGTTTCATTCTAATGCTGCATCCGAAATGTTAATAAATCTTGGAATAAGCACACAAATTCAAGTACAATTTCAAATTTTGTTCCTATATAAGGAAAGAGCATGTGTGCCACTTTGCATGAGTGTTTTTACTGATAAGCTGATCTTTCTTAAAGGGCCACTGTAACGTTTAGAATCAGTGCCTTATAATTACTGTTAAGTGATGCTTAGTTCCAAATTGTGCAGCTGCAATCTTGTTAATATTTCTAGGAGGGGCAGGTGGAGGCTTTTCTTTTCTTATATCAAGTTTTAAAGTGCTTTATATTGCAGAGATTTTTAAAATTTCTTTCAAATCCAGAGATAATTTGAGTAGCAAAGTATAACAGTTAATTTTTGACATATCATTTATCTTTGCAAAAACATCTCTTTATTGTTATGTACTTGGAAAGCAAGAAACCTAGTGGTTTTATGATTCCATCTCATAGCTCTGGGTCCATATTTCTAATTTCTTATTTCCAAGGGCCCCTCTTTTGATGTGTAGTTAAACAGCTGACTGAAATTACAGGAGGTTCCAGAAACTCCTGTAATTTTGCTAATGAAAACAGTATTGTTATGACAGGTTGATTTTTTTTTTTTTTGGAAATAAACAAATGTTTGCCATTGTTCATTACTTATAGTAGCAAGAGATTGGTGTGGTTAGATTGTGGTATATCCATAAAGTGAAATATTATATAGATATTAAAAAATAACAAAACTCTTCATGTAACGATATGGCATGATCTCCAAAATATGTTACTAAGTCCAAAAAATGGGAATTCCCTGGCGGTACAGTGGTTAGGACTCCGTGCTCTCACTGCCAGGTGCCTGGGTTCAATCCCTGATCCGGGAACTAAGATCCCTCGTGCTGCACAGCACAGCCAAAAAAGAAAAGTACAAAAAGGGGCATCCCTGGTGGCGCAGTGGTTAAGAATCCGCCTGCCAATGCAGGAGACACGGGTTCGAGCAGTGGAGCAACTAAGCCCGTGCGGCACAACTACTGAGCCTGTGCTCTTGAGCCCGAGAGCCACAACTACTGAGCCTGCAAACCACTGAAGCCCGCACGCCTAGAGCCCATGCTCTGCAACAGAAGCCACCACAATAAGAGGCCTGCACACTGCAACGAAGAGTAGGCCCCGCTCGCTGCAACCAGAGAAAAGCCCACGTGCAGCAACGAAGACTCAGCGCAGCCAAAAGTAAAATAAATAAAACAAAATAAATAAATTTATTAAAAAAAAAGAAGTCCAAAGAGCAAGTGAAAACAGTGTACATATTCTACATTTATGTTAAAAAACAAAAGGATGTGGTGAAAATGGAATAAATATACATATCTGCATATGTATGCGTAGAATATCTTTATAAAGACACCCAGGAAGCTGATTGCCTGCAAAGAGGGGGTGGAGGCACTAATTCTGAACCTTTCTTTTTTTGAACCTATTACCTTTGTTTTAAAAAAACAGTGAAAGCAAATAAAAATTCAAACAAATATATAATCACTGTTTAGACCGGGTCATGGTTTCCTGCAAATAGTGCTGACTCTCAAAATTACTTTCAAAGAATATTGTTGAAAATTTTGTTTTGTTAATGTTATATTATTGATACTAGTTAGAACTTGTATCAGTGTGATCCTATGACTGAGGTGCATGTTTCCTTCATTGTGGGATATATCTTACAATTTATCATGAAAATAAAACACTTGAGTCAGCTAATTTAACCTTTGGTAATTATATATTTGGCTCTTTAGATTCTCCTACTAAATATTTAATTTAAAAATAATGATTGGGAGGAGTATTGCATCATGTTAAGAGCATGAACAGGTTCTAGTTCTGCCACTTACTAGTTGCAGCTTTGGACAAGTGAGCCCAGTTTCCTCAGCTTTTTATTTTTATTTTATTTTATTTTTTTTTGCGGTACGCGGGCCTCTCACTGCTGTGGCCTCTCCCGTTGCGGAGCACAGGCTCTGGACGCACAGGCTCAGCGGCCATGGCTCACGGGCCCAGCCGCTCCGTGGCACGTGGGATCTTCCCGGACTGGGCCACGAACCCGCATCCCCTGCATCGGCAGGCAGACTCTCAACCACTGCGCCACCAGGGAAGCCCTTCCTCAGCTTTTTAATGAAGATTATGTACCTACTTCACAGGGTTTCAGTGAGGATAAAATAAGGTAATTTTATTGGTTAACACTTATATAGAACCAACTTTGTGTCATACATTATTCAAAGCATTTTACATATGTGAATTCATTTAATCCTCACAGCAACCTTGTAATGTAGGTGGGTATTATTATTAGGCCTATATTATAGATGAGGAAGTAAAGGCACAGAGAGTCAAGTAATTCGTCCAAAGTACTATTGCTAGTAAGTGTCGGAGCTGAGGTTCGAATCCAGGCAGTCAGGTTCCAGACTCCATTCCACTGTGTTGAACACTTAACTCACTGATGGCACAGGTACACTGTGAGCCTTCAACAGATTTCAGAAATAAAGGTGATATAACAATAAATATTACTATACAAGGATTATATATCCATCCTAGAAAATACAGCTCAACTAAGTCATCTTCAGTCTAACCCCTCAGAAAATAAAAATGTTGGTATTTATATACATATTCATAAACTTTAAGAAAATTAAAATGGTAACATTCTGTAACCCATTTTGGTTGTGCGCTTTGTTTAATTTGATTTGTGACTTCCTGTTTTAATTTACAAAATGGGTTAGGACACTGTATTACTTTCTGTCTTTCTCCAGACTTGGTAGTCTTCTGGAAGTAGGCTAAGGAACTCTTTTGAGTCATTCTTTGGGTTGAAAGGCATCTTATTGATGTAGAATGGTATTTGGAGCATGAATTAATAACTAATTAAAATCCCTGCCTATATGCAACCTTAGGACTCTTACAAAGGAATTCCTTATTGATGTTGGCAACAGGGGGAACTCTGGCTCCATGGATTTACAGGAGAAAAAGTCAATCACTGGCCACAAATGAAAGGGTTTTTTTCCCTTGATTTTTTTTCCTTTAACACACTTTTTGGCCAGTGCTGGGTCTACTTCAGAGATAGCCAAGCATGTAGTGCTCAGATACAAAGCAGAATACAAGGATGTAATTGCAAGGAGATAGAAAGATGCAGAAGACATGGCTCTTATTAACTTGGATGTTAATAGAGTTAGCATATATTGTGAAATAGATGATCTTAACTGCCTTTGTGGTAATACAGAATGCTCTAAAAGTTTATAAAGGAACTCAAAGCCTCCCTTAATGCCCTCAAATCCTGATCAGTATTGGCAGTAGACAGTCTTCACCTTCTGGGATGAAGCACCTTAAGTGTGGTCCACTGGTTACACCTTCCCTTTAGGGATCTCTCTCCAGTCATTCCTGCTACCCATGTACTGCACTCTGGCCCAAATCTGGACACATCACCCTTCACATTATTCCCCAAAGCCTTGCCAAGACCAGGCTCTGATACTTGAACATGTCTTTTCTAAAAGCATGGAGATTACAAGAAGAAAATAAACACAGAAATAATTACCAACTAGATAATCTGACTCACTTGCTATAGCATTGTTCTCTGGGGCCTGTAGGCTTTGTCTCATCTTCACAGAATCTTGGAAGAGAAGGAGCTCACAGTTCTGTAGGGCTGCCTGCCTGTATAACTTGTGGCCGTCTCCACCAGTATGCACCTTCTAGCATATTGGCTTTTTGAACCCAAGGCCAAAGAAGAAAACATTCCCTTTCTCTTTAAACTAAAGCCATCTGCCAACTACTATTTCATGACCTGTTCTTTTTAGATAATTGTGGAAGCCAACCCACTGTCTGCCCACTGGAGTGTTTTTTTGTTCTGTAGCCTCAAAATGACAACCACATCAAAATACAGTTCACTGAGATGAACATTTTTACATAAAATAAAATCAGGACATAATTTGCTTGAAGACCTTAAAAATCATGAGCAAAAATATTATTGACATTTTATTGATGACGCCTAAAACTTCAGTTTCTATTTATGTATCTTCAATACCACCAGGAAGTCTTTTTAGACCCAATTCAGACTCACAAGAGACCATGGGGCATACATGGCGTCCATCCTAGAAGAGTACAGTTCAGGAAGGGCAGCATCAGGCATCCCGTTTCATGGAGTAGTCGTCATAGAAGTACATGCCGCAGTCTGGAGCTTTTCTGCCTTTTGCCTCCATTTCTCCCACCCTCTCCTAGTCACAGCTCAGGTGCAAGGAAACAGTATCCACATTGGGCAGATTAGGGAGCCACCCTGGCTTAGAAGCCTCATGCATCACAAGTGCCAGTATCTCTTGTAAAAGCTTTATTGGCATAGCTTCTAGGATCCCACGAGGGACGTACCTTACGTGTCACCGCACTCAGAGAAGCCCAAAGCTATAGCTTCTGCCAGGTAATTGGGTAATTTTTACCATAAGAAATGTTGCCTAATAACACAGCTGATTACATTCACCTTATCAGGTTTCCAGGACAACAGAGCTAGAAAGTTAATCCAAGGTCACACTTGTAGAAAAAGAGGGAGATTTTGTTTGCCCTTTATCCACAACTTTTCAGAAATATCTGTACAAAGATGATTGTGTTTTCAAATTTGCCTGTAACAAATGGCTTTGGAGTAGCTTCATAATCAACTGGCATATATCCTTTTTTCATGTATGATAAATTTTAACTCTCTTCCTTTGTTTTTCCTTTTTTGATAGGTCGAATCAAATATTCTGAACAGGTGTATGATGCGTGTATGGAAACATTTGACTGTCTTCCTCTTGCTGCCCTCTTAAACCAGCAGTTTTTGTGTGTACATGGAGGAATGTCACCTGAAATTACTTGTTTAGATGACATTCGGAAAGTAAGTAATCTTTCATTAGTCTCATGGAGTAAATATGCTTTTAATTTTGTTTTTTATTACAGTCAACTAATTTGTCTTTATTGCTGAAAATTTTTAAATACAGATAATTAAAAGTAAGAAAATGGAAATCACCTGTGATCTTGTCATTGGGCAATAACTACTGTTAACATTTTCCTATATATCTTCCAGAAAATGTCTAATTTTTTTAAATAAATTTATTTATTTTATTTATTTATTTTTGGCTGCATTGGGTCTTCATTGCTGCGCACGGGCTTTCTCCAGTTGCAGCGAGCGGGGGCCACTCCTCGTTGCAGTGCACAGGCTTCTCCTTGCGGTGGCTTCTCTTGTTGTGGAGCACGGGCTCTAGGCATGCAGGCTTCAGTAGTTGTGGCATGCAGGCTCAGTAGTTGTGGCTCACAAGCTCTAGAGTGCAGGCTCAGTAGTTATGGCTCACGGGCTTAGTTGCTCCCCAGCATGTGGGATCTTTCTGGAGCAGGGTTCAAACCCATGTCCCCTGCATTGGCAGGCAGATTCTTAACCACTGCTCCACCAGGGAAGCCCAGAAAATGCCTAATTTTTAACGAAGTCTGTGCTTTTACCAGCTAGAAACATATTTTGAGTATAACCCTGAAACTTTAAATTATGTAGCAATAGGAAGGAAGAAAGCCAGGGTTCTAATCCCTGTACTGCCATTAATTGTGTAACCTTTACCAAATCACTTAACCTCTTAGATTTTCTTCTCTGTAAAATGAGGACGTTGAAATGGATGGTCTGAGGACTCTCCCTGCTCTGAAATTCATTGACTTTGACATTTCAGATGATAGAGTTTAATTGCCACACTTGCCTTAGTTGGTAATTGTGATTTTCAGGATTATGTATCTTCATGACTGAAAAAAGGTGATCAGTCTTTTTTCATTTATATTGTTCTACATCACCATCTTCTCTTCTGTACCTTGTATTCTCTTACGTCTCTTATATATGTACTGAAACTAAAAAATTTTCTGTTTGTAAAACTTTTCTCTGAATTAAAGTTACTGTCCTCAAGGTAAGAGGGTGTATGCCTGTATGCACAGCCTTTTCTGCTGCCGTGTTGTTATTAAATAAACATTTCTCTTTTACATAGTAAATATTGAATTTTACAATTCTGAATCAATTGTATTAATATAAAGCTCCCCTTTCACTTAGTAGAGGTTCTCTTCTTGGCGTTCAGTTATCCTAGTTACTTGTTTTCTCTTGGCTTTCATGCGTTAACCAAAGCAGCAGTGACTAAAGGCTTGAGTTAATAACTTATATTGAAATGCCTCCACTGAATAGAATGGAAAGGATGAAAGCCTTTTGCAAAATAAAACTAGCATTCTTTAAAATAAAGAAATCTCCGTTGGAATGAGATAAACAATGAACAGAACCACTCAAAACCCTTCCTGCTGTCATGGTAACATTGGCTCACCTAGGCAATTGAAATAAACTTTACAGGGTCTTTCTAATAAATAGTATGTTTCTATAGTGATTGATTTCACATTCAAATTAAATGAGCACCGCTTTTAAGATTAGGATGTAAGGAGGTCCTTTTCTACTATAGGGATAGGGATATTTATTAAAATTTAATACCAAAAACAAATAAAAATTGTATCTACATTTATTAAATGTTCATTTTCTTCCTAAAGGAAAATTCTTTAGGGGCTTACCGCCCACTCTCCTAATACATTCTTATGGGTGGAAAGGTGTTTTTTGACCCATACCATTTTCCAAAAGCTCTTTTGCTTTCATGATTTTTCTTCTTTTGGCTTTTACATGTCTTCTAGTTAGACAGGTTTAAAGAACCTCCAGCCTTTGGGCCAGTGTGTGACCTGCTTTGGTCTGATCCCTCAGAGGATTATGGCAATGAAAAGACCTTGGAACACTATACCCACAACACGGTCCGAGGGTGCTCTTATTTTTACAGGTAAGCTAATCCTCAGTTAGAAAATTAGAAAAAGGAAATTGTAACATATTTTATCAAATTATTTTTAACTACATATTTTGTATCTTGAATTTGTGTCGCTCAGGGACTTCTATTTAATTTTTTGATTAATTGAAGGCAGAAAACTCTTGTTTGTTTTGTTTTTTATATTTTACTAGGTATTATGCCCTAATAAGTGTAATATACTGAACACGACTGAATAGAACATCTTGCAGGGCTTAAATATTGTTGTCTGACTTTAAATGATCTAGATTATTTGTTCCCAAACATCATCTATTGACTTTTTTAAAAATAAAGATTTCTTGGCTCTTCCCTCAGAGATTCTGATTCAGTAAGCCTGAGACAAGGGAATCCTGTTATTTTTTTAGAAAGCTCTCCAGCTTTTGGAACCACCGGTATTGGCAAAGATATAAAAAGAACAGGACATTGTGAACTAAGCCCAGGACATTTCCTGGAAGTTGGTTGTTGTCTTAAATCTCATATGTGAGCTTTCATTGTGCTTTGCCACTCCAAATTAGGGAGATTCAGGGAAGTTTGAAGCCTGAATTTTTTAAAAATCCAAATATTTTATTCTGATAAATAATACCTGTATTTAGTACCCTGAAAAATCTTTTTTTTTTTTTTTTTTTTTTTTTTTTTGCGGTATGCGGGCCTCTCACAGTTGTGGCCTCTCCCGTTGCGGAGCACTGGCTCCGGACACGCAGGCTCAGCGGCCATGGCTCACGGGCCCAGCCGCTCCACGGCATGTGGGATCTTCCCAGACCGGGGCATGAACCTGTGTCCCCTGCATCGGCAGGTGGACTCTCAACCACAGCGCCACCAGGGAAGCCCCTGAAAAATCTTTGATAATTGCCTAAGATAATGCATTCATTAAACGAAATCCTGCACACAAAAGGAAGCCTCAGTTTTGCCATAGTTTTAACATTCTTCTAAGTGAACTTTTTTCATTCCATTCTGCCAACTTTAGCAGTGACTAATATGATGAAGTCATTTAAATTTTACTTCTCTTTACATTGCTTAAAATAAGGAACATAAAACTTTTTTATTTTTAGCACATTATAAATTGGTACAATTTCTATGGCAGTGAGCTTGACAACATCTCTCAATTATAAATGACCATGGCTTTTGTTCCAGAATTTCTACTTCTAAAATGTAATCCTGTGGCTATACAGTCAGTCCTCATTATTCACGAATTCTGATTTGCAAATTTGCCTACTTGCTAAGATTTATTTGTAACCCTGCAATCAATACTCACAACACTTCCAGTCATTCACAGACATTCAAGTGTACAGAGCAATGGAAAATTTGAGACACCCTGTGCACGTTCCGGCTGAGGTAGAACGTGCAGCTGCTCTGCCTCTTGTTTCAGCCCTCATACTGTAAGCAAGTATTCTTTTTGTGGTCTATTTAGTGAAACATTTCCCACATTTTTTGTTGGTGTTTTGCTGTTTAAAATGGCCCCAAGCATACTGCTGAAGTGCTATCTAGTGTTCCTATGTGCAAGAAGGCTGTGATGTGTTATATAAGCTCCATTCAGGAATGAGTTATGGCACTGTTGGCCATGAGTCCCATGTTAATGAATCAACAATATACATTAAACACACATAAAACAAGGTTATGTGTTGATTAGTTGACGAAAACATTGTGACCAGAGGCTCACAGAACCGTAACCCTGTATTTCCCCTAGGAGCAGTCGTTCAGTATTCACTAACTCAGTTTTTGCAGCAACTTTATAGAACACAGCTACTGCAAATGATAGGAATCAACTGTACTTGAAAACGTGTAAAATGCATGTACAAGTTTTTCATTGTTGCATTATTTATGATGATGGTTTTAAACAACCTAAACGTTCAATAGGAGACTAGTTAAATAAATGCTTGTACATCCAGACAATGGAATGTACCAGACAATGCAATGAGGCTGTTTTTTAAAAATGAAAAAAAGAAAACAAATCCTTTATATACTGATTGGAATAATCACTAGTGTAAAGTGAAAAAAAAGACATAGTAAAAAGCTATGTGTACCGTCTGATGACATTTCTAAAAGGGGGAGTGTGCATACGTGTGTGCATAATTGCTTGAAATTGAATATGGTATCTCTGAAAGGGCACTCAAAGAAACCAAGAACATTGGTTGCTTCCAGGGTAGCTGGAAGATAGAGGTAAGATGGAGGGAGACATTTCACTGTATAACTTTTTATATCTTTTAATTTTATGCCACGTGAATGTGCAGCCTATTTTAAAACTTACTTTTTCTAGTGAACATAATAAGAAACAAAGATTAAACATAAATTAAATAATTAACACTTGGATAATTCCAGGATAATTTTGTATTCTCCAGTTCTTCGTATCAAACATTTGCCATTCAGAAAGGTACTAGTGCTAAAAGAATACGATAGGAGAGATGCAAATATCACACCTTTCATTTGAATAAGGTTGGATATAGTATTTGTATTTGCTCCTGAAATATTCCTGCATAATATCATCTTGATATTGATATTACCTGTGAAGCTATAAGTAGGTTCTTTATCTTTTCTAACAGTTTGACAATTTGAAAATTGTGTGTTCAGTTTTTAGCACCTACTACACACACACACACACACATACACACACACACACATACACTGCTGTGATACTTTTTTTTATATCAAGATACCAAGAAAAGTTTTGGTGTTGTATTATTATTGTGTGGGTTAAGAAAAAAAAAAAAGGTGGGGGAACTCTGCTTCTGTCCTAGGGTTGTCTGTTATCTGTGTCCTTGATCTGGAATGAGGAATATCAGTGACATGGAAAAACGAGAGTGATGATTGCTAAGCTATTAATAAAAGTTCAGTGGTAATGAAAACCTATAATTTTGAAACAAGTTCAACTCATTTCATCTTGACTTTTCCCCTTTCTCCTATTAAAAAACAAGTGTTTTAATTCTGGATTTGTGTTTTCTATTTTCTTTTTCAGTTACCCTGCAGTTTGTGAATTTTTGCAGAATAATAATCTGTTATCAATAATCAGAGCCCATGAAGCCCAAGATGCTGGGTAAGTTATATTAAAACTGTACCATGACTTCCCTGGTGGTCCAGCGGTTAAGACTCCACATTCCACTGCAGGGAGGCACGGGTTCAATCCCTGGTCAGGGAAGTAAGATCCTACTTGTGGTGTGGCGTGGCCAAAACCAAAAACAAACAAACAAAAACAACCAACTGTACTAAACAGCACTGCAAAGTTTTTGCCTTTAACATCAAGACAGACGGGCTGTAATTTCTCTTCCAGGTATCGAATGTACAGGAAGAGCCAAACGACAGGCTTTCCATCACTCATTACTATTTTCTCTGCCCCCAATTACCTAGATGTCTATAACAATAAAGGTAAAGGAGACCAGCAATATTTGAGTTTGAATTTGTGAGTGAGTGTATGTGAGCTCTAGTTGAATATGTATGTGCATAGGTAATTTTCTGAATATATATAAATTTTAAATAAGAAAAAAAAGGGTCTTAATTGAAAGAAAGGCCAAGAAACTTAGAATCTGGGCTTCTGCTTGGTTTTCATCTCCTAAGGATTATTGGGCTCTTTGTGAGTATAAATAATGATTACAATAGGTCTGATTTATACTACTGAATCAAAATATAAGAAGAATAAATTACTTCAGGTTCAGGTTAGAACAGTCAGCATAAATTATTGGTTTTGGTGAATTTAATTTATTTATAACAGTACTACCTCAATAAAATGTCACTGTTTGGTGTTTTAATGTCTGTCTGTTAAGCTGTTTTTGCTCTTAAGAAATAATACTGTTAGAATGAATACTCTACAAAAAGTCAGAAAAATCTTCATTTTAGTCCAAGCCCTGCCAGAAACTAATAGTGTGACTTTAGGTAAGTCATATAATCTTTCTTAACCTCAGTTTCCCATAGAAAAAAGATAATTGGATATACACATGCCTTTTGATCCAGAAATTCTACTTCTAAGACTTTTAGTCTATTTTAGTCATTTTTAAAAATTTAACTTTTATGATTCCTAGTTCATAAGTTTTGTATCAGGGCAGTGGTCTACTTAAAAACCTCCTCTGTAACATGCCTCTGTAACTACTTTGCCGTATGACTATAAAATAATAGAACTTTTAAACAAACATGCCAGAACAAATATATCCAAGTGAGTATTGTCCCTTCAAGGTAGTTACCTTGGGAGGTTATACACTTATTCCAACAATGCTGCCCATTGTTCAAACATTTTTGGAACTCCTCTTTTGGCATTGCCTTCAGAGTCTGCGACACATTCTTTTGATTATCCTCAATGATGGGAAATCTTCGTCCTTTGAGGGTGGATTTGATTTTTGGAACAGCCAAAAGTCATTCGGAGTCCAGACTGATGAATAAGGTGAGTGATCAAGCTAGACGATACCGTTTGGGGTCAGGAACAAGGTATGATTATAAGGTAATGAGACTGGTTTTTCTTGTGTTGCTTATTAAATGGCTCTGGAGGCAATTCCAAAAGAGGAGTTCCAGAAACGTTTTGAGTGATGGCAGCATCTTTGGATTAAATATACGGTAAGGCAGCAAGGTATATTGATAAGAGCACTGAGCTAGGAGTCCGAAATCCTAGTCTAGTCCTGCTTCACTTTTAAATTCACAGTTAATGAGATACTTAACTTCTCTGAGCCTCAGTTTGTCCTTAAAATAACTGTGATATAGGCTTGTTAGAGATAAGTTGGAATAATCAAAATGAATATTAAAAGCATTGGTCAAACTATAAATTGCTCTACTACTATAACACTCTACTGTTATTGTGCCTGGTGTGATTACAGCAAAGGACCACACTCATCTGATATATAAGGTCTGGTGTGTTTGTCGTTGGTGGTTTCTTAAGTCTCATTACTTTATAGTCATATCTTGTATATGCAGTTTGGGAGAGAAGTTTAAAAGAGGCCCACAATATATTTACTACTTCCTCTATTTCAGAGTAGACTATGAAATGGCACATCTCATTTCAATCTGTTTTGGAACAGTTATCTCTGAATGTCCTTAGTGACTTGCTGTCCATTTTAAAAAGACATTTCTTTGACTTAAATTCTCTTCCAGTCTTATATTTTCTTTTTGCTACTTGTCAATCTTTCCTGAGTCAGCTATCCTATAATACTCTGCTTCTCCCTAACTCCATTCTTTCTTATTTCCTTTTTCCTAATATTTCCAATACATTAGAGACTTAGTTTTTGTTCTTGTTTCCTCCCTTATGAATGGTATGTGCCACTTATGTTGTCAAACTTCCTCAAGGACAGTGTCCCTAGTCCTCTTATCTATGATGAAGACTTTCCCTTCTTACTTCCTTTATTAACCTTACTATTAAAAGTGTCTATTGAGGGAATTCCCTGGCAGTCCAGTGGTTAGGACTTGGCGCTTTCACTGCCAGGGGCCCGGGTTCAGTCCCTGGTCGGAGAACCAAGATCCTGCAAGCTGCACAGCGTTGGGCAAAAAAAAAAAAAAAGTGTCTATTGATTGCCCAGTGGATTTATCAGTGTGCTAATCTGAAACATGTCATCTAAATCAGCAATCACTTTACTAGCTTACTAACTGCCAGTTCATTCTTTGCCATATTCTAATCTGGTCTTGTTCTTGATTATTCCTTTAGTAAACTGTTAAAGTCACAGTTGATTCTGAGTTTTTTGTTGGCTTTGACATAATTGGTAACATACTTTACCTTGAAACAATCTTATTTTCCTTGGTTGTTTCTTAACCTTTGGCCGGGGGGAGGGGGGCATGTGGCATCTAAAATAATCTCTGGTGGTACTCAGTTATTCACCGCACAAGTACCTCTTTTCTTGAAAAAGGCAACTCTATCCCCCTTTCCTTCTTCTCTTTCTTTTACTGTTGTTTTTCTTTCTTGTATATTCTTTAGACTTATTGGTACCAACAGGCATTTCTTATTCCACTGGTTACATGAAAGACCTTTAAGTCATGATTTTTAAACATCTCTATTTCTATTTTTGTGTCCACCTCCCACCTCTTTTTCTTGTGTAGATTGAGGGAGTTGTTGAATATTTACATATTCATCTAACCTAAGTAAAATACATATACTTGAAAATAATGGGACATGTACATTGTAACCAGTATTAGAAGCTTCTTAAAAGCTGAAAATCCTATTTTCATATATTTTCTTTATAATCTATGGTGTACATTTTAAATATCCAGTGACTTTAATTTTGAGAATACTAGGCTATCCTGCAATAAGCAAAGAGACAGGAATCAGGAGATGACCTATAACTGTCATTTCTAGAGAACTATTATACCCTATTCTATTTATGATCGTAGTAAGAATAATTAAGAGAATAATGCAAACCACGTTGCATTCTGGTGATGAAAACTAAGGGACTGAATTTTAAAAAGTTTTAAATATAAAGAAAATCAGTTTGGTACCAAAATATATATATGAACTGGTTAATATTAAACATTTATAGAGTGTGAGCAATATACTAACTGTGTATAGGAGAGACGGGCATTTTTTTCTTCACATACTGTATGCAGAGATGATTTAATCTACTTTGAACCTTATTAAATTGCTCCAAGTTTACCATCTATCTGTATCCCCCACTATGAATTAATAACTGCTATGTTATAAACTCCTAAAAAGTTTATAAAATCTTTGGCTCTGGCTAATGACTAGGAAAACAGGCTGTGTTCATTTAATGAGAAGTGTTTGCCCTCAGAGGAAAGTTGTAATTGTAACCACTTGGCCTATAAAAGGGAAATTATGATGAAATTTTTCTCATGTGGAATCTGAGGTTTCTATAGATAGTTACTGTGCAAGACCCTTTGAAGTTTCAGAGTTTAGTTTCTTTTGTACTTTTATTATATATAAGAGCTCTTCAGGTAACTTTGTTTCTTGGGATAATTCTTAAAAGAATGAACTATATAACATGCTTTAAGATTTTCCATCTGTCTTGAATTTATAAATGGAAAGTAAGTTCTTGAATTCTGTGTAATAGGTACACAGCTGTACAAAGTGTACCAGTTGCCATGTCATTTTCCTCTGTGCCAGACTTTCCTCCTTTTTCCTTTTTAGCTGCTGTGTTAAAATATGAAAACAATGTCATGAATATCAGGCAGTTTAACTGTTCTCCACACCCATACTGGCTTCCAAACTTTATGGATGTTTTCACGTGGTCTTTGCCTTTTGTTGGGGAAAAAGGTAAGAGAACTGAAGCATCTGGACCATCAATTGTCCTAACTCGTGACTGAGCACCCTTATATTTGCATGAGTCCCCTGATGGTTCAGAAATGTTTTTCTTAAAGTTATCAGAAATGTTTTCTATTTTCATTGTTCTCTACAAAGATGTTTAAGTGGTGCTTAATTGGTTTTTAAACTGTAATTCTAGTTGGTTATGCTTTTCTTATTCTAAGTATCAATTTAAAATAGCTGTCGTCCTATAATCAAGATGTTAAAATAACATAAGTAACAATAAAATAACCATTCCTTCAGTGATTTCTGCAGTGATAAAGAGATTTAAATAGGAATTATTTTTCTTGGAATTTTATTTGTGCAGCTATACAAATAAGCTATGCAAATATATAAGCCTGTTGTACATAGGCCTGGTGGCTTAACTTCTTTGTAAAATGGGAGGAAATCCTTTCATATGTATATCAGTGAAGAAAAGGCTCTGGCAGCAGTCTAATGAGATCAAGTAGTAGTTATGCAATGGAATCTTCAAAGACTCCATACTTTAACTGGAGCAAATAATCTCCCCCAAATCTATATAAACTTGAAGGTCTGCATTTAATGCTGTTCCTTACAGCTACTCTGAATAGCAAAATGACAAATCATTTTTATCTATGTTTATTTAACATGTATGTTTATATATCCACATCATTTTAGAGAAAGTACCTTATTAATTATATAAATTTTGGGTTATTTTGTCTTATCATCTAGTCACAGAGATGCTGGTTAACATTCTCAACATATGCTCTGATGATGAATTGATTTCCGATGATGAAATTGAAGGTAAACTTGCCTTTTCCTCCTTTGAATCAGAAATGAAGAAGTTTTGGTTTTGGTTTTAGTTTGTTGTGAATAATTTTCTTTGTCTAATTAAAAAAAGAATTCTGCTCATTGTAGAAAAAATAAAATTTGAAAAATACAGGAAACCATAAATAAGAAAAAAATGTCACCCATAATCCTACCATCACATAGATATCCACTGTTAACATCTTGATATAAATACTGTATTAGTGTCTTTTTTTCCTCTTTTTTCTTTTAAACAAAAATGAAGTCATGTGATAGTTTCACAAACATTTCCTGGGTTTTTTGTAGAGACTACTTTTTAATGGTTACATAGTTATCCATGTCAGTCATTCTTTGTTTTATCCAATCCCCTGCTGTTGGATATTAGATTTTTTCCAAATTTTCTTTTAAAACCCCACAGTTTTGAAAATTTTTATAGATAAATCTTTACCTGTTCTGTTCAACAACCAATGTTTATTATATGCCTTATATGTGCCAGCAATTGTATAGGTCCTAAGTGGTGGGAAAACAAACAAACAATGCATATGAGTCAAATATTGATATGTGGTATGAAAGAAAGGAAAACAATACTAGGAAATGAAAATTAACACTTTCTTGATTATTTCCATAGGATAAATTTCTAGAAATTGAAAATTTGTGTCAATTAGTACTTAACAGTTTTAAATTGGATACAGATGACCTAGAAAAGCTATAACAGTTTACATTTTGTGTATGTGATACATACTTCACAGTGTTCTCTCCAATACTATTTATTATAATTTTTATAGTCTGCTGTTTTTTTAACTTAAATATTTATTTTTATGATGACTAATGAAGTTTTTTTCTTGTGTTTATTGACCACCTTTATTTCTTTTTATGAGTTGTCAATTCATTTATTTTGCCCACTTTTCTACTGTTATGTGCATGTTTGTTTGTTTTTCTTCTTGTTGGCCTGTGAGCAATATTTATATAGTTACATTTTGTTGTATACATAGCCAAGTATTTTTTCCCTAATATGTTTCAGGAGGTTTGATTTTAAAGATAGATCCTAACTTATCTGAGGATGCAGAAGATTCTGGAGAGATGGTAGCACCTTAGCACAAACCTCTGACCGTCTCATTCTCCCCAAGCTCATGCTAAGGTGATTCACTCAACTGTTAGGATGAGCTATGTACATAGTGGAGAAAGCCTAGCTTACTTTGAGAATATAGACGAGAGTCCTATACATACTTATGCTTCAGATTCCACATTGAAGGTGCAGAGCAGATGGAGCGTAGCTTGTGTTTACCTTTATGAATGGGATAGGAGATCACTGCAGGGAACCAGGTCTTGAGAAAATAGTGCAGCCATGTGAAAATTAAAACAGAATTTAAGTTAGGAAAGGATGAAATATGTAAGAAATACATCTAGTAAATTTTATATTTAAATCTAAGTGGAAATGGAAATTATTGTGAACTCTATTGTATGTATTAACTCTATTGTGTGTATGTATCCTTGATTATCATAAGGACATGCTTACTAAATTATGCCCAAAGTTATATATCGATATATTTATTGAAGTATCATCTGTAGTAGCAAAAGAGTCAAACAATCTAAATATCCCTCAGTGGAGAGCTGGGTAAATCAATCACGATATATCCATATGATAGATTCTCCACATGGAATATTATTTCTCTTCTGTAAGCCTCCTTTCTTCTCCCCTTCTCTTCTAGCTAGTTCCTATTCAGCTTATTGTTACTTCGTCATAGAAGATATTTCTGATCTCCCTGACTAGATCCAACACCCCTGTCATGCTCTCATATCAATGGTGCTAACTTCTTAGCATTTGATAGAGTTGCGATTTTACATTTATTTACACTGTTACAAGATTAATATATTAATGTATTTAATAAGTGACTTAATACTGTTAAATCACTCAACAGTAAATTCCCTGAGTGCTGGGACAAAATTCGTTCTCGCTTACCATTATCACCTTAAAGCCAAGTATAGTGCAATGAGCATAGTAGGTAAATATTTGTGGTATGAAATACAACTATTAAAAAAATAAAAGAGGGCTTCCCTGGTGGCGCAGTGGTTGAGAGTCCGCCTGCCGATGCAGGGGACACGGGTTCGTGCCCCGGTCCGGGAAGATCCCACATGCCGCGGAGCGGCTGGGCCCGTGAGCCATGGCCGCTGAGCCTGCGCGTCCGGAGCCTGTCCTCCGCAACGGGAGAGGCCACAACAGTGAGAGGCCCGCGTAACGCATAAAAAAAAAAAAATAAAAAAAAAATAAAAGAATGGAGTAGAGCTGTTGGTGCTGATATGGAGATTGTATTAGATGTTAAGTACAAAAGTAAATGGATAGAATCCTCTTATTCCCATTTTTTACAAGGTATGTGGGTATAAACTGATACAGGATTTTAAAACTTGTTTTCTGAAAGGAAATGAAGAATAACCTTTAGGTTACGCTGGTGAATTGAACACACTTCTAATTCCATTCCTTCCTGAAACCACACTAAAACTACAGTACAATTTTGGTTTTATCTAAGTGATATAAACTAAGGATTTTCACTTTAGTAATGCCAGACAGATAGTTTAAAGCAATCCTGACCCTTAAGACAACTAGAAAAGGTAGACAAAATATTTTAAAAAGTTGCTTCAAAGGCATTCAGAAAACTAAGAAAGTAATAAAGAATTACCAAGTAGAGATCTGGAAAAAGGCATAAATCCAGAGAGGTAAGACATTTGGTTACGTATGGGACCAATTTTCTCCTAAAGGCATTCATGAATATCAAAAGAGGGGGCTGAGAGGTTGACCAGCCCTCTTGATAGAAGCTAAAAAAAGTTGGGGTTCATGACTTGCCAAAGATGAATTGAGTGCTGGTAAGCTTCTGCTCATTGGTTTGGGACCCCCAAAGGTTGCATCTATGTAAGAGTAAGGGTGAACTGGAAATAGAATGCTCTGGAAGGGACTACACCCTGTCTTCAAGTCATTTCAGTCTCTGAAATTTAAATAAGGTAGTCCCAAGCATCTGGTAAAAGCAAACCTCTTTAGACTAAGGTAGCATTATGTAGAACTTTAAACTACTGCAAACTGTCTTTCAAATATAATACATGGCTCACAACCAAAAATAACTAGGCATATGAGGAGACATAACAAAATGAATGAGAACCAGCAGAAAGAGCAAAAAATAAAAACAGACCCTCAGGTTCTCCAGACACTGGCTTTATCAGACCAAACTTTAACTATTCTAAAAAATAAAACAATGATAACTATTCAAGAACATAAAAGACTAGATTAAAAATTTTGGCAGAGAACTGTGAATTATAAGAAGGGATGTAGCAGAGTTGATAAAGCACAAAAAGAAAGTTCTAGGAATGAAAAATAAAAAACACAGCAGATGAATTAACAGCAGATTCAATAAAGCTAAACAAAGAATAAATGAACTAGAATATAGGTCAGAAGAAACAACCTGGAATAAATCACAAAGAGAAAAAATAAAATACCCCAAAAAGTATAAGTGACATGGAGGATACAGTGAATAGGTATCACCTGTGTGTTTGGAATCCTAGAGAAGAGAGAGAGAATGGGGTAGAACCAGTATTTGAAGAGATAATGGATTGAAATTTTTCTAAAGCTGACAAGTTAAGCCACAGATTGAAGAAATCCCCCAAACCAAAGCAGAATGAATACAAAGAAAACAATATCTAAGCACATCATAGTAAAAGTGCTTCAGGTGAAAGACAAAGAAAAAAATCTTAAAGCAGCTAGGAAAAAAAAAAATTGATTACTTTCAAAAGAGAACAATTAAACTGACAGTAGATTCTCAATGGAAACAATGGAAGCAGGAAACCATGGAATGACATATTCAAAGTACTGAAAGATATTAATTGGTACCTCTAGAATTCTATACCTAGCAGAAATACCCTTCAAAAATGAAGAAGAAATAAGCATTTTTCAGCTATTCTTCCCTTTAAAAAAGGTACTAAGAGAATTACCAGGAGACCCACACTAAATGAAATTCTGAAGAATATTATTCAAACAGAAGGAAAATACCAGATGGAAGCTTGGAGAGTCAGGAAGAAATAAAGAGTACAAATAGTAGAAAATATGTGGGTAAATCAAGTGAATTTAGACCTTATTAAACAATAATAATTTTTGTTGGATTTAAAAGACAATTAAAATATATGACCATAATAGTCGGCAGTGGGATAGAGTTAAAGTGTGTGAGGACGCTATATTATCTGGGGAGAGGAGAAAAGTACCTGTTAACATTATACTTTGATAAGTAAGAGATGCATGGTGTAAGAGTAATTTTCAAGAAAGGAGGGCTGGGCTTCCCTGGTGGCGCAGTGGTTGAGAGTCCGCCTGCTGAAGCAGGGGACACAGGTTCATGCCCCGGTCTGGGAATATCCCACATGCCGCAGAGCGGCTGGGCCTGTGAGCCATGGCCGCTGAGCCTGCGCGTCCGGAGCCTGTGCTCTGCAATGAGAGAGGCCACAACAGTGAGAGGCCCACGTACTGCAAAAAAAAAAAAAAAAGAAAGGAGGGCTTTTTAAAAAGTATGTACCCTTTAAGTTATAGAAAAAAATGGCATGATAAAAAAAAATAACCTAGAAGGCAAGAAAGGAGGGAAGGTACCTATAACACTAGGACAAATAGAATAAATTATGTTGATAAATTTATCAGCAACTTCATTAAATGTAAATGAATAAAAGACAGATTGTCAGGTAAGATTTTTTTAAAAAACATTTTATGATGGTTTATAAGAGACATCTAAAACATAAAGATACAGAAAATTTGAAAGTAAAAGGAGAATAAATATATAGTCCAAATACTAACCAAAGAAAAGCTGTTGTAGATAGATTAATATTACATGAAATAAATGCTAAAACAAAAATAAGATGGGGAATTCCCTGGCGGCCCAATAGTTAGGACTTCACGCTTTCACTGCTGAGGACGCCAGTTCAATCCCTGGTCGGGGAACTAAGATCCTGCATGCCACATGGAACAGCCAAAAATTAAAATAAAATAAAATGAAATGAAATGAATTACCCATGGGTCATATATCACAATTAAAATTTCAAAATATTTTGAACTGAATGAAAATAAAAAGCAGTACATATTAAAACTTGAGGGCAGGCAGTGCACCAGGCAGGCCTGGGTTTGGAGCTGGAACCAGAACCTCAGCAGATGTTCACTGGTTGACAGCAGAGGAGAGGAACCAAGTTGACCTTAAAGCAGCAGGATGGTCAGAATTAAGTGAGAGAGGTGCCATCTACAAGGAGTTGTCTTTCAAATATTGTAATCAGGCATCTGGCTTTATGTCTCAAGTTACCCTACAAGCAGAGAAGATGAATCATCACCAGAATGGTTCAGTGTGTACAACAAGGTCCATATGCCCCTCACCTCACATGTCCGTGGGGGACTGACCAAAAGGGATGTGAAATTAGCCAAGTTTGTTGAAAAAGCAACTGTTTCTGTGTGATTTCTTCCAAATGTATGTAAAATTTTATACACATCTTAGCTGCAGTGTATTTTGAAGGCAATTTACATGAACAAATTAAGTTGTAAATTTAGTTCACCTTTATACCACATTTTGTAAAATCAGTGCTTAAATACAAAATGATATAAATTGAAAGAAAAAATAGAACAACAAAACTTGAGGGATGCATCTAAAGCCATGCATAGAGGAAAATTTATAGCCTTAAATGCATAAATTGGAAAAGAAGAAAGGTGAAAAATCAACATCTATCTCAGGAAGTTAAGGGAAAAAAATGGATAGCACATTAAACCTAAAGAAAGGAGGTGGAATGAAATAAAAAATTAAGAGCAGCATAAGAAAACAGAAAATAAAATATAGGGAATTCCCTGGTGGTCCAGTGGTTAGGACTCCACACTTTCACAGCTGAGGGCCCAGGTTCAATCCCTGGTCAGGGAACTAAGATCCCACAAGCTGTGCAGTGCAGCCCCCCCAAAGTAAATAAATAAATAAATAAATAAATAAATAAATAAAATATAGTATAGAGGAGCAGTAAAACCAGAATGTACTCTTTTCAAGAGACTAATAAAATTGATAAATCCATGGCAAGACTTATGAAGTAAAAAAGATAAGACAAATAACCAATGGGGCTTCCCTGGTGACACAGTGGTTGAGAGTCCGCCTGCAGATGCAGGGGACACAGGTTCGTGCCCCGGTCCAGGAGGATCCCACGTGCCGCGGAGCGGCTGGGCCCGTGAGCCATGGCCGCTGAGCCTGCGCGTCCGGAGCCTGTGCTCCGCAACGGGAGAGGCCACAACAGTGAGAAGCCCGCGTACCGCCGGAAAAATAATAATAATAATAATTAGAACTTGTATCTATCAAAAGACTCTATTTAAAGAGTGTGAAGGGACTTCCCTGGCAGTCCAGTGGTTAAGACTCTGTGCTTCCACTGCAGGGGGCATGGGTTCGATCCCTGGTCAGGAGACTAAGATCCCGCATGCAGCGGGGTGGGAAAAAATAAATTAAATTAAATTAAAATTTAAAAAAAGAGTGTGAAAAGACAAGCTACAGAGTGGGAGAGGATATTTGCTACACAACCAAAAAGTGACTCATGCAGAATATATAAAGAACTACATATCAGTGAGATGAGACTTGAATGAGCACTTCACAAATGAGGGTATCCAAATGGCCAGTAAAAATATGAAAAGTTATCCAACCACATTAGTCATCATGAAAATGCAAATTAAAACCACAATGGATGATTCTACACACCTACCAAATTGGCTAAAAGTGAAGATGAATAACATCAAGTGTTGGCCAGAATGTGTAGCAACAGGAATGCTCATATACTGAAGTGTAAATTGGTACGTCCACTTTAGTAGATAATGCTAAACTGTTATCCAGAATTGAACATATACATACCCTATAACTGAGCATTCTAATTATAGGAATGTACTTAAGAGAAATATGTGCAGCAAAGAGAAATGCACTGGAATATTCACAGCAGCTGAATTCAACATAGCCAAAAATTGGAATCAGCCCAAATGACCACTGACAGGAGAAAGGATAAATAAGTTGTGGCATATTCATATAGTGGAATTGTATACAATAATGACAGTGAACTACAGGAACAGGGAAAACATGGATGCGTCTTACAAACATAATGTTGAGCAAAAGAAGCCAGACACAAAAATACGTTATTTGATTGTTCCAATTACATAAAATTAAAAAAAAATTAAAACTTGTACTTGTGGATACATGCTTAAGTGATAAAACTATAAAGAGCAAGAAAGTGATTTCAACAGAAGTCAAGAGAATGATTTTCTTTGGGAAGAGGGAGACTCTAATTATTAGGAAGGGCCCAAGGTGGGGAATCTGGGGTGCTGGCAGGGTTCTGTTTATTGTCCTGACTGGTTATATGGCCATTTGCTTTTAATAAATCATTGAGTTATACATTTGTTTTGTGTACTTTTCAGTATGTTTATCATACTTCACAATAAAAGAGATTTTTACAAATTTATAAGCCTACAAAAATGTGGAGATTTCTGTAGGGATTTTGGAAGCTGGAAAACAAATGAATTAGTATTACTGACTTGGCTGATTCAAGAAAGCTAAAGACCAGTTAAGTAATGGGGAATACCGAGTTCCAGTACAGAATCCTCAAAAAGCAAAGGAATTGGTAGCCTACACCAGTTGCTAGAATTGGGGACCTTGAGTTGAGGGGAAGAGGGAGATGGGGGCTGAGCTAAAATGAGTAGGTAAAAGCTGTTTGAAAGGCAGCTGAAGTCCTAGCTGCCTCTTCTCCAAGACTGGAGGCTAACCTCTAAAAAGCGTAAAGCAAAGAATTTCTGGACCAGGATACAACTGAGGGTGTCGATACTTTGCCAAAAACAGGTGAATTACGTGACCGTATGCAATCTCAGTACTGATACAGAGAATTCCCTAACAAAGACCCACCCTGGTCATTCTGTGTATGTAAAGCTCCAAGTCAGCAGCCCACCTACCAACTCTGAAAGCTTTCTAGTCCCTCATTCTTAATGATGAGCAGGCACCAAGAATTATAGGACTCTTCAGGAAAGTGTCTAAGAGAGACAACAACAAAAACAGCAAAAAGCAACTCAAGTGAACTTGAGATTCTGGAGAAAATATAAAACTTAAAAATGAAAAAACTGTAATATCTCTAGAAAGATATGAGAAGATATTGAATCCATTATATAAAAACATGATGCTCTTATTAAGAGATTTGTAAGCTGTTCATTCTGTCATTCATTGTTTTCAGCATTATTTGTTCCACAAATAGTATCTTTTTCTTTGTCTAATTTTATTTTCATGATCTATGGGGATAGACCATGTTGGAAAATAATAGATGTGAATTAATGTAAAACTTTTAAGAAATAGAAACACTCCTGGCAAGAAATCTGTAATTTAATATTCTATCGTGATACCAAGGATGTCTCTTCTGAGCTGATAAAGATAAAAGCCTGCTTCTCTCATTGCATTTCGCTTTGATTTTTTCTTTTCTCTCTTCCATGCAAACTTAAATTTCTCTTCCCATATTTCTATTTTCATCTCCTTGTTTCTTGGTGTCTCTTCTCCCTGAAGATCACTACATTTCAAGCTATCAGAAAGGTATCTGACCAAAATGTGCTATGAGCTTACTACTCGCTGTCTGTCCCACCACAATCTATTAATTAGACTTTTTTAGTTGTAGTTGAATAATTTCAGACAGGCCCTCCATCCTCCCTTTCTGTTTCAATGTATATGTTTTCTCTGAACCCTGCTGTATGATCCTGCAGGATATTTAGAACTGGGGGGCGAGGAAGGAGAGGCCACATTTCTTAGTTTCTGACGTTTGAATGCGGTCACCTGATGCATGCCTGGACATTGGCTTCTCATGTGTGAGCTGTTTCCTAAATCTTGGATGAGAAAAGGCCGTAAAGTCTTAACGTTAACTTTTTTGATGTTGCTTTATAAAATACCTTACCCATCATCATAATTTACACTGCACAGTTGTCTATGGTAGGAAATAACTCACCGGTTTGTGAGTAAGTGAGGATTGTAAAATGAAAGCAGCTCTCACTAAGTTCAGGAGAGCTAGCTGTGTGTTGTGTTTACATGCAGAAGACAACTGCTCAAGTCATCACTTGCCATTTGGCAGGCCAAACCCTGCATCCTGAGGTGGCCCACAGCATTCTCAAAAGAGATCTTTGCTGTAGCAACTGTCTTTGTTTATATGTGTGTATTTCATTCTTCCCTGTGTTTTACATTCCAGAACCACAAATAAGTTCCTACCTCATAGGTCCACTCAGGTCTGTCTTTTCTGTGGCCCCTCCATTTTTTACATCATCTTTTTTTTTCTCTCTTCTGGGTTATTTTTTTTTTTCTCTTGCTCCTTACAACTTCCTGGGACTTTGGTTTGTTTAAACAAACTTAGGCCTTGATTTCTTTTTTTAAAAACAATTTCTTTAACTTAGAAAGATGCTTCATCCTGCATTTTTTAAAAGTAACCTGTTAACATATTCCTTTAACTCACTTATTCTTTGTATTCTCTAAGGAGGCACTACAGTTCGAAAGGAGATCATCAAGAATAAAATCAGAGCCATTGGGAAGATGGCACGGGTCTTTTCAATTCTTCGGTAAGGATAACTCTGTCATTACACTGTGGGATAAAAGCATTTTGAGAGTAATTTAGAAGTTGATTTCAGAACAGTTGTTTTAGAATTGGAGTTTGGTATTAGAACTGTTGTTCTTGGGTTGAGTACAATTTGAATCAGACCTACATGTTAAAGTGCCTAGAAATGCCTGGCAAACATTTATTTGGTATGAGCTTAGATACAGTGCAGTGAGTGCAGTGATTTAATGTGGATTCTGGAGGCAGATTGCCTGTGTTCAGATCCTGGCTCTACATCTTCTCAGCTGTGTGATCTTGTACCTCATTTTCCTGGTCTGTAAAAGAGTGATAATAGCAGATCTGCCTTACAAGGTTCTTTGGAGGATTATATGGGGTAATATATGGAAGACATTAGAACAGCACCTGATTATTAAATGGCTTTAATTGAAAACAAGACCTGGCTAATTGTTGTTAATTGGAATATTTACAGAAAACATCCCTTTCTTTGGGTCAGAGAAGGGGTAGGGAGAAGGAGAACCTATCCTCCATCTCTGCGCATCTTTTCTTAACTTCTTTCAAGTATCTTTGTAGGTACTGAGAGGTAGACACCCTAGCATTAACCCTGGGCTTTGATCTTCCTTTGCAGGGAAGAGAGTGAGAGTGTGCTGACTCTCAAGGGCCTGACTCCTACAGGTACACTCCCTTTGGGTGTACTCTCAGGAGGAAAGCAGACTATTGAGACAGGTGAGTATGAGAAATGCTCCTTTCATGGAAGGTGTGCTCCCGTTACCTAGCAGTCAATGTCAAATTGAAACGTAGGGCTTCTTCCAATAAATGGTACTAAAGCAATTGGATATCTATCTCTGGGGGAAAATGGATCTCCATACACAAAAACTAAATCAAAATGAATTATAACTTAAATGTAAAATCTAAAACAGTAAAACTCCCAGAAGAAGGTATGGAAACTAAGCACTGGGGTAGATAAAGAGTCCTTAAATATGACACAAAAAATACTAACCTTAAAAGAAAAATTGAATAAATGACTTTCATGAAAATTAAGAATGTGTATTCACAGAAATTCATGATTAAGAAAGGAAAAAGACAAACCATAAACTGGGAGAAGATTTTTGCAGTACATATGTCTGACTAAGGACTTATATTCAGAGTCTACAGTTCTATAAAGTCTGTAGTTCTATAAAGAACTACAACTCAGGGACTTCTGGTGGTCCAGTGGTTAAGACTCCACGCTTCCATCACAAGGGGCATGGGTTTGATCCTTGGTCAGGGAGCTAAGATCCCGCATGCCGCACCCCATGGCAAAAAAAAAAAAAAGTACAACTCAATAAGAAAAACACAAAACAAGCAAATTTTTTTAATGGTCAAAAGATTTTAACAGACACTTCACAAAAGAGGGTATTAAAATGGCCAAAAAGCATATGAAAAGGTGCTTAAAATAGTTACCCGTCTGGGAAATGGATATAAAAACACAGTGAGATACCACTACATATTCTCTAGAATGGCTAAAATTTATAAGTGTGACAATACCAAGTGTTGATGAGTTTGTGGAGAACTAAAACTAGATACATTGCTAGTGGGTTTGTAAATTGGTTCAACCACTTTGGAAAACTGTTGGGCAATAAAGCAAAACATATGTCTACCCTACAACCCAGCAAATCCATGCCTGTTTTTTTTTTTTGTTTATTTTATTTTATTTTTGGCTGCATTGGGTCTTCGTTGCTGCACGCGGGCTTTCTCTAGTTGCGGCGAGCAGGGGCTACTCTTCCTTCCGGGCTTCTCATTGCAGTGGCTTCTCTTGTTGTGGAGCACGGGCTCTAGGCATGCGGGCTCAGTAGTTGTGGCTCACAGGCCCAGCTGCTCCATGGCATGTGGGATCTTCTCGGACCAGGGCTCGAGCCCATGTCCCTTGCATTGGCAGACAAATTCTTAACACTGCGCCACCAAGGAAGCCCCCATGCCTGGTTTCTATCGAAGAGAAATTAGTGTATATGTCCACCGAAGGATGTGCATAAGAATGCTCACCTTAGCTTTACTCATAATAGTCCAAAATGGGAAACAACCAAATGTCCATCAATAGTAGAATAGATAAATTGTGTTATATTTATAAAATGGAATTTACTCAGCAATAAAAAATAACATTATGAATACATGCAAAAACGTGGTTGAATCTCACAGACATCATGGTAAACTAAAAAAGCTACACCGAAAAGAGCACAGACTGTCTGATTTATATGATGTGCAAGAACAAGCAGACTAACATTTCTGGGTGGGATCAAAGTGAGGAGGCGGGGAAGCAACCGTGGCATATATGGGCCTCACGGTGCCTCTCATCATGATGAGCGTGTTCTGGGGCTTCGTCAGCTTCTTGGAGCCCTGGTTCATCCCTAAGGGTCCCAACTGGGAGTTATCATCACCTTGTTGGTAACCTGTTCAGTTTGCTGTTATCTCTAGTCATGAAGAGATGTTAAATCACCTCCATACCTAGACCACCTTCATTGACTTTGCCTATTTTGGCCACCAGCTTCCTTAAACATTCACAGCACATTTGAACATCTTATTCTACAATGCAGTATTTTTTTTCCCATCACCTTTTTTACACTTTGATGAATTGTGTACCTACTTAAACTGTGCAGGCTCCATAAAATGTCTATGCACTCCTCTGAGATAGAAAATGCTGGTCTTCTGAGAAATATATGACTCTCTCTTTGGAACCTGTGGATTTGAAGGTGGCTCCTGCCTGCTCACTACATGGGAATCAGCAAAGTGTTTAAGAGCTGTTACAAGACAGGAAGACTCCAGTGGGGCAGTCAATAGGAGAACATGTTCAGAGGGAAGATCTGTCCCACCAGAATTATGCCAAAGTATATTTTTAGGATGAATTTATTTCTGCTATCTTTTGGAATAAATTATTTTTCTGTTTTCAAAAAAAAAAAAAAAAAAGAACTGGGATTTCCCTTGTGGCACAGTGGTTAAAAATCCGCCTGTCAATGCAGGGGACATGGTTTCGAGCCCTGGTCTAGGAAGATCCCCCATGCCATGGAGCAGCTAAGCCCGCGAGCCACAGCTGCTGAACCCGCATGCTGCAACTACTGAAGCCTGCGCGCCTAGAGCCCGTGCTCTGCAACAAGACAATCCACCGCAATGAGAAGCTTGCGCACTGCAACGAAGAGTAGCCCCCGCTTGCTCCAACTAGAGAAAGCCCACGCACCGCAACGAAGACCCAGAGCAGCCAAAAATAAATAAATAATTATTTTTTAAAAAGAGCTTCACCGTGTCCCAGGCACTGAAGTGAAACACTCGATAGGTATATGTGCTTTCTGTTCTCAGAAACACAAGCAACAACAACAAAAAAGGAACTGGCAGGCTCATCAATGGTAAAAGAAGTCAGAATGGCACGTCCTCTGGTGGGAGCATATGGACCCAGAAGGAGCCCAGGGGACTTCTGGAGTAGTGGGAATGTTCTATATCACTACCTAGGTGGTAGTTACACAAGTGCATGCATATATAAAAATGTATTAAGCAGTACACTTCAGATTTATGCACATCATATGCCTCACTTGTGTGTTTTATACCTTAATTTTGGGGGGTTAGAGTTTCTCAGTCAGAAAGGGAGTTTGCCTCTTTGCCTGCAAACCATATCCTACAACAGTGCCTCAGTCACCGCTTCAACCAGAGTGTCAGTTCTGAAAATTACGTGGGCGTTGACTTTAAGGAGAGGACTTTATGGAACCCAGGAATGATAAGGTTGATATTTGTCAGAATAAACAGATCTGGTCAAGCAAGGGGAAGAAACATGAGATCAAGTCATTGGATGACTAATTCTAGGCAAGAAAACTGGAGTTGAAGCATTAACAACTTAAAGTAGAGTTTCAGTGCTTTTTTGCCCGCCTTGTTTTTTGAATTGCTTCTACTTAAGTTTTTCTTTTCCTTGTCACCCTGCCTCTTATAGGAATTCTTTGCATTTTGTGAACATTCCAGGGCTATTGATTAATAGGAACAGCCCCCTTTCCCCCTTTTCTTTTCTTTTTTTTTTTTTGTGGTACGCGGGCCTCTCACTGTTGTGGCCTCTCCCATCGCAGAGCACAGGCTCCGGACGCACAGACTCAGCGGCCATGGCTCACGGGCCTAGCCGCTCCACGGCATGTGGGATCTTCCCGGACGGGGGCACGAACCGGTGTCCCCTGCATCGGCAGGCGGACTCTCAACCACTGCGCCACCAGGGAAGCCCATCCCCCTCTTCTTTTTATAGGATTGATTTCCTCCTTCTCTTTCAAATTGAATACTGAAATATTAGAGTTTAGTTATTTATAAGGAAGAGTGAACATTTTCTCCTTGGAAGTATAAAATTAATTTTTTTAAGTTCTGTAGTTTCATAGGAAGAATCAGTAAACTGTTTCAGACTGAATTTTTCCTCTGAGATGTGCAGTTTCTTGTAAGCAAAATACTTTTCCGTCATTGCTCTGCTTATTAGTCATGTGAAATATTCTGAGAGCAGCTCTGACAAAGCATTTTAGAGTTAATGGGTAGTGATACGGGTAAAGAAAGAAAGGAACATCCTATACATCCTTTCTTGAAAGATTTTGGAAATTTGCTGATCCACAGAGTTGTTGTTTTAATCTGAATGAAATTTTTCTAGACCTTGATTTGAAAGAGTAAATCTGCAAATCTGGGATTACTAAGTAGCAAAGAGAATTTTATGGATGTGTTATTTGGAGATTTGTTGTTTATAATCCTTGGTCTATCTTTTGTTCTCAGTCCCAAATATATGCAGTTTCTCTTCATTCCTGATTTGAATATGAGTGTTTTAATCAATATAGGATTGTTTATTGGTACTCCAAAATTGATAGAAATCTCAGAAATGTGTAAGAACAAAACTAAAGTTGCAGCCAACTTTTTAGAGCTTCTTATTCTCTCTTATTGATTGACAAGAACTGAGTTTATTTGTCATTTTCCCATCAGAGTCTCAGTTCCACAGGTTCACTGGCAAACTGGAGCGTTAGCTGAAAAAGATCTTTTATTGTTCATGTAACTTTACTTGGAGAGCCTTCAACCAACAATATCCCATCCTATATGGCCTTATAGCCTACATTCATTTATACCCCACCTTGTTCCAAGGGGGATTTGAGTAAGTTACAGTATACATCCAACACAGTGAAGGGAAATAAATATGCTTGGAAATTGGAGCACAAAGGAAAACAAACCAGTGAAAGCCAGTAGTCAGTCACAAATTTGACTCCAAGCTTCCTAGTAGCCAAAATAAAGAGGAAAGACCATAAGATAAAAAGCAGGTCAGTTATAAATTGGACTCCATCAAAAGTTTTAAAGTTTTGTGCTGAAAATGGAACCATCAAGAAAGTGAAAACACAACCCACAGCATGGGTGAAAGTATTTACAAAGCATACATCTGATAAGAGACTAGTATCTAGAAACTGTAAAGAATTCTTGTAACTGAATAATAAAAAGGCAAATAACCCAATTAAAATGGGTAAAAAATTGAATAGACATTTTTCCAAAGAAGACATACAAATGGCCAATAAGCATGTGAAAAGATGTTCCACATCATTAGACATTAACCACAATGAGATACCACTTTAAGCCCACTGGATAGTTGTAATCAAAAAGGCAGATAGAAACAAGTGTTGGTGAGAATGGAGAGAAAGTAGGACCCTCATACACTGCTGGTGGGGATTCAAAATGGAGCAGCACATTGGAAACCAATCTGGCAGTTTCTTAGATGATTGAACATACCGTTAATCATATGACCCAGCAGTTACACTCCTAGTTACATACCCAGAGAAATGAAAACGTAGCCACACAAAAACTTGTACACAAATGTTCATAGTAACATGCTCTGTAATAGCCAATAAGTGGAAACAACACAAATGTCTATCATCTGATGAATGGATAAACAAAATGTGGTATATTCATACAGTGGAATACTATTCAGTCATAAAAAGGAATTATGTACCGATACAATCCTCAACATGAATGAACCTTGAAAACATTATGCTAAGTGAAAGAAGCCAATCACTAAAACCACAGATTATATGATTCCACTTATGCGAAATGTCCAGAACAGGCAAATCTGTAGAGACGGAAAGTACTTTAGTGGTTGACTGTAAAGTTAGGGAAAGGGATGAGGGAGGGAAATGGGGTTTTAGGGGGTGATGAAAATATTCTAACCATAGATTGTGGTAATGGCTGCACAACTCTTAAAATCATTGAACTATCACTTTGAACAAGTGAATTTTATGGTTATGTGAATTATGTTTCAGTAAAGAGATCTCATTCAGTAAAGAAAAGTATATTTCAGTAAAGGAAAAGAAAAAAGAGTTTCTCAGTTTTATATGACTGTTTCTTGTAAGGAATATCCTTCAGTGCAGGCTCTCTTAATACCCAATGCAAAAAGCAATTCTAGGAGGACCCAAAACAATGTGATACTAGTACACATTTTGCCACACACATAGCTTTTAAATTCTAATTAACCAACACTGTGTATACAATTTCAGGTAAAGCCTTGTTCTCCCACTTCTTAACAGTTGCTTTTGTGATGTACTGTTTGAAGGCATTATTGTTTTCTTGTGAAAATTTGTTCGATGTGAGGAGATTTGAGAGGGTGTGACATTGCCTTAACACGTGCCAACACATGGTTGACAAATGTAAGCAGTTGATAAGTTGATTCCAAGTTTCCATTTTCCCCATTGCCTTGGGAAGTTAATTTTCAGTTCTTCCAGTTTCTCCTCTCTGATGGATATAAAAAGCCTCAGGAACAGCAAAGTGTTACTGTTCATTATTCTTCCCTGCCTTCTTTTAAAAAATTGGTATTGGAGGAACTGACAGGGTTCTCCTAATAAGATCTTTCTTGCTACAACTGGTAACCTTTTCATATATTAGCGCTTTTACTGTCTTAAAATGAAGATGCAAGAAAGTTTACCTGTTGATACTAATTCTTAAATAGCTTCCTTTTCCAAAAGTGAGGGAGAAGAGGGCCTTCTTAGTAATTGGCCTGCTGTCTTGCACAGTGAATGGAAGCCATGTGGGTTGGAAATGTCAGCCTCTGCTGTGTCTCTCCTCCCAGATGGTACATGAATTTGTATTCAGAATTGAATAGATTTATGCCTTTGCCAGCTTAGTACTCCACCCCCGGAAAAGAAATAACCCTTCACTTATAACCCATTTTTCTCTCCTTCCAAATGCCAGTCTGTTATTCAACGGCCACTCCTTTTCATTAAGGACAGTTGGACCCCACACAAGTTGCTTGAAATCATTAAGAAATAGTTTTAAGTAACTTTTTTTAATAGGACACAGCAGCTACAGATCTAACTAAAGAACAGTTGTAATATTAAATGATTTGACTGGACATATTTTGATATGTGAATGTTAAGACGTAGATTAGCAGCTGGCTATTTAAAATGAGGAAAACGTCGTAACTCTTGTTTCTTCTAGTCAGCTTGATTGACCCCATTGTCTTAGCTATGGATGACATTAGCTAAAAGGTTCTCGTGCCACTCACAATGTGAACAATCTTAGAAACTCTCCCCACCTCATATTTCCCCCCAATTTAGTTTTTCGCAGTAATCCTGTCGCTTCTCTAACTAGTCGACTTTTATTAGGGATGAGAATAGGCTTAAAGGTGGGACGCTGGGATGTCTGTGCTGGCAGCAGTGCTGTTGGTTTACTCACTCTTTTTCTGCCTTCATTTTTGCATGCCACTGCTCCTGCCTCTTACAGCCACAGTAGAAGCGGTAGAGGCCCGGGAAGGTATGGCCATATTCCTATGATAGATGTGATCATGTGTCTGTCTACTGGTTTTAAAAGCTTTGTCAACATTTGAAATCTTTTATTATTGCATCACCAGAACTGTAACAGTGAGGAAAGGAAGAGATATCTCTAGGCGTGCTCACAAAGTATTTCCTTTGTGTCCTGTATTTGTATTAATTTAAATGATCTTCTCCACAGCTGAAGTCCTTTCTGGGCTCTCTCAGTTTTAATGCAATGACTGAAGCTTAAGCAACTGGTCATGGGGGTTCAAATGGTGTAATCTCATAGCCCTTGCATATCCAAGAGGCATCCATTTGATTATCAGAAATTCAAACCTCAGCCTCTTTATCTAATGATTCCAAAGGACATCAAAAGTGGAGGCAAAAGTAGATAGGAGTTAGTTTGATTTGTTTTTGAGGTTGCCCTAAGTCAGTCAAGCTAAATTATCTTTGTTTCTATGAAAACAAATTTTAAGTAACAAATTATCTATGAATTCTGAGGATGAAAACCATTGGAATCGATAAACTTGTGTTATAAATTTAATTGTTCTGTTAGATAAGATGGTTCACAATGGGAATGCCTTTCCTTGGTGATACAAAAGTTCAATCAGAAAGAAAATATCTAGGAACTATTTTTTAGATGGCTTTTAACTTACATTCAGCTCCTGGTTGTGCAAGATAAAAAGCTTTCCTTCTAAACAAACTTTTTTGTGTGGTCTATGTGATGTTTGTGTTAGAGCAGCTACTCTGCTTAACTTGTTCTGTTATTCTAGTGTTGCCTTTTTTTCTCTCTCACTGAGCACGTTTCTGGCCCATAAGAGACTCTTTCAAATGTATTGGGGCTTTTTGTCAGGTCTACTTCTGCTATGATTAATTGAACTATGAAAATGACTTTCACAGTTTCCGTGGCCCTTTGGGCCTTAAGGAAGCAGTAGCTTCAGACCAGGCTAATTGAAATCAAATATTGCTCAATCCCTTCACCAGACATGTGCTCCACAGCCACCCTTCTGTATTTTTCTCTAGGAGGTTGCTGTATGCTAAGAAACTTAAAGCTGGTCGCTTTACTGTCTAATAGAGCTCCTCCCTTTCCTGTTTTTCTGTAGCCATCAGAGGGTTTTCGCTTCAGCACAGGATCCGGAGTTTTGAAGAAGCCCGAGGTCTGGACCGAATTAATGAGCGGATGCCACCCCGCAAAGATAGCCAGTACTTTGATGGGCCGGTGAAATTGGTCCAACCAAACGCTGCGCACAGGAGTGACAAGGGGAGAAGAGCCAGTAATGACTCAGAGCCCTGCTGTGGCACAGGTGGATCCAAGACTTAACAATCAATTTTATTTATTTATTATTGGAAAACAAAACAAAAACAACTGAAACAACTTAAACCTGGAGGTGCATTCATAATACACTCTGCATTTACTCTGTAAGAAAGGTGACCATTTTATAAATTCTTTTAATTTATGTTTAATATATACATAAAAAGTGAATGTGTTTTGTTTTTCCTTTTTTTTCCCCCCCTAATTTTTAGGAACTGATCTGATTGTCTGATACATAGTGAAGTCTTGTGCTATAAAGGGGACCTTCCCCCTAGTAAAAGGGCCTTGGAAACCTCTACCCTGGGTTTCTGACTTGAACTAGCCAGCCTTTTCTCTTGTTTTTGGAGGGCAATATCTTTAATTTCAGACTAATCATTTTTCAAACACAAAAGGGTTTTTTCTTTTCTTTTTTTTTTTTTTCCTTTCTACAGGGTACCATTGAAGATCTCTTAGATTTCAGTGGCTAAACTTCTCTTCATATGGAAAACTTGATTATAGTAGAACTCCTAAGTGAATAACCCAAACCCAGTGATTTTAAGGGCCAAGGGAAATGTTTTCCATGATAACCTACTTTCTTCTGGACTCTCAATTACTCAATGTATTCTAGTGCGGCGAAATAAAAAATAATGAGGGATTTCCGTAGAATTACTTAAAATTTGTTCATCTAACCGTGGGCATGATTGGTTTAAACTTCCCTTAGAACTTTGGAGGTTTCTTAACTGTTACCAGATCCTTTTGCTTTTTTTTTTTTTTTTTTTAATTTTTTGCGGTACGCGGGCCTCTCACTGCTGTGGCCTCTCCCGTTGCGGAGCACAGGCTCCGGACGCGCAGGCTCAGCGGCCATGGCTCATGGGCCCAGCCGCTCCACGGCATGTGGGATCTTCCCAGACCGGAGCACAAACCCGTGTCCCCTGCATCAGCAGGCGGACTCTCAACCACTGCGCCACCAGGGAAGCCCCCTTGCTTTTATTTTTAAACACTAGGTGATTTACCCCATCTGCAAAGGAAGCGACATTTCTAAATATTTTATAAATGCCCTCTGTAGAGCCTTCGATGGTAAGAAGTGTTTATGCCCTTCTGTGTTACTGCATCAGCTCTCACATCTATCCTCCCCGTCGTCCATCTGTTTTTCTGTGTCAGCATTTTTGAAACCAACTGGGGTAATGGAAACTGACTAGGTTAAAATAATCCCCCTGTGAACTGGAAGTCTTGCTAAAGGGCATTTCGTGAGTGAGGATTTCCTGTCTATCAATTACTGGAATGTTCCTCCATGTTTCAGCACTCATTATACTGAACTGTGTGTCGGTCTCTGTCAGCATATTTTGGAATACAAAAACAAGTGATCAAATACAAGGTTTGAATAATCTTTCCTTAGTTTTTCAAGTCACAACCAACTAGTGAAGGAAATTTCAGGGATCCTTAGGCTCCCATTTTTGGTTTAGCCTGATGACAGGTGCCATGTCATAATACTCATTGGTCAGCCTTGTAGTGAAAGTGCACGTCTGGGCCACAGTACATCAAAGTGCATATTTGTGGAATTCCTTAATGTCATTTGGGATGTAGGAGTCCAGCATTAAAGCAAGTATCCCAGACAGTAGTACTTTATGTTTGGAGCTTCAAGGACACCAGAAACCTTTTTTCAAAAAACATAATTTCAGGGAATTCCCTGGCAGTCCAGTGGTTAGGACTGTAGGCTTTCACTGCTGAGGGCCCAGGTTCAGTCCCTGGTCGGGGAACTAGGATCCCACAAGCCGTGTGGCATGGTTCAAAACAAAACATAATTTCATTAGATGAATGAGGATTTAGCCCGTCTATCTCTGTTTTCCTATGCCTTGCTAACAGTTCCCAATTTGTTTATGACAGAGATCAAAGCACTTTGGAGATTGGAATCTGGTGGCGTAGAGTGCTCTGTTAACAAAAAAGATAGGAAGGATATTGGGAAGGAGATAAAAGATCTCTTATTGGGTTGTGAGTAAAATCTTTGAAAGAGGAGAGGAAGAGTCTCCAGCAACTGTCTTTACTGATCATCATTTCTTTATAATCAAAGAGGAATTCATCACCTGGATATCCTCATACTCCTCCCTCCCCCAATCCCAATAGGGAAAGGGCCGCTGTTTTGGAAATCTCACCTAATGTGACAGTCAGTTCACAGGACAGGTTTGATAGATGGGAGTCCCTGATTCCTTTCTCTTTTCCATTGAGACTATTGTTATACACACACAGTCCACAGGTGGAAAGCGTGGGCTTCAATCTTAAGGGCTTCAGTCAGCAGGCAAGTAGTGAAATAGTTACTACAAATCCTTATAAGCAAAAAATAGTATTAGGAAAAAAAACAAAAAAAGACAATTACTTAGGAAGGTCTTCATTCTCTTCCCAAAATGAAGTAGTACGATAAAGCACTTTTCCTTGACAGAGCCATGCGAAAAGATGTATTTTACAGGTAACTTTTGAGCTGTTGAAGTTTCAGCCGGAGTAGAGAGTTCAGTGGTCACGATTCAAGAAAATTGGAGGGGGGTTAAAAGAGCATAGCAGCAGCTCTGGAAGGAAGTTAGGTTTGAAGATCCTGTTGAATTCTAAAGGTAAAGGCATTTCTTATGTTCTGTAGAAAGCTGGGGTGTGTATTTCAGCACTTTAGAAAGTTGTGTGGTGAGTGTGTGTGTCTGGTATAAGTAGCTTTTTTTTTTTTAATTAATTGATTTATTTATTTATTTTTGGCTGCGTTGGGTCTTGGTTGCTGCACCTGGGCTTTCTCTAGTTGCGGTGAGCGGGGACTACTCTTCGTTGCGGTGCGCAGGCTTCTCACTGCGGTAGCTTCTCTTGTTGTGGAGCACGGGTCTAGGCGCGCGGGCTTCAGTAGTTGTGGCACGCAGGCTCAGTAGGTGTGGCACGCGGGCTCTAGAGCGCAGGCTTAGTAGTTGTGGCTCACGGGCTTAGTTGCTCCACGTCATGTGGGATATTCCCGGACCAGGGCTCGAACGCGTGTCCCCTGTATTGGCAGGCAGATTCTTATCCACTGCACCACCAGGGAAGTCATACTGGCTTCTTAAAGCCAGACCGGCAGGCAGTCTGCATTTGTACCTGTGGTTGTACCAAATATGCATTTGTACCTATGATTCAAGACAGTTTAGAAGGCGTAAGCCGGGGCTTCCCTGGTGGTGCAGTGGTTAAGAATCTGCCTGCCAATGCAGGGGACACGCGTTCGAGCCCTGGTCTGGGAAGATCCCACATGCCGCAGAGCAACTAAGCCCGTGCGCCACAACTACTGAGCTTGCACTCTACAGCCCATGAGCCACAACTACTGAACCCATGAGCCACAACTACTGAACCCATGTGCCACAACTACTGAAGCCTGAACACCTAGAGCCCGTGCTTCGCAACAAAAGAAGCCACCACAATGAGAGAAGCCCGCGCACCGCAATGAAGAGTAGCCCCCGCTCGCTGCAACTAGAGAAAGCCCGTGCGCAGCAACGAAGACCCAACGCAGCCAAAAATAAATAATTAAAATAGATAAAATTTTTTAAAAGGTAAAAATAAATAAATAATAATAGAAGGCGTGAACCTTAGGAATATATTGATATAACAGCACTTGTTCTTCCCTTTAGACTTCATTGGTGGGTTTTAACATATTTTTTAATGTTTTAATCTGAATAGTAGCTCCCGAGATGGCTGGTGGCCTGCCTGGGGCCTGATAGTCTGACTGGGGCCATCATTTCAAACAAACATTTTGACTGCTGTCAGCGCTCTGTGGTGTTGCTGTTTTCAAAGCCTCTTCTGTTTTTACTAAATCTTCCCCCTGAATGTTCTAAAGATACTAAAAATACTTTTCTCTTGTTCTCCTTTACTTTAAAGTCCACAGAGACGTTATTCAGCTTCTCTCATGGGGGTTGGGGGAACGCGTCAGAGGGCTCCTTTGTAAACTTTTCTGAAATAGCAGTTTAGAAATGACACTTCCCAAAGACCAGTTTTCCCAATTTTGTTTACATCCACGTCATATGAAGTTACAAATTGATCAGATGACAGTTCTTGTTAATGAAAATTTTAGAACTCATCTAATACAAGTTCGAAACATACATCTTTTTTTTAATCTCTGTGTTCTGAATATTTAGAGAAAAAGTAAAAGAATAAGCTGCGTGTGTGTGCATGTGCGTGTGCGTGTGTGTGTGTGTGAGAGAGAGAGAGAGACGGAATGCTAAAACAAAAGCAGCCTGTTTTCTTTAAAACCTCAAGGTAACACTTAGGTTATGGGTACAGACATTGCTGATTCGCTGGCCTTTTTTGACTAGATATTGACCAGCAAAGTGAAAATGGCTTATGGATGGGTATGATGTGGCTTCTTGCCTAGGGATAGAAGAATCAGACTCTCCAGGAATATCAGTATTTTTCATACCCTTTTATCTATATTCACCTTGCCTTTTCTGTTCCTACAGAACATTTGCAGTTCCATGAATCAAGTTTTTCTCAATAGCAAAGATTTGCTTTCTTATCCTGATAACAGGATAACTGACTTCGTGACACTATTCAGAATAGGAAAAGGAAAGCTCTTAATTGTTTTGTAAACAGATTATTATTATTTAATGTCATTATGGAGCAAGGGTGGGATTTCTTCAAATTGGATAACTTGGGGCCTTGGCATTGTCCCTCAGATCCTCTTCTGAGTAATTTTAAAACACAAAGTTTGGGACTTCCCTGGTGGTCCAGTGGTTAAGACTCCACATTTCCAACACAGGGGACGTGGGTTCGATCCCTGGTCGGGGAACTAAGATCCCACATGCCTTGGGGTGCGGCCAAAAGATTAAAAAACAAAACAAAACAAAAACAAAGTTTGAGGCAGCTGCTCTCTGTAAGAAAAATATTGCAAACCATGCCTACATGAGAAACAGCCAGACTTACTGCTCATGGTCATTACTCAATAGTCCCTCTAGCCTCTTGGAGTAAGTAAGGCTGAAATCTGTTCCCTCTACCCTCCCTTGTTTTATGTAAATATTGTAGCTGATCTCCAGAAGTTTTGACTGTAGCATATCTATAAATATAAAACTCAAGCTCTTGAGAGTTATGTTCATCCTGACCAATCTGGGTGACCAGTTAGTTAAAATGGTTTAGGGAAGAGCTTGTACCAGGTTGACTGATTCATAGTTTTGCTTTGTATTAATTTTCAGGTTTTTTCCTCCAGTTTTTGTATTGAAAATTACTTTCGTACCCAGAAAGACTTGTTGAGATATCATCCTAGAATCTCCGATATTTATTATAGTTGTTATAGTAACAGTGGATCCCAAGTGTTTTTCAAAGCATTATTCAGCTTTCCCTACCCTGGGAGAAAAGACTTCAGAGGGAGCGTGAACCCAGAGCCCCAGTTGTGGGAATGAGCCTCCAATTTCCTAAATCACTTGTGGTTATAAACATGGATACCACCTTGTCTGGCACCCAGGTCCGTATCTTTTCTGAAATCTGCTATAGCAGAGAGTAAAGGGCAGTCTAGGGAGCCCAACAATTGCTGGAGGAGGGTTTGGATTACCTGGAGGACACCTCCGAAGCATTGTAATGCCACAGTCCCTCTTCAGCGCTGCTGTGATCAAACACTCAAAGGAAAGCCATAAGAAAGGGCAGACGCGCATAGAGCAAGCAAGTTGTGTAGTCGAAAAACGTGGTTGTTACTCTTATCTTGAGTCCAGCAGAGAACTGTATTCACAGTAGAGCTTTGTGCCGCTGATAGAGTGTGAAAGAGGAAACCTATATTACTTTGAGACTTGTGACCTGACCTGCCTATGTCTAGCCAGCCAAAGTGAATGCGGTCAGGGTTAGCTGCCTTCATCTATGCAGTCACAAAGGTAAAGATGATACTGGAGACTATATTCCCTCCCGGGAGGCCGTGGCCTCACGCCCCATCAACCTTGGCAGGACTTGCTAAATAACACCTTTGTCCAAGACGGGGTTATGCATCTTCTCGTCTTCTGCACCCTCATGACAAGCCGAGGGGGTTTAAGATCAAGAACTGAGGAGTGGATGTGGATCGTCCCTCTGAGCAGCTCTAAAGGAGGGCCACGTACACTGCCTTCCTGTAAGTTCTTGCCCAAATTCCCTTCACTCCCTTAACATAGCTGTCTCCAAATAACTTGTGTGTGTGTTCATGTTAAAGTGAAGTGCATGTAATAAGAAGGAGCTCTTCTGTACATTTTGATTTGTGGCAATAAAGATGTGGGTTTTGTCTGTCAAAGAAACTTTTTGAAGATACCATCATGAATGCCCCACTTTTCCTTTCTCAGTGTACTGTGACCAATAGCTCTGTTTCCTAACAGAAATGTCAGCAGGCATTTTCCAAGAAAGGATCCTGGTTTTGCTTCCTAAATGAGGGGGTCAGACACATGAGACTAGCTAGTGGTGTAAATTTTTTAAGGCTTTTCTGAATGATGAATTATTTGCTTGTGCTTAGAGGTTACTGGCTTTTTCTTGTTTCAGTTATGTTAAGGCCAATGGTGGAAATGTTATTTATTGGCAGAAATCATAAGTCTTTTTTGTGAACAAGAAATTGATTTGTTAAAACTTTCTTACTGTACATTAGAAGTCATCTTGAAAAAAAGAAGAAATTAAATGATAACTTTATTGGCTCCCTGTGTCTTTATTTCCTTTATTTCCTTGTGGAGCACACTTGTATTTGGCTCTCACCTATTCAGTAATTCTGGAAGTCAAGGGAAAGCCTGATGTTTGATGTCTGGTCTGGTCTCTGACAATGCCAAGGAATTCTCCCCTCAAAGAAAGGAATCCCATCACAATAAAAGGAACCTCTTTTCTTCACGTCTTCAGCTCCCTAGTTTTCAATCTGCTTTGCTGGCTGCGGTGGTGGTTCTATTTCTCCCCCTCAGAACCCGTTCCCTTGCCCTGGCCTCGTTCCTGACACTTTGCCCACCACGAAATCGCACTCAAGTCCCAGCTCCTTCTGTGGTTTCTCCGGCAGAGGCCGCTACTTGAAGAAAAGGAAGAAAGACATCCCAGAAGATGTACAGTCTTTACAAAAGATAAAAATAATTTTTATTAGAGCAATTTAGTAACTCTGCACATGGTCCTAATAATAGACACAGATAAATTCCATCTTGGGAGAAGTTGAAGAAGAAGAAGCCAGAGAGGAATTGAATGTGGAGTTGCACCCCCCAAGAAAGGAAGTGTCAGACCAGCCTTGACTCCTCTGGAAAGTAGAAATACCATGAGGTGCTGTGGACTCACAAGGAAAAATAACTCCTCTGGGCAGGTGGGGGTTAGGGGATAGGCTCTTTAGAGAGGAAAATGCATCAGTGAGGGGATTCTATGAGCTATGGCAGTAGAGGCAGAAAGTCTAAATCAGGACCAGCCAGGCCTAAGTAAGGCAATTTCACCATCGGTACAGATACACCAAGGGCCACATACGGGCTCGAAAACGAGCCCAGAGTTCTCATTCCAAATGGTTAAGTGTGCATTTTGGGATCTTTGTTTATCCCAATAGCATCCTAACTTAGCAATGTCCTTATACCTCAGCTAAAGCTTCAGTAAAACGAGGTCATATTTGCCCTTATTTCAGAGTTGTGAAAAAAAAAAAAAATTTAAGCCTGGAAATTAAGAACTCAAATGCAAATTCATATTTACCTCTCACTACATCTAGATCCAATCCCTACTTTCTTGCCTGCTATGTGTAATCGCCTGGTCTTTTTGTTTTTGTATCACAACTTTCAGGTTTTAGAAAGTCGGTTCAATTTTGATACAGTGGATTAATAATGGTAAATGATCCTTTTTAATGTTGCTGCAGTTCAGGAGAAGGTTCATTTTAGAATTCAAGGAGGTGGGAAGACAAGGTCATTCTTTGTTTGGAGGCCAGACCTCGTGGTGTCCACTGGCTAGCAAATCAAGCCGTCTTATCTTCCTTATCTCAGTTTACCTGCTAGGAAAGGGTGATGCAGACCTAGTTTTCCAGCTCCTGGTCTGTGTGCCCTTCTTTGCGGCTGAGTTAACTTGGCTGGGTTTTCCCTCTGAGGTCATTGCTTATTTACCTTTCCCTTACAAAATCTGCTTTCTGAAGAGCTGACGGCCACTTGTTCTTTCTTTCTCTCCTGAGAACTAAAAAAGGTTCATCTGTAGCCCAGTTCTTCTCAAAGACACCCCATCTGCACATCGTGCTTGTTTGCTCATCCATAAAAGGAGGGAGAGAGAGAACAGTGGCTGGTGTGATGTCAGTGTAAAGGCCTCCTTGAAGATAGACTAGATAATTGGTCGAAAGGCTGAGTTCTCTCCCAGCCTTCGGGGTTTGGATGCGGCTGACTCTGAGAACCTTGAATAGACTGCTGTTACATCATGTGTGTGCTATGGAGAGATCTGTGCCAGGCAGGCCTGAAGGCCTCATTCTGTATCCCATGGGGATCCACTCACCCTGGCTGCCAGGCTCCAACACTGACTATCCATGACCTGTAATGGGTATTTTTTCACTCACAGAGATCCCTTGCTTTACAGCAACTATACCAAAACACTTGGGTTAGGCCATGCCATTGTCAGCTTCAGAGGGTCTTCCAAGACCCACAGTGGGTCACTTGTGTTCCCCTTCTGTTGCTCCTGTTCCCATGAGTGTTTGGCCTGATGAGGACCTTGGGTAGAACTTGGCTGGCAACATTAGCAAGAGCTGGAATCAGGAGTGGACCCAGGAGAAAGGGATGGAGCCCAGGGGATGAAACAGTCCAGATCTGTACTCATGTCTCTGATGGGACTTGGTTTCAGTTCCTCACTAATGGGTCACTGTGGTCTTCCCCTGTAGAGAAGTCCAAAATCCTCAAATGGGACAGTGCTTTCTTTGCTAGTCCATTCGGGTGGACTTTGCTCAGTATCCCTGGTGGGAAGAAAACACGCTTCTGAGAGCACAAATTAAACACCTGCTCATAGCCTAACTGAAGAATATACGAGAGTTCGTTCATTCCTGTGGAGGAGAAAAGAAGGAATAGCAGATGCTCTTCCTTTGTCTAACGTGGGGGGGACTGAGGCACAGAGCCTGGGAGCCACTTGCCTGCTCAGGGTCCATCTGAGTGTGACGTTCAAATGCCAGACCCCCAGCACCAGACACAGACACTTCTCAAGAACTGAGAGTTCAGGTTTACGTCTTCTGGGATCCCTGGCTTCCTTTTTCCCATTGGAGAAATGAAACTGAATTCTCTGCTCACCCTACTCACTTAAATAAAAAGCTACCTAGGTGCTCTTTCCATTCATCCTTCCTCTTGGTGACGGAGGCTGGTGTTCAGAGCGACCCACATTCCTGTATGAAGAGCCAGCACTCCTCTCCCCCTCCGTATGAAGAGCCACCACATCTATTGGTAGTCTCTTGGCTAATCATCCTGTAGTGTGGTGGGCGTGGACGGACCTGAGTTGACACGGGGGCCACTGGGGGATAATCCGTGGAACAAAAGGTGGCGGCCTCAAGGAGCAGGGTGAGGGTAGGGCCCGCTGCGACCAGGATCAGATAGCTAGAAAAAACACAGCGGTTATGTAACAGTGTTTACTATGGCTCAGGTGGCCCTGAGAAGGCAGAGGCAGTCCCCTGACAAAAGACCGTGCCAGAGATGGGGAAGACTCACAGGAACAGAGGTCCCTGTCAGGCGATAAGCGAGTTGGCCAGAGGAGATAGTGCATTGGGATGAAAGGAATCTGCTCTGTTGTTGACAACAGCTAGGTCACCTAGCACGGCCTTCCCTATCTTCAGCTTCTCCCTAAGCCATGCCAGCTCTCTGCCCGGTCAGGCCAGCCGCAAGCAGAGCTGAGGCTGGGGGGGAGGAGCAGAGAAATCAGACACCTGGTTTTTGGCTGAATCTCTGGATTTCACTCCTCTTTTTCCTTTAATCTCCCACTTTTCAAAGAGGAGGGATTCTTCTCCCTAAACATGGGCAGAAAAGGAGGCTTAGGCTCTGTGCTCCCACCAGTCTCTCATCCTGTCTCCTGTGAGGCTGTGTGTTGGAGGGATCCTGTTAGAGCTCCTCCTTGGTCCAAGCACACAGCCTGTGACTCTTGAGAGGGAGAGTTATTTCCAGCGGTGCCAGGGCAAAGCAGGTTCTGACCTGAGAGAGAAGGTGATGAGCCCAGCAGGGCCTAAGCGGACAGGAAGAAGTCAAAGCAGCTTAGGAGGAAGGCTCCAGCGGGGCCTACCACACCTCCTCCTACAAAGCTGTTTACCGGACTCCCCATCCCCATAGCGATGAGGCTGGTAGCCAGTCCCCAGCTCTTCGCCCATGGCTGCCACCTCCCCTTGTGAGAAACAGGAAGTTGGGACCTTTGTCGGCTCAGCTGCACCCTCTACATTAAATATTTATCTTGGAGTCCAGGTCAGAGCCCTAGAGAATAAGAGAAGCTCACTGCTGGTGAGAGGGGGTATGGCCGGGATTCCTGGAGTTGGAAGATCGTCAGCTTCACCATCTTTGGAGAAAAGGAAGAACAAGAAAGAGATGTGGCCCTTAATCGCAAGGATCCTGACAGGTGGGGAAAAAAACTGGTGACGGGGGAGGCAGGCACATACTTTGTCCCTGAGGGAGGGAAGAGGATGGCGCCTAAGGGTGGGCAGGTATCCAAGCTTTAGGAGAGGGGAGATGCACTGCTGCCTGCCCTCAGGTAGTCCCAGATCTCCTCCCTCCTTTCTGAAGCTGACTTCTGTGGGCAGGGGCTACCCATCCCTTCAGCTTTCCTGGTGAATCAGAGATTCTTGGAAGGGGCCTTAAAGGGGGATCTGGTTCAGTTCCCTTATTCAGTGCAACAGTTGCCTTTATGAAGATGCCCCACAAGTGGCCGACTTGGAACCTCTGAAATCTCTTTCTTGGAGACCTTGGATCTGCTTTGGAGAATGCAGCCAGTCTGCTGGTGCAGCCAGTCTGTTGCCACACTGACAGCCCTGCAGACACTGGAAGCTAGGTGGCATGCCTCTCTCTCTCAAGCCTCTTCTCAACCTAAGCCTCTCCTTCCGCTTTTCACATGTGAGACTGTTTCAAGCTGGTTCCCCACAACCCGGATAGCTCTTTTACCTGAACTGGGAAAAGATATAGCTGATAGCATCAGTGATGGTAGGGATTTAAAAATACGGTTTCATCTTTCTCCATTCCCTTTCTTCTCAACTTTTGAGTTGAATGATGTGCTTGGGAAACACTCTGAAGTGCATGGTGACCTTAGGGCGCCAATCTAACTCCCAGTAGGTCTGCGATAAACATTTTCATATTTTCATAATCTATAATTGATCACTCCCAAAATAGATCTGAGATTGTCCAGCAGGTATTTGCTATCTGGTGGGCTTGGGGTCCCAGAGCCAAGCCAGGGGCTAAGAAGTGATACCCCAGAGTCTGTCCACTAGCAGTTAAGCATTCATTAAGTACCCTCGCTGTAACAGGCCCTATGCCGGCACAGAGGCTGGGGGGAGAAGGGGAAGATGGGATGGCCAGAGGGGTTGGGAGCCAACTGGCGCGCGCGGGCTCTTGGGACCCGTTGTCAGAGCAGCAGGAACAGCGGAAAAGCAGCAAGATCAAAACAAGGACGGTGTATGGGAACACCAAGACCCTGGTAACCCCATCCCCGCCAAAGGGACCCCGCCCTCGTCCTCTTCAGGGGCGCGGCACGCCCAGCGAGTCGCTGTTTTAGGCCGATTTCCTCCCGCGCTGTCCTCCGCGGGCCTTGCACGTGTGTGAGCATCCGCCCGTTTGCCAGTGCATGCGCGCATGTGTATGTGTTGGCACTCGCCCGGACGCGCGCTCACGCAATCACAAACTCTCTCCGCAAGTGGGCAGAGAGGCGGCAGAGCCTAAACTCGGCCCGCTAGGCCACTCTGCCTGTGCGGCGCCTTTATCTCGGCCCCAGCCTGTCTGCATCCCGGTCCCGTTTCCGAGGCCGCCGGCTCCGTATCAGTTGCTGGCTCACCCCGGTTCTTTAATCATTCCTGCCCTCTGTCCTGGCTCCGCCGTGCAGCGGCTCCCTTCCCACCCGCTGGAAATGTCGCTGGAAACTCTGAGTGGCGCTCGCTGGCCCCCGCCCTGCGGTGGGGGCCGGGGAAGCAGCTGGGAAACCGGAGCGAGCTCCCCGGGGACCCTGGGCGGTTCCTCCCGGCGCCGCCTCGCGGCCGGCCCGGCCCCCGGCAGGGCCCACGCCGTCCTCGCTGCCCGCCCGCCCGCCCGCGCCCCGACGGGGAGCACTCACCCGCCCCGGGCCGGCCGGCCCGAGCCCCCGCCCTCCACTCCAGGCCGGCCCACGGACCAGATCGCAGGGAGACACATTACGCCGCGCGCGCGCCTCTCACGGTCCTTCCTCCCAGCGCGGGCCCTCGCCCCCCTCCCCCAACTCCGGCTCCGTCGATTGCCCTCTTCCTCCTCTGGGGCCGGCCTAGCGGAGCCTGTCCTGACCCGGTCACGAGGGCGGACGGCACAGCCCGGACTCCCTGCCCGCCCTCCCTCCCCGAGGGCCCGTCGCGGCTGCGCCAGGCAGGAGCCGCGCAGAGATGCTCCTGTCTTCTCGGGCGTCCTCAGTCCCCGCCACCTGCTCGCCTGGGAAGGTAGGTGCCGGGAAGGAGAGGCGGTGGAGAGGAGACGCGGCGGGGGGGCGCAGTCGAGGAGGGACCCGCATCCAACACGAGGGGAAGGCAAGGAGCCCCTCCCCCCGGGGTCCTGGTCCCAAACTCCGGGGAGGAGAGAGGTGAGAAGTCCCCCCCTCAATCCAGATAAGGTGAAATTCGAGAAAACCTGTCCTTGTCCACGTGGACTTGTAGCTGGAAAATACCCCAGAATGCGCCTAGGGCCAGGCCCCCAAGGTCAGGGCAGTACTTAGAGGGAGGAAGGCGTCTGCCAGCTACAGCAGGGCTACTTCACCACTTCTAGCCCTTTGGAGCTGGCTGCCGGGGTGAAAGGCTGCCTGAATCCTGGGAGGACCCCAGGAATTTCCTGGCACCCCTGTCCTCTGCCAGATGCTGGACCCATTGACCCCCGTGCCTCCATCTTCCCTGCGAGAAGTCCTCCTTATCGTCTCCTGGTGCAGCCGCCAGGAGGAAAACTCAGCCCACCCTTCCCCACCCACCCCTGCATATCCTGAGACGTGCGCCCCCGGGAGCTGTGTTGGGGAGGGTCAGGCTGGGCCACCAAGGATCAGCAGACCCTGGAAAATCAGGTGGTGTGGGCAGAGCTCCTGCCCGCCCCTTCCTTACTGGAGGGCCCTTCTCAGTGAACACAGCAGGGTGGGCCGCAGGGAGAGGAAAGCAGGCTGGGTCAGCTGATGGGCAGGACTGCCAGTGCTGACCTCGCAACTTGGCCTCCGGTGGTCAGCTGGCGGGGGAGGTGTTGCGGCTAGGAACCAGCCTGCCCCAGCCCTCGGATCTCCCGCTCTCCCCCGCCTCAATTTCCCCCGCAGAGGGAGGGAGAGCAGCAGGAACAGGGGTGTGTCTGCCTGTTTCGGTTTTGGTAGGAGTCCTAATTGGATCCAGCTGGTGAGAGGCCCCTCCTCCAGCCTCAGCCCTCTACTCCCCTCACAGCCAGAGGTGGGCCCGGAAAAGCTGGGTCCCAGCAGGTCTTTTCGAATGTCAGAGGGAATCCCCACTCAGACTAGAGTCAGGGAGCTGCCCCCAGCCTAGTGGTACCCTGCAGCACCGCCCCCTCACCATGGCTGAGCAGGAACTTCGTACAGCAGTAATCACAGCCCCCATTGCACCTTCATCCCCTCTGGCCTCCACAACACTTGTGCTGCTCATATGAGCCCCCCACTGCACACACACACCCACTGCACACACACCCGCACTGCACACACCCCCATTGCACACACACACCCCACTACACACACACACCTTCACTGCACACACACACCTCCACGGCACACACACACCTCCACGGCACACCCCCCGCCTACTATTCAGCTGACCCCCCTCTGTACCCACAACACCCATGCTGCTCACATCACCCCCCCATGGTACCCCCTGCGCAAGTCACATTCGGAGCACTGTGTTTACACTCCACCCTGCACACACAGCACCTCACAAGGCCCTCGCCGCCCTCCTGTGAGTCCCCACACCACACAGGCACGCGCAAGCCTTAACTCTGAACAAAAGTGCCAGAATTGGTCCAGCGCCGGAAGGTGGCAGAGGTTGGCTCAGCCTCTGGCCATGTCCAATAGGACAGGTGAGGCGGGACAGCTGAGCTCTCTGGTGGAAAAGCCCCACCGGCTCCTCTCCCGGCTGCTGGGAGCCCTCTCCCCTGACCTAACCTTTGCCCGGGGCAGAAGAACCCAGCTGACCAGTCAGGCATGGTACTCCCAGGAAGACCCTCTGTTCAAAAAACAGCCTGGAGGTGTAGGAGAAAGAGGGTCGTGTGCGCACATCTGTGCGTGTGCGTGTGCGTGACACTCAGCACCGCCTGCGCGTGAGCAGGTCCACCTTCCTGCTCCCCCGCTGCTCTGCTCCCGCCCCACCCCTCACGGGCACCCTGAGCCCTCTGAGGCTTCAGCCCGAGCAAAGAGGCCAAAGAAGAGAGAGCTGATACTCCACTGAGCTCAGAAGGAATGGCTCCCGCGGCCTGGAAATGCTCGGCGCGCTCCGCCTCCCCGGAACCTTGGCCCTGTTGGGCAGTGCGCGGATGGCCTCACCGTGGCCCGGGGCCTCTCCGCCCCCCCCCCCCCCACCCGCCTGAGTAGCCCCTTGTGCCCGCTGACAAGCAGATGCCCACACAGGGCCTGGGGGTGGCAGAGGGAACTGAAACAAAGTCCCAGTGCCCAGGCCCTTCCCTGCCAGCTGCCCCAGTTCCCTCTGCCTTCGCTCCGGGGGAGAGGGCCCCGCTGTGCACTGAGAGCCCCAGAGAGGCTGGCCAGCAGGCGCACTCCCGGCCAGCCTCCCCTCCTCCCGGCCCGGCCTCCCCTCCCCCACTCCCACCCGGAGCTCCTGCCCGCGGCCTAACAAGCGGTCCATTGTGCCTCTGGGAGCCGGCCCGGGCAGCCTGCAGGCGGGTGCCCGCACTGGCCTTTCTCCCGGGTCCGTGAGCTCCCACCCAGCTGGCCCGACCCCGAGGTCGGGCCCAGAGGGCACGGGCAGCCTGGATCCAGCAGGGCTCTCCCTTCCCCCTCCCTTCCCCACAGAGGACACGCAGAGGAGCAGCTGGTACCCCCGGGGTCCCCCCGCCTTGACCCAAGCATGCAGGCCTCAGCCCGCAGCCTCCCAGCTGCGCTCAGCCTGGATGACTTCATCCCCAGCCACCTCCGCGCCCATGTAGGGTCATCCCCCCGGGGGACACGGGTGAGTGAAACAGCGAGGGAGAGGGTTACTGGGGGCCTGTAGTTGGTGGGGGGCTCTCAGGACAGGTTGGGGAGCAGAGGGAGGATTAAAGGGATGGAGGGAGGGAAGGAGGTGGGTGATCGCTCTAGAGAGCCTCGCTGGTTTCCTGGAGAGGGTCAAGCCGTCCCCATGGGGTATGGCTGTGCCCTAGTAGCCGTCCCTCCCACCCCTCTGCAGAGCCCTCTGGGCCTGAGCTGCCTACTGCTCCTGGCCCCTCCCCACAGGTGCCCGTGATCCGGAATGGTGGCTCCAACACCCTTAATTTCCAGTTCCATGACCCTGCGCCCAGGACCGTGTGCAATGGGTACTTCCCACCAAGGAGAGATGCTTCCAGGCACCCAGGTGGGTCTGCTCAGGAAAACGTGCTCCAGGAGCACCGTGGAGGTGGGGGTCAGAGCTTCCTGGGCCCTGCCTTATGGCCCCACCCTGGGTCAGGCTGGAGGGGCAGGAGGTGGATGGAGGCCTCTCGAGGGCCTGGGGCCAGTTAGCTCAGCGAACTGCCCCTCCCGTGTGAGCCTGCTGGCCTGTGAGAGGGAAACTGCTGTGGGAGAGACCCGGCTGACACATCCCTTCCCCTGCCTGCCCCACCCAGTGCCAGGGGAAGGCCCCGTGCAGGGGACATAGCCTTAGGGGCCCGGCGGACCTCCAGATGGCCAGGAGATAGCTTGGACTGGGGATGGAGGGTGAAGGAATGCGAGCGTGTGTTGCCTATAGAAGGGGAGGGGGCTGAACTCAAGACAGGCCCCCTAAGGTCTGCTCCGGTCTGTACTCGTTGGCCCAGCAGAAGGCCGGAGAAGCAGCTCTGGGAGCCTGCCAGCTCCTGGGATCCTGTGAGTCAGCCCCGCCTGGGCCACGGGGTCTGGGAGATCCTGGGGCCTCCTGGGTGCAGGCCCACCCCAAGGGCCCCTCTCCTGAGGAGGGTGGCAACCTTTACTGAGCATTCCCTTGAGGCAGGCCCTGTGTCAAGTAGTTCGTTCATTTAACAAATAGCTGTTAAGCACGTAGAGAATTCTGTGACACTGTAAAGGCACTTTACAGGCCTCATCTCACGTCATCCCTTGATATCCTGACAAGGTAAGGTGTGATTATCAACATCTTCCCCGTTGAAGAACCTGAGTCTCAGGGATGTTCAGTCACAGAGGCTGAACCGAGATTCAAACCCTCGTCCATCCTGCCCTGAAGCCCTTGCGTTTTCACACCTGGGGGCTGAAAGTTCTGGTGAATGAGTTTCTGTCCCTTGCCCGTTGACTGTGTGTCAGGCACTGTCCTGAATACAGTCACACACACTAGCCCTCCCTGCATCTCTGCCACGACTACCCTCATTTTACAGAAGTGGAAACAGGCACTGAGAGGTTGATTGCTGTGCCCATGGTCACACAGCCGGTAGGCGGCAGAGCCCAGGTCTGGTTTCAGTCTTTGCCCCCAGCCCCAGGGCCTTTTCTGCCACAGCCCGCTGCCTCCTCACCTGGATTGTCTCCCCCCAGCATCCTCTGCTAAGTGACGATCCTGGCTCTCGTTCTGAAAACTTTGAGGACATCCCCAGCGAAGCAGGGTGGAGTGGGGACGGGCACAGATTTCTCAAGATAAAATCCATTTTCATTCACTTTAACTACTAAAAAATAAACAGAGGCCTGTGGTCCTGCTGGGGATGGGGACATTTGGACAATCTGTGTCGTCAACTCAGACAGACAAGGAGATGTTGAAGCTTTTGAACCCACAGGGGTCAGCGTTCTGAGGAGCTAAGGGACAAACAAGCCCAGGTGGGACCCCTGCCCTTTGCTAAAGCTCCCCCTGTACATGCCCCACAGACCCTGCCTGGTATCAGACCTGGCCAGGTCCTGGGAGCCGGCCTTCTGGGAACCAGAAGACCCCTGCCTCCCAGCATCCCCAGAACTGGTCAGCCACGTGGACCAAGGATAGCAAACGTCTGAACAAGCGCTGGGTCAAGTATGAGGGAATCGGGCCTGTGGATGAGAGCGGCATGCCTATTGCACCCCGATCTGTGAGTCCAGGGTTGGGGCCACTGATCGATGGGGCCCAGGGACCCACGTTGAGCTCCACCTCTGACAACAAAGGCTGTACCCAAGCCGTGCCAGACTAAAGCAGGGGTTCAACCATGATGGGTTTGGGGGATCATGAGCCCCATAAAATTACAGGCACTCTTGCATGTCTGAGTTGCACAGTGGTTTTTTTTGGGGGGGGTTCTAGACTGCCCACCAGGTTCTCAGTGGTAGAGCGCCACTAGTGTAAGGGTTGAACCCCATTTTCACGGCCCCAGGACCTGGCACGGCACTCGTGAAACGGGTGCTGAGTAAGTTACCTGCTGAAGGGATGAACGGGAGAGTCCTGATTGAGAAGGCCTCAAGGGGTGGCAGGCGTGGGAGGATCCGGGGGTGGGGTCCAGGCGCGGGGGACCTGCCCTTCCTCCACCCCCAGGCCTGTCCTGAGCCAGTCGCCTCCTCTAGTTCTCCACCTCCTCACCCTCAAGTGAAACTCAAGTAGGTAACATGCCCTTCTGCCTCCCAGGGTTCTTTAGCGTCACAGGTAAGGCAGAGGATGTGAAATACCATTCCCACCCCATCCCCCCACCGATACTGTTGCATTTATTTTTCATTACATAGAAACACATGTTCTGTGTGGAATCATCAGGAATACAGAAAAGCTAAGAGGAAAAAAATGTAAACTACCCCAAATCTCACAGCTTAGGGACCATCACTGGTGGAGATCCTTCCATATATCTTGTTCAAACGTAACACGCTACACGAAGTTATGGTTGTTAAAGATGTCACCACAGCCCACCCGCTGGGGCTTCAAGGGTGGCCAGAGAAAGGACTCAGGGAGGAGAAAACTTCTGTGGTTTGATATTGGGAGGGTAGCCTGACTTTGCCTTCTCTCATCCCAGAGTGTTGACAGCCCCAGGGACTGGTACCGGAGAATGTTCCAGCAGATTCACCGGAAAATGCCGGGTGAGACACCCTTCCAGAGCCCTCTCTCTGCCTACGTGGGCTCGGACCCCTGGGGCTTGGGGAGTAAGGGGTAGAAAAGGGAACTTACCTGCCCAGGGAAGTCTCTCCACCCACCCCAGGCTCTGTGTTGAGTGGTTGCTAAAACAGGCCAAAGGAAGGAGCCGCCATTCTCCTCTCTGTACTCGGGGTACAATGACCAGACACTGTTCCCAGTGTCCTCTGAGGACCTGGGAAGCCGTGAGGTCACACATTTGTTCAGTCAGTCCCTTAACCAACTGTTGAGCACTTGCTGTGTGCTGAGCACTGTTCTAGGTGCTGAGGACAAAACAGGGAGCAAAAGAGAATGTCTCTGCCCAGCGAAGCTTAAGGCGGGGGTGGGCGGGGGTCACAGAATAAACAGATAAGTATTTAACATGGCAGGTGGTGGGAGGGGCTAGGGAAAAAAAGCCGGGGGATTGCCCAGTGCAGGGAGGCTACCACCTCACGCAGGCTAGTCGGGAAAGGCCCCTGAGAAGTGGCATCTGAGCGGAGAGCTAAGGGTGTGAAGGAGTTGGCCTGCAGGGCTGGGGGAGGAGCGTTGCCGCTTTGGGAGCACCAGACACCCAGAGGCAGAGCAGGCCGGGCATGTTCTGGAGCCGCAGGGAGGGGCTGGACCACAGTGAGAGGGGCACGTGACAGGAGATGGATCACAGAGGTGCTGGGATCTGGTCGCCCAGAGCCTTTGGCTTTTACTCTGTGAGAACTGAGGAGCCACCCAGAGGCTCTGAGCAGAAGAGTGAGTGACAGGCTCTGACAAGTGATGGCTGAAGAGGCTCCCTCTGGCTGCCAGGCGGGGAAGAGGTGGGGCTGGGCGGAGGTGGGGGACCAGTCAGGAGGCCTGGCTTGAATCCAGGCTAAAGAGTCTCGGACCAGGGCAGTAGCAGCGGGCCTGGTGGGATTCCGGAGACAGAGTCATGGGAATTTGCTGATGGATTGAAAGAGGTGAGTCAGGGATGACCTTAAACCTGAGTGAGTCGATGGAGTTGACCTTTGTAAATGCATGTACACACAGGGGAGGCTGCGAGAGGTGCAGGCCTAAGGGGCGTTCAGTTTTCGATAAGGTTCACCCAGAGTGGCAACTGATATACAAGTCTGCAGTTCAGAGGCGAGGCTTAAGCTGCAGGTGTTAATACCCGGGACCCACTCAAAGAGATTTTGATTTAAAGGTTCCCCCAAGTAACTCCGATGTGCAGCTAAGGTTATGAGTCCCTGGAATAGACAGTGATCTTTAAGGTAGAAGACTAGACCAGATCACCCAGGGAGACAGAGAGACAGAGGCCCAGGAACTGAGCCCTGAAGCACTTGGTTTGAGAGATGGGCAGGCATCAGCTATGCAGCCTGGGAAGGGGCAGCCCGGGGGGAGGCAGGAGGAAAACCAGAGTGGTCTCCCTGAAGCCAAGTGAAAAGGAATTTCAAAAGGAGGAAGTGATCCACTGTGACAGATGCTGTTGATGGTCAAGCGGGACTGCCCTTTGGTCTGGTAAGGCGGAGGTCACTGGGGTACTTGATGAGGGTGGCTCAGGCTGAAAGCCTCCTTATCGGGAAGGGGAACTGGAGACACTGAGTTCCCTACGGCCAGCAGTTTGCTGCAAAGGAAAGCAGAAAACTCCGGGAGCTGGAGGAAGGTGTGGGATCCGGAGAGGGGCATTTTGGTTTGCGTTTAAGGTCAGAACTGTGGTCGTGTGTCTGCGTGCCAAGGGGATCAAGTGGGTTGCCTGGTCAGTAGCTCTTCCTAGGAGGCCCCAGAAAGTCCTGAGCACCTTGAGGAGTGGGTCTGGGCAAAGGGGGCAGGACAGGTGTTTAGAAGAGGGTGCAGAAAGGGAAAGAGGGCGAAGGGGAAGTGGGATTCCCCAAACTGACCTGGTGAGGGCAGGTCTGCAAAGGTCAGGGAGAGGGTGTGTGTGGGAACGCCGGGAGGGAGGGGCAGGAGGGTTTGGGCGAGGCCACTGCCCCTGTTGGCTCACTCAGGCCCTAAGTCGGCCAGAGGCATTTCAAGCCCTCCCAGAAACCTAATTCCTTCCCTCCCTCGGGACATTCTTCAGGCTCTGACTCAGCCCCTTGGCCCCTGCTCTAGGCAGGAGGGGTGCTGGGAGCCTCTGGGGCAGCCTCATGGGGCTCCGCATCCTCGCTTGTTGCCCCAGCCCTGACCTGGTCCTTTCTGCTCCCACAGACCTGCAGCTGGACCGGACCTTCAAGGAAGCACCCAAAGGTGAGGGGGTGCGGGTGTCCCACCCCAGCCCGGCGCCTGCATCTGCCCCTCCCTGCAGCCACACCTGGCTTTGGGGCTCCCCAGTTGGCTGAGCTCAGCTTGAGAAGTTTGTATAGCCCATTTCCACGAGTTCCAAATGCGCTGGTAGATGGTAATTAAGAGCCTCCGCTTCACTGTCCAGCGGATGCCTAGCCCTGGCCGTGATTTCTCTGGGCTTCTCTTTCCTCACGTGTAAAACGGGAACACCCCAGAGATGTTTGGAAGGTTCAGTAAAGAATGTAAAGCTCTTGGCCCCAAACCCATATTTCGTAGTCCAGACTATCACCCCCATTCCCGCCAGCCATCCAGGAGCACGGGTGGGTGTGGGCCAGAACCTTCAAGGGGTCACCCAGGCGCCCATAACCCCAGCTCTCACCTCCCACCACCCCTGCTTGTTTTCTCCCACTTTCAGTGGCTTCTTCCTGTGCCACCTCAGCGGACTCAAGGCATCCAGGGCCCCAGCAAAGACCTGCTGCCAGGCCAGGCCAGACGTCGTCTCTGAGCGGGTGAGCCAACGTGGGGAGGAGCTGCAGAGGGGCTCTGGCTTCCTTGTGGGGATTGGCGCCCCCTGGTGGCCACAGCTGGCACAGTCTTGGAGCAGGGCGGCTGGCTCCCCTCCATGGCTCTGCCCCTTCTTAGGGTCCCCACGGCTCCAGATGCTCCCCTCCCCGCCAGAGCCAAAGGGGAATGGCGGGCAGGGATGGACTTTGCGCCATTCCCGGTCAGGACCGCCTGTGATGCCTTTGTGGTTGGCAGCAGGAACTCATCACCCCAAAGATCCACTCATCATATGGGGTGGAGAGCGGGGCAGCCCATGACTAGGCGTGGACCTGGGACCTGTGGCCATCCACTCTGAAGCCTGGAAGAAAACAAGGGGCACAGAGGATCCCAAGCTTTCTCCCAGATGCCGCAGAGAGAGGAACCCTCCAGATAGGTCAAGGACGGAGTTCCTTTTCTCTGTGCAAACCACCTGAGCCCAGCCCGGGCTGCAGGGCCCTGGAGGAGCTCAGCCCAAGCTTAAGAATCAGGACCTTGTCTGTCACAGTGTAATCAATGAGTTTCTGATTCCTTTATGGGGAGGGGGTGACCGCATCAGCGTGGTCTTAACTGGGCTGTGGCTCTTGGCATCATCGATAAGGTAGAGACTAGGATTTGCTCAAGATTTGGACCCAGAGTTCTGGATTAAAGGCGGTGTGCGGCCACTAGCCATGTGACCTTGACCGAGGTAACCAGTCTACGCCCCACTAGCCCCATCTGTTAAGTGGGCATCAGAGGGTGGTCGTGAAGATCAAGGTACATTGCAAGTCTCCACAAACATTATAATTATACAGGCTTAGTTATGACTAGAGCTTCCTTAAATTAGGAACAATGTATTCCATTCTCATTATCAGTGTTATGACTGATGTTCTTTCTAAAATAGAGAATGGAGTCATAGTTACAGCCAACAAATACTGACCCTCCCGTCAGACATTCCATCATTTGATAAGCTTGGTACAACGGTTCTACTTGGTGGAAACATTCAAACGCAGCAGAGGCTGGAACATTTCAGCCAGCCAAGAAGGAAGCCCTGGAGGGGAACTAAGGCAAATGTGACAGATGACATCACTGATCCAGCACCTCAGGGAACTGAGGCCCACGGATCAGAAGTAACTTGCCCAGAGCTCCAGGGTCAGGCCTGCAGGCTCTTTGCCCCGTCCTGGGTTTTCCTGGGGCTAAGACATAGTCCCACACCGTTGGGCATTGGTGCAGGGCACTTAGTCATGGCGATTAGCTTCATCGAAGCTGCCCAAACATACATACCCACAGTCACGGGGCCAGATGGAACACAAATGCGGGGTATTCCAAGGCCAGCAGGAAAGGGACTGGCCACTCCTGGAGCAGATGTGTGTGTCAGCCCTTCTCCTGGGTGTCTCACATTATGTTCCCCCACCTAAGCTTTACCACACCCTTACGAAGGTGGGAATCATTCTCATATTATAGGTGTTGAATCAGAAACTCTGAGAATTCATTAACTTGCCAAAAGATGACACAGCTAAGTGGTGGGGCCAGCTGGGATTCGAACTCAGAGCTTATAACGTTTTACTATTTAATACTGCTTCCACAGCCCGGAGGCAGGTGGGGAGGGGGTGCAGCTCCCTCCCCAGGATTGTGTGCTCACGCATGCCTCAGTTTCCCTAAAAGGAACCTGAAGAGATGTCCTTCCCTCTTTTTAGAAGAAGCTGGGATATCTCCGAAGAGTTCCTTAGAAACACCTTCAATTGCAATGCTGGCGCATCCTCCTCCCTGCACCAGACCCCAAATCAGGTAGCTCGCCCAGCATCCCCCCACCGCCCTCCCCGTCCCCTCCATCCCCCACCCCCGTCCCCCGCCTCCCCACTTCTCCCACCACCACACTCTTTGGCCAGGCCCTCGGCTGCAACAGCACAGATAATAGCTTGGGGCCTGTGCAGCCAGAAGAGCCCAGAATTCTTAGGAGGGCACTGATGGGGTGGGACAGTGGCCTGAAAGCCTGCTTTCTGAGCCTGGCCAGTGTCCCAGTACCTCTCTACTCAAGCTGATGCCTACCCACCCCTATGCAGGTGTCCAGGCACCGAGAGAAAGCAGACAATGTCTGGACGGAAGAATCCTGGAACCAGTTTCTGCAAGAACTAGAGACTGGGAAGAAGGTGAGTGTAGGCCTGGTTCTCTAGAATAGGATGTACCCTCAGCTAGTGCGTTTGGGGAGCGAGTTCACCCCCTCTGACTCACTCGTCCCACTCTTAGCCCAAGAAACCACTGGTAGATGACCCTGTTGAGAAGCCTCCCCAGCCCATCGAGGTGAGTGTTGCGGGCGGGTGGGCAGGAGGGGAGACCGCATGGTGGGGGAACAACGAGGGAGATTATGGGTGGTGTTGGTCCCAGTGACCATGGGCAAAGGCCACGGACCCAAAGCTCTGACCCTCTCCAGTCCCATACGGTTTACCTCTATACCCCCAGCACCCAGGACAGTGCCTGGCGTACAGTAGGCGCTCAGTAAATGTGTGTTGAAAACTGTTGATCAAAGCAGGAGCTGAGAAGGGAGTGATTAGTGTGGACTGGAATTGTCAGGAAATGTTCTTGGAGGTGGAGCTTGGAGGACAGGCAGAGAGAGGGGCTCAGGATGGGGGAGACACAGGCAAAGGCTGGAGGGACGTGTGTGTGTGTGTGTGTGTGTGTGTGTGTGTGTGTAACACTCAGCCGGCTGGACGGGCAGTGGGAGGGAAAGCAGGTTGTGTAGCGTGAAGCCAGGCTGTGGAAGGCCGTAGAAGACTTGATGGGCGAGGAAGTAGGGAGTCCTGTAGGCTCTTGAACAGAGAAGTAATACAACAGAAAATGGTACTGAGGCACATCAGGAAGTACTAAAGTATTACTATGGGAGTAGGGGATGGGTGAGCTTGGTCAGGGGGCAGGGCCCCCCTGACACCCTGAGACGCACCTCCTGGCAGGCCCAAAGGTAGGCAGCCTGGCCTGGCCCTGTGCCCTGAGCCTGCCCTTTACCCAAGCACCGTGTGCTTTGTCCCGCTGCCCACTGGGCTTCGCACATCTGACCTTTGACCAGTGCCCCCCACGGTGCACTGCCCCCCGCCCCTCCCCGCTGTCCAAGTCTCCCCCCATAACCCGCCGCCAGGTCCTGCTGGAGAGAGAGCTGGCCAAGCTGAGCGCCGAGCTGGACAAGGACCTGCGTGCCATTGAGACCGGGCAGCCATCCCCCAAGGTAGCGGCCTCCCAGCCCCCTCCCGGGGAGGGGGGGCACATAGAAACCCGGAGCCGCGGCTGCCGGGCTTGGGTGGGAGGCGCAGGCCGACGAGAGGCGTCGCCTCCAGCTGCACTCGCGACCTTGGGAGACTTCATCCCTGTTTGCTCTCTCCTTCCTAAAATGCAGGGCGTTCACTGTTCCTAGTGATCCCTAAGAACCCTCCCAGCCCAACTCCACGGCAGCCTGCCGTACGGGACCCGGAGGGGTCCCCCGCCTCGACCCGCCCCCTAGACCTCAGCCCGCTGGGACCCCAACCCCAACCAGGCCCCGATATCCCGGCCTCCCCTCCCCCTTCCGCACCCGCGGTTCCTCCCCCGGCTCCTCGCTCCTCCAGTTCCCAGCCCGCCGCCCGCGCAGGCGACTCTAGGACCCCTCCCCCTCCCGCCCCTCTCCTCCCCCTCCCGCTCTCCTACGAGCCGCAAACTTTTCCGGAGGCGGCGGCCTCGGCTGTGTCGGGCACCGGCGTCCCGGGCCCTGACCGCGCCCGTCTCCCGCACAGAGCTCGCAGGCGCCCCGACGGTCCCGGGAGCCGCGGCCCCCCGCGCGGTGAGTGGCGGCGGAGCAGGGCGGGGCGGGAGGGCCGCCGGCGGGGACGTGGCGCGGGGAGGGGGCGAGCCCGGGACACTGACGGCGGGAGGAGGGGCCCGGAGCGCGGAAAGTGGCCGGCGGGGGCCCGATCCACCGCTCGCCGCCAGGGGGGCCGTCCCTGGCCCGCAGAGGGAAGCCTACCCCCAGCTCGGGACTCGGGTAGTGGCGGCGAGGGGATCCTGCCGCGCACTCCCGCCTCCCCACCCCGGGCCGCACCCTTTCCAGGCCTTTACCGCTCGGGAAGTAGGACATCCTGCTGAGAGCTCGGGACCTGGGAGACGCCTTGGGAGGAGGCGGCGGGAGATGGGAGAAGGGGGTGGGTGGGACATCTGGGTGGTCAGGGGTGAGCCGAGTAGGCTGTGAAGCTCCAGACAGGTGGCTCACTCGTGTGCCCCCGCGCAGCCCGGCCTTCGCCTGGAGCTCCAGTTCCCCGAATGCACTTTACCAGGGTTCCTCCCTGAGCGCCCACAGGATGGCGGACGGAGGAAGCCCGTTCCTAGGTCGGAGGGACTTCGACTACCCTTCCTCAACCCGAGGTAAGAACCAGACCTTGCTCTTGTTGTCACCCAGGCAGACGCCCACCACCACCACCAGGCACCAGATATGCTGGGGCCCCGGGGGAGGTGGCAGGAAGGTCATGGAGCCCCCTGCTTCCACTGGTTCCTGTCCTGGGCGGGGAGGGGGAGCAGAACCCCATCCCAACCCTGCCCCCCAGACATGGCCTTCCCAAGCTGAGGTAGTGCTTCTCCACAGACCCTAGTGCCTCTGAACCAGGGGGCAGCCCAGCCAGGAAGGAAGAGAAGAAGGTAAGGGGGGTGGGAGCGTTAGGGTCAGGGTGCAAGGAGGGCCTGGGGTGGGTCCCGGTGGCTGCTCTTCCCGACCTGCCAGCTGCTTGACTGAGGTCAGTCCCTCTGTCCTCTCCCCCTGCCCAGAGGAAGGCCGCCCGGCTCAAGTTTGACTTCCAGGCACAGTCCCCTAAGTAAGTGCCCTTCACCTTCCCTCCCCTTTCCTCTGGGGCAGTCTCTGGGAGGACAGAGCTGCAGTGGGCCCCCCAGAGGGTGGAGGGGACTCTGGGTGCGCTGCGCAGGGTCCGAAGGGAAGGAGGACCTGGAGGACCTCAGGTTGCTAGATGTCCTTGCTCTGGCCTTCAGGGAGCTGACTCTAAAGAAGGGTGACATTGTCTACATCCACAAGGAGGTGGACAAGAACTGGCTGGAGGGGGAGCATCACGGCCGGCTGGGCATCTTCCCTGCTAATTACGTGGAGGTGAGCAGGGCAACAACAAGCAGGGGCCTGGTTGGGCGGGCGGATGGGTTTGCAGAGAGTGGAGACCCCTTTAACCATCCAGGGCCCCTCTCTCTGGAGCTGGCTGTTCCCTCACAAATGGCAAGTTTCCTAAGACGTAAAACTGTGAGCTCCGGGCAGGGGCCAAGTCTCAGCCTCATTCATGCTCTCAGGAAATGTTTGTTAAATGAGGGCTAAAGGTGGAGCCCAGCCCAGGGGGGAAGAACCAAACAACTCAGTTCCTGTACCAGAGGCCACCAGCCCTGTCGGCCTCCCCCACTTTCACCACTCAGAATCCACCTCTCTCAAGCTATCTTTGGGAAGAATTCTAATTGCAACTGGCAAGAGTACGAATCGTGTGACAGTTCACAAATCACATATACTTGCATCACCTTCTTCACGTGTTATTACTTCCCTTGTTCCCCTCATTAACGTGGGAAAGTGATAAATCATCCCCATTTTGCAGATGCACTTGCTAAGGTTCAGAGACAAGTCGTTAAGTAGAAGATCTAGAATCTGAATCCAGAGACAGGTTCTGGATTTGATAAATATAGGGCTACAGGTTATCTCGGGTATTTGCATCTCTTAAGGAATTTTAAATTATCTAATTTATTGGCATAAAGTTGTTCATAATGTTTTCTGATTATCCTTTTTTAAAAAAAATTTATTTATTTTTGGCTGCATTCCGTCTTCATTGCAGTGGCTTCTCTTGTTGCGGAGCACGGGCTCCAGTAGTTGTGGCACATGGGCCCTAAAGCACAGGCTCTGTAGTTGTGGCACACTGGCTTAGTTGTTCCGCGGCATGTGGGATCTTCCCGGACCAGGGCACAAACCCGTGTCCCCTGCATCGGCAGGCGGACTCTCAACCACTGCGCCACCGGGGAAGCCCCGTGGCTTCCTTTTTGACTCATGGATTGGGTCATCTAATTCAGGCTCTTCATCTCATAGGCATCAATAGACCTCCCGTATCCTCAGAACGATGTCCCTGATCCTGAAGTTCCACAAAGTATATATAGTATTCTATGTCATCAATCATTTACATATTAGTAGGAACTAGTTTATTAGTGTCTTGGTTTCCTGGGTAGGGTGTGGGGACTCAGGGCACCTGGTGGGGTAGAAGGGGAGGAGGAGGAGGAGGAGGGACACTTGGTTCTCAGCAGCAGTGAAATGGTAGATCCTCATTTTTAGGTAACCAGGAGTTCCCTGCTCCTTGGAACTCCTCATGTCCTTCTGCGCTCCAATTTAAACTGTCTCCTATTTGCACTGCTGTTGTCCACTCTAATAATGCCCACTCCACATACCTCTGACGGAAATTCTTCCTCCAGGAGCATTCTGGGACCGACCACCCCCTTGCCTGTGCTCACCCCTGGCCACCCTCAGTCTTGTGTCTGGTGTCTGTCTCCTCTCTGGGCTGGGGACAGATCTTGCCCATATTGCCTCACCCTCCCAGGAGCCCCAGGTCTGTGCCCAGTTGATGCCCAAGGTGACTCTTTCTCGTGCCCTGTCTTCCCACAGGTGCTGCCTGCAGATGAGATCCCCAAGCCCATCAAGCCTCCGACCTACCAGGTGCTGGAGTATGGAGAAGCCGTGGCCCAGTACAACTTCAAGGGGGATCTGGAGGTGGAGCTTTCCTTCCGAAAGGTGCGGCCAGGCAGGGAGTGTGGGTGCAGGGCAGGGGCAGGTGAAGACACAGGTAAGTATGTGCAGTAAAAACATTTTTTAAAAAATCGGGTGTGCCCATCTTCAGTAGTATTTCAGATTTTTTTCCTCAGTCTCTTTGGATATATTTCACTTAATTTTGCCCATTTTTTAAATGTTCAAAACTTCTAGAGTAGTTGTGCTTTGTTCAAATTGCAGTTTGATAGGCTGTGAGGATCACAGTCAGCTTTTTTTTTTTTTTTTTCTCTGGTGGCGGGATCCTCATAGTTCCCCAACCAGGGATCGAACCTGGGCCCATGGCAGTGAGAGCATCGAGTTCTAACCACTGGACTGCCAGGGAATTACCTCAGCATATTTAATAGAATGGAAATCTTAGAATGCCTTGCATGTAGAAAGATGTTTTACAGACTTTTAGACAGTTACGTATATATGTTTGTGTGTGTACTAGATTGTTGTTACGACATATTTTTTTACTATAGATCATGGTTCAGAAAGCTTGAAAAATGTCCTGGAAAGCAGGGAACTGGTCTCCCTTGGCTGGTTTTGGGGGCAGAGGCCATGACTGCCACCAGCGAATGTTTCCCCAGAAGAGCTGGCCCAGGGGGAGAGGGGGAAGGAGGTGGCTGGATGGAGAGAGGTGGGGGCAGGTGGAGGCCAGAGACCATCCTTCCCAGGGCAGCCCCACTAACACTAGTCAGCATGGGGGCTTGAGGACGCAGCAGCTGCCCTCAGAGAGTTTGTTTCTTTATGCAGTGGTGACCGGATAACCCAGGGCGGAGGCAGGGAAGGACCCAGTCATGGCAGGGGTGGCTAATGCCTGCCCAGTGCTTCTTACCAGCCTGGCATTGAGCTGTGTGACCTCTGTATAACCTGCTGACACACTCTGAACCTGATCCCTTCGTGCAAGGTGTTAGGTTTAAATAACACTGTTCCACGTAGGCTACCTCTGGTACGTGGCACCCGGGAGGGCCCTGCAGGTACTAACTCCCTCTCTGCGACCAGGGGGAGCACATCTGCCTGATCCGCAAGGTGAACGAGCACTGGTACGAGGGCCGCATCTCAGGCACCGGGCGCCAGGGCATCTTCCCTGCCAGCTACGTGCAAGTGACCCGGGAGCCCCGGCTTCGCGTCTGCGACGACAGCCCCCAGCTCCCTGCATCTCCCCGCCTGACCACTGCCCGCCTGGCCCATCACCCCAGCTCCCCATTAATGCCGCGCAGCCCATTTGACCCCACCGACTGGGGGGGCCGGACCTCCCCCCGCCGCACTGGCTTCTCCTTCCCTACCCAGGAGCCCAGACCCCAGACCCAGGTAAGGTGACCTGCCTTAGACCGGAGAGCTGAGCCCTGCTTTGCGCACTGTATCTCCCATTCCTGTGATGGTCTGTGCTTCGGAATCCCTCCCAGACTGCTCAGGACAGACTAGTGGGGTGACTGGGCAGAACCTTGTGTTGCAGCCCCATCCTGGCCTTGAGGACCTCAGACCCTTGGTTCTGTCCTTGAGCTGCAGCCCAGGGAGGCAGGAGTTTCTAGGTAGGACCCAAAGGCAGCACCAACCTCCTGACCTTCCAGAATCCACTCTTGGGATTTCCCTATATCAGCCTCTGGGACAGGGTGTGCCATGAGTTGGGGGTCTGCCATTCACCTGCTGTGTGACCTTGGGCAGATGGCTTGCCCTCTCTGGTTCTGGGTTTCCTCGCCTGTAGAATGGGGATAGTAATCCCCACTGCAGAGGTGCAGAGGGTAGTTGGTAGGTAGTAGCTGATGGGTAAATGTGATAGCCATTGGTCCTCGTGCTGACATAGCTCACAGACAAGTGCATCTGCTCCTGGGTTCATCCACTCACTCAGCAAACTGTTATGGGCAGACAGAGCCAGCGCATAGGACTTCTCCTGCTCCCGGCTTTGTCCGTGCACGTGTTCAAATCAGCCATCTACCCTACCTGGGCCCAACTTCCCAGCACTTGTGAAGTGAAACAGTCAGACAGATCTCCCTGTGCTGTGGGGATTGCGAGATAAGATGAGGCATCGTGGGAAGCTGCTCCTGGTGAGGTGGGCAGGCCTGTTCACTTCTCCTCCTTCATGCTTGCATGTGTCTGCCTGCCTTCCTGTGGACCCCAGAGTCTCAGCACCCTTGGGTCAGCTCTGTCCCATCCTGGAGGCTCCAGCCGTCCCCTGGAGCTGGGGACCTCGTCCCCCAACACCACTCAGATACACTGGACCCTGTGAGTACTGTCTGGGGTGCTTGGTCAGGGTGGAGGGGCTGCCCCGCAGGGAGTGTTGAGCACACGGACCCCCTAACCTGCTCTTCCCCCCATCCCAGGATGGAGTTGGTAAATTCCTACTAAAGAGTGCTTGTCCTTACAGTGCTTACGGGTGATTTTGGTGGGGTCGGGGGGTGCGGGGGCAGGAAGGTGCTTGTCTGCGGTGTTCCTGACCTGTCCCTGCCAGCCCTGGGCCTTAAAGCAAGCCTCCCACACTGGGTCCCCTGACCTCCATCTCCTCACTGCGTTTCCAGCCCTGAGGTCAGCGCGTGTGTGCGCAAAGTGTGGGAAGTGGTAGGACAGATTTGAAGGCACTGGGGACTCAGAGGAGGTGGGGTTTGGGTGATTAGGGCTTGGAGAGCAGGGAGCAGGCCTGGGGAAGAATGCACTAAAGCCAGACACAGTCGCCATGCCTGGAACTGGGCCAGGGGCTAATGGGAGCATGTAGAGACGCTGGGAAATTCAGAGGATGTGGCTACCTTGGTTTTAAGACACTCCAGGCCTGGTCTGGGGAAGGGGTGAGGGCTCTGGTGGTTGCCATGGCGATGTTTCCTGCAGGTACCGGGCGATGTACCAGTACAGGCCCCAGAATGAGGATGAGCTGGAGCTGCGGGAGGGGGATTGGGTGGATGTCATGCAGCAGTGTGACGACGGCTGGTTTGTAGGTATGTGGGCTGGGGCCAGGTGTATCTCAGGGTGCTAGGGGGATGCGTTGGGGGACAGGCCAGAAGGGGTATCTCCAGGTCCTGTGGGGGATGGGCTGAGGGCAGTTCAGAAAGGGTATCTCAGGGTCCCTGGAGGGATTGGGGTGGCTGCTACTGGCGGCCAGTGCTGGTTCAGCAAAGGTTCACGGACTGACCATCCCCCACCCTTCCGGCCGGGCACTGGCTGCTTCCCCAAAGCCAGCACTTCTGTTGCCTGCCTTCATTCCCTGAAGAGGGGTGAGGCCTGGGAGGAAAACAGACCAGCTCAGAATCATTGGCGAAGCCAGCTGGACTCAGGGCAGCACGGTTCCCAACCCCCAGGCCCCTGTTCCTTCCATCATACACCTCTGTCTCTGGAGCAGTCCTTGCAGGGGAAGGGTCCTATCTCCTGAGACACTAAGCCCCCGATGGAAAGGAGCAAGTCTCACACCTGTGTATCCCCACCCCCAGCTAGCAGCTACCTCCTCCCACCCCCAAGAGGAGAGAGAGGAGAAAGATCCCGGCTCTTGGGGCTGGCCCAGGGGCAGCTCAGGCAAAGGACTAAAGTAGGAAGCCTCAGGTTGGCCTTGGCCTGGTTCAAGGTGACCAACCCAGCAGGCTTTTTCCCAGAGTGGGCAGGCCCTGTCCAGGCCTCAGCTTCAGAGGATGAGGCTGTCCTCAGAGAGCAGTGAACATCCTGGGGAAGCTCCCACTCAGCAGGCTGCAGGGCCTGAGAGGTTGGAGGGCTGGCTGCCTAAGGAGGGGTGGCCCCTTGACCTGGCAGCACCCCCCTTTCTCATCTGAATCCCAGCACCTCATTGCTGACTAAGCTTCGGACACACCAGTGATACTGAAGCACCACCTTGTTACCAGTCGTTACTTGGGTGGGTGGGCTTCGGGACACATTCTCATTTTACTCTGTACACGTCTACTTTTGCATTTTTTTTTTACAACTCCTAATAAAGACAAGAGGAAAAAGCACCACTTTCGTGGAATAAGCCACAAGTGCTTTTGTTTATTATTTTTTAATTTTTTTTAATTTTTTGCGGTACGCGGGCCTCTCACTGTTGTGGCCTCTCCCGTTGCGGAGCACAGGCTCCGGACGCACAGGCTCAGCGGCCATGGCTCACGGGCCCAGCCGCTCCGCGGCATGTGGGATCTACCCGGACCAGGGCGCGAACCTGCGTCCCCTGCATCGGCAGGCGGACTCTCAACCACTGCGCCACCAGGGAAGCCCCACAAGTGCTTTTAGAGGAAAGGTTTAGAATGTTCGGTTTCTCAGTCACACTGGCACATCTCAAGTGCTTGGCAGCCACATGTGGCTAGTGGGTATCATTTTGGACAGTGCAGGTCAGGGAAGGCTTTCTGGAGGAAGTAGGGGAACAGGGGAAGGATTTGAGGAGGAGAGAGGAGAGGGGAGAGGGGAGGCACTCCGGGCAGGGGAGGAGTATCAGCAAGGTCTGTGGGCAAGATGGGCCTGGGCTGCTCAGAAGAGAGGATGGAATGGTTGCCTGCCGGGAAGGGGAGGTCCAGGACTTTAATTTCATTTTATATTCCTGTGTCTTCTAGCATTTCCCCTCCTCTACCCCAGCACACAGGTTTCTTTGGGGTTGTAGCAGACAGAGGCCTGGATTTTAGTCCCTCCTTTGCCTCTAAGCAGCTGAGTGCTTTGGGGGAATTCATGTGGCCTTACCTGCCCCATCTCTAAAATTAGGGTGTCATACTAGACCAGTGAGATTCCTCCCAGCTTAAGTTCTGTGATTCATCTTCCTGTGTCCTTGCTTTCCCAAGGACGGGTGGGGTTATTCAGTGCTGTGTGCAGAGCTGTACACAGTTGTTGAGTGCTCAGATTTCGTCCATCATTATGGAAATCATGAAGTGTGGCTTGTCCCGTCTAAGCTTCTGCCTCTAGGGGGCAGGAGCGAGAAAAAACAAATCCTCCCTGGGACCGGGACTCCACTTGCAGTTCTGGGCACTGCCAGCAGAGGGCAGGGCTCTCACTTCCCCCAACCCCATTCCTCTTGTAAAACGTGGGGAATGCTCTTTCTGTCTTTCCTATTTCAGGTGTCTCCCGGAGGACCCAGAAATTTGGGACATTCCCTGGAAATTATGTAGCCCCGGTGTGAGTGGTCTCCATGGCAACTCGGAGCCCAGCCAGGATGGGATGGGGAGCAGAGCACTTATGGGCGGGAGAGAGGACGCCCCCCCATCCTCCTCCCCCAGGACCTGAGCCCCTGGCATCTGCAGACAACCTCAGCAGCCTTTCCCACGGAACCTCCCTCGAAGCCCCCTGGACTGATTCCCACCCACAATTCACAGGCATTCCTCTAACAGCCCTTTTATTTCCTCCCCTACCCCACTCCCCAAATATAGAGGTCTGCTTTGAAGTGGAGACTATTTCCAGGCCTTATTGAGACCAGACCCCCGCGTCCGCCACCCCACCCTGCTATGGCGTTTCCTCTAACAGGGGCCCGCTCCCAGCTTCACCCCCATGGGGTTCCTCTAACAAGGACCAGCTTCCTAACCTAATAGAGACCAAAGGCCGTCTTCGCCTGGAAGGGATTCCTCCCCTTTCACTCCAGCTTGCCTGCCATCCCCTTTGTCTTCCTGCCTCCAGCTGGGCCTGGGAGTGAGATGGAGGATGGACGCAGCACTTCCTTAGCATTCGAGGCCTGGCAAGAGGTCTTGCCCGAAGGCTCCCTCTTCCCACAGGCTGCCGAGCCCTGGACCTGGGTCCTGCTTATCCTCCTGCTGCTGTAGCGCCCAGGAAGGGTGGGGCCTCCGAGGACTGTCCTGTCCCAGATGCATTCCAGGGGGACTGATGTGTGCTGTCCTCCTGCCTGCCCAGCGGCCCCCAACCCCCAAGTCCCCTGTGGAAGAGAATGTAAAATAAATCTGGCTATCAGGGACCTTGCCTTCCTGTCCTTTTCCTTTGTGGTGGGAGAGGGCTCCACCTGCTTAGGGTTATGGGAATTCTTTATAATGTAGGGAATCAGGTGGGATGTGTGAATGAGTGAGTGAGTGAGTGTGTGTGTGTGGTGTGTGTGTGTGTGTTTAATGGGAGGCTGCAAAAGAACCGTTATTATCTCTCAAGATCTCAGGTGTCAGGCACGATTGGGCAGCCCCAAGGGTTGGGCAGCTGTCTGGCAAGCAGTGCTGAGAGAACTAACGTCACAGGGATGAGGGCAAGGCCTGACTGTGGGGAGAAACCAGAGATGGGAGCTGAATGTGGCCTTGTTTGCGGGCTGTTTGGTTCTGGAGCTGCCATGGGGTTGCTGAACTAAATGACATTCCTGTTTGTTCTGCTCCTAATGTTTTCCTTCTGTGTGCTCCATTTCCACACCGAAGTTCTAGTGTGTTTGTTGACTTTCTTTTTCTGGGCTCGGGTTTTTGAGCAATCGATGGCAGGAAGCTGGGAGTGGTAGGGCACAGCTAGCCAAGGCGACTCTTCTGGGGCTTGGTGGTTCCTGTAGGGGCATTGTCTGGGCCTGGCCGCTCTAATCGGGAAGAAGAGCTCCATTCCTTGGCCACTGCTGGGAGATGAGCGGGGCATACGGTGTTACCCACATGTTATCTGATGTAAGCATCCCAACAGGCAGGTTATGAGTCCATTTTACAGGAGGAGAGACTGAGGCAGAGAAATTGTCTGGGTCACATCATTATAGACCTGAAGTCAGATCTGATGACTATTGCTGCCTCTCTGCACAGTCTACCAAATGCCCGCGCAGTCCTTGTCCAGAGGCCCTGGAGAAGAAAGGTCACGCGTGAGGTCCCTGGGGCGGCCCCGGGCTGGGCCTCTCTTACATTCTTCCTGGCAATCCTGTCATCTAGGCCTGTCACCTAGGGCACCCGCGCCCCAGGTGGGCGGAAAGAGGCGATGGTGGCTAATTCTATCAGGACAAGTGGGAGGGGCCTGTGAATGACAGGGCTGTGGCAGGTCCCTGGCAGGCTCCTCGTGCCTGGGTGCGGCCCAGGCTCCACTGCTGGTTAAACAGCAGGTTGAAGAACAAGACCTGCTTTTCACTTCTCCATCCACCCCAGTCCCCACCATGGTCTGTTGCTAGGTTGGCAGGCCCAGCCCAGGCCATGGAAGTGACCATTCCTCATGAACCTGCTAGCCTGTTCCTGATCCCCCATCTCAGCTTCTTCAAGTTGCCTGATGCCCTCAAAAAGGACCTCAGGGTTGAGACTTCCTTTCCTCAGGGCAGAAACCAATTCCACACCCTCTCTTTGGTGGGGCCCTGGGGCCTCTGCAGCAAATCAACCCTATGCCCTGCCTGTACATGACCCCTTCTCTGCTTTGACTTGGCATGAGGTGGGAGGGGCGGAGGGGGGGATCAGAGCCAGAAGGGACCTTAGGTCGCCGGGGATGCTCATCCCAGTGAGGTGAGTCACTTGGCCACAGAGTTGCTAAGGGCAGAACCGTATGCCCTTCTGTCCCACAGGGACATGCCCTGGGGTCGGCTGACTTTGTCTTTGCTGTGAGTTTTGTGACTGCACAACCCACAGAGCAGAAATCCTGCCGATGAGCCTGCAGATCTTTCTAGAGACTCTCCAAGGCGAAGTCTGAGCAGAAAGGGGTGCAAAACTGAGTCCCTGTTACAAACTGGCAGGATGGGGATGGGCGGCGAGGAAAGGGAAATTAATCCATTTGATCATTCAAACAATATCCCTTCAACAAAATATTATGGAACACTCCAGGAATGGAGCAACACGCCAAACAAAACCCACCCTGCCCTCTGAGGAATGGGCAGCTTTAAAAGGAGGGCAGTGTGGACAACGGGAGGGTAAGCTGTGCATCATCCCCAGTTTACACAGGGGAAACTGAGACCCAGAGGGGCTGAGGAAACTGTCCGAGGTCACACAGCTGGGAAGAGGCAGACCTGGCATTAGAGGCAGCCCCCCCCCCACCCCGGGCAGTGGTGCCTGCCCTACCTGCAGCTTCCTGTTCCCTCAGGGACTTCCAGTCTAGTTGGGGAGGCAGAACAGGTGCATCAGGCGAAGAGGCCACACCAGGAGGCCTCTGGAACTTCTTAGTGGGAGAGTGGCTTACACACACCGAGGACAGAGGGTGTGGCTTACACACACCGAGGACAGCGGACGTAGCTGCATTGGAGGCAGGCTGGTCCAGGGCATAGGTAGGCGAGAGGGATGGTGAGGGCACACCTTGCAGACAGAACTCAGAGGGAATGACGCACACCTGAGGCAGGCAAGTTACAGCTGTGCCTCCAGGTGGCCTCCCCTGAAAACAGGCCAGCCTGACAGAGAGTGAAGTGGAAACCAGAGGGAGATGGGAGAAGCCGGCTCTGGTGGGCCCTGAGGTCCCCAGGGTGAGGGTTGCCAGGTTTGGCTCTGGGGGAACCATTTGCCAGATGGTTCTGAGTTGACACCTGGGGCCTCTCCTTGGCTGTCCTCTCCTGATCCCTAGAGCCGGGGATCCAGGTGGTTGGCAGAGGGCTGGGGGCAAGGGGGATCAGGGCCATTGGTGGTTGTTGGTAGCGGCAGGCCGCAGGCAGGGCAGCCGAAAGGGTGAGGGGAGGGCAGCCAGGAACGGAACAGGCATCAGCCCGCAAGGGACGTGTGTAGCCCAGGAGGGGGCCCGGTCACTTCCAGCCGGAGTCTCTCTTCATCTCTTCCTGGGCCTGGCATGTCACCCTGAGTGGAGCAGGCTTACGGCGCATCTCAAGCAGGGAAGCTCTGCGCATCCAAAGCGCCGCAGCAGTCCGCGGCCACCGCCCCGCGAGCGCGCTGGCCAGGCAGGAAGGCGGAGGGGCGGCCTCTGGGTTGGGATTTATGGGTGGCGGGGCTGCATCTGCGCCAGCCTCGGAGCTTGGAGTGGGCGGAGGAGCCGGGCGGGCCGACCGCAGACAGCCCCAGCCTGCCCTCCCCCTCCCCCTCCCCGGCCCTGGACTGGGGTTGGGGGAGCCCAGAGCCCCTTTGAAGGAGGGGGCGCGCAGGCGGCCTGGGCGAGCTTCGGGGATCAGCAGGCTCAGCTGTCTGCGAAGTGGGACTCCGGACCCGTCACCAGGTCACCTCCCCTGACCTCGAGAGGATGGGGACACCCCGGGGAGGACGCCCTCTAGTGGGCTCTCGGGAGAGTAGCCCCGGGGCCCTAGCGGGCGCGGGCCAGGTGGCAGCGCCGGGGCTGAGCTGCGCGGAGGAGGCGGCCTCCCTGGCCAGGGGCGGCGGCAGGGGCGGCCCTGGGATCACATGGGCGGAGGCAGGTCCCGGAGTCCCGGGCGGGCTCTCCCCAGAGTCGGGCAGACGGCTGCGGCGGGAACGGCGGCGTCTCCTCGCCTCCCTCCTTCCTTCCCTTCGTTCCCCGGCCCGGCCGCCCAGCCCGACAGGTGAGCGGGAGCCGGGTGAGCGCGCCCACCTGCGTGCGGTCCGCACGGCCGGCGACCTCCCCGGCCCCGGCGCCCTCGCAGCTCTGCGCGCCCGCGGCCGGCTCGGCTCCCGGACCTCTCCTCCGCGCACGGCCGCTCCCCGCAGCCTCGCCTGCGGTCGGCGCCCCCCGCTAGCTGGGCTTTCCCGTCCCGGGTGCTCCTCCTCCAGCCCCCGGCGTGCGCGGGTACTTTGGTCTCGGAGCTCAGAAGGAGCCAGAAGTGGGCAAGCCGGGCCGACGGTCTGGGCACCTCCCCGCGGTCCCCGGAGCGGAGTCCACTGGCCGGCTCAAAGGTCTGGGAATCCAAGGCATCTGCTAGCCGCCAGCGCCGACCTGGGGCCTGCGGGAGGGACAGAGGCTGGGCCTGGGCAAAAGGGGAAGCCGGAGGGCCGGGAAGAGGGCAGACAGCCCCGTCCGCCCAGGCGCCCTCTCCCCAGGCTCCTAGACGCGGGAAGTGGCCACAGTGTGCCTGATAGACTCGGGCAGCGTTTGTAGTCTGTGGGCCTCCCCAGGGGCGGCCTCAGGGTGGGCGCTGGGTAGGGCGGTGGCCCAGCCTGGCACTGCAGCTTCCTGCCTGGGTTGGCTCCTGACTCCAGAGCTAGAGGGTCAGGAAATCCTACATGGGTCTGGTCTACAGGGACACTCCCTTGCCCAGTGGAGGGGCAGTGGGTGGGAGGCCTGGGGCCCCAGCTTGCGGGCAGCATCAGTCAGCTCGCCCTTTTGGCCAGCGCCCGGTGGTGGGTGTGCCCTTCTTGGCAGATAAGCCCGTCCTTCTTGCCGGAGCTGCTGGGAGGGCAGCAGACCGCTGGCGGAGGTGGGAAGCCCAGTCTTGCCTACCTGGACCACACGGCCAGGGGCGCGGCAGGCAGCCAGGAGGCCCCTCTGAAGACCCTGGCCTCACGTGGGCAAGCTGCCCCGTCCCCAGCCAAGTACTCGAGAGTACGTGGTGGTACCACCCCTTTCTGTGCTGTCACCTCTGTTCCCCGAGCGCTGCCCTCCCCCAGAGTGGGGAGGAAGTCCCTTGTGCTGTCGGTTTTGGGGACCGGAAACAAGCACTAGGGGGACTTCACCCTGATGGTGGAGAAGGGGAGAGGGAGGAAATGCTGACATCTACCACCTGCCAGCCCCGCCCGCCCGCCTGCCTGTTCTCAGCAAGCCCCTGTGTAGCACCCCGCCGCTCTGCCGAAGACGGGGCAAAGGGGGAACTCAGGAGTCCTGACTTCCCAGGGTGGGGGGGAAGTGGAACTGGGGCACGCGGGAGAGGTTAGTCACTTCCTCTACCCACCTCCACCCACCGCCAGCCCCTGACTGGCTCCTCCGGGGACCTGTCACCCGCTTCTGCCACCTCACAGAGTCCCTTGTGGGGTGAGGGGCAGGCTCCATCTCTCCAACCTCTCTCCCTCAGGTATGGCGCTGACGGTGGACTTGGTGGGACCCGCACCCTGGGGCTTCCGCATCTCCGGCGGCAGGGATTTCCACACGCCTATCGTGGTGACCAGGGTAAGGGCTAGTTCCAGGAGACGGGGAGGTACCCCCAAAGTCAGAGTCTGCCGCGTCCACTTGGTCCTCACAGACACCTTTCTTTTTCTGTTTTGAAGCCAGAGGCCTGCTTCTGGGATTGTTGGCGTGGGCAGGGCTGGGGCCCCGTTGCCATGCGGATGTGGTGGCCACTTCAGAAACAGGCTTCTAGAGAGTGAAAGGGAGCTGGGCCCAACGCAAGGCCTTCTCTTTTCTCCTTGGCCACTAACCCCATACGTGCTGGCAGCCATTCTGGGTGATTATTAGAACAGGAGCCCCAAGCTCTTGACAGTTTTCCCCTGACCCAGGCCCAGGCCAGGGAGTGTTCACGCAGAGGGCCTGCGTGCAGCCATGATTTGATTTGCATGGGCAGGGCTCTCTATCCAGAAGTATTTCCAAGCACAGTTCCTGAAATTCTGCCATTACACGTTCTTCGGGGAGCCCCGTTAGAAGGCCAGCGCTGAGGTGGGCGGCAGGGGGCTGCCACTCCAGCTTTTGGAGGGGATTGGCTGATGGGCTGGGTGGACACCGGCAGGCAGGGAGAGAGATATTAAAGGGAGATGCAGGCCAGCCTGGTTAACACCAGCTTCTGTGTTTCTTGGGCAGGACAAGGAAATCCCTTCTTCTCCATCCCTACCTACCTGAGTGTCACCTCAGACTACCTGCTCCTCACCCCCTACAGGTAACTGAGGAGGGCAAGGCCGAAGCTGCCGACCTCCGGCCTGGTGACATTATTGTGGCCATCAATGGTGAGAGTGCGAAAAGCATGCTCCATGCTGAGGCCCAGAGCAAGATCCGCCAGAGCCCCTCGCCGCTGAGGCTGCAGCTGGACCGGTAGGTCCTCCACCTCTGCTGGGCCTGCCGGCACTCTTCTGCCTTCTGCCAGCCCACTGCACAGTGGCCGCCCTCACCCCTTGCTCTCAGCTCCAACCTGGCCTTCCTGGGCCCTCATGGCTCATCCGTGAGAAGGTCCCAAGCTCTGGGGCTGCAGCAGGGTGGGCTGAGGGGTGTCCCTGTGCCCAGCCGGGCGTGCACTCACAGGCAGAGCAGGCTGGCATCAGCCACCTGGACACCTGGGTTTGACTGGTTCCCAGGTGTGCAGGGTACAGGGAGTGGGCGTGAAGTCGGTTGAAGAGGAGAAAGGTGGGCCTTAGGCTGGGTCTGCCGGGCCCCTGCCTCCAAGGGGTGGGGGGGAGAACCTTTGCTCAGATCCTGGGGTGGTGAGGAGTTTGGGGGCTCACTCCCCATAGAACCACTCCGTTGCTCCCCAAGTTGCCTCTCTGGGCCCTGCTGGTGAAGGCAGATTCCCAGGTTCCTAGGACTTCAGCCTGGGGGTGTGGGTGGGAGCAGGTGGCTCCCTGGGGGTGGGGCATCCCAGTGAGTCACGGGGCAGGAATGCTGGGAGATTCCCCAGCCAGGAGAGCCCTCTGGGCGGGCCTTGAACCTGAGTCAGGTACCTCTGCTCCGTGCCCTCTCCTTGCCCCTGCCGCCCTACGTCACTGCAGAACCTGGCTCCCGTCTCCTGTGACGCTCTCACGGCCCCGGCCCCTTCAGTGACTATTTTGTACCAGTCTGGCTCATGAGTGTTTACAGGAGTGGGACCCAGAGGAGGAGGGTAGAGAATAGCTCATGGCATCTGGGAAGGGGACCAAAATCTACAAGAAGCTGCAAAGTGGGGCGGGGGAGGGGCAGGGAGCTGCTGACACCATCACTTCCTCTCGGGTCCCTCCAAGAGGGACCCAGCTCCATCAGAGAGGTGGGCCTGGCCGAGGACCCCCAGGCCTCCAGTTCCACGCTGGGCAGGTCAAGGCTCCCCGTCTCTTCTTTCTTTTGCCCAAACCCTTCCTAACCTCCCCCAGTAACCCACCCCCGGGAGACCTCTCCAGCGCTCAAAGCCCCAGGCAGGAAGCAGTGCTCTGGGCGGAGCCAGGGCCCAAGCTCCCCTGCTCTGGCCCTAAATTCTCCCCGGGGAGGGAGGCTGAGGCTGTGGCTGGTGTGGCGTGTGGTGACTGAGGTTCCTGCTGACCTCTCTGGAGGCAGTCAGACATCCAGAAACCGTGTAGTGGGACGTGGTGGGCTCATCCCTCACCCTCAGCAGCTCCCAGCCCTCCAGTCACCTCCTGTTCGAGACTTCAGCCAGGTTCCACTGGGCAGGGCTTTGGAGGAGGCGGTGGGGTGGGGTGGGGGTGGGGCGGTCCCTGGGGAGTTGAGGAGGGGGAGCCTTGGTGATTATCAGGGGAGCTGGGCCGCCTTGTTCTCTAGGTCCTTCAGCTGCCTTTGTGGCAGGAAGCGGGGCTGGCTCTACCCTCTGGTTTACAGGGGGTGGGGTGAGGGGGGAAGACTTTGGAAATCACAGGGAGGGATCCTCTCAAAGGCGGAGCTGATGGGGGACAGGCCCCTGGGCAGAGGGGGCAGCTGGCCCAGCCATTGTTAGCCTTTAGGAATTTGGGCAACTCACTTTCCCTCTCTGGGCTTCAGTTTCTCCAGGGGTGAAAGATAAAGGATCATTTATGTGCAATCAGCAGTCCAAATCAATCTACAAACTGATGCTGACCAGTGACAAAGTCCGGATGAAATGCTCCCCCCACCAAAAAAAAAAAAAAGACTAGAAAAGGAAAAGTAAAGGCGAGGCAGGGGGAGGGGTGATGATGTGAGGAGCTCTTAAAGAAATTTTGAATTTATTGAACTTTTTGCTGAAATGATGTCCTTTCTACTTTTTGGTGCTAAATTGTCCTTTCTTTTAAGAAATGATGGTGGTCGTTGAGGACAGTTGTTTGTTGTGAATTTGACAAAGTTAAAAGTTGGCTACCCGATGTCCAAATGTTTTGGACATGTTCCTAATCTTGAGAACCCGGTGACACTCTGTCTCCCTCTGTCCTCTCTTCAGGCCTCAGGTTGCCTCTCCCGGGCAGACCAACGGGGAAAGCTCCCCCGAAGTGCTGGCCACTCGCTTCCAGGTAGGACGGTGCTTCCTGCTGGGAGCCCCACACCCTGAAGTGATGGGGGGCCCCCTTCCCTGCTCTTCCCGGCCCTGTCCTTCCAGGCCCCTCTCTCCGCAGGGCTCCAGGAGGACACACACCGACAGCCAGTCCTCCCTGCGGTCTTCCTGCTCCAGCCAGGCCTCCCTCAGCCCCCGGCCAGGCAGCCCCTTCTCCACCCTGCCCCCGGCCAGCCCCCAGGCCCCCGCGGGAGAGGTGGTGACCAGCCACAGGTGAGTGCAGCGGGCGGGCCCCCTGGCCACCAGGTCCAAGCCGGCCTCTCAAAGTCTCTGTAGCTGGGTTTAGGGGGCCCTAGGGTCACCTCTGTCTCCCGGGGCAGCCTGGTGGCGGGGCCCCCGGCACACACTGTTCATTTCCCCATTTCAGTTTCCAGAGCCTGGCGTACTCCCCGGAACCCACTACTGCTGACCACTTGTCCTACAGGGGCCGCCCCGGAAGCCGAAAGGTGAGGATACCTGAGGGGAGGAGAGAGCCTCCTGTCCTGGCTGGTTGCTAGTGGTGCCCGTGGGGCTGCATGTGGCTGGTCCCACCTAGGCGGCCAGCACCACGGTCTCCTGGTAATAGGCACGCTCCTCTCTGGAGCCGGGAGGCCAGAGCTCCGGTGAGGGTCACACTCACTGCACCGGCCCTACCCGTCCAGGCCCAGGTGTCCTTCTACCTCTTACATTCAGACCCGCCACGGCCTCCCCCCTTCCTGCTGGCTTCCTCCCTTCTCAAGTGTTTCTCTTGGGCTGGGACCGAAATAGTTTAGCTGCTGTTGTTGGGATGATTCCCTTTGGCTGTATCTCTTGAACACATTCCTCCCCATTCCAAGCCCCATGCCCGCCCCCAGCTCCCATCACCCATTCCCCCTCTTCTTCCTCTGACTCAGCCCCCGAGAACCACCAGAGAACCACCAGCTGGCCTGTGGTTCCGACTCCAGTTGCACTTGGCTTACTCTCTGTCTGCCCCCCTCCCCTGCCCTTTTCCCCTGGACACCCTGCCAGGTCCCACTGTCCACTAGTGGCAGCCCAATACCGCCTTGGTGGTATGTCTCCTCTCTAAGGGCGGGGGTGGGGAGGTGAGGAGTGAGGCGGCCAAGAGTCCTGGACCACAGCTGCTGGAGGCAGAGTTAGTGGGGGCATGTCCAGCCTTTGGGGTGAAGGGGATGAGGCCCAGCTGCTGGAATCCTACCTCGGGTAGATTCTGCATTCCAGAAAGCAGAGCCTTTGGAGATGACTGGGGGAGGGTGCTAGAAACTGGGGGCTCTGGAGAAGGAAAGAACAGGGTCCTCTGGGGGCTGCATAGTAGTGGCTCCCTGGTGACCCTCTGTTGGCCTGCCCAGTGACCCTCCAGGAGTCGTGGGCATAGAGATGTATGTATTCAATGAGATCCCGTCTTTAAAGAATTAAAAATGCAGTGGCAGAAATAAGATAAACATGCAAAACAATTTTGGGGAAATTAAGCACTAAGCAGTATGATCTTAATTATAAAAGCAGGAGGCATTCTGGGAGGGGACAGCTGAGTGTGGGCTGGGGTGGCCTGAGAAAGCTTTGTCAGGAATTTTGCTGGATGTCAGAGGCAGGATGGGGTAGGTTTCGGATTAGAGAACGATGAGCTGGGGAGGTGGGAACTCCACGGTACAAGCAAGACCTGGCGTGTTGGGGCCTGGGGGCCTTCTCCAGAGAGCTCCGGGCTGAGATCAGCTGGGAATGAGCTTGGTCCACCCTATCCTCCTTCCTCAAAACCGGGGCAAAGGGGAGAGGCGGGTGGGACAGGGAGTGGCTCTTAAACCAGCAGCAGCACCTTGGAAATTGTTAGAAATGCAAGTTCTCAGGCCCCAGCCTAGACTTACTGGATCGGACACAGGGGTGAGGGGCGGGGCGAGGGCACCCATCCCTGTTCTGAGGAGCCCTCAGGGATCTGATGTACGCACAGATTTGAGGGCCACCCATGTGGTGTGAAGGGGAGCCCTGAGCTGGGTGGCAGGGAGACCTGGGTTAGTCCCACCTCTACTGTGTCACTTTGGACAAGGCATCCTTCCACTCTCTGGGCCTCAGAGTCAGACCCGACGCTCTGAATTCCCTTCTTTCACCCTGAGGCCCCTGGTCATTCTTTCAGCAACTATTTGTGGAGCAGCTGCTTTGTGTCAGGCACCCTTCTAGGCTTTGGGGATGCATAGGTGGAAAAACAGAGAAATTCCTAACCCCGTGAAGCTTGCATTCTGTTCTACAAATGAGGCTGTGGTCAGACGGGGTGGGAGTCACCGGGTCCCACAGCTCCCTCTTGGGAGTCACGGTGCACTTGAGCACCTTAAAGGCTCTGAAAAGTCCTGCCTGTGAGGAAGAAAGATGTTTAATTTCCTGAACTTACTTAACTGCAGAATTTCTTCGGGGATCCCCCTGCCAATCGCTTATTAACATCCCCCCAACACATTTTGAGAGGGGATGGCTGGAGACAGCTCTTGATGGACAGGTGAGCAGCTTTTCTAGATCTAGAGATGAAAGGTCGCTTCTGTGAAGGCAGGTGTCACCTACAGGTGACTGTGAGGGAGGTGGGGAGAGGAAAGGTGAAGCTACTCCAACTAAGGGCGTTGGGCTCCCCTCCACCGGGGTGAGGTGCTCTGGCAGGAGAAAGGTGGCAGAGGTGACTACAGATGAGGTGCCCCTGCCCCAGGCTCTTGTGGCCATGGCCTTGCTGCTGGCTCCTGAGCGGGCTGAGGCTGTGCTGGGCCCAGGGCGAAGAACATCAACAGACCTCACAGAAACCGGAAGTTGCCCCCTCTGGAGAGGCACACACTTGGGTGAGCAGACGTAAAGTGAAAACAACCCCTGTCCCTCTGGCCGGCATGAGGACCTGGCCTGAGAAGGGAGTCAGGGTGGATTTCAGCCCTCCCTCCCGGCTGGCCGGTGCCCCTGTGCAGGGCACACGCTGGCCTGTCTAGGACAGCGAGATGGGACATCATTCTTGAGTACCTGGTGCCAGTTGTCCTTCCTGAGTTGACCGCATGGAAGCAGCTGGGCACCCAGGAGCCTAGGCGTGGACTCCCAGCCCTGGCTCCCACTTCCCAGGTGGCTTGGATTGGCCACTTTGCTTTCTGACCCTTAATTCCCTTACCTGTAGAAGCCCAAGAACAGAAGAAGAATGCAGGCTAGTGCAAGAGGGCCAGTGGGGTGAGGGTCTAAGGGCTTTTTGTTTTTAATTAAAAAAAAAATTTTTTTTTAAAACATTTTTTAGGGCTTCCCTGGTGGCGCAGTGGTTGAGAGTCCGCCTGCCGATGCAGGGGACACAGGTTCGTGCCCCGGTCCGGGAAGATCCCACATGCCGCGGAGCGGCTGGGCCCTTGAGCCATGGCCGCTGAGCCTGCACGTCCGGAGCCTGTGCTCCACAACCGGAGAGGCCACAACAGTGAGAGGCCCGTGTACTGCAAAAAAAAAAACAAAAAAAAAAAACCCCAAACCAAAAAAACCCCACATTTTAAATTTATTTATGGCATGTGGGATCTTACTTCCCCAACCAGGGATCGAACCCTTGCCCTCTGCAGTGGAAGCACGGAGTCCCAACCACTGGACTGCCAGGGAAGTCCCTAGGGCTGTTTTTTTTAGCTCTGTGAAGTTTCTGTTTTCAGGTTAAGAAGTCATGCAGCTTTTCCACTTGACCCCATAATTCATCCGCAACTTTGAACTTTAAAATCGAGGGCATTTTCCTTTCCAGGAGACCATGCCCTCAGCCGGTGCACCTTGGCTGGCCTGGTCGTCTCTGAGGCTGTCCTTTCCATTGGGGCTGGCCACGGAGAGGGAGCAGAGTAGGGGAGGGTGCAGAGTGCAGGCCGGAAAACAGGGAGACTGAAGGCAAGATTTCCAGGTAGAGAACAGGTGTAGGAGCCCAAGAGGGACAGCACACATCGAGCAGGGGGCTCTGCTGTGGGGACCTGGCTCCCCAAGGCTCTGTGGGGCAGGACCAGACCTTCCAGGGCAGCCGGGAGAGGCTGGTAAGCCCAGACCCTGGCCATTTCAGAGGAAGGACCAGAGGGTGTAGGAGACAGGACTTTTGTGCGGCCTGAGCCCTGACTCCAAGAGGGGTCTTGGCCCTTTATGTTTCCCGTTCCTCATTGCAAAAGGGTCAGCTTACTTTCTCTCTCCTCATTCTGCCTGCCAGGCTCCAGTGTGCATCTTTGCAAACACATCGTGTGAGATGGCAGAGGAACAGCCATGGTGGCCCCTCACGCTCATCTTCATCCTGCCCCTTGCCCAGTCCCCTTAGGGCAGCAGGCTCACCCTTCTAGAGCTGGGCGCTGGCCTCCCTCCCCTCGGGGACTCAGCAGGAGCCGTTGCGGGCGGCTGCTGACCCCCGGTTCTGCGAGCTGGTTGGGTGGGGCTACTGGTCAACGAGGGCCGGGGGCCCCCTGGTGGTGGGCCTGGGGAACAGCTGGGTTCGGCTGCCCAGATGGGTGTGCTGGCCCCAGGCCCGGCCGCTGACTCCTCCTCCCCTGGTGCCGCTCCTTCCCGCAGGCCGGCCTGGGCCGTGCTGGCGACTCGGCTGTGCTGGTTCTGCCGCCGCCGCCTTCCCCAGGTCCCCGTTCCTCCAGCCCCAGGCTCAGGTACCAGTGAGTTCTGGAGGGTGGGGTGGGATCTTGGAGGGCCTGGGAGGGGCAGGAGACAGGCTTCCCAGAGAGCGATGGGGGGGTCCCCCCTCCCTAACCCCCGTCCACTTTCCTCTGGCCCCCAGAATCCCTTTTACCCCCCCCCCCCCCCGGGACACTCATGCTCATCCCAACCCCTGGGAACGGGGCCCTCACTCCTGGCTGCCTCCTTCCCATCCCTGCAGCGTGGCCTCGGAAGGGGAAAGCCACCTCCTGAGAGAGGACTCAGAAGTCTTCAAAATGCTGCAGGAAAATCGCGAGGCACGGGTGGCCCCCCGGCAGTCCAGCTCTTTTCGGCTCTTGCAGGAAGCCCTAGAGGCTGAGGAGAGAGGTGAGCCCCTGGGGGGCTCGGGTAGGAGAGGGATGTTCCCCCAGGACACGCTGGACCCCCGACTGGACATGTTATTAAATCAGTATTTGTTAAGTGCTCATCATGGGAGTGGGCTCTGACTCGTAGAAGCCACAGCCCCTGCACTACAGGAGCTTACGGTCTGGTAGGAGTTACTGGGGTGCAACCCAGAGGTGCTGGCTGGGATCAGGGGAAGTGCCAAGGGAACGATAAATGTGGGCGGTGTGTACTGGGTCTCCGAGGACGGCTTCATGGAGGAAGAAGAATCTGACTGGGCCCTTGAAGAAAGATCAGGACTTTCACAAATGGCCTTAAGACGGTGGCCGGGAGCAGTGTGGAATGTGGAGGCTGGAGCCGCAGGGCTCTGGGGTGGGACTGACAGGACACTGGGGCCTGGCTGCGTGGACGGTGGCCACGAAGGTTAAGTCCTGGCTGTGAGGCCTCGCGTGCCAGGCCTGAGGAGCGTCCCAACCCAGGAGGACCTGTTAAATAACGCCAGGGGGTGTGTGAGGTGCCGAAGTGAGCAACAGAGATACAGGCTTCTGCCAGCCGTCCAGTTGCTCATTCGAGAAGTTGCCGAGTTGTCTGATGGACCAGTCATGTGCTGTGTGGAGATCGAAGGCGGTCAGGACCCACGTCTGCCCCGCCAGGAACTCTGTTTATTGGGAAGACTGGCTGCCCAGCTGCCCAAGAAGTGGACCGTGCCTCAGGAGTTCGTGTGGGTGCATGGGGAGTAGGGGGTGAGGGGGGCACTGCCATGGTCCAGGGGAGAGATGAGGAGGGCCTGGCCTGGGCAGTGGTATCAGGGAGAGAAAGGATGGGACAGTCAGAAGTATTTGACTGGCACAATCACTGGTACCTCGGGGCTGGTTCCAACTCTGATGTTTCGGAGACAAGGTGAGAAGGTTTGGAGCAGAGCTTGTCCATCAGTACCCTGAGGCCTCGGCAGGCCCTGGGAGGGGGCGCGGGGAGAGGCGGAAGGGTGGGGGGAGGGCAGCGCAGACAGATGGTGACTTCGCCCCTGGAGTCACGGGGTCCTCGGCTACAGATGGGGACCACACCTGATAACATCCGTGCTTCATCTTAGTGCAGTTCCAAGGCTCAGGCACAATGATGCACGTGAAGGCCCCTTGGAAACTGTACAGAGGTGCTGTGGTGCTGTTATTATCTATTATTATCATCTCTTGGTATCATCATCACTGGGTCAGGAGAGAGGAAATGCCTGCTTGGCCTGACGTGTTAGACACCAAGCAGACACTGCTCAGGCTGCCTTAGCTTGCTCCCTGCCCTTGACCAACCTCAGCCAAGGATCTGGGGTGATCACTTCCTTCCCCCATGACCCCCTCTCATGCCCAGGCTTACTTTAGAGGTCCGCTTGTAAGTGCACCTTTGACAAGGGTCTCTTTGGAGCTGTGTTGGAGGAGGTGGAGCGGGCATCAAAAATACAGCCTGATGGCACTGCCGTGGGCGAGCTCTGATGTGTCTGTCTGTCCTCCCCACCCTCATCCCCCACCCCCCACAGGTGGCACACCCGCCTTCCTGCCCAGCTCGCTGAACCCCCAGTCCTCCCGGCCCACTTCCAGGGCCCTGGCCATCCCACCCAAGCTCCACACGTGTGAGAAGTGCAGCGCCAGCATCGCGTGAGTGCTGGCGGCCTGGGGGGCAGGGCACACCCCGCAGGGCGGGGGCCAGGGGCCAGGACGCTCTCAGGAGGGGCCTGCATGGCTCCACTAGCCAGGGACCCTGCGGGGAGCATTGCTACAGTGGATCTGTGATGGGCTCAGGGGTCACTTCAGCCCTCTTAGGGTGCCTGCACTGGCTCTTCCCTGCTGTCTCTCCTCTTCCTCGGTTTCTTTCCCTGCCTCCCTGGAGGAGGAAGAAATGCTACTGCTTTCGATTTCTCTCCAACCATCTCAAAGCCTCTGCAGATCTGCCTCTGGATGAGGTGCCTCCTCCTGGAAACTCTTGCTGTTACTTCCTCCTCCCCCTCTTTGGAAGGGGATGCGTTTTCCAGAGGTAGGCCCATTTTTCTCATTACAAGGCGGCCACATTCTCTGGAAAATTGAACCCTGCCCCCCCCCCCCCCCCGATAAATTTCTTCCGTGCACAGTGGTGAGGGCCAGATGACTCATTTCAGGCAAATCCCTAGCCTCCATGGGCCTCCGTGTGTCATGTGCAGAACGCGACACTGCCCAGCACTGCTGTGCCGGCCCAAGGAAGGGGTCCTATACGGTGTTTCTCAAAGATCAGCAGCTGGACCTCTGAGGGATTTCGGGCCCACACCCCCAGAGTTTCCTCTTCGGGAGGTCCCTAGCCCCAGAGCTTGCATTTCCAATTCATCGCCAGGTGATGTGATGCTGTGGGTCCTGGCACTGGGACCGCATTTTGAGAATCACCGCTCTATTAACAATCCACAAGATTCAGGATGGTGCTTGTCTGCCTTTGTGTGTGGGAGGAATGACTTTTTAAAAATCGGGTTTCGGGGATGTGGGCTGGGGGTTTGTTGAACGGAGACTCCTGAGGGCAGGCCTGGGGAGTCAAGTGACTGAGATTTTGGGACCTCACCGGGTCCTGACTCTGGGCTGGAAACTAGGTTCCCTGAGAATGGGAATGGTGGCTTCGTGCTTGGTGTTCTCCCCTCTCTCCTCCCCCCTAGGCTAATGGCTCTCTCCTCCCTGTGCCTGCCCCCCCCCACCCCCACCCCGCAGGAACCAGGCCGTGCGTATCCAGGAGGGGCGGTACCGCCATCCGGGCTGCTACACCTGCGCTGACTGTGGGCTGAACCTGAAGATGCGAGGGCACTTCTGGGTGGGGGACGAGCTGTACTGCGAGAAGCACGCCCGCCAGCGCTACTCCGCACCGCGCACCATCAACTCCCAGGCCTGAGCGCCCGGCTGTGCTCTCAGACCGCCCTCCACTCTGTAGGCACCTCCGCACCCGGGCCGCGCCAATATCAAGTTGGCCTGGAAAGGCGATGGGGGCTGGTGAGGCCCCTTCCTCCTCGCTGAGTGAGGCCAGAGGCTAGGACCTGCCTGTGCTGTGGGTGAGGGCAGCCTCACCTTCCCAGGCCTCTGCTGGATACCCTCGCGTCCCCCTGCTGGACAGGCTCTGTGTCAAAGTGCGAAGTGGGTGCTGCCTTGGACACCTTTGTGTACCAGGGGTTCAGCAGGCTGGGACATGGAGAGAAGTATCTGGAAGGAGAGGGCTGGGCCAGAGGCTACAGGTATTCACTGTGTAAAGTTTTCAACATACGAGCTCTATAAATATATACTGTACGTGGACAAAATAAAGTAGGTGCCCCTCTTTTCTCTCCTTCCCTGCCCCAGCCCCTGGGGATGAGCTTCTCCCTACCACTGGGTGGAGAGTCTTCCTACATACAATTTTTCTCCCCTCTTATTTCCGCCTCCCTCAAACCTCCACCCTACCAGATGCTTCAGCACGTGACACTCCCGACTGAAGACACCCACTCCTGCTAGTGGAGGGTTGTGCTCTTCCTGCACCCTCTTTTAAAGATGTGTGTTTTATTGGGATGATCCCTGGTAGAGGAATGAGTTTCTCACTGGGAGCCCGAGAGGGGAAGGGATGCTAGAGGGCCAGCAGCAAACAGGAAGCAGGCCCTGAGACTCCTGCCCAGGCCCGTCTCCGTGAGACAGTATCTGCGCTGGTGCTCTGTGCCCCTTGCTTTACTTGGTATGGAGGCTGCTTGCCCTGCTGACGCACCCAGGGGAGCTCGGTGGGCCAGAGAGGGGGCAACATCTAAAGAACCTCCTGTGCTTGCCTGATTCTGTCTGCACCCGTTTGAGAAAGCTTATCCCAGGAGTAACCTTGGACAGGGCTGTGAGTTAGCTTTCCCTGGGAGGGACAACCCTGCAGCGCCCCTACCCTGAGGACCAACACCCTCCAAGCCAGGGTTGGTCTGCCTGCCCCTTCCCTGGGAGCCCCAGCTGGCTTCGCTGGTGGTTGATTTGAAAGCTGCCGCTAGGCACGGGGACAGTGGTCCTCTGCCAGATTTTTGGCTTGATTCACCCATCACTCCCAGTCCTAATTCCAGAGGACACTTCAGAAAGGTGCATGGGTGCTGCTGTGTGCTCTAGACCTACCTTATCGTCCACTCAGCCTGAGGGAAAAGATCAAAGCTGGGCTTCAGAGGGTGCTTTGTGCTATCTGGCTCTTTTGGGAAGGAATCTTGGCAGAGACTGTGTAGTATTGCCTCCCCAGGCACCTTGATGTAATTTACACCTTGCTATAATTGTCTCACCTTTTGCCTGGATGGCTGTCTTTATTTTCATAGGAAAGATCAAGGCTGTCTGCGGCTCAGGAGTTGTCAGGCCAGAGCTGTCTGGTCCCAAGTGGGATGGGCTCCTTGGCGCCACCTAGTGTCAGGTGTAGCCCTTGGCGGGGAGAATGCTCAGAAAAGGGGATTCACTCTGTAAATTCTCAGGTCCTGGCGCAGTGGGAGTACAGAGATAGAGCACTTTTCTGGCTTTGCTAAAGATAATAGTCAAGTGGCAGCGACTGAGATGGCATGAATGAAATAATGTTACATGGTAGTGAGTGTAAAGAACTCGTGTGGAACAGACAGGAGCGCCCTGAGAGTTCAGAGCAGGGGCCGTGGGTGTGAGAGGAAGAAAGGACACAGACAGATGGAGGAGAGAAATGCAGAGTGAGGGGCTGAGTGCCAGTGGCATATCAGTTTAGGGCAGCGGCTGAAAGCGACACTGAGATAAGATTGGAAAGGAAGATGGGAGCCTTGAATGTTGCAAGATATGGTTTGAATTTCTCCTTGCGGCTCTGGGGACACTGAAAAATTTTCAGCAGGTAAGTGACAGGTTGGAAAAGGGTGTGTTAGAATCTTAATATGGTCATATCTTCGCCTGTAACAAACCATGCTGGGCTAGCAGTGCTCTAAGGAATGGAGGACCAAGGGGGAGTGGAGGCCTATGGGAAATGGGTAGGCCAGTGAGTTGTTGAATGCCTTTCGAAGAGTGGACGGGGGTTCAAGCTAAAATCCACCTCTCTGTGTCAGCCAGCTCTCCTCCCCGGGGCCAGAGGGTTTCAGCATCAGAGCTCTCTGCAGCCACACAACTAGCCCGAGCTTGGGGGTGAACTTCTTCGGAAGACGGAGTTATTAGTCCATCTCATTTGTCAGCAGAGAAGGTTGGGGGAGGCCTTTGGCCTCTGCCCAGCTGTGTACACCCACCCCCTTTGACCCAGACGTGCTGGGGTGGGGAGGGGGCACCGCCCAAACATGCGGCCGTTATTTGTCCAGTGCTGTGCCCTTTTTACTTTTTCTTCATTTTGGGGAATAACTTCAGAAATGATGACAGATTCGAGCTAGAAGCGACCTGAGAGAGTGTCTGATACAGGCTTCTATTAGAGATGAGAAAACGACTTTCCCAAAGTGACACCAATAGATAATTCTAAAGTGCTTTAAACTCCAGTCCTCACCATTCTGAAGTAGGTACTGTTGTCATGCTTGTTGTGTAGATGAAGAAAGCAACGACAGGGAGGCTAAGTTGCTGTGTCTAAGAGCTCCTAGCAGTAAGGGGAGGGTGCAAAGGATGAGCCAGGAGCCTGACTCCTGGGTTTCTGGTTTGCCCTGGGGTGCGCTTGCCCTTCCCTTCCAGGCCATAAGGGAGGTCACCACAGCTTCCAGCCATCTCTAATCTGGCAGGAGCTGCCCTAGGCTCTTGGCTTTGCCCTTTCTCGCACAGGGCCTAGCTCAGCGCTGAGCTGGCAGGAAACATGCTTCCTGAAGCTGGGATTTCCCCATGGAGGCTGGGAGGCATCGAGCATCCCTGGCCTCAGCCTGAAGGATGACTCTGCTGGGCTACCATGTGTCTCAGGAACTCACGGTAGCTGCTCACCCCTCAGCTGGGCAGCGAGCGGGTGGCTGTGCTGCCCCTCCCATTCCTTGAAGCATCACTCAGAGGGAGATGATTCTCCTCTGGTAGAAGATGGGGTGAAGGAGAAACAGCCCTCCGGGCAGTGAAGGCCTGGCCCAGCTCCTGGCCTGGGCCTGCCACAGTCAGGGCAGCAGAAGGCGGATGGGAAGGCAACATGTTGGCCCTCAACTGCGAGGGATCCCAGCTGCATGGAGAGGGGAGAATGGCCTGGAGGGGAGTGTGCCGTGTGTGTGTGTGTGTGTGTGTGTGTGTGTGTGTGTGTGTGTGTGTGTGTGTGTGTTCTGTGTGTGGTTTGAGCCCACACAGAGCCTCGTGCTGAGACACTGCATTCCTGCTGGCTGGGCTTCCTGCTCCAGATGCATTCCTGCCCCAGAGTCACCACGGAGACTGCTTGGAATCTGGCCCTACATTCTCCAAATTCAGGACAAGATCTGGCAAAGGGTCCCTCACTTTACCTCCCCATCCTCTGACTTTGGAGGGAGGAAGCCACCTGATGGCCAGCCCTCCTCCTCTCCTCCCCAGGGAGGCCTGGCGTGGGATCTTCACGGGCTGTTGGACTTGGGTAAAGCAGTTCCCCCAGGCCCAGGTTTCCCTCTCTGTACCTGGGAAAGAGGAAGGCGGGGGGGCGGGGGGGGGCAGTGCTTTCCAGGAGGATAGGGTTGGGAGGCGGCAACCCAGAGAACCCGCAGCTAGCAGGGAAGAGGTTGGCCTGAAAAATCAAGGTGTTAAGAGAGGCTCTCATTCTTCCCCGGGCTTAGCTGTAGGCCTGTTTCCCAGAAGTTAGAATGCTGTAGTTCGTGACTCTGATTGCTGACGGCTCCTGCGTAGGGTGCTGGCAGAAGGGAAGGAGGGAGTTGGAGGTGGGCAGACTGTCTTCTCCCTCCCAGTCAATAACCACTTCCAGCTCCGGCCCCTCCCCCAGAGGCTCAGGTGCAAGTTTGCACGTCCGCCAGCTCCCTTATCTCCCTCCAGGGAATTTAGGTCCTACTGGGAGTTTTCCAGCCTGGTGGTCGCCTTCCTCAGGAGGCTGAGGTTTCCTTAGAGGCCACCATCCCATCTGGTCACCAGGCTGTCTCACTGTCAGTGTCTGCCTGGGCTGCCGGCCCCCTGTCAGGGTGGTTGGGGGGTGGAATCCCACGGACCCAAAGAGTTCGGGGGCGGAGACCGGAGAGCATTTACACTTCCAGCACCTCAGGCTTGCCCTCCTGTCCCCGCTGTTTCACTTCCCCGGATCCTGAAGCCCCCTCCCCCCGCGCCAGCCCCCAGCTTTAGGGTACCCGGGTGAGGAAGAGATGTGGGACGAGGAGGGGGTTCAGATCTAGCCCAGAACCCAAGGCGCTCTGCAGTTGTTGGAAAGGATCTTCCTGTGTCGGGAGTCACTTCCCCCTTTGATCGCGCCAGGTTTCTGAGTGGCTGAGTGACTTGCCCCAAGGCACACAGCCGGGAGCGCGGGTACGCCGGTGTCCAGGTCCTCTCTCTTCCCTCCGCCTGCACGTGCGGCTCCATTTCCTTCCGCGCTCGCGTCCGGTCGCCGCCGCCCCTCATCCCCGCCCGGGTTCATTTCGGCGGCAGGAAGACAGACCCCGCTTGGAAACCGAGGGCGGGGTGACCCCGCGCCACGAACCAGACGGCGTCTCCGGGCAGGGCTCCCTGCTCCACGTCCGGGGTCGGCAGTGCGGGGCCGCCCGGGGCCCGAAGGACGGCAGATCGGGGCCCGCGCCCCGCCGGCACTGGGGGCGGGGGGGTGGGACCAGGCCCCGCCCCCGCGGCCCCTCTCCGAGCGCCCGCACACCTGCGCACCCCTCCCGCCGTCCCTCCCCCATCCCCGCTGGGAGTGTCCGGGGGCCTCGCCCAGCCAGGTCCGGACGCGCACCCGACAGCGGCGCGGGGACGCCGGCCGGGATCGCTCCGTCCGGCTGCAGCGGCCACGGCCGGGGCGCCGTGTCGGGGCCGGGATTGGGGCCATGCTGGGCCGGCGGCGCGTCTTCGCCGTGGAGCCGCTGGGCGGCCGGGGTGAGTCGCCCACCCCGGGGCCGGCCGGGACCTTTGGCCTGGAGCCGACTCCCGTGCCCGGGCCCCTGTCTGCGCTCCCCGCCCCACCGGGCACAGCCCGCCCGACCTCGCTGCGCCCTCCTCGCCGCTTCCCTTAGGAAGGGCCGGGGGATCGCGCCTTGCCCGTTGGAGACCCTCTGGCTTCTGGCGTTAAACCGACCGCCACCTCCATCCCCTTTCCTCCGAGTCCACTTCCCTCTAATTCCCGGTCTGGATCCTCCTCTGACCGGCCCCTGCTCCAGCCCGCAGTTGCGAAAAGCTCTCTCCGCGGCGGCGGACCCCTTTCCAAAGGAGCCGCGCAGGGGTGGACTTCCTGGTCGACTTCCTTGCCCAGAGGGGCCTGGTTTGGCATCCCGTTCCAGCTCTCCCGCGTGGCGGGCAGGGAGACGAAGGCGGCCCTCCATCGTCTCCAGCCTCCGTTTCTGCATCCTTACAGTCGGGGCACCCAGATCGCAGGAGAGCCTGGCACAGGCCAGGAGAGCTGTGGGAGAGGACAGTGAATGGGCGATCACGCTGTTTCTCCTCCTGCCCGCCTGGTTCCCTTTCTTCCGTTTAAGTTTTTCCTTTTCAACTCTCCAAAACCTTCTGTTTCTCACTTAAAAGAACAAAAGTCCAAAATGGTTATAGCGATTGTTATTTTTACTACCCATCTCCCCCCAGGAATTCCAGGATGGACTTCCTTTTGCATCCTGATGCCAGTTTGGGCCCAGGCTTCCCTCTTTGCGCCCTTTCCCCTCTCCCTGAGGCTAGGGCACAGTCATACTTCCCCATGGGGAGCACTTGAAGAGGCTACCACTCCCCAGTTATGGCTCAGAGGTCTTAGGCCAAGCTCAGGGGCTGGGAGCACAGGGCTCCCTGGAAGAAAAAGTGCTCCCCCCTCCAAGGCAGATATCACTAACAATTACTTTTGTAAAGGGAACCCCATTCTAACATCTCCCAGCCAGGGTTGGAGAGAGATCTGGGCGGGGCTGTGGCCAACCAGTCTCCTCCTGTCCCCTCTGGCCCAGGACACTCCTCAGGGAATGTCTCCAGCTGCCAGGAATACCGGGGGTGTTGGGGCAGCCTGCCCAGCCTGATGACTGATTCTCCTTGCAGATGGGGCTGGCGAGGACCTGGCACGTGGTTGTGTAGTGCCTGGAGTCACCAGCACCTACAGACGGATCCCGGATGCCGCTCCGGGGTGGTCGGCAGACTCCTGCAAGGGGCATGGCCGGCTGAGAGCACCTGGGAGGCAGGTGCCGCTTCTCCAACTGGCCTCCCAGGACTCAGGAGTGGAGATGGTGGTTGGGGACAGGTCCCTAGCCACCTCACCGGGCCTTTCTCAAGACTCTCTGAACTCTGAGCCCATGCAGAACGCTGAGCCCCTGGCCCTGGGTGCCATGGAGCCTCCTGCCCGCCTAAGCCGGCTTCTAGCCAGCCGTAAGCTGGAGCAGGTGCTGGAGCGGTCCCGCCAGCTCCCGACTTCCTCTGCCAGCTTGTCACATTACCGCTCCCCAAAGCCGCCAAGCAACTCTGAGTATGAAATGCCCCTTTTTGGAGCAGGAGGACAGGAGGCCACCAAGGCAGAGAGTGTCCTAGAGGCAGGCCTGGAAGAAGCAGAGGTGGTGAGTGCCAACTCTCAGGCGTGGGATGGAGATGCCTCCGCCCCCCAACTTCTTCTCCCTTACGCCTCATGGATGTGTTGTGTGAGAATGTCTTGCCTCACCCCGCCCCCAGCTGTGTGGAGGTGGGCAGGTCCGGGGCCTGCCCGGCACTTTGCCTGGCTGGGCACTGGGAGGCCAGCTGGGTGTGCGTCCCTCCTCTCACTCATCCTGCCCCCATCTGCTGGCCCCTTAGGGTGCGAGTCTGGTTGAGTTCAGAATTCTCCCCTACCTCACTACGTCCCACAGGTGGGGGGCTTGGGGCCTGAAGCCTGGGCCTGCCTCCCAGGGCAGGGTCTTCGCTACCTGGAACACCTGTGCCTGGTGCTGGAGCAGATGGCGAGGCTGCAGCAGCTCTGCCTGCAGCTGCAGACTCAGAGGGCCCCTGGGGTGAGTGAGCTGTGGGCAGTCGGGCCAGCGGGCAGGCAGGTGAGTGGGGGATGCAGAGGATGGGGGGGACCCCTGGAACCAGGACTCCCTTCAGAACAGCCTCAGCCCTCTAGCCAGGCCCTGAAAGCCCATCTCTCCTGTGCACAGGATCGTAAAGAGGAGGAGCCGGCCCTGGCGCCTTCACCTCCACCCTCTCACGCCCCGGGCAGTGAGGTACACGGGCGGTGGGAGCGGCTCAGCCAGACAGAGGAGACAGGTGAGGCGCAGTTGTGTCTCTGTCTGTATCTTGCCTGCCCAGGTCCCCATAGGCAGACCCCCTGAGCTCTGGGCTTGATGAGTGCCTTCCTGTTCCTGGCCTTGGGTAACTGGATTCTCTTTCCGAAGGAGCAAGCACAGCTTCACCCCCAAAGGTAGGGGTGCCCAGCGCCAGCCCTTCCAGGCTGTCAGAGGCCCTGGCAGAGCCAGCTCACACCTTTCCATCCTCCCAGGGGCACAGGGTAGGTGAGGGATGTACGTGGGGGCAGGTGACAGGATGCGGTGGAGGTCGGGGGTGGTTGGGATGTGTGCTAGAAAACGAGAGGATTCCTGTTTGGAACAGGTGATCTGTCCTGGCTGTGCTGACAGCTATCTCTGGGAGCTTGGTCAGGGGTACGTTTGGGGGAGGGGCCCTGGGTGACCCTCTCACCCTCTGCTCAGCGGGATCTCTCCCACTGGAACAAGGTCAAGGTCCTGCTCAACCGGATCCGGTGGAGGAGCCCTCGACCTGCTGAAGCCGCTGCCCCTCCTGATGGCTCTGCCCCCAGGTGAGTCCTGTGGCCCAGTCCAGGGCAGAGGGAGGAGGCTGATGAGCTAGGATGCCAAGATTGCGCTGCCAGTTGTTATCTTCGTCCCTGCAAAATTTGAGACACGTAGTCTTGGAGAGGGTGCTGGAAGAAACAGAAAGTGGTTAAAGCACCCCGTTTATGGACGAGGAGGCTGAGGACTGGGCTGGGGACGGAAGTCATTTTCCCGAGGCCACACGGTGGCAGAGCCAGGACCAAAAGATGGGAAATCCTCATATAAGCCCAGCAAGCCCTCACCCCTCAAAGCTGAAACTTAGGTCACCTCCCTGGGTTTCCCCAGGAAAGCAAGGTAGGGCACACAGCATGCCACAGTGGATGCCGGGGGTTGGGGGGTAGGGGTCTATACTGAGTAATTCTGGCGCCTTCAGGGTGGTCACGGGGGGATTATCCCTGTCAATATCCCCAGGCCTCCCACAATGCTTGGTCAACTCTGGGACCATCGTTACCTTTGTTTCTTCCTCCTAGCCTAGTGCCTCCTTTCTTTCTCCACAGGATTGCATCAAGGGACCTCCCTGAAAGGCCTCCAGGCCAAACCCTCCGGAAGACCTTTATGCCATCATTAGTGGTTAAGAAGCAACGAGCAAAAAACCTTACTGTATGCTGAGACTTCCTGGTGCAGGGATGTAACCCCAGCTGGGGGGAGTGCAGTGAAGTCTTCTTCCTCGCCCTCTGCCCTGTTGCTGCTTCTGGGCACTGCCAGGAAAAGCTGTTGACCCTCAGTTTTCTCTCTGAGGCAAGGGCCGAGTCTTTCTCCTCTGAGCAGCCAAGGGACCCTGGGTCCCCGAGAGGCCCCAAGGTGCAGCAGCTCTCGGGCTCCTCCCTGGTTGCCAGAAATCCCTGGGCCTAGGCAATGTGAACTTACTGATTCATCTGGTGTCCATGGAGTGTGTTTGGCTTGGTGATCTGTTGGGGCCCAGAGTGTCGCTGGGGACTATCAGTGTTGTGAACTGGCTGGATCCAACCATCTCTCTGGAATCATGCACTCAAAGCGTCAGTCTTCAGGGTGAGGTAACTGCAGACGATGGACTTGACCTTCAGTCCTGAGCGGACAGTTACTGATCTGGCGTCCTCCCTTCCTCCTCATACTTGCACGGGCAGCCCCAGGACAGAGAAGGGTGCTCTCTTGGCTGCCTCTGCATTGAATCTTGCCTGAAGACTGTACCAGGGATGGGAGTCAAGGACAACGTGGGGAACCGCAGAGTAATCTTCAAGGTCTATTCTCAGCTGCTTTACTCCTTACTAGCCTTTCCACGTCACAGCTGAAACCAGAGGCCCATACTAGCTTTTAGACCTTGACAAAAATCCCTTAACTTTTCTGAGCCATAGCTTCCCACTTAATCTCCCAAATGGTATAATGATGCCTGTCCTACCTACCTCACAAGCTTGTTTTGAGGGTAAAGTGAGATTAAACTGTCTCAAAGTGCTTGGTGAATGTTAAATGAATAGGAAAGGGTGTTGGAGGGAGGCTAGACTGCAGGGTGATGGGAAGGTCAGAGGGTAAGGGGGAACTGGGATTGCTAATGGGGACTAAAATGGCCAGTGATTAGCGGCAAGGCTTTGAGCAAGTCATTTCATTGAAGTCTCTCAGGTTTCATAGCTGAGAATTAGGACACTAATTCCTGACCTCCTTATCCCCCAAGGGTTGATGTGAGGACTAAAGGAAATGATTGTGAGAACTCTTTGTAAATGTATACCTAAATATTGTGGAGGTTTATCTTACTATATAGCCTATTAGGTTCCTAGCTCTTTGTTAATTGAGAAAGGGGGAAAGTTTAGTCTCCTGCAGGTACGCAGGAGGTGTGTGGGGAGGGGTGTGCCGCCAACGGAAGGGTAGGGCTAGGGATGGTTGAATCAGACACAGGGATGTCTTCTGGAAATGGCCACTGATCATGCATCCTCCTCCTCCAGTCAGGAGGAGGTCAGATGGTTCTCCTCCTCTTCCTCCAGTCAGCTGGTTCTCTTGCTGCTGCGGTCTTGGGATCTGCCAGAATGAGGCATAGGTAGGTGCTCCCTTAGGTTTGGGGCTCCAGCTCCAGCAGTCTTGGGGCCAGGAACCAATTCTCCGAAGCCTGCTTTTCTAATGGGACACGTAAGAGAGGACACCACTGAGGCGCGGCTTCCTAACGCGCATCCGATCGGGGAAAGCGCACTTCCGCTCCACAGTTGGAGCGGGATGGCAGGCCGGGGTGGGGGAAGGGACAGGTCAGTGGAGAGGAGGGAGGGACCATATCCGGGAGAGAGGCAGCTTCCGACCAGTGGTCGCGCTTCCGGAGAGGCGCTTCCGGTGGCGGCAGCAGCAGCGGCTGTGGTGGTTCCGGGTGTCTTTGTCCCCCCGGTGTCGCGGCCCTGGCCCGCAGGTGGGTTGCGGGGCCTTCCGCCGCCCCTCTGCCTCTTCGCCCCTCCCCTGGCCGAGGGGCTGCGAGGGCCGGGCCTCGAAGATGAACCGGGCGCGGAACGGGCCGAGCCCCCCTTCGGCCTGCAAGTTCCGTCTCCCTGGCAACGGTCTCGGCCCTGGGGGCGGGCGGGAGGAGGAGAAGCCGCGCGCCTTCGTCCTCCCACGGTGGCCTGGCCGCGGCCCGCCCCGGGAGACTCGGCGCCGGCGGCTGATGAGGCGGGAGCCGAGGGCCGGGGAGCGCGGGAGCAAGAGGGCGGGCGCGCAGCCGGATTCGCGTTCGGCCGGGCCACGGAGCTGTCTTCCCACCCGCCCGTCCGGGGAACAACGGGCCGGGCTTCCGGGGAGAGGGCCCACACCATCTCCTCTCCGGCAGCAGTCTCCTCCATTTTTCCGGGCCTTGCGTGGAACTCTTTGGCGGATGCATTGAATGAATGAATGTCATCGGGGCTCTTTCCAACCCTCCACTCTCCCCAGCTATCTGAGGGTGGCGTGGCATAGTGAGAGGAGCTCTAAGTTGTCGGGAGATCTGGGTGTGAGTCCTAGTTTTGTACCTACCTGGTTATGTGGCCTCGGGCAAGTCTCAGTCCCTCCGAGCTTCAGTTTCCTTTTCGTTGAAAGAGCATAACAGTATCACCCACCACTAGATTATTGTGAGGGCTGACTGGAACATTGTAATTTCTCCATTTCCTGCTCCTTTTCATATTCTCACTATCCGTCTCCTCCTTTCCTTCTCAGTATCCATCTCTCCATTTTCCTTAAGATCCTTAGTTCCTTTTTTGGGGTAGATGGAAAATTTCCCTATGGGCTGTTAATTTATTTCTTTTCTGATTGAAGGTTTTTCCCCAAGACCCTGAAAGAGGACAGCATTCCCAATGTCCCAGTTTAAGCGCCAGCGGATCAACCCACTACCAGGGGGGCGCAACTTCTCAGGTGAACACCTTTATCTCTACCTGGCCTAGTACTGGGAAGTGTGTGTTTTGGAGTTACTCTTTCAAAATGTGGCTTTTGGGGTTTCCCTGGTGGAGTGCAATTTGCTGCTGACTATTCTTAGGAAAAAGCATGACCACGGTAGTTGTCGGCGAAACCCTGTGTGGGACATGCTTGGATCCACTTTGCTCTTTGGGTTTACCGTTTCCTGTAGCTGAACTTGTGCTTAAGATGGTAGGTGCAGTTTCTGGATTGCTTCTGTGTTCCAATAGGCGCAGCTTCAACATCTCTTTTGGGTCCTCCTCCTGGTTTGCTCACTCCTCCTGTGGCCACAGACCTGTCCCAAAATGCCAGGCACCTTCAGGTAGGTTGGGCATCCTATCTAGTGAGTTTCGGCCCTCGGGACTACCCCAGCATGCATGGTTGCCCGATGCTTTCATTCTTACATCACAGTGTTCATCCTTCCTGACACTCCTGTCCTTGGCCAGTCCAGAGGCGACTAGACATCTGTGACTGGGGAGTCCTAGGTTCTGGCTCTAGGGAGATCTCTAGGGTGCTTCTTGGAATTAAAGAACTGGAAATCTTAGAAGAAGCTTATGACCCAAGAATCAATATGACTCCCCCCAGTAGATTGATTGTGTCCACTGTACACATGCTTCCTTCTGTATGTATGCTTCCTTCCATGGGAATCCGTGCAGTACTCTGATTGAGCTGAGGGTGGGGCGGGGTGGATGAAGATGAGATGCTAATGGCAGAGCATGGACAAATGCTCCCTATTACCTTCAAACTGCACTCTTCTCTTACAGGGTGGAGAGAAGCAGCGGGTCTTCACTGGCATTGTTACCAGTTTGCATGACTACTTTGGGGTGGTGGATGAAGAGGTCTTTTTTCAGCTAAGGTAGGCTTGAGGCTGATCCCCTTCTGGAAATGCTTATTGGATTCAGTTCTGTCACCATGCTGGTGGGTCCCCTATAATGCCATTGCTTTGCTGTTGTTATGCAAGGTGTGAGAAATCTTGATGGCAAGGGCCTCATAGGGACAGTCAGGGTGGCTTGGCCAGGGTTTCTCTCCTGACTGGGTCTCCTGGCTTGTGTGCTGGCAGTGTGGTGAAGGGCCGGCTGCCCCAGCTGGGTGAGAAGGTGCTGGTGAAGGCTGCATACAACCCAGGCCAGGCAGTGCCCTGGAATGCTGTCAAGGTGCAAACGCTCTCCAACCAGGTATTCATCTCTCCTTGGCATGTTTATTGGAAAGGCGTGGGAGGGAACCTTACTTTGGTCAAGGGGTTGGGGCTGCATCTTTCCAAGGTAGTGAGCAGGTCGGCTATGGGATGCCCTGAATTTCCTGGTTGCTGTCTTGCAGCCCCTACTGAAGTCCCCAGCACCTCCCCTTCTACATGTGGCAGCCCTGGGCCAGAAGCAAGGGATTCTGGGAGCTCAGCCCCAGCTGATCTTCCAGCCTCACCGGATTCCCCCACTCTTTCCTCAGAAGCGTGAGTACCAGTGGCATGGATATTGGGCGTGTGGCTTTATGGGGTACTTGGGATGAATGGACTTGTAACTGTTAGGTTGCTGCTCTCAGAATAGACGTGGATATTTCACGCGCTGGAAGAAAGGTACAGGATTGTTGGGCAAATATTTAGGGGGTTTTGAGTCACCAGCCATTTCCTTTCTGCAGCTCTGAGTCTCTTCCAAACATCCCATACGCTTCATCTGAGCCACCTGAACAGATTTCCTGCTCGGGGCCCTCATGGACGATTGGATCCGGGCCGAAGGTAAGAGGATGATCAAGGAAGAAAGGAAAGGTGTTTTATTTTATTCGCCTCTAAGAGAATGTCCCTTTTTTTTTTTTTTTCACCTGTTGACACTAACATTCTCTTTCAACAGCTAGATCCTAGTCCCTTTACCCTGAAATAGGCTGATACATTGAGATGTATATACAAATATCGGAACTTCATAAGCTGGTTCAGCAAGTAGGGATTTGGTGTAATTCATTTTTCAAAGTATCATATTGAATTTTTTAATGTATAATTTTCCTTTTTATTTCTTGTGCATAAGGTTGAGACACCAAGAATCAAAACTCTCAAGAAGATAGTAATTGTCCAAAAAAAGTAAACTCTGCAGTGTATTTTTTAAATTGAAGCATAATCTACAATATTATACCAGTAGATTGGCTATTTTTATATATTACGAGGTGATCACCGCAATAGGTAGTACCATCTGTCACCATACAAAGCTATTACTATATTATTGAGTGTATCCTCTGTGCTGTATGTTACATCCCCATGACTTGTTTTGTAACTGGAAGTTTGTACGTCTTAATACCTCTTCACCTATTTTGCCCATTCCCCCAACTTCCTCCCCTCTAGTGACCACCAGTATGTTCTCTATACCTGTGAGTCTGTTTCTGGTTTTTTTATGTTTGTGCATTTGTTTTGTCTTTTAGTTTCCTCCAGTGCATAATTTAATTCTTAGTTTAAAATGTGTTTCTTTAAATACACTGTACAGTTCAGTGGTGTGGTAGACTGTGTGTGTTGCACTCTGCCCAGAAATCCAGGTCTGTGCCGTGGATATGCAGACACGGCCTTTTGTGGAGCAGGCGTGGTGGATTTGGGCCTTTGGGGCATCCCAGGCCGTCCTGTATCATCTGAGCGTTGGGGGCTGCCAGGAGGAGCATACTTCCTGTTCTCTCTGGCTCCCGTGTTCCTTATCCTGCCTTACTCTCTCCCTAAAAGCTTTTGTTTATATCCCTAGGGCTTACGCTCTAGACTAGTTTGCTTTTTAGACTTGTTCTAGTTCTGTCCGTCTTCATTTTAAATTTTATTATGAAAAATTTCAAGTATAAGCATAGTAAGTAAAAAAGGATGATGAACCTTCACATACCCGTCACCCAGCTTAAACGAGTATCAGTGTCTGCCATTCTTTTTCATCTACTCCCTGCCTCGTACTTGATTTTTTTTTTAAGGTAGAATTTATTTAGGTTGATGTGCACAAATCTTAGATGGACAGTTTTGACGAATGGAAAATCCTGTGTAACTCTCACCCCTATTAAGATATAGGACATTTCCATCACTCTAGAAGGTGTTCTCATGTTCTGGTTCTCTTCTGAAATAAGAACTGTTCCGAGAAGGAAACAGCCCCCTATCCCAGAGGCCAGTAGATTATTACATGGTAAGGGCTGAGAATGCAGTCCACTGAGAACATGTAAAAGGAGCACGGAGTTCCTCAGAGAAAAAGTTTAGGCAAAGTGATTTAGCTAGTCTCTGTGCTGAAGCCACTGTTTGTTCCCTCGGGATAGGTCACGTGAACACTAAGGAGGCGGGAAGGCTTTGATTGTGTAGGATTGTTTTCCACTGTGTCTCTGCTTGAAACACTCTTTCATTCTCAAGTTACTGGTATACGTCTTGCATACACCCATCTTCTTGGTCTTCCAAATTTACAAGGACTTTCCACCTCTCACATTCCATGAGTTTATTAAAGGCTTCATTCAGAATCACAGCAGGTGCCCTCAGGGATAACGTAGCCTGGGTGGAAATCAGTGGCTGCTATTGACTTCCTGCTTTAGGTTCACATTCAGCCTTTCTATACAGCCAGTTGCATTTGATTGTCCTGGACATGCCAAGCCCCGTGCAAGACCTATGTTCTGTTACTTTGGCCGTAATGCTTCAGTGTCATGGCTTCTCGAGAAAGGAGACGTGACCATTGGGAGGGAGATATTACCATCAGTCAGGAGTGAGAATCTGCAGACTCATTCTGCAAAGGGGGCAGTAGGAATGAGGTCACCCTGAGGGGGAACAACAATTTATAATGGAGTCGCCCATGTTAGCGTTTGACTGGAAACCAGGTTTTATTTTGAACTTCAGGTTTTGGGAGGCAGGAAACAGTGTCTCCTTTGGATTGCTAATGCTGAACTACTGCGGTTTTTGGACAGGGCTACCCAGCTGGATATACCATCTCAGTATCCGGCTGAGGTTACGGAGATGGCTTCCACTAGTCATGCCTTATGACCTGTTCCTGGCAATTCACAATAAGGGGCGAAAACTGCTCGCTGAGTTTACAGGATTCAGTGGAACGTCCACTTTAACTTGAGGTTGACAGCATTTACTGAAGAGTTCACTTCAGTCATGGGTGAGCCGAAGAGAGTTGTCAAAATGACTGGAACAGTTCTTCTGTTAGAGACACAGGAGTGCTGACATCCCACAAGCGCAAGATTAGAAGGCAGCTTCTGGAGGGAGATGCTATGAGCAAGGAAATTACCCAGGCAGAAATATGAGAAAAGAAGAAAAACTTTGTGTTAAATATAATCAAGTTTGTTACTCAGGGGTATAATGACTAGGGAAACAACCCAGGCAGGCCTAAAGGGAAAGAGTAGACACCTTCTGGTAAATATAATCAACTTGGCATTACCTCAGCACGAAGAATTGACAATTGATTTTATTTCCCTTGTGAGACATGGGGTTTTTTTCCCCTTATCAGTCTGGCGTTTTATGATGGTCTAAAGGTTTTTTCTCTTCTATTATTTTTTTTATTGCCCCTGTAACATAGTGATAATATAATAAGTGATTTATTACAAAAATGTATAAAGTAGTGCATGCTATTATATAAAGTTAAAAATACTATAAAAATATATCATTCCCTCTTTCCCTTTAAAGGTAACCATTTAAAAACTTTTAAATTAAAGTATAGTTAATTTACAATATTGTATTAGTTCCAGGTGTACAACATAGCAGTTGTACTCCATTTAAAGTTATAAAATGTTGGCTATGTTCCCTGTGCTGTGTGTTACACCTTTGTATCTTACTTATTTTGTACATAGTAGTTGGTACCTCTTGATCTCTTACCCTTATCTTCCCCCCCATCCCCAAGGTAACCATTCTTAAAGACTTTTAGAAAATAATTTTGAAAAGCAAATTTACTTTCTGCTACTTTTCCCCCCATGTTCTTTTCTAGTCTTTGTCTATATATATGCATACTTTTTATAATTTAAATCTGAGTTCAGATTTTTTTATACGTTCTTATCGAACATCTGTTCCGTCTTGCGCTGTAACCCTCATAATTGTTTTAATGGCTGTATGATTACTGTACTTATTTACTATGAAAATTCAGGATTGCTAGATACACACATGGTTTTTTTTTTTTATAAATTTATTTATTTGATTTTTGGCTGTGTTGGGTCTTCGTTGCTGCGTGCGAGCTTTCTCTAGTTGTGGCGAGCGGGGGCTACTCCTCATTGCGGTGCGCGGACTTCTCATTGTGGTGGCTTCTCGTGTTGCAGAGCACGGGCTCTAGGCACAGGGGCTTCAGTAGTTGTGGCATGCGGGCTCTAGAGCGCAGGCTCAGTAGTTGTGGCAGACGGGCTTAGTTGCTCTGTGGCATGTGGGATCTTCCCGGACCAGGGCTCGAAGCCGTGTCCCCTGCGTTGGCAGGAGGATTCTCAACCACGGCGCCACCAGGGAAGTGCCACACGTGGTTTTCTTACTCAGCTTGAATTTCTTCTACTATATATAACCTTTTTTCTTCTTCTGAATTAACTTCCTTGGGATAAATTTTTAAGAGTGAAATTACTGGATCAAAGGGTTTCAGTATTTTTATGACTCTAATGTGTAGTGTTAAGGGTTTTTACCAGAACTGTCTTTTTTTTTTTTTTTTTTGCGGTACGCGGGCCTTTCACTGTTGTGGCCTCTCCCGTTGCGGAGCACAGGCTCAGCGGCCATGGCGCACGGGCCCAGCCGTTCCCTGGCATGTGGGATCCTCCCAGACCAGGGCACAAACCCGTCCGTCCCCGTCCCCAGTCCCCTGCATCGGCAGGCGGACTCTCAGCCACTGTGCCACCACGGAAGCCCCAGAACTGTCTCTTTTAATGAAACTTGACAGAACCCGTAGCATGGTGCCATATGTATATATATCTTAGTAAAAAAAATAAAAATCAGTTAAATTCTTCTTCTCATTTCAAAAAATTATATTAAATATAAGAAAATTATTCATCACCTTTATCTGTCAGAGGTATCCACCATTAATATTTCTTTTTAAAGCTTTTTTTGGGCACATTTGAGGCACTATTGTATATATAGTGTTCCATATAATTCTTTTTGTTTAACATGAATGGTTTTCTGTGTTATTAAAAGCATTTAAATATCTTAATGTCTTTTGTAACACTCTTATATGACTGTTAGCATGGCTTCTTTATTTTTAAAGTTGGGGATTCAGATGGTTTCCAGTTCTTTTTAGGCCAGTATGTACTGAATCTATATGTAACAGTGTGGTCTCTTCCTTCTGGTAATGGATCAACCTCCAGCGATGACTATGACTCCAAGAAACGCAAACAGCGGGCTGGTGGAGAGCCTTGGGGTGCTAAGAAACCAAGGCATGACCTGCCTCCTTACCGAGTCCATCTCACTCCCTACACTGTGGACAGGTGAGTGGTGAGGCTGGGGTGGGGGCTGAGACTTGTAGCTGTTAACAGTTTCTTGTGTAAGTGAGATATAGTCTGGGAGTAAGAGTGAGTGTGTGTGTGTGTGTGTGTGTGTGTGTGCGCGCGTGCGCTCATGACCTTTTTGTTTCACTTTTGTTTTTTAATGTGACAGATTTTTTACTTCAAAATCTCAAGTTCTGACCAGCATAGCACCACTGACATGGGTGCCCTTGATAGAACTTTATGATTTGATCACCAGAAATTGTTATGCCAGGCTATAATTAAGGCTTATCAATCAAAATCCAGGTGCCCAATACCAGTTGTAAGTCAGGTAGAAACTGTGGGTCATAGGAACCGTGGGACTGGTTTCCCAGGGAAGCTCTGAATTATTTTTTAAGTGCTACAGCATGTATGAGGACACTGGCCCACAAGCTTACTCCGCACACGTAGAAACTCACTGACTGAGAGGTGGATGAGCAATTCCAGATTCCGTCTAGCAGGGGAGATGCAGGGCTCCAGCTGCTGTATTAGAGATAAGGCCCCAGAGCCAAGTCCACCTAAGTCCGAGCTGAGGTGAGGGCAGCCTCCTGGCACCACCTCCTCAAGATGGCAGGGAAGGAGGGCTGCCACTGCTCTTTCCCTGTCACCGCTTCCTCTCTCCAGGCCCAGGCAGGGCTTGTTTTTCTCCATGCTGACCCACCTGCCTCCCAAGGTTAATCTGATGAGATACTGGTCCCCACATCATCACCACTGGAGGCGTGAATATAGAGCCTCCTCATGTGGTCAGAACATGACTGCTAACAGTTAGCCACACACACACACAGCTGTGGTTTTTTCCTAAAACACAGCTGGAAACCTATTGTACGTACCGTTCAGTACTTTGCTTTTCCACTTGTCTTGGAGTTTGTTCTACGTTAAAGTTGATGAGACTGATCTCATTCTTCTTAGTAACTGCACAGCATTCTACTAAATGAATGGACCAGAATTTATTTAACCAGTTCTCCATGTTTAGTCTTCAATTATCCTAAACGTTGTTGTAATAATAAACGTCCTTCTCTAGACATCTGCGTGGACAGGTGCAAGCATTTTGTTGTGCTCAATTCCTAGAAATGGAGTAGCTGGCTCACAGGTCTGTCAGCCTTGACAGGTATTGCCAGGCCGCTCACAGAGGCGGTATCGGTTTACGTTCTCACACGAGGTGTGAGGTTCTTGCACCCCCAGCCTTTGCCAACACTGTGTTATCCAGCTTTGTGATCTTTGTCAGTCTGATAGGTGAAAAGTGATACCCTGATTTGAATTTAATTATGAGTGAGATTGAGCATGTTTTCATGAGCTCGTAAGTCTCATTTCTTTTTCTAAGTTATCTGTTGCTGTCGTTTTTCCAGTTTTCTCTTAGACTTGTGAACTTTCTTAGTGACTTGTGGGTTCCTTTTATATTAAGACAGTGACCCTTTCTCTGTCACATATTGCAGATGTCTTTTTTTGTTTTCCTTTCCCAGGTTGACTTTATTTTGCCACTAGAGGTTGTGACATTTTAGTGGTCAAGTCTGATCCATTTTTATTTTTTCAGAAGTGTCTTACTTAGAAAGCTCTTCTTTTCTCAGATTATAAAATAATCTGCTCCCTTTTTCTTTCAAGTCTTTTATGGTTCCATTTTAAAAAATAATTTAGTCTTGGCTCCATCTGGACTCCCTTGCTTTCTTCCCATAGCTCCACCTGTGACTTCTTAGAACTCCAGCGCCGCTACCGCACCCTGCTGGTTCCCGCAGATTTTCTGGCTGTGCACCTGAGCTGGCTGTCGGCCTTCCCTCTGAGCCAGCCCTTTTCCCTCCATCATCCAAGCCGCATCCAGGCATCTTCTGAGAAGGAGCCAGCTCCAGACGCTGGTGCTGAGCCCACGTCCACAGACAGTGACCCTGCTTACAGTTCCAAGGTGAGTTGGCTGGGGTCCTGCCTCTTTATCCCGTTGTTGGAGGCTGAGAAAGCTCTCGGGTGTCTCCTTTATGCTGTCCCTACCAGGTACTGCTGCTCTCTTCCCCGGGGTTGGAGGAGTTGTATCGTTGTTGCATGCTCTTCGTGGATGACATGACCGAGCCAAGGGAGACGCCAGAACATCCTCTGAAGCAAATTAAAGTAAGAGCTGGAGCCCAGGAGGCAAGACTCACTCATTGACGGTGTTCAGTTCCTGTCAGCTCCGCTCCTGCTCGGGAACTCATAGAAACGGGGTTTCGGGGCTGAGATTCCAGTCGTTTTACCAGGAGGACAGCATGGCTGAGAGATGTTCTTTCTTATCAGAATTGTGTGGGGTTCACATTCATGGGTAGAGATACCCCTCCCGCCCCCAGTGTGGCGGACCCTTTGTTCCCCACTGGTGGCAGGTTGCCTCCCTGTGGGAGACCCACATGATTGGTTTTTCGTTTCTTAGCCCTGGTCTCTTTTTGCAGTTTTTGCTGGGCCAGAAAGAAGAGGAGGTAGTGTTGGTGGGGGGCGAGTGGTCTCCTTCTCTGGATGGCCTCGACCCCAAGGGCGACCCGCAGGTGCTCGTCCGCACTGCCATCCGCTGTGCGCAAGCCCAGACCGGCATCGACTTGAGTGCCTGCACCAAGTGGTGAGTGGCTGCCCGAGCTGTTGTCTGTGGCTGCCCAGTGAGTGGCGAGACCCGGCAGGGAGCCAGGCTTCTGCTGGGCCTTTCTGACCTGTTAGTTCCCGTCTGTTCCCTAGTCCCTGCTCATCACCCACTCCCCTCCAGCCCTCGCAGTGGTCGTGAGCGCGGTGAGGGGTGTGTAAGTGTGTCGAAGGCCAGCTGACCCTCCAAGGCTCGTCAGATGTGGCCCCACAGCCACATTCCGTGCTCCTTCTTGTTGCCATGGCACCTCGGATAGTAACTGTCCGCTTACTTGTCTCTCCCCACTGACTAACCATTTCTTGAGGACTTGGTCTATATCTTTTATTTCTGCACTGTCAGAATTTGGCACACAGTATGTGCTCATTAAGTGCTGATCGGAAACTGAAGCCCTCACGAACGTCATGGGTCAGTTCTGCATCTTTCCTTCTGCTGTGAGCAGGTGGCGCTTTGCTGAGTTCCAGTACCTGCAGCTGGGACCCCCGAGGCGGCTCCAGACCGTGGTGGTGTACCTGCCGGACATCTGGACCATCATGCCTACTTTGGAAGAGTGGGAGGCCCTGTGCCAGCAGAAAGCTGCAGAGGCAGCTCCCCCGCCCCAGGAGGTGGCAGTGGTGAGGCTGAGCCTTACGAACACGTGGGGAAAGTAGGGGCCCTGGGCCCTAACCCCTGGACCCAGGTGGTCATAGCTCTTGACTTCTCGTCACAGGAAACAGAGCCTACAGAACAGGCAGCTGATGCATCAGAGCAGGCAGCAGACACCTCTAAACAGAATGCAGAGAATCCGGAGGTCACTGCACAGCAGGAAATGGACACCGATCTCCCAGAGGCCCCTCCACCCCCTCTAGAACCCGCTGTCATGGCACGCCCCAGCTGTGTAAACCTGTCCATCCATAGTATCGTGGAGGACCGGAGGCCAAAAGAAAGGATCTCTTTTGAGGTAGGTGTAGGAGTCTGGGGCCTGTGGGGCAGGGCGTATAGGATGGTGGGGTTTGGAACACCCCGTGTTTTGATGCTCGTGACCCGTGCCTCTTCCACCAGGTGATGGTGTTGGCTGAGCTGTTTCTGGAGATGCTGCAGAGGGATTTTGGCTATAGGATTTATAAGATGCTGCTGAGCCTTCCCGAAAAGGTCGTGGCCGCACCTGAACCTGAGAAGGAGGAGGCGGCCAAGGAGGAAGAAGCGGTCAAGGAGGAGGCCAAGGAGTCCAAGGATGAGGTACAGAGTGAGGGCACAGCTGCCGAGTCAGATGCCCCGCCGGTGAGTACCTCTGCCCCTGTGCACGGGCACTGGGGCTGCACATGGTAATGCTGAACACAACTGGGGCTGCGTGGCACCAGCGCTGCTCCGAGTGCTTTAGGGCTCTCCTCTCATCACCCCTCGCTCACTGCGCACACGCGCTCTGTGACCCTGGTGTGACTCGGGTGCGGGGCGCCTGACTCTCCCACGTGGCCACACAGCCCGGAGGTGGTTGGTGTACCTGGGAGAAGGGAGGTGGGCCTGGAGCAGTGAAGGGAAGCGTGGCTGACACGGCAGCATGGAAGTCTCCATTAATAGGAATGCTTTGATGGGTACAGGTGTTTCGATTACCTGACGATTAACTAGAACACTGCATTTTCTTAAACGTTTCTAAAGCACATGGGTCTTCTTCTTGCCTAAATACTGTCAAGTAAACAAATTTCTCACGGGACTGAGATTGACTCTTGAGGAGAATCCCAGGTATCTGGAACTCGCCCTGGTCTGCTCTGTGACCCCCATGTAACGAAGTGTGTTAAATGAGACGTCGCGTATGCGCCTTCGGCGCTGTGCCTGAACGCGGCTGACGCACAGATGTTAACCGTTGTTATTGTTGGTAGTCACAGGGGCAGTTCCTCTCATCATCTTGGTCTGCTTCTCCTAGAAGGAAGACGGGCTTTTGCCCAAACCCCCATCTTCTGGGGGAGAGGAAGAGGAGAAACCCCGGGGCGAGGTGTCCGAGGACCTCTGCGAGATGGCCCTGGACCCCGAACTGCTGCTGCTGAGGGACGATGGGGAGGAGGAGTTCGGTATGTCTGGCGCCTGCCCGGGTGGCGGCTTCCTGGCTCTGTGGCTCCCGTCCTGGCTGTGTGCGGAGCCAGTCCGGGCCTGTGTGCTCCCAGCTCCACGTTCATCTCTGGCTTTCTGTAGCAGGAGCCAAGCTGGAGGATTCCGAGGTCCGGTCGGTTGCCTCGAATCAGTCAGAGATGGAGTTCTCATCCCTTCAGGACATGGTGAGACCTCTGTGCCTCTCTGGGTCTCAGTGACAGGGAAGCTTAGCAAGGCCTCTGACTCACTCCTGGGAAAGGGGTGCTTTTCCTAAATGACCTCTGGCATCTTCTGATAGACGAAAGACGAAAGGTGGTTCTTGGCTTATGGGATGGCATGCTCGTAGGATCCAGGAGAGCACTTCGGTATCTCCATCAGGGCGGATCTGAGCGAGCTGTCTGACCTGGGAGCACCCAAGATTCCTCTGTGTGTGACAGCCCCTGGGGCGAAAATGCCCCAAAGAGGCCTTTGGTTACAGGCCAAGGGACTTGCCTGGCCCAGGGTCCGGTCTCTAACTGGAAGGGTGTTGAGTGTGTCAGCCAAGCTGCTTGATTTTTTTTGTTTTTTTTTAAACTTTGCTTTTTATGTTGGAGTATAGCCAATTAACAATGTTGTGGTAGTTTCAGGTGCACAGCAAAGAAACTCAGCTATACATGTACATGTATCCATTCTCCCCCAAACTCCCCTCCCATCCAGGCTGCCGCGTAACACTGAGCAGAGTTCCCTGTGCTCTACAGTAGGTCCTTGTTGGTTATCCATTTTAAATATCAGGCGGCTTGATTTTATAAGGGCTTCGTCCTGGGTGATTTAGCATCAGGGGACCTGTTTGTAAATCCTGTTCATCCTTGTTTCTCTTTTAGCCCAAGGAGCTGGACCCCTCTCCTGTGCTCCCTCTGGACTGTCTTCTTGCTTTTGTCTTCTTTGATGCCAACTGGTGTGGCTACTTGCATCGGCGAGACTTGGAGAGGATCCTGCTTACCCTTGGGCTCCGGCTCAGCGCAGAGCAGGTGCCTTCTCACGCCCCGCCCTTCTCACGCCCCGCCCTTCTCACGCCCCGCCCTTCTCACGCCCCGCCCTTCTCACGCCCCGCCCTTCTCACGCCCCGCCCTTCTCACGCCCCGCCCTTCTCACGCCCCGCCCTTCTCACGCCCCGCCCTAGGCCTCTCTGAGATGCCTCGCCCGAGGCTCGGGATGCTGTGGTTCTAGGTTCTTGCACGTCATTGTGGGGGGACTTGCACCTTCTCATCCGTGGGCATCTTGGGTGTGTGCTTCCTACAGGCCAAACAGCTGGTCAGCAGGGTGGTGGCCCAGAACATCTGCCAGTATCGGAGCCTTCAGTACAGCCGCCCGGAGGGCCCGGATGGGGGGCTCCCTGAGGAGGTGCTCTTCGGTGCGTACTGTGCTCTGCGGCCTTCTGGGGACAGCGGAGCAGGCTGCTTTGTCCCGGGACCGTCCCTGAGTCTTTTCACGGCCCTTCTAGGAAACCTGGACCTGCTACCTCCTCCTGGGAAGAGTGCCAAGCCGGGCGCTGCCCCTGTGGAGCACAAGGGCCTGGTGTCCCACAACGGCAGCCTCATCAACGTGGGGAACCTGCTGCAGCGTGCGGAGCAGCAGGACAGCGGGCGGCTCTACCTGGAGAACAAGATTCACACACTGGAGCTGAAGCTGGGTGAGTGGCTGCTGGCGCGGGGACCTGTTGCGGCCGGGCGCAGACGCAAGGAGCCGAGCGGGAGGCCCGCCCCTCAGCCTCCAGGCCTCTGGCCCTACACTCCCCTCCTTAGCTTGGCAGTCTTTCCTGTCTTCCCCCGCCAGAGGAGAGCCATAACCGCTTCTCAGCCACTGAAGTGACGAATAAGACGCTGGCCGCAGAGATGCAGGAGCTGAGAACCCGGCTGGCTGAGGCTGAGGAGACGGCCCGGACGGCGGAGCGACAGAAGCACCAGCTTCAGCGGCTGCTACAGGAGTTCCGAAGGCGCCTGACCCCCCTGCAGCTTGAGGTGCAGCGGATGGTTGAAAAGGTGAGCCTCCTGGGAGAGCCGGCCGCCGGGCGGGGAGGCTGGGTCAGGGCAGCCGGCACGGGGCCGGGCCCAGGTTTGCCTTGCTTCCGCCTCCATGCACCAGTTTCTTATGGAATCGATCAGTCAGCAGCTGGCACCCTGGACTCTCCCAGGAGGAAGTGCTCAGTAGTCCTCGGATCTCGGCCCTTCCTCTGAGTGAGTCCGATTCTCGTGACATCTGTTTCAAACAGGCAGACAGCTGGGTAGAGAAGGAGGAGCCAGCGCCTAGCAACTGAGGGGCCTGGTGCAGGAGCTGCCATCCTGTGAGGTCAGCGATGGAGCCTGCTGAAGTTAGAGCCCTTTTGGTTCTAGAAAGAAGCTGGAGCAGGACCTGGGAGCCATAGGCAGGGGTGGCTGACCCCTGTGCTCGGCCTCTGTAGAGGAGCTCAGGCCGTCAGGGTGGGGTCTGTCTGTGCCGTGTGGGACGGATGAGTGAGGAAGCCGGTTCCACTTGCAACTAAATCCAACATCTTCTGCACCCCTCGAATGTCATTTTGCCCTCTACCTTGGGATTCCTCCTGGGGCCCTTTCGTCTTGTGCTTTCTCCTGTCCTCTTCCAGTTTAGAATAAGACGGGAGGAAAAGGCTTTTTGAGTCTGTTGTTAGGTCTGATGCCAATAAACCGAAGAAACAGACGCGGAAGCTGGCTGGGGGTAAGAGCCCCTTCCTCCGGATGGCACAAATCCTGCCAGGTTTCAGGAGCAGGTTCTGGGGGGAAGGGTCTCCCGTGGCCATCGCAGGAACAGAGTCAGTCAGTGCTAGCGAGCGTTTAGCGTTGGGCAGTGTTTGGCAGTGAACACTGTTCCAGCCACCCCAGACTTGCCAGAAGAAACCAGCACCTCTTTTCCCTGGCTCCCCATGTTCAGAATGTGGTATTGGCCCTGGCCCAGCCTTTTCCCTGTTCCCCATAAGTCTCGCCTCTTTCCATAATCCGTGGTTTCAGTTTGACTTTGTATATAAAGTGTTCTGTTTTGGTTTTTTTTTGGCTTTTTGTTTTTTAAATAAACCAAAGTCAAAACAAGCTAAGTGTCCTCCGTAACTCTCCCCTCGCTCCTCTTCTAGGTCTGCCTGCGCTCCGCCCTCCTCCCAACCCTCAGCGCAGCCTCTGCTCGATGCAGGTGTCACCTCCGGAGGGTGGGGCGGGGAGGGGCCGCGTGCAGCTCTGGGCTCTGCTGCCCAGGAGAGGGGCTGCCGCGGGGTCTGGGAAGGACTTGGGGTGGCTCCTCCCCTCCTCTCTTTTTAGTTACGGCACAACGATATACGGACATTTTATTGAAAACTTTTTACTTGGAAAAATAAAATCCCAAATAATGAGGTGAGACATAAACCCACTGTTGTTGCTCTGAGGCCTGTGACTCGGTCTGTGACATTTTGTGGGGTAGGCTGTTGACACGCGTCGAGTCCCAGCTTCCTAGGGAAGCTGCAAGACTTGGGGCTCTGCCCTGCAGTTGACCCAAAGTCTAGAAGTGGGCAGAGCCGGCCGCTGTCTTGCCGAGAGGCTGGGGTGAGGGGCCTGTTGCGGCTGGGAGACCGTGGCTTTCACATTGCCCAGGGCAGTGTCGAGGCCTCTCCCAGAACAGGCGAGTCTGAGGTGAAAAGGCAGCAAGGGTGGGTGACTCCCCAGGGTGGCCCTTTTGGAGGTAGACGTGATCCCAACCGTGCGAGCCAGGCTAAGACTTCAAGGGAGCAGACAAGAGCCCAGGCTCTGGCCCTAGGCCAGGATGCACTTTGGACGGTTCTTTAGGGACTAAAAGACAGTTTACACTGCTTACCTGTCGGTGGGTTCTTGCTACGAGTGGGGAGGTGAGAGCCTGCTCGGGGCTCCTGGTTCCAGGCTCATTCCCAAGGGCTGGGGTGGTGCAGCGGGAGCTGCCGGTATCCCCATCCTTCTCCCAGGCAAGGGCCCTTTGCTCCCTGATGCCCGAGCCTGAGCTCGTGAAGCGTAAGCTAGAGAGGCCGACTCGTGTTTCAGAGACTTCTGAGGGCCGGGCTCAGTCATCGGCCACGATGGAGAGGGCTCTGAGCTCGCTCAGTCTGGCCTCGTTCTCCCGCTCCCGCTGCTCATCAGGACGGCCGGGCTGGGCAAGCTGCTGGGTCAGGTCTCCGAAAATCTTGTGCATTTCCGAGTAGTACACGACCTGGGGTGGGAACGGGAGGAGGTGGGCGGTGGGGGGGCTCCAGGGTACCAGCCCCCCCACCGGGGCACGGCGGGTGGGTGGGCGGAGGGCCGGAGCCTGTGGGAAGCGGAGCGCAGGTCTCGACTCCACTCTCCCTCCACCACCGCCCCTCCCCTTGAGCTGCGTGGCAACCACAGCCCCGGGTCCTTCAGGAACATTCACTGCCCACTGCCTGGGTGGCAGAGGGAGCGACGGGTCCTTGGTGAGGCGGGGGTAGGGGTGGGGGGGGTGGTGGTGCTCTGCCTGGATCCGAGCTCTCCAGGCAGCTGAGGGGGAAGGGCTGGGGGGTGTGGGTGGGTCCTCGGCGGGTCCTGGGGGCGCCAGTGAGTCAGGCCCTGTGACCAGGGGCTAACTGCTTTACAGAAGCTAGGAGAAGCTCTCATCCATGGGAGAGGGCACAGCAGCTCCCAAAGCCCTGGGCCAGCCTCAGAAGTAAAGGTGAGAGAGGGGACACGGTTCTAGCCTCCGTCCCTTCCCAGCTCATCCCACGGCCAATCACTGCCTTAGCTGCAGAGCCAGGAAAGCAGGGCCCAGAGGCCAGGCTCACTTCCGCGTTTCCCTCTGCACAGGCACCAGAGGCGGGATGGGAGAGGCGCACAGGAACCAGGCGGGGGCAGGCCGAGGAATGGGGGAACCCATGGGCAGCCCTAGATGGCTGAGAGCTGAGCAGGCCCAGGGGAGGAGGGCAGGGACCATTTCTGCCTCAGTCTCCACCTCACAACCAAATGAAGTCACGTACTTTCAAGAAAGTGTGCCACACCACTCAAACACCCCTACGTGTTACCACCTCCAGCCCCGAGTTGTCTCTGGGCAGAAGGAACTCTCCTTCTCTAGCAACCTGGAGTGCCATTACTGGCCAGGCCAGGCCATGTCTTCCACACTCGCACAGCTGGGCCGAGGGGGAGCTAAATCAAGGTCTCCAAACAGGGTTGTCACCTGAGGGGACAGGGCCCGGGCTAGTGCTGGAGCGGGGAGCGGGATGCCCCCCCCACCCCCACCCCAGCTCCCTGCCCTGAGCCGCACTGCGCAGGCTGAGTCACTAGGAATGCTCACTTCTCCAGTGACTAATGGCAGCAGCAGCCGCGGGAGGGGGAGGCTGGCGCTGACGAGGCAGTAAACATCCCTCCGCCACCCTGCTGCCTGGTTACATACAGGGTATCCCTGGCTCCCAACCTGGGCAGCCTGGAGCTGTCTCCTGTGAGCAACAGGGTGGAGGGGGCAGGGCAGGTGACTGCGGGTCCGGGAGCAGCGGCACAGGACAGGGGAGTCACAGGTCTCCTGAAACACACCGTCCCCGGCCCAGGGCGAAGCTGCTGAAAGGAAGCCCGCACCTCCAGGGGCTGTGCTCTGGGGCAAGCGTGGGAACCTTCCACGTCCCTATGCACGTAGCTCTCTGCCTCATTTTCCCTGAGCCCCTAAGGACACGGTCACTAGCAAGTTCCGGATCCAACATTAATCCTGCTCAGGGGTCCTGATCCCAAGTGTCCGGATCCCATGATTCCCATGGGGTTTGGTGTTCTCTGAAGACACAGGCTGGGAGGCAGGAACCAGGCTTTTCCTGGGTATCTGTGATTGTGGACTGTGTAAGAACGAGAGTGCCCACTGGAGGGCGCCAGACACTCAGGCCCAGCGCCGAGGCGGGCTGGAGGCAGACGGGGACATGTTGAGCCTTCAGCTTTGTCACCTGGTGGGGAAGGTGGCAGAGTGCTGAGCGCCTGCAGTCACCTGGCGGGCGGGAGGCGGGGGGTGTTTCCCACGTGGAGAAGACCTCTTGGTTTTGGCACCTCAACCTTTTCTCTTTTACAGATGGGGAGAATACTCCCTGCTAAGGGCTTGAAGGACGTGGGGGAGGGGGAAGGAGGGCAGGAGCCACACTTTGTCTTTACACCCCTGAGTAGCAGGAGGCATGGGGTCTCGGGCCCGGTGCTACCATGGTGCACGTCCACCCGCGCCCAACCCGAGCGGGCCTGCCTTTCCGCTGGAAGATGCACCACGGCCTGGCGCCCAGGTGGGGCCCCTGCGCATGGCTCTCGCCGGGGTTTAGGGACCCCTCCAAGGGTTGCTAAAAGTCAAGACACCCCCTAGTCTTCCACCAAAAGAGAAGGACTAACTAGGGAGGGGAGGGGGTGCAGGGTCCTCGGAAAAAGGCCTTCACCTGTGGCCCCTGTCCCTGACCTGGGCCCACCAGGCAAGCGACCTGCCCATCAGGGTGAGGCGCTGGAGGTGCGGCCTGGTTTCCTCTTGCTGCTCGTGGAGAGAGAGAACTTCAGCGAAGAACTCTTGGACGACAAGGGACCTCGTGCGAAAGTTGGGATTAACCAAAGAGCAACGGAGAGACCGAAACGGGAGTTCCAGCCAACAACCGGGGGCGCCCTGCATTCCTCCCTCGGGGGCAGGGCTGGGGGCAGAGAGTGGCTGAGCCCCGCTTCCGGTGTGGGGAGCAGGGCGGGGCTGGCATGAGATGGGTCTCCAAAGCCCGCGACTGCCTCCCGAGGGAAGAAGTGTTGGGCCATCATGCGGGGTGGCAGCGGCCTCACCTGTGCTCGGATCAGGGACTCAAAGCTGGGCTGGAAGTAGTCCAGTCGGCTGTTGTAGAACCGCGGCATCTCATCCAGGAGCTGCTTGTTCTTGGCCTCAAAGTCATCCCGCACGGGCCGAAGCTCTTCTCGGGCCTGAGGAGCAAGACCCTGGGTGGCACAGCTCTTGCTGGCTCATCCAGCTTCCTGAGTGGGGCACGGGGGGTGGTGGAGGTGCTGTGTGTGTATGGTGGTGGTGGGGGGAGTCAGGACATCTGGTGTCTTGGTCCCTGGGTGAAGGAGGAACTTGGCCTCCTGTCCCTGGGTGAAGGAGGAACCACGTGGCCCCCTGTCCAGCCCCAGCCCCAGCCCCTTCTCCCCGGTACCTGGTGGAGTTTGGCCAGCACCGGCCCTGTCTTCTCCTTCTCCTCGTACTTCTCCACCTTGGCCTGCAACCTCCTGTAGTCCTGCAAGGCCTGCTCTCGCCGTTTCACCGCCATGTTGAGGCTCGGGAAGACACTGCCAAACCTGCCGGACACAGTGGGTTGGAGACGGGCCTGTTCTTGGAGCTGCAGGCTGGCAGCTCATCGCTCATTCAAAAATATGTATCGAGCGCCTACCAAGCGCCAGACTCTGTTCTAGGTCTTGGGGATCTTGCTGTGAACGAGATAGATGGGGCCCTGGCCTTGGTGGGGCACAGGCTGAGAATGTCGCCTTGGGGTAAGGCCAGGGCAAGGAAGACAGGGTAAGGGCCACTCCACCGACCTGGGTAAGACTCAGCAGGTCATGAATGCATGGTACCACTGATGCTGCCACTGCCCTTTAGCCCCCACCCCACATTTCAGAGACCTGTGCTACAGCATGGAGGAGCTGAAGACTCCTTGGAGTCTTTTCTATTTTTTTGACCTGGTACAAAAAGATTCAGGTTCTATTAATTAGCATCAGGCATCTCAGAAGAAACAAAAGACAGATGAGCTAGCAGAGCCAGGAGAGCTCTCTGGACAATCACGAAGGAACAGGGGTGGACAGAGCTCAGGAAGCCATCTGAGCAGATGGAGGCAGCACCCCTTGGGAGTGGGCCCGGACCCAGGGGTGCTCCGGGAGCTAGGCCAAGGGCAGCTGCTCTGAGGGCTGCTATCAGAAAAGCTGGGAGATCAAGCTTCTGTCCAACATCTTCCATCAAAGAAGTGAAAAAACTGAGACCAGGGAGATGACAAGACTTGTCCAAGGTCACAATTAGGTAGTGACGGTCCAGCAGATAACTCAAGTGTCCCAGCTCTCCCTCTGGCACCTCCCTACCACCTCACGCTGCCAACAGCAGGTGACAGACCTGCAACCGAAATCTACTCCCTTATTACGCAGCCGTTAACAACCAGTGAAATGATGCCATCTGCAGCAAGATGGATGGACCTAGAGATTATGACACTAAGCGAAGTAAGCCAGACAAAGAAAGACAAGTATATGATATCGCTTATATGTAGAATCTAGAATATGACACAAATGAACTTATTTACAAAACAGAAACAGACTCACAGACATAGAAAACAAACTTGTGGTCACCAAAGGGGAAAGGAGCGGGGGAGGGATAAATGATAAATTAGGAGTTTGGGATTAACAGATACACACTGCTATATATAAAACAGATGAACAACAAGGTCCTACTATAGAGCACAGGGAACGATATTCAGTATATAATCATCTATAACAGAAAAGAATCTGAAAAATACATATATATCCACACATACACATATACATATGCACGTAGACACGCCTGTATATATACATTATATATACATGTATATCTACAACTATATATGAAAAACGGAATCACTTTGCTGTACACCCGAAACTAAGACAACCTTGTAAATCGACTCTACTCCTATTAAATGACGACAAGCTACTCCCAGCCTTTTCTACCAACTCTGCCGGAAAAACAGGAATCCTCATGTTCTACTGTTGAAACGGCCAAACTGTCAAACCAAAGGTTTGAGGAAAACGACTGCAGGAGCTCTTCCTGCCCCACCAGGACTACAAGAACCACAGGGCAGTGCTAGGGTGGCTGTTCAGCAAGAGCAGCAGCAGAGGCTCTGGTATTTTTGGCACCGTGGGCATAATCTTTGTGACTAGGATCCTCTTTGACTGGGAAGGGCAACACAGTCTTGGGGTGGACCCAGGGCAGGACCGCATTCCAGGCAGGAATGCTGCATTCTCCTTGACTAACGAGTGTGGGAGGAGGCCAGGCCAGCCTGCAAGCAGAACTGGAGAGGAGATGGGGCAGCTTCCTTGAACACAAAGCCTGAGGGGCTGGAGCGTCTACCTCGCAGCTGGGAGCCCGAGTGGCCGGTGGAGCCCCGGCCTCAAGCCGAGGTGACGGCGCAGTGGCTATTCGGGGGGGGGGTTGCGAAGCACACAGAGGGAGACCTGGGACCAGAAGCAGAGTCAGTTCTTCCCAGAGCAACTCAGAGAAGATGAAAGATGGGGCAGGAAAAAGCCTCGACAAATCAAGAGTCCACGTGACATAAGAGTAATGGATACCTCTGCCAGAGAACAGAGGACAGACACTTGACGGACGCATAATGCCCCAAACAAAGCTATAGGCCCAGGCAGCAGTCTGATGAAACAGATAGAAAGGCCACTAACGCGGATTCTTCTCACTCTCTGGGTGTCCGTAATGGGCTCACCACGTAGCTGGAGATGCTAACGTGGGCCAGACCACCCACGCTTTTCCGAATCCTCTCCGAATCCTCAGTCGCAGGCCCCTATACACTGCAATCAAATCAACACCTGAATGACTGCTCTGCTGGGCAGAAGACGCAGGCCTACTTGGTGCTCTGCAAACTGGACCAGCCACGTCCAGGACACAAGGTCCCCCTGGGGTAGGGCTGAACACGCCTGGGACGGCTGAGACCCTCTGGGGGAGCTCGACTCACTTCACTGCTTTTGCCTCAGGCAGCGCTACGACGGGGTCTCGGATGCCAGGTGAGCCCCTCTCCCTCGCCGGCGGAGAGGCACGTGGCTCAGGGGAGTGGGGGCACCTGGGCCTGGGAAGCCGCCACGCCCCCTCCCCCTGCACCCCACGTCCTCGGGGAGGACGGCGGCACGAGTAAGGAAGGAATGTGCAGCACGGGCGTTATCCGCGGGTGGTCAAGCAGCTCTCAATACTCTGACCCCGGCAGCACTTGGACCAGTGCTCACAACCCTCTTCCCCCCAGAAAGTCCACTGGGCTTTATCTCCAGGGCCAGGGTCGGACACAACGGCAGGGCTGACTACATGCTGGGACTGGGCTGGCCTACAGAGGATGTAGAAATCCAGCCTCAGGGCAGGTCCTGAGCCGAGGGGGAGAAGGCGTGGATCCAGGGCTGACTGATTTCCAGGCAACCTCAGGGGATGGGTGCGTCCACAGGACACTACCTTCAGCCTTCCGGAAGCAAGGCCACATATCCTCTGGGGGGAGGAAGCGGCTGCTCTGTGAGGCCCGAGGGAAACTTTGGTCAGCACGCTGACTTCCACCTCCCACGGCAGACAGCACCCTTAGCTGAACCCAGAGGCCGCGGAGGGCTCAGCTTGATGTCCGCCGCTGCCGAGGGACGCGACTCCTTGGGCCCTGGGCCTCGGACCGCCCGGGTAGGTGTCACGCCCTTCTCACAGTAAAGCAGGGAAGCTAAGGTCAGGCAGGGGAGATCAGACAGTGTAATCGGAGGTAGCTGACCAAAGGGGGGGGTGGGGACCGAACTTTAATCCCTGGCTCAGGTCACTGCCCCACTGAGGCCACACCGCCTCGTTTTCCGCTTAGAAGTAACAGGAAGAACTCTGCCAGCTCCACGTGCCGGGGGGTATAAACACCAGGGTGCTGTTCGGGGAAAGGGGCTCCTGGCAGCAGACACCCCTCCTCGTGTGGGGTGTTTAGTGCTGCCCCTACCTTCTCGTCAGGGCAGGGAAGCTGCAGGGAGGCAAGGACAAGCATAGGCTGGTCCCCAGAGCCCGGGCCCCTTCCAGACATGTCCCTGGGACCTGACAGGGTACCTGCTGACTTGACCTGAGAAGGATGGGGTGATCCAGCTCTCCCTGGGGCACCAAGTCTGCACTTTTATGGGGCTGCCACGAAGGAGCAAGTCTGCGGGCCCAGAACCTCTCTGCTCAGTGCCCGGCGTCCCCCTGATAATTAGTGGTGAGGGGCACATGGGAGTCCCTGGGCTAGGACCCCAGGAAGGACTCTGCCCTCCACATACAGCACCACTCCAGCCCACGATACCTCCCTCTCCGCTCAGGGGAGTGCCCGGCTCTGCCATTTTGAGAGTTCAGCTCCGTTCCTGCTTCCGCAGAAGGGGAAGAGACTTGGAGGAACAGGCCTGTCCTGTCCAGGGCTCTCCCCACTCCACTGCACTGCCCCGCCTCGGCAGTTATCATTCTGGTCCGTTTCTCGGGGGATGCCGCATGGCTTCTGCGCTACATTCTAAGCTCCTAAAGTTTGAATCGCAGAGAAGGGAGGACAGGGCTGGGCCTACCCCAGGCGCTCCTGAAGCTCTGCCCATTTCTTGCCTGGCCTAAGGTGGGGCAGCAAATGGCTCCTCAGGGTAAGCTGGGGTGAAGAGGCATCAAGAGGCGGAGGGAAAGGGGGAGGGAGGGAGGCTGGCTGGGAGGTGGGGCATGCCTGCCATTCCTCAATCTGTGCCCACACAGCCGGGATCTTCCACCCACCAGGAAAGGGAAATTGAAAGCATCCCCATCCCACCCTGTGAACACGGCCTGGAGACTAGGGGATTAGAGGCCGAGCCCCCTGGGGGGAGGCCGGGGGCGGCGGGGTGGCCATGTGGCGATGTTCCTCATCAGAGGACAGGAAAGCTGCAGCTTCCTGTTTCCGGTGCTGGGGTCCCTGGGAGCTTCTCTCCTGGCAAGAGGCGGCAACAGGCAGTGCCGGGTTTATGTGGTTGGGGGAGATCGCATGTCGGCCACGGGATACAAAGAAGCCAGCTGGGCGGGCAGGCAGGCAGGCCTGGGGGGCTTGGGCAGAGGTCAGCGGATCTGCTGTGGAGATGGTGGCCACCCCCTCGGCCACTCACCCACCTTCCTGGCAGGTGGTGCGCGGCTGGAGTGGTGGGAAGCAGCCGCGATTTCTCTCCATTTGGCTCCAGAAGCCAGGCATCAGATTTCAGGCCCGCCTTGGCGGCGGTGAAATCAAGGCGGAAGTCAGTCCCCAGTTCTCTGGGCCGGTGTCCCCTGCCTAGCTCTGCCAGCCATGGGTGTGCACGGCAGCCTCCGTGGCAGCCCCTGGGACCCCCGTGGGCACGGTCAGCTCGGCCAGGGGTCCTTCCCACCCAGTTCTGAACCCTCAGGCCTGGAAACGGGGTCACAGAGCTACAAGCAGCGGAGCTCTTTCCGACGCTCCCTCCTGAGCTACTGGCCTGCCCAGCACCCTGCTCCTCACATGACCCTGTGACCTGGGGCCGAGCAGGGGCTGGGGACAGGGGCCCGGGGCAGGAGCGGGGAGGAATCCCTGAGGGCCAGGTTCTGCCTGCCCTCCACGGCTAAGCCTCCAGACAGCCCAGCTTAGAAAGAGCTTTGCCTAACCCCACCCCTTGGACCTGAACAGGGAACAAGAGCTCAACAACCTGAACGCCAGGGGTCAGAGGATCAAAACCTGCTCTCTCCATCACCCTCCGGGCCCTGACCCAGGCCTCATGGTAATTAGCACAGCCTCATTACCCAGGCCCTGGTGAGGCACCTGCCAGGGACCACCACAGAAGAGGTAATAAAGTGCAGCTGCTGGGCTGGAGCGGGAGCCTCTCTAGGCCGGAGCCGAGCTGGGAGAGGCCAGGGAGGAAGATGAAGTGATTTGGGAGCTTCAAGGCAACGTTCCTGCCTGTCTCCCGCCCAGCGCCGCCCCCCTAGGGGACCCGGGGAATAGGCCTGTCTGATCACTGACCAGAGCCTGCTGGACAGAAGATGAGTCTCACAGAAGAATTTCTGACCCTGGCAGGTCATGAATCGGGGGACCTTCCCAGGCGGGACCCCACTGCAGCACCCTTTCCCGTGTGCAGCCACCCCCCCACCCCCACCCCCACCGCTTCAAAAGCCACGTGCGGCAAGCAGCTGCTTCTCCCAACCCGGCTGAGCGAGATGAAAGGCCTCACTCATCTCCGTGGAGGCCCGGCCAAGATCTCTGCTAGCTTAACTCCACAAGCTCTGGTCCCACTGGTTCTCGGTCAGGAACAAAGGGACAATGGCAGAATGACCACAGGAGCGCCGGCCGGCCACTGTGGAGGATCAGACAGGCCCTGCCACCACTGAGCGTGCCTGGCCAGGCAGGTGCTCTGGAGCTACCGGGAGTGTCAACCCCAGGGCCACAGATCAGGGAGCTCTGGTGTCCCCTGGAGGTTCCTGTCCACCCCGTGTGAGTCTGGGGACAGGCTGCCAGAAACAATATTCGGTCCCCAAGTGGCTGGTTGACCTGCCTTTCCAGTAACTGCCCTCAGGCCTGTGGTCCCCCCGATGACCTTTACTCACTTTTTTAAGGGTTCAATCACAGTCTTTTGTATCTGGTTCACCTGTCAAAAGAAAAACCCGATGGCGTCAAAATTGGGGGGAAGCCAGGGCTTCCCTGGTGGTGCAGGGGTTAAGAATCTGCCCACCAATGCAGGGGACACGGGTTTGAGCCCTGGCCCAGGAAGATCCCACATGCCGCGGAGCAACTAAGCCCATGCTCCACAATTACTGAGCCTGTGCTCTAGAGCTTGCAAGCCACAACTACTGAGCTCGCATGCCACAACGACTGAGGCCCACGTGTCTAGAGCCCGTGCTCCACAACAAGAGAAGCCACTGCAATGAGAAGCCCGCGCACCGCAACAAAGAGTGGCCCCCCGCTCTCCACAACTAGAGAAAGTCCGTGCACAGCAACGAAGACCCGACGCAGCCAAAATTAAAAAAAAGAAAACAAACAAAAAATACTGGGGGGAAGCCAGACTCTTCCCAAAAGGGGGAGCCTCCAAGTTCCTGAGAAGAGAAAGAGAGCAGGACAGGGGTACCCCGAGAGCCCCAGGCAGGGAGACACCCCTAACTGCCGCTAGAGTGAGGCAGAGATGACAACCGGGGACCCTGAAGGGTGACAAGGCGCACCGGCCTTGTCCCGGGTCAGTTCTCATTCTGTGAAGCCGACGATGGCCTTGCTCAGTGAGGAGGCTGGGCGGGCAAGTCTGAGGGGCTACAGGCGTGGGTGGGCAGAGCCGGCCTGAGTCTCCCTCGTGGCCCCATGTGAGTGATGTGAGCTAGTGGGAGCTACGGGAAGCAGCCGGTGCGGGGGCAGGGTGGCCAGGGGAGAGCTCACAGGGCTGGGACACTCAGGTGTCCAGAGAGGAGACCAAGCCCCGATAAGGACTCCATGCAGCACTCCACCCAGAAAGAAGCCTCGAGGAGGGGGAGACCAAGACCCCAGTCACCTTTTCCTGGTTGAAGGCATCCATCCGCTTCATGGCCGTGTCCAGGGCTGTCACCATGTTCAGAAAGTCCTGGTCTTGCTCGCAGAGGGGATTGGAGAGCAAGTCCAAGGATATCTTCACAGCGGACTTGGACATGGCTGTAAGAAGTCAAAGCTCAGTGAACCAATGACAGGGCATGCTTCAAGGTCTTGTCCTCAGGACTCCCTGTCATCCTTGGGGCCAGAGGCCTGCATCCGGACGACCTCCATCCATGGCCACAGGCCATAAACTACACAGTACCCCAGAGGCACAAGACACCAGTCCTTATGGTGTAATGTGCATTCCTGATACTGCTCTGGGTAATTCTTTTGAGCAGATTTACCTGTTGCAATGACTTACTTTCCAAACTCTGGATTATAACAGAATCATTTGGGCGGGAAGCTGTAAGAAATACGTATTTCTAGCTCCAAAGATTTATTTCAGTAAGCCTGGAATCCAGGAATATGCATTAAAAAAAAAAAAATCTCCAGGCGGTTTGGATGTGAAGCTTGGTTTGGGGCTCCCTCACAGAAAGAGTAGCATGGTATCTACACCAGAGAGGCAAACCTACTGTACAGCTAGAGATAAGATTTTAGGCTTTCAATAACTCAACTTTGCCATAGATGACACCCAAAGAATGGGTGTGTTCCAATAAAACTTTATTGACAAAACTAGGCCGGATTCGGTATGGCGAGGCAACCTGTTGGCAGCTTTGGAGTTCTTGGTCCCGTGAGAGTTTTCAGGCCTCCATTACCAGCAAACGAAATCCTAGAGGGGCAGGAAAGGCTGGAGAAGGGCCTTGCTTGCCCCACAGTGTCTGTACCAGTTCCAGGGGCTCACGGGAAAACGTGTTTTTGATTTATTTCTTATTTTATGTCATTAAATTTAAGATGCTATTAACTGTAAGACACACCATTATTGCATAAACCGTGAAGAAAAAAAAAATGCTGCCAATGAAACCAGAGCACACTACTGTTATACACCTTGATTTCTCTTGAATCTGGGGGTGTGCTGCAGTCCCCTAGCAAAAGGGCAAAATATGAGAGAAGACTAGAAATGTGAACTTCCCAGAGATGTTGAAGCAACGGAGGCAAAACCCCTCTTAAAAAGTAAAGTGACTTTGTAGGCTTAGGAGCAAACTCACGTGTCATTTGGGTTATGAAACGGTCACAGACTGCGTAATTAAAAGATAGAAAACAAGGACAAAACTGGAAATGTTTTTGAAAAATTTCTTCCCCTAATTTTTTTTAATAGTTGAGGGAAAACCCCCCAAAAGTCAGGGGTTGGGAGGGAAGACTTTCTTCCCAATTTTCCTTTTCTTTCCTAACGCCTCCACATCTTCAAGTTGATGTCTCTTTGCTAGAACCATCTGAAGTCAATGAACGGCGAGAGTCTGCGGGGTGGCCCTTTGTCTGGGAGCCCCGCCCCGAGGCATCACCGGCCTGTGTGAACACAGCAGGGTGCCGTGGCCTCCACTGTCCTCTGGAGCAGCTCACATCCCTTGTTCTACCTCTACAGGGACAGGGGAGGGGCATGGTCAGCCCAGCACAAACCGGGAGGCTGGCGGGCTTCGTACCTTAGGGAGCCCAGGAGTCCTGGACCGCACGTGGGTCTCTAGAGCCCTGACACAACCTGGGAGCACAGGGGTCGACGAGGACCTGGCAGGGTCTGGTCACGCCTGCTTGGTCTTATTTTGGACCCACAGCTTTGGATGTGAGATCCTGTCCAGGCAGCAGCTCAGGAGTTTCCAAGACCAGGAAAGGTGTAATTTGATTCCTCCCAACCGTGTGGAGCAGTGGTTCTCAAAGTGGGGTCCCTAAGCCTCACCCAGACCTGATGAATCAGAGAGTCTCGGGGTGGGCCGGGCGACCCACACTGCAGCAGGCCCTCACTGACTCCGATGCCCCAGCCAACAGTGTGTGAGGCTCTCTGGCCTGGACTGGGGGATGCAGGCTTTGGGGTGGGTGAGGGCACCACTGTTTCAGGAGGGCTTCTGCTGCCCAGACTCCACGTCTGACTCGGGACAGAAGCAGCCAGAAATCCTAGGTGCCAGGGGTCACCCATTTGTCCTGATTTCTTTGTTAAAAACCTACACTCTCTACAGCTAGACTCCAGTTCATAGATCCCTGACGTTCTGTCCTTTCCGTTCACACTCTGAGAGTGCAGCTGTGTGGAAAAGCAGGAAGGAAAAGAAGCACAGGCCACAGCATTTCCCTACTAGAAAGACAGCGGGAGCCACAACGAAAGATGGAATCCAGGCAACTCAGAGCTAACTACATTCAAATAACGGACAGACTGAAAATCAGACCCGTGGCTTGCTACACACACAGTCTGGAGACGCCGGGGTCAGAAGCAGGGGCGGTCATGGCCAGACACCCCCCCCCGCCCCCCATCCTCTGGAGGAGCACTGGCCGGAGGCTCTGGGGCGCAGACCACGGGAGCTGCCCTCCACCTGCCAGTGGTGGCTGCTGCCGCCCCAGGGAAAGCAGGGAGTGGTGATCTGCTAAGTGAAGGGTGACCTCAAGCCACTTCTCAGGGACATCTGCGGGGCGCCTACTAAGGGCACTTCCTTCTAAGCCAGCCCCAAAGGGACTGAGTGAGGAGGGTGTCCACCTCTGCCCCTCCCCCGTCCAGGCCGGGCACGGGGGACGGGCCGCCTACCCAGGTCGGCGTCCGTGCTCTTCTTCATGTCCTTCTGCAGCCGCTTGGTCTGCTCCTCCAGCCTGCAAGGCAGGGGCACGGGCCTGGGGACCTGGCATCACCCACCTGCTTCTGCCCCCGTTCTGCCCGTCCCCCTGAGCCAAGCCCCAAGCGACACTCAGGTCGCCTGCCAGGAGAAGGGAGGGCCTGCTCTGCGCGGATGTCCCCACTGACTGAAGGGCCACTGCGGGCTTGGCGCGAGGCACCCAAAGGCTACGAGTCGACGACTGTCACAGAGCCACCACCCAGGGGGGAGAATTTCTGGCAGGTGGTGAACTAAGCTGCCCTTGGCTCCCAGGGTGAGTGGACGAGGCAGCCCAGGCAGAAGGCTCTCTTCCTTCTTGGAGCAGCCCCCTCCCTGCCCTCCCTCCTGGGGGTTGACACTCACTGCTGGAGTTTTCCATACTCCCTTTCAAAGTCTCTTTCCACCTGTAAGGGAAGCGACAACTCAATCACTGGAGGAATGACAGCAGGCTGGAGAAAATCTGTCACCTACGAAACTCCCTCCACGCCCTCCCCGCACCCGCTTCTGCAGAAAACACCACCATCCAGTCCACACAAGCACCAGCACACCGTTCATGACAGAAGCCCTGTGTTCCCAAATTAATTAAGTGTGTGACTTAGGTCACAGGACGCCCCTCCCAGACGGGCCAGCCAGGCAGGTACCAGCGGATCCCGGCTGGCTCTGTTCCCACCTCAGGGAGCGAGGCTGGGCTGTGCTCCCTCCCCTCCCCTGCGGGGTCTGGGTAAGGGGCTCAGAGTGTGATGCAAACTCATCATCGGGGAAGAGGCAGGGCGCGGAGGAAAGCGGGCGGGTTGGAGTCCGGTCCTGTCCCTGCCGCTCAGCAGCTCTGGGGCGGGAACGGCTCCCCTCCCCTCCCGGTCCTGGTTTCCTCACAGGTCCAGAACCTGCTGCGTTCAGGGTGGATCAAGAAAGACCAGGTATCCCCGCTCTGTGCGCTGGGATGCAGCCATCACAGATATGATTATCGACTCAGGCAAGGCTCTCTAAATTCTGGATGAGTCATCAGATTTCCCTGATATTTAGACCGAGTGGGTATGCGCCCTGACCCCAGTTCTTCGGCCTACAGGGCAGGTGAAGCCAGGAAAGTCACTTGCACTTCTACAGCCTGAATCTCCCCATCTGTAAAGTGGGGCCCAGGCAACGGTCGCAGGAGAGTGGTCTGCGGAGTCCTGATGTCTGAGGGCCGATAGGAGGACGGAGCCCCCGCCTCTGCTTTGTCTTCTTCCAAGGAGGCCGAACAGCTCCCTGCATGCCTTGTTGAGGCACCACACGCTCCCGTGACCGGCTTCTCCTCCATCACTCACCTGGCAGGCAGGTGCGCTGACAGCCCTCACCGCACTGAGGTCACCGGGACAGAGAGGGAGTCACCTGAGCAAGGTCACACCACTAGTAAGCGGCAGGCCTGGGGTCTGAACACGGGCCAGGCAGCCTGGCTCCCAGGCCTGCGCCCTCTATTGTCATTCTACCTAAGGGGGAAAAGCTCTGGCTGATGAACTAAAGCCATGACCTATGAGAGCACCTTCCTGGCGGCTGCCCCGAGACTCCCGCCAGGGAGATCCGTAAATCCTGGCTATCACAGGCTGGAGGTGAAGGAGTGTGGATTTGCAGTGATCGTCAAAGCCCCGCTGTGCCTCACCAGGAGTCAGAATTCTAAAACCCCGTTGGCCTCATGCTCCATGTTTGGATTAAGGTAAATTTGACAGTCGTAGACTGTCAGAACATTATTCAGGCCAATTATTTCACGAGATAAATGAGAATGCCACCCAGAGCGGGGAAGTGATTTACATCAGGACACAGAGCTAGTGTGTGGCAAAGCAGGGCTAGAATTCAGACTCCTAATCCAGGCCTTTTTTCTTTTTTTTTAAACTGCATTCATTAATCCCACAAACATTTATTGAACACCAATTAAGTGTAGTGCATTCTGCCAGGTGCCAGGGATATACTGGTGAATAAAACAGACACGGGGGCTTCCCTGGGGGTGTAGTCGTTGAGAGTCCACCTGCCAATGCAGGGGACACGAGTTTGAGCCCTGGTCCGGGAAGATCCCAAGTGCCTCGAAGCAACTAAGCCCGTGAGCCACCACTACTGAGCCCGCGTGCCACAACTACTGAAGCCTGCACACTTAGAGCCTGTGCTCCACAACAAGAGAAGCCACCACAATGAGGAGCACATGCACCACAACGAAGAGTAGCCCCCGCTCGCCGCAACTAGAGAAAGCCTGCGCGCAGCAATGAAGACCCAACGCAGCCAAAAAAAAATAATAAAAAAAAACCAAAACAGACACGGGCCCTGGTCGGGAAATCAAAAGAACAAACACACACGTGACGGGGGGCCGTGGGGAGCCCCATGGAGGGCAAGGAAGGGCCCAGTGAGGCCTGACGCAGAGGCCCTACTTAGCATCCGACCTCAGGGCTTGACAATGGGGCTCTCTTGCATGGAGAAGGCTCGCCTTCCTCATTTGAACTGTAAAACTCAGAAGCAGAAACACATGGTCTTCCCCTTACATTATGATCCTAACATCTGGGACCTTCTACAAAGTTGTGAAGTAAAACTCATCCACTGGGAATTCCCTGTCAGTCCAGTGGTTAGGACTCCGCATTCTAACAGACAAGGGCCCAGGTTCAATCCCCGGTCCCAGAACTAAGATCCCAAAGCCACGTGGTGCAGCGAAATCAATCAATCAATCAATCACTGGTGCCCTAGCCTCCTGCCCTACAGTCTTTTCCTCTCTTTTCAACAGACCCACTTTTTCTCCATCTGGGAACCCAACATTTTCATCATCACCTTTTGTATGACCCACCAAAAGATTCTCTCAAGAAAAAATTCATAATTCACTCCCGCTAAAGTGCATGTGTCTGATAAAAGTTTAAAGTGCTACCTAAGCCGGGGGATTTGTAGCTGGACAGGAATCAGAGTCTTAGCTGAAGGTCCGAACAGCTGCTGGTGTGACCGTGGATGGGAGATTTGTTCTGGAGTAAATGGGCCTCGCCCTGCCCTTTGGAGTCCGCACTGAAGTTAGTCTAGTCCTTTTTTCAACAGCGCCCGGGGGAAGGCGGTGGAGGGGAGCAAGCAGACAGAAGATATGAACTCTGATACTAGATGAGGAGCTTTAGAAACATTTCCAACATTTTGAGCCTCGGTTTCTTTTCTAATAAAATGGGATAGTTTCACTTGGTCTCAGCCCATGGGAATTTCAGGTGGCTGACAAGGCAGTGGGCTGACAGCATCAGCCTTGCTGGCTTGTTTGGAGGATTAACGAGCAGTATGTGTAGAGCACAGAGCACAGCGCCCGGCTTACACACGGGGTCTCCCTGCTCCCCTCCACTGGGGTGGTGAGAGGACCGGGGGTCTGAGGAAGCAGACTGGTCTGTGACCCTCTGGCACAGAGCACTCAGTCAGCTGGCAGGTGGGGTAAAGCCTGGGCCCTGTGCCTCGGGCCACAGAGGGGCCTCCCTCCACTGGACACGTCTCCTTTCTTACTTTGTAGGATGTGACAGCTGAGCTGAGTCTTTACGTTGCACAAGTATTTTTTCTGCCAAAAAGATGAAGTTGAAATTAAGGATGCCCTGGCCAGGGTCCAGCTCTCCTGAAGACCAAGAGCAGAGAGCAGGTACCCTGGGGGTGGGTGGGCGAGAAGGGAGGCGAGGGCCAGGCCCCCCTCGCTCTCTTGCGCAATCCCCAGCGTGCTGTGTGGGATGTCAGGGAACACCTGGTCTCCCGGGCTGCCACTGCTGGAACTCGCACAGAGAAGGACCGCAGGTGTCCAACTGGCTGAGGAGAAACTCAGGGTCTCACGCTGGAAGTGGAGAAGTGTGTCGGGGTGGGAGCTTGAGTCTTCTGCTCTCCCAGCTCAATGCCATCTGACAGCCTAAGAGAAGGTCAAGAACGCTTCACCTCTTTTGTCGGTAGCCAGCTGGCGTTGCTTCCACAGCTCACTGCTCCTGAGGTCTCTCTCCTCCCCAGGGGAAAGATCTGAGAGGCACAGCACCGGGATTCTAGGCCCTCAGACAACGGCTGAGGGGATCAAGGGACACACTGGAGTCTCATTCCAAGGTATATCCGTGCAGAGGGAAGGAGCCAAATACAAAAGATCTGAACATCTCTGGACGCTTGATGCCTTTGCCAAAAAGGCAACTGGACCCCGGTCAACAATGCAAGTGTAAACACATGTGCACGACTGTCGGCAGGTCAGGGTGGGCTGGGTCAGGCTGGCGAGGTCAGTGCAGGGAGGGTCAAGCACCGAGACTGCCTCAGCAACCCCTGCATTCTCGGAGGCTCAGGGTTGCAGGAGGGGCCGCGCTGCTCACAGCTTGTCCCCAGGGCCTAGGTCAGGCTGCCACACGGCAGGAGCTTGGTGGTTGTTAAGTGAATAGTGGGCTGAGTTCCCACCCACTCACACTCATGGTGAAGGGAAGAGGGAGGCCAGCAGGCAGGGCCAGGCTCTAATCCCGGGGCTAAGCAGAGCCAGATTGGGTCTGAGGCAGAGCAAGCCCTGTGCCTTCTAAGAAGCTCCTCTTCCAGGGCGGCTCAGGGTGGAGAGCGGCCTGCCTTTGGTTTGTTACAAAGGGTCCCTCCACTTTGCACTTGAAAACCCTTCTCAGGTGAAGGCGCGACCTGCAGGGACTCCCATCTGCCTTGACCTTCCAGAGCGCCTGCCTCGCTGGGAATCTAGGTGTGTGCGAGACCCAGGGAAACCCTTGCTTCAATGTGTGAAGGCTTCCATCATGCCGGTTGCAGAGGGAGGTGCAGCATCTCTTTGCCGTACCAAGATGCTCCAGCTCCTTCATGAGCTGGGGCAGCGGGAGGGGACTAAGCAGAAGGTTAGGACTGGAAAGTGGGGGAGTGTTTGTCCTTCCATTTCAGCCCCAGTGGTCAGCCCCTGCAGAGAACACGCCCTTCCAGCCAAAGCATTGACAATACTGGAATCTGTGTTAATAACCTGGGCACAGCAGAATGGGGAGGGCAAACGCACAATGCTTTCCTTGTGTCTGATGGTTGGGTGCCTTGAGCCAAAAACCTCCTGAAACTCCCTGAAGATAACATGAGCTTTTCTTCCCATGACAGGGGTGCCACGACTTCCAATAACCCAGACAGCCACATCTGCTCCCCTCCCCGAGAGTGCCTGGACAGGAAAAACAGAGCGCGTCACCCATGTTCGGGGGCAGCTGCCAGAGATGCTGAGACAACTGTACAGTCTTGGCCTGTTTGGGGGCCAGGAGGGGGCTTGTGCGGGGGAGGGTAGGGAGACTCCGAAGAGGTAGGGTCTTGCTACATAGACTTCAGTGCCTCTGGGGAGTTGAGGAAGCACAGGACTCTATTCCTCGTGAGAGATCAAAGGCCCAGCCTACCATTTCATTGTACTGGGGAATCCAGCTGCTTGGGACAGGCTGGGTCCTTGGTGGTTTATTAAGAGTCAAATCAGCTATCGTCTCATAATGCAGTTAATATTTACTGAGGGCTCACTACGTGCCAGGCACTGTGCTAAGTGCTTCATATGCATTACCTCACGTAAGATGCCTAATACTTACATCAATGACATAGGAGCTAGTATCATCCTCACTTCACAAAGGAGAAAATGAGGGCTCAGGGAGGGTAAGGAACTTGCTAAAGGTCACGGACAACACGTGGCAGGGCCAGGATGGGAATCCAGGCAGGGAACCTTCCAAATCCAGTTTCATAACCAGTTCTTGATGCCCAGTCTGTCTGGAGGAGCTGATGCCAGGTGTTAGAGGGCTACAATTCCATCCCAAACACGGCGGATGCCAGGAAGGGAAGAGGGAGGCCACGGGCCCATCCACAGGTACTGAGATTGTCCATCTGCCCTTCCTCCGGGGAGTCCCGGCCACCCCTTAGAGTAAAAGACCTAGAGATCTTTCCAACAACAAATTCTGGCAAGGAAGCTAGAAACTGCATGCTACCCTATACTTTTCCATGGAGAACAAAGGCTATTTCCATCAAGGTTGGGGTGTTAGGAGGAATTTTTGTTTGTTTGTTGGTTTTGGGTAGTGAGTGCTGGGAATAAAAGACCCTTCTCGAAACCACTTCCCTTTCGGATCTGCCCCGGATTAAACTCTGGAGACTCAAAGCCACACCTTCCCACTTCCTGTAGCTGGCTGGAGCACGCCCAGATTCTTCGTGCTTCAGCTGAGCGCCTCCACAGCTGCTCAGCCTCTGCATGGGAGGTATACTCTGAGTCTGTCCTTGGCCTGCCTTTGCTTGAAAAAAAGGGAGGGCCCTTTTAACATGGGCCCATTTCCTTTTAAGTGACCTAACTTTGGATTTCCCAAAGATGGAGCCAGTGCTCAGATGCGTGCTGCACTTCCCCTCCAGCCAAACCCAGTTCAGAGTCCGGAGCTGAGGAGGGCCAAGGTTATAAGACAAGAACTGTCTTATAAGCGGCTGGGATGACAGTCCAGGGCCTCCAGCAGGCTGACAGTGCTAACCTTACAGATATAGTCTCTCACGCTAAACCCTCAAGAGCCTCACCCACATTGGTGGGTGAGGGGTTGGAGAGGCCATTCCTTTTTCTCAAATTAATTAATTAATTTTTGGCCGCGTTGGGTCTTTGTTGCTGCACGCGGGCTTTCTCTAGTTGCGGCAGGCGGGGGCCACTCTTCGTTGCAGTGCATGGGCTGCTCATTGCAGTGGCCTCTTGTTGCGGAGCACGGGCTCTAGGCGCGCAGGCTCAGTAGTTGTGGCACCTGGGCTTAGTTGCTCCGTGGCATGTGGGATCTTCCGGACCAGGGCTCGAACCCGTGTCCCCTGCATTGGCAGGCAGATTCTTAACCCCTGTGCTACCAGTGAAGTCCTGTGGAGAGGCCATTCTTGACTAGATTCCAAAACCTCAGGAGATCTTCACAGCCCGAGTGAGCTCACGTGAAGCTATGGAAAGTGTACGAAACGGAGCCTCAAACTTGAGTTCTAATTCCAGCTCCATCAGAATTAGGTTTATGAAACGTAATTCTTAGAAAGTCACAAAAACTCCATGGGCCTTGGTTTCCTCATCAGGAAAACTCAGAAGGTTGGACTGGATGATCTCTAAGGGCTTCCAGTGTTTTTTTTTTTTTGGCCACACTGCGTAGCTTGCAGGACCTTAGTTCCCCAACAAGGGATCGAACCTGGGCCCCCTGCGGTGGAAAGAGTGGAGTCCTAACAATTGGACTGCTAGGGAAGTCCCACAGTTCTAACTTTCTGAGAATCTAGATTCTCCTCCTCTTCCGTTGTGGCAATAAAATAGAGACAATAACTGTGGACTTACAAAGGGGTAGGATTCAATCATGCCCTCCCAGTGAGTGGCTCCGGGTCCTGGCTAAGAATGGATGTAGCAGCAGAGTGAAGGGGACCTGGACATCCCAGGGAGGCTTTCTGGCCTTTTACGCAGCCTGAGGGGGCGGGAGATAGAGGCCTGGGACGTGTCCTTGGCGGGAGCCTATGTCTCAGGAACCCTTTCAGGAAAGTGCAGACTGTCACGCTAGACCCCAGTGCTGGGCCGTTCAGAAGCAGGGTGTCTGTCCTCACTTTGTAACCCACCTCTTCCACCTGCCCAAGGAAGGGGAGGGGCCCAGGCTGACCTGAGGGAGGAAAGTGTCCCAGGATAGGAGGGCCCTATAAGCCCTCGCCTGTGTGAGGTTCTAGAGCAGCACAACTGGGAATAGTAAGGCCTGGGTTCCGCCTTCCCAGCACCACCATTCACTGAGTCAAAGCTCCGGTTCTACACAAAGGCCACGTGAGTCTCGGAGTGAAAGAATTGGTTACTCACTGTTTTGGGGACAATCTGTTTCTTGGGCTGCCCAATCTTGAAAGGAATCCTGTAAGACAAAGAGTCAAAGAGGAAGGTTAGGAGAAGTGGGGAAGGATGTGGCTGAAAAGACTTGATGAGGTACGGCCACTTCCCCCCTGGAAGGAGTGCCTCACTCCCGGGACTCGTACCACGTGCCTGCGGGTCTAGGACCATCAGCAACCAGGCTGGGCTCCAGGAGAACGGTCTCCCGTGGACAGAATCAGATGGAGGTGCCCCAGGGCATCTTTCTCTGCAATGTCTACATACATTGCAGAGGTGAAGGCAGGAAAGGTGAGATACTGTACTAGTAACAGTCACTACAAACCTTGTGTCCTGAGGAGCTGCGAAGTCAGAGGTTGCAGGCTCACCTGGACAGCTATCATCCTTGAAAACATGCCTTTAAAAAACACCGCAAAGCCCACTATCATCAGTAGCAGGTGCTTCCCCACTTCTCTATAGAGAGACAGACTGTGGAGGGCTTCTTGTGGGGCTGGGGAGAGATGACGAATTGTAGGAGCACTGAGGACCAGTCAGGCTGGGTTATTTCCCGTGAGAACTGACAACATCTAAAGAAAGCTAGCTTGGAGAAGAATCTGAATCCAGTTCAAGTCTGCCCTGAACTTGCTGGGAAGCTCTGCACCTCAGGTTCCCCACTTGGAAATGGAAGAAGGCGTGGCATAATGGAAGGAAGGTCATGGTCCAGGAGTGAAACCCTGAGCGCTAACCCCGCCTCCACCCCTGAGGAGCAGGACGCCAGGAAATGACTGCGCCGGGACTTAATTTCCTACTCTGAAACAAGAGGGTTAAACTGGGTAATCTAGAAGCTTCCTTCAAGCGCTGAAAATTCTCCCATCCTACAGTTCTGAGAATTAAAGAAGCCACAGGGCATCCCCACAGCTACAGAAACGCAGGCTTCTCCCACCAAGGTAGGAGTGAGTTAAGCATCCCTGGCTGGGATCAGCTCAGGGAAGAGCCCTGAGGGTGCAGGTTGGACCCCACTCTCACTGCTCTCCTTCCAGTGCTCAGGACCAGGGGTCCCTTCCATTCAAACCTCCCGCTCCCACTCCTTCCCCCCCACCCCCTCCACCAGGCCCCTCCCTCCACACCCCCCTCTCCCCAAGCCTGGCTTCTCTTGGCCCATACTGACCAACACTGCTGCTAAGCCCAGTGGTATAATTAACCACCGATAATAATCCCAGACAACGAGCTGGTTGAGAGGATGGGCCAGCCTGAGTCACAGCAGTTTAAATTTAATTTCTGGAGGACATCCTGTTTATTGTTAATCCAGCCCCGTAATTTAGGAGCGTTAACCCTTTGGGGGCTGGCTGATTCACGTGGCTTCTGTAAACAAATAATCTCTGGCTATGTAATTACGAAGGGAAGGTAAGCTGTGGAATTGAAAAGGAAAGAAAAAATGAAATTGCCATTTCCCTCTCTCAGACCTGAAGAAGAAAGGTTAAGGGGACAGGAGAGCCTTAGTCCTCTCCCCCCACAACAGTTACTTCTGCCCAAATCAGGGACTTGAGTTGACTGACACAATGGTTTTGGACAGTGAGCGACTGCCCGCAAGGACCATTTTGGTGACAGTGCAAATGAGGCCCTGGTGGCACTGCAAAAAGACCGATCCTGCTCTGTGTGAAGCATGTTGCCATATAAAAGGCTCTGGACCAGGAATCAGAAACCCTGGTCTTGGGCTTCCCTGGTGGCGCAGTAGTTGAGAGTCCGCCTGCCAATGCAGGGGACGTGGGTTCGTGCCCCGGTCCGGGAAGATCCCACATGCCGCGGAGCGGCTGGGCCCGTGAGCCGTGGCCGCTGGGCCTGCGCGTCCGGAGCCTGTGCTCTGCAACGGGAGAGGCCACAGAGGTGAGAGGCCCGCGTACTGCAAAAAAAAAAAAGAAACCCTGGTCTCTGCCTCTGACTAGTTTCTTAAACAAACTATAAAACAAAGGAGCTGGACTACGTAGCCCTTTCAGCTTACCTAAAACTTGAATTCTAAACTGAATCTCCATTCCAAGAACATGGGGGGCAGAATGCGCATTCTAAAGAGCCCTCGGAGTGGTCCTCAAAGCGACTCTAACGTGGCGTCTAGTACTACAGACTAGCTACAAAGGAATGAGGAACTCAGATTCCATTATTTGTGGTGCCACAGCCTCCCTCTAAATCTTAATTTAGAGTCACAGTATTTTTAGAGCTGCAAGTTACCATAGAAATGTTTCCAGTTCAACCCTCTCATTTTGGAGATGCGGAAGCAGATCTGGAGGGGTTCAGTGACTAGCCCAGGGTCATTCAGCAACAGGACCGAGAACAAACAATCAGGGTTGTGATTTCTTGTCCAGTTTTCTCTCTACTACTCACAGTTCAATACTCTTTCACACAGATATGTCATATGTGTCTGAAGGAACTAGGGAAAAAATCATCTGGTCAAAATACCTAATCTTAAAATACTATGGAATTTAGAAAGGGTTCATTGTTAAAAGCCTGGAAATGAAAGAGGACCGTGTTATCAGGAGGGGGCTGGTGCTGAACTGGGTGCTTCTGCACAAATGAGAGGCCGTGTGAACTGTGTAGAAGGAACCAGGCCTCTGTAATCTCACTGCAGCTACGGACAATCACCTATAACTTTATCATACGATTCTGATTCGTTTTCACCTCACCTCTTCAAAAGCCATCTCCCTGCCTGAAGAATGCCTTAAAAAAAAAAAAAAAAAAGTAACATTTGATTAGAAAAGTTTTAGATTTAAAGAACAATTGTAAAGACAGTACCTAACTCCATATATCCCACACCCAGTTTCCCTTATTATCAACATCTTATATTCGTATGGCATATCTGTCACAATTAGCAAACCAATCCTGAAATATTAAAGTCTACACTTTGTTCAGATTCCCTTAGTTTCCACCTAACGTCCCCTTTAAGTTCCAGGACCCCAGCCAGGTTGCCGCATTCCATTTAGTCATTGTCTCCTCAGACTCCTCCTGATATTTTCTCAGACTTTCCCTGTTTTTGATGACCCTGACAGTTTTAAGGAGTGCTGGTCAGGTGCTCTATAGAAATGTCCCTCAACTGGGACTTGTCTGCTCTTTTTCCCACGACTAGACTGGCGTTACAGGTTCTGGAGGGAAGGAGTGAAGTGCCATTCTTGCCACATCGTACTGGTACTGAGGGTTCGAGCTATCAACCGGACTTCCTACTGCTGATGTGAGTCTCCGTCACTGGGCTGAAGCAGCCTTTCCCCGGATTCTCCGATACATGGTCCCTCCCCCTCCCCCCCACGACTCCCCCCACCTTTGGAAGGAAGCCACTGGGCACAGCCCACACTTAAGAAATGAGAAGTAATACTCCACCTTTTTGCGGGCAGAGTATTGGCATAAGTTATTTGGGATTCTGCATGGGAGATTTCTGTTCTCTATTTATTTATTCAGTCACTTATAGCAGTATAAATGTATCGATATTTATTTTATATGGGTTATAATCCAATCCTACTTTATTCTGTTGCTCAAACTGTTCCAGCTTTGGCCACTGGGAGCTCCTTCAGTTGACTCCTGTGTCTTTCTGACATACCCACATCAGTGTGTGTGCGTGCGTGTGTGTGTGTGTGTGTGCGCGTGCGTGTGTGTGTTTTGTTTAGTACTTCCTTGTTTTCTGGACTATGAACTGCTCCAGGCTCACCCTGTACATTTCCTGAGCCAGCCCTAGAACTGGTCGAGGAACTTCCTAAACCAGCAGTCACTGTGCCTCTAGAATATGGTCTCACCCCGCCTTTTAGTTTCCCTTCCCATTCACCCAGTACAACTGCTCTGATTCAGCCAAGTGGCTGTTCATTTATCCCCCAAATCTAGACGCCTTATAAACAACTTCCTGTCCCAAAGTGGAGGTCCATGTTTCAGTGCCAACATGTCATTAATAATTTCATCAGGACAAAAGGCATAAAACTTGGACTGTCCAGGGCAACTGGGACATACGGCCACCCCACCCAGAGGGAACCTTTCCCTTCTCCTGGCTTCATCAAAGCTGTTCTGACTCCCAAACCTTGCTTACCTTCTTCAAGATGTCTACGACTTTATTAGGCATTTAAAAATATTCTACCTTTTACAGTTGATTATAGTTCATCTCTTTAAAAAGTAAAACATGCTCATCAGAGAAAACTTGAGAAGTACAGAAAGCCTAAAAGAGAGAGAAGAGAGGGAGAGACAAAGAGAAGGAAAAGAAGGAAAAGAAAAAAACCCCAAATAGCCCTCCGTCTCATATTGAAAAGATAACCAAGGTTAATGTTTTGGTGTTAATTATATTTTAAACATTTTCAGAAAGAAAAAAACCTGAAGCAGATATGCCAAATGTTAGTAGTTAATTCTGGGTGGTGAGAATATGATTACTGTTTTCTTTTTTGCACTTTCCATATCTCTCAAATAAACTGAAGGAAAAAAATCCCTTAAGTTCTTTTCCTTGACTATAAAAATAACACCTGATCAGTTGTCAAAAACTTGGAAAACCACAAAGGACAAACACACACACACAGATACAAATACACAAAATCCCAGAGAAAAAGTAATACCCCAAATTTCAGTGTGTATAGCATATGCATATTTACACAACTTTTAAAAAAATAAAGGAAACATATATCAGGAGTGTTTTTATATGCCAATACACAAGTTTTCCTCAGCCTGACCTTTAAGAGCTACCTAGTATTTCATTAATCAACTGTGTCACTAGTTTTCTTTTTGTAACCCACATGGCTTACATTATCATTTCAACTGCCTCAAGTTTTTCTTCTAATATAAACAAAAACCAACGGCTAAATCTTTGGGCATATCAAGGATTAGTCACATAGGATAAATTCTTACTATTGGAATTGCTGGGTCAAAGGATACATGCGTGTTCAAGGCTTTGATTCGCTTGCCAAATTGCCCGAGACAGACTGAAACAGTTTACATTTTTTAAAGGATTGAAATCATTTACCACCAGTCCCAGGATTTTTTTCCTGTCTTAACGTTTACCTTTCCATTTTGTACGTGTGTGTGTTTAATGTACAGAGGCTTTTAATTTGTATGAAGTGAAACTGCCCAAATCTGTCTCTTTCCTTTATGATTTCTTCTTTTGGTGTCATACTGAGAAAGACCTGCCTCTTCCACTCCAACACAGAAAAAGTTCACCTGGACCTACTTTCTACTTTTCTGATTTCCTTCTGCTAATCTAAGTTTTGCTCTTATCAAAGTTATACACGTGCACAGTTTAACAAGGCAACAATGTCTGCTAAGTAAAACATTAGGTTCTAGGCTCCCCTAAACTCAATCGCCTGTGGTGAGCACTTCTAACGTGGCGGCTTTTGTTTTGTTTTTGATATGTACCTTTGCATCTCTAAATAAAAATGCGTGCATTACCACCCTGTGATGATTAGGTTTTAGGCCCTAGCTGTTGACTTTTTATCTTGGAAGAGGAAGATTTAACTAAACAAAAACACACACCTCTTTTGGGTCTTCACCCCTATTACCCAAAGGCACATTTGTAACTCTGCCTTCTCAATAGAGGTATACTGTGATCTGGTAAGAGCAAGGCGAAATACACTATTAGGAACAGAACATGGTTTGTTTTCCTTCCTGCATGTGGCAGCCAGCAGACTGTTCAGCTTCAGCCAAACCTTCAGGAGACTGTGGAGTTCCCAAGCCAAAACCCCCAGCCGAGCCGCTCCCAAATTCCTGACAATCAGAAACTGGTATTATTGTTGGGAGGCACTAATTTGTGGGGTAATCTGTTCCACAGCAATACAGAACTAAGAACACTGCACAAGTTTCCCTAAAAATAATTTTTCCTTTTCTTTCATATGCTTCATCTTCTAGATGTTTATCCCTAATCCTCTCTCAGTTGTCTAAATCTACTCTCAACACTTTCATGCGTATCAGGTGTCCTATCATTTTCCCTTCCTGAAGCAGTCTCTACTGGAGCCTTGGACCTGCTCGGGTCTGGACGGGCTGCCTCCACTCTGGGCTCCCCTGTCACCACCCTCACAGGGATTCCTTCCACCTCTCTCCTAGGATCTTTTCCACCTGGATTCCGTGTCTTCTCCTTTCTTGGTTTACTCCTCATCCGGGTGGATAAAAAGTGTGAGGGAGATCAGTTTTGAGACTGCGCAACCCAAACCCCTTTTATCCTATCCTCACACGAGTTAGTTTTGACTGGGTATAGAATTATAGGCTGGACATGATTTCTTCCAGAATCTCAAAGGCACTGTTTCACTGGCTTCTCATTTCCCAGTGCCGCTGTGGTGGTGAAGTCTGAAGCCAATCTGACTCCCAACCTTTGTATGTGACCTGTTTTTTATCTTCTTCATGCCAGCTTCGAGGGTCAGATGTACGTCTCCCGTGTTGCAAAATTTCACAACGATGTACCTTGGGGTCTGTTTTTATCCATTGTGCTGGGGGATACACAGGACTCTTTCGAGTTGGCAATTTATAATCTTTAGTTCTGGGATTAAAGGAAACTTTGTTGCTACTGACCACTCCCCCCACACCCATTTTCTCTGTTTCTTATTTCTGAAATTATTATAATTCTGATGCTGACCCTCTTTGGCTGGTCCTCTAATTTCTCTATTTTTCAATGTTTCCTTATCTTTTAATATTTCTAAAGAGTTTTTCATTTCTGCTGCCATGTTTTTAATTTCCAACAGCTCTTCTTAATTTTCAGGATGTCCCTTTATTTTTTTAAATGGTACCCTGTTTTTATTTCTTGGATGCCTTATCTGAAAATCTTAATGATAGCTTTGAAAAAAGTTTCTTCTTCCTTTACAGTCTCAGTTTCCCTTCAAGTTGCTTTTTGTGTTTGTTTTAGTCTCCATTTTTCATGTTAAACATGTCCCTTGGATGAGTGGTAATTCTTGGTTGTCTTCTCCAATATATGACTGGGGACCAAAACGCTGACTAGAAGCTGTAAGTACATGAATAATGTCTGTCTATTGTGTAGGATGATCTGGCTGAGAAGTTTTGTGGGGGATCCTTGATGCCAGTTTGTACTCTTTTCTCCAAGGGAGGTAAAATTCCCTAGAGAAGATTCTTCCACTGTCTTGGACTGGGAAGAAAGGCCCAGCTCACTGTTCTGGGAGCGGAGTAGAAGAGGCTGTGTGTGTGTGTGTGTGTGTGTGTGTGTGTGTGTATGAAAGTGGGTGTGTGTGTAAGAGGATGTGTCAGCACTCCACATGCATTCATCCACTTCATCCTCCTATGAAGTCCTGCCCTCACCTGTGCTTGAAGCGGATCTGGGTTTTGTGGGCCTGAAGCTTACACAATTTTGCATGCCCTTTAAAAAAAAGAGATTACAAAACTGCAAATACAAAAATAGGCCTGAAAGTGAATGTTTATTTAAACAGAGAAAAGAGCATTGTAAATTACAAGCTATAAAAGCTGACAAATAACATGAACATCAGAAAATCAAGAATAACCTAATATTTTTATTAATCATCTGCCTGACACACCTTTATATTTATTTCTCCACATTTTTTTGGCTGCATAGTCTATGATTGCCTCTTCATGTGACACAGAGTTGATAAATCATTTCCTTAGAGAGAAAAGACAAATAATTCAGCCTTTTCTCTAGGAGCGTTGATTGAAATTTGTTTTCTATTACTGACAGTTTAGAAAAGCTTTTTTTTTCCAGCTTACTGGTAACATATAAATATAATGTAAACTTTAGGACTGTTGTAAAATTTAGGAAAATCTCATGTTTCTCTCATAAATAAACTGTAAAATTTCAGGCCACATTTCAAATTTTCTTGTACAATGACTAATCTTAAATGCTCTCTGAATTAATGAGAGTAACTGGTCTGTCACTGAGGTCCTAGTAGGAGGGTATGAGTTTTATGTTATCTTTGTTATGTCTTTCATGTTAAATCCACTAGAAATTTAAATGTTTTAGCAATAGGTTCATATGATTTGCTCCTCCTCTTCATTAACTAGGTCATCAGATAATCATCACTTCTATCTAAAACTGATCTTACTCTCTTAATGAATTACTAGCTTTTGGTACAATGTGACAATGTTTTGTTACACTTTACATGATTTCAGAGTAATATCTATTGATTTCATTCTCACCTTTGTCACTTTTGTTTTGCGTTCTACTTTTACCCAATTTTTCTCTTAGCTATAAAATACATTTGAAGATGATCAAAAAAGGTTTCCTTTGTGCGCTTCCAACTCAGGACTCTAATTTCTCACTTGTTTTATGTTTTTCAAAAATGTCTTTACAAACTGAAGTCAAAACAGCATACTCCCAATTCAACAACCCCCTCCAATCCTGTCCCATCCCAAAAAGGGTCTAGGCTACTCCAAAGCTGCCTGACATGAAGGGTAGTATAAAGAAGAAAAAGAAGGACCTAGAGATTGTCATACTGAGTGTAGTCAGACAGCGAAAGACAAATGTCATATGATATCGCTTATATGTGGAATCTAAAAAAATGCTACAAATGAACCTATTTACAAAACAGAAATTCAGAAATTGAGTCACAGATGTAGAAAACACCCGTATGGTTACCAAGGGGAAAAAGGGGGGGGAGGGATAAATTGGGAGACTGCGATTGACATATACACACTACTATATATAAAACAGGTAACTAATAAGAACCTATTGTATAGCACAGGGAACTCTACTCAATACTCTGTAATGAGCTATATGGGAATAGAATCTAAAAAAGAGTGGATACGTGTAGCTGATTCACTTTGCTGTACAGCAGAAACTAACACAACATTGTAAATCAACTATACTCCAATAAATAATTAATTTTAAAAAAAGGAGGAAAGGAAGGCAGAGATATTCTTAGCTGCGTGCAGTATAAATACATTTTTGAAGTTTACAGAAACACAGGATCATCTGAACACATGGCTAGGGTTCCTTCTCGGGCCCTGGACAAGGTGCATGTAAGCGAGGGGCCCTGAGGCTTAAGCTTCATTAGTTTCACACAGTAAATCCACCTCTGTGTGCCCTTGTGGAGAAACTCCCTGCTTCACACTCTCCAGGGGTGGGGCCCCTTCGTTCTTCTGCTAGGGTGAGGTGGGGACAGTGCCCAGTGAAATGGCGTTGGGGAGGAGATGGTAGGAGTCTCAACTTATTCATGAGCAGCTTTCAACCAATCCCCCTGATCTGAGTGTTCGGCTTCAGCCCACTTCTAGAGGTACCTAGTGTCACCAGTTCCTGAACCTTTGAGGATTCTGTGATGTAAGTTCTTGGTTTTCCTAAATGCCAGTTCACCACCTGGCCTTCTGGGAACTGCCAAGTCAGTTACCCCATGTAACTGCATTCCAATCCCCAAATGTCATCAATGTCTGTTCTATTCTCCCTGAATTGGTAGGTTTACGACTTAAAAAAAATCACCTCACTGTGCTTTGTGTGGGATTTCCGAGGGAGATAAAATAGATGTACATTATTATACATTGGAATGTATAATGTGTTATACATTACAGATGTATATGTATTATATTATTATATACGGCTGGTTTCATCTCCTGCACAAATCCCACAATTTGTCACCTTTGCTCAGAAACTGCTCTATTTACTCATTTTAAGTAACAACTTTATGAGATGTAATTCACACACCATAACATTCATCCTTTCAAACAATTTGGTGTTTTTGCTCTATTCACAGAGTTGTGCAACCATCACTACAACTAATTTTATGTTTTTTGGCCACACTGCGTGGCTTGCTGGATCTTAGTTCCTCGACCAGGGATCAAACCTGCTCCCTTGGCAGTGAAAGAGCGGAGTCCTAACCACTGGACTGCCAGGGAATTCCCACCATTAGCTAATTTGAGAACATCTTCATCACCCAAAAGGAAACCCTGTACCTGTTAGCAGTCATTCACCATTTTGTAGTGTGGTACAAAGACACTTTCGGTCTCCATGGATTTGCCTGTTCTGGACATTTCATATAAATGGAATTATATAACATGTGGCCTTTTGTGTTTTCTAATTTTTTAAGATGGTGTAGGTAAGGATCCTACTTCATTCTTTTGCATGTGACTATCCAGTTATCCCAGTACCGTCTGTTGAAAAGACTATTCCTTCTCCATTGAACTGGCATCCTTGTTAAAAATCAACTGACCATCAGTATAAAGGTTTATTTTTGGATTCTCAATTCTATTCCATTGATCTACATATCTATCTTTATTGCTAGTACCACATTGTCTTAGTTACTGTTGCTTTGTAGTAAGTTTTGAGATTGGGAAGTGTGAGCCCTCCAACTTTGTTCTTCTTTGTCAAGATTGTTTTGGCTGTTCTGTGTCCCTTGAATTTCCATATGAATTTTAGTGGTTTGTCTCTTATATTTAAATCTTTACTCCATGTAGAGTTTGAGTGTATGGCTAACCAGTTGTTTTAACATGATTTAAAAAATAATCCATCTTTGGGACTTCCCTGGTGGCGCAGTGGTTAAGAATCTGCCTGCCAATGCAGGGGACATGGGTTTGAGCCCTGGTCCGGGAAGATCCCACATGCCACAGAGCAACTAAGCCTGTGCGCCACAACTACTGAGCCTGCGAGCCACAGCTACTGAAGCCCACCCGCCTAGAGCCTGTGCTCCGCAACAAGAGAAGCCACTGCAGTGAGAAGCCTGCGTGCTGCAACTAGAGAAAGCCGGCTTGCAGCAACAAAGACCCAATGCAGCAAAAATAAATAAATGAACGAATTAAAGAAAAATCTATCTTTGAAAAATCATTTTATCAGCATTAAATACTTCCGCTCTATATCATAGATCTGTCTACTCTTTTGCCAATAACACAAATTTAATTATTTAGGTTTAAAACAGATCGATACCTAGTAAGCAAATCCATTCTCATTACATTTCTTTTTCAGGTAATTTGGCTATTTTAATTTTGTTTTCATATTTAAGATGAAATTCAAAATCATCTGCTGTGTTTCCCCTTCCAAGTCAAGATATTACTTACTGAAAATATATTATATTTATGATTAACTTTTGAAGAACCTACATCTTTATAAATATTAGGTTTGCTCATTCAGGGCCAAAACACGTCTCTCCATTCAAGTCTTTTTATTATGCCCTTTAGTCTTAAGAGTCTTTTTCACATAGGTCCTCTACATTTGTTTAGTTAAATATTAACATCCAAAAGTAACACTTATGTGTGAATTTTTTTGCCCTACACATGTCTTAGGTACATTCCATGGAATTTTATATATTTGGTTATACTATAAATGGATTCTCTTTTTCATTTCATCTTCCTAGTACACAGGAAAGCTAGTGGGTGTTAAATATTTACCCCACAACCAATCACCACAGCTATACACCTAACCTACACAGCCCAAGAAATTTGGCTGGGAAAAAAAAAAAGAACTAATTGGGTTTTCCAAGTAGACAGTGATACCATTTAAAAATAATTGTAAAATTTCCCTCTTCTTCCCCAATATTTAATACCTATTTTTGTCTTGTATTACGGCATTGGCTAAAAATTACAGAAAAATGTTTTTAACTTTAGTAAGAATACTTCGAGTTTGATCTTTCACTATAAAATACGAAGAGGGCTCCTGGTTTATTTAGGAGGCTAATAGTAAGGAAATATTTTTCTGTTTCTAGTTTACTGAAAGATACAAAGACTGGATTTTTGAATTATATCAATGCCTTTTCAGCGTGCATTTGGTGGACCAGTTGGTTCTCCTATGACCTAGTGCTGTGACGAACTGTGTGAATACATGTCCTAAGACTGAGCCATCCTTCCATTACTGAAGTGAGCTCTGCTCGGTTAAAGGTACAGGTTAATTAACTTTGACGTGCATACATCTTGCTTTCTGATTATGACACAAAAGCACCTCAAGGGTAGGGACTCAACGTTATGCTTCTCTGCAACTCCTGCCAAGTGCTGTACTAGGCACAGTGCTATTCTCAACCTTTTACTGAAGGAACAGTCAGTAAATATGTATTAGGGGCCTCCTTCATGCCTAGCACTACACGAGGTTCTAGGGATATCAGGATGAATACGGCAGACTCATTCTATGATCTCATGGAGCTTATAGTCTGGCTTCATACACATAGTAAGCAGGGAATGAATGATTAAATGAATGAGTAAACTGAGCCTATTGGCCCAGGGGCCCTATCAAATACCATACTCTAATTTAGGGTTCCTGAAAAAAGCTACTCTTAGATCAGGCTCTATAAAGAACAAAGAAAGGTAATCTCATTGTCCTTGGTCTCTCAATCCTTACCTGAGTAAAATAAAACCTAAAAAGGCATCACCAGCTACAAGTAACTGCCTGGGTCAAGGGAAAGTAAATTCAGTGGAGACGGAGAGAACAGAGCTGGCCTTTGGCACTGGCAGTAAAGCCTGGCGAAGTTATCAGAGTATGGGTCAAGGGAAAACATTTTCAAGAGCCTGAGAGGAAATATGAAAGGAGAAGAGTCTCCTGGGTTTATTCTCAGGCTGCCAAATAGCAAACGTACTCCACTCTGCCAGCGAAAGAGCCAGAAAACTGGGGCAGGTGCCCTGATGGAGGGATCGGATTCTCTGCCACTGACGTGAAAGATGGTGAGACGAAAGAGCAAAGCAACTGCACGTCAACTGACTCTTCTGCCTCTTCTTCTCCTTGACCTCTTGATTTCATCCCGTGGTCTAGGCCCCCGCAGGAACCCAGGGACGTCCTCAGGAGAAGCAACTGCTTTGGAAAGTGTGCGGCAAGACTGACAGTATCAGAGCATCTCAGAGCAGAGCTGTCCTGGCACGGCTGGGGCTCTGGGGCAGGGGGCGCTCACCGGGCTTCCAGACTTTTGTTCCTCCTCCTTCTCACAGCTTTCCTCAGGGCTCTCCCCCTGGAATCGGGCGGGTATGCAGAGATCCAGAGAGGAGACTGGGCTTGCTCCCCAGAGAATCTCTACGTTCTGGAAACCATCATGAAGGCTGTGAGCTCCCGGCCCCTGGAGTAGGATTCTTTACTTTGTTCTGCTTGCCATTCCATAAATATGAGCACCAGAGGGCAGGAGGAGGGATATTTTGGTCTCGGCAACAAAATGGAGAAAACATTTCTCTCAGCCCTACCCTTCTCCAACCCCCAACATGCCCCACCTCAAAAAAGAAAAAAAAAGTTCTGTGTGTACAGAGGGAAAGGGGGGAAGAAAACGGGTTCTATTTTCTTTCACAATAAAGAAAAGTCAACAGGATGTTCTCCAAAGCTACAAATATACTTTTTCAAACAGTAAATGTCTCTATTAGCAGCATGGTGCCAGTTGGCTAATTCTGTCTGTCTCAGGAAAACCTCTCCCCAAAAACTCCTGCTCTTGGGTAATGTCTATTTACAAAACCAGCTCTTGTGCATTTTCGATTTGCTAGGTTTCTCAATCTTTTGTTTCCCCACCCCCTCCACTGCAGAGGCAGAGACGAGAGGCAGGCCCGGATGGCAGCTGGGTGGGGATCCCCTGGTCACCCCAGCAGATCCCCCGAGCCCCACCTTCTTTGGAGAGTCCTCCACTCCATTACCAAGAACAGCTTAAAGAAGCTAAAACCTACCCCCTCCTCCCTGGCCTTCACCGGGCCTCCAGAATTTGTTTCTACTGAGCCTGAATGGGCCGAGGCCTTGCCCGGGGGTGGAGAGAACCCTGGAATGATTCAGTCAACCCAACCGTGTATCATCCCGATATCTCCAGCTGGGCAAAGATCACAGTTTTGGGGGTGGGGCATGGGGGGAGGGGAGGGAGGTGAGAACGAAGGGAGGGCTGAGCAAAGAGTAGGAGGCAGCAGATAGTGGCTGAAATCCTGGCTCTCCGGGGAGTGGTCTGGGCCTGAGTCACTGTCTCGGCAAGAGCAGGAAGGTGGGCGAAAGGCAGCAGCTTCTGCAGGCTGGAAGGACAAGCCCCTCCTCCCCCATCCTTCTGTCACTCTATCCTCCGGTCGCTGCCTTCTCGGGTCTGAGGCCCCACCAAGGCTACCACCACCTTGACAATTGGAGAGAGAAAACAGTGGGCCGGGGCCAGGGCAGGGTTTATGGAGAGTCAGCTGGCTCTGGCGGAGCAGCTGCTTGTTGGATGCCATCCTCTCTGAAGGGCCAGCTGGCCACAATGCCCGGGGCCAAGGAAAGTTCAGCCCAAGCAAGGACGTGAGAGCCTCATCAGAAGGGGAAATGGCCTGAGCTGTGAAGGATCCATTTCCAGTGCCTATGACCATAGCCTCTCCAGCCCCACCTCAGTCCTTCCCCTAAATTAGCTGGATTCCGAACCAGAGGACAGACAACACCACTCTCGCTTGCCACCAGTCCGAGGAGGTTATGTGTGTGTGTAAAAATAAAAGGCACGACTCTGTGACCTGGCTGATTTGTTACTTGACCAGAACAATGGCCCAGTTCAGCTGTGATCCCTCCTTCCCCATGCTCCCCGGGCTGACCGCTGAAAAGGAAAGACAGAATGAATCACAGAATGTTGAGTGAGATCATCCAATTAAAGCGATCATTTATTGAGCATCTACTATTGCCAGTGTCTGCGCTAGGTGCTTCCGATATGTCAGCTCATTCAAAGTGCTGCCCTCCCATATTTCACCCAAGAGACGGCGCACTGGATGAGGGGGTGGACTGTGGAGCCAGGCTGCCTGGGCTCAAGATCTGGCTCTGCCAGCTGCCAGCTCTGAGACTTGGATAACTTACCTAATTTTCCTGTGTCTCAGTTTCCCTGTCTATAAAGTAGGATCATAATATACCTATTTTACAGGGTTGCTGTGAAAGCTAAGTGAGTTTAATCTTTAAAATAGTTCCCAGCCTACAGTAAGCAGCCTGGGAGTATCTGTCGTAAAGATGATGGTGGTGGTATTTTGATGATGATGATCAAACTGAGGCCCAGATGGGGAACTTGCACAAAATTACACAGAGGTAAGTATGGTCAGGAAACCTGAAATGGTTGTTTTCTGTTTGGGGAGCATGCAGTAGTCCCTGCCATAATCACCACTACCAGGTCCAAGTTAATATATTTGCTTAAAATTGAGTGGTGACTTCCTCGTGAGTAGTAAAAGGATTTGTGACACAAGTTTGGAGGCTGATGGAGCATCCAAAGGTCAAGAAAAGAGAGGAAGGAAGGCAATTCAGGGAGGTGGTTTGGAATTTTTTTTTTGGCAGCTCTTTAAGAGACTCCTAATATTTGACAGACAAGTTACTACCTATTCTCATTCTAACCTGCTAAGATAAGAAGAAGTAGAAACTCAGTTTTCCCATTTTATAATAGGGAATCAGAAGACATTTGGAGGTGAAAGCCTTGTCCTGCCTACTGAACAAGCCAGAGAGAAGCCTCCTAGGGCCTGATTCCACTCTGATGGGTTCACAGTGGCTGAGGGCAGACACTCTGAGACACACCAGACCAGCTGAGGCACTAGCTCTAATCTCATTCTCACTTGTCCCTTACCAACCAGGAATCTTAAAAAGAGCTTTCACTCCACCGTTTCCTCTTCTCTGTTGAAGGTTTGGCCCCTAGAAGCAGAAGGAGGGCTGGGATGGAAACCCACTTCTAGGCCCGCCTGCCTCGGTCATCCCCAGCTTTTGGCCACAGGAGGCAATAATTCTCCTGCTATGAGGTCAGCCTTAGCCATGATACTGGTCAGGCTAGGCATGACGACAGTTACAGAAATATTGGAAACACTCAGAAAATTACAGAGCAGAGCACATATAATAAATACTCATGTACCCACCACCTAGCATTGTCAAATTCTAACACTGAGCCGTACTTGCTTCGGGTCTTATTCTTCAAGCAGCACACCAGCACAGATACTGCTGAAGCTCCGTGAGTGTTCCAGCCTGATCCCATTTCCTTCCTTCCCTCCCTCCTGTTATCCCTGAGGTAACCACTACCCTGAATTCAGTGTTTATTAATCCTATACTTTTGCTTCATCAGTTTGAATCCATAAGCACAACATAGTGTTGTTTTACAGATCTAAACTTTATACAAATAGTACAATATTGAATGTATCATTTCCAAACTAGCCTTTTATGTTGGGCCTTATGTTTCTGAGATTTGCCCCTGCTGATACACATGGCTCACTTCATTCATTTTGACACTGCGTATTTCACTATGTAATGACACCATGTTTTATTTTCCCATTCTTCAGAGGCTAGACATGTATAAACAATGAAGTAGCGGACATTTCTGCTCAGGTCTCCTGCTGCACAGGTGCAGAAGTTTCTCTGGGTGAGGGGCAGGCCCGTCTTTGGCTGTGTGAGGCACTACAAAATCTTCCAGTGGTTGCACCAGTTCCCCACCCCGCCACCCCACTCAGCGGATGCCAGTCCCCACCGCTCCTCATCCTCAGATACTTGGCATTGCCAGACTGAATTGCCCATTTTTGCCAGTCTGATGGCTGTGAAATGACATTTCATTTCTCAATGTTGGTTTAATCTGCTCTCCCTGATTACTAATAAATGGAACATCTTTTTTTTTTTTTTTTTGCTGTACGCGGGCCTCTCACTGTTGTGGCCCCTCCTGTTGCGGAGCACAGGCTCCGGACACGCAGGCTCAGTGGCCATGGCTCACGGGCCCAGCCGCTCTGCGGCATGTGGGACCTTCCCAGACCGGGGCACGAACCCGTGTCCCCTGCATCGGCAGGCGGACTCTCAACCACTGCGCCACCAGGGAAGCCCAATGGAACATCTTGATTTAGGCTTTTGTCTACCTGGGTTTTCTTTTCTATATAAAGTGGTTGGCGGCTTTCAAATCTATGCAATAAGTTCTTATGCAGAACCAGCCAGCGTTCTTTACAGCCGCCCCTTCTGTATTCCTTATTTATAACCAATGACAAACAACCAAATAAAGAACACTATCTTTACCTGGCTGGAGTCACAGGTATAAGCTTCTAGTCTGAATATTTGTAATAAACTCCTAGAAAAGTGTTTTTCAAACCGGGGTGTGTAGAACACCCATCCCTCACCGATCATTTACACTGCTACACATCATTCCATTGTAAACATCTATCAAAATTACTCATGAAATCAACTGAAGTGGGTCATTCTTTAAAAACCAAAATAAAACATAGTAAAAAATATCTGAGTGCATTGTACACATACAATGTGAAACTTATTTCGTGTGTGTGTGTGTGTGTGTGTGTGTCTGTGTGTATGTGCGTGTCTGTTGATATCAAAGGCATTTCTGACTGCAAGCTGTGGTCAAAAAACTTCGGAAGCCACTGTCCAAGGTACCCCGCCCCCAACTCCATTCTTTCTCTTTTCTGAGTTATCCTGCAAACCACTGCCAAATTAACCTGACAAAAATCATTGCTTTTGCCCTGCCACTTCCCTGCTCAAAAACCTTCATTTTTCAGAAGACTAGGCTCAATTTCAATTCCTCAGCATGGCACTGAAAGTGCTTACAATATGGCCCCAACCAGAGTGCCAGCTTTCATCAATGAAGCTTCTACCGAAATCACTATTTACTAAACCCAAGCTGGCCTCCTGACTGCCTGCCCCCAACACTCTTCACGCATTCTGTCTCCACACACCTTTTCCACACCATTCTTATGAACTGCACACCCCTCTCCTGTTCCCCACTGCAACCGGACACGCTTGCTACGTCAAGGTTCAGTTAAAATCACATCCTCTGCTTGGAGTCTTTCTTGATGCTGCCACAGGGACGTTTAGTGATCTGCTCTCATTCTTGTGAACCTCTGGCACTTTCCATACACCGGCCGAAGACAAGGATGGATTCTTAAAGCATTTTGAAGGTCTCCCAGTGTTTAGCACAGGCCCTTGTCGTTAAAAACTGTTCGATATGCATTAAATCAACAAACATTCATTGAGCACTATCTGTGTGCAACAAACTATACTGGGCTCTACTTAATAGATTAGCCACCAGAATAATGGTTTTTGGAAAACAACTTTAATAGTTTAACTGCCAATTTGAAAGCTACCTCAGCACATTTACTTAAAAGTATAATATACAAGAAAACACCTTTGACTGTGAAGCTGTGGGACTCAAGGTACTTGACTCTTTCCAACTACTCCAAAATCGGGAAAAGGTCCCTTCCCCCCTTGTTACGAAAGGCTGAAAGAAGAGTTTTACATTTGTTCCCCAAACAATGTTGAATATAGAATCTCATGGGCTCCTCATGGGGTCCCTGTCTTCTAGGCATTACTATGCTCTTTACACAGGAGGAAGAAGCTTGGGGAGAGCCTGGTCTGTCCAAAGTCACAGAAGCAAGTGATAAGGCTGCCCCATGCAGGGAGGCCCCAGAATAGGAAGAAGCTGAGATGGTCCAGAATACCTGGAGGTCTGCAGGACACAGGACTTCCTCTATCACTTTACCTGTGAAAACGGGTCACTTCCTGTAATTCACTACCAACCTGGTGGTGTCAATACGGCCTAGCAAAGTCAGACACCTTCCTTTGGGATCCAATCAGCTTGGGAATGGTCTTCCACTTTCCTAATGTTCCTGTTTAAGCACAGGGAATACTCAAGAGATGCAGGTTTCAGTTCCAGTTCTGCCAGGGGAGTGAATTCGGATAAGTTGTCAAAGGGAGATAATCAGACCTGAACTGCAAACTTCAAAGGGTAGATGTGGGGATGATATCAGAGAATGGATGGGAAAGTACTGTGCAAAGTTAAAAGCACTATATGAATGTAAGATAGCACTGGTGATGCTAGAGGGAAAAGAGACTCCACCGAGAAAATGTTTGCAATTGCATGGATGGTTCCCTCTGATCCAGCAGTTTACCGTCCTTCTTTACATTCCATCCACTTCATTTGACAATTACCGATTAGGTACCCACTATGTGCAAGACAGTATGTGTACACACAGATGGAGAAGCTGTAGATCCTGCTCTCACGGACTTTATGTGGGAGAGAGGCGCACGTTTGTGATACGTGGATAGCGTGGGAGTACTACAAGAGAAGCACCAAGGAGCTCGAGAATAAAGGAGTTTGGGTGGGGGAAGGGTGGGGAGGGGAGGGCAGAGAACAGAGACAGCCTCAGAGAGCCTCGGAAGCCACTTCTTCATGTTAACAATAGCACGCTTAGAGGCTCTTCACTTCAGGAAGTGACCAGTAGCTTTTGCACATTTTTATCTTAAATTTTTTCCTGAGTGAAGGCAAGTCAGTAAATGGGAAGAAAGTCCTCATTCATACATTCAGTAAACATTTACTGATTGCCAGGAACAGCGCTAGGGATACAGTGGTGACCAAGAGACAGCCTCTGCTTTCAACAGCTCATGGACTAGTGGGCTGACTGAAAAGTAAGCCAAGAATTCAAGTACAGATGCTAATGGTGGTCAGAGGAGGGGCACCCCACTCAGCTTGGCAGGGTGTGGGGGGCCGTTCAGGGAAAACCCTCAGAGGAGCTGAAGCCTGCCCTGACTCTTTAAGGATGAGTGGATGTTGGCCTGGGGGATGGCGGGTGGGGAGGTGAGGGGAGTAAAGGGCATTTTGGGCAGGGGAATGGCACGTACAGAGGAGCAGGGGCACGAGAGACCAGGAAAAGCTTGGACACAGGAGTGAAGGGGGACAGCCAGATCCAGAAGGGCCTTATAAGCCATGGCCCAGAGTTAGGCCTTTATCCTAAAGATGATGGGGAGAGTATACATGGTGAGAACAGGAAAAAAAAAAAAAGATGTTCCCTGAGGAATACCAATATTTAAGGGGCAGAAGAGCCCAGAAGAGTCAGAAAACAAAATAGCATCCGCAGGGTTTCCATTCTTTTTTTTTTTTTTTTTTTTTTTTGCTGTACGCGGGCCTCTCACTGTCGTGGCCTCTCCCGTTGCGGAGCACAGGCTCCGGACGCGCAGGCTCAGCGGCCACGGCTCACGGGCCCAGCCGCTCCGCGGCATGTGGGATCTTCCCGGACCGAGGCACGAACCCGTGTCCCCCGCAGCGGCAGGCGGACTCTCAACCACTGCGCCACCAGGGAGGCCCAGGGTTTCCTTTCTTTTCACAACAGGTCTGGGTGACAAAGTATCAGCTGAGCTTATCCATTCCATGTTATAATTGGAGAAAACAAGACAGAGGAAGATCAGATGCCTAACCAGGCCACACTGCGAATGAGGGAACCAGAGCCTGAACTCAGCACTCCAGCTCCTACCAAATGTACCTGCACTGACTTTAATTTCCGTCCTTCTGAGTCAGACTCCCGAACCTCTAGGTATAGGACGATTTCCTGCAGCAGTGCTCCTTTTTCCTCGTCATTGAAGCCTAAGATCACCATGAAGGTGTGTAGTTCCAAGGGAGGCTATGGGTCCTGGAGACAGCTAAGCAAGATTAAGGTCACTATCGTTAATTCCATTTAATTCTCCCTCCACACCATAATAAAGACACACACACACACACACACACACACACACACACACACACGGGGGGGGTGGTGACACGGAGGAGGAAGGGTAAGAAAGCAGCACTTGGCTTGGGGCCAAGAGGTGGATCAGTGATCTGAGATGTAAACATCAAATGCCTTCCTCTGAGCAGAGCCCACCACTGGGCCACCTTGCTGAAAAGCAGATCAGTGGACGGATGGATGAGTAGATGGTACAGGAAGGCAGCAAGTGCCCACTAAACAAACAGGCGGTGGGCGGGCTGCATGCACTGAGGAAGCAGAGAACAAAGACTTCTCACTCTTCATGCAAAGTCCACAGTGTGCAAAGGGCACCAATATTGGACATTTCTCACTGTGACATTTTGAAAGTCCAGCCTAGCCCAGAACAATGGTTACCCTCTGGGGACCATGGGCCGCGTACCCCTAGGCCTTATTCGACGATGGCTGGCATATCCCATGTGCTTGGTGAACTTGACCTTGGGCATCAGCCTCCCATGACGGCTCTACGTCACTCTGGTCTCTTCCCCCACTGAAAATTCCAATCTCGGATGAATGGATGGATTCATTCTGGGAGCAGGAAAACCACTCCAGGAGTGAATCAGAAGGACCCAGCCCTGGTCCCCTTGCCAGCCATTGAGCCAGGAACTGAGTGCAATTGTGTGCCCAGGCGCTGGTGCTATTCCCCTCTCAGGGAGAGAGGGTCAGGGGCCACGCAAGAGATGACGTAGAAGCCCTCTAAGGAGGAAGAGAAAGGAACCTCAGCTTTGAGGGACAAAGCCACCCTTTTGGTTGTGACCCTCAGTCCAAGGAGGTGCCAAGATGTGTGTGTATTGTTAAATTAATTCTACTGGACAAAATCTCAGCTTTGGCTGGGCAGTTACTTGTCAATTTCAATTCTCTCCAGCCTGAAATAGGCTACTAGTTTTTCAGAAAAAGGATTTCTGTAAGACAGGTGGAAACAATGCGTCTCAGATCACCCAGAGACGACTCTACCTTTAGTGGCCTCTGCTCTACTCTTCTCCTGATTTGTGAAGGAAAGATCGATTCATTCTTAAGAATTGTAAATGCCAGTCTAGGCAATGTAAAGCACCTGTACTGTCCGCTTTTGGAGACATTAGGTAAGAGAACTCCAAAGATTCAACATGCAGCAGGCAAGAAGTCATCTACATCACAAAGTAAAGGAACCCAGGTTGATCCTTTAAGGAAGTAATCCCTCTAGGAAGGGGAATTGAAGGATTGCCACTATGCCCATCACTAACTAGGTTATAACAAGACGCGAAAGTTAGCTTTTTAAGGCTCCAGCCCCCTATCGGCCTCCTGGAGCAAAGGTGGAGGGAAAAGGAGCAGCTCCTGCTGGGGCTTGTTAGGAGGTTGCTCGGGGCTGACCCCCACGCGCTGGTGCTGACTGTCTGACATCTGTCGGTCAATCTTCGTCTAAGAAGCTGGGGGGAGGAGGGGACAGAAATGGCTTACATTTTACACTACAGGGCTGTCCCGGACACTGAATGACATCAGTTGTCTGTGGCCAGAGCTTAGTCTCCATTGATGGCCAAATGTGAGGCTGCAAGAGCCTTCCTAAAGAATATTCTACCATCTTCACTCGTTCATAACTAGCTAATGTGCACTTTTCGTAAAGCAACAGGCTAGACTCTGAGGAGAGAGCGGCAAACATGTACGCTATGCCAACGTAACTTGGATTCCAAAAGGACTGATTCATCTTGTACATCTCCGGGGGTCAATGTATTCATACAAGCACACTTTAGTTGGATGCCCTGAGGTTTGGGTTGTGGATATACAGGCCCTCAAGCCTGAAAGTAAGGTCCTTTGGGCAAATTGAGTCTTACAAAAGAAATCAACCATTGAACACTATCAAGTGTCTACTATGAGCCAAGTATCATACAGTTCTATAGCAACGCACGTGCCAGCTCTGGAGTTGTGACTACTCGTCTGAGGCTCCCTGGCTTCTTTTCTCATGGCTTGATAGTTCCCATAACATTTAAGCTTACTTATGTTAATTTAACAGGGAAAGCAAAGAGTGTGTAAGGCCCTGGAAAAAAATTAGTCCAATCCCATAATGGGAGTGCGGGTGGTGTGTAATTCTGGCTCCTTCCGAAAAAGAAGCAAGTTTTGTCTCTTGAAGACTAAGTGGAGCAAAGGCTACTCGTCTGAAAGCTAGGGGTTTTGATCCATGAGCTGGGCTCAGACGGCCAGAGTGAGGGCCACCTGGCAGTGGTGGAGAGATGCCCACGGGGGAGAGAGAAGTGGATATTTCTCAACGGATACTTAGTTAAGGAGGTAACAGGGGCGTCCCTCACTTCACGCAGCTGAGAGAAGACGGACGGGACCAGCACCTTGGTACAGAGTCAGCAAAGAGACGCGGGATCCCACTCTAAAGGGATCGCCCGCCCCACCTCCCGGTGAGGCCTGCCGAGAGCTGGAGCCTCCAGGAAAGCACCAGAGGAAGGCCCCTTGAACGACCCCAAGGGCTGGGGCCAACTGGGCCCTGCTCCGGGGCAAAGGGTCCGCGGGCAGCGCGAGCCAAGGGACTCAAGTCGGACGGACGCAGGGCAAAGCGCATTGCAGGCCAGAGGCTCCAGCTGCCCCCGCCGCCTGGGCCCCACTCACCAGCTCATGGTCCCGAACCTGGCCCTGCCGCCGGGGTCCTCAGCTGCAACTCGGTCCTGGGGGATCGCTTCCGGATTCAGCCAGTCTCCAGGAAGTGACGTGAGCCCCGCCCCCCTCTGCCCGGAAGAGGCGGGCCGGGAGGACGGGGCCAGACGCATTAACCCTTCCGCTGCCGCTGGCTTTCGCGGAGTTGCCCTGGCCCGCGACCCTCGCGCCTAGGCTTAGGGCTTCAGAGGATTTAGCCTGTGGCGGGGGCATGAGGACCCCTGGGTGCGTTTTGTACCTTAAACGCTGACTTGGTAAAATTCTCCTCCACGGACTACACGTGTTGCTTAACCGGGGATTGCCTTAGTTTTTCAGTTTGTAAGGAGATTTCTCATCCAGGGACAGTAGCAGTAATTAATTGTCTAGCGGGGGCAGGGGGGAAAGGAGCGATGAAGGAGTGGGTGTGAGGGAGACTTACATTCACTGTACGGTCTTCTGTATCTTTTAAATTTTGTACCCGGTACATAGTTACCTGTTGCAAAGAAACAAATGGATCTCTTCGCTCCTCCAAAATGGCACAGGGCTCTGAATAGAAAATAGAATAGTGCTTTTCAGGTTGGAATGTTCTCTGGATTTACTCAACAAAAGAGGACAAAGAGTAAGGGTTGCTCCCAGTCTTCCAGTCTTCCCTCTGTGCTCGGCACTACAGAACCCAAATGATGTGAATGGTTCCATTTTTATGCTCATTCATTTAACACGTATTCATTGGGCTCCTACAGTGTGCCAGACACTGAGCTAACTTCAAGGATACAGCCATGAAAAAGCAGTACGGATCCTGCCCTTATGCCCTCCCAGGGCTACTTACCTGGAGAGAGAGATAAACAGGCAGCAAAGTAATAATATATGATGGGAAAGAAAGTGCTGTGGCAGCCTGTAAGACGCCCCCCCCCCCCACTCCCAACTGCACATGGAGTTTTAGTGAAGGCTTCTGGGAGGAGCCAATGGGTAAGCCACATCCTGAAGGCAAATCAGGCTGGCCCGGTGAGTCTGAGGGGAGGGCTGGGGAGAGTCCAGGCAGAGGGAACCTACGGTGGCTGAGAAGAGGACTGAGTTCCAGGCAAGCAGCTCACTTGCCGTGGGTCTTCCAAAATCCCTCCTAAGCTGTTCCGGGCCAAGTTGGCTTCCTCACGCTCCCAAATCTCCCTGCCTTAGAAGAGAGAGCAGCAGGCAGTGAGGCTGCTGGTAACTGCTGGACACCCAAGGGCCTTCTCTCTAAGAATTCTGCTTCAAGTGGGCTTTAGTGTTATAAGGGATGCTTGGGGAGTAGTTAAGCTGATGAACTAGGGCAAAGAAATGTATAGTTTGTTCTGACCTCCCAGGGCAGGGTGGAGGGCTTGGCCAGGGGGAATAGGGGAGCTCAGAAAATTGTCCAGGGGAGGTAGTCTCTCATTTATATTTTCTATTTCCATTCTTGAGTGGGCCCCCAAGCACATCACACAGATCAGCTTCATCACCATTGTTGCTCCTCAGGGAACAGGCCACAATGAGCACTAGAGCAGCCTTGAAGAGTAAAGAGGAAGAAGAGAAGTCACCAAAGGGCAGCTGGGGCAGAGAGTGTGGGCAAAGGGAAGGACAGTCCTTGCTGCTTTGCACAGGGTGTGATAAATGGACGGAGGGTGCAGTGTGTTTATGAGGCTCCTGGAATTTCAGTGCGTGTGGATGTCTTCCCCACCTGCTTCCTCCTTTCCCCCTACTCTGTCTCCCCTAGTTATTGCCCCACAGTACTAAAGAATTTCCAAGTATCAACCTAGGCAACTGCCGTAACCCAGGGCAATTCTGTTTGAGGGCTGTGGGGTGGGAACCACATCCTGTAGGGCAAGAATGATGAGTTCCAGATTAAGAATCTGGAGGAGTACTGGGCTCTACTTCTTTAACCCTACAGCTGACGAGTCCCATCTCCTTTCTGGGCCTTGGTCCCCTCATTTAAAAGATGAGTAGATGGATCACATCACCAAAGTCTCCAATAGTTTGAGAATCCAAGTCAACTCTCTTGTTGACTCCAGAGGCCCTCAGGAAACAGGAGAACGGGGAAGGCATGTGAGATGGGGCCCAAACAGAGAGGCAAACCCAGAGAAGTGAGCTGGTCTGAGGAATCATGGATGTCTTGGAATGAAGCCAAACATGTACCTTCTGGGATGGAAGGATTCAGACTGAGGCCCTACTAAGGCTGTGCTGCTTACTTTCAACCCCAAACCTTTCATGTAGCCAGCAGGACTTTTGAGGGGACTAGGAAGAGTGCTGGCTTCCTGGGAGTCTGTAAGGAGAGTGCCTGCCCTGAGCTGAGCTCCGTCTCCTTACCCGTGGCTCATTGGTTCAGCTCGAGGCCTGCTGGGCTGAGGCAGGCATCCTGCTATCCTGTGGACCCACAGGCTTCCCTCCGTGAGTGTGGCATGCCATGTATTGACTCCTGGGGAGCTGAGCGTGAGGAAGCACAAACACCCTCCCACCGTTGGGGAAAACTCAGGGGCAGGGTCTCTAGACCCAGGGCTGGGAGCTGTGTCTTTCTCTTCTGTAACCAAAGGACAGCACAATACAGGTTGACCCTGGCCCTTCAGTGGGGGTGGTGGTGGTGGTGGTGGAATAGAATACAAGCAAATTCAGTTTCTAAGTGGAAGCAGAGAGTGGAGGAGCTTTGGGTAAAGGTAGATGCTCCTGGTTTCAAGCCTGGTGACTACTGCTTTCTCCCCAGAAGCCTAAGCCGGAAGTTTAATGAGCGTTCAGGTGGCAGAGATCTACTTTAGGAGACAAAGCTATTTACCAGGGGGAAAGGAGTTGAAGAACTACCAGCTCTGCCATCAGACCCCGACTTCTCTTTGGAGCTTTTCACGCCGTAATTGGTAAGCAGCTGCTCCCCATTGACCCTCAGCTCTGAGCTTGTCATATACTTCCTCTCCCAGCTTCCCCACACAGAAATCTAGGGAGTGCTGGAGTGCTGTGCAAAGGATTCTGGGGAATCTTCTACTGATGGGGAAATTCTGTGATTGATTAGCAATGTCTGCCATGGATGAGTAAGGGCAATGTGATGGTATACATTCCAGTTTGTTATTTTGTTGTTATTATTTTTATGAGTGCATTGAGCACTCACGATGTGGCAGGCAGTATTCTAAGCGGTTCCTGTTTAATCTTTACAATGACTCTACGAGGTAGGTACTGTTATTATTATTAGCATGAAGCTAATAATAAGTAGCAAAATGGAGAATCCAACATGGGCAACCTGGCCCATGGCCGGGTTGGGGTGAAGGGAGGGGGCAGCATGTGACCACACACCTAACTAACAAAAGATCTGGCACTCAGCCCCGGCCTGGGAGCTTTTATAGGCTTCCTCCAGTTTGGAGCACTCAGGACCAGCAGGTGGCAGCACCTCGCAGGGTGAGAGGAAAGGGCAGATCCCAGCTTGGCATGGGAGTCCTTCAGGGATCAGACAGCCCAGATATCTATCGAGGAAAGCAAGAACAAATGAGGGTGCGGAGGAAGGCTAGCCAAGGGGCCCAGAGGAGGAGGGACTGAGCCTCAGACCCACAGGGAGCTGCCATGGCCAATGCTTTAGTTCCATCCGCAGCGCGAGTCTCTCAGCTTGCATTTCATGGTGCCTGCTGTGGGCTTTTTTTTCCTCCACTCTGGGAGAATGACTAACTTTAAGGACTAAAAAAAAAAAGTGTTTTGATTACACTGCCTTTTTACCAACTGGGAGCATTAGTCACCGTGGATCGCTGCAGATAACGGGGAAGGCAAGCAGCATCCCCCTCCTCCCCCTCCTGCTCCCTGATTAGCTCACAGAAGCCAGGGAGGAGACGCGAGTGAGGGAGAGAGAGAGAGCACACCAGCAGGGAAAACAATCCCCCCTGGACAACATATGCCCCAGGCATCAGTCCAAGTATGCTCTGTCAAGCCTGGGCAGCCCCCTGACGACCTGCCCCACAGTGGGAGGCGTCCACTGGAAAGAGAACTCACGGGAGGAACACTGAGCCCACTGCTCCCGCAGTCCAAGTTGGCTTTGGGTGGCCTGTTCCTCCAGGTGGGTCCACCAAGGGGAAGTCAGAGGAAGTCCCTGAAGGTGTGGCTCCTGAGGTGGGGCGCTGATGGCTGAAAAGGATGAGGGAGAGTCATCATGGCTGTGATGTGAGGCTGGTACCCAGGCCATGGTGGGGCTAAGAAATGCCTTAGGGCTGGCATCCTCAGGGCTCAGATTGGGGTTGAGAAGTTCCTGCAGGTGGGGATGGCACCCACTTTCCACGCTCCACACTTCACCATTCTCTTTTCTTCTCCATCCTCACGGGGGCAGTATCTAGTACTTTGGCCTCATCTTTCTATCCAAAGTGGCCTTTGCGCCTGCTGTGGTGCTGGTGAGGCAGGAGAGCTAAGGCGCTCTCCCGGTCTGGCCTGTTGGCCAGGGTGCCAGAGATGGGCGCTCTGTGCCTGGTTAGGGAAGAGAAAGAGGGAGGGATGGCGCTGGGCTGTGTCAGGGACTGGCTGGCCCTGTGAATCCTGTTTTCTCTACCCAGCCCTGCAGCCCATTCTCCCCAACGGTGTTGTTCCACCCTAGGAAGAAGTCACTGCTCTGAGTGGCCCTAATAGGCCACTCATGGATATCTATGTGAAGAGTTCCAAGGGTCAGGACAAATTAGCATTGGACTCTAACAGTAAAGACAAAAGAAATTTTATTTTTCCATCTCTCAAGATCAAAGTACTTCATCTTGATTTTGCTACTGCTGATTCTCTTTTATTTTTTTTTAGATTTATTTTTGGCTGCGTTGGGTCTTCGTTGCTGCACACGGGCTTTCTCTAGTTGCGGCGAGGGAGGCTACTCTTCGTTGCAGTGCACGGGCTTCTCACTGCGGTGGCTTCTCTTGTTGCGGAGCACGGGCTCTAGGCTTGCGGGCTCCACAGTTGTGGCTCTCGGGCTCTAGAGCACAGGCTCAGTAGTTGTGGCGAATGGGCTTAGTTGCTCCGCAGCACATGGGATCTTCCCGGACCAGGGCTCAAACCCGTGTCCCCTGCATTGACAGGCGAATTCTTAACCACTGTGCCACCAGGGAAACCCGTGATTCTCTTTTAAAAATAAAACATCCACAGGTGTCTGGTGTTCACTGATCTCAAAAAGCATATATGGCACCACCTTAGAGCAAACGGGGTTAAAAGAGGGAGAAGGCCTGGGAGAAATCACCCTCAGCCCCCAGGGCCATCAGTGCAATAGGGGATGTCCAGGTGCCAGGGTTGCTGTGTAGTTAGTTCCATCAGCTCTGGCCTGTCTCTTCAGGCTTTGCTCCCCTGAGCGTCTTACAACTGGCCGCTGGATGCTCCCAAGCTCCCTTCTCTGCCCTCTGAAGTTTCCCATAATAGTAACTACCATTGACACTTACTGGCACTGCGTTAAGCATTTAGCATGTATTAGATCATGTCTTTTTCACAGTAACTTCATGAGGAAGCTCCTCTGATTATCTCCTTTTTATTGATGAGGAAACCGAGGCTGAATGGATTGCCCAACGTCGTAGAGTTGGCCAAGTGAGAACGCCAGGTGTTTTAAACCCAGGCTGTGTAAACTGCCTCGGAGTAGGAAAGAAAGTATCAAAAGGTCAGGGAGCTGGCATTTATGGGAGACCTACTCTCACATGTCATCTCGTTTGCCTCCTCCCTGAAGGGGGACAATGAGGCTTGGAGGGCTTGACCCCGGGAAAGCTCCTGCTGAACGTCAAACTGAAGTCCTAGCTGCAAAGCCCGTGCTCCAGCCGTGGTGCTGTCCAGCGGTCAGCTTTCAGCGGCAGGAGGGTACCCACGGGGGACAGTATAGGGGGGACAGGCTTTGAGATGATTGTGGGTGATAGAGTGGCCTCCAGATTTTTGTCCCCTGGCTGGGATGGCCGCCCATTCCCAGCTGTAGCCACAGGACCTCCCAGGTGGGCACAGCCCCCAGGAGAGCATGGCTTTCGTGGGGAATCCTTGCAGGTTCTGTAGGTGGCGAAGAGCAGATCTGGGGGGATGGGGAGGGTTGCCCTAGCCTGACCTCGCTCCAGGCCTGGCTGCCGGCGTCCACCCCCTGCTGCTGTGGCCGAGACAGCCCCCAGACACCGGCATGGCAGGTGGCAATTATCCCTGGGCACTGATTATACCGCAGGGCCGTCCAGAGCCCCAAATAGCAGCTCAGCCTGGCACAGGAGTGGGGGAGGAGAAGGGTCCCGCTGGGGAAGAAGGGGCAGGATTGAGAGGGTGCATATGGGATGGATGTATTTGGAAGGACTGTGGGGTGGGGGAGGAGCTCACCACGTCAAGGCTTCTGCCTTTGGGGGCAGGCGAGGGCCATCAAGGAAAAGAATGAGGTCCCCGCTGCTGCAGGCCGACCCAGAGGAATTAGATGGAGCAGACCCCACTACTCCAGCCTTCCTGAGGGTAAATCGGGTCGCCCGAGAAGGTGGTACCCAGCCTGAGCGGGGATGTAGAGAGGGTCTCACAGCATAGGAGGAGCCAGTGGTGCCACTGAGGCCAGACCAGCTGCCCACCTCCAGCCTTGACCCGCGGCACCTCCGGATTGATCAGCAAAGGACCCCCAAAGAAGGCACACAGGGAAAGGAAGGGAGGCTAAGTGAGTGCGAGGAGGGGGTCGGGAGCACAGATTCCCCAAACCCCACAGGGCCAGGCCAAGGTCTGTGTGCAGTACAGGTCTTAGACCCTCCTCCAGCCATCCCTTGCCTCACATGGGACTGCAACTTCCCGGGCCCCATGGACCCTCCCTCAGGGTGATCTACAACCAGAGGTAAAGCCAGGTGGCCGCAGGCCTCAGAGGCTGAGGTTCCAGGAGCCGGGGCCACGGGGCGCCCTGCAAGAAGAGGCTCCTTGCCCCTCCGTGTCTAACTGCCCTCCCTCTGCCCAAGCCGCTGCCTCTGGACCTCTCTGAGGTGTCACAGAGGGCTTAAGACCTGCGGGGCCAGCAGCTCTCCACAGCGAGGGCTGAGCAGGATGGGGGTGGAGGGAGAACCCAGTTTCTCAAGCAAGTCAAGGGAAAGTCAGGTGGCTGGACCCTGAAGGCACTTGGGTGCAGTGAGCCGCAGCTTCCTTTGGGGGCCTCTCGGATCCACCGCCCCCAGCCCTGGATGTGGCATCTTTAGAGGCTTGCTGGATGCAGCAGCATGGGTGCCCAGAATGGCTGAATGGGAGGAGCATGAAAATAAAATAGAAAAAGAGCAATATATTCCCCAGCATGTACCCCATTTTCCTTCTTGTGTAAGTATAGATTCCTCTGTGTTTATCTCCCCCCACCCCCTCCCTGCACACAGACTTTGAGAGTCTGCAACCATTGCAGCCTCCCTTCCTGTCGGCCCGGGAGGGGGCTGAGCTGCCAGTCCTTCCCCCACACCCAGGAGCTACAGCTGAGGGGAAAACCAGGGCAGAGTTCTTCCCAATATATGCCACTCTGGGGACAAGGCCAGGCAGAACCTGGTTTCCCAGAAGCCCTTGATTGTTGCTGGTTTTTTTTTTTTTTTGGTGGGGGTGTTCTCGTGGACCCACCGTGCCCAGCGTCTGCACGCCTTCCTTCCAACCTGTGGGACCCAGTACCCATCTGGCAGCACCTGCTTGAGGGCCACCTGTGAGTCCTCCAGGCGCAGGTCAGAGAAGGAGGCTGTCAGTGGCTCCAAAGCACCTCTCCCAGCAACTCTGCTAATCCAAATAAGATAGGGAAAAGGCAGTGGGAGGAAATGATAGTTTCATGGTTATTTTCAGAAAGGAAACAAAAAAAAAAAAAAGATGCAAACAGGAGCACACCCTGCATTTTGGTGCAAAATCTAGGAGTCTTGGGGAAAAAGAACCTACAGTTCTTCTTTCTTGTCCTTTCACCAGATGCCAGGGAGGGGCTGCCAGGGCTGCCGGGGACCTTGAGCTGCTTTCGTTCAGGGGGAAAGGGAGGTGAGGGGCTTAGGGAGGAGCCTGCAAAGACTCTTCTGATAAAGGCAGGCTGGGGGAAGCTGAGGCATGTCTGTCTTGTGGGCAGCCAGGGGCCCACCCTTTTGGGGGTGGAGGAGTTAGAGGGGTGGGGTGGAGGAGCGAGTGGAGAACTGGGAAATTCTGGAGCCGATGCTTGTAAAGCGCAGTGGCATGTGTAGGATCGGTGGGCTGGGAGGGTGTGTTCTAGGAGCACAGCGCAGAAAGAGAAATCGAGAGGGGGAGGGAGGGCAGGAGAGACTGCTTGCGGGAGAATTGAGTGAGGCCGCTGTGAGCGTGTGTGCAGGGCGCGTACAGAGAGGGGAGCCCCCCGCCCCCGCCGCACACCCCCCTCCCCCGCCCTGCCGCCACCGGGCTGCACACAGAAGGGACCGCTGAGGGCCCCGCCAGCTCCAAAATGCTGCATGAACAGAGGCCAGAGCCCATCTTCTGGTCCCCAGAGGGAAACTGGGCTTTGCTCTGTAACCTCTGGGGTTCCCTGGACGATGCGGGGGGAGTGCAGAGGGAAGTGGTGACCTGAACCTCTGGTGGCGGCGTGGGATGGGGTGGTGTCTGGAGGCCTGTTCTTGGATTTGTTTGGAGATTCCTATAAGAAAGTCTGGAGAGACTCAAGGGTAGGGGGATGTGGATGGGAGAGAGGTGGGAGCCAAGGACAGAGCTGCTGGGAGAAGGCTGGTGTGCCAAGGATGGGGAAGAAGCGAGCTAAGAATCCCAAGTGGGTGCAGATGAGGTGCTGTTCTCAGAGTAGGGGCGAGAAAGAGCTGAGAATAAGCAGACCTAAGAGAACCGGAAGAGGACATTGGGAAATCGGTGGCCCAGGATCCTGCCTGAGGCAGGCGAGGTACTATTATCCCCGTTTCAGAGATGTGTCATCTGAGGTCCAGAGAGGTTAGTTGCTGCGTCCAAGTTTCTGTGAGTACTCAGAGGAGGCGCTGCAGGGGAGAGCTGGGCAGGAAGCAAACTCAGGCGATCTGTTGGGTGGTCAAATGGGTGATGGAGGGGTCTATGGTGCTGACATAGGGGGACCCACCAGGTATTGTTCCAGGGAAGACAAAGGTAGGCTGAACATCAGGAAAATCCCAGTCCCAGGAGGCCCGTAGGGCCTTGGATTCTCCTTGCGTGGGAGGAATGCCTCGTCCCTCCCAGCCTGCTAAACCAGACCAAGCCCTGGGACCTGGGAGAGTTGGGGAGGAGGTGGAGGTAATGACTCAACCCATCCGACACAGGCTTGACCCAGGGGTGGTTGGGAAACCCAGCAGATGCTCCAGTGGGGTGAGGGGTGGAATAAATAGGTGATGTTTAGATAAGGGAGAGAGGGTGTGCCGGCTGGGAGGCGCTGCTGGTTCCGGGCAGCCTGTTAGGAGGAGGGTGGGCTTTGGGCTTTGGGCTTTGGGGTTGGAAAGAAGGAATGAGGTTCCAGAACCTCCTGAGAGGCCTTTCCCGGTAGGAGAGGTAGAGGCTCAGGTGGTGGGTTTGGGGCTAAAATCCAAAAATGGAGGACTCCCAGCAGTATGCGTCTTCAGGGTGGAGACCCAGAGGCAGAGCTTCTGAGCCCTCCAGGCCCTGCAGCTCCCTCAGCGGGGCAGTGGCTCCCGCCAGGAGCCGGCCACCCTCTGGGGCCTTCCAGTCCATGGGCGGGAGGCTGACCATCCACGCCCCTCAGGCCACTCTGAGAGCATTTGGATTGAATGGGACCCCAAACCAGGGGACCTCACTAAATGCCAGTGTCTACGCACTTTGCAGGCAAATAAGGGAGAGAAAGGGTTAAAAAGCACATTCCCCAAACAATCACAGCCGCAGAACATTCCCCCACCACAGACACAGGCCAGAAGGAACTATAGTCAGGGAGCAGAGGGCCCAGGGAGCCAGTGGGGCTGGAGAGAGGCCGGAAAGTCTGAGCAGCAGGAAGCAGGATCATTAAACTCAGGCCCAGGAGGTCAGGAGCAGAGGTCTCTCCCGCGTCCTGCCGTCCTGCCGCTGTAGGCTCTGGCTCAGCCCCGCTGTGGGGAGGTGAAGAGGTGGGTCTTGTGTGTACTGTGTGCTGGTCCCAGAACATCAGAGCTGGGGGTGCTGTATGGATCTACCACTAGCACCACTCACTTTCCTGCTAGGACTTTAAGACCCAGAGGGGGACAGTGACTTTGCAAGCATCATACAATTTTGTCCTAATCTCAGAGCCAAGACCGACAGCCAGATCGCCTGACTCCTGATGCAGTGGAGCCCAGAGGTGTACAGTTGTTTGACGATATAGATTCTCATTGGATGTAGATTTCAGCGCCCCAAGACCCAGAAGTTTCTGTGAAGCAGGGACCATTCCTGAGCTTGTCACCTCTGAGCCATCTGGACCCTGTGTGGTTCCCTCACCTGATCTAGTAGGAAGAGCTCAGACCTAGCTCCTAGCTCTGCCGGGAACATCTGCCTGGAATATTCACCTGTCAAAGGAGAAAAGCATCCCTCAACAGTCTTCTTCAGGTTTCTGGGACAGAATAGCTCTTTTTCACAATTTTACATAGCAGCACATCTGCTCAACAGCCCTGTGGAGAGTAGGGGCATGAACTCCATTGTACAGATGGGAGAACAGAGGCTCAGCCAAGTTCCAAGATTGACCTATGGTCTAACACAGAGGGAAAGGCAATGCTAGGGCTGAAGCTACGCCTTTGGTCTTTTGGCTGAGAGCCTGAGCTCTTCCAACAGCAGCAAAGGAGAAGCAGGTGGGTAGGCTGAGAAGGGGGAAGGCAGAGGTCTGCCCATGTCTGGAATTGTGGAAGCTGAACTCTAAGTGCCCAAAAGAAAGAGGGTGTGGGGCGGTCTTTACTCCCAGCTTACCATCTCAGGTTCTGGGCGGAGGAGCAGGCGGGGAGGCCAGCAGGAGGGATGCTCTGCACAGACCGAGCAAGAAGTAGCGACCAGGATGTAACACAGGGAAGTGTCATCTGGGTTGGACAACCTCCACCGAGCCAGCTGGGCCTGCTCCAGAGATTCCAAGCTGCTATGTTGTTTCCTGGGGCCTGTGGGCCACTGGAATTTTCTCTTCCTCTTTGGGGAAAAGGACAAGAGAGTGAGCAGCCCTACAGGCCATCAGGTGAGCATCCCAGGTAGATCCACTCTACCTAGAGTCCAATGGGATAATTCACAAGAGACCTTAGCACGGCACTTGGCAGGTAGTAAGTTCTCAGTACCTTTGAGGTTTCCTTATTATTGTGGGACCTGGGAGAGGACTTTCTAAGATCCCTCAGGAAGTTTCCCTCAACCCACCCTTACCTCCCCCGCCTCCCACTAGACTCTGATTTAGGTGCCTTACTATCGGGGACCACCATCACATGAAACCAGGCCTCATGTATTGAAATAGTCTGTTTATGCTTCTGCCTCTCCCTTGACAGAATGGAAGCCTCGAGGGTAGGGACAGTGTCCTGTGCATGTTTGTCTTTGTACTGCCTGCCGCTTCCCTCCCCTCCCTGGGGCAGGCACTGGACCTGCTTTAATACAGTTTTGCTAAATTAATGGATAAATGAATAGATGCAAAGAAGCTCTGGATGATGCCAAATTGCCACGGAAAGACAGACACTGATGGGGGCTTTTGGAAAGACACGAAGTGGAAGACCAAAGAAAAGGAAAGGGGAAGACATTTTTCTCCTCCAGAATGAAACTGCTCAGACAAGTGTATAGAAATGACGCTCCAAGACTAAGATTTGCAGCAATCCAGGGAGCTGGAGCTTGTGGATGGGAAGATTGTGGATGAAGTGATTTCAGGAATGCCCCATCTTACACGTTCAGGGCTGGGGTAAGAATATGATCCTATCAGAGGAACGTGGCCATCCACCAGCTCTTTGAAGGCAGGAGACATGGCCAGTGCAGCCACAGAAGGAGGGAGCTGCCTTTGCAGGGGCAGTTTCTGAGAGAAGAGGCCACGGGAGATTCGCACTTTCAGGTCGGGCAGCAGGAAGGGTCATCCATCTTATTAGGAACTTGGTACCAAGGCAGATGGCAACGGGAAGAGAAAGGGTTCGCAGGCTTTGGTTCTCAAGGGAGGCAGTCCGTCTCTCTGTGGACAAGCTGGAGCTTAGGAGGCATTGGTGGCCTCTGAGAGGACGTGGAAGAAAGTTTAAGAAGACTGCAGTCAGGGAGATGAAGAAGCCAAGCAGGGGAAGGGGGATTTGAAGGCTGAAAGGAGAGGCAGCCTGGACAGAGGGAGAGGACACCCAGGTACAGGTCGTGGCTCTCCCCAGGGGCTCGGTGGCAGGTTGGGGGGGGGGGGGCTCTCCCTGACCATGAGTCTTCAGATTGTGTTTGCTTTCTCTGTGATCTGGTCCCACGCTACCTCTCTGACTTCTTCCTATGGCTGACCCCTTGCCTCACTCCTTTCCAGACACTCTGGCTCCACGTGATTCCTTGACTAGCCCAAGAACACCATCACCAGGACCTTTACACTCTCCATCCCCTCTGCCCAGAGTGCTCTTGCCCAGAGGCCCCTGTGTGGCCAGCTGCATCACCTCCTGCCTCTGTGCACAGAGGCCCCTTCCCCGTGAGGCTGTCCCGGACCGCCCTGTAATGTATGGTAACCTGCTCACCAGTACTCCTTCTTCCTCTGCTGCATTCTTCTCTGCGATATAGATCACAGTCTGACATATTATGTATTTGCTTGTTTGTTTTTTCCCTGTTTCTGCCCTGGAGAAGAGAATCTTTGAGAATGGAGGGATTTTTGTTGTTGTTGACGGCTATATCCTTCCATAAATATTTATTAAATAAATGAAGGAATCGGCACCTTCTTATGGGATCCTCCACTGGACATCCCTGGTAAGGATCAGGAAGCAGGCAATAGCTCAATGACACATGAATTACCTTTGCAGATGCTACTGGATCAGGAAGGTGTTACACCCACCCATCTAAGTGAGAGAGACAAAAGGACCTGGGAAGGGGTCAGGAACCAGGTCAAGAAATGGCAACAACGAGCAGCAGCTGTGGCCAAGAAGGGACAGGACTTGCGTCCTCTGGTCAGATTGGAGATGGAGAGGATCCATTTTCGGAATACAGGTGTCCAGTGGATGGCTGGGGTTGGGAGTGGTCGTGAGGACTGCAAGTTCCTCTGGCCGTCTTTGAATCGGTGTACCCATCCCTGGTGGAGCCAGAGCCCACTTTCTCACATCTGGGCTTGGAGGATGGGGAAAGGGGGCAGGGGCAAGGGACAAGGAAGATGAGTAAGGTTTATGGAGCACCCACACTGAATCGGGCACCATACACATCACTTCTTTTGAACCCCACAAGAGTAATGATCAGACGGGAGGAAAGTGACATCCAGAGAGACTAAGAAACGTGTTGACAGTCACAATGCAAGAAAGTGGCAAGAGGTGGGATTCAGATCTAGGATGGAGGTGGTGATTCCAAAGCAGGTTAAAGGCCCCAAAGGAAAAGCTGGAGTAGCTGCTGGGTTATCAAACTGCCTCTCAATTTTCAGGACAGAGACCTGAGTAAGTAACAAGTGCCCCCAAGGAAGCTTTCCTTAGTACCCTAGGGTCATGCAGGAACTGGAAAATTTTCTGCTTTCCTGCTCAGATGGCCTGACCTTCCTAAGTAGTGGGGAGAAGGGAACAAGGAAGAATGGAAGAACTTTGGGCACCTGGAGGGGAAAATCCCTCAGGAGTAAAAGCGCCAGAGCTCTTGCAGCCTGTCGTTGAGAAGAAGCCAACGTTCCTGAAGGCCCAGTTCTGTTCTGGTCACTAATCTCCCTCCCTTTGGTGGAGACAGGGACCTGATGCATTCTGGGTAAGTGGTCAAGCCCTGGCATGAACCACCCCAGAGAACGCAGGGCCACAGACAAGGGTAACTTCCCCCATGGAGGGCTGGGCTGTCTCCAGCCTCAGGGGCTTTAAGACATCTCTTTTCCTCCAGGGAGCTGAGAGATGGAAGCATTCCTGAGCCTCTCACTGGGAACTCAGTGGGTGACCCCAGAGGGGACTCAAGTCTGCTGTTGGCTGGATTAGAAAAGAGCTTCTGTTTTTGGTCGGGTCATGATGCTACTGTGAAAGGTCCAAGGTAGAGACGGCTGCAGGCCCTGGGCAGGCCTCATGGGGAGAGCCACCTGAAGGTCTAGCGATCACGTTCCATGCGAACGAGAGAACATCACTGGAGTGATGATGGAAATGGAGGCTTGCAGAGTCCTGGAGGCCCCCAGGAATGGGTAAAGGAGGAGACTGTAGGAGCAGAGTGGGGTGCCTGAGGTCCAGGAAAGGCATTCCAAGGCCCAGAGATTGCCTTGTTCGTCCTTCATCCAGAGACCTTGAGAGCCGAGCAGGATCTCAGTAAACCAGCCCCATGTCCTTTTAAGTAGCCAGCACCGTCTAGAACCTTGTATTCTCTCATTCTTGTTTGCGGCTTTGCGTCCATGATCTGTTTGTATTACCTCCTTAGTAAGATTGCTCGGAAACCTTTCTTCTAGCCATCTGTGTGTTTGCCAGAAAGGAAGACATAGGTTTTTCATGCCCAGGTCAGTGGGCAGAGGAGCGCTGTGCCCCTGGTAGCCAGCAGGGGCAGCGGCAGGGACGGCCCCAATTCCAGAGCCCAGATGAAGCAGTCGTGATGAAGATGGGGAATGAGGATCCCAGGCAGGAGAGTCGGGGCCTGGTCCCTTCCTGCTTGGGCATGGACACGTCAGAGACTTTAGCACCAGTTGGGGAAAGCCCCGTGACACTGCCCCCAACCCTGGCCCACCTCTGTTCTTGTAGAGGGTTGCGAAAATGATCATCGTGGAAAATATTAGAGGTGGCATGGATGGTAAACTTCAAGCAAAAGGAGTGGTGAAATTTCAAGACCCGGGATGCTGGGAGAAGCTGATGAGGCCAGACATGTTCCAGGCCTTCTTAGATGACTGATGGGGGAGTGATCATGTCCTCAGGGCTGTCCCAGGGACTGCTGTGACCAAGGGGTTCCAAGCATCACTCAGATCTTCCCCCTTCTTCTGGAGACCTCATTCCTCTCCACACAAAGAGTGGGTTTTCTAAAAAGAACCACTTGAGATAGATTTAGGATTCTGACCTATTTTTAAAACCCCATGGCACCTTTTAGAAAGTCATTTTCCCCTAGTCGTTAAGGTTTCTGCCAGTATGATTTCTAGTCTTTGGGCCACACAGAGGTCTCCTACTTTCCCTGGGTTTATTATTCCAGGACACAAGGGGAGCTGATCAAGGCTGGGAAAAGGCAGCTCACAGCCCCCTCATCTATGGCAAGCAAATTCTGGACTAGCAAAAGGGGATCAGTAACGATTGGCCATAGCTACTGCCTACATTCACCGGAATCCATCTTCCTATTCCTTTTAATATACTTGTGAATAATACATACACACACACATACACACACACACACACACACACATACACACTCACTCACCACCTCACCACCACCACCACAACCACCACCATATAAAAATATAAGTAAGCTACTCCTTGCCCCCAGTTCTCACAAAGTATCTTCTCATTTGTACCCAATTCCATTTAACTGAGTACAATTTTGCAAAGAGTCATCACCTTCCGTAGGCCACTCTGGAGGGGTATGTGCATGGGGGGAGGGCATCCTTTCATTCATCCCCAAACAACTTAGGGTTTCCACACTTTTGTGCCTGATTTTGTTCCTAGGCCTCTTCTTTGCAAAGCCTCCCTTGATTCCTTCTCATGATAGCCCCATCCAGGCCTTTCCTCTACCATACCCCCACTTCACCCCTAAGTTTCAGGGTTGAACCTCCTCTCCCCATATTTACAAAACCCAGGCAGGTTGGGTTGCTGGTGTGATGCTATCTGGGGCAGCCTTATCTAGCTACAAGGTGTGAATCAGAGATTACACCACACAGGGCTGGTGCCAGCCAGGCAGGCTGCCATATTGCCAAGTAACCCAGTGGTTGAACAAGGATGGGTTGAGCAATATGCACCAATGGGAAGTGAGTTTATTAATCATGCCGTATAGTACACTGTTGACGAAAGTATCGCTCTGAAGGCCTGGCTTGATCGGAGAAGGTGCGGGTGGGGCTGAATGCTAACCGTGACGACACCCAGTAAGCTCTCTTCCTCTGACGACGTTCACTTGAAAAACACATAGAAATCTGGAAAGATTCATCCAGTTTAGCAAAGAGATGGATTATATGCTCCATCATTAGGACTTTTCGGCCATCTTGGATTCCCTCTGTTAAAAAAGAAGGATACCTCTTTGTGGCTGTACACAAAGTTGCAGCTTGGAAGTTTCGAAGTTTCATGAGGTGAGAGAAGGGAATTCAAGATGGCAGCCAGTGACCTAGAACTGTGTGGGTGAGAAAATTTAAGACTGCATATTGCGTTCTTGTTATTGATCTCTTACTTCAAAAACATTCTTTTCTAAAAAAAAAAACAAACAAACATTCTTTTCTAAGGCCAGAGCCCACCTCCTCCACCCAGGTCTGCCTTCAACGTCTTAGTAACTATAGCCAACCAGAAATACCACCCACATTTTTCACTGTGTTGGGCCTACATGGAGGGCAGGATGCAGGGGTGGGGTGGGGGTGGGGTGGGGGTGGGGGGGGCGGTGATAAGAGCAGTTTCTGAGCAGGAACACCACGGTATAGTTCTGTCACTGTATGGCTGGCCTGAATGGCACCCCAGGCGTTGAGACACTGTCCCCCATTCATAATGTCATGCTACATTGACATAGCTCTGTATCAGACACCAAGCCCCTAAATGTTGCTGAGGCAGATAATATGCAAAACGCATGGCTGAGAAACCCAAGCAAGAGGGCAGGCAGGAGAGAGAGGATTGATCTGTCCAAAGACTGTTCTAGAACAAGCCTCCCAATGATAAAGGATTCTAAAAGTGATGGGAAATAAGGTGAAGGGAGCAGGATGGAGATGTGGACACGGGAAGGAAGTGGAGGGTACATATCTCTTCAAGAGAAACGGAGAAAGCTCTAGGGCTGGCAAATCAAATCAGTTAAGGAAAGGGAAGGTTCTGGAGAAGAAAGCTCATAGGGTAGGGAAGCATCACTTCTATGGGTGATAGAAGTTGTAAGATGGGAGGGATTACTGCTCTATAAGACATTCCCTGTATTTCTCCAAACTCCTGTGTTCTTTCTTCTCTTCTAAGCATCGGATCCTTGGGTAGCTCATAAGAGCTAGGAGAGGCAGCTACAAATAATGAGGCCTGGAGTATCCTGTCCAAGTGCGACTGCGTTGTAATGCTTTTAAACCTGATTTTTCCCAATTATCTGACCACCAAAAAGCTTTCAATCTTTCTGGTTATCTTGCCAACAGTGAAGAACCCCCTCTCAAATCTCCATCTGTTTCTCAGGCTTCAAAAGCTCTAGTCAGAGTAGTACTCAGTGTGGCCGCAGAGAGCACCGCAGGTCCTATTCTGGTGCTCCCTGAAGCCACCAGAGAAATAGTTCATAAGCCAGGAGATCCCCTCCCTTCTACTCTCAAATACCCATTGGAAACCAGAGAGGAAGATTCTAGAAGGTTCCAGTCATCAGCCCTGGCTCCCATGAGCTTATCTAATCTGTTCACCTAATCTCTCTTGCAGTTTGAGGCTCCCAGAAGGGTAGAGGAGAATCCCTAGAACCACAGTAGAATTCTCTGAGAACCAGAGTAAACACTCAACATTGAGTTTGAAACGCCAGAACCCACACGAAATCCTAACCAACTTCTAAGAACACCAGACTCCATGTTTCCACGGTGAGGGGTTTCAGAGCAAGAACCACAAAAACCAGGCGTAAGAACCTATCAAACCAACCACCAGCCAGAAACAAAACAAGACAAAAAACAGGCCAAACCAAAACTTTATGCTATGAAAACAAGAAATAAAATAAGGAGATTTATAGGCCGGCTGATTGTCAGCAAACACAATATATTTACTGTATTAGCATTTGCTCACAGTGCAAATGGTACAACATTACACCATTTCAATATTTCAGGTTTTAAAAATGCTGTTTTCATTAACTATATTTTATTGGCATAACAATGTGACAAAGGAGCAAATGAAATGTTGGTGAAGAATTTCACCTTTTCACGATAACAAGCATATTTTTTTAACCTTAGTATAAGGTACTATAAATCCAAGAAATAAAAACATCCACAAAATATATTACATCTGGTTTGTCTTTTTCTAAGTACTCAACTTTATACAAAAGTCTTTCAAAAAATATCATTCCCCATAGGTTTTCCTGTTTAAAACCTGATTTTTTTCTCTCAGTTCACATAAGTTAGAGTGCATTTTCTTTTGCTGTTTTTTTCTTAAAACATGCAGACATATAAAAAATCTGGATAGCACAACCTTTTGGCAACAAAGCTATTTTTCTCTTAGTTTAGCTTAAATGTCTGAGAACAGTTTTATTAAAACAAAGGAAAACTCAGAGTTATCATGCAGTGACATGCATATACCAGAAGGAGTAAGGAAAAAATATTAAAGGATATCTGATTCCTCCTTCCAGCTTTGAAGTGACCAAAATTTTTGTTTTTAATAATCATCACATTATAAAAAGTATTCAGCAAAATACTGTCTCTGCAAAGAAAGATTTTACCCTTCAGCTGAAAAAATATGGGCCCTCGCGGCAAACTTCATCCACTTCTCTCTCCTTCTACAAAAAGTCCAAGTACCTGGAAGTCCACAAGTCCCCTGCTCTTTGATTTTTTTCCCCCCTTTCGCTAGACTCCTTTAGTATTATCTATCCGCCACCAAAAAAACCGGTGCTTTTTTCTTTAAAAAAAAAAATAGAGTGGGAAATGCATAAAGTGACTTTAAAAACAGACATTCTGTAAACTCCAGACCTTTGTTCCTTCTCTCTGGGCAGCTTACTGACCACAGGAGAAATAACGCTAACAGGGAACAGTACATTCAGGCAAGACTGCACTGGAAGCTGTGTCAGAGAGTAACCTTCCCTACTACTCCACTTCCAAAGAGTCACCCCTGTGTGGAGGAGGCTGGGGAGAGGGGGTGCCTGAGAAGAGGTGAGGTAGGGCGGGGAGAAGGTGAGACTGGGGTATGGAGAAGATGTGCCTCATTCATCAACATGGATTAATGCAAACATCCCCATAGCTTTGAGGAAAATTTGGACAGAGATGTGTGTATATGTGTGTGTATGGATGCATATATACATACTCACACACACATACACACATGTAGATATAATCTCATCAGTTAAATTTTTCATAAAAAATAAATCATTTAAAGCTGTAAATGCCTACAAATTCTCTTTATTCCGGTGCACTGCACTGGATAGCCAAGTGCCTTAGAGATTTTATTTTACTAGGAATACATATTGTGTGCATGTTATATATAAATGTATATATGTGTGTGTGTGTAGACACACATATATACATACACACACACACACACCATATTCATAAATTTGAATTCTACCTGTTGTGTTGGTGATGACAGAGAGAGAGGAAAAAAAAGGGTGCATTCCCATTAATCGTGGGAAGAGAAATGGGTATGTGAGTGAGAGAACAAAAAGATGGCAAAATGGGGTGGTTGGTTGAGGCCTGCCTTTTTGGAAAAAGATTTGGAAAGAGATGGGAAAAGGCTTAGAGGGGAGAAGGGAGAGGAGGGGGAAAAAGGGCAGAGGGCAAACTCAGGAACAGAGATTTAAAAATCTCTGGGGCCGAGGAAACACATTTGTTTTAAAGGCAGGTTCAGTGATGGCTGCTGCTTCTCCCCGAAGATCAAACTGCCCTGAGGCCTTGAGAGGGAAGCGCTCGGAAAAGGAGGGATTCTGAGGGGCCAAACCCTAAGCGGCGGTAGCAGCACCGCGGCGGCGGCACCCGAGGCATTTCTGTAAGAAACATTATTTCGGAGCAGATGGAAGACCGTCTCGTCCCGCCACGTGCAGGCCCCCAGCGGCCTGGGGACCCGAGGTGGGGAAGAGTTTGGGGTGGACATAGCCCAGTTCAGCTCAAGAGTCTCGCACACACACGTACGAGCGCGCGCGCGCGCGCGCACACACACACACACACACACAGAAACACACACGCACACATACACACGCGAGCACGCACACTCGCGCGCATCCCCGCACGCAGGCGCGCGTGCGTGCGGCGGGCAGCAAGCTCTGCGCTTTGGTGCGCTCCTTACCCCCTCCCCCTCTCGGGTCTTCGATGGGGAACCGAGGGAGACGTAGGGGGAACCGTGAGGTGCTTGGGTCCAGCGAGGCTTGGGCGGGCCCAGCCTTCAGTCCCCCGCAGGTCCTTGGCCCGGCCCGGCGGCCCCTGGATCAAGACGATCCCAACTGAACAAAGCGGGCTAGACGCCACCTTTCCGCCCCCACGCCTTGGCTAATGGGGGGCAGCAAGGGGAAGGCGCCTCCTGCCCTGGCCCCCGACCGTTGGCCGGTGTGAAAGGGTGGAAACGGGGGACAGCGAAGGGAAACAAGGGGCCTTACGTCCATGGAGAGGCCAGGGCGCGGCCCCTGCGCCTCCGTGGCTAGCTTTCCGGCTGCATTCAGGCCAGCAGCCGGGAGACACTGAAGGGGAAAAGTGTGATCTGGGGGCCCGAGCCTCAGGCGCAGGTGGTGACCACAGGGGCCAGGGACACCGGGGCCGCCGAGGACGCAGAAGGCGCACCCCCCTTCTCCGCCTTCTTCTCCTTTTGCTTGAGGTGGATTTTGGCGTGGCGCTTGCGCTCGTCGCTGCGCGCAAACTTGCGCCCGCAGAATTCGCAGGCAAAGGGCTTCTCGCCCGTATGCGTGCGGATGTGAGTGGTAAGGTGGTCGCTGCGGCTGAAGCTCCGCATGCAGATCCGGCACTGGAAGGGCTTGTGGCCCGTGTGGATGCGCAGATGCCGGGTCAGCTCGTCCGAGCGGCTGAAACGGCGGTCGCAGCCCTCCGCCGGGCACGCGTGGGGCCGCTCGTGTAGCGGGGTCTTGCTGGGTCGGTTGGGGTACTTGCGGGGCCGGATGGGCTTGAGCGTGAGCGGCGGCTGGGGCAGGCTGCCAAAGCCCGGGTGGATCTGCTTGTCTTTGAATGCCTTGATGGTCTCCAGGGGGGTAATAGGGGGCGGGTTGACCCGGATGGGGTCCATGCCCTGGAAGGGCTTGTGCTCCGGAATGGAGCCCATGTCGTTGGGGTGGTGGTATAGGTTGTAGTCAGGAATCATGGGGAAGAGATTGCTGTCCAAGGCCGGTTTGGCCGATTGGTAATCCTGGGGGGAATAGGCGAGCCCGGGGTTGCCCTGGGGATCGTGGAAAGACACAGGCTCCGAGTAGAGATCACTGCAGTTAGAATAGGGGGGCAGCGCCGGATACATGGCCTCCACTTCCCCCTGCGGCGGCTGCACCATGCTGGCTGTGGAGGTTTGCGTGCTGAGTGCCCCAGAGGCCGGGGGCACCCCCAAGATGCCGGCGCTCATGAGGCTAATGATGTTGTCCTGGCACCAGTTGGAAGGGGAGTCAAAGGCGAACTTTCCCAAGTAGGTCACGGTCTTGTTGCCAGGGGCTGGCTGGAAGGAGCCCGAATAAGAGAGTTCCGGGTTGGGCTTCTCGTTGGTCAGACCGATGTCCATCACATTCTCTGCGGAGAGCGGGGGAGAGAGGGGAGGGGTGAGTGAAGCCGAGTCGGCTCCCCGGCAGGGGCGCCCAGGTCCTTGCCCAGGTGTGGAGGTGCGGCCGGGTGGAGTGCGCAGCGTATGGGGTAGGCTGCGCCAGGCGCAAAGCGGGCGGTGCCGCGCTCCCGGGCGCAACCTGGATACAGGAAAATACTACTGATCGGGGTGTGGAGTGGCTGCTGCACACACACCGCACACGCCGTACACACACACTCCCGTACCACACACACACACACACACACACACACACACACACACACACACACAGGCGCGAGCGCGAGAAGCATTGTTATTCCCGAGGTGGGGCGGGCAGGTAGCTGCAGCTACAGGTAGTTTCAGACCCGAAGCACGCCGGGCTCTCGCTCTCCAGCGCACACAACTCGGCCTCTTCCCCTAGCGCTGTCCGCGCCGGACCCCGCGCCTCTCCTGCCCCGACGAAGCCCCCGGTGCGCACTGCGCCCGGGGAGCTGACCCGGAGTGCTCCGACGCTTTGTCCGCGGCGCGTAGAGGGGTGCTGTCCGCAAAGGGAGCTCTCCCGCCGCCTCCCCCAGCCCCAGCCTCCTCCGGGCCTGAAGGAGCTTTCGGCTTTTGCTGGAGGGGGAAAGCCCAGCCTCAGCTTAGCGAGAGTGGAGGGCGGCGGAAAACCGGCCGGTGTCTCCATGGCGGGAGTGGCCGCTCTTCCCAAGCTCCTCGGTCCGGGGATCGTCCCCTGTGGCAGCCCCCGCGCGGGTGGGCCCCCACCTTCTCCCCTCCCCGCCGTCCCCACACCCCCACGGCTTTGCTGAAAGCCCTGGAAAGGCAGCGTCGCAGTACCTCTCCCACCGCGGGGACTCCACGCCGCACATGGCTCCATCCCGGGTGGGAGGCTGAGGGAGTAAGCGGGGAGAGCGCGGGTGAAAAGGGACGTTGGGCTCCTCCTGGGAAAGGGGGCGACAGCATTACGCCTTGCGCGCAGCCCGGCGATCGCGCCCCCTAAGTGGAGAACCCCAGAGCCGCTTGCACCTACCTCCCTTCGGTCGGCGGCTGCCCCCACCCGGGAGAACCGAAGCCTCTACCGTGGCGTCGCCAACCGAGCCTTCCCGATCGGGGAGGGCGGGAGGAGTGGGTGGGAAAAGCAACTCGCCCCCCGGAAAATTCCCAGCGCGCCCCCCATATCTCCATCCATCCATCCATCTATCCATCCATCCATCCATCCATCCATCCATCCATCCATCCATCCATCATCGCTAGCTCGTTCCCTCCTCCTCTTCCTCTCTCCCTTTCCTTCCTCGCCGCCTCCCCGCCGCCCTTACCTGTAGCCATCTGATTGTAATGGGCTACCGAGTCGCTGCTGCCAGAAAAGAGGTTGAGCGCGCTGGGGATCTCCTCGGGGTACAGATTGTCAGGCAGTTGGTTTAGCAAACTGCTCATGGTCACCGGCAGCTTCTCGGCGAGTTTGCCGGTCATAGCACTCCCGAGCTGCCGCCGCCGCCGCCGCCGCCACCGCCGCCGCTCGCTCTTAACGCAGCTTCCAGGCAAGCGGCATCGGAGAGGCGATCCGTGGTGCAGGGGAAAAGCATGCGAGAGGGAAAGTTCGGGAGGAGGGGGGAGGGAAGAGGGGAAGGGGTGGGCCTGGGGAGGGGATCTTCTCTTTTTGGGGGGTGGGTGGGAGAGAGGGCAAAGGAGGGTAATCCTCTTGGGTGCCTCAGCTGGTGCCGTAAGAGGCTGGGTCGTGGCGTGGGGGGGGGGGGGCGTGTGCGGGGTGGGTGGGTGGGTGCTGGGCTGGGGGGGATCTCGGCCCAAGGGGGTCGCACGCGGCCTCAGTATTGATATCACAAACAGACGCGCGCCCGCGGCCCCCCCGCCCCCCGATCCGCCACCGCCACCGCCGCCACCGCCGCCACTGCCGCCGCCGCCGCCTCTGCCGCTGCTGCTGCCGCTGCTACCACCACCACCAGCCCCGCAGCTTCCTAGCAAGCTCACTGCTGCCCAAAAGCTCCCAGCCAGGGAACTCCACCAGCCTATTTATCTGAGCCCCGGGAAAGCTCCGTGACGTAGCTGCCCATATATGGACAGACAAAGCCCAGCCGAAGGGGCGCGACGTCACAATGGAAGCTCCTCACAATGGAACATTAGAAAGCAGGAAGCGGGCCGCAGCCAACGTGCGGCGCCCGCACCGCTCGCGGATCTTAAAAAAAAGAGAGAGAGAAAGAGAGAAACAGAAGAGAAGAAGGAAAGAAAATTCGAGAGGAGAGAGGAAAGAGGGGTGTAACTGAACGTGCGGCGTAAAGCACGCAGCGCGGGGGGGAAAGAGCAATAATCGCTTGTGTGTTTATTTGATGTCTGCACTAGGAGAGCGCGCTTGTAGGACAGGGCGCCGTGGGGTGGGGTCGTTCGCAAGTGGCCTCTAACAGCCCCCCAGCAGGAAGAAAGAGAATTGAAAACACTCGGCGGGGTCCCTTTGCAGCCTGGGAACTTCTGGGGAACCCGGAAGGTGTGCGCTCCGACCCTGCCCCGGCCGCTCTTCTCGCGTACAGGATCCTGCCTGGCACTGGGACAAAGTCCCTCTGAGGAGGATTCCAGAGGGTCAGGGATCTCTGGTCCAGTATCCCGGGAACTTTTGTGCCGCCGTCCCTCCGATGCGCCGCCCACAGCCCTGCTGCTCCCTGGGCCCCTGACCCTGTACTGACACCCGGCTGAGCGCAGTGGCTGGGAGATTTCGTAGCTGCATAGCGGCCGCGCGGGAGGAGAGAACTCCTCACCTTGGGGGTCGAGGATGTGCAGTTTTGGTGGTGAAGGAGAAGGAATGAAGTTGAGGGGATAGGGAACACGTGCACCAAAGCCTCCATAAATTCCCTAATGGTTCCAAAGCACCCCTTTGGCCACGGGATGGCAGGAGGGCCCAGCAGGCCCAGGCGCAGTCGCTGTCTGTTGCTGCCTGCGAAGGGCCCGCCACTGAGTTGCGGCAGCAGCCTGCCGAACCACAGTCTCTGAGCCACCACGGCGACCTCCCCTGCTCTCTACCCTCCCCCTCGCCTTCCACAGGGCTGTCCCCATTGCTGACTGCCGGCGCCCTGCAGTCAAGGGCTGCCTGTTTGCCGACCCCGAGCGCTGTCACCTCCCAGAGAGGCGGCAGATCCCGGGGGCGGCTATGTTCCCCGAGGCCTGTTTTCGGAGCGCGCGCGGCCGGGCCGCGGGAGAGGGAAAGGAGAGGAGGGGGGCGTGGGGGAGCGACCCCGGATCACACCGGCTCAGCGTGGGAGGAGTCCCTCCTCGTTGGCCGTGTGGGCGCGGTGGATCCCGCGTTCCTCGCTGGGGAGTCGGGGTTGGGGGAACGTGCATTTCTCAGGGGTAGTGGGAGTATTGACAAGGAGGAGGAGAGGATCCCCGGGCCTCACTCCGTGGGAGGGCCACGCGGGCCGGGGACGTGTGGGAGGAACTCCCGAGCTGCACATCGTCGTGGGGGTGGATGACAACCTCTCTCTCCTCCCCTCCACTTCACTCGGTGGAGGACTAGGGGTGGGAGGGCCCGGCCTCCCCCGGATCTCCTCTGGTTCTTAGGAAAGGAGGGATTCCCGCCGCCGCGGGCCCCCTCTCCCCCGCCCCTGCTGCCGCTCCCGCCAGGCTACCCACACCTATACCGGGGAGGCTCTGCGCCCCTGGGCTCTCCTCCGCCCGCGCGGCGCGGGGAGGGAGCGCTCTGCAGCGGTCCCCAGCTCCGGCCGGAATCAGGGCATGCAGCGCCTCCCGCCCCCGGCTCCCTCCCAAGGGGGGGCGATTGGCCGGCCCGGGGGCGTGGGCGGCAGTGTGAGCCAGGCTGGGCGCGGGAGGGGCCCTGGCGGCTGCAGGGAGGGTCGCGGGGCGGCGGGCCAAGCCGGGAAGAGCCATACAAGGAGCGGATCCGGTGACGCGCCGGCCGCGCCCCTTCTCCTTCTCTATTTGGCTGCTGATTCCGGTCCCCGGATTTGCATATTTTGGCATCCAGTGGAAAAGGAAAGAAGAACGGAACCCGCAGCCTTTAAAGGAACCGCACAGGCTGTAGCGTCACCTAGGGAGGCGGTCTGGGGGGCGTGAAAAATTAGCCAGCGGCTCCGGCCTCTGGCCTTGGAGCTTGGCAGCTGGGGGGAGGCGGGGAGAGGCGGGGAGCCGCGGCCACCAGAGAGCTTCGGCCGCTCCAGTCCCAGTCCTGGCCTCTCCGCGGCGCTTCCTGCTGCGAGTGCACCCGGAGGGTCTCTGCGGATTCCGGCCCAGGACCAAGAGACGCCGCGAGGTCCAAGGCCTTTAGGCGAGCCGCAGGCCCCAGTAGTGACTGCAGTGCCCATGTTTCCCAGCGCGAGGCACAGCTCAGCCTGCGGGGGTGGCGGGGAGGAAGTGAGAGCCCTCCCGGCTGCCCAGCTCAACTCTGGAGGACCCTACCGTGATGCACCCCCCTCCCACCTGTTGAGACCTCTTCCCGGAGAGGAGGAGATTGAGGAGCTGCAAGCCCCAGTCCTGTTTGATAGGGGCCTACATTAGGAAAGGCAGAGGCAGTGGGAACATTTCGGATCCTTGAAAGCTTCCAGGGCCCCAAAGACCACGGAGGAGTGTAGCCATTCCAGAGATGACCTGCAAACACTTTTAGGAGAGCTGGACCTGTTGCATCCAAGCAGAACAAGTAGCAGGGTTTTGCAGGCCTGCTCCAAGCCTTTATGCCTATTGGTGAGAATGGATAGGAGTCTTTTTGGGCAAGATGTCTGCCCCCTCCTTCCTACTTGTCCATGACCTAGAACGGGAGCCTTCAATTCAAACAAGTATTCATTCAAACTTCAGTGTGATATTGGGCAAATTTCTGAATCTCTTTCTTGGCCTCAGTTTTCTTGTCTGTAAATTGGGATAATAATAGTACCTATCCCTTTGATAATCCTCATGGAGTACTTTTGCCAGACCCCTAGCCAGCACTCAGTAAATGGCAATTATTATTGGTAAACTATATTTTCCCCAGCCCTACCATGTGACTGAAAAGCCCTTTCCCCTTGTGTGTCTTAGGAGTGAGTGCAGTTGGTATAGGGAGTAAAAAGGGCCAGGTATGACACTGCATCCCACATCAGTGTGATCATATACAGGAAGTCCTATTTGTGTGCCGGGTACCTGCTGGGCACTATGTCATCATAGAGATGGTGAAGGAATTGTCCCCACTGTGTGAGAACAGAGGGTCCTCAATAGCTGGTGGTGACATAAAGTAGGATACCAAGAAGTCACTCAGTTGCTCTTTAACACTCTGGAGCATCATTCTAGACTTTTTATGGAGGGTGGCTATGGCTCCAAGATGGGGTGGGGGACTCAGGTGCCCTTCCTCCCCTCCTCTGCCCTGGAAGGAGCCATGCTGGGGAAGGCCTGCCTCTACAAGCATAGGTTCTCACTGCCTGGTTGCTGGTCGGGTTGCAGCCCACACAGGTGTCCCCTGTCAACCTGGATGATGGTGGCAGATGGAGGCCAGGGTTCCGTGGCGGGTGGGGACAACCCTGGGTATAGAGTAGGGGTGGGGGATTTGGAGTGGCCCCTTGCAGACTAACAGCATTCTCCCTTCTGCTGGCCAAGTCTTGAATTCAGCATAGAAAAAAGCTTTTTTCCTTCCCTCCCTCTTTCTTTCCTCTCTCCCTCCTGAACAGGGGCTGAGGGTGAGGCCTCACTTTTACTGGCGGGCTCGGGTGAGATTACCTGAACTGCAGGCCCTGGACTTGTTGGAGAGTGAGTAGGCACTGGTTCAGGGCGTCCTTACCCTGGAGATGGTGAAGGGCAGGCCCCGCCCCTTTGCAGCAGAGCCAAGGCTGCCCAGCCCCCGCTGCTTACCTCTGGGGGCAATGGGTGTGTTTGTTTGGGTGAAAGGGTAGAGGAAGGAGGGGACGTGCCCTACAAACCCACCACAGAAAAAGACCAGGTTAGTGCTCCGTCTTGCTCCTTAGTCACCTCTGCCCTCTGAACTTGAGCTCCCTTTTGCTAAAGATATCCAGTCCTTCTCTGCTGTCTTACAAGCAAGAAGCCCCCAATTAGTTCAAACTGGGGTGCTGGCGACTTAATGCATTACCCATCTCAGCGGGTATTTGCCTTTTTAACAGAAAATGCTTAGAAGAGGGTCATATATAACCTAAAGGAATTAAGCCTACCATTAAGCATGGTGCCTGGAAAATGGTAGGAACTCATATATGCTGGTGGGCTGAGGTCTAATGGTGGGATGTGAGGCCCAGTGACAAGGAGTAGGAGTTTTGGGGTGCAGAGAGCATCTGGGGTTCCTCAAGTCACACCGAGCACCCATGTAGAGGGCCCACCCTGGTGGGATTGCTCCTGAATGATAGCTCCCTCAAGGGCTTTCAGTTGCTTTCCATTTTGGGTGTCCCACAGGAGACGGACAGGTCGTTGGTGGAATCTCTCTGGCCAGCTCTCCCTGGCATTCTAGAGGTCATTGCCATTCCTTCGGTAATGACAGACAACTCTGAGGTGGGGTGGGTTTGGCCTAGAAGCTCGTGGAAGGAATTTGACAGCCACGACAACTTTGGGGGTGGTGGTCACAGTTAAGAGCATTGTTTGGGGACTGCTGGAGGCTTCGGGCTCGCCGACCTTCTGTGCCCACAAAAGATTGGGGCCTGTGGAGATACATCTTCTTCATTTTTTTTTTTTTGCTGTATGCGGGCCTCTCACTGTTGTGGCCTCTCCCGTTGTGGAGCACAGGCTCCGGACGCACAGGCTCAGCGGCCATGGCTCACGGGCCCAGCCGCTCCGCAGCATGTGGGATCTTCCCGGACAGGGGCACGAACCGGTGTCCCCTGCATCGGCAGGCGGACTCTCAACCACTGCGCCACCAGGGAAGCCCCATCTTCTTCATTTTTTACAACAATCCTGTGAGGAAGCTTTTAGGGCTGCCCTCCAATAGTTTTTTTTTTAATTTTTTTAATTTTTAAAAATTTATTTATTTATGTTTGGCTGCGTTGGGTCTTTGTTGCTGCGCACGGGCTTTCTCTTGCTGCGGTGAGCGGGGGCTACTCTTGGTTGCGGTGCACGGGCTTCTCACTGCGGTGGCTTCTCTTGCTGCGGAGCACAGGCTCTAGGTGTGTGGACTTCAGTAGATGTGGCACGAGGGCTCAGTAGTTGTGGCTTGCAGGCTCTAGAGCGCAGGCTCATTAGTTGTGGCACACGGGCTTAGTTGCTCCGCGGCATGTGGGATCTTCCCGGACCAGGGCTCGAACCCGTGTCCCCCGCATTGGGAGGCGGACTCTTAACCACTGCGCCACCAGGGAAGCCCTGTTTG